>NC_090932.1:1510485263-1511825263 GCF_040938575.1 Ambystoma mexicanum | reverse complement strand
AAGAGGGAAAGAGGCAATAGAAGAATTCCTGTTTATGAATACGCACTATATATATTTGGAAAAAGTCAGCGAGGAAAAAATGCTCCCTCACCTCCCCCTATGAGTTTATGTTCAAATACTAATTGTGAGCAATTTGATTCCCAATATGTCATATTATAGATACATCTTACAGAAAACGCAGTGACACTACAAGTGAAAATACATACCCAGCACCAGGCCCTTTAAACGTTTCAGATACTTTGAATAAGTGGCAAAATCAGCGGGGCAGCAAAGGAGGACGACATTGGTACAAAAGGGGCAAGCAAGACTAGACCACTAGGGAATGTTTTAGACTGATGACAGGAGACCGATACCACACCGACCAGGAGTGGGGATTGTTGGTATTACATTTATCGACATTTATTAAGTTTTAGAAAATGGGTTTAGATTTGTCCCCATACAATTACATGATATTTATTCCTTCAGAGTTCAATTTAAACAATTCATGAGAAAGATAATAATCATGCAGGGTTTAGCCGCCCTCTACTTTTGAGGTGCCCCGATCTAATATTAGTTCAGAATCTCAGGTCTATAAATGAAGGATCCGGAGGCTTTTGAAAAAGGGAATTTCTCCATCTATTTCAATTTGAGTCGTATAGAGGAGGAGGCAATTCGCTCACTAAAAGAAAACACTGAGCAGGTAATAAAAAGGGCAGCGAAGGGTGGAGCCATTTTACTCCTAAGAGATATGATAACACACCTACACACAAGCGTTTCAATGTGCAACGAGGCAAGGGAGGGGGAACAGAAGGAAGACAAAGACCACAATCTCAATAGGCCAGGTGACCTTGAGATCACACAATTGCAGGGGGGACATGGAAAGTGCAGGGGTGAAGTGGGAGGGGGCAGTGCAATACATAGGAACAACAGTAAAGGATAAATAAAAATAGGTAAAAGTGCGGCCAGCTTGTGGCAAATGCAGGGGTAAGTGCAGACATCAAGTGTCAAGAGCTGGGGGGACTGTAGGGATACATAAACAGCCCCCAAGTGCAGGGGCTGCCCGGGAGGCACTGCAGGTGTGCAGCTGGTGGGGGATGGGCCCTTGGCCCGAGATCAGAGGGTAACCAGGTGACCAGTGCAAAATCATTTGGGAGTTCAGCAGGCGAGAGGAGGAGAGAAAGCAGAAACAAAGAGGAAGGTCTTGAGGTGCTTTCGGAAACCGGTGATGGTTCTCCTCAAGTTTCAGGGAGGCTGTTTCCAGAGGGAGGCCCCAGCCGAAGAAAGAGATCTTCCACCAACTCTTTGCTTGGAGAAGCGACTGACCCTGAGGGATATGAGCAAAGACCTCAAGAAGGAAGATATTTATGAAGAGAGGGTTGGAGGTATTGAGGCCACAGACCCCAGAAGGCCTTGTGGAGAATGCACAGGGTTTTGAACTTAATCCTCGCAGTCAGTGGGAACCAGTGCAGAGATTTCAGTCCTGGATGATACGATCCATGGGCTTCAGGCCAATGACAAGTCTTGCAGTCCTGTTCTAGATGAGGTGCAGAGAGCGGAGAGTAGAAGCAGGCAGATTTAGAAAGAGGCTATTGCAGTAGTCCAGCCTAGAGAGAACCAGAGCTCTGGAGACGGTGATCTTCTGCGGGAAGGAGATGAAAGGAAGAATACCTCTGAGGAGGTGAAGCTGGTAGTGTGACGTCTTAGAGACGTCAGAGATGTGAGGAGAGAGTGGAGTCGAAGATGACCCAGAGGTTTTTAGCCTCACAGGTGGGAGAAGAAAGAGGGCCAAGAGAGGCTGGCCAGAAAGCGACAGGAAAGGAGGCAGCAGGTGTGCCGATGAGGAGGATCTCAGTCTTACTGGCATTAAGGCATAGATCGTTGGCGACACATCACTCCTAGATAGCGGACAGACATTCAGAGATGAGGGAAGGAGAAGTGGTGGAGGAAGGGAGCATGAAAATGAGCGCAGTGTCGTCCACATATCACTAAAAGCTGGGCCAGAGAGCAGCAATGTGGTGGGCAAGAAGTGCGAGGTACTGGTTGAACAGCCAGGGAAGAGGTTAGACCCCCTGGGGAACACCACAGGTAGAGATAGAGACAGAGGAGAGGAAGGTAGATCTGATTATGTGGCTGAAAGCAAAAGACAACTAAATGGGTCTGTTTACTTGCCTGTAAATACTGATCATACTGCTGAACTTGCAATCACAATTAAAACTCGTACAAAACAGGAAGTGAATCAAGGGTGGCTTTCCAACCCGGTGGATGCATTTCTTACACAGTTGCCTCCCAGAACAGCAATTTTCTATACTCTTCCAAGAATATTGTTAGCTGACATGGGAGAATCATAGTTTCTGGGATAGGATCCATTTTGGAACCACTATCAAAGTTCCATTTTCTTAAACAACATGTACCCAAAATGAGGTCTTATGTAAAGGATACAACACATATTATAAGTATGGTGGAATGTATTACACTTGATGGATCATAATATTTACTTATCACTTAGACATTGAATCTTTGTATGCAGGAGGAAGCTGTAGAGATCATTAAACATCATCTAGACCATTTTCACACAGAACCTAGTGATGAAATACAACACTTTATCATATAGTGTTTGTCTATCACACTTAGAAAAAAAGGTTTCGTTTTGAAAAAGGTCTTTTCCAACAAATGGGGCTAATGCTATGGAGATTTGCGGTAGCCCCCAGTGTGGCAAATTTGAATGTTGAGACATTTGAAGAGACTTTCTTTGTACGGTATAGAGAATACATTTTTTCATTTCATTTTTAAACATACACCTATAGAAACGCTATATTGATGCTGCCTCCATCATCTAGGATGGTTCTCTCGCGGCTGCATATAATTTTTTTAATTGGCTCAATACAAAAATTCCATCAATTAAATTCACATGCCAAATGGATGAACAATTAGTAACTTTTCTAGATATTATGATTTATGCTGAATATGTTTTTTATTTAAAGATTGTGCCATCAGCAAAACAAAACCTGAGTTATAATTGTCACCCCTGTTGCCTTAAATAGTTTAACCTTTGGTAAATTTCTGAGATTACATAGGAATAGCATGAATAGAGACCTTCAAGGAGCATTCCTCCATCTTCGGGGAAAAACTCTGTGATAGACATTACCCTAAAAAACGAACACATAAATGTTGAAAACGTGCATTCATTAATAATAAGGTGGCACGTTTAGAACATTCAAGAAAGGACACTGATTCTGAACGTTTGTCTTTTGTCAATACATATGCAAATCTTTCTAACAGAATCGAAAGGGTGATCTTGAAACTTTAGGATACAAAACCAATGTTTGTATTACAGCGCAGTTCTAATCTTAGGAATCAATTTGTACGTAAAGATCCAATACCTGTAAAACCAGAAAAGCCTCTGCAATCACAAAACTATGGGGGCTGCTCATGCCTCTGGGACCTTATCCATGTGGCACATTATCCATGTGTCAATTGGATGGTGTGTAATCAAATAAGAGCAAGCAAAGAACTGGACATTGTTCTTTCAATAGTGTACCTTACGAACTGCAACAGTAGCCAAGTAGTCTATATTATAACCTGCCATGTGGACTTCATTACATTGGCAGGACCATGAGAAGATTTAACATTTGCATTGGAGAACATCGTAGTTGAATTTAGTACAAGACTTTGACTACTCCTTTGGTGCACCTTCTCGAAACGGGCCACACAGTTACTGACTTCACATTGTCTGTTCTAGCAATGGTTGTAGATGGAAGATATATAAAAAAAAAAGTCAGTTACCGTTGGAACAACGAATCGTCTTTAAAGCAAGATCACACAAGATAAGACTGAACAAAGGAATATCATGGCTTTAGACATGTGGTATCATTAACATTACTGTATTTGGAATGTGTTGTTTCACAGCCTAATGGTTCCTGGGATTAGCCTTGTGTTCTTTATCAAAAGTGTGTCTTATCAATGAGGATCAAAACCATGTTTCAATTATATCAGTGTGGTTTTTATTGTTTCGCTACTTCACATGACAATGTTTTGGTTGGGTGGCAGGGCATAAACACAAAATTGTAATTATAATAATTGCATTATTTGTTCCCTGCAAAAGAAGACAACACATTGTGAAATACATCATGCTAATTTAAATCATTTCAAATATAGTGTCAGAATGATGTAATTACGATGCGTTAATAATTTACCTTCATGCTGCCATACATAGAGGTTTATAATGAAGACCTTTACTGCCACTCCGTTTTAGAACTGTACCACTGAATTTTGCTGGTTCCCGTTTGGAAAAAGCTTGTTGTGTTATTTCCCTGTAACAGATTTTGGCAGTTTTTTCTTTTGGGATCATACCACTAATATGGCCACTTAATAGGTTTTCAAGCTAGATAATTTTTTTCCATGTCATATTTCGATTATCGATCTAGCTTCTAGTTTGGAAGATGCAAACCGTCCTACACCACCACGCCTACTGGTTGGGCGGGGAGAGTGGGGGACGGTGTAGGCAGGGTCATGAAGCAAGCGATGCAGAGTCTCGGAGAAATCCAGGTTGTTGTACGGGTAATGAGGTCAAGAGAGGGAGATTGAGAAAGAAGGAAGTCTTGTTACAGACAGAATGTGCATTCCAAAGAGCAATATAAAGAGAGTGAGATGTAAAACCATAGTGATGTTTAATCTGGGAAGTAGAAAGGCGCTGGGGATAAATACCATAAGGAAGGTGTGCTTAATTTAGGGTTGACGTTTTTGTGAATACAAGGAGCAGGTGAGTGAGAAGAGGGGTGGCGTTCAGGAAAAGAGATAATGGGGATAGAAAGAGTTGGAAGGTTTTGAGCAGAGGAGAATGAAAAGCGAAGTAGAAGAGAAAGGAAGAGATAGTAAGAGCAGTGGCTGGTGAGGGCGGGGCAGAGCAAAGAAGCAATTGCTACTCGCAAGCAAGTAGCAGGACAGAGCAAAGCAATAGCTCAGACATGATGGTTAAACATGCCACACTTGTTGCCAAATATCCAGCATTTAATTTATGGCTAACTGATTAAATCTAAATTTCATAAAATTGTGTCGGGCCTGCTGACATGGTAAACGAAAAAGATAACTCTTCGTATACATTTCCACATGCACATCCAGTATTTAATCCTGCAAAGAGAACAGGCGAAATAAATGGTGGTACGATACAATTTCTCCTGTTTTCGTAATCTTTTACAGAATTATGGAAGAGTGAATATGGGGGATATTGTTGATATACCCATATGTTTCTGGCTCAAAAGCAGAATAAAATATTGTATATGTGCGTTTGTACTCAGGTGGTTGATAGCAAGGCTTCATGCCGTGGCATCAATAGGGAGGTACCTGTAGCAAACCACGTATTATCAAGGAATGTGAGGCAGCCTAACTTGATAAGCATTGATAGACGAAGTGGAGTGGCCCTTGATAGACTAAGAGCCCCTTTAAGACATTGATTATATCAAAACAATGATGATGATCATTGGAACGCTGGAATGAGCATAAAAGCAACATAAGAACAAACAGTGTACACTCACCGGTAGCTAGACACTTTGCTTTAAAAAACACAACATTGCCCAATTGAAGGTGGTAATCTTGGAGATTGTTAAGAAAGCTCAAAGAGGTGAGAACCACTCTAGACGCATGAATTAGAGGGAAATCTTTTGGATTGAAAAATTGAACATCTTAACACCCCATGGGATGAATGAAGATTACAGTTTAGCTGCTTTCTTATAGGTTATTGGAAGATCCCTAATGAAGATACTCTATAAATAACCTTACACAAAAAACCATAGGGATTTGAACCCCATGAAACGTTTTAGGTGTACAAAATGTCTAGTAATATGACTCAGATTAACCCTTTGGCTTTTGTGAGAATTGTTTACCAAATATCCAGTAAGAATGCAATGTTAAAAAATATGGAGAAATGTGAGCATGTTCTTTTTGAAATAATAAACACATGGATGCCCAAATACCATGCCCTGCAGGAGATCGTTATGCATAAGAACGAAGGCAGTGATAGGATACCACGATATAAAATGCTATATTCCATGCCCTCTAGGGGTTTCTTTACACACGAGAATCCAAGTAGTAAGAGGATATATTTACGCTTAATTCTCTAATACTATTATGCCTAGGTAATACCAGGCGCTCATAACCATCACCTATAGTTACCAAGTGAATTTAACCAGACATCTCTACACCTGTAGACTGCATTTACCCGTGTCGACATGACGATACCTACGTCACACGCTGACGCTGTAAACACAGTGACGTCATCACGCTCATACGTGATGACATCACGACATAAATAGCGTCCATTTTGGAGCGCTAGACACAAAGAGCAGCACGAAAGGCAGCACCAACTCCTGGAGCCCCTGTTCCTCAGCAAGGTAAGATGGAAGCCACTAGTTATAATTCTAGCCCAGGTGCCATAATAGTTACACCCAGAAACATCTAACTATTTACAATACGAATACGAGTTTACAGCTTATGTTATAGTAGTGATTTATAACTATCACCCTATAGTTTCTCAGGTTACTACACAGATTAGTACCTAAATACTCACTATAACCCTAAGGTGATATCTGAATCGCCCATTAAAACACATGTATATGTGTTTTTCAGATACGACTTGGATTCCTATCCAACATAGACAATTCCACTCCATGGGATTGTTTCACAGCGGACTAACGGCTATATTTTCCAAACTTATGAAGTGAGACCACAAGATTGGAAACGTCAGGTAAATCGAGTTGCATTGAATTCCCATTACTGTACATAAACTCTATTCTATAATTCAGGACGAATTCCCTATTTTAATCTAGCCATTTTCTATTGTTTTTCTATTTGTTTTAATAGGTTGCTCACTAATTGGGTAATCCACACAACCTTTTTGGTTGACATTGAAAAGACTGCAAATCTTTAGGAAGCTTCAAGTTAGGAGATTAATACATGGGACATCCAGGTGATTATTATTTAAACAATGTACAAAAACAACATGACAGAATATAATTAAAACTAAAGATTTGAATACCGTATTATATATTTTAGGTGAAAAGAAAAAAGAAATGAAAGAGGGCTAACATCTCTTGAAGAAGGGGACATAACCAACCCCGAAACGCGTCGAGTAATATATGTTAACACTTTTCAATGAACAATATATGGCATAAGGCAATTCTCCATAGAATTGAGGGACGTGTGATTTACATATTGTGTGCCCACGAAGATTATTGCGCCAAAATTGATTGCGATTAAAAATATGTATATATATGCTATACAAGCAATGTTGAAATTGCAAAAACACAGTTGTTGATTATCTAATGAATTGAAATTTAAATTTGTTGCCTATGATTTATTGAGAAATGAAATTGATGATCATCATTTATAATCAATGTCTTAAACCGTTTTTTTCAAACATTTCTTAAAAAGTAAATTGTCATTATTGACGTAAATATTGATTGTTTTCACAATTGATCGGGTGTGCAGGGGACGGGAGAGTTTCACAGAATTGTGGACATCTTTTGGTTTTACATAGGTTAACGCAACCCAGTGTCAAGGTTGTTATTCTCCCCGGCACCCCATTAATATCTTACTTACTAATGAAATAATTAAAACACAGGTGTGCGCTAGGCCATAAGTACATTGGACTCCCATGGGTCAGTTACTTCACATCCTGCAGGGTCCCAATAGACCCAGTCTTGGCGCCTATGGCACCAAGCTCATTACAAAGTGTGCTCTGCACACAGAATGGTGAAAGCACGTGCATCTCGCCTGGGCGGGGCCCTACCAATGCATGGAAGGCACGTGCAGAAGACAGGAGGAGTGGCAAGGTGGGGCCTAAGGGGAGTGGCTGGGGCCAGGCTATATAAGCCGGCCCCACCCGCATGCTGGTGCTTCGCGTTAGTCTGCTAGAGCAGCGTAACGCTTACCGCCGTTCAGAAGACCCTTACCTGATTCAGCCCGAGCATCTTCAGTCTCCGGAACCCTCCAGCATCTTACCTTGAGGTCAGCCACACCATCGCTGGAAGTTCAGCTACCTGCTTCTAACTCTGAAGTCTACGCGCGCATCTTACCTGAGTCAGCCACGCCATCGCTTGAAGAACTGCTTTTCGCTTCCAACCCTGCAGCAGCCGCATGCATCTTACCTGTCTCCTCGGGTCCTCTGCGGGTGCTGCCTAGCATCCTTAACAGTCCCGAACTCCCATCAACACGGGACCTTCTTCCGACGCAGCATCCTCGCGGATCTTCATCTCCGGCAGCCTGCAGGAGTTCGGAAACCGCTCACCAGAAAACACCGACCAGCTGCACCTGCAAAGGGAAAGTGAAGCGCAAGGTTAGCAATTGCATAGACTTTAACACGCTAAGCAGCGCAACTCTCGAACGGGGGTGTAACTTCTGGAAAGTCTACTTACCACTAGTAGGTCCTGCGGAATAGACTTTTCATCATCGCACGCTACTGGGTCATCTTCATACCTGAGAGAGAGAGAGAAAGGACAATATACGGTTACGGACAATAATCATTGGGGAAAATTATCACTAAGAATACAGACAATAATCATAGTTATGGACCTCCACGTTAAGGACCAGTTACACAACTAGGTCCATACACAGCGCCCCTGCTGAAGAAAGCAGGACGGAGAGCTCATCCTTACGTCACAACAGGAACAGTGCCAGCATCCTGGGTCCTCGATAACGCAGCGGCTGAGGGAGAAAGTCGATCCAAGGGAGCCAGGTCCTGGGAGGGCTCCAACCGTGCCCCAACGTCCCCGCAGAGATCAGGTGAGCGTAACAGAACGCAAAGCCATCTCAGAATCTCTGCTTGGGTGTTATGAAAACCTCTGAGACTGACCAGTTGGCCCAATTGCTGGGGGAACTACGAGCTGAAGTGCATGCCTCTAGACAAGAGACAAATTCATTAAGAAGGGATCTCATTGTTGCTCGAACGAACCGACGAACTGGCAAGACAGGTGCTTCAAACTCATGCGGGGCAAGTCCCGTTAGCTGGAATCGCACCAACCCCTTTGCCACCATCACCACCAGTTCAAGTGGTACTCCCAGGGGCTGTACCGTTGGCTCCACCTGAACAGTTTACCGGCGACCCCAACAAATATGCAATATTTATGAATCTGTGTCGCCTGCACATTTTGTGCCGTCCAGGAGCATTCCCGAACAACAGTTCCAGGGTGGCATTCGTACTTTAGTATTTAGGAGGCAGCGCAGCAGACTGGTCAATACCATTGGTCAATCGGGATGACCCAGTACTTCACAAATTTGGGAAGTTTCAATGGGAATTGGAGAAGTTGTTTGCGAGACACTCCTAAGGACAGGCTCTGGATAACAAACTGTTGTCCCTAAGACAGGGAAATCATGATCTATTGATGTATATAGCCACCTTTAACTGCCTCATTGCACAAACCAACTGGCCTGAAGAAAAAAGGACCACATTATTCTACCGAGGACTGCGTGGGGAACTCAAGGACGTGCTAGCCCAAGTGGTCTATCCTCCTGAATGTTGTGCAGAGTACATTAACCTGACGCTGCAACTGGATCATAGGTTACAAGACCGAAAATTGGATCGCACAAGAACTGAAGGGAGGTCAGTCTATATGCGACCCAGAGACAATCAAGTCGAGGCCCATGAAACAACTGAACCCATGCAGATCAGGGGGTTACAAGCCCCTAGATCTAAGGCAGAGAGAGAAAAAAGGAGGCAACAACAACTTTGTTTGTATTGTGGCAAGGCTGGACACTTCCTTTGAGATTGCCCAACAAATCCACCCAAGAAAACTGTAGGTGCAACAGACAATAACGATAACGAACAATACCAGGCCCCGGAAAACTCCAGCGCCCAGCAAGGGTAAGGGTCCCCTTGTCGAGCGAAATGAAGAAAGTAGTTCAGACCTCACATCTATTCATGCCAGTACTTATAGTCCACCACCAGCAACCATCAAGGGTACACGCCTTGGAGGCGTATATCGACAGTGGAGCAGTAGGTAACTATATTGATCAGGATCTAGCCGCACGAATAGGCCTCCCTCTTCGGCATAAATCACAGGCGGAAAACATAACTGCAGTGGATGGCTCTCAATTATCCTCTGGACCAGTGACGCAACACACCGAAAAAGTTATGCTGATATGTCAGGACGGTCATCGAGAAGACATCTCTTTTGATCTTATTGGAGCACCACAGTTCCGGATGATCCTAGGAATGCTGTGGCTGGAGACCCATAATCCCAGAATAGACTGGAAAACATGAGTACTGACCTTTCCACAAGAATGCGCCAAAACTTGTTATCATAAGAACTTGCAGAAACCCAAAATCAAGGCAAAAGCACTTCTGGCTCTTGCGGGTGCCTTACTCCCAGAATATTTGGACTATCAAGACGTATTCCAAAAAGAGCAAGCAAATACTTTGCCTCCACATAGACCCTACGACTTCCAGATCGACCTGATACCCGGGGCTCAAATCCTGTGCAGTCGAATATATGCTTTGACAGAGCAAGAACTTCAACACCTACGAACCTACCTAGATCAGTACCTAGCGAATGGATTAATTCGTCCATCTAAGCCCCCTGCGTCCTCAGCGCTCTTCTTCGTACCCAAGAAGGAAGGTGACCTCAGAACGTGCATAGATTACAGGGCATTGAATCAAGTTACGGTTCAGAATAGATACCTCTGCCACTCATCCCATAATTACTCGATCAGGTAAAGAGCCCTCAAATCTACACGAAACTAGACCTCTGGAGGGCCTATCACCTCGTATGTGTTAAAAGAGGCGACGAGTGGAAAACATCATTCCGGACCAGATACAGACTTCTTGAGTATCAGGTGATGCCCTTTGGGTTCTGCAATGCACCGGCGGCATTCCAGTTCTTTTATGAACGATGTACTCCACAAACTATTGGATGTCTGTGTTCTCGTTTACGTTGATGATATCCTGATCTATTCACAGTCCAGAGAAGATCATGTTGGCCATGTAAGAGCAGTGTTGGAAAAGCTCCGTCAGCACTGATTGTTTGCTAAACTAGAGAAATGCTCCTTCCACGTCACAGAGGTCGAATTTTTGGGCTTCATGCTTACTCCACAAGGAGTTTGTACGGACACACGCAAGGTTGAAGCTATGCTCAAATGACCATCCCCGACATCTACCAAAGAGGTACAAAGTGTAATGGGATTTGCTAATTTTTATAGAAGATTTATACCACAATTCTCACAGATCGTCCATCCGATCACATCCCTTCTAAAGAAGAATACAAAATTATTTTGGTCCGTTGAGGCTGAGGGCGCCTTTCAGGCATTAAAACAAGCCTTCACCTCAGCGCCCATACTCTAGTATTGCCATGGGAGCCGTTTTATCGCAAAAGGAACCTGAGACGGGGCAGCTCCATCCCATAGCATTTTGGTCCCGCAAGTTTTCTGCACCTGAAAAGAATTATGCAATTACCGACAAAGAGCTCCTGGCAATCAAAGGAGCCTTCAGGACCTGGAGACACTACCTTTTAGGGGCAAAACACAAGGTTACTGTAAATATTGTAGATTACTGATCACCGTAATCTACAATATTTAAAAACAGCCAAGGCTCAATCCTCGTGTCAACTCCGTTGGGCTTTATTCCTTGCCGAGTACGATTTTGTAATAACCTACCGACCAGGAGTGCGTAATGGAAACGCAAATGCCCTATCGAGAATGGGAGAGGACAAGGACGCCTTCAATCCATCCGACCCCATAGCCATTATTCCTGAAGAACGGATTCAACATCAGATAGGCGTAACTACTTGCTGGGAAGACTTAAAGACTGATCTCCAAACTCAGATGGACCGGACAGCCCAAAAGGAATGGTTGAGTAAGGGGAATCAATACTCCATCAGAAATAATCTGCCATACTTTCAGGGAAGACTATATGTTCAAGATAAGGAGATACGCACTAACATAATAGCGAACTATCATGAGTCATTGGTAGAAGGCCACCCTGGGATCGCTAAGACTAGAGCCAAAATCCATAAAAACTATTGGTGGCCCTCATGGAGAAAGGATATGGCCCAGTTTGTTACCACTTGCGGTGTCTGCGCACAAAACAAATCCCAAAAATTAAACCCTGCAGGGCTGTTGAGACCATTAGGAGTACCGCGCCAACACCATGGCATAAATTGTCAATGGACTTCATCACTGATCTGCCACCCTGTGATGGTTGTAAAATAGCCCAAATTGACCTCCGTCTTCCCACGAGTCACCATCCCCAAACCGATGGTCAAACAGAAGGGACGAACCAGACGCTAGAACAATACCTGAGATGTATGTTGCAACAAACAGGAGAGTTGGTTAAGTGAATTCGCATACAACTCTTTTCATACCAGCACCGGACAGACCCCATTTTACACAATGAATGGTCGACACCCAAGAACATCTTCCTTTGATCCCCTTGACGAGTTGGAGATGCCAGCTGTTACATCATTGCATAAAGTAATCACTCAGTCTCTTAAATAAGCTACCGAAAACTTGAACAGCGCTAAGGAGCAACAAAAGAAATTTGCAGACTGACATAGGAGAGAGGCTCCACAATATCACGTCGGGGATAAAGTGTGGTTGGCATCCAAAAACATTCCATTAAAAGGACCTTGTGCCTTTCGGCCACGAGACTTGGGACCCTACCCAATCAAAGCCATCATAAACCCTGCGGCTATGAGGGTTTCAGTCTCCCCCAGACTGTGTTACTGTGAGGCCGTTCTGCTTTCTGCTGCTGAGAAGAGCTGCACGACTGATTTCGGGACACTACCACTTTAATTTTGAAGACTAACTTTAAAACCGGACTTCCGGCACAGAGTTAGGTGTCGAGTTCAGTCTCCCCCAGTCTGCCCCAGAAAGCGCCCAGAAAGTGTCGGATGGATCCGCACTCATCTAGTGATCTAGACGTGGTGCCGACTGACGGCGGGCCGCATACACGAAACAGACTACAACAGCTGAAGCGGCAACATTCGAAGGCATCAAACGTGAAGGTAAGCGTTCAAAACTGTACTGTAACTGCCTCTGTAAATTGCCACAGCCTTAAGTCGGCAGAAATGTTAGTCGCGCCGGCTTCGACTCCGCTCCCGGTTTCGGTCCCAGCCCCGGGCTTAGCATCGGATTGCGCTCCATTGCTGGTGCGGAGTCTGTGGGCCCGTGGGACCTGTGGGACCAGTGGTCGGCGCGCGTCCAGAGGAAGCAACCACCTTAAACTCACCCGCAGGCGTAATGCCTGAAACGCCAATCGTAACCACGAATGAAAATATCATGGTTAACGAGGGTGAGGAAGTTATACCTCTAAAAGACAGTGACAAAATGTTCTCCTCTAGCTCAACGAACCTTCCCCCAGAGTTAAATAAGAGCACCACGGATGTCAACCCAATAACGGACAATCAGTTGCTTCCCAGTTCGCGACCCCCGTCAGTTTATCTTGACGCCTCTGATGTCACCTTCGATTTTGACATAACCGATGCAGACTTATTGGCCATGCGCTCACCGACAGACAATACACAAATAACACCCTGTCGGCCCCTGGCACAAAGGACTGCAGATTTGCAACAACAAAAATCAACGTTGCTCAAAGAAAAAATGTCCATTGACGAGCTGGGACCGGGGACGAGAACCAGTGTCCCCCCATTATGCAAGACGTCGCTAAGAAACTACGAAGCAAGTGAAAATAACAAGCCAGCTTCAAAAATTGTCAAGGCCTGTTAGGGAGAATTCTCTGTTTAGGCTGCATTTCCTAGCCTATTGAGTCCCCCAGCAGCTTTGCTGGATTTTCTGGGTTTATTTTATTCTCCTGCCAAGAGTGAGACTCTTTTACCCTCACTCTTGGACATGTTTGAAGTGTGTTTCTTTGGTTTGCCTTGTGTTGAATGGGCTATGGGGTCTTTTACTCCATAGGGCCTCATGTGTTTTTGTGAGATGGGTTACACAGCACCCTCAGTGCCGTAACCCAGGGGTGTCCTAGGGACCCCCCAACATAGACTCCATACCCTGGGACTGACTACTGTCTCCCAGGGTCTGTAAAGTCCCCATTGACTTTACTAGTCTCAAATCCTGAACAGAACCAGTACAAACCATCATATTGTGGACGTACTGGCCGGGGCAATTCCATTGCCCCGGGGTCTGTTAGTCGAGGGGGCACGTCTCCGTCCCCCCTCATCGAGTTTTGGCTGGTGGCAGTGGAAACTACTTTTTATATTCAACCGCGAATATTTTCCTATGGGATTTCCCATTGTTTTCGGCTAATACCTTTATTTATTTATTTACGGTAGCCTTGAACATACCGCCGGGTTATTTCTTTATTATTATAACTCCGGTTGGTATTTTTTGCCAAAACTTGATTCTAAAATGGCATTGGTGTTCACCTCTGTAACTCTGACCCAAAGTGGAGCCCTTTGTTCCACTTTTGGCGGGCTTCTCCACAGAAGCCCTCCAAAGTGGTGCCACTCTGTCTGGGGCACTTAGGAGGGGTGGAGGGGGATTTAGGCACCCTGGACTGAGTTACCTTGGTAACTCAAGTCGCACTCCGTCCTGATTGGCCCAAGTGGTGAGCCGGACGGCTCACCACTTAGCATGTTTGAGTGACAGCTAGGCTGGGTGAATGGGGGTTTGCTGCATAAAAGCAGGGCTTTGGGGACTGGAACTTCAGAAGTCGCCACAGGACCTAAGAAGCCGAAGAGGGAGAAGCCGAGCCGACCTGCCAAGACGACACCACCGGTGAAGCCCTGCAGAACCGTCTCACCACTTTTTACGACGACAGAGGAGATCTCCCGCCGGAGAGTCTTCTTCCCTTAACTGGTGGGGACAACCAGTTGCTGCCTTCTTTTCGCCGTCCCGAAGCATCTCGTGGCCGCCTTGCCTGTGCCAAGCACCCCGGCAACCGGGATACCACTTTTTACCTCAACCACGAAAGAGGGGTAAAAATCCTTTGTGACCAAAGAACTCCACGGCTGGCCTCATCCCTGGTAGTGCAACGACCTGCAGCCTTCCTCCCCTTCGAGATCACCTCTTCCTCGGGACGACGCCGCGACTTGCACCCACTACCAGGAACGACTACCACCGCTGGAGGAATCTTTCCACTTTTAAAGGTACTGTGATCCGCCCGGCCTCCCTTGCCACCGATTGTACGGGGTAGATTTAGCCCTCGGCTCTCAAACCTGGGTAGGTCTGGGACACCCTAACTAAACTTTTCAGAACCGTAGTAAAACCTTTTTCTCTCACCTGCAAAGACTGATGACATTGTGTGATCTTGGGCACATTTTTCGCCTGGCTCCCTCTACAGCGGGCCCCGAACTAATTCTCCTTGTTCCACCATTGACTGCTTTTGCTAAACCTTATGTGAAAAGTGTTTTACCTTGCTGCTCTCTTTATTTCTGCCTTTTCCCTCCCTTTTGGTAATACTTGTTGGAGTACCATCTAATGTTAAGCGCTCACCTCTGGTTGGAAATAAGTGGTGTTAACTTAGAATTGTCCAACAAATGATTAGGGATGTACATATGAGTAATAGTAACTGTGTTTGACTTTCTTATCTTTTCTAGGGTGCTAGTGTAATTTATGAGTGTACCTTTAATAAATAAGTTTATACTTTTACCCCTAGCTCTGGTTAGTGTTTGCTTGTGCTACTGCGTCTCTGTACCTATTCTGTATTCTCTGTATACTGCCTAACTCTTCTTGAGGGAAGTCTGGCTGCTCAGCCACAGCTACCACAGTGAATCTGTGCGGTGCAGACTGCTACCAAGTGGGTTTACTGCCAACACCTGTAGTCTTAAATCTTTTGCAGTGGTCCCAGAGGGAACTGCACAGGTTTCTGCCTAACACTGGTGTACAGCGGTGGGATCTGTATTGAGTATACACTTTAGAGTACTTTTGAGATACCTTAGTGCAACTAACCACAAAGCTTAAGCACAAGAAAGAAAAAGTCATTTTTAACCTGTCTACTATGGAAAGTTATAGTCAAGAGTCCCTTGCTACAAAGACTGCTGATTGTCTAAGACTTCTCTGTAAGCATAAGAATCTCATGACTAAAGGAAAGAAAATAGAGCTAATAGAAAGGTTGTTAGAAAACCAAAGTCTGGAGGATGGTCCAGAGGAACCTATCACTCCAGCAAATGTAGAAAGCAGCAATGATCTTGATATGGCACAAAGTATTGATGATCTTTGGTCAGAACCAGAAGAGGAGGATGAAACTGTTGTAAATAGTCCCCCTAGGCCTCTGTCTGCTCTACCAGCTGTACCTACCGGACCTTTGCCAGGTCCCACATTTAGCCCTCAATACTTTGAACTAGAGAGAATGAAACTTGAATTAGAGTACAAGAAACTTAATGCTCAAACTGACAAAGAACTAAGGCTAAGGGAAATGGAGCTCAAGTATGAGCTAGAAATGAAGAAATTGTCTGTTGAGAATGCTTCTCTCTCTGGCTCCTCTAGAAGTTCCAGTCCTAAAAGACCCCGGATGCCTAAGGAATTGATTGGTATGTATGAGCCTAAGTTGGATGTGTTGGATTGGTTGTCTATGTTTGAGTATAATCATGGGCTCCAGAACATCACAGGTAATGAGTTACTCACCTGGTTGTTCTCTAGGCTTCCCCCTGTTGCAACTGATGTGGTAATGGAGTTGGGGGAGGAGGATAGGAAAGAGTATGAATGTGTGAAACTAGCTTTGATAGCTAGGTTTGGGAAGACCCCTTCCCAGTATCTTAAGAGGTTTAGGAGCCTCAAAAAGCATGATGGTACCCCTTGGGCTACCTGGGTGTGTGAAGGGTTGAAAAACTTAGAGGGATGGATTAAGGGTTACAAGGTGAACACTTATGAAGGAATGAGAAATCTTGTAATGATGGAGTCAATTTATGATGCCTGCTCTCCTGAGCTCAGACAGCACTTGGCTGATTCACAGGAATTAGATCCTAGGAAACTAGCTAAGGCTGCTGACTTGTGGGTTGCCAACAGGGCTACTCACAAGGATTCTGGGGTAACTCAGAAGAAGGATGAGGGAAGACAGCCTAAGAAAGACTCCAAAGAGAATTCTAATAATCCTAATTCCAAAGAGGGCCCCAAACAAAACCATAAGGGTAAGCCACCTGGGAAACCACAGCAGAGTAGTATACCTTCTGGTGCTAAACCAGAAGGAGGTCAGAACAAGCCTCCATTCCAAAGGACCTTTGGGGCCTGTTATGTTTGTAAGGCTACTGACCATGTGAAAGGAGATCCCAAATGTAAGGGTAAACCTTCAGGGGTCCAACTTGTCTCCTTAGCCTTTGCTCCAGAGGAGGAAGTCACTATGGCAAGTGGAAACTTTCTACTACTGGCTGATGAACCCACTGGAGTCTCAGCCAGTGTTTCTTTAGTCTCTCTGGGGTTGTGGGAACAACAAAATTTAGATGTGTATAATTCTATCCCAGATAATACTAAAGAGTATTATAAGGACAGTGTCCACGTGAATGGTCAGGAGACTCCTGCCATCAGGGACACTGGGGCCAGCATAACTGTGGTGGATGAATCATTTTTCAAGGCAGAGGATGTTGCTAAGGCACCCAAATGCCTCACCAAGTTAGCTGGAGGGCCTGTGCAGATGTGTCCCCAGTTACCAGTCCTCATCCAGTGTAATGATATGGCTGTGAAGATACCTGTCAGTATACAATGTGAAGTGCCAGGAAGAGTTCTGCTGGGAAATGACCTGAAAGCTCTTGGAGTTGTGTCACATACCCCCAGACCTCCTAGTAAAAGGTTACGGGAGCTCACCAAGTCTGCAAGAGAGAAAACCCTGCGAGGTTTATCTCAGGAGATGATGACAGAAATCACTCCTCTCCCACTGGAGCAACTTGCTGCAGTAACTACCAGATCAGGAGCAAAGGGGCAACCCAAGACTCCTAGGAAAAAGCCTACAGCAAGCACTCCAGTGCTCCCAACAAGGACTTCCCCGAGGTTGTCCAAAGTTACACCTGTAACTCCACCTCCAGCTGAGGCTGAGAGGGAGGTACAACCCTGTGTGGTTGAACTAGACTCTGAAGAAGAGCTAGTAGGAGGCCCAGAACTTATTGGAGACCTGGACCCGGCTGACCATCCTGAGCTGCAGTCTTTACTGGCAGAAGGTGGACCCAGCAGGACAGCTTTTCGTAAGGGACAAAGAGAATGTCCAACTCTGGAGGGCCTTCGCCAACAGGCAGCTTCTCAGGCTGATGGGCAAGAGCCTGGGAAGTATAGGTTACACTGGGAAGATGGCCTCTTCTACAGTGAACCAACCGAATCTGAACCTGGAGCATACCAACGCCTGGTAGTGCCCCAAGAGAACAGACAACAGTTCTTGCAACTAGCCCACGAGATTCCTTTGACTGGTCACTTGAGTTTCAAGAAGACCAAGGAAAGGCTCTCTCTCTACTTTTATTGGCCAAAAATGGGGGCTGAAGTAGATAGGTATTGCAGGAGCTGCCAGACTTCTGGTAAGGTTGGTTCCAAGAATGTGGCACCTTTAGTGCCTCTCCCAGTTGTGGGAGTCCCATTTGAAAGGGTAGGGATTGACCGTGTTGGTCCCCTTGATCCCCCAACCTCCTCAGGCAACAGGTTTATCCTTTTTGTAGTAGACCATGCTACTAGGTACCCTGAGGCAATTCCTATGAGGACTGTTACAGCTCAGGCTGTGGCTAAGGCCCTTCTTGGTATCTTTACCAGGGTTGGGTTTCCTAAGGAGGTGATCTCTGACAGGGGGACAAATTTTATGTCCAACTACATGAAAGCCATGTGGAAAACCTGCAGAGTTACCTACAAGTTCTCAACCGCCTACCACCCTCAGACCAACGGGTTGGTAGAAAGATTTAACAGAACCATGAAGAGCATGATAGGTGCCTTAGAAGAACCCCTTAAAAAGAAATGGGACCTTCTACTGCCATGCCTTCTATTTGCTTATAGGGAAGTCCCTCAGGAGGGAGTGGGTTATTCTCCCTTTGAACTTCTCTATGGCCATCCCGTCAGAGGCCCCTTGGCCCTGATTAAGGAGGGGTTGGAGAGTGCTCCTTCCCCCAAGCCAGTCAGAGTGACTGACTATGTGATAGGTCTCCGAAGGAGAATGTCACACATGATGGCAGAAGCAAGTGACAACTTGAAAGCTGGCCAAGCTCTGATCAAACATTGGCATGATCAGAAGGCTAACATGGTTGAGTTTACTCAAGACCAGCTAGTTCTAGTTATGCTTCCAACAAGGCATAGGGCCTTGCAAGACAAATGGATGGGACCCTTCAAGGTTGTGGGAAAACTTGGAGAGGTCAACTATCTGGTGGATCTGGGCAAACCCAGGGAAGCTCCCAGAGTCTTCCACACCAACCGCCTCAAAGCCTATGTCTCTAGACCAGAAGTAGGAGCATTGCTTCTAGCTTCCTCGGAAGAGGAGGAGGAGAGTGACGCTCTACCTGACCTCCTGAGAGGCTTACCTTTGGACGAAAAGGTTGAAGGAGTTAATCTCTCTTCAGATCTGACCCCTGAGCAACAGGAAGAGTGCAAAGCGATGTTAAATCAGTTTGCCCCCCTGTTCTCCCTTTCACCAGGCTTGACCCCTTGGGGACAGCATGAGATACTCACTGGTGACTGCCTGCCAGTCAAAAGCAGGGGATATAGAATGTCAGAACATGTCAGAACCCACATCAAAGGGGAGGTCAAGAAGATGCTTGATCTCGGGGTAATAGAGCCCTCTACTAGTCCATGGTCTAGCCCAGTAGTGTTAGTACCAAAGGCAGGATCCAAAGAGTTGAGATTCTGTGTGGACTATAGAGCTCTTAATGCAGTCACCAAGACTGATGCCCACCCTTTGCCAAGGACAGATGAGTTGGTGGATAAACTTGGTGCAGCCAAGTACCTCAGCACACTGGGCCTTACGTCAGGCTACTGGCAAATAGCCCTGACAGACCATGCCAAGGAGAAAACTGCATTTTCTACCCCAGTTGGCCTATACCAATTCAAGGTTATGCCTTTTGGACTGAAAAATGCACCTGCAACATTCCAGAGGATGGTGAACCAGGTTCTAGCTGGGATGGAGGACTTCTGCATGGCATACTTGGATGACATTGCAGTCTTCAGCCACTCCTGGGAAGAACATGTGACCCACCTAGGACATGTTTTGCAGGCTCCTGAGCAGGCCAATCTGACCATAAAGGCAAGCAAGTGCCAAATTGGTCAGAGTAAAGTGGTCTACCTTGGACATGAGGTAGGAGGTGAAGAAATAAGGCCTTTGCTCAGCAAGATTGAAGCTGTGCAAAATTGGACAACACCTACTACTCAGACCCAGGTGAGAGCCTTCTTAGGCCTCACTGGGTACTACAGGAATTTCATTGAGAACTATGGGACCATAGCTTCTCCTCTGAATGTGATCTCCTCTCCAAAATTCCCTAAGAAGGTCAAATGGACTGAGGAATGCAATCAGGCCTTTGAAAACCTGAAGAAAGCTCTCTGCCAAGCTCCAGTACTCAGAGCTCCTGACTACCACCAAACTTTCATTGTACAAACTGATGCTTCCAATGTAGGTATAGGTGCAGTTCTTAGCCAACTGGATGAGAAGGGTAGGGAACACCCCATTTGCTTCATCAGTAAAAAACTGAAGGATCCTGAAACAAGGTGGGCAACAATCGAAAGAGAATGCTTTGCTATTGTGTGGGCACTGAAGAAGTTTAAGCCATACTTGTATGGTTCTACTTTTGTCATTCAGACTGACCACCAACCCTTGAGATGGTTAATGCAAATGAAAGGGGAAAATCCAAAACTATTGAGATGGTCAATCTGCCTCCACCATTGAGCACAGGTCAGGGTGTCACCATCAAAATGCTGATGGACTCTCTAGGATGTATGTCATCGACTAGAGGTATGAGGTTCATCCAGGAGTGGATTAAATCCTCCTGTCCCTTAGTCTGGGGGGGGGGGCGAGTGTTAGGGAGAATTCTCTGTTTAGGCTGAATTTCCTAACCTATTGAGTCCCCCAGCAGCTTTGCTGGATTTTCTGGGTTTATTATTTTCTCCTGCCAAGAGTGAGACTCTTTTACCCTCACTCTTGGACATGTTTGAAGTGTGTTTCTTTGGTTTGCCTTGTGTTGAATGGGCTATGGGGTCTTTTACTCCATAGGGCCTCATGTGTTTTTGTGAGATGGGTTACACAGCACCCTCAGTGCCGTAACCCAGGGGTGTCCTAGGGACCCCCCAACATAGACTCCATACCCTGGGACTGACTACTGTCTCCCAGGGTCTGTAAAGTCCCCATTGACTTTACTAGTCTCAAATCCTGAACAGAACCAGTACAAACCATCATATTGTGGACGTACTGGCCAGGGCAATTCCATTGCCCCGGGGTCTGTTAGTCGAGGGGGCATGTCTCCGTCCCCCCTCATCGAGTTTTGGCTGGTGGCAGTGGAAACTACTTTTTATATTCAACCGCGAATATTTTCCTATGGGATTTCCCATTTTTTTAGGCTAATACCTTTATTTATTTACGGTAGCCTTGAACATACCGCCGGGTTATTTCTTTATTATTATAACTCCGGTTGGTATTTTTTGCCAAAACTTGATTCTAAAATGGCGTTGGTGTTCACCTCTGTAACTCTGACCCAAAGTGGAGCCCTTTGTTCCACTTTTGGCGGGCTTCTCCACAGAAGCCTTCCAAAGTGGTGCCACTCTGTCTGGGGCACTTAGGAGGGGTGGAGGGGGATTTAGACACCCTGGACTGAGTTACCTTGGTAACTCAAGTCGCACTCCGTCCTGATTGGCCCAAGTGGTGAGCCGGCCGGCTCACCACTTAGCATGTTTGAGTGACAGCTAGGCTGGGTGAATGGGGGTTTGCTGCATAAAAGCAGGGCTTTGGGGACTGGAACTTCAGAAGTCGCCACAGGACCTAAGAAGCCGAAGAGGGAGAAGCCGAGCCGACCTGCCAAGACGACACCACCGGTGAAGCCCTGCAGAACCGTCTCACCACTTTTTCCGACGACAGAGGAGATCTCCCGCCGGAGAGTCTTCTTCCCTTAACTGGTGGGGACAACCAGTTGCTGCCTTCTTTTCGCCGTCCCGAAGCATCTCGTGGCCGCCTTGCCTGTGCCAAGCACCCCGGCAACCGGGATACCACTTTTTACCTCAACCTCGAAAGAGGGGTAAAAATCCTTTGTGACCAAAGAACTCCACGGCTGGCCTCATCCCTGGTAGTGCAACGACCTGCAGCCTTCCTCCCCGTCGAGATCACCTCTTCCTCGGGACGACGCCGCGACTTGCACCCACTACCAGGAACGACTACCACCGCTGGAGGAATCTTTCCACTTTTAAAGGTACTGTGATCCGCCCGGCCTCCCTTGCCACCGATTGTACGGGGTAGATTTAGCCCTCGGCTCTCGAACCTGGGTAGGTCTGGGACACCCTAACTAAACTTTTCAGAACCGTAGTAAAACCTTTTTCTCTCACCTGCAAAGACTGGTGACATTGTGTGATCTTGGGCACATTTTTCGCCTGGCTCCCTCTACAGCGGGCCCCGAACTAATTCTCCTTGTTCCACCATTGACTGCCTTTGCTAAACCTTATGTGAAAAGTGTTTTACCTTACTGCTCTCTTTATTTCTGCCTTTTCCCTCCCTTTTGGTAATACTTGTTGGAGTACCATCTAATGTTAAGCGCTCACCTCTGGTTGGAAATAAGTGGTGTTAACTTAGAATTGTCCAACAAATGATTAGGGATGTACATATGAGTAATAGTAACTGTGTTTGACATTCTTATCTTTTCTAGTGTGCTAGTGTAATTTATGAGTGTACCTTTAATAAATAAGTTTATACTTTTACCCCTAGCTCTGGTTAGTGTTTGCTTGTGCTACTGCGTCTCTGTACCTATTCTGTATTCTCTGTATACTGCCTAACTCTTCTTGAGGGAAGTCTGGCTGCTCAGCCACAGCTACCACAGTGAATCTGTGCGGTGCAGACTGCTACCAAGTGGGTTTACTGCCAACACCTGTAGTCTTAAATCTTTTGCAGTGGTCCCAGAGGGAACTGCACAGGTTTCTGCCTAACAAGGCCCCAGTAAACTCAAAACATGAGGCGGGAACGGACAAAAAAGGAAAGGATGGTGCGCAGCCGTTAATCGAAGCACGCACAGCAGAGTTGGCAAACAACACCACGTCCTATGATGTGGTGGCGAGGGAAGCTCGTTTGGCTGAACGCCTAAAAGCAGACTTTGTCTTGATGCGCAAACGCTTAAATGAAAGTTTCGCAAACAAACACGAAGGAAAATCAGATAAACAACGGAAAACAAGTACCGCAATCAAGGATACGTCCCTTCTTGGAATTAATGCACGGTTGCGAAAAGACTCAGTTCCTGTTGCTAGGCTAATAAACCTACATACAACTGATGCTAGCCAAGTTGCAGGTCACATAACCTGCAAAGATGGCTTGTCCGGCAACAGAGATGACCCAAATATGCTGATTGGAAAAGATTCAGCCGATTCAGGATCACGTAATTACCCGGAGGCTGAACACCCGGGAGGGTCAATTTAAGCAAAAGGAAACATTTCCATCGCCGCGGGATTACAAATTCATAACAACATTCTGGCTGCCACCTCCATTGCCTTAATGCCATTCATGAAATTATACGAGGCATTGAATGACTCTTTACGTGACCAAAACTCCTTGCTTTGCTCAACTAACAGCAAGTTGATTGAACTGGAAAAATTCAACGAACACCTAGCACGCCGCCTCGATTTAGAAGCTGCTGCTTCCCACGAATGGCACTCTCGTTTAAATGAAATAACGAAAAGGGAAGCACATGAAAAAATTGATCTGAGCGAGGCAATAGTAGAGTGCAGGAAGTGGATCAGGCACAATGTGGCAGTACAAGCACGTGGCAGATCTCCCGCTAATAAATGTACTTGCCAACGGTCGGGCACAGAGGCCCAGACCGCCTCAAGGAAGCACCTTCCAAAATGCGCGTTCGAACACAGTTTTGTCAGCAGAGGCCGAAATTCAAATTGACGCCAATAAATCCACAAACCCCAGTAACAGGGGAAATAATAAGAAAAAAAAAGGTGACAAACTTCTCAACCAAAGGAAGGCAGAATCATGGTGAGCGAACTGCTCCTGCCGGCCGCAAATGATTTGTTGATCCCGCAGCCACCAACTGGCGAGCCTCTACCTTTATAAAATAATAAGACACTGGAACTTTTAGAGCCAGTCGCTCCTCAAGAGCCCAAAGGCCAGCCAACGTTAGCGGAACCAAAAGTTTCCTTTTTTCTCCGGCTCAGCAAAATCAATCACAGCAAAAACTGTAAACCCTGCCTTGCTAAAAAAAAAAATTAACTAAAGCAGGAAAAACTACATCTAAAGGTCCTCCACCAAAAAGACCACGGTCAAATGAGGCAAAGAAGTTCATTAGAAACCTGACTACCCCTCCTCGCCAAGATGCAGTGAAAATCACTGCGGGGGCGAATGTCAAGGAAAAGTTGAATGCTGGATTTAATATCGATCATATAGCAGTAAAAAACACGCATGTGCCGGCAAAACGAGGACGTGATTCTTCGATCGCCAACGATACGAACACCTCGATCGATTTGTGTGATTTATCCACATACTCAATCGACGACGACGAGGACGCACTTGAATGTACTGAGAAAACAACTGATTACTGTTCTGTTCTGAAACAGCCCATGATGCCGACGCCAAATTGGAGATGGAAAAAAAAAACAACGGCCCATTATGGCACAGAACCCACCCAGAAACCTAGCTGCATTAAAAGAAAATAGCTCGCATGTTGGCATGGAGGAGTCGCCATGGGCAAGACGAAAATCAGTGAAGTCGTTTGATTCCAACTTAATAACCTTCAACCCGAAACAAACAACTACACAGTTGCAAAAACAACTACAACAAAAAACGAAAGAAAGAATCTCCTGCCGAGAGTCTGTAAACCCTAATTGGTTAAGATTGGAACTGGAAAGTATCTTGGAGGAAAAGAATGAGGTTAATCTCAATAGGGCAAATGTAATGTGACTATTGCATTACATACCGGCACTAGGCAACACAAGAACCTATGATATCGCGACTGTAGAATACAAATCCGAAGCAAGATCAGATTGGGTAATTCTTCACATGAAGTCAATGAAACTTGCAAGGCCTCTTATTGATGCCAAAGATGATTTATTATTCTTTGGCTTCGACTTATCTATATGTGAAGATGTGGAACTATATAGAGCCTCGCCTACTACCAACAAGCGCTCTGCCAACACCAAAATTGCGAATCGAGCTGACTTGTGGAAAGAGCTGAAACGCCAATCTGACCCTACAAGCGCTGCAAAAAATGCCAGGAAAAACGCTTAGGATAACGAAGGGTCAAGAAGCCTGGCCCAATTACTAACTTCATGGAACACTCGTGGTTTTGCCCATCTCTTTCAAGGAAGTTGCCCCAACCAGATTAAAAGCACAATAATCTGTCTGCAAGACACATGGTTACGAGACACACCCCAGAGTGATGGTTACTCCATTTTTCTAAACGCGGCCGGGAAAAACTTATTTGGCCGCCCTTTCTCCGGCTTAGTAACCATGATTGACAACGCAGCAGGATGGGATGTTATAAGTACCTCTAACTCTAATCTTTTTGTGCAGGCACTAATCGTGGAGCGGAAAAGCGACAACAAAGACAATAAAACCAAACAACATATGCTGATCATAAACACCTATTGGAATCCGGCAATGATAACGGTTTCTGCCTATTTATCTGCCATTACCTCGCAAATCGATGACTGCCTAGATGCCTTTGACAACCCGTTTATACTAATATGTGGCGACTTGAACTATTCTTGGTTCTATGACGCAAAGTACGTAACATCCAGGATAGGACCAAAGTGCCAACCGAAACAGCTGACCGAAGGACCAAGTGGGAATACGAACTAACCCAACGCCATTGTGTGATGCTACAAGGATGCACTAAAGGCGACATCCCAGCGAGAGACACTTGGCACCGTGGAGACTCAAAAAAAACTCTCGACTACATATGGGTATCAGAAAATCTACATACCTATATTGTAGTTATCCATAATGCACTCAACAAAAAGCGATCACAACGCTTTAATTCTTCACTGGGACGCACAAAATACAAATCAGTTGAAATATAAAACGTCTTTAAGCATAAACCAGGCACAAAACAGGCTGCGAATAAATTCGAATCAAATCATCAACTTGACAACAGATTTTACTCATATGAACATGAGAGATTTGGAAGTCAACTATACATCCTTGTTGATGCAATTTACCTCATGTGCTCGCAAGCACAATTTGAAAATACCAAAGAGCAAACACCCTTTCAACCCAGTTCTAAATGAGGCGAAGAAATCCCTAAATAAGGATCTGAGACTGTTAAAGAGAGCTGGTGGAATAAATCAACATCTTCTGATGACTAAGAGACGTCTTGATTACCGAAACTGGTGAAAGTCGTTTAATAGGACACGGTTACAAACACAAGCTGAACATATGTTACAACTAATAATTCAGAATGACAGCCGAAACATCTGGCAAATTATTAACTCTGACCATTTATCCCAGGTATTTGCGCTATCAAATGGTGCAAGTGAATCAGAGTGGGTAAAGCACTACACCAACGTCTTTAATATCGAAAATGCAGTAAACACTCCAATAGTAACAACTGCACCTTGTGAGTGGTCAGTAACTGAACCCTTGGAAGATATCGAAAATGCCATTCAACACCTAAAGATCTCGAGAGCAGCAGGGCCCGACGGCATTTCGAACTCGATGCTAAAAGCTAACAATGAAAACTGGGCGAAATTCATCAAGGTTTTATTCAATCAAATAGCAGCATCATCAAAAATCCCAGTCGTAGTGGCAATCTTTAAAAAAGGGAATCGCGAAGATCCAATAAATTCCCGCCCGATAGCCCTATTGGATACCACAGGGAAAATATTTGCCTCCTTTCTCCAGAAGAAACTCGCAAACTGGGCTAACAGTGCTAATATAATTGATGAAAGACAAACGGGCTTTACAAAAGGTGTTGGAGTGGAGCTCAACCTGCTACTGTTAAACATGGCGAAACTGGAAACCTTACGACGCAAAAAAGGACTTTTTCTTGCGTTCGTCGACCTGAAACAGGTGTTCACCAGTATCAATCGTGAGCTCCTGTGGAAAAAACTCACAAACTGGGGGTGCCCACTGGACTTACTATCCCCACTGATGGCACTATATGCCAAAACCAACATCAGAGTGCGTCTAAATGCTGAAGGTGCCTTGTCCGATAAAATAAAAACATCCAAGGGTGTAAAACAGGGTTGCCCCCTGGCCGCTCTGCTATTCAAACTTTTTATTTCCGACCTCCCAGTGGCGTTTGAAAAAATAAAGGCCTTTCCACCTAAAATTAATGACAAGCCCCTAAGTCATGTGATCTATGCAGACGACAAAGTACTACTTGATTCAACGGAAATTGGACTCCAACGATTATTGGCGGCATTGCATGTCTACTTAGTCGTGAATCAACTAGAAATAAATGTAAGGAAATCCCAAGCCATTGCAATAGGCACAAAAGCAGGCAACAAGAAAAATTGTTTCAGGTGGATGGTGCAAGATGAGTGTTTGGCCAAAGTAGAAGCAATCCACTATTTAGGAATTTCCTTCAACATCTCAATAAGAGATTGGAGCTGGACAAATGACATAACAGCTCGAATGAAAACCTTTGCACAACAAGGAGCAAAATTGCACGCAAATTATGGGATCTTCACCTTTCAACCAATATTAACGTTCTATATACAAAAAGTTGCGCCAGCAATCTGTTTTGGAAGCGAAGCAGGTTGGAACATTGACGCAAAAATTTGGCCCACCTTGGAGGGGCTCTTTTGGCGAAAAATATTGAAACTTCCACAAAGTACGCCCATGGTTTCAATAAGACATGAACTTGGTCTGGACTCTTTACACTCCATGGTATTGTGGAAATCAATACCAGCGCTACGCAAAATGCGCTTAACACCCCCAGCGAAACCGTATCAAATACTGCACGAAAAAAGCTTAGATCCATCAGCTTTCCTATTAAACACCTGGGAGGAGAAATTACTGGCGATTCTAAAAGCTGCTGACATAAGTTTGTCTCTGGTCTTGCAAATTCCGCAAGTGGCTAAACTCAAATTTAGGAATTGGTATTGGATAACAAAAATATAGAAAAACGCATCCAATTATCCATCGGCAATTGATTTAGGAACCTCGAGTCACAAAGTGGGTGAACCACCGAGGTACCTCACCAAATTTCCTTCCCGATACCATCGGAACCAGTTCCTAAGATTACGACTAAACCTCTATACCACCAATGAGGTTCTATGGAAAGAAAAGACTTGGGGACTTGCAGTGACAAATGTCGCTTTTGTGCGACAGTTGTCGAAACAAGCAAACATCTCATAATTGAATGCCACAAAATAACGGGTCAGCGTTCACTTCATCTTGGGAGATTTGCTCCAAAAAACGGGAATATGGAAGGTTGGTGGAGCTACCTAATTTGAGGGACAAACACTCAATTAACTTGTGCTGTAGTGAATTTCATGGACATGATCCTACCACACCCTCTATAACAAGAGAAAAAAAAAAGAGAGATCAGACTTGATGATCCTTATTGAGACTTGAAGAACAATGGATTATGTAACCAGATGAAATGAAATGAAATGAATTGAGATGACATGATATGTATGAGTCGGAAGTCGTAATGAATGACTAAAAAGTTTGTTTTTTTCTATTGCAAACTAAATGTCAATAAATAAAAAAATAAAAAAAAGATTTTCAACACCACCAGAACCGGAGATCATCGCAGGTGAACTTGAGTATGAGGCAAGGAACATCCTGGACTCCAAGAAAGTAAGCTCAAAACTTTATTATCTCATTGATTGAGAGGGCTACGGGCCCCAGTACCGTACTTGGGAACCAGCCGAATTTGTCCATGCTCCACGACTCATGAAACAATTTCACCGGAACAACCACACCAAACTGGGACCAGAGGGAAGGACAACCGTGAGAGAGGCCTTGAGGGGGAGTGCTGTCATGGCCACTGGTCATGGGCCAGTTACTTCACATCCTGCAGGGTCCCTCCCAATGGACCCCGTCTTGGCGCCTATGGCACCAAGCTCATTACAAAGTGTGCTCTGCACACAGAATGGGGAAAGCACGTGCATCTAGCCTGGGTGGGGCCCTACCAATGCATGGAAGGCACGTGCAGAAGACAGGAGTGGCAAGGTGGGGCCTAAGGGGAGTGGCTGGCGCCAGGCTAAATAAACCGGACCCACCCGCATGCTGTCGCTTCGCGTTAGTCTGTTAGAGCAGCGTAACGCTTACCGCCATTCAGAAGACCCTTACCTGATTCAGCCCGAGCATCTTCAGTCTCCGGAACCCTCCAGCATCTTACCTTGAGGTCAGCCACACCCTCGCTGGAAGTTCAGCTACCTGCTTCTAACTCTGAAGTCTACGCGCGCATCTTACTTGAGTCAGCCACACCATCGCTTGAAGAACTGCTATTCGCTTCCGACCCTGGGGCAGCCGCATGCATCTTACCTGTCTCCTCGGGTCATCCGCGGGTGGCGCCTAGCATCCTTACCAGTCCGAACTCCCATCAACACGGGACCTTCTTCCGACGCAGCATCCTTGCGGATCTTCAGCTCCGGCAGCCTGCAGGAGTTCGGAAACCGCTCACCAGCAAACACCGACCAGCTGCACCTGCAAAGGGAAAGGGAAACACAAGGTTAGCAATTGCATAGACTTTAACACGCTAAGCAGCGCAACTCTCGAACTGGGGTGTAACTTCTGGAAAGTCTACTTACCACTAGTAGGTCCTCTGGAATAGACATTTTTCATCATCACACACTCCTGGGTCATCTTCATACCTGAGCGAGAGAAAGGACAATACATGGTTACGGACAATAATCATTGGGGAAAGTTATCACGAAGAATACGGACAATTATCATAGTTATAAAAACTCATCTTCAAGACGGAATGGTCGCAGCCGGTATGGACCTCCGTGTTAAGGACCAGTGACGCAACTAGGTCCATCCACATCGCCCCTGCTGAAGAAAGCAGGACGGAGAGCTCATCCTTACATCAAAACAGGAACAGTGCCAGCATCTTGGGTCCTCGATAACGCAGCGGCTGGGGGAGAAAGTCGATCCAAGGGAGCCAGGTCCTGGGAGGGCTCCAACCGTGCCCAAACGTCCCAGTAGAGACCAGGTGAGCGTAACACACTTGCAGTATCCACCAACATTCTTATCACCTCGTTGTCATTTTACACTGACTTCCTCTATGTTCGCATCCGGCTGTCTAAGTGTGATTATTAGCTTTTCAGTGGGCATTTAGTGTTTCATCTCCCTGCTAGCTGCCAGCACCACAATAATCTGCAGCTGTTAATCCACTCGCTGGATTATTTTGATTCCATTATAATTTAAGAACCAAACTGGTATCACAGACTGTTTTTCCAAGCTATAGGCAGGGGGCGCCCCCACATCATGTTAAAATGGGGCCCTGACACATCTTTTGCCATTTGTGCTTTGCCACTGTCCAGCTGGGAGAAGACCAGGGCTTGGACAACTATGGTGGTGATTTGAAGGCTTGTGTTGTCTTGTGTTCCTGCCTTGGTCCTGCATGAATGCTTGCTTGAGAGAATGCCTGGTGGAATGTTATGCCTGTGAAATATTGTGGTGCGAGTGCGCCTGCAAGTTCCATGAATGTCAGTTGGAGTGAAGCAGCCTGTGAGAGTGGAGGCTGGTGGCTGTCTCCTGTGTACCTTCCTACTTATTTACCCTTGCACTTACCTGGTGTGTATACCTTACCACTGGAACTTAGTAAAGAAGTTCACTTCCCTTACCTGCAGTATCAGACTTTCATTTCACCTTGCTACAGCTTGATTTTGTGGTAGAGAGCAAACTGGTATGCTGATTGGGTCTTCTTGCCAAAGTGTCTTTTGAGGTCACAGTTGATGGTAAAGCAGAGCGATTTTTCATTGGGTGAGAGTAGAGATTTGAACCCATTGAGCTTCATGTCCTCAGCCAATTCTGGACGTGAGCAAGCTTGCTGTGGAACATTGGGAACAGCATTACTTCTGGGCATTAGAGCACTCTATGATTGACCTGGTGGTGTGGCTTGTATTGGGATGCCAGGTGAGGCAGTTAACTGTGTATACTCTTGGTGTATCTCATATCTCATATGGTATCGATGTGTGCACTTGGGGCGCCGGAAAGTATTGCTGCTGTTTTGTTGGTCCCACTGTTATATAAGGGTTAAATACTGCTCCCATCCTGCTTCTGCACTCCCTCACAAAATGACCCATTTTCCCACATCCCCAACACTCAACTGGACCCGCTCCCCATCTTGGTGCACTCCCTCCAAATCCACCTCTGACTCCCCTTCCTCCAATGAAATCCTCCTCTTCCATGTTGCTGACCTCCTTGGTACCAGTCAGGGTACTGTGACTGAGACCCACTGTTCCATTGTCCTTCGCCTGGCCAGAACGCTGCTATTCTGCGTCCGTTTGAGTGACTGCCACGACGCCCCTTCAACTGCTACTTTTTCCAATTATTTCTGTACTAGTTTCGCTTCCTCAGCCTGCAACCTTTGTGCTGTTTCCTTCTCTCTTTCTTTAATCCGCTTACAGTGGTGTATGATTATAGTCTGTATCTCCGCCCAGCCTTTCACCTCGATACCCACTATCATATCAAGAGCTTTCAGCACTTCCTTGGGCAATCCCATTTTAATAACAAGATAGAAAAGCAGAACCAACCGGTCCCACTGTTCCCCCGTCTCTGCCCTCCACATCTCCTGTACTTCAAAATATATTGAGCAGGGTCTTCATCATCCCCCTTTTGTGTGCTGCTTTATGAACTGCAGATCTGGCGTGTACATAATCACCTATCTTAAATCCTGGGTATTCAGCCTTAACCAAAACATCCCCTGCCAGGTCCCCCACAATCGCTACGAGCAAACCTTTTACATAAAAAATTATAATCTCCCACTGCCAAAGGGATCCCAGCTGTTTTGTTTTTTGAAAGCATATATCCATTTCCCAGCCCCTATAGTGATGGATGGGAGCACTTTAATCAGGTTATTTTTGTCCATCTGAGCCCAAGGTACATACTGTGCCTGCCCGGGTCCTTTATGCAATAACGGCAACTGTGTACCCACTCCCCTTCTCACCATTACTTGTCTTTTACCTCGCCACGGCTGCCCGCCCAAATCTGTTCCGCAACTGGGGCACCCATAAGCTCTCTACCCGTAGAGTAACTGCTGGTGCGCCCTCTTCATCCTTCCAATTCATCCATCGTGTCCCATTCGTCCTCCTGCAGCTCACTGTGTGTATCTCCATCCGACCTTACCATCCCATAGTATGTACGCCCCGTCCCTCGTTCATCACCCTTTCCCTTTCCAATATGACATCTTTAATTGCGGTGCTATCTAATCTAAACAAAATGTCTCTGGCGCTCGATTCGTCCAGTCCACATCCCAATGTACTTCCTTCTTCACTGAGGGCCCTCAACGACACCAATTCCGTTTGCTCTGCCTTTAAGGCGTCTTCTAACTCCTCTTGTGGTTTCCTATGATATTTATAACACGCCTATACACAAGGGTTTCAAGGCACGAAAGACACTGGTATGGCAGCGTAAGTATTAGTTTGATATGGATGCAGTAACGCAGTTGGGGGTGGTGCTGTGGCGGAAGTGGACACATACGTTGGGTTGGTATATCCCCTGGCGGGAAGGGTCAGGTAGCACCCTACTGGGGGACTTCCTATGGTACTACTACCTTAACTACACTCAGGGTTGGGCCATTGTCACACCGAAGTTTACCCTTATCATTGTCCTCAATGTCCTCCGCCATTTTCCATAATTCTAAAATCTCTTTCCTACTTTGGAGCTTTTACCTTTGTATTTGGCTGCCAAAGGTGTGTACATGTGTTCCAGTATCCCCCTGATGTTTGTATCCTGCTCAGGCCATGGGCAAAACATACCCCCTTGTGTCTCTGCTACCCACTGCTTATGGTATTTCTCAAGGTTATCTTTGTACAATGGCAATGCACTACACATATACTCTAACGGTGTAGCTACCCCCATGTTGAAACACTTTATATACAAATATGTCACACCATATACAAAACATAGTTGGTCTTAAGCGTTGATACCAGTCCTTTGCACCTGTTACCCCATCTCCCGCTACCCACACTTCCCTGACTCCCAATAATTCCACACACTCACAGTTCTCACGCACACAATGCCCACACTACTTCTTCCACAGGCCCTCCCTTGGCCCCCTCCTACTACGTAATATAAAGTGAAAACACAAAAATAACAAGCTAAAACAACAAACTAAAATAACAACCGCTACCTCATTCCCCCACCCGAAATATATTGGGCACAGGAATTTGAGCCCTCTAATTATATGAGCCCCCACTGTTGTATCCTCTTATCATTTTCAAAATATTGCGCCATCTTCTTCCCTACCTCGGAAAGGATTCCACTTTTCCATTTCTCTTCTTAATAAAAATATATTTGCCACGTGGTCTTTACACACTTCTCACTTTAAACACACATCGCTCCACCTAACACTCGCCCCTCTCCTTTTTAGTTCACACAAACCCACACACCCCTTTTCCTCAATTCCCCCACTTCTGTCCTCTCCCGTTGTTTTCACTCGCAAGAGGTGTACTTACATCTGCGTGTTCACCCGAGCTCCTCCATCACAGGTTCCCATTAACGGCCTGCACAATCCTAAGAGCCGTGCCCTGCTCCAAAGAGCAGACAGGAATTCTGTCAAAACGGCTCCTGTACACCACTATGGGTTGTACGCTTGGGACTGGTCGCTGCAGGTGGGCGCGGCCCCTTCATACGTGCCTGTGTGGAAAATGTGGGATCATGACGGGGTCACCAAACTTCTAGAGTAACCCCTCAACGATCACCCCAGAAAACATACAACCAACTAGGGGAAAAAGGCCCAGCACACCTCTTGCAAAGAGAACAAGGTTTATTCTCATAAAAATTCTTGATTGTGTGTGCCCCACGTCCCTTCCATCCTTGGCTACGTCCGCACCTGTGCGTCCTCTGCCCATGCGGTTCCCACGCCAGCCCTGATTGCGTGTGTTCCATGCACCCTCCATCCTTGGCTTCGCTCGCGCCTGCGCATCCTCTGTCCGAGCGGTTCCCACGCAATCCCTGATCGCGTGTGTTCCACGCTCTGTCCTAACTTGGCAACGCTTGCGCCTGTGCATCCTCTGCCCACGCAGTTCCCATACAATCCCTGATTGCGTGTATTCCACGCCATGTCCTTCCTTGCATGTGTTCCCCCTCTGCCCTTCTTTCCCCATCCCAGCCCTGCTGTTACTCATTGATCTGCTTCTTTCTTCTTCTAGGCCCCACGCCGCTTTTTGTTTTTTGCTCGACTGCACTGTTTGTGTCCACTATCTTGATTGCTGTTACTTGTACTGCCTACTTATGTATGTTTCTCACTCTTCTCCTTAGGTTACCTTGATCTTGGTTTGTCACTTAGCCTTCGCTCCGCCTGCTGTTCCCTGTTGTGTTCCTTTCTCTTTCAGGTTCCCTTGTTCTCGCTCTGTTAACAGGTTTGTGCACACATCGACTTCACTGCTCTTCTTTCTGATCTAGCCCTCCGCGCACCTTCTAATTTGTTCTTGCCTTGTCTGCTTGCACCCCTCCTCTTGTGCCCACCCCTAGCGTCTCCTTCCCACTCGCTCCTCTCTCTGCATCCTCTATGGTGCTCTCTGTTTCTCCTATCTTCTCTAACTGCTTCTCTATTGATTATCCTGTCCAGCTTACTAAGTCTGGTAGGAAGAAGTTCCAAAGGGATATCCTGGTCTCCAACCCAGGCCTCCCCATTGCTGATACCTACACCAGCGCGTCCTCCAGACAGACCCTCACTGACATCCTCTTTGTCATTCCTTCGCCAGACCTATCAACCCCAAAAATGGTTTCTGTGCTCTCTCCTTTTTCCTCCTCTCCCATTAACGGTGGCCCCTCCTTGCCCCCTTCCACTTCTCTAAGCCCATTATTAATGTCTGCCTAAATGGCACCATCTTGGTCCAAGGCACTCTGGCCAACCTCCTCCTCTTTGATAGACTCTTCCTGTGCCTCATCAACTTCATTTCTTCTCCTGCTCCTGTGCCTCATCAACTTCATTTCTTCTCCTGCTGTCTCTTCTCTCCCCAGCTCCCCTGCCTCCCTCCTCTGCCACCTCTCTGGTGCCTCCATCCTCCTCCTTGGCTACCTTGCCCTCTCCTTCCTCCTCTGCCCACCGTAGGGCTCTTTCTAGTGTTCCGCTGGGCGTACCTCTGACCTGTACCCCTCCACAGAAGTCTTTCAAGGGGGGCAACCTTCTCCACATTGCCAATCCCAACTCTCGTCAGCTGTCAAAATTCCGACATCTGCCTTCTCTGAGAAGAACTTGACCTTGATGTTTTTGGTCTTACCGAGACATGGTTCACAGCCAGATCTGTCACGAGGTTTGGCACTCTCCTCCCTGATGGTCACAAGATCCTCTCCAGGCCCAGATCCAACCGCCCCGGTGGGGGTGTAGCCTTGATCTTCCAAGAGTGGATCCCTGCCTCTATCATTTATATGCAGGCCTACTTCTCTCTCTCTCCCTCTCCCTCCCTCTCACCGGCCACCTGGTCAGGTTACCTCCTACCTGTCTGAGTGTGCAGACCTCTCCTCCTCCCTCCTGGCCTCTCAACATCCACCTTGATGCCTCATGTCCCTCATCTCTCTCGCTCTCTCTCTCTCTCGCTCTCTCTCTCGCTCTCTCTCTCGCTCTCTCTCTCGCTCTCTCTCTCTCTCTCTCTCTCTCCATTCTCCCCTCTGGTCTAACTCACTCTGCAGGCTACACCCTGGATGTTCTGATCTCCTCAGACCTCCCCCTCTCTGAACCTCTCACCACTCCTCTCTCCTGGAGTGAACACTTTCTCTTCTCCTCTCCTCTCTCTCGCTCTCTCTCTCTCTCTACCCCTTAGGCTGAGCCAACCCCTGCACTGCCACCTAACTTCTCGGTCATCCGACCCATGAAGCGTGTGTCAGCTGGGGCTTTCGCCGCCACCTTCTCTCCACCTCCTTTTCCGCTGGCTGACCACATCCTGACACAGCCCTTTGTAACTTCCATTCTTGTATCTCTGACACACTCAATGTACTTGTCCCTGTCATGAGGATCCGCTTGAAGCCCAAAGCCAAGTGCAACTCTTGGTTCGACTCAGACCTGGTCACCCTTAAGCACAAGTGTAGGGTGGCTTAGAGGAAATGGCGGGCATCTTGTGCACCCTCTGACGAACTGGCCTGCCACCTGCTCCAAAGGCAATACTGACTCTCTGTCCACACTAAGAAGAGAGCTCACATCCAAGCACGCGTCTCTGCGGCATTTAACAACTCGGCCGAACTCTTTAAAATCTTCAAGGAGCTGGCCAATCCTGCTGCAGTCTCTACCTCTCCTGTCCCCTCCCAGGCTCTCTGCACAGCCCTGGCTTCACACTTTATCTTGAAAACCCAGGACATTCTGTCCACCCTCTCTTCCTCTCCTCTTCTACTTCTTCCTCTACCTCTGGCCTTCCCGCGGCCACCTATCCTCTGCCTGTCTCGTCCTTTCCTTTGTTCACCCCTGACAAGGTTTCTGGACAAGTCCAATCTATGAACGTCTCGTCAAAACAGGTTCTTCCCTGTTCATCCAGAACCATCAAAGACCAGATTGACACACTTGCTCCAGCCTTGGCTGACTTCTGTAACCACTCATTCACCACTGGAACCTTCCCTACCCCACTGAAGCACTATTGTGCACCCTCTTCTTAAGAAACCCTCTGCCGACCCCTCCTGTCCGGCTAACAATCGCCCGATCTCCATTACTCCTTTTCTGGGCAAACTCTTAGAATAACTGGCCATTTCCCTGCTTAACCATCACACCAAATTGGTTGGTTGTCTTCATGACCATTAATCCGGATTCAGAGCATCCAGAAGCACGGAAACGGCTCCCCCTAAACATCTCTGAAGACCTTCTCTCAAACCTGGATGCTAACCACCTCTCTGTCCTCATACTTCTTGATCGCTCATCTGCTTTTGATTCTGTAAACCATGCCATCCTGCTCACCCGGCTCCGTGATAACCTGCCTATCACTTATCAGGGTAAGGCCTGGCTGACTTCCTTTCTCTCGGACCGTCCCTCCCAGATCCAACTTGGGTCCTTCCTCTCCTCTATCTCTTTCTATCTACCTGTGCTGTTACCCAGGGGTCTAATCTTTCTCCCTGGCTGTTCAACCAATACCTGGCACCTCTCGCCCACCGCATAGCCCCTCTGCTCCAACTTTCAGTGCTATGCGGATGACACTCTGCTTACTTTCAGGCTCCCCTCAGCCACCTCTTCTCCCTCTCTCATCCCAGATTGTATCTCCGCAATCCTCCTCATCAGCTCACCAGCACCTTCCTTTCCTGTCCCTCTCTGGCCGGCCGCTCTTGGCCCTCTTCCTGCTCCCACCTGTGAGGCTAAGAACCTTGGCGTCAACTTAAACACTCTCCTTCTCTCCTCACATCTCTGATGTCTCTAAGAAGTCAAACTACCAGCGGCACCTCCTCAGAGGTTTTCTTCCTTTCCTCCCTTCCCCTAGAAGCTCACTGTCTCCAGAGCTCTGATTCTCTATAGGCTGGAATACTTCAACAGCCTGTTTCTAAATCTACCTCCCTCCACCCTCTGTCCTCTACAGCTCACCCAGAACACGACTGCGAGACTTGTCCTTGGCCTCAATCTCAGGGATCGTATCTCTCCAGCTCTGAAATCTCTCCATTGGTGGTAAGGATCAAGTTTAAGACCCTCTGAATTGTCCACAAGTCCTTCTGGGGCCTGCGGCTGCAATACCTCCAAATCTCTCTATGGAAATATCTTCCTTCTTGAGCTCTTCAATCCTCCAACTCCTTTAGGGTCAGTCGCTTCTCCAAGCAACGAGTTGGGGGCAGATCTTTCTTTGGCTGGCGCCTCCCTCTGCAACAACCTCCCTGCCTCTCTGAAACTTGAGCAGAATCATCTCTGGTTCTGGAAGCACCTCAAGACCCTCCTCTTGCTCTGCCTTCTCTCTTACTCTCCCCTGCTGATCTTCTGTCTGATATTGCATTGGTCACCTGGCTACCCTCTGAACTCGGTCCCAGATCCCTGCCCGTCCAGCTGCACACCTGCACTGCCTGGCACCCCCTGCACGCGTGGTCTGTATCAGGAACCATACAGTCCCCTTCCTGCACTTATTAGACACTTGCTGTCTGCGCTTTTAACTCTCACACTTGTCCTTCCTGTTTCCCCTCCCTTGCCCTGTCGCGCCTTGAAACACTTGTGTATATAGGCGCGTTATTAATACCATATCATATCCTATATCATAACAAGATTTATTCTCATAAAAATATAAATGTGTGTCAGCAAAGAACTCTGCTGCCACGAAGCGCTCTGACTAACAAAGCACAGACAATGGTTATAAAGGTACACAGCGTCACAAGTGACGTAACTCACATAGGTTACAAATCCAAGTAGCTGGTTCGCATGACCCTATACACATATAGCTCGCTCCATATGGGATGCCAAGCGATTGGTCCCAGCATCTTCTGTCCATCTTCTTCCACGTGGGGATCTCCGTCTTCCGTGATTGGATACAATGGCCCTAATTGGCAATAATTCATTATCTCATAGCTTCTACAGTGCACCTGGTACCACGGACATGAGGGAGGCGGATACTTTCGAGGTTGTGATAATCTTCTTAGTACTACATGAACCCCTGCTCCACTTCCAGACACACTGGCGCCTCCACAACTTTCCCACCCGCTGCATACATTTGTTACCTTCTTCCTTGGCACCTCGCAACACAAACCTCATAAACCAATGGTGGGGACAGGATGCCCCTACTCTGTTCTTCCTGATCGATTGGCCATTTCACAGTTTTATGGCATAAGGGTATTGGGGTGATCATTGTACTCAAATGTTTGGGTCCAGGTCTTGGGGGGTGGGGGGGTTCTCGGGTTGCTATAACTTATAGATCTGGAAGGTGGAGGAATAGAGCCCTTACCCCACCCTTTCTTATGAAATAACTTCTTCAAAGGCCCAGTCCGGCCCTCTCTTGGCCTTGCAGAGCAAATTCCTTTTGGGGTGCAGGTACTACTGATAAGCCACAATAAAGAACTGTGTGTTTTGTGTTCAAGAAATGTACCTTCAGCGAAGCTACCAGGGCTGCGAGCAACAAGGTCACGCACGTCCCTCTTACCCTTGGGGAGAAAATGAGCATAATAACATAGTTCAAACACTTGGTCTCAATTTCAAAATGGCGCCTACCTTCTAAGTTGAAATCTCATTACATACGTGATAATGACACTAGAATTCAACATGTTTCTACCATACTCCAACTCCTATGGGCGACTGCTCTCCACTGTCCATTCTGCCGGCTCCCTTAGAGGGGCTCCTTCTACAATCACTTTGTCCTAAAGCACTTAGGGGTCTGGGCCTTCCGCCTCTGATCCCCAACAATACCCTTGGCATCACAGACCTGGCTCTGGGCTGGCTGACCTCCTCCCTCTCTGAATTACCTTCCCAGGTTCTACTGGGCCATTTTCTCTCCTCCATCCCACACTCCACCTGTGGTGTCCCCAGGGCTCCATCCTTTCACCTTGGCTTTTCAACATCTACCTTGCCCTCTAGCCCATTTGATCTCTGCTGCAGAGAGTGGGGGTAGATCTCTCTCCTCTGCAAGTGCCTCCCTCTCGAATGACCTCCCTGCCCCTCTTAGACTTGTGCCAGATCTCCTTACATTCTGGAAGCTTCTCAAGACCCTGCTTTCCTCTTCCTCCTTCCCTCTCCCCCTCCCCTGCTAATATACAATGCACAATAAATAAATGTCCCCCTCAGCCTCTTGACTGGCTGCCTGGTTCTTTCAGATTTTTACAGGGCACCAGGCCTTCCCCGTTCAGTCTACCCCTGCACTTGATCTACTCTGACCCCTCCACCCCCCCAACCTGCACTTGCCTTTGCCCTTCTGGGCTCCCTCCCCCCACTAGCTTGGCTGGGCCTGCACTTATTGAGCCTTCCCAGCCCGATTCCTCGCACCCTGCACTCTTCTTTCCCTTGGCTCTGTCCACCTGCACTTCCCCCTCCCCTCTTCCCCTCTCCACTTCCGTTTACTGCACTTGACAATCCGAAATGTCACAAGGCCTAGTAGGACCGTTTTTGCTTCGTCATCCATGTCCCCCACTTGTCTTGTTGCGCCTTGATACACATTGTGGATAGGCGCATTATAAAAACCCAATAAATAAATAAAATAAATAAAAATGATAACATAAGGAAATATGTCCATGCTGGCTGTGGCTGGACGATATGAACCAAAAGTCATATCTCAACATTTATGGGCTGATTATGGGCGATGTACAATATTGATTATATATATATATTGTTTATGTGGGTTAAATACTCAATTGTAAGCCAACTACATGTGAGATGCCAACAGTACAAATACTGAAGAGTAAATGCAAAACATAACTCTAACATTGCCAGTTAACCTCCTCCTAAAATTGCAATTGATTCCAAATGACATCATCTCAACAATAATGGCAATGCTAACAAAAAACGAAAGTAGGATACACATCCCTAAATGCACTGAAGTAGGCATTAAGTGACATTTTGTCATCTTAATTTAATGGGCTACATATATGCATATATCTTGATGTTAACGATATTGTCTAATCCTATATCCTTTTTAAAGTATATCACCCACCCCTAATGCTGGATATGCCAATATATGCTAGCATTCCAAAGTAAGAAAATACTTCTATTGGCTTTCCCTAAAAAATAATATGCCACAATAAGAAAACTTGTCCAAACTGGCCACACCAATGTAGGCCTGTCTAAGCTCATAATAGCACTTTTCATGCTTGCTTTATCCATGATGTCCAGTAGCAAATGACCTGCAACAGTAGGAAAATATATATAGACTGACTGCTGCAAAAATGAAGCGGCTCTGTCCCCCAAATCGTAGACCCTGGCACAAATGCAAGCATACACATATTCATGCTGCACAGCATATACTCGCTTGTTCACAGGTGCACCCATACAGCATACATACACTCATTAACCCATGTAACCATACAGAATACGTTTGCTCATTCACATTCTCACACACACAGCCACACACTAACACACTTACAGACACAAACCCATTCATACACTTTTATTTTCTTACCTGAAGCCCCAGTCTCGACTCTGCTTAGGCTCATGTTCCCTGCCATGAAGAACCTCCCACTCGTACGCAGCACGAAACGGGAACCAGGAAGGAAGGAGTGCTTCCTGGTTTCTGCAATCACACAGTGGAGCCAGAGTGTGTGCATCACACCACCACACACCTTCTGAATGTGTGCAGAGGTGCAGGAATGCCCCCTTATGAACATTTGGCCCTGCAGTTCACCAGCCTGCATCCCCAATGGCTTATGTAAGACTGGCGAAGCAAAACTCCCACGGCCTTGTATGGCCCTTTAAAAATGTGCGTGGGGATACTCGAACTGTCAAAGTTAAACTGTTTTTCTGTACAGTTTAAAGCTATACTAGGAATTTTCCCTCTGCTGCTTAATGCAGCAGAGGGAGCGCTCAGTGTTTTCCCTGGGCTGGCTTGGCTCGTCTAGTCCATAATGGGTGGCGGGTTGGCACCCCTAAGTCCATTATGGATGACTTTCCCCTGCTTGGAAGATGCCTCGCGTTAGGGATGCCGTTCTAGTGAACAGAGGGGAAGACAGATGAGATTTCTGTAATGTTGAAGATTGCAAACCGGAAGTACCCAAATGCTGAGTATTGGTGGGATTCTAGTTGCGTAGTGGCCTGGCAAAGGACCTTCAGTATGTGTTTCATCCTGAAGGCAGACCTTAAAGTTGATTAGTGGATCGGCTGCACAAGGACATGATTGGCCGCTGGTGTGTGATGCTGGGGTTGATGGGGCTAGAGAGGTGAGCACCGGTGTTGCTTTGTTAGTAGGCCACTTGCTGTTGTGTGCAAATGTTGATTGTGGGAGTAATATAAAATGGAGAAAGTTGAGGTAGGGGGTAGGCTAAAAGGGGTTGAGGCTGGCTGAATGGGAGGGAATTGTCGTTGGGATGGTTCATCTGGTGTTTACTTGGTTGTGGTCTCCCCTTGTAAGGTTTTGTACTAGCTTTGTTTTAGATAGAAAGGGTGTGGGCAGATCAACTTGAATGAGTCTGAACTCCCATACATCTTGGTTGCAGCATTGTGTACTGACCCTTTGCGTGCTCATTATAATATTGGTACAATTCAGTTTGAAAGGTTGCTTGGAGACATAAGTGTGATCTCCCAAATTCCTCTATTGTTGATTTCAGTTTTGGTTTGTGGAAGTTTCATCTAAATGAGCCTGGGAAGTCCTGTAACTATTGAGGGGTCAGAACCGAGAGGCGTACACAAGGTTGTAAGAGTCAGACATTTTATTCGACATAAAAATGGGCTGAAATAACGCCTCTATAGCCCTATTCTAACAAAAGAGGTTCCCTGCCTAGGAAACTAAAACTAAGAATCAGTCTGTGTCATGTAGTTTGTGACTTAGAAACTGACTTGTGTCCAAAACGTTCTAAACTGTCTCTCACACTAGAAACAAACAATTAAGAGTGCAAGGAAATGTCTCTGACTTATGTTCAATGCAAAATGTTCATTAACAAAACATAAGGATAAATCCAAATGTTTTTTCCAAGGAGAAACCCTTGGATCCAGAGGGTGGCTCCCTTCCCCTGGATTGTCAGGTAGGATGGCAAAGTGTCTCTTTTAAACAATAATATCTCTATAGCACAGTCTCTTTATCCAATCATTCCGTGAAGCCTTTACTCTGGACGCAGAAAGTTCTGGTTGAGATAATACGTTCCAAATAGTCTTTCATTAGCTTTTCTAGTGATGCTGAAGGATTGTCTGGTATACTCCTTCACCACAAATCCTTTCATAAGATATTTCAAGTCTCCTGGTATACTCCCCTGCCAGGTATTTTTCCAAGATGTTCAAAGTTCTTTTACAGATTCAAATGTTTATATATTTGATTGTCAGGACACCTTTTATGGCCACAATGTTCTGCACCACTTGGATGGATTGCCTGGTATACTCCCCTTCCAGGAATCCTGCTCTGGGGTTTTACAGATCCCCTGGTATACTCCCCTTCAATATCACCTGCCTTGTATCTTCTCTTTACCAGGACTTCTCATTGGTTTAAATGGCTTTTTCAATATACCACATCACCACTTGCTTTGTTCTGTTGAATGTCTTTACTCAATGTGATACTTGTTTCAGCTCTCCCCCACATTGACATCTCATGCAAAGATATTTGTCCAATTTTCATTGTGGCACTTTCTCTTGTCGGTATTCAAATATGTTTCCTTTCAGGCATCAATTTAATATTTAGTCTTCTTTGGTTTTAATTTACCTTTTTGAGCATTGTCCCTAATATCAATCTTGCATGCTTCATTCACTTCATTATATGGGTGTCGGTACGCCCCAGCGTCCCCAATAGCTCTGGGCAGACTCACTGGTTGTTAGCGGCATCTCCAACTTATGGCGTGCCTCCGCGGTGACGCTTCTTCCCTGGATTGGTTTCTGGCGTGATGCAGCCACCTCTCCAGCGTTTCCTGCTCCACACATGCATTCGCCGGTTTTCCTCCGTGGCCTGGACTGGAGAATTCTGTTTCCTGGCACAACTGTACCTCCAGTAGCTCCGCTGTCCCTCTCAGTGCTGCCACTGTCCTTTGGGTAAGTCTGCTGCACTTCGCCCTCCTTTACCCCACACTGTTGACTATGACTCGCGTTCACGAGCCGCTGCATGATCGTGTTGGTATTCTCTGTCAGCTTTCTCCAACACAGTTCTTTCCAGTGCTGCTTCCCATTAGAATTTTGTCGGTGTCATTTTTAAAGGTCCCAGGCACTTTAGCTCCACCCCCTTCTTCATCTCAGTACTTGGTGCTTTATGGGAGATGAAGTCCATAGATGAGTTTGGATTTCTATAAGGATATTGTTCAAAACTCTCACATAAAGAAATGTCAGAAATATGATTTTATGTATGTTGTGAATATGTGAGGTGTACATAGAATTCTGACTACAAAAAAGGTAGCAGGTGCCCCTCTCTCGAAAGAACATGGCATGATAACCTGTTCAATGGTTTGTAACCCCTTTGAGAGTTTGCAGCCATCTGGTCACTGTACCTTTCACAGATGGGAAATATCCATTTGCATATCAGTCTTTGTCCCGCCCACATGGGCAGTCCAGCACCGAAATGCTATGGCAATTCCCTTCTGAACAAAAGTACCAACAGCAACCCTATACACATGTTTCAGCCTTGTTGGGCCTCATCAGTGAGGTGAAGCTGTGCCTCTCTCAGCACAGTGAGCAGGGAGTCCACGTCTGGTTGCCCCCAGGTATCTTAGGGTGACCAACCCCATGTTCCTTCCAAAAATACAAAAAAGTTAGCAGGCACCCCTCTCTCAAAAGAACATGGCATGATAACCTGACTAGATTGACAGTATGCTACTAGAAGTTTGGGTATTGTAATGAAGTGACCTATTTGGCTTCTTGTAGGTTGCAGCACTGCGCAGACAGTACAATCTGCCGTTGGAAAGCAGCGCTGCCTATCCCGCGACGCGGAGCATCCCTCTTCTGAATTCCCTGCGTGTGACCTCATCATGCTATCCCCTGAACACAGGTCCTTTTCTCAACTCCATACATCCCATACTGGAGTGACTGTCACTGCGGTGCTCTAAAGAAGAACGTTCTACTTCTCACCATCACCCCAGGCCGTAGTGTGACGTCAACAGTCCCTTGACAGCAGCCGAGCGCTTCATGACTCCAATCTCTCACTGCTTCATCAATGCCCTTGGCACCACTTGTGCTTTTGGAGACGAAACATGGCATTAATCCGTTCTCCATTTGGAAGACACTGCCACATTTTCACATTAAAGTCCATAGTTTTACTGTTCCTGTGTCTGCTGCTATCTCCCTTTTGGCATTTGGTACTAAAACCTCCACTGACATCCTCAAACTCCAGCACTGCTTCCCTTTTCTGCCCAGGATTTAGGAACATCCCTCCTTTATGGCACAGTCCTGGGTCTTATTTCGGGTACTACGGCACATACCCATTCTTTACTTCCCCTGGGATATTCTCTTTATTTCTTTCCTCTGGGACACTCTCCCCTTTGAATCGCCCTGTGTCTCTGTTTGGGTATGCTTCCCCCTGACCTTCACTCTCTTGGTCTGCAGGGCCTAAAATCTTCCCTTTTTATCTCCACTGGGTGATGCGTCTTACTTGTCTGGGTGCAGTGTGTTCTCTTCCTTCTTCTTTCTGCACCCCCCGCAGCAGATTTAACTCTTCTTTCCTCACGTGTAGTTTTTCTATTGACCAGCTTGTCGCCAATGTAATGAAGTGACCTCTTCGACTTCTTGTAGGTTGATTCAAGTTTATTCACATCTTCTTATGTTACAGTTACACATGTAAGTTACATAGAACAATACACTGGCACCCATCACACAGGCTGGGACTCTCTAACTGCCTGAGCTTGGAACACTCGCCACACACATTCTCTCATCCACACAATAACATTCCACATAACATCATAGACCTCTGCATACACTCACAAGCACATCACAACACATCTCCCTTCTTTACAAATGCACTACACGCACACACAGAGGCACATCACAACATGTTAAATGTTAAAGGTATTTGTACCGCGCACCGTCCCCAACGGAATTGGTCCTCAGGCGGATCTGTAAACGATAAAGGTGGGATGGGTTAGTAAGGTGAAGAAGGGAGTAGGATAGTGAGAGGTGAGAGGAGTGGTGTTCTGTTGGCAGCTTCAACTCAGTAAACAGCAGGTGCTGAGCTTTGGTGCGGATATCGGATCGGAGTCATTCCGCGTATGCTGTTGTTCCGGCTTAAGTGTTGTTGCAGTGTTGTGAAGTGCATGCGGCTTGTTGTGCGAGAGATGGTTGTGTGGAGTTTTTTGAGTGAGATAAGTATGCAGAGTTTGAGCTTATATTAGTTAGTGGGTTACCTGACCTTTACCATGCTAACATTCATAGTTCTGTCTGAGTGTGGCACCTGTTGGCCCTCACATTCCCATCTAGACGCGGCGCAGGCCAATGTTGAGGACTCCATCCAGGTGTGGTCATGTCAACCCTCACACCCCCATCCAGATGCGGCGCAGGCTAGTGTCTAGAGACCCGTCCAGGTGTGGGCATGCTAACATTGACAACTCCATCTGAGCGCCACGCAGGCTGGTGTTCACAACTCTAGGTGTGGCACGTGTTAGCATTCACGTTTTTCCTAGGCGTGGGCATGTTATCCTTCAATCGATTCTATCCAGATGCGACGCAGGCCAACGTCTATCTAGATGCGTCTGCCGGTCTGGATATGTTCGTCCAGTACGTACGAGTGGGAGTGTCACTTGGGGCTTTCGTCTGGATTTAGGTATGTGGCAAGTCTCTGCAGCCTTCCTCTGTGGCTATTTTCCATGATGTCTTATGCTCTGTCGAATGGTTGGTTCTTTGGTTTGAGTGTTTGTCCAATTTGAGAGCGGTCGAGTTTGGAGTTATTTTCGTCATTGTTTTAATGTCTGGGCATTCTAGTGCGTCTCTGTTGTGGTTACGTTTTGAAGAGCCATAATTTGAGGAGTTTCCTGAATGCTAGGTGGTTTGTTGTATTCCGTATATTCTTAGGTAGGTCATTCCAGGTTTTGGGTGCCTGGTGAGAGAAAGACGATACTCCAAGTTTTTTTCTGTTGTAGGGGTTTGTTTCTTGTCGGTTGGTGTAGGCGTAGTTTGTCGCTTAGGATTTCTGCGCCTTGTTTGTGTATTGCCCTGTGCGTGATGCACATGGCCTTGAACTTTATTCGTTGTTTCAGTGGTAGCCAGTGTAATATTTTTAGCGCGGGTGTTCTCTTCTGGGTAGCTTGAGGAGGAGTCTGGCTGCTGCATTTTGTATGCGTTGCAGTTTTTTTAGAAGTCGTTCGGGCATGCCCAGTTATAGGATATTGGCATAGTCTACCCTGGACATGATCAGAGTGATGATGGTAAGTGTTTTGTTGGCGAATGACAGCAACGGTAGGATCCTTTTTGCTGCTCGCAGGAGGAAGAAACATTTCTTATTACCGAGTTCCGAGCTCCAGAGTGAGGTTGTTATCCATCAGGACCCCTAGGTTTTTTACATTTGATGATGGTTCTGGTGTGGTGCCGAGCTCTCTTGGCCAGGGGATGTAGTTGTCTCCTCCCTTTTTCGAAACAATCATTATCTCTGTTTTGCCTGGGTTCCTTTTGAGATGGTTGAGGTTCATCCAGTTGAATATGTCACAAAGGCAGTTCTCTAGTGTGGTGTTTTCTTCTCAGGTGTCTTGTATATTGAAGATTATTTGAGTATCGTCGGCGTAGTTGTAGCATGTGAGGCCGTGTTTTTTGATGAGTTTGATTAATAGCTACATGTAGATGTTGAATAGAAGCTGGGAGAAGGATGATCCTTGTGGTACTCCACACGTGGAGACTCTGGGTTTGAATTTACAAGGTTTCATCCATATTGTTTCTGTTCTGTTTGTTAGGAAGGATTTGATCCATAGTAGGGCAGTGTCTGTTATCCCTAGTCCTTCTAATCTCCTTATGAGGATGGCGTGGTTGACCGTGTCAAAGGCTGCAGACAGATCAAGGAGAATGAGGGCGGTGCTGTTGTCCGAGTCTGCGTTTGTTTTTAGGTCATCCCATACTGAGAGGAGAGCCAATTCTGTTCCTCTCATAGGTCTGAAGCCAACTTGTGCCTGGTCTAGTAGGCAATGCTCTTCTATGAATTCTTGGGTTATTTGGTAGACATACGTTTCTAGCAGTTTGGCTATGTAGGGTATGTTGGAGATGGGTCTGTAGTTAGATAAGTCCTTTACGTTTCCTGTTGTGTCTTTGAGTATCGGCTTGATGTATGCCGATTTGAAGGCCTGCTGTACTTTACCTGTTGAGATTGAGAGGTTGAGGAGGTTCCTGTGGTATTCCATGGGGGTTCCTTGTTTGAGAATTGGTTTGTATCTGTCCGGGGGGTAAGGGTCTTCAGGAGAGCCCGATTTGTTGCTTTGGTTTACCAGTTTGACGAAAGCCTCAACTGATATTTCTGGGAAGATTCATAGCTTGTTTGCGTGTTCCTCGTCTGTGTCAGTGGGGTTTGAGCTGTGAACGCTTGGTCTGTTTTGTATGGTGTGTTGGATGAAGGTTGTTTTGTTTTTGAAGTGGTCTCCGAGGTCCTCACAAAGTTTCGTCGATGGGATTGGCGTGTTGTTGCAGGCCGGTGGGTTTTGTATTTCGTTTATGATTTTGAATAGTTATTTTTGAGCGTTTGGTGCTATGAAGATTCGGTTGTCGTAATGTTTCCTCTTCGCTTTTTGTATTTCCTTTTTATATGCGCGGATCTGTTGTAGGAATTTCAATTTGTTTGCAGTGTTGTTGTTGTTCCTCCATTCAGATTCTAGTTTTCGTTTTTTTCTTTTCATGCCTTTGAGTAGTGGGGTGAACCATTTTGCTGTAGTTTTCTTGCGTGATGGGGTGAAGGGCTTTTCTTTGGCGATGTCGTCAAGGGTTGTTGTGATCCAGGTATGAAGTAGGGCAACTTTTTTGTCTAGGTCTGCTTCTTCCATGGTTGATGCTTGTGGTTTGCTGAGTTCTAGGAGCTCGGTTAGGTTGGAGTTTTTTATGGTTCTCCAATTTCTTTTTACTTTTTTGTCGGAGCGGCCGTTGTGATTATGAATGGAATAATGAGGTGGTTGCTCCAAAGTATTTGAATTGGGGGTGCCGTGGTGATGAGATCCTTGTTGGCGAAGATTGCGTCAAGTGTGTGCCCTGCTGAGTGGGTTGATCCTTTGACTAGTTGTTGTAGGTTCATCGCTGCTAGTTGGGCGGTTAAGAATTTTTGTGTGGTTGTGGTTTCTTCGTCGAACCAGATGTTGAAATCTCCAAGGATGATCACATGATTGTACTTCATGGCTAGGGTAGTGATTGCGTCCGTGAAGGCGTCTACGAAAGTCGCATCGTAGGTTGGTGGTCTGTATATCAGTATGAATTTCAGGTTGGTTTTGGGGTTTACTGAAAGTCGTAGTATTAAGGACTCACATTTATCGATGTTTAATGGTTCTTCCATTTTGATGCCCAGTTGTTCCTTGTGGATGATCGCTAGTCACTCCCCCCCCCTCTTTTGGATTTTCTGTTTGTTTGGATGCATTTGAAGTCTTCAGGTAGGCAGTTGTTGAGGGTGATCTTGTAGTTGTCGTCTAGCCATGTTTCGGTTACAAATAGGATGTCTATGCCTCCTTCTGACAGGAGGTCGTATATTTCCGTTGAGTGTTTGGACATTGACCTTGCGTTTATTAGATTGCAGTGGATTCTCTGGGTGAGATTTTGTTTTGAGGTCATTTGTTGCTCGAGTTTGTAGTTGTCTGTTCGTGGAGTTTCCGCATTGATGTCGGTAGGGTGAAGAACGGCGACCGCTGCTTCTTCATTGAAGCGGTCTAGTAAGTTGATAACAGGGCTGATTAGCAGGTGTTTCTGCTGTGATGCTACTCGGCTGAAGATCAGGGGTGGTTTCTTCATTGGGTCCGATTGTTGGGTGGGAGGTGGCGTTGCTGGTTGTTGGTACTTCGCCGTATTGTGCAGGATGTAGTGGAAATCGATGTTGCCCCTCTTTTCTTGTAATGTAAGAGGTAATGGGGTCGGAGCCCTTCCACTCTCTTGTTGAGTGCCCACGTCTTTTTTCCGCATGTATCAGGAAATTCTTTGCTTTTGCATGTTTCGAGGTTTCCATGTTGGGGTGTTGGTGTACCGTGGTTGTTGCGAGGTAAGGTGTGAGGTATAAGAATTTTTCTTTTGTGGATTTTGTTCCGGTTGTGGCTGTTTTAGGCGTGTTTTCTTCCAATGGGGCTGTTTCTTGTGGGTTCTGTCGGTGTTGTGTGTTCGCGTGTCTTGTTGCACGATCTTGTTCTCTTTCTCAGCATATTTTTCTGGAACGGGCCATTTTCCAGTCTAGGTGCAGGCATGGTATGGTAGTTGGTCCTCTATGCTGTGCTGTGCGGTCGTAGTGACCTCGGTTTTCCATCTCTGGATATGCTGGGGTGCTCTCTGGCTCAGTGTTGTTTTCTGTCGGTGGGTAGGGTATATTTCCTAAGGGTGCACTGTTGGTGGGGGTTAGGTTTGTTAACCGTCTGCTGGTATGGGATTTAGTTGGGTTAGGTAGTGGTGGGTTTTCGGGATTGGTAGAGTACTGAACTAAGCGCAGTTAGATTATTTGAGAGATCTGTATAGTGGGTGAGAGTCCTATCGGTGCAATCTAAGCATCATACAGTGCTGTTCGGAGTCGGAGCCCCTGTTAAACTTGAGAGACCTGCGCAGTGGGAGAGAGGCCTATCAGTGCAATCTAAACCTCATATAATGCAGTTTGGGGAGACAGAACCCCTGCTAAATTTGAGAGACCCGCACAGTTGGAGAGAGGCTTATCAGTACAATCTAAACATCATATGATGCAGTTTGGGAACAGAGCCCCTGCTAAATGAAGAGACCTGCACCGTAGGAGAGAGGCCTATCAGTGCAACCTAAACATCATTCACTGCAATTTGGAGACAGAACCCCTGCTAAATTTGAGAGGCCTAACCATGCAATCTAAACATCATACAATGCAATTTGGAGACAGAACCCCTGCTAAATTTGAGAGACCTATTTAGTGGGAGAGAGGCCTATCAGTGCAGTCTAAACATCATACAATGCAATTTGGAGACAGAACCCCTGCTAAATTTGAGAGACCTATTTAGTGGGAGAGAGGCCTATCAGTGCAATCTAAAGCTCATACAATGCAATTTGGAGACAGAACCAACCCTATGCAGAGAGGGGATATTCAGGCACAATTATAAATTCCACCAGGGCTTGCTATTAGGCATACTTCTAGATACAACTATGCACAGAGAGGCTATCTAGGGAAACTCTGTTAGGCACACTTCTATAGGCAGTTAAACTACAGATGGGAGAGATTACAACGGTTTAGCTTTCGGCATATGAGTGGTAGGGTAGTATGGCGTGAAGTAGTTGCTTCAGTCCCTGCCCTTGCCACACTTATTGTTGGCTTCTTGCTCCTCCTGCGGATACCTGCAGATAAGATCTGGAGCTGTCTCGTTGGAGTCGTCCTTTGCAATGGGGTCCTTGGCGGTGGGGCTGCCCGGGCCGAGGGCTGCCCTGGGTTGGTTGTTAATGGCCTCGGTAGGGTGGTCAAGGGGCCAATCGGGGCACAGTGGGCGGGGTCGGGGGGCGGGAGACCCGAGACCAGGAAGCGGGGAGGTGGAAGGGTTGCAGCGGACAAAACAGGTGGATGTGGGGCTAAGAAAAGGTGGATGGGGGCAAGATGGCGGGGGGGCACCAAAATTAGGCTCAAATACTCACCAGTTCCGCTCTAGCAGACTCGAGGCAAACATGTATCATAGGGTTTTCTTTGGGGAGAATACTGCGTTTCGTCAGATGGAGTCGTCCCTTCCCCCCGGCAGTTGCCCCCTCCCATGTGATCCTCCCTCATATAACCACCCCCAGAGTCAGGATCAGGTAGCGGCTGTCGTCCCCTGGCCACAAGGTGAATCAGTAATGACTCCATTGGAATCATCACACCATGCATGAGTGCTTGTTAGATGAGGTTTTAGCTGGGGTTTGTGCCTGTGTCTATTGCTATATCCCGTTGGTATCAAGATAATCTAATGAGATGACTCTGATATCGCCCCACTTTTCCGACTTCTCAAAAAAGGGTGCAACCTAGCCAAGCCCGTAACTTTGATTCACAATTCAATATGAGATTGCATATCATATATATCACCTGCTTTTTAATTCCTAAGCCTCATACAGTGAGGCCACAAATAGTGGCAGATAGGTGATATACAAGACCACTTTGTTACATAACATCATGGGACCAAGGCCTGGATGTAATCAGAGCCTTAATATCACCTCTGGTTCAGTGAACGAAGACATACAGCCTGTGACAAAGTCAAATTAAATATCTCTTTTCGGGGGTGGGGGTCGGCAAGACGGGCTATCGGGACCAGGGTTGTTGTCCACAGTGCTATATGCTATGCAGACGTAGCAAATGGGGGATTCCCCAGAATCCCTCCACTAATCCCAGCCCTCCCAGGCAGCGTTGATTCACCACCTGCCTATTAAGAGTGACCCAACTGCAAGACTTCTACTCATTAAAAGTTGGACTTCTCAAATATATGACACGTGACCAACACCAGAGGATTAAATAAAGGGCCTGCTTCAGGAGAGTGACACTAGCCAGTTTGGGAGGAATCGGCATCCGGAGAGAAGACCACCAAAAGAGCTGGCTGCTTCAGGAGCATGACATTAACTGTTGAGGTAGAAACAAACATCTAACGAGAAGACTGCAGTAGAGATGCCTGCTGAATGAGCATGATGGGGGTCACTACAACTCACACACAAGTGAGGGAAACCAGCATCCAGAAAGAAGACAGTACAGAAAATGCTCACAAATAGAAATGGCAGCATTAAGGAGTAAGGCCACCTGTGAGATTTGAGACCAAGAGAGAAGCTGACCAGAGACTGGAGAGAGCAGGAAAAACTCAGAAAGCCATGCTTTGTGCAGAAATATCCTGACTGACTTTTGGCTAACCACCTTTTTGAAGGCTACGCCCGACAAATGGCAAATACTTGAGATAATTAGAAATCCAGAGGAGTGATGGAGTGATATTAAAAAAAGATGGCCAGCCTCAGTAAAGTGGTGGATTGTACAGGAGTACGACTGTAGAGGGTGAGCTGGAGACTGTAGAGGGTGAGCTGGAAAACAGCAGGAAGTAACAAATCGCTGCAGCCAGGATGCTATGATCCTTAGGATCTGACAAAATCTTTAGATTGCAGAGAACAATACTTCTGGCTTTAAGTGAGAACGGAGATGGGGAGGGAGGGCGAGAGGGAGGAGGGCAAGAGGAAGGGAGGGCGAGAGGAAGGGAAGGAGAGAGGGAGAACACGAGAGAAAACATATTGAGCTTGCAGCCCAAAAGGGGCGGGGTGGCAGGGGAACTGCTAGGTGTGTGGTCAGAGGTTTTGATGTTAACCCAACAGGTGGTTAGCCAGCGAGTACCTAGCCTGAAAATTACCCTAAGCAGGGGGGAGCAATATGTGCTTGTGGGAGTTAGCCAAGTAGAGCAGAGGGTGCTATAACCCAGGAACAGACTGTTAAAGACCTTTCATTAGGGAAATCTGCAGAAGCCCAATATATTTATAGACCTATTCTATTAACCCATGCGGATACTTGTAGTTTAGTTGCCCTTATCAATTCTAGTTTGTATAGAGGACCTGTTGCTCAAGCATGCAAGTAAACTAAGGAAGACAAAGGCCTCTTCACCACCACCAAAGACTGCATCCTTCCATCAAAAATGTCCAAACACATTTCCACTTTTAACAGTCAGCGTGGGACGCCTGGAGGAATATCGAAATTATTGTATAGGTCCCAAAGGGAAAAAGGGAATGAGGTCTGCTTGGTCATCTTTCTGGCTCCGAAGATGTTATGGGGAGTTGGAGGGTGCAGAGATCCTTGTGCTGAATCTGAAGCGTGTATGTTGTTTGAATAAAACAATTTTAATTCAAATTGGAAACATGTCGGAATGCCATTAGCCTGCTGTCAAAAAGGTGCTTCTTAGCATTGCTCGATTTGATGGATGCCTCTCTTAATATTCCTTTTAAAAAAGCTCATCACAATATGTTTCGGTTTGCAAGTCAGGAAAATCCTAACTAGTTTACAGTTCTCTTGTATGGGTCGAAGGGTAGCCCCAAGAGTATTAACCAAGGTATGATGCCCCTTTTGGTGCCTTGTTGCATCAGAAAGAAATTAGTCTACCCATATAACGATGATTGGCTGGTTCATGCTTAAATCCCAGAGACTGTGTGCAACACGTGAATTAAGAATGTTAAATTCTGGATCTGCATGTTTTTTTGATGAATAGTAAGCAATCACTCCTGGGACCCACTCTGGACCTTAACGTCCTAGGGCTCGTTTCCACACAAAGAAGGGTTATGTTCTTCTTCCAGAGAATCTGATATTCAAGCTCAGGGGCTTCTGTCCTTGCTTATTCATATGCAACAAGCACCGGCAAAGCAATGTTGAAAATTCTAAGAGGACGTCACCTTGCGTCTTTGTTGTCCAGTGGGTGAAGCTGCCTCTTCGTCCTTTCATCACCCACCTTAATTTGCACTGAATACCGGGTCTCGGGGTTGCAAAGCCCTCGTTCCAGTCCTTGGTTCAGTAAGTGACCCACTATAATGGTGGCTTTTTCCAAACTCTTGACATTAAGCTTCTCTTGTCTCCTCCCCCGTATATCATAGTGACTAATAATGCAAGTGGTCATTCGTGGCAGTGACTCTCAAGAAATCGAAGAGGATGGAAGCACTTCTATTCTCCATTTGGGCAGGAACCATGGATTCCATGTGTCTGCCAGTCTGTATGCAAAAAGCACAGCACCATGTTAGGAAAGCCCTGTGTCAACAGGTAGGGAGATGACCGGGCAATGGGCAATCACAATCTGGATGAGGGTTTGGGCATAGAAAATGTACAGAGTTTGCTTTTGCTCCAGTGATTTTTCAAGGAGCTGCATCAGATGGGGAGACCTGGATGAATCTGGGGTGCGGTAGAGATTAAAGATAAAGTATGTGACGTCACCACTTTTGAATTATCCCACAAGTGGTGTGGAAGGTCAGGTTGGAACTGGTAGGGGTTTTACTAGGTGTTCCTTTTTGACCCAGAAGGTGTTGCCTCCCCATGTTGGTTCATATGGCACTTGAGCCAGTGTCATACCCCCTGGCCAGGCCCATTTCTGCTTATTGCTTTCATTGCTCAAGCAGCAGTGTCTTGTAGTGGACAACTGGGAGTGTCTATATAGGCATAGTCTCTCTCTGTAGAATTGGCAGTTGCAGTACGGCACTACCGGAGACCACCCTCCTTGAAGGACTATGCTCCTCATTGCAACTGTTTGAAGGATGGAGTGCTTGCAATAATGTGCTGTATTTATCCTTTCCAGTCGTTAACATTCTTCGGTTCGTGCAGGGGTTTTCAATTGAGCTGCCTGTAGCTGCTGTTGTACTTCAGTCTGCAGGGGATTGGGGGTTTTCCAGAAGGCTTGGGGGTATTCTGAGAGGTGGACACCTTGATTTGTAGACTTGAGCACAGCTTTGCCTTTTCCAGACCACCATTGAGAGCTTTGGTTTTATTTATTTTAATTTTATTTTTGTATTTGGAAAGCACCTAGCAGCCCGCAGGCATCGCAGCGCTGTTTCAAGAATGTGACTTAGTTACAGGGGGTGGGGTTGATGCACATGTTACACATTCGTCAATACAATGTTACAGTGGTCGAATGCCTTACATGTTGGCATGACGAGCGGGAACAAAGGGGAGTACATACATGTAGTACAGATATTGTAACGGTTTATACGAACAGCATGGTTTTTATTGCTTTTCTGAAGACCGTGTGGGATTCAATGCCTCTGATAGACAGAGGTAACAGGTTCAGTTGGTTGCAGCTAGAACTGGGAAGCTAGAGCCGCCTGCTCTAATCCTGAGGCTTTTAGGAATGGAAAGTTGTATGGCTGGATCTGGCCGGTCTGATTGATGGGGGCGCAGAGAATCTTTGCGCGAGGTTGCGAGGTGCTGTGTCATGGTGATATTTGTGGGCCAGTGCAAGGGATTTAAAGAGGATACGTTCTTTGACTGGTAGCCAGTGGACGGATTTCCTGGTGGGCAAGATGTGGTCTCTTTTATCCCTGTGGCTGCTCTGAGTGCATTGTTCTGCACCGTTTGGAGTTTCTTGATGTTCCCTGCTGACGTGCATAGTAGGAGCGCGTTGCAGTAGTCTAGGCGTGATCCTATGATTGCTCTGGCAATGGTGAGGGAGTTTTGTTGCGTTAGGAAGGGCCTGGCGGCAGTGATAAGTTTCAAGTGGTAGGCTGCCGCTGATGAAATTGCATTCACCTGTCTTGTCATGGTGAGGTTTGAGTCCAAGTAAACTCCCAGAGTTTTGACTGACTGGGATACTGGGATGCGGGAGTTGTCAATGATAAAGGAGTCATATTGGGATCCCATTTTTTTGATTGTGGTCGGAGAGCCGATGATAAGGCGTTCAGTCTTTTCACTGTTAAGGTAGAGCCAGTTTTCAACCATCCATGTCTGGATGGTGGTGTAAATGAATTGAGTTTTTTGGTCGGTCTCGTAGTCGCCCGCTAGGGGGTGAGGACCTGCATATCGTTGTCGGCATAATTGGTGTATGTGATTGGTTGCTGCCTCGGATTTACCTTTGGTATAGAAGGTGCCTCAAGCATATCCATTTGAAGCTTGAGTGATGGTGGATATCAAATTCCTGATGATGGAACCCATTTTCCTGATGGCTGTTACTTAGGGCAGATACCTAATTAAAAAAACTACTCTTTTGTTTAGGGATCTCACTTTGGTTGTCAGACAAGGTGCCCTGTCTTTGCTTTCAGATGGGAAAATGGGACACATAGTCAAATTGGAGCTTGCTATGGTTGCTCACTAGAGATGTGTAGCTATCGAAGGCTGTGTGCAGAAAGCTTTTCTGCAGCGACTATATTAGGAAACATGTTTCTTCTCAGGCTGCGGTTAGTGTGATTCTCGAGTTTTCAGCGGTGCAGTCTTCTCTGAATGGAAAGCATGCTAAAGATAGGAAAAGGGGGGGGGTTGGAAGTTTCAAGGTCCTTAACAGAAGAACCTCTGGTTTGAGGTAGTGGAGTTTGTGTCAGCTTGTACCCATCCATTTTTCAATGCACACTAGCCTTGCATCACTACAGAGATGCCTACCCAGGTTCTTGGGACTACAGCTGGGTTTTATCAGCACAAAATGTGTAGGCGACAGCAAGATCACAAAGGAAGCAGTTCTAGTTTGAGAAGCAGAGTTTTAAGCAGCATTGCTAGACTGTAATGGTGTATAATCAAGGTACTGAATAATCCCCAAATTTCACTACAGAAGATGCTCATGGGCATGTGCTTACAAGGATAAGAGGTTAAAGGTGAGTGTCAGGTGAACATTTTCTGTTAAATGTATGTATTTTCTATCTTAATATAAACATCGCTACAATTATTTATTTATTTTACATTTTTGTTTTTAAACCTTTTTTGCACATTTTCCGTCATTTTAAGTTTGTAGTTTTGTTGGTTCTGCCTTTCAAGTACAATGGCTACATCCAACAATAGGGGGAGGGGGTCTAACATATTTAGTGCAAAAGTGTCTGTTTTCTTCTTAGTTAAAATAAAATTCAACATCATGTTCCTCAACCTACCTGCAAAGCAAGTAGGTTTCTTTCAGTCTGGTGATGTCTTTACAAAGGCAAGCAAACCTGCCAGACTCTCCGGTCTGTAGGCAATACTCATGTTTTTTAAGGTGATACCCACTGGGGTTAGTCCTTTAACTCAGTTTCTCAGTTTAAGCAAGCCTTATATGCTCATCCCAAATTAACTTTGCTCAGGCTTCGTACCAAAAGAGCTGCCAGTATGTGATTTGTCTTGTTGAACTTCTTCTGTTAATCAAAAACCGTGTCATGATCCTACTGTCCCCCACTCCTACTTCATTTTATTGTGGCTTTGTTAACCCACCTCAGTATGATGGACCCTGAGCCCCATCAAACTGCTTACCAGTATGTTTTATGGGATGTTCTTCGAATTGGGATAGCATTGCTATCCAACTGCATATAAAAAGATACATGAAAAACATTCACTCATTCCTGTTTTTTTGTAATTTTGTTTAATAGAAATTATTGAGTATTTCAATACTCAGATGGCTGATGGCACAGGAGTGGCCACTGCCGTGGCCGCCATTTGTTCATTGCTGGAGTTTTTGAAGAGAGATGAAGGTACGTACACAGTACTTTTTATTGTCATTATCTTGTTCCTATTTGCTGCTCAGAACAGATGAAAAAGCATCTTCCTACGGTGGTGAGAGGGCAGACATTTTGCTGATAATTATTTAGTGCTTTCTCAGCACCAACAGTGAACTTGTTGACTTTTTTTTTTACTTGATCTGTTTTTCATGGTATTTGGAAAGCGATAATTCAGTGTGATGGTCCCGAGCCTCATCAAAATGCTTAGCACTATGTCTGCTGGTGTCTAAAGATAGGTGTGGTTCAGTTTAAGATGCCCAAGCAGCATTTTCCAGTGGCTGCTAGTTCTCTGTGATGTTTGGTGGCTGAGCTTGAATGTTTTAGTTAATTATACTGGATTTCTTTTTTTTAAAAATTGTTTTGGCTGAATATACAACATTTCAATTTATAAAAATGTCATCAATACAGTTATAATCTAAAAATAAACTTACAATAAAAAACAGTTTATAGTTATACAATAAGTTCTCATAAAAATGGTCTCTTTCCACATACAGTTAATAAAAGAAGTAGAAATCTACAAGTCCAATTCATTCAAATAGCCAATAGTAGCTAGTTTGATAGACATTTGTTTAGCACCAAATATTAACAACCAGAATTTTTCGTTGTCAATGAGTTTCAATTGGCCAAAATGTCGCAAAAAGTATTTGCAACGTTTGACATGCAGTGCGGGATAATATGCAACGAGTTGCTTCAAGGTTTCAGGGTATTTAGTGCATTTACAGAACCTACAAATATTCTCATCCGATGCCAAGATCTTTCATCTACATTGAATATCCTTAGCGGGCCAGAGGTTAAAACGAAACCTCATATTATCTCCTCTAAATTTATGTGAAGGATACTTAACCAGATAAGACTCAGGAGTTCTGTACCTTTTGTGTCCGTACTGAGAAAGAATCCATTCTTTATAAGTTGAACACAATTCTCTGGTATAAATCCAATCTCTTTGGTAGAGTTTTGTTTTAGCACGACTAGGGTTGGTGACCAAAGTAACGGCTAGCGATGATTCGATTGTAGTAGGTATTGCACCAGAACCTCGGAAATGCCCACATATTGTAAAGAAATTAGACACTTTCTCAATAATGCAACTGATTTCCAGGCAATCGTGCTGTACAGAGATAATGGGCCCAATTCGAAACAGATTAAAGCAATAGGTACACAATTGGGTAAATTGAAAATTGAGCGCCAAAATCTACCTTCCAAACGATCCCAAAAAAGTCATGCTTTAGGGGCACATGATTCAGAGCTATAGGAGAGAATGGGTATCACTTTCAAAGAGTAGAGGGAAAGAAGATGGCTACACGAAAATTTACCACATTTGTAAAGAATGGCTTTCGATTGAGAAATTAGAGCCCAGAGCTTTGAATTTATGTCAGCCACATGAATGGTTGGCTGCAAGGATACAACCTTGCTTAAGGCCACAAAATGTTGAAATGGGCGCAGTCGGTAGGCCATCGAGAGAAAGCCTAATACGTATGGAGATGTTTGAATGAAGCATTGATATCAACTTGACAGTTGAAAAGGGGCAATCCATGGTGACCAGTTTGTGCAACATTAAAGCTCGATCAACAGAATCGAAAGCATCCTTGAAATCAACGAAAGCAATAAAAAGGGACTGGTCCTGTTGCCGGCAAAGGGCCTTGATGGAGCAAGGGTGGCTATATTAATAGCTGTGCCCTTGCCGGCAACAAAGCCAGTCTGGAACTTGTCTCTCATGTTCACAGAGTCAATCCAAAGATGTAAATCTCGCAGTATCAAGGAGGCAAAAATCTTCCCAGGCACATCAAGAAGGGCGATAGGCCTATAGTTAGCTGGATCATGCCTATCGCCCTTCTTGAATATAGGGACAATTATCGATCTGCACTAAGAAGACGGAATCCTCTGGATTTGGGAAATGTGGGATCTTTGTTTTAATATCAAGCTAGGCGCTGACTTGTAATATTAAACCAGGTACTTGCTGAGGGAAATAAAACAGAACGCAAACTGGTATTGTTAAACTGGGAGCATCATGTTTACTGGGAACATGAACTTGGGAGCTTATTGGGAATGTCCTGTCATGATTTAAGATATCTTGTCACAATGTACCATGACATATTCTGATATAACATCACATAATGACATGACCTGTGATTATGTTTTATGTCATGACTTCTAATGGCCTGACACAAACTATCATGAGAAGACTCAAATCCAAAATATCAGTTTACTGGCACTGTGTAAAATGGGATTAAACTAAGTTGTTAGAACGTTTTGTCTAGATCTACGTTCCTGGAAGGATATGTCAACTATCTCCGAGATTAGTATAACTCGTCAGAAAATGAGATGGTCCTGAACAAATTAGTGATAACCTCTATGCTCTTGACTTACATTTCTTTTAGTTTCCAGGGAACAAAGTATAATTCAATATGGTTTTAGAATCACAAAAATGGGGAAGCCTTTCGGATGTAGCTTGCCATGACATGTATATGTTTCGATTCATGAAGAATCGTCCTTAGGAGGCCGTAAAGTGATTTGATCCGTTCAAACAACACTGTGGATGGATAAGCTATTTTCGGCCGTCCTTCCCGGTCACAAGCTATGCCTGAACATTATTATGAAAGTCCAAACAAGTGGTGTATGCTTAGTATACTATTTTCTGCATTATCTGGCAGGCTAATCAGGCCTTCCCATCAGTATTTCAGCTATGAGAAAGTCGCACTGCACGTATTGTTTTGACCCATGGCCAGGCTTATACATTTTAGACAGTACAATAAACATATTACACAGAGTGCAATTGATGTTGGATACATTGAATTTACTTTTATGGAAGGGCAAATTAACAGTGGCACAATGAAAGGATTTATACAAGTTTTAGGGCCGACACAATTACCACATTTACGCTTTTGCTAGTTTCAGAAAAACTAGTGCAATGGTTGTAATTGCACCAGGTTCAGAGCAATATATTTGGTCATTGCGCTGGAGCTCCCATTAGCAATGCCCATAAAAATATCACATTTGTGCTGTGTTGGTGCTTCTAACGGTTCAAACCCGGACATTGCCCCAGTGTAATTAGGAATTTCACAGCCATTGAAACCAGGACAAATCTGGTCACTGCTCCACCAAAACCAAAATGATTAGTTCATAGTGGGTCATTGCCCAGTGATGGGACAATGAATGCAGGGTTTGAAATCAAGGGTAGCTGTGAGCTTTTTAGCTCCTGCTTGTAGTCTAGAAGAGCCCGGGTAGCTTGACATCACCAGCAACAAGGAGCTACTTTTGGCTCCCCAGGCCATCTGATGCCGAATGAACACACCTATGAATAAACATTAGGATACATCGATAAATAAACGTTAGGATACATCCACATGCCCAAGCATAGAAAAATCAAAAATAATGAACAAGATTATAATTGTACATCATTTTATGTGAAAGTTAGATTTGCTGAACGCTAAGTATTAGCTCCTTGTTCCCCACAGGTAACTCCTGGTTACTGCTTAATGCTGGGTACCCAGGAGCTGCCTTTATATCCTGATTATCCAGACTTAATTTAAATTGTTGCACCAATAACTACAAGGAGCTACTTTTGGCTCCCCAGTCCAACTGAAGGAGAAGAAGCACGTCTATGTGAATTTACTTCTGTGGGTTTGGGACAATCAATAAATAAACATTAGTACTCATCTATACACCATTTAAATCATAATGGGTCATAAATATTGACCGCAATTATATTTGTATATCTTATGTGGAAGTTAGATTTGCATGTACTAGTTACTTGTCCTGCCAAAGAAGCTCCTGGTCACTGGTTAATGCTGGATACTGTGACAAATCTAGACAATGTGTCCCTTCTCCCCTGAGGAGGGCCAACCCCCTGTGAGGCTAGGGAGGTGAGCCGGCTCCACAAGACCTTCTATAGGGGTTGTGGCAGAAACTTCACTGGGAGCGTCTCCCCCCTAGGGGAGAAGGACTCCCAGACCAAAGAGGACCTCCCTGAAAGGACTACGTTGTTCACATACATGGGCCTCGATAGAACTGAGGCTTCTCGGATTTCTAGTACCAATACCAGCAAGCGCCCTTCCACCGTATTGACTTAAGGTAATACTTACTGCTCTCTGAGGGCCGCCAAACAGGAATAGGATTTGGGTACCAGCAAGCCTCCTTCCAACCTATTGGCTTCAGGTAATGCTAACTGTCATCCTATGACCACCATAAATGAAGAAGAATTAAGTACAAATAATTCTCCCTCCAACCTTTTGGCTCCAGGTAATGCTGACTGCCGTAGAGGAAGTAGGACACACCTTTTCTGCCCATGATGACATACGTGCACAGAATAAGAATTGTGAATGGAGAGACTGGGGAAGCCGTGCACGACTTCTACGCGGGGAGGAGAGTCCACGGTATGCACAGGCGAGCCTTTGGAAACACGTCTTGGAGGAGCCAAGCTAAGCACAACCGCTGAGTAAGCGGGAGCAAAGCCTGCTAGCTGGTGGCTAGGAAGTGGGTACGCTGATAAAGATGGTGGCTCTGAGCAAGAGAGGAGCCTAGACGGAAAACAAACTGTCCTTTCTGGTGGTGCAACCACGAAAGCTGATTGGTGTGTTAGGCGCCCAGCAGCGCAACATCAAAACCAGAAACTAGAAAGGAGCCCGGGTCTCTAGGCTCCACACAGCAAGTGCTGTTCCAGGTGGGACGAATGCGAACAGGGTGGCGAACTCTCCTGCTGTGAGAGGACAGCAAAGGCAACAAGCTGTGGGTTCAGAGACTGGTGCAACCATTCCTGGTCCGAAGCATTAGCAAACTGAAGCGAGCACATAACCCAGGTCATCTGCAATAAGAGTGTTGCTAAATATTAACATCAAGGCTGGAGAAAGCACTGGGAGGGTGAAATCCTGAAAGCATGGAATGGGCATGCGGCCCCATGTTAAGAGTGAAAGACACAAGCAATATCTACGAAGGCTGGGGAAGCCGTGTTCAGTATCAGAAAGTGAGAGACTTCTGTAGACACACATCTTGTGGACCAAGGAGTAAAAGGAATGTGTGATTTGTATCCATGCGGGGGAAAGCCTTGTTAAGTATCACAAAGTGAGAGATTTATATGGACGCACGTCTTGTGGACCAGGGAGTCTAAGGAATACGTGTGATTGCATCCATGCTGGGGAAGCCAAGAAATATATCAAAAAGGGTTTGAATTGAGAGGTATCCAACCTATCACAAAACTACAGGACTTTGGGAAGTTCCAGTGACCCAAGAGGTCAAGCAAAGAAGAATATATGAAAAAGTAATTGGGGAGGATTTTTTACTACTGGTAAAAGCTAAATAGATTCTGGAGGAATTTAGCCAGTGGTAAGCACTGAATGAGATAAAGCAAGAAGAATTGTCATTTGGCTCTCTCGAGAGAGGGGGAGAACAGGAACTATATCCAAGATACTCCTATTTTAATTGACAAAGTGTATATAAGGACTGGATGTTGTGCAGTGATACCCTACTAGAAGTTTGAGACTCAAATAATTGCTCCAAGAGTCGGTAAGGCAGAAACGCATGCTGTGGTTGTTTTGCATTCCTCTTTTTCTTTTTAGATAGGTTTTTCTAAAGTGGTAGGGCCAGTTGGGAATTTAGGAATTTGCACTCTGGGCTCTCTACTTTGGACTAAGTCGAGCACTCTTAGATTTTCTTTAGAAGGCAGGGAATCTCTCGCATAGTGATAGGGCCAGTTTAGGCATTTTCCTTTTATTTTGAATAAACGCATATATAATATGACCCATTGTTGTCCAAGTCCTACTTCTGGATCGCCACAAAACAGAGAAGCTGCTTTTAGCTCCTGCTAATCCAATCTTAATTTCGGTCCCTGTTAATGGATATGGGCTATGAAGAATTTTGCAGAGAGAGGAGCGTATTCTTGGAGGCGCCACCAAGACCTCTCTGCTTGCAGGCTGTCTGTGGTTGGCTGTGCCCTGCAGTTGTACCCACTCCATCCAGCCTGCCAATAGCAGACATTTCCGGGGGGAAAGGTCAGAGTATGGTGCCAATGGCTGTCTACCTAGTCATTAGACCACCATGGATGCCTTATTTCCACTACTGGCAACATAAAATAAGTTAAAGGCAGAGGTTAAGGCTAGGCAATGATGGATTAAGGGGCCATAATGGAAACCAGCATTAAATGGGGCCTAACGGAAACTGGAATTGATGTGTCAAATCGGTATAATGTAAACTAGTAAACTAGAAATCATCTGCTAAGTGAGTGTATGTAAATCTGCCACGATGTGCCAAATGGGCAGAATGGAAACTGGAAATAATCCAGACATGAGGTAATGTGATAACTGAGCATAATGTAAACTGGCAATGATATGCTAAAAGGGCTGGCTTTGAACTGGCAATGATGTGATGTAAAGTAGTCCTAAATTGCTCAATTTCTGCCATTAGGTGCCGTCTTGGTCAATTAGGCATAACTGACTTGGTGCAATGCAAATTGGTCATGATTTCCTAGTTAAGTTAAAGTATACTAAAAGAACAGTGGGAATAATACTTCTGCAGCAAAATATATGTTGGCACTGCCACTTTGATTATTACAGTTTTTTATGACCTTGCAGCCTGGTTTTAGTTTGTAGACTGTGGTGTTTTACTGATTATTGTAAAAGAGTATGTGTACCTTTTTTTCCACGCCTTTTCTAGGTGAGACTATTAAAGGCTTGAGAGAAAATCTCACTGAAGCCATTGAAACTCTGACTGGGGTGGACTCATCAGTGGCAGTCTCCTCTGGGGGAGAGCTTTTCTTGAGGTTCATCAGTCTCACCTCTTTGGAATATTCAGTAAGTTTCAGACCGCTGTTCTAATGTAAAAGTGATTCCTGCCATTTGTTGTGATCCTCCCCATTCTTGCTCTGTTTTTGCAGGACTACTCAAAGTGTAAAGAAATCATGATCGAGAGAGGGGAGGATTTCCTCTCAAGAATCTTACGGTCTAGAAAGAAAATTGCCCACCTGTGTCACACGTTTATAAAAGATGGGGCGGTAAGCAAGCTTTTGGATATGGTCACCTTTTGGGCTTGCCTCAGATCTTGAATCTATGTTATTGTATAATGAATGTATTAATACAATTGAAAATGTTTGTGGCCTCCCATCAGTATAAGTGATGTTTGAGACAATTAAAAAAGTGAGATTAACACTCTAAAACCAACAGTGAAAGCTGAGCTTCTATACATTACAAGGTTGCATTACATTAGATTAACATTACATTCTACATCGTGGAAATGCAATAGACCAATTACAAAACAAGAATTAGGATCCCTTCCTGCACTAACCACAGAGTGGAACATCCTAATGTCTAATTGAAATCCATCTAAGTAAAGTAATGTATGGGTGAAATTAAAGTCCCAATATCAAATTTCATGCAGGCTAATGTCGTTTTCCTAACTGGTGATGTAGATAAATTCCCTATTAATTAGTGAAGCCAAATTCTCATTGAGGGTAGGGATAAGCCCCCCACCTCCAGAATTGGCTGTGCACGATGTTAAAGACCCAATAAATTGCTGCTAATGGGTTTAATAAATTCAATAACCGGATGTGGGTGGATCTAATTGTGAGGGCAGAAGCCCTGGACCGTAACTCTTTCAAGAGGCCGATCCCTTTTTGCTTGTCACATTTTCCATATTTACCTACCAACCCTTTTCTCTGTACAAGTCCATATGTAAGGCCTCATATAGGACACAACTTAATGATGGACCCCCTAAAGACCCTTAGCATTTTTGGTTCCAGGTGTACCAGAGACACCCTGTCATCTGTGTGAATTTTATGCATGGCTAGCTGTGTACGTAGGTGGCTGGTGGCAGATGATTCTGAATGGTGGGATTCCTCATATTCTGTGGCCCGGTCCAGTATGCGTTTACCAGATCAACTTTGTTCTGTTTTGTGTAAAAGAAAACTGTTAAATCCATATGTGTAATGGCCTATGCCTGACTTGGAGGCTCAAGAGAAACCTTAACAAAATCTGGCCTGATAACTTGAATGGTGTCTGGGATTCCTGAGTTGAATCCACATAGTGAGTGTTTGCCAGGCAAGTTTGCATGTGGCGATTGGCAGGTATTGCCTGTAACCTCCACCCAACATACTTCCCCTTGCACCTTATTGAATGTGTGATCAACTCGACAATATAAAATGGACTCTAGCAGTAAAGTTTGTGCAAGATTTTATTTTTCAGGATTTCAGTTAGTCATTGTTGCCACTAGGCTTTTTGGTAGTGTTCACCCCTTTTTTTATAAGGACCTTTGTTGTTTGCTCCTTTAGTGAATGAGACTCCTAAGTTAGAGGACTTCAGCAGTTCTTTTTGGGCTTTGAGTGTCTTTCCTAAGTTACAGGATCTTCAGGAATTCGTTCTTTATCACTTCTCTCTCTGCTTTGAGGCTGCAGCAGTCCAGGCAGTGTATACGTTCTCCATCTGCTTGGCGCTTTTGATACTCTCCTTGTCAGCATGCCATGACTCGGCAATGAATACTTTGACGTTTCACTCTGGCCGTTGAAACGCCCTTTTCCAACATGCAGTGTCTTAGATAATTAATGATTTATTTCACACATGGTGATCTGTGTAGTTCAAGCTTTGCTTTGCCACTGCGTCTTTTGGCCTCGTACCAGCACCACATCATTTGGCTTTACTCCTTGGCAGCCAATGACTTGCTCTGTGTTCACTCTCTTCAGCCCTCTGTTTTTGCAGGCTCTCCCAGTGAGTTCTTGATGGTCTCTCATCATTTCCTTTACTTCCTGCTTCTACTGCTTCAACCAGTGTTCATGGCTTTCTTTTGGATACTTGCCCCAGAGTGCTCTCATTGCTTGGTTTTCCAGACCATAAGCTTTCCCATATTATTGGACTCTCCATCCCCAGCAGGGGTGTTATCTTTGTCCGCCTTACTCTTGAGCACCTCGGTGTCAGACATCTGTTGGGTCCTCAGGTGAGTACCTCACCTCTTGGCTTGGTATGCCATAGGCAGTTAAGTGATGTCTGGTTCCCTCTTTGGATGCCTTTGCTGCCACTCTCTGCTCCTGTTTGTGCTGTACAGCCTCCTCACAGCAGTCATATGAAGATACCAACCACCTATCCTTACAGACAATTCCAGGTGGTTTTGGAGCCATGTGTTGCATCGGCTGTCTCTACATACTTTGTAGACAGTCTCCCGGCCAAGCTTAGACTGGGATTTTTCACATATCCGCTCTTTAACTTACCCATGTAGTTTTGTTTTTCATATGGAGCAAGGAAGAGGGTGAAGGGACCTGAATTCTAGTGGCTCTTTCCACGTCTGTGAAATACTGAAAACGGTCGTAAACCCAGGGACCGTCTGAGGACTGGAGCATTTGGATCCTTGTTGCGGTTCTGTGTGATTTCTTTGAAATAATTTCTTAGAGAGAGAAGTGGTCAAATTGTATTTTTTTCTTTAAGTACATTTTACCGCAAATGTATGCAGGGGAATACCCCCTCCAATCACCCCGTACCTTTTATTATTCCCTTTAACGCCCCCCCACACATACATTTGCGGTAAAATGCAGCAAAAGAAATGCGACCATTCTCCTTCGATGTGGCCAAACCTCCTGTTACTCTTGTTGCGATACAACAAGATGATTGGGGACATGGTTTGTGACAAGGGTTTAGTGTCAACCCACCAAAGTGCCTTACTGACCAGTCGATGGCTAGTGTTTTATGCTCTACTGCCTTGTGCCCCATCCACTGACTGCATCCAGTGAAGAAAGATCTCTGTGAGCAGACCTCTTGGCAAGGCTTGAAGACTGATTCATCACAAATGGTATATGTGTATTATACCATATCCTAACATCCCCATTGCTGTCGTAAGAGTTGCCCTGGCCAGCTCTGCCATGTCTGCCCCTGGGTGAGTATGGGAAGCTTCCAGGAAACCATGTTGCCTAGTTGTGGGACAGGATCTATCCCCCTGAACACAGGGCAGAGATAAATCATCCAAAAAAAATAAATCTGAATAATTGACTGACTGAGACGGAAGGACCACTCATTCTGTGAGTGATGCTTACTGTGGCCTTGACACTTAAAGCACTTTGTTTGGAAAAAAAGGTATTTGTTTTCAACCTGTTTTATAGACTGGGGAAAATTATAATTCTCACATGACCATTTTGTCCATGTCACTGCCACGTTCCATGTAAATGATTTGTCAAAGAGTGATGTTACAAAAGAACAACAACTGGGTGTAACCTGCATGTGATGGAGTGCTACACAACATGAGTGGTAACGCCCACCTCCCATTTCCAACCACAAGTCACATTCCATAATTCTATTTTGGGTTCAGCCCCCTCATTGATCTTTTGCACCCACACCTCAATTTTTGAATTGCATCTCTTGTCAAGAACGGCAGTCCCTAAAGCCCTATTGGAACAATGTAGGTTTTGTACAGGGATCACAGAAGGTTTGAGTAGTAAATTGCTTCCACAGCGAGAACTGCATGGCAACATGTGTTCTTTAAGTATTGGTGTTTATAAAGGGCCACCTGTAAATGGAGAACTCAGTGGCTATTTGTTCCCCGTGTCCTAGTCTCAGGAGATAGCGCTACCTTCCCAAATATAGGCAAATAGGCTGTTTGTTGCCTTCCTTGGCTGACTTAGTGTAGCAGTGATCGAGGATCGCTTTCAGGATACAGAGCTACACAGGTTTGCTTTGAATAAAGGATGTACACACAGAGATGCTCATCAAATACATTTCATATCTAGCAGCAGTTAGTTAACTGCATATGTACCGTAACTGCCAAGCAAAATTGGTGCAGAAAGTTTCTGGTATTTGAGGAGAGTATTGTTTAGTTTGCATGCTTTTGGGTATCGATACCTGCAAAATTAGTCTAAAAGATGCTGTAGAATAAAAAGGCTCTGACAGGATGCCTGCCCGGATTCTGTTGAACTACTCCATCCACCAATAGTAAGTGTAAGTTGAGCATTAACAATGGTGCCTGTGTTATGCATAGGACCTTTCGATCAGGATAATTCAAGGTTGCTTTCCAAGGGGAATCAAAGACATGGTATCTCAGAGTTTGGCATCTTCTACAGTTTACCAACACAGCTAATCCATACTGTGGTTAGTCGGTGGTCAGTAGCTGCATTTTCTGGTGTCCTACTCTCTAGCGGTAGTGTTGGGCAGCTGTTGGATGATCTTCAAGCAAGGATTACTGTTCTAGATCAACTGCAATAGCTTGCTAAAAGTAGAGTTTGGAGCAAGTTAACGCAACTCTGGTGACCGTAGGTGCAAGTGGTGGGGTTTCAGTGATCATTGGAGTAACTTTGCTGAATATGTGGGGGAGAACATCACATCTAAAGAAAAGGGTCCCCTGCCAAATGAGAGGGCCAAAATGGTTTACCACAAAAGTTGGGGCGGTGGAGGGGGAATAAACACCCTTGTCCCCTCCCTTGTACTGACGCATTACAAGAAACAACTTTGTATAAAGTGACAACATGTCTTAGGATCCCAGAAGTACTGGGACGAAGAAGAGGGCTGAATAGGCATGCAGTTGCACAAGTCAGGCAATTGAGCTGAACAGCCCACACCCGAGGGAACCCGCAAGGCATAACAGGCCCCCCTCAGATGCAGCAGGAGGAGGGAACTGGAACTGACTGGAATATGAGCTGTAGTAGTAGTAGCAGAAAGAAGAAGGCACAACTCTGGCAAACCAAGTAGAAGTGGGAGAACAAGAGGGAGGACGGAACCTGGAAACAGCAGATTTCGCCTATGTGTTTTGTCAACGCATATTTTCCTGCATGCAGTGGAGTAACTTTGCTGAACATGTTGTGGGGGGGGACATGACAACTGAAGAAAAGGTGCCCAAGCCAAATGAATGGGGACAAAATGGTGGGCCATGAAAGTTGGGGGGGACAAACACCCCTGCCCCCCCCTAAAATTACGCCCATGCCTGCATGACAAATAAAAGTGTATACATTTCTGAAGCAGAGAACACGCATTGCCCAAGCCAAGAGGCTTCCTGTTTTGACGGCAATATCAACCTTTCTTGAAAGTGGTAAAGTAATCTTACTGTACTGGAAGGTTAGTAACTGTTAATTGTCCTGAGTTACAAGTGAGCAAACATTGCCTGAAGATAAGAGAGTGGCACCAAGGCTTCTGGCTTAGAACTCGCAGAAAGGTACAGGTAAAGCTGGGGACGAGAAAAAAGCTGCTTGTGAAACTGTTTTGAATTAGATGCAATCTATAGTGCCAAAGATTGCGGAGAAGAGAGAAGTAAGTCTAAAAGGCAAATACAGGTTACCATTGTGGCAGACGGACAAGAGAGGCAAAGAGGCTGCCCCTTTTGAAAGGAGATATTCAGAGGAAGAGTGCCTTGCCTACCCGAAGGTGTTGAAGTACTTTTAAGTATATCTTGTCGAACTGAATGTGCTGGAGACTGAAGGCGATCATGTGTTACCAAGCTGCGGGTCTTAGGAGTGAGAGGGGCTCCAGAAACGTATGGTCGGATCAGAGACACCTGCACGGAGAAAGGGTGTGGGTACTTAAGGAGCCAGAAGCAGCAGAACTCGAGGTGGAGGTTGTAGAAGCAGTGCATGTGCAGAGCAAGCATTAAAGAAGCCAGTGAATGAAGCTCAGCATTCTAATACCTTGCACGGGCATTGCTGACAACAGTATCCAGTCCCCATTTACTTGTGTATGAGCAAGGAGATTAGAAGTTGTCTATTAAACCTGAAGTAGGAAGCAAATTTGAGTGGGCACCACAGGGGTATCGAGTCCTTCTGGCGTTATCAAAGGTTTTCAGTGTGATAAGTCTTTGTTAGGAAGTTAGATCCTCTATGCAGGAGCTGGCTGAAAAAGGCCTGGAGACACCCAAACCCAAAAAATACAGCAAGAAACAAAGATTAGGTGAAAACCCAATCATACAGCCGCTCTCTGGAATCCCATACTGGGTTCTATATTAGTTGTAATTTCACTATGTATAGTTCCTTCGATCCAATTCTTGAAAAAATACAAAAGTCAAATATATAGTGATTTTTCAATGTTGAAAATTATTTCATAGAAAGAAGTGACTAATAGCCACCAAAATTGTTCTTCGTGAGGAAGAGATCGCCATAAATCACTTTATCTGAAGACTTATTTTTATGCCAATGCATTTCGGAATATAACAAATTCTTTCATCAGGGCAAGTCTAAAACAACAAACATATAACATTCACATGCAATTGTGCCAACCATCCCAAGATTAATATCCAATATAGAATAACGTAAATGTATAAATATTAGTATGAACAGTCATCATCCAAATAGTTGAAAAAATATAAAGGTAAACACATACCCGACAATGTAATGAGCCGGATCAGAAGGCAGGTCAAAAGATATAAAATAAGAAACAAATCAGTACAAAGGTAAGTAAAGTTAACCTATAACAAAATGGAGGGAATCGGGTCCATTACCTGATGTAGGTGAGTAATGGCGAAATCTATGTTTCAGAGGTCCGGCTGCTCCACCGTGTACGGCGAGCAGGTGCTGTGAATGGTAAAATGAATATATATAAAGGACCTTTCCAAAGTGTAGCTAAACGCTAAATAGAAATAAACAGGCGTGGATTGTGACTCGCCATATGTAAAGAACAAAGCGGAGAAGTTCTCTCAGCGTCTGCTCAAAGCAGACTGTCTTCGTTGCATCGGCGCGTTGCCGACCAACCTGGTTTAATAAGACACGTGATTGAAGGCAGAATGTCCTCCTTGCATCGGTGCGCAGCCAAGCAACTCAGTTGTGTAAGACACGTGATCACGGCTCTACGAACACGAGCCGCGACCCGTGTCCGAGAACTGGTCAATAAACTCAATATGATCAAAATATCTAATTACTGGACCTCCTGAGGCAGTAATGGTAAAAGTCATCGCCTAAGAATCAAAAAAGAAAAAAGTAATCTATCATCCATGGACATAGAAAAAATACTAAAATTAAATAAACCTATTTGGATAAAAGTAATGGCTGTTATATAAGCACCTCAGATGAGGGTATACTAATTATGAACGTGCCTAAGTAGGATCATCAGCCGAGCCTACTGAAGAATCTACCATACAGTCAATTACTTAGGGTCAAGAAAATAGTGAGTGATCCTGAAGACTACAGAATGCAACAGATGGAAATGAAAGAAAAATTTCTGGCCCAGGGATATAAGCAGGGTGAACTCGATCTGGCATCTGACAGAGTTGATGCCATATCACGAGAGACTCTTATCAGAACAGAATCCCAAAAGTAAGAGAGAATTGAAGTCGCCAGTATTTGTATCCAAGTTTTCTACACAAAGTAACAAAATCAAGAAAACTATTATGAAGCATTGGGAGATTTTCAAGAATGATATTCGAGTTCAAGATATTTTTAGTGAAAAACCAATCTTTGCATACCAACGCAGTAGGAACCTAAGGGATGAATTGGTGCAGACGAAACCTACAGTCAGGGAACCTATGACACAGCGAACTGGGACATATCCTTGTTTACAGTGTGTCAACTGTAATTTTGTTATCAAAGGAAACTCCATTAACCATCCTAGGACGGGGCAGAAGATTATGCTTAAGACTTTTGCCACATGTGACAGTAGTAATATCATCTACGGCATTAAATGCCCGTGTGGGAAATTTTATGTGGGACAGTCAACCCGGACAGCCAAATTGAGGTGGGGTGAACACCGATCTTGTATTCGTAATGCTAACATCAATTCAGCTGTGGCACGACATTGGATGGCCAATGGACATAATGTGTCCCAAATAAAATTTGTGATTTTGGAAGCTTTAACCAAGAATAGCCCTCATGAGGATTTATGCCAACGTTTGAGTCGCAGAGAGACATATTGGATTGACAAACTTGGCAGTCTGGCTCCCAATGGGTTAAATGAGGAGATCAACTTTCACTGTTTTCTCTAATTGTTTTCTCTTATTGTTTTCTTACATTGCATTTAGCATCATTTGGTTTGGTTTAGATTGACACCAGTACGTATATGACCTGAATGTTGAGGGTCACTTGAATGTATATGAATAAGAGATGTTTCCCATGTTTAAAAGATGTCCTGCATGCTGCGCATCCTGGAGTTCCCCCAGGACCCGAGGTGCCGTCTGTCTAGACGACACCACTAGCGGCATTAAGGCACATACTATTAATATAAGGTACAGCCCTAGGGTTGCTCCCTAGGCTCCATCCATCCTACTTAGGCACGTTCATAATTAGTATAGCCTCATCTGAGGTGCTTATATAACAGCCATTACTTTTATCCAAATAGGTTTATTTAATCTTAGTATTTTTTCTATGTCCATGGATGATAGATTACTTTTTTCTTTTTTGATTCTTAGGCGATGGCTTTTACCATTACTGCCTCAGGAGGTCCAGTAATTAGATATTTTGATCATATTGAGTTTATTGACCAGTTCTCGGACACGGGTCGCGGCTCGTGTTCGTAGAGCCGTGATCACGTGTCTTACACAACTGAGTTGCTTGGCTGCGCACCGATGCAAGGAGGACATTCTGCCTTCAATCACGTGTCTTATTAAACCAGGTTGCTCGGCAGACGCTGAGAGAACTTCTCCGCTTTGTTCTTTACATATGGTGAGTCACAATCCACGCCTGTTTATTTCTATTTAGCGTTTAGCTACACTTTGGAAAGGTCCTTTATATATATTCACTTTACCTTTCACAGCACCTGCTCGCCGTACACGGTGGAGCAGCCGGACCTCTGAAACATAGATTTCGCCATTACTCACCTACATCAGGTAATGGACCCGATTCCCTCCATTTTGTTATAGGTTAACTTTACTTACCTTTGTACTGATTTGTTTCTTATTTTATATCTTTTGACCTGCCTTCTGATCCGGCTCATTACATTGTCGGGTATGTGTTTACCTTTATATTTTTTCAACTATTTGGATGATGACTGTTCATACTGATATTTATACATTTACGTTATTCTATATTGGATATTAATCTTGGGATGGTTGGCACAATTGCATGTGAATGTTATATGTTTGTTGTTTTAGACTTGCCCTGATGAAGGAATTTGTTATATTCCGAAATGCATTGGCATAAAAATAAGTCTTCAGTTAGAGTGATTTATGGCGATCTCTTCCTCACGAAGAACAATTTTGGTGGCTATTAGTCACTTCTTTCTATAAAATAATTTTCAACATTGAAAAATCACTATATATTTGACTTTTGTATTTTTTCAAGAATTGGATCGAAGGAACTATACATAGTGAAATTACAACTAATATAGAACCCAGTATGGGATTCCAGAGAGCGGCTGTATGATTGGGTTTTCACCTAATCTTTGTTTCTTATTAAACCTGAAGTACCTGAATAATGGGGAAATGTAGCACTCGTGTGTAAATGAAAAGGCTGTTTACTCGCGTCACAAACAGAATGCTGATTACATCCATAGTTCACCATGCCTGTCTAAGAGTCTAAATCGTTGAAACAGAGGTAGTAGTTCCATAGTATACACTTTATGAAGCTGTGGTGGTATATCTAAAGGTCAGTGGATACAACATTGCAGTAGCCTAAACAAGGTGGAGTACTCTGAGACACGCGGTAACTGTTCTCACAGTAAAAGATGTAGAAGTGTGGTTGTTAAAGTGCAAGCAGCCAAAGTCATCCTGACAAATGTACCAGTGTGAATGTTAAAACTTGTAATTCAAGTAGTCCTAACTGTTGATCAAGAGCTGTATATTGCTGACAGTGTGGATGTTGCATTTTCTTTTGCACTCTGGAAAATCTTCCTAAAGAGGCGATCAAGCATTGTGACCAGGATTACCATTAGTGCTATTTTCGCTAGAAGGGAAAAGTGGTTATTTCACTCAGGAGAAGAGATTTGTTATCAGTGTAACTTTTATTTAATGAACTTATTTCTTTGACTTTGAAACATCAAGAACAGATTCAAGACATTTTCTTTCTTTGGTTGAACATATGCAGTAGTGACTTTGAATCCTGGGGAAGAGAAATTACCCAGGACGTTAGCAGGTCATTTAGGAACTGTGAAAGGTAAACATGCATGTTGTATTGCCATATTTTTGTTTGTATTTTTGTTGTTTAGTGTGAGGTCCACTATTCCTATGTTAGTGTATTCCCTTAGCTTTTGTTAGGCAGGGAATTCCTAGCAGAGTATGGATAGTGATGCATTTTTTATATTTTAAGAATAAAATGGCCTACTCTGATAAATCATTAAACAGTTGTCCGCCTTGCATTACTGACCCGTCATGTAACTCATGAACTATCTTATCTGTACAGTATACACCCATCCAAGCAATGGGGGTTTATTCGCTAGCTCCTTCCTGACCATTTTCTCAGGTGTAGCTTAACAGTTGATTGACAAACAACATGCACAAACTGGCCAAGGCTGTTCCTGGCAACTGGAGTCTTTGAGGCAGGCAGAAGTCGATATAATTTATGACCACATTCATATTCCACTCACTCTTTCCTGTGAACATTATCTTGGTACTGGATTTTACATGGCTACCCAGTATGGACATCCCGCAAGATGCAGCAGGCTCTGAGCCTCTAAAGCCCACAGGCTGAGCAGCAGTGAGGAAAATAGCACGGGGGTGTGGGGTGTATGATTTACTGATTGCAGCAAGGAAAGAATCAGAAGACGGAACTTCTCAGTCAACACCCCCACACTCTGGAACTTCTTCCCTCTCAACACCAGACTCGCCCCATCTCTTCTTCATTTCAGAAAGGCGCTCATATTTCAGAAAGGGGCTCATTAGCCTCCTCTTGGATGAATGACTCCTCCCAAACACCTAGGTCCACACACCTGCCACTTCCTGGCCTAACCTTAGACTGAATGATCTGCTAGCCTCTGTTTCCTCCACAGGTTTCTTGGAGATACCTTGCTGCGAAATTGCCCACCCTCCCCCCTCCTAAATTGGCTCCCTGCTCCCTACACAGTGTACTCCTCCCTATGATTTGTAAAGCCCTCAGTTGTTTCCCGAAGCCAGGTCAGCGCTCGATAAGTATTGTAATAATAACTGTGACCCCGAGAGCCTTAAGGCCCTGCATCGCAAACATACAGTATTTGCATCTCTAATGAGGTCTCCAGTGAGGGCACTTCATGGGAAATTCTGGGTAAACCATGCGGGGGGGGGGGGGGGACTGACGGGAGGGGGGCGGCGTCAACGGAACGTTCAGTCTTGCAGTAACCCTAATCCATGTAGTTGAGCAAATCTTGCCTATAGCCACGTTTTAGGGCCATGCTGTATATATGTTGTGTAAGCCAATCTGCTATTTCAAATCTAAACCCAATGTTGTAGCATTATCTCTGTCTGATGAAGCACTGTTCCTTTTTCATTCAACAGAAAATTTTAACTCACGCCTATTCCAGAGTAGTACTCCGAGTGCTGAAAGAAGCGGCCACAGCCAAGAAACGTTTCAGTGTCTATGTTACAGAATCACAGCCAGATTGTGCCGGGCAAGTGTTTTTTAAAAATATTTTCTTAACTAACAAAGTTTGTACCAGCTCATTAATATACGTCACTACACACATATAAACAAAACCCAATAGTACTGTAAACTGTGTATTGATAGTTCATGCTGACTATAGGTAATACTGCATATCAGCCAAGTTTCCCGTGACCATGTGTGAGAAGGCCCTCCAGCCTTGTGTTTGCTTGGATTCTGGAGCTCCTAGTGTTCCTATATATCAAATGGAAAAGAAAAAAAGTACAAGTCTCAGAATCCAAAAGGAAAATATACATGACCCTGGGGATGGTACAGCAGGGAACTGCTGTGATGCTCTTGCAAGGCATGAAGACCGGCACAGAAGAATGCTACCAGTCTTGACTGATATGTCCCATTCAAACTTACATCATTGAGAATCCCCGGAACACACTTATGGATCTGGTATAATGCTTCGAGTGGCCATATCCTTTTCTGTCTCGGTTGCTATGATGTTTAAAAGATTCATGATCAGTCTTGTATGGGCAGAATTCCATTTTTAGCAATCTCTTTTCTAACTTTGTGAATCCCCCTAAGCTTTATGCTGTCTTTACAGGATGTGTTACTTTCGTTTTGTGTTGAGTGGGATGCCCACTGAAGCATCCTTGCCACTGCAACTCATTTTGGATGTGCTGCCCTTTGTAGCCCAAATGGCTACCTTTGCAGGGATGTTTTTAAGCACCCCATTTATCTCTGATTTTTGTCACCCAGAAATTGTGCAGGAGAGTAGACAAGTGACTCCTGTGTAATCTACTTTGTTCTACACCATGTCAATTTCATGTTACAGCAGTAGTAGCTTAATGCCCATATATGGTGGTAGATTGTGTACTACTGCATTTTAGAAATCTTAAACCCACTCCATTTTGTTTTCAGGCCTTTGTTTAGTTGGCCCATAATGGACGGCCACATGTCCTGCCTATCTAGGGTCGTTGAGAGCCTACAATGGCCTCTCTTTATGGATGCCTCTTCTGTATAAACTGGAAGATGGCTGATGTCTTTGGAGTTTCCCGGGACTGAGAGTGAATCTTGTCTTAACTCCCAACACTACAGAAATTAGGTAAATTACCATTGCCCCGGTTTACTCTTTCTCTCGTTTGATCTAATCTGAGGTCTATCTCCTTGACCGGAGACAGCGCCGTGGAGGGAAGTGGAGCAGAGACTCGTTAGGCAACAGTGAGAAGTGGTAAGTGCTGCTCTACTCCATTCAGAGTTTGATCACTGTACCGGAAGACACAAAGGCGGCTGGGAATCTAGATTGGCTCTTTTAGGGAGAATTCTCAGAAATGTGCTAATTCCCTCCACCTTAGAGACCCCCAGCAACTTTTCTGGATTTTGAGGACTTGATTTTATTAACCTGGAGATAGTGAGACCCTTTTTCCCACTCTCTCATGTATTTTAATGTGATTTCTGAGCTTTGTGTGTTTCCTTTGGTTATGGAGCCTGGCAAACTCCATAGGCATCATCTTTTACATTGTGTCACACAGCACCTTCAGTGCAGTGGCACAGGGAAGTCTTTCATATTTCCCCAAGGTTTAAATACCTTCTCTGGGATAAACTACTGTTTCCCAGAGCAGTAAACTGAAATTGACTTTACTTACATTTGTAACTTTCTAGACCCAACACCCACTATCTTACAATAGGGTGGTGGAGGGGTTACCTAGTATCCCCTTAGTCTAGCTTCTCATGTAACAATTTTAAGTTACCCTTTCCTCACTCAATGGCTGGTGGCAGTGGTTTCGTTTTAAGTACCATGCTGTGCATTTACGCAGGCTGTGTTCGCAGCTGCAGTAAAGCACCCAAGAGTGCCATTTTTGTCAAAATGGCCCTGGTCGTCTTTTTACACCATTTCTTTGTGGAAAGGTCCTTCTTGAGATTTACTCTGCGCGCCAAACCAGATTTGGTCCCATTGTTCACTTTGCCTTTGGCGGGATTCACGAGTGAATCCCGCCTCTGGCTCCAGGGTGTCTGAGGTGGGCAGGAAGTGAGGGAGGTGCCCGAACCTCCCCGTGCGGAGTCTCCTGGGAGACCCAAATGCACTCTGTAGTGATTGGCCAGCTCACTGTCCGGCAAGGACAGCCACCGTGCTGGGTGATTGACAGCTAGGGTGGAATGAATGGGAGAGAACTGAATAAAAGGCGGGGCTTTTGGCTTGGAAGGCAGAGTCGACCACTGGACGAAGGAACCGAAGAAGAACTTGAAGAGTATGCCTGCTGCAACTCCTGGACCATTGGTTTGCCCGGTGAAGCCCTGCTGCTGTGCTGAAACTCCAAATTTGTATCGACAGAGAAGCCCCTGCACAGATGACTTCTCCCCTTGAGTTGGTGGGACCAATCAACTCCAAAGTAAGCCACCTGGACATCCTTCTCTGAGCTGGTTGAATTTCCACAGAGTTGCTGCTGGAAAGAGGAACACCAGATTGTGTGCATTGCTTTTAAGCTGGCCTCCGGACTCCCAAGAAGCAGGACTGACCAAGCCTGAGCCTCCTCAACAGAGTGCGGGACCCCAGAAGCAAGGAAAGTTCATCTCGACAGCCAGGAACTGCGGTGTTGCTATTTGCGGTAAACTGGAGGAGCTGAAACACTGAACAGCCCCTGATTTGAAGATTGCCGGTTGCGAGCGGTGACCGTCCCATTGCAGAGCAGGAGTCCCCAGAAGTCTTCCCTCTTGTCCCCACGACTGAGGCCCAGGAACAGTGAGATCTACACATCTGCACAGGAACAGAAATCATCTGCTGCATCTTTTCTTCAATTCAAAGGTACTGTCCAAAGTCTGAGAAAACTTACCTCTTGCTGTAGAGTTGCTTGCATCTTATACTACTCACAAGTCTAACGGCTTGTGGGCCTACATTTGATTCTTCTTTTCTTCAAAGACTTCTAAAACATTGTGCAAAGACTGTTCTACTTACCTACCAGGAGTGCTTCATCCTATACAAGACCTTTGTCCATTGACTTTGGCCTAGCCTGTTATACTGAATGACTCTGCTGTAGGTATCCAAAAGTACTTGTCTGCTTAAGAATATTTGTGATCTCTTGTTGTTCTAGTAACCTTTTCCTTTTACCAACTTATAACAGTATTCTAAATGCCAACAGTAAGATATTAATGTCCCCGAAAAACCCTAGCTATTGAAGTCACCTGAGGGTGTAGGTTGTCTGTGGGCTATCCCAAAAGGGTCTTTACTGATTTAGAAACTACGTGAACAGTATTGAAGTGTATTTGTGTTACTATTATATTGCTCCCTTCTAAAGAAGGCTTATTCTAACTGACTGATACATAAATTAATAATTGTTTATTCAAGAAACCTTGAGTGTAAGTGTTTATTTGAATACTTGTCACTGTGAATCTCTGTGTAAATCCCCTACAGCTCACATTGACCCCTCTTGAGATGAGCCTGGCTGCTCAACACGCTACCAAAACTGCGTAGTACAAGCTTATACCAAAGTTTGGATTTCCTATACCTGTAGTCAGAGTTGTTTGTAGTGTTCCCAGAGGGTACTGCATACAAACTTTGCCTAACAGACTGCAACTCTGGAAAGCTTAACTGATTGTCTCTATGCTGTGATAGTTCAATAAGCATGGAAGAACTATTGCAGCACCACATTGGGGAAGAGATATGTACCAGAACTGTTTGGTATTTGATTAACGGGCCCGTTCGCAGTGTTTTAAATGATTCGTCCAATGTGGCTGAGTAGATGCCTCGCCAGGAAGCCTGAGTGTTCCATTGACATAAAGTGGATCTCATTCTTGTATATTCTGACCATATCCGTGGAAAATCTTGGCTTTCACTGCAAGCTGGGTCTTCTTTCAGATTGGCTTTAAGGGAAGAACACATTATTTACGGTGTTAGCCATTAACAATAGAAACAATACGTACAAAACATAAAAGTTAATTCTTTATTTTGAAAAGACAATCGCAATATTAAAAAGCAGCAGCAAATCTTAAACAGGTCTAATTGTACCTTCTAAAACCCTCTTTTACTAATGTACAAACATCTGATATAAAATGTATGTCATAAAAATTCATGAATAAACACATTGCGTTCCCATTTCCTCTGATACCAATGTTTTCTTATAATGCGTCTTCGGAGGTCATCCAGCAGGGGGTAGAACAGCAAAAAATGTAAATGTTTCTCCTCATATCGGAACTCACATAAGCACCATTTGTGACCCCTCAGCAAATTCATTCTTGCAGTGAAAGGTAAAATGTTTAGACAAATCATAAAAACTATCCTCCTGCACACTGGTGATATAAATCTACTAATTGGACTCTTCTCAACAATGTTTTTTCGAGCTGCTACTAAGAATGGCATTGATGGTAGAGTGTATAGCCGCTTCATCATACTTGCATGTTCAAACTCAGCTGCCTTAACTTTGAGAACACTCTTCAGCTCTGTCAGGCTGAATATGTGGTCACGTACAATACCCCATTTTCTGACCAACCTATTGCATATTTGTACCATGTGATGAATCCTATGGACTCCTCGCTAATTTCTTGCTTAAAGTGTCCTCTCAGGTGGCAGGGAAAGGCAGACGCTTTCTGATCCTGACCTTGGTGGTGGTATTCTGCGGGAGGATCACCTGGGAGGAGAAAAGGCCCAGGCGAATGAGGACTCTGTAGGATGAGACGCAGTATTTGTCTTCCTCTAGGTTGGATGGCTGTGCAATGACAAAGTATGTAATGGCTTGTTGTAATAACCATCTTGTTGTTCCACAAGAACCACACATAAATAGGGGTGAAAACAATCACAATCTCCTAGGTCTTGGGAGAAATCGAAATCCTTCTTAAATCCAGGACATCTGTAAAGCTGAAGACTACCCTAACACCCAAAGGTGCAATGAAAGGAAATGTGTGAATAACACTGATTTAAAAGAATTGTCTTTTCCTTTTCAATCCAGGCTAATAACTAATTCTTATGATGTTCCTTTAAATAATCTTATTAGGAACACACTAGGGTTTAATTGTAAAACAGAAGTAAGAAAATCAAACTTTTTCATAAATCCCGAAGTACTGGGACAAAGAAGAGGACTGACTAGGTACAGAGTTGCAGGAGTGGTCGGCTCCTGAATGCAGATGCCCCACACTTCAGGGAGACAGAGAGGCCTAAAAGGCCTCCTCAGGTGCAGGCTGTAGAGTTGTCGTCATTGGTGAAGAGCAGAGGAAGCAAGAATCAGAAGCAACGTGACTCGTGCTGGCAGCCAATGCAGAAGCTGGAGAAGAGAGAAGACGCCGAGACCACTGCTTGACATATATCAGCTGCCCATCCTGAGGGGGTCTGTCTCCAGAAATCTGAAGTGCAGAGGCCACGCCACAGGAAGCCTGGCAGAGGAGAGCTTGCCCCCTGGTGACTTGTTCTGCAGAGGCTGTGCAACAGGAAGCGTGCAGGAGGCTGTCTCTGGTGGCTTGCATGCACCCCAGGGCCTCGGGAGCATAAAGGAAGCAAGTAGACGCTGACGCAAGAGCTGCAAGTTTCAAAACCTTTATCAATAGTTTAAAAGGGGTTGGAAATCTCCTTTCTTGCCCTATAACTAAGATGGGAGTATTCTCGATCAAACAAAAAGAAAATCCAGTTTTAGTCAGTCCTTAGTCAAAATAAAATGGCCTATACTAATAAACCTAATGCCTGCCCTCGTTCTATTCAATAAATGTGCAAAGGGAATGTGTAATTCAAAAAAGGAAAATCATTGTTCAAAAGAAATGTCAGTATGGCTGAGTAAACTGCCTTCCCCACGTTTTGTAGCACGCGGTAAGGTGGCACACTTGTACCTTGTGACACACTCTGACCCAAGGATGCAGTTTGTTTCGTGGACCAGGGCCCACTTGGCCTTCCATGAAAAGTCACTATTTTATCCACTGGACCTCTTGGCTTTCTCTCGCTCCAGCCCAGGTCACCTTTTACCTTGTATAATACAGTTAAACAAAAGTTTCTTTCCTTCTGGTTAACACAATTCAGTATAGGTTTCCCTCCGCTGGGCTCAAACCTTTCAATCACAATTTGTGGGGGGATCCCTTCCCCATGCTTCAATCACCTCTTCATAGACTTCCCTCCGTCGGGCCCAAGTTTCATTTCACTGTCGAAGACTTTAGAAACTGCAAGGCTTTTGCTCTTACCTCGGCATGACAACTTCGACCTTCTTTCCTCAAACGTCACTTTTTCTCTCCTACATCAAGGCCTCTTGGTAAATGTAGTTTCGAGCACAGTACTTATTTCAAAGTACAAAGATATCTCTCACATCCAGGTTTCCCTCTACCGTGATCAATGCTAATGACAGGTAAAATCTTGCATCTCCGTTTCTTTCTCTTCCCGCCACTTCTACGGCATCAGACATTTCAGAAACTTTCGATTGGGCAATCTTCTTTCACCGGACCACTCTGTTATTTGTATCTTTAATTTACAGTTCTTTACAATGCTTTGCTTTCTCTCGCGTCTTATCGGCCCATGCGCAACCTTCATTTGTCGGCTACTATTGCCATCAAGTTTCATTTAACACAGACCGGACTTTCATTGCTTTCATCAACTCACCGGCTGTTGGGGGGGGGGGGGGGGTGCTGTTGAGCAGCCAACGGATGAAGACTTAGTCCTATGCTGCTCCGTCTGGGCCGCCCGTAATCCTGGGAAAATCCTGATATAAAAAGAAATTAATTGCCAAACAAAAACTGAACGCTGAAAACAGAGAGGTCCGACAGCATACCGCTGAAATCTGGGGGAAAATCGGAGCTGTCTGGCAGTAGAACTAATGACCAACTACTCTGGCGGCGCAGCGTGGGAAGAGATCCGAACACCAGCACTGCAGGCAGAACGGCTCGCTGACGTGTACGGGGACCTAAAGGAGGAGCAATCAAACTGCTGTGGCCCCTGAGGGCAGTGAGGCCCACCCCCAGTCCCACGAGAGAGCCTGAGGGGGCAGAATTGGGCTGCCACGACCACCTGGGCCGCCGTTCTTCTCCCCTCCCTCGTGACCCCACCGAGGGCTGCCGAGGAGCCGCAGCCTCGGAGGGGGCAAGGTGCCGCAAGAAAAGGGTCAGACAGCTGCAGGTGAATCCCCAACCACTCGCAAGGAGTCACGGGCCTGGGCGCCAAGAAACCCCCCTCCCCCATCCCCGGAAGACACCATCCTCCCCCCGACTCCACGGGGCCGTGTGGTTGGCCGCCTGGGTGCCGCAGCCCCTGAGGGGGTGAGGCGCAGTGGGGGAGGGGACCGGGTGGCTTCAGGCAGCCAACACAAGAGCCTTAAGCCATGGCCCGGGCTACCACGATACTCTGGAAACCAGGGCCTCTAAGAGGGGGAGGCGCGAGGAGGAAACGACCGGGCAACCTGGAGCAGAGCCCCAACCGCCCTCAAAGGAGCTTTCAGTTGTGGGCCCTCTGAATTCATTTGGCCACGTGGGGGGGCGGCTGCCGGGCTGGGTACTGTAGTCTCGGAGCCCTGACCACCTGCAGGAGAGCGGGGAGCCGCGGACCAGGGCTGTCGCAGCTCTCCGGGCCACCATCCTCCCCGGACCCAACAGAGCACGCGTGCTGGGTAGCCACGGCCTCTGAAAGGGAGAGGGGAGGCATAAGAGAAGGCATCCCATTCCCCACAAGAGTCCCGGATGGGATAGGCCTAGGCTATCACGGGCCTCCGGACCACTACAACAAAGGCAGACAGAACCCTTGGACAGGCCCACAGGGCGGCGGGGACACACAACAGCACCGGACCAGATGGGGAGGACCGGAGCAGTAATACTCGAGCAAGAGGGACAACCTGGGACTCGGGAGGAGGAGTGACAATCTGGCGGTAGCTTCCGTACAAACAGGGCTGGGGGAAGACAGGACCCACGGGAGGCACGGAGGGACAGATCCCGGGGGGGGCACAGAGTGAACAAGCAGGACTCCCCAGCACCAAAAGAGGCCGGAGCAGCCAAGATCATAATGGAGCGGCCTCTAACAACTACCCTCTGAGCCCCCCTGGCACCATCACTGCATCCATAGTACCCTGGGAGCCAGGACACTCGCCAGGGCCGCTGCACACTGGATTCTGCTCCCTGAAACGAGAGACACAAACGCCTCCCCCTCTTCCCCCCCCCCCCCCGGGATGGGGCGACACATGCTCTGAAAGACTGCTGCACAAAACAAAATAGACAGATACACCATGTCTGTCGCTGCCGTCCACCACGCTGGAAGAGGCACTCCATTTAGCGAAACAAGTCAGCTACTGTCACTCACGGACATAATGACCGCCATTGGGGAGTCAGGGACGTTCGTGGAAAAGAAAATAGATGGCCTGTCCTCAGAGGTCTCCTTCCTCTGCCAGGACTTGTGGAAGCTGACGTCTTGGGTGGGGGAAACAGAGCAGAGAATCTCTGATGCCGAGGACACGACAAAAAGGATGGAGGAACGCTAAGGGCAGTTAGAGAAATAACTCGTCAATCTCGAGGCCAGTGCCGAGGACAGCGAAGGCCATTCCCGGCGCAATAACCTCTTCATCCTTGGGCTCCCGGAACGGGCGGAAGGCCCGTCCATGTAACTCTTCCTAGAAGACTGGCTTGCAGACCTAATGGCCCGCGTAAAGCTGTCAAAATTCTTCTCCATCGAAAGGGCGCACAGAGTCCCAACGGGCAAACCAGTACCCGGAGCACCCCCAAGAACGGTAATTGCCAAGCTCATGAATTACTGAGACAGGGACACAATCCTCCACATGGCACGCTCAAAAGGCCAGATCATGTGCAACGGGAACAAGAGAGGGTTTTTCTCCCAACTACACACGAGAGGTCCAAAAAGCCTGCCAATCCTACGACTTCATCAAGTGGAAACTGGCAGCACAGAACATCAAATTATCCGCTGTTCTTCCCGGCCACCCTCAAGCTGCACCACAACAACACAGTTCACGTGTTTCAGAACCCTAAAGAAGCATGGGACTGGCTCGAGACCCAGGTTCTATCCTCCCCAAGATCCAGAGACCACACACCGAGAAAGGGGAATGGCCACACCACCCCGACTCGGGGACAAACACCCATCCCAAGCATGGATAGTATAGAGGATAACTCGCCTGGGGAAATGGGAAGACTAACAAGACATAGGGTACCGGAGAACACTCGATGCTTCAAGCTGCCCTGAGGGACGGTATGCACGGCCCACCCCTCTTGCTCCTCCTCACGGTGCAGGCAGGAGATGCATAACCTGTGCGACACGTGCAACCAAACGGGCAGCCCGGAACGGGTAAGGGGAGCAGCAACCTGAAACCCGGGGGACCTCCCCGAATAAGTTCTCATTGTTGATGGTTGTAAGTTTGGGTGACAGGTGCTTCCGGTTGGGGGGGCAAGTACAGGGTGGGGGGAGTTTACACGGGTTGGCTATCAAGCACGACCGCCTGATGCCAAGATAGCAGTTGTTATGGGCGCCAGTTGCGCTGGAACAAGAGATCCGGCGTTCCGGATACCGGAGGATGTTTTGGTTTATGAAGTGCAATCATTTGGTGGTGATGGGGAAGGCATTGGCGGGACTTCGGGGGGGGACACACGGAACATATGATCCTCCTTGAAATGCTGCTTGGACTCAAACACATTGACGGGCCACAAACAGGTCGGTTGTCCTTGCTGACCTGGAATGTGAACGGCTTGGGCTCAAGCATCAAACGAAAGTTAATATTGCAGTATCTTAACAGACACTCCCCGGATGTGGCCTTCCTCGCAGAGACCCATTTGGCAGGGGCAGAATGCAGGTTTTTGAGGAGATCCAACTACCCGCAGTCATACCAGGTGGGATTCTCAAAGGGTGCTAGGGGCACAATGGTATTCTTCCATAAGCGCATCCCCTTTCAGGTTAAAAAAGTCTGCACTGACCCTGGGGGTCGATATGTAGCAGTGTTGGGTGACCTATGGGGAGAGCGGTGGGGCCTCATCGCAGCATATGCACCCCCCCCCCCGGCACTCACAAAGGACCTTTTTCGAGACATGCAATTGATATTACGTGAGGAGGGTGCGGACACATGAGCCCTAGGCGGGGACTTCAATGATTTAATGGAGGTCGCTAGAGACAGGTCATGCAGGGGGAACACATCTCGGGAGGGCCCAACGGCACTCTACAGCTTCACCGACTCCACTGGGTTATTAGACACTTGGAGGGCTTGACACACGAATGAGTATGGGTTTTCATTCTACTCCCACGCACACAAAACAATGTCTAGAATCGATTACATCCTCATCCTCCGGAACGCATCCCACAGACTCATATCCACGGCCCTATTGGCCAGGGGGATCTCAGATCACTCTGCCCTACTAGTGACCCTAAAGAGCAGACACCAGAAACCAACTGGTGTCTGAACACATACTACATGGGGCTCCCCGAGATAGCTGAAGGGTTGACAAATAAATCCAACTAATACTTTGAACTCAACGAGGGTTCTGTTGATTGTTCAATTACGATCTGGGAGGCCTATAAATCTGTTCTTCGAGGGGGGGAGCCATTTCCTTGGTGACCGCCCATCGGCAGAACCACATTCGCAAACTCAGATGCTGAGGGGCAGGTCTCCGATTGGGAGGCACAATTTTTGGAATTGGGTGACAGAGCCTCACAGGAGGTCCTAAGTAATCTGGCCCTAGACAACGCTCGGACCGGCCACTGGTCGATCCGGAGCCAGATCTATGAACGCGGGGATAAGGCGGGGAAAACGCTAGCCTGGCTGCAAAGGCGGGAACAACGCAAGTGGCATGTTTAAGCAATTCGAACACAGAACCGGGACCTATTGACGGAGGATTCCTACATAGCGGATGCCTTTGCCAACTATTACGAGCACCTTTATTCCCCCCCCGGGTGGGGGCCCCGAGACCCACCATCCGAGCTTCCTCTATGATTGATCTCCCGCGCCTCACCACACAAGGGAAACACTGGACCTGGAACTGACGGAAGACGAATTACAATCCGCGCTCACACAACTCCAAACCGGGGAAGCCCCGGGACCCAATAGGTCCCAGCGGAAACTTGGAAACGCCTTGGCGGTTCACTAATTACACACATGTTCCTCCGGAGCAAAGAAATGGGCGTCCACTCTCCAGACCTCCGCGAAACCTGCATCGTAGTACTGCCCAAGCCGGGACGACCGCCTGAGCAATGTGCCTCATATAGGCCCATCTCTTTGATAAATGGGGAGGCCAAAATTCTAGCCCTAGCCAACAGACTACTGGGAGCGATCGAATCTCTGTTCCACCCTGACCAGTGCAGATTTATGCCAAATAAGTCCACACGCATGAACTTACACAGACTCCAATTTGCCGTGGACCGTGTCCCAGAGATACCCGACCCGCTAGCTTTACTAACAGTCGACTTTGAGAAAGCATTTGATTCGGTGGGATGGGAGGCTCTGTGGGACATCTTAGAACGAATGAACTCCGGGCATGGTTTGATCTCCTGGACCAAGCTCCTATATGAATCCCCCGTCGCAAAAGTCAGGGTGAATGGCAGACAGTCTAAATCATTTCCACTGAGGCGAGGGACTAGGCAGGGCTGCCCCTTCTCTCCCCCGTTGTTCCTCCTCGCAATAGAGCCACTTGCGATCAAGCTCTGTGTGAACGGCGAATGGTCGGGATTTGTCTGGCCCGGGGGGAGGGAAGACCGGGTCTCGCTGTATGCTGATGACCTCCTCATCTATCTCAGCAGACCAGTGGCCTCATGCCCAGTGGTGTCTCGAATCCTCACGGACTACCAAAGGTTTTCTGGCCTCAGGTGAACACCCAGAAAACAGTGTTCTTTCCAATCCAAGGGGGAGCAGAAGCGATCCCTGACCCCTGTCCATACCCGGTTTCAGTTCACGGTTTCCTGTACTTGGGCATACGAATTAGCGCCTCACTGGAGGAGTTCCTCCAACTGAACTTGAAACCTGTCCTCGACAGGCTCGTCACAGACCTATCCCACTGGCAATCCCTACCATTGTCTCTAATGGGCAGGACTGCATTATTTAAGATGTTGGCACTCCCAAGACTATTATACATTCTACAGAACGCCCCACTGCCCATCCCCCCAGGAATCTTCACATCAATAGACAGAAACATACGGACTCTCCTATGGGGGGTGAAACAACCCAGAATCGCTCTCACAACACTACAACGCTCAATCTGGGAGGGAGGGATAGGACTACCATGCATCCGCACATACTACCTAGCGGCGCAGACTGGGGTGGTAAGCGACTGGCTGCATGACAACAGCGCACTACCCCACATCAGTATGGAACTGTCCGGCATGCACCCGCTCTCCCCCCTCCAAGTGCTGTCCGCCCCCCGGGACGGAACGGCAAAAACCCCACGCATGTCAGTCCACATCCACCGTACATTGGAAGAAGCACACAAACATAGGCTGGGGCTCCAGGCCTACACTGGCCCAACCTATTGGGAAAAGCTTGGGATACTCACACTGGAACAGGTGATTCAAGGGGGGTGCATGGTTGAGTTTGACACTCAGGGAACACTTTGAGTTGAGCCCTGTTGACCGCTTCAGATACACGCAACTGGTCCACGCCATGAACGCACAATTTTCAGACCTGGGGGAGGTCCCGCCTTGCTCCCCCCTGGAAACCAACATCCTTACAGAACGCATACCCTCCAAGGTTACCTCCACGTTATACCAGGCCCTCAACTTCTTCGGCACCAAAGAGCTCACTACACTGAAGGAGAAATGGGAAAGGGACATGGGGCAAGCTGGAACAGGAGGAATGGGTGGAAGCTCTGATGTTCCCTCGCGAAATCGGCATTGATGCGAAACTAGCCTGATCCAGCTCAGGATACTGCACCAATCCTATTATTCCTGTACCATGCTGGCTAGATGGAGTGGGGAGTGCGCGGAAGTCTGCCTCCGATGCCAATGCGAAAGGGGCACCTTTTTCCACACAATTTGTAAAAGATCTGGGGTACAGACCTTCTGGGCAGGTTGCAAGCCCACAATCTCCGCAACAGTGGGATCCCAAATACCACCGGACCCAAAGTTGATACTGCTTCGGATAGGGGAGAACTGGGCCTCACTAAGCATGAAAAACTGTTCACGGCCGTGGCACTGGGGGCGGGCAAGAGTCTAATCGCTGCAAATTGGGGATAAGCCGCAGCACTGTGCCTAACCCGATGGTCAAATGAGGTTACCAGGTGCGCCTCCTTGGAGCGACGAATTTTCACGGCAAGAGGCTGCCCATACAAGTTCCAAAAGGTCTGGGGAAAATGGATGGACGATCAATGAAAGCCCCCCTTTGCCCCCTCTCTTTCTCCCTCTTTCCCCCCCCACCCCCAGTGGTGCCCTCCGTCCACATTCAATGCAGCATTTGCTGCAACATGACTGGTATGCACTACTGAATTCATTGCCTCCTGCTCATTTTCTACATGTATGATTCATGCACTTGTTAAAACAATAAAATGGGTTTTAAAAAAATACTCACTGGCTGTTTTAATTCGTTTTCCTCTTTCGCGGCTTTGATCGTGAAGTCAAGACTGATACCACAACTGCTGCTACACCTCCCCAACCTTGCTGTTCACCCGGGAGGGTGGCTGGTATCCTTGAAACTCAAGAGTTTTGTCTCTTCTCTCTAGCTGGACTTCCTTGCACAACCTTCAAGGCCCTTCAAAGGTAACTACCTTTTGCAGGGGTGTCCAAGGTTTCTCTGTACCTTGGTTCCGTACCTCGGCCTGTTGCTATGCTCCACCTGGTTCACCGTCGCCCTGGAAGAACTGCTCCTTCTCGTGCATTGCCTTACTCTGAGTTTAATCACAATAAAATGTATCTGGACTTCAAGTCCCATAATGTAATTTTCTTATGTTGTTCCCACTTCGCCAGCTCCCCTAAACGGCATTCTGGGATGTGTGGGAGCTGCAGGAGTTTAAGCGGATGATTGTTGAGGTCAGGGTCTTGCCACCTGCCCCTCAAAGGCCTGGCCGTTCCTGTTTCACCCAGGGGAGGAGCTCTGGTTTGGGCACTGCCAGGTAAGCCCAGCTGCCCCTGGTTTGGCTCCCCGGAGTCCGAGCTCCCTTGCCATACTGCAGCCTCCCTTGTACTCCCAGGCCCAGTAATTTGGCTATCTTACTTGCTCCAAGCCTTCCATGGTCTCTCTAGCTCACGTTTCTTCCTATTGGGCTCTGTGCTTCCTCCAGCATCCCCAGCTCGCTCTAAGTGTGCCTTTGTACTCCACCAGTTTATACTGGCTAGGAGTCCGGTGCAAGTGGTTGTTCAGCCCTGCCGGACCTGGTTAACGGGACAAAATGGACACTGCCCAAAGGAATACATGGTACATTGGTTCCTATGGGTAATCTTCAAAGCTTCAGTTTGCCTCTTCTTTGTCCCAGTGGTTTTGGGGGGAACCATTGGGGAGGAATTATGGGAGTTGTATAGTGGAAAATTATTTTCAAAATGCTGTTCGGAGAGGGGGAACAATCTAAGTGCTGTAAAACATGGGATGATATGTGTTCTCCTTTTCCTGGTTCTCCTACACCAACCTTTTGTGTTGGTACCTGTTGGAATTGGAGAGGGGGCAACGGTATAGGATTCAAAATGGTGTTTGGTAGAAGAGGGAATATCTGGTAGAGAGGTGTCTCACCTTGGGACTCCTCCGCCCTCTCTGGTCCACTCCCCGGCGCCAGACCCAACAGCAATAGCCCCTCCTTAGCCATCCTCAAAGACGATACCACGGGGGGTGATAGAGAAAAGCCTTTGCATTTTTCACAAGAGCAAGAGGCGCTCCAATTGTAAGTGATGTGGGTGAAAGGCGGACTAACAGAAGCAGTTTGCTGGGTCGCAAGGAGCCACAGCAACAGAAGTCCTGCAAGCGACGAGGAGAATGGAGGCACACATCTTACCTGATGAGTTCACAAGTGAGTGGTGACCCCGGAGCGCTCCGTTCCCGCTTGCGTGTCGGAAGCAACGTCCGTGTTGAAGCAAAAGTAGTTCAGAGAATAATTTTTAAATATGAGCTATTACGATGCAGCAGAAGCAGCACTTGCCCATGCGTGAAAGTGATTCCCAAGTTTCTTTTGAATACTGAACTGGGAAAAAGCAGCAACCTATTATACAAGGCATAAAATAAGCAGTGTTGCGTAGCAATTTGCTATGCAATTCTGTAGGTTTGATAATTAAACTGACACTTGTGTAGCAAAGCTAGCTATTTAAATTACAATGTTCAATGTTCAATGAATTTCTTTTTCAAATAATTGGTAACCAGATAATACTTTTATTAAGCTGACTATATCGTGTATGGCAAAGACCAGTATGTGCTAACTTTATTTTTTAAAACAGTTCTCTAATACCATTCCTAAAAATTGAAGTTGTAAAATCATGCATAATTACAGTATTTCTAATGTAAAACACTGCATCATCTCCATGCGTTACAGTAAAGTTTAGGTTAGTTTATCTAAATCTCATAGTGTCAACTAGATTTAATTTTGAGGAAGATGGATCACATTGACGAGTGAACACTTTTGAAAATGTCATAATCACACAGCCAAATGCTTTTGATGCCAAATTCTGTTCTGTAACCTGCTGGTTGCATACATCCGTGCAACTGGTGATACATCCATAAGCCGATCCCATACACCTTGATATTCTATCATATCACCGTGATGCTTTATACTAGCTACCCTGAAAGTTTGATGGCCCCCAATTGCAATATTCTACCTAGTTTGCCCAGTTCTCTGCCTGCCTGCTCCATTCATTCTGATTATTCTTTACTTTCCTCTTACATAATGAATACACAAAACTAACAGGTGTTTACGCCAAGTAGTGATCAATAGTTCCTTCCAGTCTGTATTTCTACAGATCTACTACACTACCATACACTGTAGTTAGCCTCCAGAGCTCGCTTTGCTGTATGAGTAGGATTGCATTATTTATTATCACCTGCAGGAGAAAGCTGGACAAAATGTTTTCAGAGCCTTTTATCATATCTATTTTATTTATGTGTCAATTCATGCAGCTGCGCCTTTTACATTGTGCAGACACTCATCCAGGGCTTGTGAACTTTACTTGCTCACTCGCTTAGTCGAGTAGATTTTATGAAGGGCGAGCACCATTTGCCAGGGGTATTTCAAAGTTTGATTTAACATTTACTTTGTTTGCAGTAATTGTCAACTAAGTTTAACTGTGCATGGCTGACCTCCGGGAGGCAGCAGAGTGCCAAACAAAGTGGGTTTGTGGTAACATGCACCATTTTACTGAAAGCGCATTTACATTTTTTGTCATCCGCTGCCAAGGGTTGAGTGCGTTTCTCTTAGGTCGAGTAGGTAAACTAAGTTACTCGACTTGCAGGTCTAGTGGAATGTTAAAGAATTTGTAAGTCCTGACTCATCTCACTGACGTCTTATCTCCGCAGTACAAATAAATGCTGTATTGATGCTCATTTTATGTCTCGAGTACAAATGAATTCTGGACATTAAAAATATTGGTCCAACATTGCTAATCAACAAAATGCTAATTAGCTAACTGTGCTAATCAATTTTTGAAAACTAATTTATGCAGACCAATGACTGTAACCTTAAAACAGAGAGTCTGTTCAAAACCCAGCAACCAAAGAGGGTGACTTTGTTGAGAGTTAATACTTGCAAGCATTGCCCAAGCCATGAGAGACTAAGACCAAGCAAGGCTAGATAATATTGTCAACAACAGAAGGGGGTTAATGCAAAGTTTATAAGCTCTGAAACCTGTTGCCCATAATGTGTACCTCATATGCTAGAAGCTGGGATAAACACACATTAATAAAACTAAGGGAGGAGCAGAAAGAGACTCTATTCCTGTCAGTCTTTGGTTACCTGTGTAGTGGGGAAACTAGTGGCAAAAAGGCTGCCCTTTTGGTGAAGAAAGGCGAGGGATTGTTAATCTCCCCAATTACAAGCAAGAGGAACTGGCCAGGGGAAATCCCCTGCACTCAAAACAGAAGAGTCCAGAAATTTTCTGTGATAGTGTTTATTAGAAGCTGTCAAAACAGGAATCAAGAAGTGGAGAGTGCATGATTTCCAATACTCTCTCACAGGAAACATGCATGTCATTGATGTTTTAAGGCACATTGATGTCTCAAACAAATGATACATTGCAAAAACCTAAGGTAACATGGGATTGGTTTGTGAGGCAGACTACATATAGGAAATCTACAGGGTTAGTAACCTTATTGGCTAAACTGTATCTTTTGGCTCCTCCTGTGACCACCTCCTAAATGTTGCAAATACATGCTGCCACATTTCTATTGGGTCTATCAACAAAGTGTGAACTAGTTTGGATGGTGGATAGGGATCGGCCATTGTGGGCTTTCTCAGCGTGGGAAAGTTACCAACACATGAGCACAATGGAAGTGGGGGTAGCGGAGGAGGATGACCCCAGGTTGCCCGCTTTCCAATTAGGCTACCACTCTGACTCCCCTGGACGCAAGCAAGGACATTCTAGATTTCAACTTCATGCTGTATTACTTTTGTATCATCTGTCTTCAGTTGGGTGGGAACAGTCTGTGTGTCTTCCAGGTTCAGATCACGTGTGCAGGGACCACAAACTTAATTTTCCTGCTCACATTTATGAGGATTTTCAGCTTTTATGCATGCAGGTGTCCTATCTCTTCTACTAATGTGCAACCTTCTCTCCCTCTGCAGAATATGCACAATGGCTGCACTGATAGCCTGGTCTGCATTTCTCAGCAAAATCAGTGTGTCGGGTCTCTCCCTATTTTCCCGAGCCTCTTCAGTGCCTTCCATTCATTTCAATGCAGCCGTGCTTTCCATCTTGATTTACATGACCCTTTATGTTAGTTGCATTCAGCAAGCAGTTATATGTATTCTTGTGTGATTGACATTTCTGCGTAAGGGAGAAAAGATATATGCAATCTCTATCTTAATGATTATAAGCATGTTCTTCATGTCTGATTAGCAGTTTGGCCCAAGTGTCTGTGTAGCTTTGTGCAGGGATGCATGTGCTTCATGTCTTACGCATCTGTGTGTGTTCAGCCATGTCACCTCACCATGATTGCTTCTGTGATGTCCTAGGTTATGGTCTGTAGGGCTGCTTCAGTGAGGGGCGTCCGTCACCTTGGTGGTCTACTGGTAGGGAGGGGGCAGACACCCCCCACTTCACTGGGAATAGGTATCCAGAAGGAGAGGAGCATCATTTGCAGGAGAGTGTTAAAGAGCACCAATGTGAATCTTGTTTTCCCTGAAAAGTTGTTGAAAGTTTTGAAGCTGCAATTTGTTGAATGTTGTGAAGCTGTTGAGTCTCTTGTCAGTTGATCTTAACCACAAAAGCACGTGTTGGGAAATGCTGTTCGAGCAGAGGGAGTATACCCGGATGGCAAACCTTTGGAGATTGTAGGCCTGGCATAGAAGAATTGAATTGATATTTTATTTATATCGCGCTCATACACAGGTGTTTCAGAGCGTGACAAGGCAAGGGAGGGGAAACGGGGGAGAACCAAAAAAAAATAAACGATCTTACTAGGCCCAGTGACATTGAGAACGTGCAAGTGCATGGGAGAGGGGGAGGGGAAAAGTGTATGGAAGGGGGAGAAGTGGAACGTGTGGAGCAAAGGAGAAACAGAATAAATAATAATAAAATAAATTATTGGCAACAGCGGTAGTGCAGCCAGCAAGTGGCAAGTGCTAGGTTTAAGGCAGCAGACAGGGTAAGTCTGATATGTGCAGGAAGGGGGGAATGTATGGTTACAGATACAGACCCCAGTGCAAGGGGTGGCACAGGGGCAGTGCGGGCGGGTGGCGGCGTGAGCAGGTACCTGGGCCCGGAGGACAGAGGGTTGCCAGGTGCACCGTGCCAGGAGAGAACAAATCAGCAGGGGAGATTGGGAGCGAAGGCAGAAGCAAAGAGGATGGTCTTGAGGTGCTTCTGGAACCGGAGATGGTTCTCCTGGAGTTTTAGAGTGGCAGGGGGAGGCTGTTCCAGAGGTAGGCCCCAGCCGCAGAGTGTGATCTACCCCCAGCTCGTTTCTTTGAAAAACAGCTGACCCTGAGGGAGTTAGAGGTAGAGAAGCAAAGGGCTCGAGAGGGGAGATATTTGTGGAGGGATAGCTGAAGGTATTTTGGACCCAGGCCCCAGAAACCCTTGTGGGCAATGCAGAGGGTTTTGAATTTAATCCTTGCATCCACTGGGAGCCAAGGGAATGATTTTAGAGCTAGAGAGATACGATCGCAGGGCATGAGTCCAAGGACAAGTCTCGCAGTCCTGTTCTGGTTTAGTTGAAGAGGGCGGAGAGTAGAGGCAGGTAGATTTAGAAAGAGGCTGTTTCAATAGTCCAACCTAGAGAGAACCAGAGCTTGGGAGACAGTGAGCTTCTGGGGGAAGAAGAGGCAGGGCAGAGTACCTCTGAGGAGGTGTACTAAGAAGTTTGACTTTTTAGAGACCTCAGAGATGTGGTCGGAGAAGGAAAGTGGGGAGTCAAAGATGAACCCAAGGTTCTTAGCCTCGCAGGTGGGGGTAGGAGGAGGGCCAAGGGAGGACAGCCAGAGAGTGAGGGGAAAGGATGGTGAAGGTGTACCGATGAGGAGGATCTGTCTTACTGGTATTCAGACAAAGATCATTGGCAGCACACCAATCTTGAATGGCAGTTAGGCAATAAAGTAGGCCAGGTGGAACTTGAAGTGCTAGAAGGTGGTCCTGGCAGACACACTTTGTTATTTGTGGTGCCAAAGGAAGAGCCGTGCAAGGCTGTTGCAGAGAAGTTGTATCTTTTTCAGTTATCAGACTGGCTAATCATCCTGAACAAGACAATTATTGTTGCTTTTGAGGAACTGAGAATCTGTTTTAAGAAAAAAGAAGTGCCTTATATCTTCCGTGTTGAAACTTTCTTTTGACAAGTTGAAGTTGCATCGAACTGTATTGGAATTTTGTTGCGAACCAAGCTTTCCTTGTGTTCTTTTTTTGAACTGTAAAGCAGAATCACATTTCAACCTGGGGAAGGGGAGTTCGCCAAGGTTATGAAGAGAGGCTGGTTGCATTGTGAACTCAATCATTATTGTTTTGAACTGCCATGCATTTCCTTTTTTTTTGTTTTATGTATAAGTGTGAGGGACAGAAATCCTTTGTCAGAGTGTTTCAGGGTGGGGATAGTGAGGCGTTTGTCCAACCTTTTTATGTAATAAAATGGCATTTGTGAGAGAAATTCACAACGTGGTTCGCCTCACGTTTCTGGCCCCTCACATACATGTATATGTTTCCTTCACCAGGGACCAAGGAATTTAGCTCACAACATTTGACCTATTCGGATTTGTGGCTTCAAATTGAGAAACTCTTACAAAAGAGTCACACCCTTGCTTTCAGCAAGAACTGCTGTGTCGAGTACCCCCAGTTCAGTCCTTGGGGCATCCCCCTAGCATTTGGGCCCAACCCAGAGATTTTTCTTAGGAATTAATTTTGAGCTGAATCTAGTCTAGAACAATTCTCAAATCTCCAAATTTGCAACCATATCATGCAGAGGAGTGGACTTTAGCCTCCATCACCTTCAGGCATTTGTCCAATCTCTCGTCCCCCGTTCCCCCTCCTCACCGAAATTATAATAAAATCATATCGAGCCCCTAAAACATGTATGGATTAATTTTACCACCATTTTAATATGATGCAACCAGCTGCGATTCCTATGGAACAACATACCTAAATAATTGTATGTATTCTCTATTGAGATACTAACATTATTTATAGACCATATGAAATTCTGGAGTAACCCTTCTGGTACCCCTAATCTGTTCAATTTCTTCCAGAGAGTTGCCCTGTCTAGGGAGTCAGATGCTATTGCCAGGTCCAAAAGTGCATCAAACACACACCCCTCCCTAATCTTAACATACTTTTCTGTGATAGTGTTCAGCAGAATGCAGTGATCCACCGTGCTGCAACCCCTTCTAAAACCCATCTGCATATCAGGGAGGATATTTTTGGACTCTGCCCATTCTTCTAGCCTGAGCCAAATACATTTTGTAAACATTTTACTTCAGCTATCCAGAAGAGATGGGGCGGTAGCATAGCGGGTCACTGAATGCCCCTTTTGTCAAAAGCGGGCCAATCAAGCTCTTATTATGAATAATTGAGTTATCTATCTATGCACCTCCAACTAATCCACGGAATGTATGTACGTATGTCTTGATTCCATTTATGAAGACCTCAGCCCTGTGCTGCATTTGCACCCTACCTGTAACCCACCAGATTGTAAACTTTACGTGTCTGCAACCTGAACGATTTTACTCGTATCCTAACCTCCCTAACATGTAATCTTTCCAGTGGGTAGCCTACCTGATTTTCCTGGCAGCCTATTGCTGTACATGTAACCTAACTGGTTTGCATCTTACCTGACCTTACCTGCATTCTTGCGCTGAATATGCTTCTTACTGGTCTGCAACCTACCTGATCTTGTCATCTATGTATCTCTATACCTGATGTAGCCCCCTGTACCATGAGGTGTGGCTTTGCCAGACTGTGCACCTACTATTGTAGCTTGTGTATTTTTACACCTCATGTAGCCCCCGTACCATGAGATGTGTCTTTGCCTTACTGTGCACCAAATCTTATATTGTTGCTTGCTTATCTTGTGAGAAACCTGAGGGTATTCCCACTCCTATTTGCTTTGAAGCACTTCACTTGTGTATAAGTGCTTTACAAATAAACAATTACAATATTCCCCATGGGTCCTCTGTGCAGGTGGCCAGGGAAAGGCCATTGCTTTTGGATCCTGATCCAGGGGGTGAGCAAGTGAGGGAGGATCACCTGGGTGGAGGGTCTTTGGGGACTGGGAGTGGCAAGCCCTTGGGAGAGACACGGTATCCCCCTTTTCGTACTAATGACCAAACCAATCCTTCCTCTGCCGTTATGGGCTATTGTGAGTCGACTTCCCCATATGTGACTACAGACAGTACTGGGATGAAGAAGAGGCCTGCTGAGAGTTTTAGAGGTCAGGCATGTCCCCTTAATGATGGGCAGGCAGGGCTGAGTGTACATTCGCACCTACAGCCTGTTAAAGGGCTGCAGGTGTATAAAATGATGCACAATCACAATGTCAGGAGAGACGGTGATGGTGAAGCATCAGCAGAGATACCAAGAGAAGCAGCACAGAGCTGTATGTGTCCGGCACGCTGACTCTTCATGGGAGTGCGGCCCGAGAGCTGGGGCTCTGTTGAAACAAATTAGTACTGAAAGGGGAGCCGTGCAGGGAGTCTGCCCCTTTTTCTGGTGTTCAAAGTTCTAGTTCTCCTGCGGCCAGAGGCCGGCCCATGAGTGCCTGAGCGGCAGAACGTGTATCCCAGAGGCGGAGAACAGAAGGCAGAGAGATCTGCGCTGCAGGACCGTCCAGAGAAGCAACCGGTGAGTTTCTATGAAAGAGTAAACACTGTATGCAAGTGTTTGAACTTATGCAGAGGTTTAATCTGTATCAGAGTGGCTGCGTGCATAGTAAAACGTTCTCCAGCATGGGGTCTGGCATGGATTCACATGCTCATGAATATTCCCCGTCGTCAGGCTGGGAATCCTCGGTGAAGAAAAAATCTGTATCAGTTTCGTTTCTGATCTGTCTTTCTTAGTAGTAACCAATCACTGGTCTCTGGGTCATACTGCCCCCAGCCAATGACTGCCCTCTTCCTAAGACCCTCCCCTGGCAGCCATCCTCAGATTTTTACCGCACGTTCAAGTGTTGGGAGTCCTCATGCTATAGCTCTCGAGCTCTTACTGCGTTCTGAGTTTTTTCAAGGAGTTTAATCTAATTTTTTCGGTCATTCGAGCCTCAAGCTCCTCCGTTTCTACTTCCGATCAACGGGGACCCGTTTCGGAATTTTCTACGCCCCTCAAGGGCGAAGTTTCGTTGAGTTACGCTTCTTGGAGGATTCCAGAAGATCTGAGGCCTACCTCGTGGACATGGCCCAGGACAAGGGAAGCTCGACACCCAGATCCAAGCTGTTCAGGAACTACCCTGGATGCGGATTACAGAATGTTTTCAGGGAGGATGAGCATTCGAGATGTCTCTACTGCCTTCACGAAGACAAAACGCATGTGGAAAAGGACTGTGCGTTTTGCAAGAATTTGTCGGAACGGACTATGAGGGGTCGTCGGATCTGCCTCGCCAGCTGGCTGGAGAAGGGCCCAGCAGGTGAGAAGAAGTCGTCCAAGCGGTCTTCTAAGTCCTGTGAGGGCGCCCCAGCGACGGGGGCCCAACAGAAGGCAAAGCACTGCGAGTCTGTGGGCACCGGGAGCACCGAAGGGTCGGGCTCCTCGGCTGCCAGGCAGGGCGCACTTTCACCGACGCCATCAACCACGAGCCAACGCTCTGGCTCGGAAAAGAGAAAATCCGAGAACCTGGCTAAGCTTCTGGAGAGGCCCCGGTCGATCTCGAAGGAATCAGTGGAGGGGGAGCGAGGCGGTGACCCTTCCCCCAAGGTGAAGGCCTCAAACACGCCCAAGGTGGTGAAGGCCTTGATTCACCCGGCTAACGCCTCTATCGAGGGAGTCGTGGCGGCCCTGGTGAAGCCTGTGGAGGCTACCCCAGTGGAGGCAACCTCGGGGTCCAGAGTTTCCCTGCCACCAAGGAGGGAATCCTCTTTTCAGCCCATCGATAAAACCCCCGTGAAGACCCTGTGTCATGATGCCTACCCCTGGACATCCGGATCGAGTCCATCAGCCCCGGGAGCAGGCATCCAGATACTTATTAAAACCGCAACAGCCCCGGCTGGGGGCTATTTGGAATCAGGCCTGGCGCCTTAGGCGCCAGGCTCATAGACTTTACTTACCAACATGAGGCCTGGATGGGACTATTTTATTACAAGGACTATTTTTCACTCGGGTGTGGTTCTGGGGAACTTCTTACCTGGGACTACTTTGCAGGCTATTTAAACCACGCCCGAACAGCAGCCCATGCTTCGTGTTATTATGCATCCAGCAGCGTAACGCTCACTGTGTCTGCAAGTCAGCATCCAGTCTTCTGCCACGCCCGCCTCGAATCCGGAGCTCCTAGACAAAAGGAAAAGAAAGGAGAAGAGGTTAGATCATGGACATTATTTGATTCCAGACTCAACACAGCTCCGAGCCTGGAAAGGACATTATTTCAGCCCGCCTCGCTTCGCCAGCAGCAACACCACGTTATACTCACCAGTCCACCGCATCTTTCAACTCGGCGCTGCCTCCATCATTTTCTTTGTCGAAACCCAGCACCTGGGGGGAAAACAAGAGGAATAACAAGGTGAGCCGAGAAAACCGGCAAAGACAATCTCTTACCACCATAGGCTTACCTGCTTTACCACCGGAGGTATTATCCTTTAATTCGCCGCATCTTCCTATGCCGCACCTATAAAGGGAGAGAAAACAGCAAGTTAAACTCATGCAACTTTTACCGGACAGTGTTTGGTAATACAGACTCTTACCTGAACGCCATCAGCTGCCTCCAGGCAATATTCTTTTGGACCCAGCTGCAACCTAACGAGGGAATGGAACAAGAGTGAACATCAGACATATTGAACTCTTTGAACTTTATAGGCACTGGAGTCAATATTCCTCCGGAACTCCTCCAGTACCTTCAAACCAGTGAAGTAACTGGTATCTACGTGCCCCTGCATGCCATGCAGGATGGAGAGCTCATCATTTAAAAACATAAGGCGAGGTTACCAAGAGGGGATATCGGAGGTGATTAGTGGGGAGAACGAGAACAGTTGGGGGGCCATCACTAAGGTCCACGGGTGGCTAAATCCCTTTCTCCACTTGCAGGAGAATACTTCTACGAGTCCAGCAGACAAGATTAGGCGGGCCAGTCCAGACAGTCATCTCTGCACTACGCATCACGTTGGTGGAGACCGCAGCTGTCCGGGTCCGATCGATGCCCCTGTGGGAACCAGGTGAGCGTAACACCCTGGTGGAAAAGGGGGGGGGCGGTGGCCATTATGGACACGGATACAGCCTCTGAGGAGGAGCTGTTTGAAGTCGTGAAGGGCCTCAACAAGCAGGTCGAGGAGGTCCGGTCCCACAGGAGGACGCCGAGGAGGCGGACGAAGAGAGCGACGGTGGCACCGATGAGGCTCCCGTGGAGGAGGAGCAACCATTGCGCCCGTTACAGTCAGGTAATGAGCCTCAGGACAACTCGGTGGCCATTTTGATGGCAATCCAAACCTTATGCACGGAGATAAGGACGAGGTTGCCTTTAACCCCAACAGACGACCCAGCAGAACCGGGCCCGTCGGGAAGCCCTCCAAACAAGCGGAGGAGAGTTCACCCCCCCCCCCCGCCTTTCCAGCTCTTGCAGCCCGCTCAGCCTTCATCTCCTTCCCCTGATCCTAGGGATGACACGGGAACAGATACGGCCACGACGGGGACGGATGACGACAGTGGTGACGACGGGATGGGCCTTCCATCACCACTCCCTCGGGCCTCCCCGCCCGATGAAATTGCCTCCTTCCACGCCATGATTGCCAGGGCATCCAAGCTTTTCCAGCTCTGCCCCGAAGAACAGAAGAAGGAAGGCTTCATCTATCAGCGGCGCAAGGCCAAGACGAAGAAGGTCCTCGCTGTGCCGTTGATTGACAATATCTGGGAGGAGGGACTTGCTCTCCTGAAGAACCTGTCCACAACGCCTGCCAAGAGGGATCGGTGCGAGAAGAAGTACCAGGTCCCCGATTCCGCCCCTTTGTGCCTTACGGCACAGCCAACCCCGGATTTGGTCGTCTCAGCGGCAGCCAAGAAGAAAGCGGCGGGGGCGACAGCCTCAACTTCAACCTCCCCACCTGACGGTGAGGGAAAGAAACTGGACTCCATGGGACGACGAGTCATCTCGTCTGCGGCGACGACAATTAAGGCAGCCAACACCCTAGCGATTGTGGCCCGCTACGACAGGGAGCTGTGGTACAAGATCGCTCTCCTGCTGGACTTCCTACCGGACGACAAGAGGTCGGAGGCCCTGGAGATCCTGCAGGAAGGGGGAGGTGGCGTCGGACCACATCATAACGGTGGCCACGGACATCGCTGACACCGGGTTCCGCCAGTTGGGCAACAGTGTTTGCCTTCGACGGCGTGGATGGCTCAAGGCAACATATTTCCACCAGGACATGCAAACCAGAGTTTTGGACATGCCCTTCAACGGGAACAACCTGTTTGGAAAAACAGTGGATGAGTCACTTCAGGCCATCAAGACCGACACAGAGACGGCTCCGGCCTTGGGAGTTTTGCAGCAATGACGGCTGCCCTTTCGGAACCCCGGAGGCAGACAGGGTGCTTCCAAGGGATCCGGCGGCGGCTCCTCGACGTTCCGCCAAGAGGCCCGCTCCTCGTTGCAGGAGGCCAACCGAGGACGCGGCAGGTCAGGAGGATCTCGTCATCGTCGCCAAGGTGGCAAGGCCGCCGCCAAGCAGGACTGAACCGGCCGTAGCGTCAGGCCCCCCACCTGAGCACCCCGGTGGGAGGCCGGCTGGCGAAGTTCGTCAGCGTTTCGGAGTCCATCTCCACCGACGGTTGGGTGCTGGATGCCCTGGCCCATGGGCACACTCTCGAATTTCTAAAGAAGTGCCCCCACATTCCTCCCGTGTCCAGGAAGGAAAATCGCATCCCTCAACTGCTGTTGGAAGTATGGGCGATGCTCAAAAAAGGTGCCATCGAGCTCGTTCCGAAGAGGCTCCGGGGCTGCGGAGTATACTCAAGGTACTTCCTCTTCAGAAAGAAGACAGGCGGTTGGCGCCCGATCCTGGACCTGCATCGGTTAAACAAATACATCAAGGCCCAAAAGTTCAGGAAGGTCACCCTCCAGCACGTGCTGGGACAGCTGGAGGAAGGCGACTTCCTATCGTCGCTTGACTTGGAGGATGCTTACATCCACATCCCCATTCTAAAAGGACACCGAAAGTTTCTCAGATTCGTAGTCCAAGGGCGGCACTACCAATTCAAGGCCCTGCCATTTGGATTGAAGTCGGCACCCAGGGTATTTACCAAGTGCCTAGCACCAGTGGCGGCGCGGCTGCGCCTGCTGGGATCCACGTGTACCCCTACCTGGACGATTGGCTCATCCGTGCAAGGACAAGAGAACTCGCCGCCGAACACACAGCGAAGACCGTCCAACTGCTCACGGATCTGGGATTCTCCATCAACTACTCGAAATCCCGCCTGGTTCCATTGCAGGTCGCACTGTTTCAGGGAGCCAAGCTCGATACAGTGGCACGATTGGCTTCGCCGTCGGAGGAGAGGACAAAGGCCATCTTTGGCAAGGTGCAGCGCCTGCTGGCCACAGACGTGGCCAGGGTGAGATCCATCAAGTCCCTGCTTGGAATGATGTCCTCATGCATCTACCTGGTGCGCCTGTGCAGGTTACGGATGCGTCCTCTACAAGTTCCTCGACGCCCGTTGGATACAAGCGACGGGCAGCTTCCAATACAGGATCCCGCTCAACGAGGCTTTCCGCCAAGCGATTAGATGGTGGGGCACCTGTGCGCATCTCGCAGCGGGCAAGGACTTTCAGACCCCGGCACATCAGGAGACGGTGACGGCGGACGCCTCCCTGGAGGGATGGGGAGCGCACATCGGAGATCTGCACGCAAGAGGCCTTTGGCTCCCGGAGGAGAGGTCACTCCACATCAACATCCTGGAACTCCGAGCAGTGTTCTGGGCCCTCAGGTCGTTTCTCCCGTCCCTCAAGGGCAAGGTGGTGAGGATCTTCACCCACAACACCACCACAATGTTCTTCATCCAGAAGCAGAGAGGCACCAGATCCCCAGCCCTGTCCAAGGAGGCCCAGGATCTGTGGCACTGGGCCGTCGGCCAGGGGATGTTTCTGGTGCCCTTCCATCTAGCAGGAATAAAGAACACCATCGCTGACTCACTCAGCAGGGAGCTGCACTCGTGCCACGAGTGGGAACTGCGTCAGGATCAAGTGAATCGACTTTTCTAACGATGGGGCAAACCCCAGATCGACCTGTTTGCAACAGTGACAAACTCCAAGTGCCAGAGGTTCACCAGCAGGTTTCCCCAGCCGAGGAGCATGGGCGATGCTTTCTCACTCCCCTGGGACGGCCTGTTCCTGTATGCGTTCTCCCCGTTGCCGTTGCTGCTCCGACTCATCAACCAACTCAAGAGGTCCCGGTGCAGGATGCTCCTCGTAACACCGGCGTGGCCGAGACAGATCTGGTTCCCGGACCATCTGGACTTGTCAGCCTCCCCCCGAGTCAAACTGTCGAGGGACGCAGATCTTTTCTCCAGAGAAGGAGGCGCCATCCTCCATCACGACCCAGAGTCGCTGAACTTGCAGGCCTGGCTCCTGCAGCACTAGAGTTTGGAGGGTACGATATCCCGGCAGACTGCAAGGAGGTGCTTGCAAAGGCCAGGGCGTCCTCAACTCTCAAGTGCTACGGACACAAGTGGAAGAGGTTCTCTGTCTGGTGCCGTGCACAGAAGATTAACCCTCTGCGGTCCCTCAAGTGTTGCTGTACCTGCTGTCGCTGGTCATGGTGGGGCTAGCTCATGCTTCCATCAAGATCCATCTTGCAGCGATTTCCCGTTACACCAGAACTACGGGACGATCATCCTTATGGTCTCATCGACTGGTTAAGGAATTTATGAAAGGACTGTTTCGATCATTCCCCCCGGTGAAGGCTCCGGCCCCGGCGTGGGAACTCAACGTGGTGCTGACCAGGCTCATGCGGCCGCCATTTGAGCCTCTGCACTCGGCACCGTTGAAGTTCCTGTCGTGGAAAACAGCGTTCCTTGTGGCCATCACCTCCGAACGACAGGTGGGAGAGATCCAGGCCCTATCCTGCAAGCCTCCGTACTTTGACTTTCCACGAGACGAGGGTGGTGCTGAGGACGCACCCCTCCTTCATGCCCAAGGTGCCGTCGGACTTCCACCTCAACGTGCCCTTGGTGTTACCAGTTTTTTTCCCGTCGCCTTCGTCGGCGGCCGAGAGGACATTGCACTCGCTGGATGTAGCTAGAGCGCTGAAGTTCTACGTGGACCGCACAAAGAGTTTTCGGAAGACATCACAGCCTTTTGTGAACTTTGGACCTATGAACCAAGAGAAGGCCCTCTCGAAGGCTTCCATTTCCAGATGGCTCTCCGGCTACATCATGCACTGTCACCGATTGGCAAACCGACCGTTGGCCGGCCGAGTGCCCATTCGACCAGAGCGATCGCTGCTACTACAGCGTTCTTGTCTGGTGTGCCCCTGCTGGACATCTGCAAGGCTGCTACGTGGAGGTCGACGCACACCTTCACGAGATTCTACTGCATCGATCGGTACTCCAGGGAGGAGTCCAGGGTCGGCCAAGCAGTGCTACGCAACCTGTTCGCCTGAAGGTGGGCCTGGTGAGGAGGTAAGAGTTGCTTAATGTTGAGTCTATGTAATGCTTAATGTTGAGCCTTTGCCACCTCCCGTGGTTGTGCATGTGTGTACTGCTATGTATTCTTGTATTCATGAGCATGTGAATCCATGCCAGACCCCATGCTGGAGAAGGAACAAGTTACTTACCTGTAACTGTTGTTCTCCAGCATGGGTCTGGCATGGATTCACATGCAAACCCTCCAACACCTCTGCGGCTCTTCACTTGGTCATACTGCCACTTCACGTGCTACCAAATCTGAGGATGGCTGCAAGGGGAGGGGCTTAGGGAGAGGGCAGTTATTGGCTGGGGCAGTATGACACAGAGACCAGTGATTGGTTACTACTAAGAAAGACAGATCAGAAACGAAACTGATACTGATTTTTTTCTTTACCGAGGATTCCCAGCCTGACGAATGTGAATCCATGCCAGACCCATGCTGGAGAACAACAGTATGTTTTTCGAAAGTCTGCGTGCTGAGCACGTTGTAGAAAACAATCTACAAAGATTTAAAGCAGCGAGATGAACTGAATGAAACCTTTTAACAATTTTTTTTTAAAACTTTATTTTTGCATTTACCGTTTTACAAAAATACAAAACTAGCCCGAACTGCGGGCTGTACAACTTGCGCCAACACCCTTTCTCCACCCCCGACCTCCCTCTCCCTGTCGCACTCGTTAGTCTTTCAGCCCCTATACATAATGTATTGGTATTGGAACTTAGTCCGCATGGATTCCTGTTTGTGTTGGCTTAGGCGATGATGTGGGAGAATCAGCATTGGAGAGCAGATATGATACATAAGGGCCCCATATGTCCGGAGGCCTCACGTGCAAGGGCAGTGTTCTTATGAATTCTGCTTCCACTTCTTGGCAATAGAGGATGTCTTTAATCTTGAACAATTATTGAATTCCAAACCGAATGAAAAGCTTAACAATCATATCTCAATGCTTATTGAATGCCGAATTGAAGGAAAACTTAAATAACCAGAACTGTTACTAATGAAGGTTACAAATGAATGGAGCTTTAAAAGTTAATGCAAACCATCATGTGCCAAGCTCAAAAGTGAATGAAATTTTGATGCAAATAAACTTCATACATGCTGTACGTACATTGAACAAAAACCCGGAATCGAAATGAAACCAATTCATGTTGAACTTTAAAGTGAGCAGAACTTTAAGAATACAAGTGAATCCAATAAATGTGGAACTCCAGGGTGAATGGAACTTTGGAGAGGAACCTTAACAAGTGAATCAAAGAAAAGTATATTAAACAAACTGAATGAACTGAAACTCTCAGTCAAGATATTTTGTACAAAGACCAACCATGTATAGAGGGTGTAAATGTTACAAAGAAATTTAAGAAACCTGGAAAAATACCATCATAACATTGAGAATGAATCTTGGGGAAGGGAACCCTGAGGTTTAACATACTTATTGACATGAGGACGGAGTTTCAAGGTATTTTGTATTTTGGAACTTGGGAAAGGGAACCCCAAATATGTATTTATTGTTTGCTTGTTAAGCACTTATACAGGAAGTATTGACGACAGAAATGAGGGCCCTGGAAAAGGCGGTCTGTCGTCTACATCAATCCCATCAATAGGCAAGCAAAATAAACCTGAAGTGGAGACTATCGTCCCTCAACCTACAGATGTTCTCTCGGGTAAGGCTACACCTAAAACCTGCATGGAGGGAGAGGACACCTGCATGGAACTGTCCCACTACTAGAAGAACCACAGGAATAGGTTGCGCCTTCTCCAATTTCACCCATCACACACTCTGAGGTCATTCAAATTGATACAGACTTCGAGACACAACGTGAACAACAGATGCAATTCTCAGACTCAGAGGAGTCTGTAATATTGCAGAAAAAGCAGGAGGCTATAGTGTCCCCGTAGAGACCTGCGACTCGAGGGAGACACATTCTTCTTAGCAACCAATCGGAACACCGCCTGCTCCACCAGGAGCTGGAGTCATTGCTTCATCCTACTCAAGGGCCAAGTCATTTGTCGCACACCACATAGAGATGCGGACCTTACTAACCAACCTGCAAGCTTTGTTGCCTTTACAAATGCTCTCCTCACTACAAAAGGTGATTGTGCAGCTGGACGCTGCTTTAACAAAGCTGGTACTTCTCGCACTGCAGCCACCGATTCCACCTCTGCAGCGTTCGCCCGCCCAATCTAGGTCAAGGTCTATGACCAGATCCACAACGCGTTCTCCCCAAGACCAGTCACGATCCAGATCACACTCAGCACCAAGACCCCTCCGTGCCTCCTTGGATTCGAGGGGTAGGAGCAAATCGCCCAGACCAGACCACTTAGGTCTCATTGACCAAGACATCAAATGCTCTTACCTCCTCTACAACACGCACCAGAAGATGGTGAGCTGACCGATACTGATGGGGAGGACCCCCATGACACATCGACCTCCACACAGACACCCTAAGGGGACGACAACTGGGATACTGACTCCCCTCTGGAAAACCCACTAGAGGAGGAGGAGGAAGGCGGTAGTCTCCATACCGATCCTCGATCATGAATGGCAGGAAAGCCTGAATGACATGATGCATCCATTTACAGTGCCGATAGTGAGGGTGGGGGGCAGATAATAAATATGACCCTTCAGACTTCACGCCAAATTGTCTTACCTCACAACCATCTCCAGAATCAGTGGTGTCTGCGGCAGCAGGCCGGAAAGCCAAATCAGATAAGCAAAAATGCGCAGTGACGCCTGATAACGAGGCACACAAACAGGACACATTTGACAAAAAAGTTCTGCCAATATGAGAGACCACTGTAAAAGCAGCCAATTCCCTTGCTATCATCGCCCGCTAGGAAAGAAGCTAGGACAATCCTCAAAGAGGTTGATGAGATTTCCAACTAGAGCGTAAACATGGCGGTGCCAGGTGTGGCTCAAGTGCACAGATTTTTGCACTAACTTCCACCACAAGTTAGTAGACATAGCGTTTGAAGGGGACAATCTGCCCCCTCTGCCCCATGTGTCCATCTGTGTGCCCCCTCTGCCCCCCGTGTCTGTCGGTGTGCCCCCTTGCCCCCCGTGTCTGTCGGTGTGCCCCGTGTCCATCTGTGTGCCCCTATGTGTCCCGTGTCCATCTGCATGCCCCCTGTGCGTCCTGTGACCATCTGCGTGCCCCCTCTACCGCCCGTGTCCATCTGCGTGCCCCCTCTGCCCCCTTTTTTCTGGTCTTGCCCCCTCTGCCCCCCTTTTTTCCCCTTCACCCTTTACTATTCTTAGCACTTACTCTTATCAATGTCCCCTGAGCTTTTTGATAATAGCTAGTCTGTCCCCCCTTTTCCTTCCTCCATGTCTTCTCCTCCCTCCCCCTCCCAGCACTACCTTGATCAGTCATTGACTCTTAAGATAGTCACTTGTTTTGTTCCTCTCCTCTGCCCCTACCTCCCCTTCTCCCCCTTCCTCGTGTCACTCTTGCACTGCAACAATTGTCGTCAGGCATAGTAATGCTACTGCTAGTATTGTCTCCTTTTTTCCTTCCCCTCCTTCCCCTTTTTTGTTCAATGCACTTGTACTATCTGTAATGATATGATAGCTTTTTCTTCATTCTCATTTGTTTCAAGGACCTGTAAGAATGGAACTGTATTTTCCCATGCTCCCTCCCTCCTTGAAGCGCTTTCAAACACATTGTGTATAGGCGCTATACAAATACACAATCAATCAAAATAAATAAATAAATAAATCTATTCGGGCTGAAAATAGATGAGGCCATCCAGGCCATGAATGCAGACTCGGGCACAATCCACTCCCTAACATCTTTACAAAGCCGCCAGTCCTTTCAGCCCTTCAGAGGAGCCTCCAGGAAGAGTGGGTACGTCCACCTCAACCAGAGGAAGCAGACGGTACACCAGGGGCACTTCATACTATTTACAGGGTTACACGAGATCATCTCTTGGCTATCACAGATCTAAGGACTTTAGACAGACGCAACAGCGCAAACAACCTTCTGGCTCCCAAAGGGGATGGCAAGGGAAGCAGCAACAGTGACTATCCACCACAACACAGTCAGGTGGGGGGGGACTGGTCTCGCAGTACACCACAACTGGAGACGCATAACCCCAGACAAATGGGTTCTAGAAGTGATAACAGACAGCCACCTTCTATAGTTCATTCGGCCCAGCCCCTCCACCCCCCTCCCCCCTCCAATCCTCCAAGTTTCCAGCCTCCAGTGCACAAAGAAGTGATGATAAGAGGTATAAACAAAACACCTGTGGGGAGGAAAGAGGATTATGAGCCCTCTTTTTGGCACAACCTCTATACTTTGTAGGCGAAGCCTAGAACAACATACAAAACAATCTGATTTGATCCCTTTTCAATTAGTGTCCCAATGCTTGCAGCATTAATCACCAGCTACTGATTAAATTCCAAACAAATTTACAAAAAATATATATCATTTATTAGTTTTCATCATCAAAACAACTGAGTTTGTTCATAGTCAACATTAAAAACTTCGAAATGCTAGTAACATGTACCTCTTCACAATTTGAGAGTAAAACAGCAGAATAATCAAAAAAATATAAAGTATTCACCACAGATATCAAGAAATAATAGACAGTGTGAAAACGAGGAGTGAATAAAGATTGAGGTCACTCCGGGGTAGTGTTGTGCAAATGTCACCAAAATCAACCTAATCACTCACTACATTCGTTCTAATTCAAATTCAGACATACTCATTCATTCATCACTTTCCCTCCAATCCTCCAATCCTCCAGCCTCCAGCGCACAAAGAAGTGATGATAAGAGGTGTGACAGGTGCTACAAAAAAGGCCCATAGAAAAAGTTCCAAGAAGATTCAGGAGAAAGGGAGTTTACTCCGATACTTCGTTGGTCGAAAACCAGACGGTAAGTGACGGTCCATTTTGGATATGCGCAAATTAACCATGGTCACCTTACAACAAGTAATAAAGACGGTCCAACACCATGACTATCTAGCATCCCTGGACTTCCAGGATGATTATTTCCACATCCTGAGACACAAGGTATACTTGCGCTTCATGGTCGATGGCACCCACTATCAGTTTCGGGTGCTACTGTTGGGCCTAAAATCAGCACCTCGCACATTGACCAAGTGTCTCGCACTAGTGGCTGCCAGCCTCTGCCGGGAGGGCGACCATGTCTACCCCTATCTGGACGATTGGCTGGTACGGGCACCCACCATATATACAGAGTTGGGGCTACACTGTAGCCACAGTGGTCTGCCCCGGGGGGGTAACGTACCAGTGGGGGGCAAGGTTTATAATCTCGACAAAACAAAAGTACTGGTATGTTTGGGGGTTAGCCAGTGTGAAGTGTAAATGAATTAGAAATATTTCACATGGTCTAAACCCACATAACCTTAATGGTTATCAGTTTACATGCAAAAATACATATTCGAACACTCCTAGAGAATAAACAGATATTTGCAGAGATTGATGTAAAAAAGAAAAGAAATATTTAATATCATGAAAAATTAAGTACATATAGTAAAAACCAACATGGAAAGACATGTGTAATCAAGAAAACGAACATTCATTTCCCATTTATCAATTGGGTATGAGAGCTTAGAAGCAATCTAAGAAAATTGAAATTGGTAAATCAAGAAAAAAAACATAAATGAAAAGCAAATACAATATTGACAAAAAACCAGTTATGTATCACTGGAATTCTGGTTGAATCACAGAAAAACACAGAAGTACAAAGTTACAAGTACAATTAAACATCTATTCAATGTAATAGAACATATTAAGAAATTTGAGAATGATATTCATTGGTAATTAGTATCAATTCCCGAAATTGAAGATGTTATGTGACGGGATAGGGTCTGCCAACGCTACAGGGGGAGGTGGTCCGCAAGTGACGCTGTGAAGGACCTTGTTTTCCCCTCTGATAGAAGAAAGCGTTTCGGCGGAACAAAAATTGGTGAAGAAATGTTTTGTCAGTTGAACAAAATCTACTCCGCCTTCATCAGGGCAATAATTAGCAGGACCCTGTATGGGTGGAAAAAAAGGGGGAGACAGAAAAAAAGAAAAAAACACTCAATTTAGAAGAAACAAAATAAGGAGCAATGAGTCACCAGGAAGTGCATTGCTATAGAATTTATAATGCATGCAAAAGTAGAAACTAATCAAGAAAGACAGACATCGATCCTAGACGAGTCTGGGATGTATCTCATAGCCACATGCGTGCACAGCCCCTTTAAAAGAGGGAGGTCTCGGAAAAAGTTCAGATGGAACTCCCCCCGAATTATGGGAAGGGGGAGCAGATTGTGGCATTGGGTCCCCTTTGGAAAAGCAGTGCAGGACTCCCCGGAGGGTACCCGCCGGTCTGCATACCAAGGTCCAAGACGGTGTTGTGGGACAGGCTGAAGTGGTAAGGAATCGCTTACCTAGGATGGGTGGGAATGAACTAGGCCATAGTAGACTAAGTAGAGGTTGCTTGTAAATGAGGTAGGTGACCGGGAGGGTCTGCTGTACAATGCTAGTTGGTCCCTCGATCGTCACTACTGGACGGGGCCCACAGGACCTGAGGATTGAAAGCAATGATTAAAATACAATTGGTAAAATGTGAAGAGCCGATCCAATATGCTGGAAAAGAGCTCATCGGTGCAACAAAATTACCTGAGTAGTATCTTCTCAGGAAAGAAGAGAAGAAATGAAGAAGTGGATGTCGACAAGTGTTCGATCACTGGAGACGTCTGTGTCTACTTCGAATTGTTGGCGGGTGAAGTACCCGCTTGGTATTACGACACTGTTCCAAAGCGCGCTACTGCTTCGGAAAATTACCTACAGAGAGGAGCAAACTTGATTACTAGATTGCTAGAAACATCTACAACGTTGTCGTATTTGATGAAGGCCAAAAGGCAAACCCCTGAACTGAAAAAAAAGGAAAAGGAATGAAGGGGTGGGGGGGGGGGGCGCATGCTGCTGTTAACTGATGTCTGACATGTGCCCTGTACTGATGGACATGATAGTAGAATGTCCCAAAATTGTAAGAGGACTTGCCTGGGTAGGATGATAACGACGTTCCTTAAGCATGGCTGGAAGCAAAATAGAGCGTGCAGAGAGCCGCGAAGTGTCTGCTTCTGAGGCTGCCATATAAAGTGCGGTTTACTTCGAGCGAGAAAACCAGGAGAGACCGTTTGTCCTGGCGACCTTGTTGAGCATGTCTCCCAAACAAGGTGAAACAACCCCTGCTACTCGTGCTGTGTCCAGTTGGAGATTGCCTCCAGAATGATTGACCGGTGGGTGTGGGCGCGCGTCAGGCAGTGGCTGAACTCGGTTATCTACGTTAAAAAGATTGGTTTGGAGAAACCGGAAATCCAACGTGGAAATTACGTAAAGCCCAATGGGGACCTGCCAAGGTATGTGATTGGCAGGTGGGTGTGTGTTGGGTCCAACCAACCGTGGCACGAAAGGGGCGGGAGGAACAGGTCACGAGCTTCATTCGTGACTAGAAAGGAAATCAAAGCCTGGAAAGCGAGTGATGGCCTATTAATCGCCCTGCGTGCTCCGTGCAGGAAGGAAAAATCTAAGAGATGGGCCATAGGCTGGTACCAGGCTAAACGGTAGGAACAGTTTGTGAGATGTAGATGTTACAGGAGTAGTAAGCCTATAGTTAGCCATAAATGTTCCTAGAAAATCGAATAAAGGGAGCTGCTGCAAATTAGCCAATTGTTCAACAAATATAGATGAAACTGAACCCCAAAGAAACTGTTGGGCCACAGGGAGACAGGATCCACGGGGACTCGTCATGTCTGGGGTGGAATGGGTGTTGGCATCCTTTGGAGGTATTGATGTTAGTATCGAACAGGAAAGGGGGTTGGAATCAAGCCCCTGGGGTGGTGTTGAAGCTCAAAGTCTTCAATAAGGAGTTTGTTCGTTGAGACCCTGTGCTAGTGTATCTAGTCTATAGATCCATCTTCTTTCCAATTCGGAAAGTCTAATCGGTATGTTCTGACCAGTATGAATTCTGTCCAAGACCCACCATAGCATATCGTCTGGGGTGTGGTGGTTCGCCAGGTAGTGTGTAACCAATGGGGATGTGAGATTTTTGCACCGAATTCGGGAACGGTGTTCCGAAATGCGGATGCCGACTTTTCGCATAGTCTGTCCCACGTAACGAAGGCCGCATGGGCATTCGATGCAGTAGATGACTTGGTTGCTTTTACAATTGGATAAGTGTTTCAAAGTCCACTGTTGTGTGCCAATATTGAATGCGAGAATCTTCTTTGTGAGTCTGCAAACTGAGCAGGAACCACAGGGGTAATGACCCGTGGTTTTGCGTAAATCCCAAAGGCCGGTTCGTGGTGGGGGCCTGGTAAACGAGGAATGCACTAGATATTCCCTAATGTTTTTTGCTCTCTTAAAGGCGAATCTGGGTATAGGTTCCTCGTTCAGTTGCAATCTCACTATTGGCCAGTACTTTTTAATGACTTTTTTAAAGTTAAAGGTATTAGGACCATGTGTGACCACACAGGTAAGTCGTTCATTATTCTGTGTGACTGATTTGGACCTCGTTGTCAGCAAGGAGTCTCTGTTCGTGAATCTCGCTCTTTTGGAAGCAGTGTTGACTAATCTTGTGGGATAACCACGTGAGCGTAGTCTAGTGCCAAGTGCGTCTGCATTGGCATAGAAGTCCTCCAGGTGGGTACAGTTCCTTCGTATCCTCAAGAATTGACCGTAAGGAAGATTTTGTTTGATGTGTTGGGGGTGATCACTGTGATAATGCAGAAGAGTATTGCGATCAGTTGGTTTTCTAAAAAGGTTACACGCGAGTTTATTGAAACGGCATGAGATCTCAAGGTCCAGGAAATGTATTAAGGTTGTGTTATACTCCATAGTAAATTGAATATTGTTATCACACAAGTTAAGCCATGTTAGGGAATTTTGGAGAGATGTAACGTCTCCTGTCCAAATGAAAATAATATCATCTATGTAACGATGCCAGTGGGAGATTTTAGCCTCCCATTGGTTAATCGAGTTGTAGATGTATTGGTCTTCGAAAGAGGCCATGAATAAAATGACCAGGCTAGGGGCAAAAGTAGCCCCCATAGCTGTACCTTTGATTTGAAGAAAGTACTGATTGTCGAAGGTGAAGAAATTTTTATTGAGGGCAAAGGTTAGTAGTTCAATAATGAATTCTGGAGGGACACGAAAAGATCCTGGTTCGGCATATTCACGAATGAGATGTTCATATGCACAGTCTATGGCTCTGTCCTGTGGTATAGAGGTATACAGTGCCTTGATGTCCATAGTTACCAGGATCTGTTGGTAACTGTTAAATGGCAGATTTTCAAAAACCTGAATAGTGTGCATGGTGTCTCTGAGGTATGATCTGGTTTTACTACTAAGAGGTTTGAGAAAATGATCAATGAATTGTCCTAATGGTTCCAAGATGGAACCGCACCCTGAAACTATAGGTCTCCCCGGGGGGTCGTGTATGTTTTTGTGAATTTCGGGGAGGGCGTACAAACACGGTGTGCGGTTAGAGGATGTAGTCAGGAAATTGGATTCTTTTTCTGTAATCCAGTCTCTCTCTCGAGCATAGGCGACCATTTCCGAGATTGTTGTTTTCATATCTGTGGAGGGGTCCTTCCTGAGAGTTTGGTAGCTGGTTATGTCATTTAGTAGAGTCATAATCATATTGGTATATTGATCAATTGTCATCAGGACAATGCTACCCCCTTTGTCAGCCGGTTTGATAATCATGACCCTATTGTTGGATAGGTCTTTCAAAGCTCGTCTCTCGCCAGTGGTTAGGTTCTGCTGAGATGTGTGTTTGGCCCTTTTTAATTTTCTAATGTCCTTTAGTACGAATTTCTCAAAGGTAAGTAAATCATCAGGTGTTTGACTATCGGTCGGTGTAAAAGACGATTTGGGATGTAGACCCGTATCGGGATCAATCTCTTGATCAGTGTGGTCTTGGAAGAAGACCCGGAGTCTAATATTACGAAAAAATCGATGTAACTCATTTTCAGTTCTGTACCAATCTGTGTCACCTGTGGGGACAAAAGAGAGGCCCTTTTCTGGAAGAGAAAATTGACCTGAAGTTAAATGAAAATTGCCCAAATTATAAATGGTAGCTGATTATTATCAGCGGTTTGGACTATCGCCTCCGTCTCCTGGGGCGTCTTCGTTGTCCTTGATAGGGTGTGTTCCAGGGCGGTGGTCCCCATCCTCCGCCTTGTCCTCCTCTGCCTAAAAAAGGGGGGAACGGTGGTGGGTAAGGGCCCTGAGGTTGGCCAAAAAGGGTATGCCTGAAAAAGTGGAAGATTCTGTTGTGAGCCTCCACTTCAGGATCCAGAGCTGCTTGATCCAGAGAAGTTAACTCTGTTGCGTCTGCCTCTGGGCGAGGAGTGAGATCCCCCACTCTGTTTCTTGAGGGATTCAATATACCCTTCGGCCGTGTATGGGTATATGATTTCAGTCTTAAAATCTTTGATGTCTTTATTCAATTTATTGGATTTCTTGGTCAAGGTATTAACCTTGAATTGTTCGAATTGTTTGTTGATATTGGAGAGTTGTGCCTCTATGTCAATCAGTAGAGGATTGTTTTTGAATCGTGCTTCTTCTGTGTCAAAAGTTTTTTGTAGATCAATGCTGATTCTTTGTGCAGTGGTGATAGTCAATACCATCAAATCCCGACTGCACTTGGTAGCGATGTAGCTAAAGTTGGTGGTGTATTCTTTGTCCTCTAGAAATAATCTAGGTTCATTGCGCACTACAAGGCCATTCGGTATGATATTATTTTTCAAATATTCCCTAAGGAAATGACCAGTTTCGGGTGCTACTGTTGGGCCTAAAATCAGCACCTCGCACATTGACCAAGTGTCTCGCACTAGTGGCTGCCAGCCTCTGCCGGGAGGGCGACCATGTCTACCCCTATCTGGACGATTGGCTGGTACAGGCACCCACCATGGCAAAAGCAGAACACTCCACGTGGGAGACTGTCCAGCGCCTCCAGGATCTGGGTTTACCATCAATTACAAAAACACCATCTCTTCGACCATCTTAGAAGTTGGTATTTCTTGGCACAGTATTCTCTGCAGGGGAAGCCATGGTAAGTCCAAGAGAAACGGTAAGCACCCTCATGGCGTTGGTCCCAACCTTCAAGCCAGAAGGGTGGCTAACAGTGCGCCACTACATGTGGCTCTTAAGGACCATGGTGTCCTTTATCCCTCTAATCCCGCACTGCAGACTCCAGATGAAGCCTCTGCTGGAATTCCTTATGGAAAATTAGTCCCAGATCTCAGGAACCTGGGGGGGACAGGGTGCAAGTTGCAGCCAGGCTGACGCAATGGCTCCAGTGGTGGACGAACAAAGCCAGCATCAACAGAGGAAAGCCATTCCAAGAAACACCCTCTCACACAACACTCATCACAGATTCATCCATGGTAGGGTACGTGGCACATGTTGACCATCTCCACTGAGGGGACTGTGGACGGCTCAAGAGAAATCTATGCACATCACGGTCCTTGAGCTCAGGGCAGTAAGATGGTCTCTGAAATCCTTCCTTCCAGTGCTCAATGGACAGTCAGTCATGGTCCTGACGGACAATAAAACTACAATGTACTACCTCAGGAAACAGGAGGGGGGAGGGGCACAGTCCAAGACACTGTCACAAGCAGCACAACGCATCTGGAACTGGGCAATAGTCCATGGCATATCCTTGTAAGCATTTCACCTCCCAGGAGTCCAAAACCAGACCGAGGACCGCCTCAGCAGGCAGGTGTCCTGAGCCACAAGTGGGAACTTGGCCACGATACCCTACAGCGGCTATTTCAATGGTGACGTCACCCATTGGTGGAGTCGTTTGCCCCAAGTCCCAACTAAAAGTGCAAAAGGTATGCCAGCAGGACCCCTTAGATGGGGTCGATGGGGGGCCTGTTTGCATACACTTTCCCCCCCCCTTTCCAGCCATACGCCACGTGGTGCAGATGATCGCAGCACACCCATGCCAGGTAATTCTCATCACCCCAGAGTGGCCCTGCCAGACCTGGTACTCTGATTTTATACAGCTCTTAACAGATCAGCCGATTTGGCTCCACAACCACCCGAACTTCATCTCACAGGACCAAGGGAGAGTCGTGCATCACGATCCACAGTCCCTGCGCAAAACAGCGTGGCTTCTGATTTCACGGAATTCGGAAATCTTACAATACCTCAGGAGTGCAGAGACCTTTTATCAGCAGCCAGGGCCCCTTCCACCAACAAGTCCTATAACCTGGAGTGGAAAAGGTTTTGTATATGGTGTGAAAGGTAGCGATGCACCAACCAGCACATCGCCCGACTCCAGGTCAGGCCAGAGGAGCTACTTCCATACCTTCTCTCCTTGGTAAAGCAGGGCCAAGCCCACATGTCCATATGGATACACCTGGCTGCCATCTCAGGATTACCAGACGGAGTAACAGCAGCCCGCTATATACCAATAAAGTGGTCAAGTAGTTACTTAAAGGCCTCTTCGAACATTTCCCCTAACAAAACAGACTTCTTCGGAATAGAGTTTGAACACAGTCTTGGCATGCCTTATGAAAAAGCCATTTGAGCCAATGGCCATGGCCCAGCTCAGGTACCTCTCCTAGAAACTAGCGTTCCTGGTGGCCATCACATCGGTCAGGAGAGTATCAGGAATCCAGGCTTTAGCAATCAACAAACCATACCTAAGATTTCAAAAGGATAAAGTGCTCCTTGTGACTAGCCCACGTTTTATCCCAAAGGTCCCTACAGACTTTCACACAAACACTGTTATTGCCTTGGCAGTTTTCTTCCAGAAACCAATGTCTCCCAGCTGAGATAGACCTATTGTTGGACGTCGGGAGAGTGCTTAAATATTATACAGACAGAACCAAGGTCTTCAGGAGTTCAACGCAACTCTTCCTCGATTATGGGCCAGCTAATAAAGGGAAATCCCTGTCAAAACAGGGCATCTCAAGGTTGATTTCTTCAGTTATTTCCTTCTGCCATATGTCAGCAGGGCACGCACCACCCCATGCTAGCTCCACGAGAGCCACAGCAGCCTCTGCGGTATGGTGGGTGGGCGTCCCCATCACATACCACAGACATTTTCTAAGCGGCCACATGGTTGGTGCTGCATACGTTTACAAAGCACTATTGCTTGGAGAGGCAGCAAACACAGACATTCAGACAGGGAGAGCAGTCTTGCAGAGTCTGTTCCAATAAGGTACGCTTTTGCGTTTAGGGCTATAATGTATGCTTTTTACCTTGGTGCAACCTCCAACTGCTGCATACTGCCATTAAATGTATACACAGCATCTGAATCTATGAAAAATCCAATGCTCGAGAAGGAGTATGTTTCGTACCTTTAACTCCTGTTGTCCAACATTAATATCTTTCATAGACTCACATGCACCCTCTGTCCTCTGCTATAAGGTAAAAATCATTCATACTCTCTGATCTTTCAGCATCACTGGGTCAGAATCTGCAAGGAGGAAGAAGAGGGGCTAGTGCTCTAACTACTCGCGGTCCCATTGGGGGGACCAAAATAACCCATAAAGATGGTGACAGCCTACAAAATGTAAAGTTTTCTTTGCTTTCAGCAAGGGAAACCCAAAGGTAACCGAGGATTCCCAGCCTGTCACCGAAGAATATTAATAGCATGTGAATCTATGAAAGATACCAATGCTGGAGAACAGGCGTCAAAGGTAAGAAACGTACTCCATCTTTGTCCTAGTCTTATCTGATCCTTGTAAGGGAGGCATGGTATCACAAGTATGACATTGACACCAGAGGTATGCGTTTCAAAACCTTTATTCATTTTTCAGGGTTTGTAAAAACTCCTACTTTGCCCTATAGATATGATGGGAGTAGTCTCTACCATCAAATCATAAAGAAAACCGTCCTAGTCAGTCTTTGTCAAATCAAAATGGTCTATACTAACAAAACCTGATGCCTGCCCTATCCCTTATACAAAAAGTGTGTAAAGGGGAATATGTATGCAAAGGAAAATCAGTGTTCTAACATAAAGGATCAAGATAGCTGAGTCTGGTCTCCTCCCCATGTTGAACATCACAGAGTAAGGAGCCCCCCGTAAACACGATGACACACTGTGGCTCAGGTTCTCAAAAACAAGGCAGTTCAAAATGTGGGTCGAGGACCGCTTGGCCTTCCACGTTAAAGTCACTTATTTCAGTTCACAAAAAGTTCTTTCATAGTTCAACAAAATGTTCATGTTGGTCTCCCTCCATCGGGCTCAAACTTCTCAAAGCTTTAACAGTTCAAATAGGTCTCCCTCAGCCGGACTCGGACCACGCAGTCACAGCACTTGCAGGGGTTGCCTTTCCCAAGCTTAATTCACATTCATTAGGGATTCCCTTCCCCACACTTCTGGTCTCCCTCAGTCAGGCTTGGACCTTTTACTGATGTCGAAGACTTTTGAATGTGCAAGGCTTTTACCATAGATCTCCGCAGGACCACTTCGACGTTCTCTTCAGCTCACACTCTGATTTTATTTTCCCCTGTGTCTCTTGATCTTGGTAGTTCAGAACCGCAAGCAAAAATGTTCATAGAAATCTTTATCTGAAGTAATCTCCTTCTAACTTCCTCTTTCGCCTAGGTTAATCTTGAACATTTTGCATTTCAGAGTTTGTTAACTTTGCTGCTTTACAACAAGATATCACATATTTCGCAGAGACTTTTGAGTAGGCTACTTCCTTCAGCCGGACAACTCCACTACTCTGTATTACTGGCTTCAATATTATCTGTAATTTAAAGTTCACCACAGGTCTGCCTTCCTTCGCGTCTCATGCACACACGTGCAGCCTTCAATTGCGAGATATGGTGTTGCAACTTCAATCTTTCCTTAACACACACCAGCCTTTCATGTCACTCGCCAACTCACTGGCTGTGTGCATTCCTTTCTTGTCTTTGCGGTTTTAATTCACGAGTCAAGGTTAATACCACAGGCTTGGCCTCGCCTCCCCAACTCTGTCGTTCACCCAGCAGGGTCACTGGCGTCCTTGAAACACGATGCAGTCTTCTTGTCTGGGATTTAACCTTCTCTGCATATCTATCATGGCTCTTCGGAGGCAACACCCTCCTGCAGGGATCTCCTGGGGTTCTCTCCCCTCAGCTCTCGTCCCTCTATTGGTCACTCTGCTCCAGTAGGTTCGCCTTTGCCCAAGAAGTTGTGCCCCTTCTCGTGTTCCACCTTGTTCAGAGTGTGTCTCGATGTTCTGCTTTTTATCCGTTTGAGGCGAGCTAAAGGGTATCAGATGTACGTGATTAAAGTCAAGTGCCTGTTCCGATTAACGGGACATATCCAATGAGATATGTAAGGGTTAGCCTCTTTACTCTGTCGCCCTCCTCCTCGGCCCAATGTTTGTGTAGAAAAGAGGGGGGACATTGGAACATCCTATAAAATAGGATGGGGTATGTGAACGGGGAGAATACTGTGTCTCACCATCAGTTGTCTGACCACCACACCCCAAAGACCCCTCACTTAGGTGTGAGTCTTCCGCACTCGTCCACTCCCAGGGTCTGGATCCAAAGGCGATGGCTGTGCCCTGGCCACCTAAGAGAGAGATCCCCAGGGACTAGTAGGCGAGACATCCTTTGGTTTCTCACATCCTATAGATGAGATAGTAGAGATCTCACATTAACACACAGTAGTAGTTTCAGGTTGGGAGGGAGGAGTCAATAAGGCCATGTGTAAAGACTGGAGGGAGGGCATCTGTTGTACTGCCCTCTATATCGTATGGTAAAGGCACAGAACACCCCAGCAGGGTTCTCAATTTGGTAAAACGTGGCGAGCAGCCAGGCTTAAGCTTTCAGGAGGTGATGCAGGCAGGTTCTTAAGTACAGTGTTCCCCAAAGCCCCCATAAAGGAATGTCCACACACTGTTAGCTGATAACACAGCTTCTTTATATAAAATAAGGTTTGCTACTTCTGCTACCAAATATACATAGAAATAAAACTTTGCACATGGAATACTTATTCATAGAATGGTAAATATATACACTCTGTGGTACCACACACTACTTAAATTCAGTAAGAACTCCACTAACTGCATTGAAAATGGCAGGGAAATTCTTAAGGTTAAACCAGCATAGATTAGGAAAGAAAGGCAGATTAGTAATGCACGGTGGTAGAATGCTTTCTTTAGACAAGACAAGTAATTCTGAGTGAGTATCCCCCCCCCCCCCACCTGGGCAACCTGTAATAGAAAAGTTAGGGAGTAACATATGTTATCTTTTACAGCCCAGTCCAATATTGTTCAATAACTTTGTGCTTCTGTCATGGTTACGGGTCTGGGTTCCACTTTCAGACCCTTTTTATGTTTGGTTAATGGTGGCAGGTGGAGAAGGCAGGCAGGAGCGCTACGGATGAGGGCTTTGAGAGTCAGAAGCTTGTCACCAAAGAAACCTCGTCATCCAGTCACATTAAAGAGAACTTCCCGTTTCCTCCAACATTGACTGTGTGTGCCAGCCCAAAGCAAGCAATGTGGTCTAGTCTCTTAGCGTGGCTGCCTATATAAGCCACGCCCAGAGACCAACACGCGCTTCGTGGGAATTCTGTATCACGCGCTTACCCGGAATCCTCGTGCCTACCTGTTACTTCGTTTGGTCCCCACGATCGTTCGGCATCTGGAAAGAACAACAAGAGATTAGCAGCGGGCTCCTGCACCACTCACCCGCGACCTGTTGCTCCACAGCATTCCGCCACCTGGAAAGGAAGAATAGAACAGGTGATTAACAGCAGGCTTCGCATCAGGATATTGCTACTCTCTCTGCCGCTCACTGAAGATACCGCTCAGAGACCGCCAGCAGCAACTCATCTCCGGCGTGCAGTCTTCGTCTTGAACGACTTCTGGTCGGTTATAGGTCATAGTACCGAATCAAAAGGATCGAATGACAAAAGGGTCGAGTCAATTCAAACGGAAAAAAAAGGATCGACATTTGTTTATTTATTTCTTTATTTTTTGGGGGGGGTGGGTGTCCCCCAAACCCGTGTTTTTGGTTTAAAAACACCATATTAAAGCTGAACTAGAGCAACAAAAAAAAAATACATTTCAAATTTTTTTCCGATCCTTTGATTTTCGGTCGAATGCACTCTCACCTTTTGCATTCGATCCTTTAGTTTTCGAAACTTTAACTGGACACCCTTCTGGTCCACTCGCCGGCTCCTCCAGCCTTCCAGCATCTTAGTGCCTCCCGGAGCAGTCCTGTATAAAAGAAAAGACAAAAGGTACAATTAGAAGCTTTCCATTCACCGCATGCTCTCCGCATTCAGACTCGTACGAACCAATGTTGCAACTCCAATACAATTAACCGAGTGAGGCAACTGGGTTTCTTGGGATACAATATTTACCTGGTATCTGAACTTACTTGCAAAGCCGACTCCGAATCCAGTGAGTGAACTGGTTTCCTAAACTTATCCTTGGCACAAGAAAACAAGTGCAGCAACTGGTCCCAGAGACTCGATCTGGAACAGAAGACATACCTGGACATTAGTCGCTCTTAGCGACCATCACGCGCCGACGCCCACCATGCCCCAGGCACTGCGCCCCTGCAAGAGCAGGATGAAGAGCCCCCCGTATTAAACAGAAAGATAATCCTTCCAGCAGTATTGGGCAAGTAGGAATTGGGGGAAGTGCTGGAGGACTCCATCGCTCCTGCAGAGATTCAGGTAAGCGTGCCAGCTTCCTTATAAAAGGTTCTACCACCCCCAAAGTACCTGAGAGCAAAGCATAAATTAGTTTTAAAAAATTGATTAGCAGATTTTGCTAATTAACATTTTTTTTATTAGCAAATGAACTAATTTGATTAGCAATTTTGTACTTATATTGAATGTTACCAGAATTAGCTGTACCCCAAGATACAGAATTAGCAAGAATGCAGAAATGATTTCTATGTACCTCCTGAAGTATAACATCAGTGCAATGTCTGTAAAATGTAAAGGTTTGCTGCAAGATATTTTTAGAATAAAACGTTGGACTAGGCTTACCTCTCAGGGCTGTTATCAAGTGGGAAGGTCCTCTGTGCCTAATCTTCCTCTACACTGCAGACCAATTCCTACAAAATAGGCAAAAAGCAACTCATTTACCAGCTACCCACAACAATGCACACTCACTCTGGAAGAGGGGGGGGGGCATCGAGAATCCACAGCCGAACAAATTCCAGCGGAGCCACTTGCCAACACCCAGCCCAGCAATCTGGGACAGTGTTGGGGCCTTTCGCCTCTACAAACACGTGAGCCCGAGCCTCTTGGGAGGTGTGGGAGGAGTCCAGCAGCTGCCCCCATGGTTCCAGTCCGCAAACTGGCCAGTGTAAAGCATCCTATTGGCTCTGGCTGCTTGCTTCGTGATAAATTTGGCAGCTAACCTCCATGCACCACTTCAGGCTGCTCGGACTAGCCTATATACGGCAATAGGCCCATGGCTTAACCAAGAATGCAAAATGCTTGAGTGGGCCCATTTATTGGGTCAAACTGAGCCACCTTTTTGGCCAATGTGGGCCAGTTTGATGAGTTACTGGAGTCCAGTAACTCATCAAACTGGCCCAATAGTTTTGACCAGTGTTGCTGAATTAAAATTACTGTGGAGCACTTTTTCAGTTGGTGCCCGAGACAATTGTATGCCCCAGTCCGACCCTGCCCCAATGTTTCCACCATCAGCAGTGGGGAGGCCGGGGGGGCACACATCAGAGTCCCCTCCACGGTTCTATATCTGGTCCTGCACCCTGGTGTCAATAATGTGCTCTTATTTAATGACCTTCACTGTATGACCAGTGGCGTTGCTGGGGGGCGGGGGGCAGTGCCCCTTATGCCCCTTGTGCCCCCCTACCTAACCTGATGAAAAACAACTAAGGTGAAATGTCCAATTTCGGTACTGCAAAATTCAGGGAAATCCCTTTGTTTGGGTTCTTGGAGTTTACATGTGCACATTTTAAAGTGTTGATTTTATGGAAGGTGAATGCCTTTTGTCCAATGCAATTTGGGTGGTTGTGAAAAGGCAATTTAATGAAATATGCATATTCCAATTTGAACCGCAAATTTCTGATGTCACATCACATTATAACAGAGTTTACCTTTCTGACATGTGGGCACAGCCAGGTGAAAATGGGCAGGGTTTTGTGTGACTCACTGTGGGCAGGGCATAAATATCAGGAATTTTGTTTTTCAAATGCAGGCAGGTATGGGTGCTGGGTGCTAGAGAGCGCCTGCTCTGTAACACCCAGCACCTGCCGTAATAACGCAGCCTTGTGCTCGTAGAAGAGGCCTTCTACGAGCTTTAGGCACCGTTATTACGGCGGGTGCTGGGTGTTACAGGGCAGGCGCTCTTTAACACCCAGCACCCGCCATAATAACGGTGCCTAATGCTCGTAGAATTATGGCGGGTACTGGGTGTAAGTGGCTGAGAATATTTCTCCCGCCCCAACGGGCGGGAGAAATATCGGCCACTTACACCCAGCACCCAACAGATAAAATAATAAAAAGGGCCCGGCTCCCCCACCCAAACCTCCTTGCCGTTTAAGCCGGAGCCGAGTGTGAGAGGGGGGCGGAGATCCTCCTCTCTTGTGAGAGGCCAAAGGAGAACAGGATCCAAGACTAATCTGGGACCCCTGGAGAACTCCTGAGGCTAGAATATGCTCTTCCTTGTCGCATTAGCTTAGGTGCCTTGGCAGGCGAAGTGGCAGAGTTTCTTGGCTTGACTTGACGATTCCCTCCAAGGATGGACCCCCCTTTGGAAGAAGTAGCCGCAGGGAGGCTGAGTCCAAGAATAAAAAGGAACCAACGTCTTTTGGATTGCCGCTGTTTTTCTCTTCGCAGTGCTTTCCTTTGGTTGACTAATTATCTGACTGTATAGAAGTCCTGTGGAGGTAAAACCGGTTGTGGGCTCCTTAAAGGCTTGGCCTGTGGAAGTAAGACCCCTGGGGCCCTTCGATGACTTCTGGCGGCGACAGGTGCATAGGTCACTTTTGGTGTCAGGTTTCGGAATAATGCAGTTTTCCGAATTTCAGTTCTTCGGTGCTGCCATGACCTGCTCTGCTGGCTGGTGCTTGTCCTGCTATGGAATTCGCTTAACTTCGCATTGCTGGAAAATGTTTTGCTGTCCTTCTGCTGGTCTCTCCTATCCTTCAATCCTTCAGCTGCGACTACAGTTCTGGTACTTCCTGGAAGCCTTCTGTCCTTGTTGAAACTTTGAGGTCAGGGACCCTGCTTTCTTATTGGAGTCCTGAGTAGCTTACTGCTAATCAGCCGGAGCCTACTCATTGTGGGACATGTTGGGTAGTCTTCTGCATCATTTGTTCTCCCCAAAGGTGCCTGTGACTCTTGTTGGGTCCGCTTTGCCTGCTTCGTTGATGCAGGGGTGCCCTGCTCTTCGCGTATCATCGTCACAGGTTGCTTCTTCATTGTGGGCTCGTTCTGGTACCCTTGGGCACTCTCTGGAGACCCCATGCATGCTAGATTGTCCCAGTCCAGATGGCACAACCTACCTGTGTACACACCCTATGTTTACATGTGTTTCCACTGCAGCCAGCTCAGTAAGTAGGTAACCCAGTCTTTATAACCCTTTCCAATCATTGGTCTCCTACTACTCCAGAGTCGCTTGGCTCCATGCAGTGTCTATTTGTGCACCCCCGACCACCACTGTAATACAAGAGTGGCCTCTGACATCACTTTGTTTCTGGAACTCTTCTGTGGGGGCCCCCAAGACTACCCAGCTCGGTAGTTTTCACTTCTCCTATAGACTGTTATTGCACTGTACTTCCCGTTTACATGTAACCGTTTACATGTAACTGCAGGGGAACTATTAGGTTGAGCCTTTTAACTCCGAATGTAGAACTTTTGGGAACTTGAACTGGTACTTAGCTGTTTCTGGTCATTTTTCCTTGGCCTCCCTTATGGCCCTTGAGAGTTCAGGACAAGTGATGCAATTTTGAAGTGGGCTAGTGATTTTATATTATTACAGAATAATACACCACTGCTCTTAACCCAGAATGTGTGCCTATTGTAGGTACAGTGTGTATCTTTGTAACTATTTGGTGCTACTGGGATTTGTGTGTGAACTTTGTTCCCCCAGTACTGTGCCTCCTTTGGTTACTAACTCGATTTCTGACTTTTGGGGTCTGCCTGTTTTTACCCTTTTCCTCTCTCAGGTCAATACCTGTAAATGGTGTAATATTTCACTGTGTGCAACTGTCCTTTTAAATGGGTATTGTTTTGCTATTCCTACTTTGGGGTTTTTCTTACTCTAGTACTTATTTGGCGTGTGTGGTGTGGCTTGTTGTTTTGTGTGGAGGCCTAATTGTACCTCGATACGAACCTATCCACTCCTGGCAGTCAAGGTATACTGCTCAGTCACACTAACTGGACAAACTTGTTGGACACCCTGTTCAGACACTACTGGTGTGGTCTTGTCTACCCTTCACCAGAGTGTTTCTGAAAAACCTCCCGAACATTCGTCAGCACCCAAAGGTTGGCATCATAGAGTGACTCCAAATAGGGCCCACCTACATCAGTCCTCTTGGAGCTCACATTTTACAGGCAGCAAACAGTAATGTTGCCAAACTAATAAAGTCTATAAGTGAATACATAAAATCACTGACTCATGATGTTGCAGGTGCAAATCTACATTTCCTGGATATCCCGTTTTTAAGGTTATTTTTCCCCTTCGATTCTCCAACTAAACAAAGCAAGCTAAATATGGTCTTTTCGATGAAAAAGGACGGACCATGTTCAGGGCCTTGTCTCTCCCTATGCCCTTCAGTATTCAATATTTATATCAGTGGAGGTACTGAAACAGTCCCTAAATCCTATTTGAAAATGTGATGTGTGAAACACCATTAGTATATTACATTTGATGCACTGCCTGGTTATTAAACCTTCCACCAGACATCCGGTTATTTGCAGATCCCTGCTCACAGCACTGGCTCCAAAACCAATGTCGAAATCGGATTTCATTTGCCAATTTAATGTGCAGCATAGGCTTCGAACGTAGATTAATATTTTGGTAACATTTAAATATATATCTTCATAGGAAGAAAATGGCAGAAGCCCTTCAAAAGCTGAATGTTCCAGTGATTGTCATTCTCGATGCTGCTGTCGGGTAAGATTATTTCATTTTTTTAAAAAGCTATTTGGAATCATTCTCTGAAAGGAGAAACTATTATTTAATGTTGCTTTTTGGAGGGGGCCCACTTGTGGTTCATTGGCAAAACTGTACAACTCCGATGCATGCAAATGCCCTTCCTATTTGGGTTAGACTGAAAAGATCAATTAGACTCCTAATGGAGGAAGACACTGGCATTTTAAGCTATTTGACAGTGAGGCAGACTTCAAGGACCCCCATCACTGTTGCAGTGAACGGCGGATACCTCTGTAAGGATTGTGTCTTCTGCAGTAGCGATCAACGAGCATTACAAACCAGAAGAAGTTATAAACCTTTGCTTGTCAACCCTAGAAGTGTCAAGTTCACCTTTATCGTGCTGAACCGATCAATCCGTGGTTTGCATTTCTATTAACAGGTACATCATGGAGAAGGTGGATCTGGTAATTGTCGGTGCTGAAGGTGTCGTTGAAAATGGAGGAATCATAAATAAGGTAGCCTGGAAAGAAATCTATTTGTGCCTTTTATTGTACCAACGGTTTTAAACCACGCTCTTGTGAATACCAAATTTGAGTGATAGGCTGCTGCCTTTACTTTTTGAATGATTCATTCTTGAAAACATATTTGCTGTTATTTACAGGTGTAACTCTATGCCCTTTTTTCTGAAATAAATTTAGTTCTTAAAAATAGCCCGAAAATCTTTTTAACCCCTTCCATTATCATGATGCACGTACATGCCAAACAGTATAGCTAAAGGAGGATAGGAAAGCCTTGGATGCATTAACCAGGGGCTCTGGATTTTGTATGTACAGTGCAAACAAGTTATTTGTTTTTTCGTCTTTTGTACAGGGTCAAATGTGGTGTTTTGTATACTCTTTGGCACCCTTTCTTACGTTACCAAATTAGGTAAACTCTTTGAAGTTAAATGATACAAGTTGAGTATGAATGTTTTCAAAATTTCGTTGGGAGAAACATGTGAACTATTCAGGATGGCCAAAGCAGGGGCAGTGAATTGGGGCAGCTACAATTTGACAAAAGATTAAAGGAGAGGAGGAAGTCTCATGAGGCATTATTGTGGCACTAGCTTCACATTTCTTATTGCCAGTAAAGTCTGTGCATGAACAACTGTTTCCTAGGGACAGTGCGGTTTTAGTTGTGCTCCCCAGGATGATCCAAATTAGTAGCCTGTGGGGAACGGGATTCATGACCATTAGGTGCTCAGAAGCCTTGACTTAATGGTCCAGAGCAAAGCGAGAACCATTACTGACCGCTTCAGGCATCTAATGGCCTTGAAGGACCCCCCCAAAGGGTGCGATTTATGTCATCTGTGTTTGAGTTTTTTGTTTTTTTATTGTGTGCTCCTAGCTAGGCAGTAATGGAATGCTGTACATGGGGTTCGCGGTAATATAAGGTAAGGAGGTCCTAAGATGGATTTTTGAGAGGGCACTCTATTATGGTGAACATCCCAATCAAGGTAAGGTAGCAGAGTAGCAAGGCTTAGTCTCGCGAGGGGTGTGAGAGTCGTCTACGGTTACAGTTAGTCCACACAGAACACCACCAATAATTCCAGTTAGACAGGTAAATACAAAAATATACAATGATTGATTAGGCCTTTAAAATACACACTAAGGAAACTTCTAGTCAAATATTGTCACACGCTTAGTATAAAACAGATATATACATTCACCATCAGGAGAAGAAAGAAAGCTTCTCCAGCATTGGATATTTCATAGATTATCATGCTTTGAATATTCCCTGTCTTCAGGCTGGGAATCCTCAATAACATAAAGCAGTTTAAACTGAAAACTTTCAGTCACTTTTGTGCTCTAGTACAGTCATTTTGGGGTCATACTGCCCACGGCCAATAGGAACACCTCCCTTAACTCGTCCCCTGTCGGCCATCTTCAGCCTTGTTACTGCACGTTAGTGTAAGGAGTTCTCAAATATTCTCTCCAACTATTCTTAAAAAAATATTGACTTTTAAATCATTTTCGAGATTTCATCTTTTCAATGTCTTCTCTGGCGGTAACGTTGCTTGGTCCATGGACCGTTCCCGCCACCAGTAATCTTCAACGAATTATCGTCTGCGTAGTTGAGGCCTACCTCATGGCCGAGTCCACAAGGAAGAGCCGGTACAAGAACTGCGCCTGCTGCAGATTGAAAAATGTCTACGTCGAAGACCAACACGATGACTGCCTTCACCCTCACCATTATGTATACACAAAAAATATGGACCAATAGCTGAAGGATGGCAGAAAAACGTTTTGACCCGATTTACATTTGTTCACATATACTATACGTAATTTGTGATTTCAACAACAAAACAAAAGCATTTTTTGAAAAAAGAAATCTAATCAAGTGATGATTGATACTGGCTTTTCCTAAAGTAACTACTCCATCATACACACTATTTCGCACACATTCCTAATACTCCTTGACTGTACAAATCATGTATTGGTCATGTGTCATGCACAACCTTCAAACAAAATATTTCCACAAATGTATTAACACCCCATATTTGTACTAGTGTGTCTTGTCCTGCAACAGCTGTTATACATATTGCTGGACTGGTGGACCAAGAGGTGTACCGGGTACCCTTTATTTTTTGTGTTCACCCTCACCATGTCATTCAGGACTGCAAAAATATGCCAGTTGTTCTCCAACAAGATGCTGAGGGATCGTCACCGTCGTCACATGGCTCGTGGACACCGGCATGGGCCTATGACTCCGCATCTGTACAGAGCCATGCCCCCGCTACGTCAGGGCAGGACGGCCCAGCTAACCACTTCAAGTAAGAGGTCTAAATAGCATGAATTCCACGCCACCAGCAAGAGGAAGCACAAGGAAGCTTCTGGCAACGAGTCAAGATCTTTGCACAAGGACCGGTCTTCACGTAAGGTCAGTGCCCAGGGGGTGTCTACAGAAAAGAGCAGCCAGGGACTTTTCCATCGCCCCAGGGAAACAACCCTGTCATGCATCACTGACCGGGCACTGGATTAGCTGACCTCTTTCCTCACTAACCGCCCTTCCCAGCTTTAACTGGGCCCTTTCCACTCCACCATCACCACTTTCTCTACCTGTGGCTTCCCCCAGGGCTACATCCTATCACCATAGCTCTTCAACATCTATATCGCCCATCTTGCTCACCTGATCTCCACCTTCTCATCTCATTACCAGTGTTATGCCTATGACGCACAGCTTTCCTTCAAACTTCCCTCTACTTCCCCCTCTTCCTCCCCTCTCATTCCCGACTGCCTGTCTGCCATTCAGGCATGGTGTGCAGCGAATTATCTCTGTCTCAGTGTCAGTAAGACGGAGATCCTCCTCATCGGGACACCTGTGCCCTCTTTTCCTCATGCCCTCTGGCCATCCTCTTTAGGACACCTACCAACACCAACCCTCTCAACTTCTCCCCTGCTAGAGCCCTATGATCCTCTAATTCCAACTCTCTGACTGTCAAACGCTTCTCCAAGCAGAGAGTGGTGGTCAGGTCTTTCTCCTCGACTGGTGCCTCCCTTTGGAACAGCCTCCCTGCCCCTCTCAGAATTGAGCCGGACCTCCTTGAGTTCAGAAAACTGCTCATAAAACCATAGGGTGGGTTGGCACTATATTAAGGAAAGGATCATCGCTGGCCTTAACCAATGTCAAAACGTCTTCGACTTCACCCGGGTAGAATCTTTGTAGTACAAGTCTTTATACCAAGATAGACATTCAGTGTCAAATGATGAGAACAATGCTCAGGGTTCTCCCGCTAGGAGGAGTATAGCCTACCAGTGATGCAGATTTTGAAGATCCTACCAGGGATGGATGGGGGCGAGAGGGGGTTAATATCCAGATGACCCCTGCTAAGGAGGATAAATCGAACTTGGCAACTAAAGTAGTGCCTGCTGGTAAAGCAAAGCCTTTATCAACCAGTGACACCAACACTCATATCAGGAGCATCAAGGCTACATCAGCGGAGAAGGTGATTTATAATGGGAAGCTGAGCATGCCAGTGATCCAAACCGAAGGGAGTGTATTTTGGACCATAGACATTTTATATTGACTGGTGTTAACAGACCTGCACAGTGAGAATAGAGACAATCGTTTTTTTTTACTGGTTACAAGCAAGAACGGGGCCTGGATGCATTAGAATGCAGGATCTGAGATTCCTACGCACGACAGAAGTCAAGTAGTGGACTATTGACAATGTTGATTACATCATAGTAGGATGTGGGCAGAGTAATCCACCTAAGCTCCTTAGCCGATGTAAAACTCAGCGAAACTGCCCTTCAACTTCTAATGTTAGAATTATTTTAGATAATCTATGTTTCATTTTTTGGGGGGGATTTTGTCTTGTGTATGGCTTACGTTTCCGTTCGTTTAGCGGCTATATGCCTCCAGGTTAACTTGTGCGTTAAATAAATCAAAATCAAATCCCCCAAGGGTTCTCCGTGCCACCGTGGCTCCTCCCAATCTAGGGGCCAGTCCAGCAAATAATCATGGCCAGCCCAGGGCCCGGTCCTCCCGCTTCAGCACCAGTCTACTCCCCCCTACTTCCTGGTAAGAAAGAAGGCACTGCACAACACATCAGGGGGTTGGAGGCCCATAGTAGATCTAAGGGTGCTCAACAAATTCCTGAAGGTACAAACGTTCCGAATGGTGGCGCTACAACAAGTTCTGTCCCAACTGCAGCAAGAAGATTTCTTGGCGCTGCTCGACCTCACTTATTTTCACATCCCTATTCACCGCTCACACCAGCGCTATCTACGCTTCGTGGTGGCAGGAGTACACTTATGAATTCAAGGCCCTCCCATTTGGCCTGCGTTCTGCTCCACAGGTGTCTACCAAGTACCTTGCGCCAGTGGTGGCTCGCCTGCGGCGTAGGGTCATCCAAATATACCTGTATCTAGAAGACTGGTTGGTGAGGGCCCCCTCCTACCCGCTGGCAGAAGTCAACACCATGGCCACCATCCAGTGTCTGCAGCAGCGAGGCTTCTCCATAAACTTCACAAAGTCACGCCTAGTTCCATCAAGACAGGCACTCTACCTCAGAGCGAGACTCAAACCAGTACTGACGAGAACGTGACGGCTCTTCTGGCGAAGGTGCGCTGCCTCAGCAGTGCCTGGTTGACCGTGGTCCGCAATTACAAGTCTTTGCTGCAAAGAGCTCAACAGGATCATCACAGAATTCCTTAACTCACCCTGCACCACAGCCCCGACTGCCTCATCACAAACTCTCTGCACCACAGCCCCGACTGCCTCATCACAAACTCTCTGCAACTCCCTGTCTGAACATTTCTACAAAGCAACCCTTGGCAGGACAGCCAACCTAAACACCAAACTCTCCATCCTGACCACCCGCTCTACACCTGCCCTACTAGACCCAATCCCCCCCCCCCAATCTCCCCAGAACCCTACTTTCTGCTCTTTTACGCCCATCTCGAGCGTGGAATTCGTGAACGTACCGTCAGCCGAGGCTCCGGCTGGCCCCTCGACCCCTGTCCCGTTTCTCTCCTCAAAGAAATCTACACCCTCACCTCTGTAGGACAATTGGCAAAGTCCATTCTTAATGACTCCCTCACCTCAGGCAACCTCCCAGAATCCTTCAAAATTGCGCATGTTAAACCTCTGCTTAGCAAGGCATCCATCGACCCTCTCCTACCAATCAACTACAGACCAATCTCCAACGCCCGATTCCTGGTAAACCTCATCGACCACACTGCATACTCGCAGCTCAATGGTTTTGTGGAATCTGTCTCCTAGACCCCGCACAATCAGGTTTCTGTCTGTGCCACGGAAAAGAAACCACGCTAATCTCTGTCTGGGATGACCTCATAGTCGCAGCAGAAGCATTCTTCTTGACCTCTCAGCATCGTTTGACACCATTAACCACATGATCCTCCTTGACAAATTGCACTCCTTAGGAATTTGAGATTCAGCACTCAACTGGATTGCCTCATTCCTCACTAATAGACAGCAAATTACCGATCTCCCCCTTTTCTCTCCTCTGCACACACAGTAAACACTGGAGTACTCCAAGGCCCCTGCCTGTCTCCCCTTCTCTTCAACCTTTATATGACCCCCCCCGCCCGGGATCATTCGCTCACACAACATCACCTGCTATAACTATGCGGATGGCATACAAATCATCTTTAGAATTCCTAAATTGACCACCTACCCTCAGCCTGACCTAGCAGCATGTCTCACCGACATTGACTGCTGGATGACGACTACCCAGGTAAACAGAGATCATGTTATGCAGCAAAACTGCTCTAGTTCCCCAGCCGGCCACCACCACTGTCAAAAACCTTGACTGCACAATGGACTCTTTCCACCTAAGGTTCCTAATGTGTATCTTCCCTTACCTTAACTACCCCAACAGACTGATTGCAATTATGTCCATTGTCATGTCCACACTTGACTATGCAAACTACCTCTACCTGGGCGGACTAGCTTACCAACAAAAAAACCTCCAAAGAGTACATAACTTAGCTGTCAGACGGCTTCTCGCATTGGGACGAAGGGACCACATCTCACCTGCTCCCTGCACCCTACACTGGCTCCCAATTGGACGCAGGGCCATCTTCAAATTCCTATGTGTTACCCACCGAGCGGTGCACAAAGCAGACCACAAATTCCTACAAGAAAAGATTACGCCTTACCACCCAACTCGCACCTTAAGGTCAAGCACTGCCCTCCTAGTGGTCCCCTCCTCCAATTCGGTCAGGATCGGAGGGTCTGCCTACTCAAACCTGGTGCCAACTTTATGGAACTCACTACCTCCCTGAATTAGACACAGCGAAGACAACAGGGCTTTCCAGAAGGCACTCAAAACATGGCTTTTTGCCTAAAAACACATAAATGAATCACTTGACTTACCACCACGACCAACAACTGGCGTGGTACCCCGCTCAATGCAGACCCTCTCAATATGGACCCTCTCATGGACTCTCAGGTGAGACGATATCTACCCCATTACCAGGAGCCTTTGCCCAGACTTGAAACACGAATTGTAGTGGCACCCTGTACTTGACGTAATTGATTCATTACCTCATCCGCAAGTTTATCGTACGCACTGAGGACTAGAGTTCTCAATTGCCAGTAATCTGGACCGACTGTGCTAGACTCGTAAGACAAGCACTAATAACGCTCACAAGCTTGATCAAGGCCATGCAATTATGCACAACACAATCAGTCCAAGAAGACATATGCCTGCTAATCCTACTAGTCTGTAACTCCAAGAGCAGAACTAGATAACGGGGAGCCGTCTAGCACTTACTTTGCTAATCACACCTACCAGTGAATCTATCTAGCAGAACTACCAACCCAAGCACTAATGGCAGGTATGAACTTGATCGTTGCCCTGCAAATATGCACTACGCTGTCAATCCAGGAAATGCCCTTGCTTGCTAATCCTACACATCTGTAAATCCCTGAGCAGAACTTTATACCAAAAACCACAAAACAGTTTATCATGCCATGTTCTTTCGAGAGAGGGGCACCTGCTACCTTTTTTGCATTTTTGTAAGGAACTAGGGGTTGGTCACCCTAAGTTATCTGGGGGACCCCAGAAGTGGACCCCTTGCCCACTGTGCTCAGAGAGGTACAGCTCCTCCTCACTGAGGCCCAACAAGGCTGAAACACGTGTAAGGGGTTGCTGTTGGTAGTCTTGTTCAAAGGAGGTTTGCCTGACATTTCGGTGCTGGACTGCCCTTGTGGGCAGGACAAAGACTGATATTCAAATGGTTATTCCTCCTTTGTGAAAAAAGACAGTGAGCTAAAAGCGATGGCTGCGGACTCTCACAGTGGGTAAAAACCACAGAACAGGTTATCGTGCTACCTTTTTTGCATTTTTCTATATACCAAGGAATGTTCTAGCACTTAATATTTGCTAATCCCAACAATCCGGGACTGTTTTAGTGGTACAACCTATCGGGGAATCCATTTTAGCAGAACTACTGACAGAGGACGTCACAGTAACGACATGAGTTTTGGGACTGATCTGCCTGTCACCACCAGTCAGCATTTGATGCAACAAGACACAGGTAGGACCTTAGCCTAACTGCCTGAACCCAAAGGAGATACTGCCCCCTCAATAGCACTGGAAGCCTAACGGTAATAAGGTCCCTCTGAAAAGCACACAGACACTCAAACACACCACTATTCTAACTCTTTCCTCTGCACCAACAAACAATAGAATGCTGCTACACCCCTCGATTAATTTGGCCTAGCTGCACACATACTTACACACCATATTTACCTCAACAGTCTTCAGAATGCAACTATACCCCTCAGAATCAGCCTAGCTGCACACACAGTCTCATTCTCAAACACCAGAGCTGCCAGAATGCAGATACCAAAGTCCATTGGTCTTGATGCACACATTCTACTGATCTCACACAACCACTGCATCACACCTAGCACTAGTATGCAGCTACACACCAATTATTGCACACTAGCTGCACACATACCAAGTGCACCCAAACACTTTTTACTACATTACTCTCTCCACTGACCTGGATTGCGGTCCCTAAGTGCGTTCAACCCACAGCACTTTGGAATCATACCAATGATAAAAGGTGCTATAAAAATGACCAATAACATAACATGCTGTCAACGTGCATCTCTTTGATCACTCACTGCAGGCTACGCATGCGACCTGTGCTGGAATTCCTGGATGGCGGGTGAATACAAGCCTCTGGTTCCTGGGACGTTCCTGGGACGACCGCATCATTCTGATACAGGTTTTCAAGCGGAGCCTTCAGCTGGTGGTCGGTGAGGGAGCATCTGGTGAAGGGTGCTACTGTCAGGTTTCTGGACCATCAGGCCACCGTTACGACGGATGCCTCGCTGGAAGGCAGGGGCGCCCACTGTCGGGACCAACACACAAGAGGCCTATGGTCCGAGGAGGAAAAGAGCCTGCACACCAACCTGCTGGATTGTGGGTGATTTCCTGGGCCCTGAAATCCTTACTCCACCTGCTGGTGGGGAAGGTGGTATGGATCTACACCGACAATACATCATCAATGTTTTATGTCTGCAAACAAGGAGGAACCAGGTCCCCAAAGCTATCCAAGGAGGCCCATGCACTCTGGCATTGGGAGTTGAAGCACAATATGTTTCTTATTCCCCTCCATCTGCCGAGGGCAATGTTCCCTCTAAGCTGTGCACATGTGCGCTTGCCCAGCTTCCATCTGGGTGCCGCTCAGAAGATTTCTAGCAGCGCACACGGACAATTCTCACCTATTCAAAAAGATTTAATAAGGCACAAAACACAGCAATTAACGGAAAATTCCTTTCTCTTAAAATAAACCAGTCTTGATAGTGTGCTCGTTTGCATTACACTACTATGCAAGGGTAACCGTAAAAACACCTAAAATCCCACACAAGTGGTTAAAAACTAATATGAAAAACTAGCTCCCTGATCAGAAGGATCTAACCAAGATATGCCTGCACACATTAACCAAATAATGTTCCCTCCCCACCCATGACTCCTAAACCCGACTCTACCACACTTTTAACTTGTGACTCTTAACTTCTGCCCCAAAACACATTAAGATACTACCGGACAACCTTGACTCTTCCTATCTTGGCTCTGCGAAGGTTAGCAGACCTGTACCTACACCCACTTGGTTTAGGTTTGTTGTATCATGAATAACGTTCACACGCCTGAACTTCTGTTACTCATTGTGCCTTACCAAAAGCGTCACTGACACTATATAATTGAACTACAGGCTCAAATATCGGATACTGACTGTAAGTAAGCAGGCTACTTGTATGTGTAACCTTATCCCATACTTACTCTTCTTTGTAAATATGTCACGCAAGTGCTTTGATGCGGCCTCCTTGCAAGTGAACACATTAATTTGCCCTCTAAAGATCTTGAGAAGACAAATTCGATGCTCAGTATATCATACTTTAGCATTACTAACATTACCCTATGAGTGGATAGCAATATTGCAATATCATTTGCTTAGCCTACAAGGGATAATGGATATTGACTCCCAGGGATTATCCATCCATAGTATCAGGGCACCGGATATTCAGACAGGAGAAAGCTTTTCACACAATCTGCCTTGTTTCCAAGTGTTCAGAGTTCCTTTGGGCATAGACCTTCACACATTCATGGTAACTCACTTCTATACAAAAACGGTTTCACTGAGCACTTGTGTAATCCTACACAATGATACAAGGGTAAGGTATGTTGAAAACAATCTTGTATGCACTGCAAAAGAATTGTGTACATGCAGAGTCATGACATTCTTACAATGCACTTCGTATGTTGAGGCATTAAATATGCCTTGCTTGCAAAGTATTGTGGGTCTGCAAATATTGAAGTGAGTGTTTACTGCTACAATCCCTCACTTTTTACCATGCTCCATCTAGTATTGGAGGTTAGCACAGGGGCCAGAGAAGGGTATGGGTGGAAGAGCACAGGTCATCACTCCTTGCGGGTAGTGACCAACCAACATATTTCAAAAGTCAGACGTTTTGACAGTACACTGAAGGAAATGTATTGCTTGTTTGCTAAAGGATAGGACATTTTACTACCCATCTAGACAACAGCACCTTCTTTTTCTTTCTATGTTCAGCTGAGGGCTTTTCAATGGAACCATGTGTTCTGTGTGTATAGTCTCTAGCATCGCCCTGCATCTTATTTAACCTTTTAACTGCCATGCGTTTTCCCCCCAGTGCCAAGTCTTTTTTGATGATTTCAGTATTTCACCATTCAAAGCCTTCTAACATTTTCTCCTTCATTAACCCCTTAAGTGCCAAGGACGAGCTATCTCGTCCTTGGCACTGGGGAGGTAATCCCAAGGACGAGATACCTCGTCCTTGGCACTTAAAGGCTGATCACAAAATTACAAAAGAGGGATCCATAGTTACAGAATAAAACCTCAGTAAGGCTCTTGTTTAATTTTCTCTAGGCTGTGTTGCGGAAGGGTGGGTAAAACTACACACTTTATTATGTACCTTGTCTTTTCACTTCCTATGTCAGGGGTACAAGCAGGGCTCTAATCAGATTTGCGCCCGAATTTGAGTCAAATGATTTTTATGGGAGTAAAAATGTATTTGGCTTTGCCAAAAGGGATACTTTCTGCTTGTTAAAAGATGTTATTTCCCCTTACAATTCCTCTTGAGATCGGGCATTAATATGATTAGAGTTCCTTCCTATGCCACTGCTCTACTGGTCACTAATACGAAAAAATATCAGTGGAGCTTTGTGGGTTGAAGCAATATGTTCATTGTTTCTCATTTTGGTTAGGCACCTTTTCTTTTTTTAGGGAGTAAAACATGTATGGCGCATATGTCTCTTGGCTGTAACTCTGGTGTTATCACTACCCACTGGAGAACGTAATGTAGATAGTAAGCAGAGGCACAGGAATATTTGATCATCCTATTCTGAGGTGCAGTTATCCTGATACAATTATCATCCTTCACCCAAATTATTAGGAGCATGTTCCCCTGACCCTTGAATTACTTCATTTAAGTGGCACTTAAACTCCTATCAGCATGTTTTTTGACACATTGCTTTTAATTGCCCTTTAATTTAATCCATCAGCAAATGTATTCTGTCTGAATTTGACAGCCACATCAGTTATGACAAGAGATATTTGTGTTTTGTAATACACACGAGTGATTTTCCAGCGGCATTAAACATAGGACTCATTACGAGTTGGGCGTTATCCCAGTGGTAAATCCACCGGAATACCATCCAAATGAATTACAGTTATCGCCACTTGGTCTTGTGGAATTTCCGCTGGATTACAAGTGATGGTGGCGATGTAATTCCCCAATCCTATTGAGTCCATTGCACTCAATGGGGCTTTTTTGGCAGAATTACTGCGGCAGAATTTCCGCAGTGGTAATTTCTGCCGATTCTGCCAATTTATCGGCGGTGAGTTGGAGGATTTACCGCCAGGATTTTCCTGGAGGCAAATCCTCCACTCCAGGCCCAAAAGTGTCATTTGGCGTAGTGGTAAAGTTGGCGGTAACTCATTACTGCTAACTTTATTACTGGCTGCTAAACTCGTACTGAGTCTGACATTTTTCTCTGCACAGACGTATGTTTGCAAGGTTAGGTGGCAGATGTTGAAGTCTTGGACTGGCGAATGAGTTTTCTGTATAATCACATATGACATCATTTATTTTAGCCTATGTGTTTGAATGAAGTGTTGTAAGATTTGTAAAGAATTGCAGTGGCCTGGGAAGAGAAAATTCCTTTCCAAGTTCTCATTTGTGATGGTAGCTCACAAAGTGACTTACCTCATTAGTTAGTTGCGCACATAGAAAATAATGTGTGCAAAACAGCCAACTAGTTCCGCACATAGAGACAAATAATTAGAGGGAACATTGGCCGAGGGTACAGAATACCTTAGCGGACTCACTCAGCAGGGCGTTGCGCTCTTGCCACGAGTTGGAGCTGCACGAGGATCAACTTCACCTGTTCGAGGCGTGTGGCACGCCAGAGATGGACCTTTTTGCCACAACAAAACAACCTTTTTGCTGCGACAACAATCGTGGCAAGATTTTAGCCACCCGATTAACCCATCGGAAAGCTTGGGGGACGCCTTTGCCTTTCCATGGGAGGGGAAGTTCCTGTACGCTTTCCCCCTCTATCCCGCTGGAGTCATCCACACCTTCAGACTGAATCGGTGCAAACTGATATTAGTGGCCCCTGCGTGGCTGAGAACGTTTTTGTACACCGACATCCTCGCCCATTCGTCAGCTGCTCCTCTCAAGCTGCAGCTAAACCAGGCTCTCCTGTCCAGGTACCAGGGGCGGTGCTGCGCCGCGACCAAGCCTCAGTCATTCTGACGGCTTGACTCATGTGTTCTTAGAATTTGGATCCTTCACCGTTCCACAAGACTGCTAAGAGGTCCTGGCTCATGCAAGAGTCCCATCCACTTTGAAGTGCCACAAAAGCAAGTGGCAACATTTTCAGGTGTTGTGCAGGAACCATCAGTTGTGGCCTCAGGCTGTCCAGCCGCAAGATAACTTACCTTAATTTGTTGTTGTTGGCTCAGTCGGGCTTGACGCATTCTTCCGTCAAAGTACACCTGGCTGCAATCTCAAGGTACAACCGCTTTGCAGGGGTGCCATCCCTGTGGTCCCATTGGCTGGTGAAGGAATTTGTACGTGGGCTGTTCCAGTTCTTTCCACCTGTTCGTCAGCCAGCTCTGGCGTATGAACTAAATGTGATGCTCGCAAAGCTCATTAAGCCGCTTCTCGAGCCTATGCACCTGGTCCATCAATCATCTTTGCTGGAAAGCCGATTTCTTGGTGGCCATTACATCGGCCAGGCGAGTGGGTGAAATCCAGGCATTGTCCTTTCACGAGGACAAGGCTATTCTGGGTACTAACCCAACCTTTGTCCCTAAGGTGCCGTCCTCTTTCCATCTCAATCAACAAGTGGTTCTGCCCATATTCTTCGGCATGCCAGCGTCTCCAGCCAAGTGAACACTGCACATGCTGGATGTGGCGCGTACTAAGTCATTCCGTTCTACGGATCCATCTTTTTGTGTTGTTTAGACCTTCTGGCCCGGGGAAGGCTCTGTCTCCATTTCCAGATGAATTGCAGCCTGCATTTCCTACTGCCATCAGCAGGCTGGCAGGCCGCTTCCTGGCAGGCCCTGGGCTCACTCCACCAGAGCGGTGGCTGCAACCACTGTTTTCCTCTCCCGGATCCCACTGCCTGACATCTGATGTGCAGCCACCTGGAGATCGGTGTATACATTCATCCACATCTCTGAGGACTCTAAAAAGTCAAACTTCCTATTGCACCTTCTCAGAGGTACTCTGCCTTTCCTCTCCTTCCCCCAGAAGCTCACTGTCTCCCAAGCTCTGGTTCTCTCTAGGTCAGACTATTGTAACAGCCTCTTTCTTAATCTACCTGCATCTACTCTCCGCAGCTAATCCAGAACAGGACTGCAAGACATGTCCTTGGCCTCAAGCCTTGGGATCGTATCTCTCCAGCTCTAAAATCTCTCCATTGGCTCCCAGTGGATGCAAGGATTAAATTCAAAACCCTCTGCATTGTTCACAAGGCCTACTGGGGCTTGGGTCCAAAATACCTTCAGCTATCCCTCTGCAAATACCTCCCCTCTCAAGCTCTTCGCGCCTCTACCTCTAACTCCCTCAGGGTCAGTTGTTTTTCAAAGAAACAAGCTGGGGGTAGATCTGTCTTCGGCTGGGGCCTCCCTCTGGAATAGCCTCCCTGCCACTCTAAAACTTGAGGAGAACCATCTCTGGTTCCGGAAGCACCTCAAGAACTTCCTCTTTGCTTCTGCCTTTGCTCCCCCTCTCCCCTGCTGATCTGCTCTCTCTTGGCACTGTGCACCTGGCCAACTTGTGTCCCCTGGGCCCAGGAACCTGCTCACCCTGCCACCCTCCTGCACTGCCTCCTGGCCACCCCTTGCACTGGGGACTGTATCTGTACCCATACAGTCCCCCAAACCCTCATTTTCTTCTTTTTCTGCACTTCTCAGACTTACCCAGTCTGCTGCCGTGAACACAGCACTTGCCACTTGCTGGCTGCACTACCACTGTTTATTGCTTCTATCTATTTATTTGTATTTATTATTATTTATCTGTTTCTCCTCTGCCCCGCACTTTCCACTCTCCCCATTCCATGCACTTTTCCCCTTCCCCTTTCCCATGCACTTGCGCGCTCTCAATGTCACTGGGCCTAGTAAGATTATGTTCTCCCCTGTTCCCCCCCCCTTGCCGCGCTCTGAAACACTTGTGTATGAGCGCAATACAAATAAAATATCGTATCACCAGGTTCTACTGTGTTGATAGAGATTCTGAAGAAGAGTCTAGAGTCGGCCAGTCATTTCTGCAGAACCTTTTTGCATGAGGTTAGTAAGTCTCCAGTGGTAAGTTGTACTGGAGCTTGCCTCTGCTCATGTGTATTGTTGTAATACTGCTTTGTAATCTATTCACAGCATGTGAATCTATGAACGATCCAATTCTGGAGAAGGAATTAGTTACTTACCTGTAACTCTGGTTGTCCAGCATTGGTATCCTTTCATAGATTCACATGCGACCCTCCTACCTACCCTGCATGGCTCATCTTTTGGCTCTTACTGCCACTCAGGTGCGCTTGCCAAATCTAAAGATGTCCAGCAGGGGAGGAGTTAATGGAGGTGTTCCTATTGGCTATGGGTAGTATGACCCAACATGACTGTACTAGAACACAGAGGTGAGTGAAGGTTTTAAGTTTAAGTTTAAACTGATCTGTTACTGAGGTGTCTTAGTCTGATGACAGGGAATATTCACAGCATGTGAATCTATGAAAGATACCAATGCTGGAGAAGGGGCCTTGTGCCGTAAAGGCACCAGGTCCAAAGTTATACTTCATAGGTTGGTTTATAAAGAGATGGAAGATGCCAGTGGCTATAACAAAAGGAAAAACGTAAGTCATTTTACTCAATCCCAGTCACTAGGATAGGCCTAGGACTGAATACTTGACCAGGCCTCCAATGACCAAAGTCATGTAAAGTGCAGTTTAGGGACATGACTTTACACCCTTATAACCTATGGAGAACAGGAGGGATAGGACAGAAACGGGTATTTTAATTTACACTTCTGACTCCAATTTCTTCATAGACCACTGCTGAGCTTCTGGAATCTGTTGGGGACACAATCTTCTGTGCTTTGCCCGGTCGACGAAGGCCCAGTTGTTGCGGGTACAGAGGTCACTTTCGGACACAGGATTTAGTTTTGGTTGGCTGGGCTGCTTAGGAATCAATTCCGGACATCTTCCAGCTGAACACTCAAAGAAAAGATGAAAACTTATGCAGTGCAGGTGACTTCAGGATACCTCTACGATGTGAAGAAGACTATCGTCAACACGGTCAGGCGGTGACAGGCAATCTTCCAGGCATGAGCAAAGGAGCAGGTCCTGCAAAGCCTCTGTGGATGTAAGAAGGCTAAAAATAAAGGAGCAGGCGTCTTGTTGAACAAGCTAAAATTCCTCCAAGTTCTAAGGATGCACACAGAATGGTGACAGCTGCAGAAAGGTAGCCCAGGAGAGAGCTAGTCAGTCCACCGGTTGATCCAGGGACACTTTTGAAGGCACAGAACCTTGAACCTGGGTTGACACTGCTTGTTCCCAGCAGTCCAGGAATTGAAGGCAGAGCGCAGGGCTTCACTGGAGTTGGTGCTGGTCAGTTACAGGTGTCGTCCTGCGGCCAACAGGCTGCTCTTCTTCATAGATGACTGGCTTCAATGATGATTTGGTCCAATGGCTGTAAGAGACCTCCCTGTATCCAAGATTTGGGCTGGTAGCTCGGGCAAGCCCACCAATGGCAAGAGTCTGCACCATTCAAACACAAACCTAGTAGCCATTTGGGGTATTTACAAATGTGCACAAGTAAAGTGTAAAACACGGTAGAAATACATCTCCTGCCACCAACCCATCATATAGACTTTGTATTTCGAACCCAAAAGTTATTATAAGGATTGAAAGATTCCTAACCACACTTCACTTTCGAGGGATGCAGTTGTAAAAATACAAGCAATCAATAAAGGAATACAGGGTCTCCCAGTACTGATAGCCTTAAGGACGGATCGGTCTCTCCATAAAAGTGAGCACAAATCTCCAGAAAGTCAGGTCAGGATGCAGACCATAGCAAAAAGATAGGATGCCCCGTTGAAGTCTATGGGAGAAAAGCAGCAAAATGCAAATCTTTCTTACCAATCATCATAGAGATGCTAGTGAAAGCCAAAGCATAAAATGAGTCTACCCAGGGAGAATGTATAGACACTGAAAAGGAACATACCCAGAACTGATCCCTGGGGATCCCTACCAATTAAGGGAGGAGTTAGAATTCTGTTTGATGGAGGAAGTGTGGTCCAAGAGGAAGGATGTAATACAGTTGAGTACTGTGTCAGATTGTTAGATGCAGGTAGGGATGGTCCACTTTGTGAAAGATCAAGTAGGAGGAGTATGGAGGAAAGGGGAGTGATGAGCAGTCGGTAGAAAGTCAGAGACACGGGTGTGCATGATTTTAGAAGAGTGTTTGCTCCAGAAGCCATATGGTGGGGTGGGTGTAGGGGCATAAAGAGGGAGTAATTCTTGACATCGTGGACAATTTGTCTAGACGTCTCTCGTAGTGAGAATTTTGCAGTGATGAAGGAGAAGGGTCTGTGGAAAGAGGGACTGTAAAGGTCGACAGTGGGTTTCTCTAGCAGGCAGGAACAATACTCCTGGAGAGGGAGGGATTGAAGAGGGGACATGTGCAAGCTCTTAAATTATTTCTGGTGTGAACGTGTTACAACGGCACATGATGGGTTAAGTGAAAGGAAAATGGATAGAAGCAAAGTGGGTAAGTGTGATGAATCAGTAATGATTCCTCCCAGAAACCTGGCCTGGGACTCTACTCATATGGCCAGGGAAAGGCAGACGCTTCCTTTTCCCGACCCTGGGAGTGGTGTACTGCGGGAGGATCACATGGGGATGAGAGGAGAACAGGTCAGGCAGACTGGGAATCCCCCCTGTTTAACTTTCCCCGTAATCCCACACTTTTGATGGTGGTTTTCCAAACAGCAAAAGTTAGAAAATCAAACTTTGTTGTTGGGCACTACAAGTCCCATAATCCCATTATTACTGGAACGAGGAAGAGGACAGAGGAGTTATGCTGTAGTAGTAGTCAGGCAATTAAGCCGAACAGCCAACACCTGAAGGAACCCGGGAGGCATAAAAGGCCCCCTTAGGTGCAGGCAAATTGGAAGGTGCTGGAACTGTGGCTGGAGTTCATGCAGTAGTAGCAGAGGCAGAAGAAAGGAGGCATGCAATTGGCAATCCAGGCAGAAGTGGGAGAGCCAAAGGGACGCTGGAAATATGATGTAGCAGATTTCACCTGCTTGTCCTGAGAATGTCCTGCACCCCCAAACTCTGAAGTGCAGAGGCTGCGCAGCAAAAGGTGTGCAGGAAGACTGCCTTCCACCACGTGAGCCTAATTGCAGAGGTTGCTGTGCCAGAAGCATGTCGGAGAGCGAGGCAAGGAGCTGTTGTAACACAGTGTGTCTCGGGAGCAAGGGGGGGGGGCTCCTTAATTAAGTGGCCAAACCAGAGACACCTTCAGCAAGTAAGGGTGTGGGTCCCAAGTGAAGCCAAAAGCAGTCAAAGTTGTGCAAGTCATGGAGAAAGAATCACAGAAGCCGGTGAGTCAAACCTGGCATTCTGATTCCTTGTACGAGCACTGCCGGCAACAGTATCCAGCTTTTATGTTCACTCACATATAAGAATAAGCAAGCTGAAGTCGTTTGTTGAATCCTTAACAATGGAACAATGGAAAAGTAGCACTCGCGTCTGATCAGGTAAACTTTCACTCGTGTGAAAAGCAAATGCTGCGGCAAACAATTGTTAAACCCTTAAACATTGTAAACCTTATGATGAAGTGGTTGTGTGTCCCTCATTGCGCAGAACAAGTGTTGCAGAGGGCTATTGTTGAACATTTCAACCTTGTAAAACGTATGAAAAAGTGGTTGCGTGTGCCATTTTATTAATCATCAAAAAGTTGTCTGCCTTGTATTGCTGACCCCTATAAGCAAGAAGATGATGGACAAGGTTTTACATTTTTTTGTGATCTTGGAGGAGAGGTAGGAGGCAAAGTTATCAGTTTGGGGGTAGGGCGAAGGAAAGCATAGCTTGGAGGGTTGTGGTAAAAGGGAAGAAAGAGGATATAAACACTGTATAGTAGTAGGATTCGGCAGAGTCAAAAGCAGTAGTAAGGGCAAGGAGAGAGTCTTCATATGCATTAAGAGGAGCAAGGGAGCCAGGTTTTCGCCAGTGGTGGTTTTCACCGGTTCATTGACTGAAGAATTCTATGATTGGCGAGGAGCTAAAGGATGATCATGCTAGCGAGTGTGTTATTGAACTCGCCAAAGGAGAGTTCAGTGAAGTGGTCAATTAGAGGTATCAAGGGGAGGATCTAACATAGTCCAGATATGGGGCCATAGTCCAGTTTGAACTACCTTTTGGTGATAGATGGAGGAGTGGGTAACAGTGGAGGAAGAATAGAAATGGTGAAGTGTATAAGTGAGCTATCAGAGGCAGAGGTGTCTATAGGGAGAGGAGTTGAGTCTGGAGAATAGGAAGATCAGATCAAGGACGATACCATTGGTGTGGGTTGAAAGAGTATAGGTTGCTCAGCGAGTGGAGTTAATCTGTAGTTGATGGGCCCTGGTAATATTGGAGAGGAGGTGGTCACCCAATATGAATTGGGAGATATCGGCAGGGATAGATTCAAGTTAATAATGTCTGTCCTTTAGCTAATCTCGACCAGTGCTTGACTTCTCATAACTACTAACAGCAATGGAATATTCATCATTTCACAATGATCTAACGGGGTGTGTCATTAAAGAATAACTTTTCCTCTCAACAGATTGGCACAAACCAAATGGCAGTTTGTGCAAAAGCACAGAACAAACCGTTTTATGTGGTGGCTGAAAGTTTCAAATTTGTAAGACTTTTCCCGCTGAATCAGCAGGATGTCCCAGATAAGTTCAAGGTTAGTGAAAAACAGCCAATTTCAAAATCCCTTTCTGCTTCCTTCCATGCTCTTATCAAAATTTGTATAATTTCAAAACACCTTTACTGAGTCATATTCTTAGCAGATCCTTTTCTATCCCTCTGGACTACCATTGTAATGTATTGCAATGCGAGATGGGCACATTGGACTAACACACCTTGTATTTCAATCTACAGTACAAGGCGGACACACTAAAGACTGTCCAGAATCTAACAGAGGAACATCCATGGATTGATTACACATCGCCCTCCCTCATCACTCTTCTGTTCACAGACCTTGGGGTATTAACCCCCTCTGCCGTTAGTGATGAGCTGATCAAACTCTATCTGTAAAAGAGCAAAACCTTTTTTATGAACTGCACAAACAAAGGAGTTTATTTGGGGGCTATGGAAGAGTCTCATGTGGGGAATTTGTGGGGCCAAAAGATCATTGTAATAGGATTCACAGGAGCCCAACGCACAGCCTTTTTTTTTAATCTAACAATTGATTTGATGTAAATCCAGCAAAAGTGGATTAAAAATGTTGTTTAGCCTTATACATTGCATTTTCCCCAGGCCTTTAACACTGGACTTTGTTGGCCAATATTTAATTTACAAGGAAGGAATATGCTTGGAAAGTAAGTTATCCACAGCTTGATAGAACTCAACAGGAAACTCAAATGTGTCAGTTCAGGAATTTCTTTTTGTTATTTTGACTGCATTTTTTTTCTTCCCCCTATCTTGTTAATGGCTTGTGTGAGCTTGTCGGAGAAACTGAATAAATATGACCTCAATGTAGTCATGAAAGAAAATGTTCATGTGGTGCATTTAATCAGATGCCACAAGTGTTAAAATATTTTACATTTAGCATAAAGGTGGTATCATAACAAATGATATTGTAAAATCCCAAATGCCAATCTATATAGTTGAAAAAGGTATGTCATTGATTTTCAAATGTATTGTTTATATACATAAAGAGTTTGAAACTGAAGGGAGCTGGGAGCTAGTTAGCTCCTTCTTGTAGCCTAGAAGAACCTAGTTAGCTTGACACCAATAGCTACCAGGAGCTACTTTTGTCTTCCCAGGACAATGGATGCCGAACAAACACGCCTATGTGAATTCTACTCAGCATTTGGGACAATCAATACCTATACGGGCTCATCTATACGATATGTAAAGCATAAGGGGTCATCATTAATGGACAGAATTATAGGTTTGTCTCTTATGTGGAAGTTAGATTTGCAGAATGCGGTGTACTAGCTCCTTGCACGCCAGTGTTAGCTCCTGGGCAATGGTTAATCCAGGATACCCAGGAGCTGCATTTAGCTTCTGTTTTTCCAAACTTAAATTGGATCCTTCGCAACATTAAATAATGTGTGACAACTCCAGACACTGTTCCAAAAGTCAGGTAGTGACAGATGAAGACAACTCTCCTTAGGATGGTTTGATAGTTGTTCTAAATTATAAATCACCATAGTGTTCACACAACATACAAAAGTAATTCTTTAATGAAGATGCTTCCAAATATGCATTCAGAAGTTGTGGCCTCTGGTAATATGCTGTCAATTTTTCATCATTTATTAAAAGAATTGACTAATACACTCTGTGCAGTTCTCATACATTATAAGTCAATATTGACCTATCCAGAGGAAAGTCTCTCCATACTACCTTAGCATGCTGGTGTCACTCATCCTTGGGCGGATATCCCAAATGCTGACTGTGCACCAAAAGGGTCAGGATTCCCCATTTAGGATGCATTGCAGGCTACTTCAAGCTGTTGGTTTGATCTCCTCCGTTCACCCTTTAACCAAACGTTTATCACAAGCTCTAATAGCAGGTTGCACTCCAGGGTTTGAATCGCCAGTGTGGACATCTGATTTGTGCCTTTCGTGCACTCAACTTTGAGCCAGCCCTTCTAGTTATTGACGATGTAGACCAATCTTGCAGACAAGCGTACTTGAACCGCTTAAGCATTACACTCCGTTTTCTAACATTGTGGCAGATTCAATCTCTGGTGCCAAAATGTACCATTTGACAGTACCTGCCCATCTGATTGTGGCCATTTCACTGCATTCGGTGAAATGGCCATTTTGCTGCACCATTTTTTAAGGGTGGGAGTTAGGGTGCAATATAGGTTGCTTTTGAGTATAGTGGGACAGGGTAATGGTGGGGCTGGCAATCTCGATTAGATGTCCCTGATCTAATTTGAAAAAAAGCAAGAAATGTAGCAAAAACCCTAGTGCGATAGTATGTCCCTGATCTAATTCGACAGGGAAAATGGCATCCTTTTCAGCATTGGCTGGAGGTTTTAAGATGCAGCATCCAGGCGCTGTAAAGTGAAATCCTCTCCTAAACGATACAGTGAGGCTGGAATAAGAGTGACACCAACTTCCCTTTTTCCTTCATAACTTGGACAGGGTGAAATATCCTAAATGGTCCACCCACTCAACCCATACAGTCCCACCAATGTGCTCTGGCACATACAATGTGTTAATCTCCTGCACTATTTATCTTCTCTGCCCATTCACCATCAACTGCTCTTGACCTGCCTCACTAAGGTCGCCTATCTGTTAACAAATGGTTTCCAGACAATCCCTTGCCTCGCTCTTTCGATGAACATTGACAACATGCAGTATATTTTGCTGGGTAGCTGGAAATCTGCACTGGGTTTAGCCACTACTAACATTGAATCAAACATCCATACTTGAAGCACCACCTCATCTGTTGGGTTGAGTGACTTGAACCCCTTTGAATTCAGGGTTTTGGAACAATATTCGGCCCATTTATGCCACAATATATTACCAGACAGGACACTTGTTTGCCAAACGGCAGACTGAACGAGGGCAAAGAGGCTGGAAGTGGTGGTTTCTTAAACAGGTGTGAGGTTGGGGGTGGAGGGAAATTTGGGGTGAAATGCGGAGAGGGTTTGGGTGTCGGGGGCAAGGAGGCAGAGTCCTGTGAGAGAATGGAGAATGGAGCATGGCCTGGCGACTGACCGGGGGCTGTGTGGATGTCCCCCCCGCACAAGATGAGGGAAATGGGGGTGGGGAGGAGACCACAGGGGTTGGGGTGTCCCCCGCATTAGTGGAGGGAATGGGCACAACAATGGTCTTGGGGAAACCAGGCTTCAGTAAAACTGGCCATTGGAAATACACCATGGATCCTGAAATAAGATTTCGCCTCTCGTAGCCCTGTCACAAAAGTGATTTACAAACTCACTAAGGAACTGAGGAGATGCTGGTTTGCAGAGGATTGTGAGGGTGACTGACACAATACAGAGAAAACCAAAATGGCCAGCTATGCTTCTACTACCTGGGTTTCCCATCATGTGACAAGGGCCAAAACAAAGAGCATTATAGGAAAGAGGACTAGAATAAAAGACTACAGAACCAAGTAATGGAATTCTCTTTGAATCGGACAAGTTTTGTGAGCCCGAAAGTACAATGAATGCTTTGTTAGGAACCTTGAGATGATCGTTAAATTCATGAAAGTAATGAGAAAGAAGAGAGATGATGAAGAAGGTTTCAGGATCATGCCAAGATCAAAGTTTGGGTAATACCCCAGAGATTCGCCCATGTACTATGAGAAAGATGCAAGACTGAATGAGAAGGTCTCTGAACCATATAAAGGTGTCTGAATGCAGCATGGCTGAGCACCATTTAGCGAGTGAGCGATAAATGAAGGAAGTCTCTGATCCGAGTTAAATTACCAAGACGAGAGGATGCCTACTGTGTTTTGTATTATTTTTACAATCCTGTGGAGCACTGTAAACCCTTAAAACCCTACAGATTTGGACGTTATGCAAAGCGACGGCAAGCTGAAAGTCACTGATAAACTCTGATAATCCTGAGAAAAGCTATGGCCCCTGAAGAGTGGTCTCTAAGGCCTTGTGACACTGGAAGTCCTTGCATTTTGGAAGGGTATTACGTTGTTTCATCGATCGCCGTTTTTTCAACTGGTGTTTTTACGAAAACACTTTGGCGAAAAAACTACATTTTTGGGGTTGGGAAAGGGCAGATAAAGGGTTTGGAACAGTAATAAAAATCGGTGGGAGAGGGGAGGCATGGGGGCGGGGGGGAGACCCCCCAAAAATAAAAATCAACAATTTCCGATGACAATTTTTTTCAGCCAAATGCTTTTGTAAAAACACCTGTCGCAAAAACGACTGTCGATGATATGACATAGCACACTTTGAAGGAGCTATGACAGGTCTATCCTTGATAATTTGTGTAGAGAGGTGATCTTTTTTTTCATTTGTATAGCAAACAATCAGCCCGTGGACAAGCTCTTTCATTCATTTGTGGTGTGAAAGTGTTATAACAGCACAGGCTGGGTTAGATGAAGGGAAAATGTATAGAAGCACAGTGGGTAAGTGACTTGAAAAGACTTGCTTTGATAATTTGAGTAGAGGGGTAATAGAGGTAGCTACTAAGCCTGTAGGGAATGTGAACTCTTCAGAGTAACTTCAGAGTTGATGTCAAGCCACTGGAGACACTGTTAAAAGGCAAAGATAATTACTATGGAGTTGTTCTGCTTCCCTCCATATTTGTAGGATGTTCTGGTGGGGAACAGGAGCAGTTTTGCTTGGCAAAATGTCAGCTTTTGAATAAGAATGGAATCGATGCCTTAGTCTGCCCTCTGGTCCTTTTCCATCCGTTTAGGATTTCTGTGATAGATAGCTAGGATTAGCGGGAAGCCGGTATGCTGTAAAGGGTCTATGGACGTATAAGTACAATATAATAACTGATCTTTTTTTTTCCCCCTTTTCCGCTAAACCTGCTAGGAATTAACCAAGAAACATTAACTAGAGGCGATCTTAAGTTATATTAACTGAAAAGACTCTTGGAAAACTGGGCAAACTAGCTGTTTACCCAGGAACTATAATGCAATGAGTAATCCTTTCAAAAAGCCAAGAGAGTGTCCAATGGGACCGTCCTGCAAATAATGTCTAAAGGGACATGCCTCTAGTTAGCCACAAAACTGCTTTTGCCCGACTGCCTGTGCGTGAATGCCTTTAGGGTCTAGAAGAGTAGCACATTAGAATACATGACGCAATCCATCCTGCAACTGAAGATTTTGCTGCATGCTTTCCAATGTAAAAGCATCTGCAGGTGATGAAAAGCCAATCCAAGGCACAAATGACCTTTGTCCTGTACAAATAAAATCTTAGCAACCTATAGACATTAAAGTTTTGCAGGAATATAGAATTAGTTATGACTTTATTTATTGATATCGCTAAGGTGGCACTACTAATTTACCATTCCCAATGTACAATCACACCCAACAATTATGGGTAAGGAAAACAGTGTATTCCTCAAAACACGAAATACATTTAAAAGAAATAACTCAATTTAAACTAAAGCAGTCTCCAGCTTTATACCAAGGAAATCACTACAATGTTATAGATACAAGAACAATTGGTCAGTAAAACAAATTCTACCTGTCTACATGAATACTGCTACTTGTTCACACGCAATCATTCCTTTCCATGATCAATTAGATGTATACAAATCTATATTATATTCTAAAATATGCAAGACATTCTAAACATTTTGTATTGCTTCGATCTTGGCAACACAGTGTACTCCAACATGAGGCATAGCATTTCTGTTTCAACTGGCGGAAATGAAAGGCTTTTTTTCTAAAAGTTGATCCGCCAGGCGACTCCTTTCGATCCCTTATTGACTCCTTTAAATCAAATTATAATGCACAAAATTAGATTCCGTGTCACAGGTCACTGGAGTGTGACGGTATATAAAAGCCCAAACCGTCATAAATTAGTTGAATTTGGACGAAAAACTCTCAGACTCTGTGCCATATGAGAAAATTGCTTTAATTTAAGTGTTCGGTGTGAAACTGAGGCCCTCTCCATGATTACACGTGTTTCGGCTCAGCTGAGCCTTTCTCAAATCAGGGCTAATACAGCAATGCTCTATGCGAAATTTCTGCGTGATGAGTATCAGCAAAATAATTAAAGGGTTAAATCCCAATGTTCTATTCTCTTGCAACTTCTGTCCCACGCGTCGGCTGAAACGGAATTCCCCTACAATCCCCAGTGACAATCTCCATTTATTTATCAGAATACTTTCCCTACGTTAACCTAAAAATGATCTCCTTGACCCATAAGGCCCTAAACAATGCTGCTCCTAGTTACTTGACGGACAAAATAAAAAGTAAAACATCTAATAGACCCATGAGACTCGCCAACTCCAATTGCCTGGTAGTACCCAGATTTAGACTTGCTAAAATTGGTGGTGCAAGCTTCCCTGTGAGAGCTGCCAACTTGTGGAACGCTTTGCCACCCAACCTAAGAGTAGACCAACCCTTCCCACACTTCAGAAGGAACTTCATCAAACATATTAATGCTAACAACGGCTAGACACCTGAACCTTCACAAGTGTAGCCCTACTTAATGCACTCAGATGCGTTAGTAACCCTTATGTTTATAACTGCTAACTCTGTATATTGCTAACTGTACATTGATGTAATTTTGTAATATTGTAAATTCATTCATGCAACATTGTAAGTCTTGCATATACTTGCTGCTGTGCCCTGTAACCCAAGGGTCTGGAGCGCATTATAAATAAATAGAACAAACAAACAAACAAAATATGGCACAGGGGATCTTACTTGCAGGTAAGGCTGCCCACAGTTACTAGGCCTCCGGCACCCCAATAACTTAAAAAAACTCCAGTGACCAGGCACCTCTCCCACCCCCCCAGCTCACCTACACCCCCCCCAGTTCCCCTTCCTGGATCCCAGCCCTCCCGCCCCCGAGCCCTGATTGGAGCTTTGCTCCATGTGTATTAGGTCCATTGACCTACGTGAGTCTGCTCGGTGGTCAGTCATAATGTAGAATGAAATAATGTCGAAAGTCAAAATGTCGAAACATTTTTTTAGAAAACAATGTCGAAAACCAATAATGTCGAATTTTTTCTACATTTTTTCAAATTTTTTAAAAAAAATAAATAAATCTAAATATGATTAAAATGTGTTGAGTACGAGGGGTGAGAGGGTGGTGGGGGTTGTTGGGTGAGGGGGGTTGGGGGGACCCCCCCCTAGTAAATGATACTCTTCTTGTTTATGTATTTATTGATCGTGCTAATTGACATTTTTTTCGACATTTTTTTTTTCTAAAAATTGACTTTTCATTATATGTATAGGTTTTCGACATTTTCTTTTCGACATTATCACTATAAACCAGTCCGCTCAGCTCCCCTCTCCACTGTAACCCAGGTAAGGCTGCCCACAGCTCCTAGGCCTCCGGCACCCCAATAACTTTTAAAAAAAAACTCCAGTGACCAGGCACCTCTCCCACCCCTCCAGCTCACCTACATCCCCCCCAGCTCCCCTTCCTGGATCCCAGCCCTCCCGCCCCCGAGCCCTGATTGGAGCTTTGCTCTGTGTGTATTAGGTCCATTGACCGACGTGAGCCCGCTCGGTCCCCCTTCTACTGAAACCCAGGTAAGGCTGCCCACAGCTCCTAGGCCTCCGGCACCCCAATAACTTAAAAAAACCTTCAGTAGTCCTTTCCCACCCCGCACCCTCCTCCTGCTTTTCCTTTCCCTCCTGCCTCCTGACCCGCACCCCCCTGCTCTCATCTGTGCCTCCTAGCCACATCCAGCGCCTCCAGAGCAGCCCTCTGCCCGGCAGCCCCTGTGGCTAAGGGCCTCAAGGCAAAGGGCGGCTCCAACAGAGGCGACTCCAGTAAATGTCAGCAGGTGTCCACAGGGGAAGCCACCAGTCAGCCGTCAACCAGCAACGACCAAGGACCGATGAGGTAAGCGTGGCCTAGGTGGGGGATAAAGCAATAGCTTGGCCCTGGAAGCCTAGCCCACTTATAGACAAGCTTGCTATATTTGTTCCCAGATTGCATTGATAGGCCTCTCTCCCACTATACAGTTCTCCCAAGTTCAGCGGGGGTCTGGTCCCAAATTGCATTGTACGATAATCAGATTGCATTGAAAGGCCTCTCTCCCACTACACAAGTCTCCCAAGTTCAGCGGGGGGTTCTGTTCCCAACTTGCATTGTATGATATTCAGATTGTTTTGGTGGCCTCTCTCCCACTATACAGGTCTCTCAGATTTAGCAGGTGTTCTGTTCCCAAATTGCATTATATGATATTCAGGTTGCATTGATAGGCCTCTTCCCCACTATACAGGTCTCCCAAGTTCAGCGAGGGTTCTGTTCCCGAATAGCATTGTATGATATTCAGATTGCATTGATAGGCCTCTCCCACTATACAGGTCTCTCAAATTTAGCATGGGTTCTGTTCCCTAATTGCATTGTATGATATTCAGATTGCATAGATAGGCCTCTCTCCCACTATACAGGTCTCTCAAATTTAGCAGGGTTTCTGTTTCCAAACTGCATTATGATATTCAGGTTGCATTGATAGGCCTCCTCCCCACTATACAGGTCTCCCAAGTTCAGCAGGGGTTCTGTTCCCAAATTGCATTGTAGGATATTCAAATTGCATTGATAGGCCTCTCTCCCACTATAGAGGTCGCTCATATTTAAAAGGGGTTCTGGACCTAAATTACATTGTATGATATTCAGACTGCATTGATAGGCCTCTCTCCCACTATACAGGTCTCTCAAAATTAGCAGGGGTTGCGCGCTGCGGTCCAGGCCATGTGGTCTTCATACCCGGATGAACCCCCAGAAACACCCGAATTGCAATATATAGCCAACTCTGGTAACAGTCACGGGATAGTCTCCTCCATGTACAAAATGCTGCTGATGAAGTCTCCGGACCAACCTGCTCGAGCCTGCAACGAATGGGCCAGTGAGCTTGGCCTTGAGATCACAGAGGGTTTATGGAAGAAGATGTGCTCACATACGAAGAGTCTCCCTGAACTTTAAATTTTGATGTATGCAGTATAAATTACTAAATAGGGTATACTACACCCCACACAAACTGAATAGGTTTGCCAGTGCCCAGACACACGCTTGCCCGAGATGCCATTTTGAGGAGGCGGATCATATACACATGTTCTAGTCATGCCCTGTGCTAAATACATATTGGACCGGATCCTCAGGGCTCTCTCTTGAGATTGTGGACAATGAGGTGGACCCCGACCTGCTGGGGGTGCTATTTGAGGTTTGGGGTAATGATGAAGTCAAAAAAGTATCTAAGTTTCTAAATATAAGTATCATGGTGGCCAAAAAATGTGTACTGCAGCACTGGAAACGTTCATCTCCACCTACTTTCACGATGTGGTTAAATGCACTTACTTGGATGCAAACCTGCGAGGAGGAATACACTGCATCGCTGCCGGTGCAATCGCGCCTTCAAAATGTATGGACTGAATTCGTCAGCTACCTCCACAAACAAGCTGAGGAGGCACCTGCCACCCCGCCTCCCTGAACACTGTGGTAGAACCAAACCACATCACAGTTAATATATCATGTGCCTTTTGTAGGATAATCGAAGTACCGTGTACCGTTGTGCAATGAAACGTGAACTGTTGATTTCCTTACTTGTGAATGCCTTATGTGTGTAACTGCTACTAACTTCTGCCAACTAAAAATACGTTTAAAAAAAAGAAATTAGCAGGGTTTCTGTTTCCAAATTGCATTGTATGATATTCAAGTTGCATTGACAGGCCTCGCTCCCACTATACAGGTCTCTCAAATCTAGCAGGGGCTTTGTTCCCAAATTGCAGTGTGATATTCAGGTTGCATTGATGGGCCTCTCTCCCAATATACAGATCTCCCAAATTTAGCAAGGGTTCGGTTCCCAATTGCATTGTATGATACTCAGATTGCATTGATAGGCCTCTCTCCCACTATACAGGTCTCTCAAATTTAACAGGGGTTCTCTTGCCAAATGGTATTGTATGATTCTCAGATTGCATTGATAGGCCTCTCTCCCACTATACAGGTCTCTCAAATTTAGCAGGGGTTCTGTTCCCAAATTGCATTGTATGATATTCAGGTCGCATTGTTAGGCCCCTCTCCCACTATACAGGCTCCTCAAATTTAGCAGGGGTTCTGTTCCCAAATTGTTTTGTATGATATTCAGGTTCCATTCATAAGCCTCTTCCCCACTATACAGGTCTCTCAAATTTAGCAGGGGTTCTGTTCCCAAATTGCATTGTATGATATTCAGGTCGCATTGTTAGGCCTCTCTCCCACTATACAGGTCCCCCAAACCTAGCAGAGGCTCTGCTCCCAAAATCTGCATTGTAAGGATTACAATACTCCTTAGAGCCCCCCCTACCACGTGGGACTCTAGAACATAGTTGGACTTCGTCTCAAGCACAAACCTAGCCCTAACCACTTTAACATACCCCTAGAGAGGACCAGACAGTGATAGTAGAGTTTCAACCACCCTCACCTTTTCCGAGAGACCTACATAGACAACCACTGAACTTTGAACTATTCCCCCCCCCCCCCCCCCCCCCCCCAACATCCCCCTGACAACTGTACGCCCAGCACCACAACCACACCGGACAGCGCTCTGAGGATGCACAAACCAACCCACCTGAAGAACAGACAGCACAAAAAAGCACCCTAGCCTACCAACACAAGTAGAAACTCCAGTACTGCCATCACAAGACATCGCAGCCAACCACTCAACCGGCACCTCCGCACAGAGCACCGAAATGCCCCGGACCAGGAAGGGACACCGAGAAAGGGCACAAGACAAGGCCGCACAGGACACAGATGCACAAATCCAACCCACCACCAAAGCAACAACTAAAAATAGAGGATACACAACACCAAAAACCGAAACGACCAGAACGACCTTCCAAAGGGAAAATCCTTGTACCTCACATCTTACGTCGTAACAACCCCCGAACCAGATCGCCCCAACAACACAGAGACATCAAGACACACTAAGAACAACCCGGGACAACCAGGAAAAAGACAAGAGCACCCAAGAAGAGTGTGGATAAACTCTGACGCCATCACCCCATACATCACAAGAACAGAAGGACACCCTCAACACCCATGCCACACCGGTCAAATCGAGGACGAAGATCTAACATCCAACAACCCAAACATCAACCTAACTGACCAATTCAACGAAGAAGAAGCCTTCACAGACCTTCACCTAACCGGCATAAATAGAGAAGTACCGTCATTGAACAGCCAAGCTTTCAATCAGTAGACCGCGTCAATGAAGATGCAGCCTTCGCTGATCCTCATCCACCCCAATCAACGCCAATAACGATGCAGCCCAACCAAACAACCACAATCCAAAACAAAGAACAACTAACAAGCAAAACACCAAAAAGATCCACTGCAACCTCATCAATGCAAGGTCAATGTCCTAACATGCCACCGAAATATACGATCTGCTCTGCGACGGAGGGATCGACTTCCTGTTTGTAACAGAAACATGGCTAGACGACAACTACAAGATCACCCTCAACAACTGCCTGCCTGAATACTTCAAATGCGTCCAAGTTAATAGAAAAGCCAAAAGAGATGGGGGGGGGGGGGGGGGCTGGCAATCATTCACAAGGAACACCTGGATATCAAATTGGAAGACCCACTAAACCTCGATAAATGTGAATCCCTAATCATACGCCTAGCAGTAGGCCCCAAAACAAACCTGAAATTCATACTAATATATAGACCACCAACCTACGATGCAACCTTTGTAGACGCCTTCACAGAAGCAATCACCGCCCTAGCCATCAAATACAATCACCTGATAGTCCTCAGAGATTTCAACATCTGATTTGAAGAAGAAACCATACAAAAATCGCTAATCAGCCAACTTTAAGCAATTAATCTGCAACAACTAGTCAAAAGAGCAACCCACTCGGCAGGGCACACACTTGATGCAATCTTCGCGAACAAACTACTCCTCACCACGGCACCCCCAATTCAAATACCCTGGAGCGACCATCTCATCATCCCCTTCATAATCAAAATGACCACCCCAACAAACAGTCAACTGGACAAAACACAACACCGTGAAAAGAAATTGGAGAACCATCAACCACTCCAACTTAATTAAACTCCTGGAGTTTAGCAAACCACACCAAACATTCATGGAAGATGATGACCTGGACAAAAAAGTTGCCAAAGAAAAACCCTTCACTCCTTCTCATAAACGGGCAATGGCAAAATGGTTCACCCCACTACTTAGCACCATGAAAAGGAAAAACCGAAGACTAGAACTTGATTGGGGAAAACAAAACGACGATGCGAAAAAAATGAAATTCCTCCAGCACAACCGCGCATACAAAAAGGAAATACAAAAAGCAAAGAGGAAAACACTACGACAACCGAATCACCAAACGCCCAAAAAGAATTCTTCAAAATCATAAACGAAATCAAAAACCCTCCGGGATGTAACAACACGCCAACTCCGTCCACGAAACTATGCAATGACCTTGCTGACCACTTCATAAACAAAATCACCAGCATCCAACAAACCATACAAAGCAGACTGCCTGATCTGACCACAATCCCCACCTACACCCAGGAGGAACACCCAAACAAACTACGGGGCTTTCCAGAAATATCGGTGGAGAGAGACATTCGTCAAACTGGTGAATGAAAGCAATAACTCTGGGAAAGTACCACAAGCCTTAAAAAATGCATACATCAGGCCACTACTCAAAGATACAGCGGGAAACGTAGAGGACCTCTCCAACTACAGACCCATCTCCAACATCCCGTACACAGTGAAACTGCTCGAAACATACATATACAAAACGACCCAAGACTTCATAGAAGAGCACGGCCTACTAGACCGCGCACAAGTTGGCTTCAGACCAATGAGAGGAACGGAATCAGCTCTACTCTCAATATGGGATGATCTGAAAATGAACACAGACTCGGACAACAGCAGGGCCTTGATACTACTAGACCTATCAGCAGCATTCGACACAGTTAACCACGACACCCTCATAACAAGACTCGAAAGGACTGGGAATAACAGACACCGCATTACTATGGATCAAATCCTTCCTAACAAGCAGAACGGAAACCGTATGAATGAAACCCCTTCAAATCTAGCCCGAGAAATTCGACCTGTGGAGTAACACAAGGATCCTCCTTCTCCCCAAAACTATTCAACATCTACCTGCATCTACTTATCAGAATCAAGAGCCACGGCCTCACCTGCTACAACTTCGCAGACGATAAACAAATACTCTTCAAAATACAACACAACCCGGAAATAAACTCAACGTTAGAAAGCTGCCTCCGCGATGTATACCTCTGGATGAACTCCAACTGTCTCAAAATCAACCCAGGCAAAACAGAAATAATGATTGTCACCAAAAAATGGAGGAGAAAACCACTTCATCCGTTGGCCAAGGGAACTCGGGACAACCCCAGCACCCCGCTGATTGTAAAAAACCTAGGGGTCCTGATGGCCAATAATCTCACGTTAGAGCCACAAGTAAACACCCTTCTCAAGAAAAGCTTCTTCCTCCTGCGAACGGCAAAGAGGATACTAGCATTCCTATCGTTCGCCAACAAAACAACCACCATCATCATCGCCCAAGTCATGTCCTGAGTAGACTACGCCAATAGCCTTTACTTAGGCATGCCGGAATGACTTTTAAAAAAACTACAACGCATTGAAAACACGGCAGCCAGACTGCTTCTGAAACTACCCCGGAGAGAACACACCACACCGGTGCTGAAAACACTACATGGACTACCAATAAAACAACGGATAAAATTAAAAACAATGGGCATCACACACAGAGTGGTACACAACAAAGGTGCTAAGTTCCTGAGAGACAAACTGCGTCTTTATAAACCAACAAGAACGCTCAGATCAAGCATTGACATCCGCCTGGAACCGAAACCCTACAACAAAAGAAAACTTGGAGGATCCTCCTCTCACCAAGCCCCGAAAACCTGGAACAACAAGTACATACGTAACACAAGAACCCACCTACTATTCAGGAAACTACTCAAAACCTGGCTCTTCATGTTGTAACTAGAAAGACCAGCCACAGGGGCATGCACACAACTATAACATCTATGAAAGTAGAGAGAGACCCGGATCCACACCAAGCTATCAACGGGGAAAAACCCTCACAAAAATATCCCAGAACATACTAAACTGCTAACTGGGAGACAGCCGCAATACGACCAAAGACTGTATACATAGCAAGACAACGACAGAAACACTATGACAAATCATCAAGAGGCCCATGACCTTAAACCATAGCCACTCCCAACAGACCTAAGAACAATAGACAGAGGGAAAGGAAGCACTACACCACGAGCCCCAACCCGGTGGGTGAGAAACCAAATGTTTCATCATTGCTAACCGTCCACCTACCACCCAGCGGGAAGCACAATGCCCCATCACACAAAAACTACAACTAACATCCCCAAGGGTGCTCACCCCACACAAACCAATGAACTAACAGAAAGACAGTCATGACAAGAGGAAACTTACGACTGAATACACAGGCCCACCAAGACAGAATCACCAGAACACCACTCCGACCCTGAACCATTCAAAACCTCAACTGACCAGTGTCACACCAGATAATAAGAGAATATAGATACTACCAAACCAAGCCCCACACCAGACGAAAGGTTCAGACACACCTATCAACCCAAACAATACTCACTATGATGCAAAGGGGTCAGCGCAGCACCAACAAAGTGAGTCGGCCCATGAGGAAACAGCATCAACCCAACACACAGGGATACAACTATAACGGAATCAGAAAGTACCTGAATCAGGACACAAACCCCACTAACCCAACCCTCCATCTTCTGCATACTTAAACCACACAAAGCCACACAACCATCTCCCAGCAATCCGCACACACTTTACCACGCTGCATCAACAACACATAAACATCACCTACAGCACTCGAGGTCTTGCCCGATCCGATACTAGCACCAAAGCCCAGCACTGGGTGTATACCGAGCTAAAGCTGCCAACAGCACATCACCTCTCCTGCTCCCCTCCTCCAGACTAACCATACCCACCCTTCCTGTTTACAGACCCGCCAGAGCGCCTGTGGACTAATTCCGTTGGTGACGGTGCGCTATATAAGTACCTTTAACATAACATGTATACAAGATTTTGTGAATGTGTCCACAGCTTTCAATAAATGTGTGTGCAACTTTCATTCTGTATATGCACTCCCAGCTTTTAAATACATGTGTGCGGTTTTAGTCTGTGTAGTTTTCAGTCTGTATGGGTGTGTTCAGCTTTCAACCTACGTGTGTTTTGAGTTGAAGATGTAATATTCTCCACGATTTGGGGTATTATGTTAAACCACCCTGTGCTTTCACATAGAGCTGTCTGTGCATTTGAAGACCGGGGACTGCAGGGGTTTAACACTTTACAATATTTTCTATTAATATAATTAGTTCTCTGTGTTTAGAATTAATACTCAGTGTTATTGCTGTTGCACAAACATATAATGTATGACTAGATTCACTTCAGCTGCAAATTTGACATAATATCACATTACACAAGAGTGTGTCATGACTACACTATGGCCCGTGTGATGCTATGTCGGCATAGGCCAAGGATTTGATTTATGGGTGCTTTGTTTTACAAAAACACTCTGCATTCAAGTGCACAAAATACTGTCTGTTTTAAATTGTGCCTCAGTAGTATGTACAAATAGGTATAAACAGTCCCTATAATAACATCCTACTCTACTGACAGGGATATCAATATGTATAATACAATAAAGAGTAAGATAACACGTCTTGTTTTACTTACATCCAACCCCCTTTACACAGGAACTCTATAAGGTTTTCCGGCATCACTAGTCCTGAAAAAATGGACCGTCTGCTATGATTGATTAAAAAATGTGTATAACAAATTTTTATTCAAATAATTCGAACTGAATTTAAACATAAAACACTACCCTCACCTAACACAGTGTACTAAACACTAAAAAACAGTTACTAAAACATGAAATACAAAGTTCACTTATTTGCATGACACAAAAGATATCACATAACATAACACAAAAAAAATCTCAATGTGTCTCTAAAACAACAACCATCCCAACATGTTTCTGTTCTTCACTGCCCAGTTCGGGCGAACATTCTTCAGGGGAAATTTTTTTTAAAAAAGCATCCACTAATCTCTTCAACACCGTGCTGAAAGGGTAGATTCAAACTTCTATACAGGCAAAGGAAGGAAAGAACCTCCGAGCCTGTAAGAGTAAAAGGAAAAACTAATGAGTTCCAAAAAGAGGGAAAGGAAGTACTACAAAATGTGGAAAAAGAACATGGCATAGAGGTTATGCCACACTCACACGGGTCCCAACAGGGCACCCACAAATTTACCTTTAAATGGTGAAACTTCAAAGCGCGTCACAGGATGACAAATTCGCTGGTTTCTCGCCAAATGAGAGACCACTACTTCACAAAAGCGTCATAGTCCGCTAAAGTATCGCCACACCTAAATGAGACAGAACCAATACACAGAGACCACATGCTCTGTTATATCCAGAAAGGGGCTTCAAAATGCAATTACACATGAAAACAGGGCTCCAAATATCATAAAATAAATTACCTTCACAGATGTAGGGATCAAGACTGTAACAAGCAAAGCAGCAATCAACGTGTTTGCAAAGGAGAAATCCACACAGTCAAGCCGTAAAGTATCAATCTGGAAAACAATGGATGCATGGCAATGAACACCATATGTCTGGCATCACCCTTCAACATGTACCGATGGGAGTGCTTTTATTTCACCCTCGTGATTAAGACTAAGTGCCCGTACAATATATAGAATGCAGAAAAAACTTCCATGCTGTCCATCCTACACAACGTGGGAAACCCATGGCAAAAGATAACCAAACTACCCCACGCGTACAGGAAGGGAATGTACCGGCAGTGGGAAAATTATCACACACAGAACCACAATGCTAATGACTCACCTGTACACTCAGAGGGATTAAATCACTCTAATGGCAGCTTCCAAACGCACACAGCCAACACTGAATTCAGTGAAACCAAAAACTGCTGCACACTAACAGTACGTCTATGGTCGTGCGGCAACACAAAGAAAGGACTACACTACTCAGTGTAGGAAGGAAAGTCCATCAAAAGGAAGGGCCATGTTGGAACGGACCCGGCAACATAGAAAAAGGACTACACTACTCAGTGTTGGAAAAAAAGTCCATCAAAGGGAAGGGCCATATTGGAAAGGACCTGAAGCCTACTGGTGTAGAACAGATTAGTGGACACCACGAGCACTAAACCGGTGTTTTTTAAAACAATGATATGCTGGCACCAACACAATATGGTATATGCATCTCACACTGTCAAAAATCATACTTGGCTGACCAAATGCCAATCAATGCTTTCGTTGAGACCTAGCACATTACTCTGTAATTTAAAAATAATTTTTTGCTCTACATTCAATAATTTTCGATCCGTTTCAATTTTGGTATGTCCATGCACCTTTTTCAAAATCAGCCATGTGAAATCATTAAAACCATGTTTCTTTTCAACAAAGTGTTTGACAAGGGGAGCAGTAATCACCTGGTTTTTGAGACAGCTGCGATGTTCCACCATTCGAACTTTACATTGCCTATTCGTTTTTCCCACATAATGTAGGCCACACGGGCAAGTGATTAAATATACAACATTGGCTGTGTTACAATTTGTCATTTCACTGAAGACCCACTTTACATCAGGTAGAATTTGCAATACTCTAGTTTCTTTTGTTTGTCCACACATGCTGCAATTCCCACATGGAAAATGTCCTTTCACTTCAGGCATACCCCACAGTCTAGTTTGTCTAACCTGTGGAGTTCGCATTTCTGTCACATCATTTCTGATTAGAATATTCCGTAGATTCTGACTTTTTCTAAACGCCACTAAAGGAGGCAACACTTCTTTACCACAATAGACTTTCTTCCAAGTTTTCATCACAATGGTTTTGATTTTATAGGACAAATTCGAAAAAGTGTTAACAAAAACAGTGCCAATCTTTTTAGTAGTCTTGTTACTTTTCTCCAGCAATGCCTCGCGATTGTTATTGTAGGCTCTTTTTGAAGCATTTCTTATTACTCTAGACGGATAACCCTTGGCCAACAGTTTGTTGGTCAATACATCCGCACTTTGAGCAAAATCATCTTTTAGACTACTGTTACGCTTCAGCCTCAAAAATTGTCCGAATGGCAAATTATTCTTTAAATGTTTGGCATGATGGCTGTTGAAGTGTAATAAAGAGTTCCTATCAGTGGTCTTATTGTAGGGCTTCACTTTCAAAAAACCATTGTGATGAAAAATGGTAATGTCTAAAAAATGGGTCTCCAAATCACATATAGACCCAGTAAATTTCAAAAACCGGTTTTGTTGGTTGAGCCATGTCACAAAACTATCAGCCTCTTCTCTTGAGCCATCCCATACAATCAGTATATCATCTATATACCTCAGCCACTTCCTCAAATGATGGATAAAGGGGTTGGTGGCTGGGTATATCACTGCTTTTTCAAAATACTCGACGTAGAGATTAGCTAAATTGGGAGCCATGGCAGCACCCATAGCAGTACCCTCAATCTGTTGAAAAAAAGTACCTTGAAATTGAAAAAAGTTTTGGGTCAAGGCAAACTCCGTACACCACAAAATAAATGCATTGCTCACAGGATGACCATCCTCTCTATTCATCAACACTTCTTCAACCACCTCTAGTGTGGCTCTTTGGGGTATCACAGTGTACAAAGATTGAATATCCAAGCCTATCAGTAGAGAATGGCCCGGAATAAACTCTATGCTTTCTATTTTGTTAATAGCATCAGTGGTGTCTCTCAAATAACTTTTCATTTTCAAAACAGATGGTCTTAGATAAAAGTCTGCAAATTTGGACAAGGGTTCCAAAATTGAATTAACACCAGATACTATGGGTCTGCCAGGGGGATCAACAAGTCTCTTATGTACTTTGGGCAAGATGTAAAAAACAGGTACCCTTCCGTGATCCCTAATTAGAAATTCACATTCCTGCTTACTGATCATTTCAGCGTCAAACGCTGAAGTCACCTTTTCTTTGATAATATTCATAAGTTTAGCAGAGGGGTCATTAGCAAGTCTCAAATAGCTCACATTATCTGATAGTAGTCTTTCACATTTTCTTACATAATCACTACGATTCATCAACACAATAGCTCCTCCCTTATCCGCTTGTCTGATAATCAAGTTATTATCTTTTGCTAACTTTAGTGCCGATGCTTTTTGTAGCCTACTAAAGTTAGAGTTGCGAGACTTTTCACTGGATTCTAACTTGAGAACCTCTGCTAAACTTTTATCAACCCTTGTCCAAATTTGCAGACTTTTATCTAAGACCATCTGTTTTGAAAATGAAAAGTTATTTGAGAGACACCACTGATGCTATTAACAAAATAGAAAGCATAGAGTTTATTCCGGGCCATTCTCTACTGATAGGCTTGGATATTCAATCTTTGTACACTGTGATACCCCAAAGAGCCACACTAGAGGTGGTTGAAGAAGTGTTGATGAATAGAGAGGATGGTCATCCTGTGAGCAATGCATTTATTTTGTGGTGTACGGAGTTTGCCTTGACCCAAAACTTTTTTCAATTTCAAGGTACTTTTTTTCAACAGATTGAGGGTACTGCTATGGGTGCTGCCATGGCTCCCAATTTAGCTAATCTCTACGTCGAGTATTTTGAAAAAGCAGTGATATACCCAGCCACCAACCCCTTTATCCATCATTTGAGGAAGTGGCTGAGGTATATAGATGATATACTGATTGTATGGGATGGCTCAAGAGAAGAGGCTGATAGTTTTGTGACATGGCTCAACCAACAAAACCGGTTTTTGAAATTTACTGGGTCTATATGTGATTTGGAGACCCATTTTTTAGACATTACCATTTTTCATCACAATGGTTTTTTGAAAGTGAAGCCCTACAATAAGACCACTGATAGGAACTCTTTATTACACTTCAACAGCCATCATGCCAAACATTTAAAGAATAATTTGCCATTCGGACAATTTTTGAGGCTGAAGCGTAACAGTAGTCTAAAAGATGATTTTGCTCAAAGTGCGGATGTATTGACCAACAAACTGTTGGCCAAGGGTTATCCGTCTAGAGTAATAAGAAATGCTTCAAAAAGAGCCTACAATAACAATCGCGAGGCATTGCTGGAGAAAAGTAACAAGACTACTAAAAAGATTGGCACTGTTTTTGTTAACACTTTTTCGAATTTGTCCTATAAAATCAAAACCATTGTGATGAAAACTTGGAAGAAAGTCTATTGTGGTAAAGAAGTGTTGCCTCCTTTAGTGGCGTTTAGAAAAAGTCAGAATCTACGGAATATTCTAATCAGAAATGATGTGACAGAAATGCGAACTCCACAGGTTAGACAAACTAGACTGTGGGGTATGCCTGAAGTGAAAGGACATTTTCCATGTGGGAATTGCAGCATGTGTGGACAAACAAAAGAAACTAGAGTATTGCAAATTCTACCTGATGTAAAGTGGGTCTTCAGTGAAATGACAAATTGTAACACAGCCAATGTTGTATATTTAATCACTTGCCCGTGTGGCCTACATTATGTGGGAAAAACGAATAGGCAATGTAAAGTTCGAATGGTGGAACATCGCAGCTGTCTCAAAAACCAGGTGATTACTGCTCCCCTTGTCAAACACTTTGTTGAAAAGAAACATGGTTTTAATGATTTCACATGGCTGATTTTGAAAAAGGTGCATGGACATACCAAAATTGAAACGGATCGAAAATTATTGAATGTAGAGCAAAAAATTATTTTTAAATTACAGAGTAATGTGCTAGGTCTCAACGAAAGCATTGATTGGCATTTGGTCAGCCAAGTATGATTTTTGACAGTGTGAGATGCATATACCATATTGTGTTGGTGCCAGCATATCATTGTTTTAAAAAACACCTGTTTAGTGCTCGTGGTGTCCACTAATCTGTTCTACACCAGTAGGCTTCAGGTCCTTTCCAATATGGCCCTTCCCTTTGATGGACTTTTTTTCCAACACTGAGTAGTGTAGTCCTTTTTCTATGTTGCCGGGTCCGTTCCAACATGGCCCTTCCTTTTGATGGACTTTCCTTCCTACACTGAGTAGTGTAGTCCTTTCTTTGTGTTGCCGCACGACCATAGACGTACTGTTAGTGTGCAGCAGTTTTTGGTTTCACTGAATTCAGTGTTGGCTGTGTGCGTTTGGAAGCTGCCATTAGAGTGATTTAATCCCTCTGAGTGTACAGGTGAGTCATTAGCATTGTGGTTCTGTGTGTGATAATTTTCCCACTGCCGGTACATTCCCTTCCTGTACGCGTGGGGTAGTTTGGTTATCTTTTGCCATGGGTTTCCCACGTTGTGTAGGATGGACAGCATGGAAGTTTTTTCTGCATTCTATATATTGTACGGGCACTTAGTCTTAATCACGAGGGTGAAATAAAAGCACTCCCATCGGTACATGTTGAAGGGTGATGCCAGACATATGGTGTTCATTGCCATGCATCCATTGTTTTCCAGATTGATACTTTACGGCTTGACTGTGTGGATTTCTCCTTTGCAAACACGTTGATTGCTGCTTTGCTTGTTACAGTCTTGATCCCTACATCTGTGAAGGTAATTTATTTTATGATATTTGGAGCCCTGTTTTCATGTGTAATTGCATTTTGAAGCCCCTTTCTGGATATAACAGAGCATGTGGTCTCTGTGTATTGGTTCTGTCTCATTTAGGTGTGGCGATACTTTAGCGGACTATGACGCTTTTGTGAAGTAGTGGTCTCTCATTTGGCGAGAAACCAGCGAATTTGTCATCCTGTGACGCGCTTTGAAGTTTCACCATTTAAAGGTAAATTTGTGGGTGCCCTGTTGGGACCCGTGTGAGTGTGGCATAACCTCTATGCCATGTTCTTTTTCTACATTTTGTAGTACTTCCTTTCCCTCTTTTTGGAACTCATTAGTTTTTCCTTTTACTCTTACAGGCTCGGAGGTTCTTTCCTTCCTTTGCCTGTATAGAAGTTTGAATCTACCCTTTCAGCACGGTGTTGAAGAGATTAGTGGATGCTTTTTTAAAAAAAATTTCCCCTGAAGAATGTTCGCCCGAACTGGGCAGTGAAGAACAGAAACATGTTGGGATGGTTGTTGTTTTAGAGACACATTGAGATTTTTTTTGTGTTATGTTATGTGATATCTTTTGTGTCATGCAAATAAGTGAACTTTGTATTTCATGTTTTAGTAACTGTTTTTTAGTGTTTAGTACACTGTGTTAGGTGAGGGTAGTGTTTTATGTTTAAATTCAGTTCGAATTATTTGAATAAAAATTTGTTATACACATTTTTTAATCAATCATAGCAGACGGTCCATTTTTTCAGGACTAGTGATGCCGGAAAACCTTATAGAGTTCCTGTGTAAAGGGGGTTGGATGTAAGTAAAACAAGACGTGTTATCTTACTCTTTATTGTATTATTAAATTGTGCCTCTCAATACAAAATATTATATTGAGTTTTAAGGAAATCCCATCTCACTTTGTACTCCATGCAAATGAGAGACACAGGGCAATGCATCTAACACACAGCACCTGGGTCTTTGTACTATTAGGATTTCCCTTTAATTCCCAGCCCCTTTGATTCACAGTATTTTACCATGGGCACTCTATATGGACCAGTTGGGGTAAGCACAGGGTTCTTGTTACATTTTAAATATAAATTATCATTCCTATGGAATGAGGGTAGGCCCTCATTCTGGAGCTGTTGTATTCAACAAGTTAATGTATTATCTCAAAAAGGGCTTCTTTCTCCAGCCTGCCTGCAAACCGTTCTCCAGGTCTCAGTTCCTCCCCAGCTATATTCAAGAATATTCTTCAATATTCATGTCATAATATTAATAATCTCAATTCTGTGTGAATGCTATTTTATGGTAATTAGCTGTTCCCCAGCTCTGGTGACTAGGTGTGGCTTCCACAAGTCCCATGACTGCAAAGGTGGGAGGGAATTTCACTATTTATACAATGCAGAAGCATTTTTCTTTAATTACAATAAGCTTTGATTAACAGGGGCTAGTTCAATAAAATCACCATACTGTGTATGTCAGAGGGAACCATTCAAAAAGGTGGAATACCACTGTTCACCTAGAGATGATCCTTTTTCCTATTTATCTTTATTTTTTCCCCATTACATCCTAGGTGATTATTATATAGGTCACATGATACAATGTTTATGTATGAAATGCAATTTGTTTTAAATTAGTAGGACCCTCAAGATGGAGAGATGGTTTTTCAAATTTTAATAAAGTATTGGGTTTAAAAGCCAAAATGGAACTCATCTATTCAGTTTGTAAATGAGGAAACGCTGACATCGGGCAACAGGGGGTCACCGTTACGTTCTCCTTCATAATATAATTGCATTTCCAGACAAGTTTCTTTGGCTGCATGGACATCTGATATAAAGTGTTGCATGCCTTCAGCTAATGGATTTTATAAGAGGCATGGAGTATGATCTATATGACTGCTCTCTTTGAAGCTGTGCTATTAGACTGGCCAGCCATGTCCAAGGGTTTAATGTGAGACAATGGTACTATGAATAAGACTTTGTTTCCACTTTGCGCTTCATATTATTTTGGTTAACAAAAATAGATGGCAAAAGGTAATTGAAAACAAAACTGGTTCTGATAATACATATACGCAATTTCCTTTCTCTGAACTTGGAACCCAGGACATCACTGTGAGGAAATTGAGGACTTTTGCATGTGTTATGTTCTCCAATAAATGTTCTGCAGCCTGCTGAATTCTTTTGGTGCAAAACACTTCAAAGATCTGGGCCTTGTCTTTTTACATCTGAACAGTTCTGGCTTCCGTCTGAATCTTTCTACATGTCTTTACTGATAGATGAGGAAGTAGTTGAAGAAATGTGTGATTCACCTTTGTGTCTTTAAAGCATGAAATCTGGCATTTTTATTAATCTGGAAAAGTTCCACCCAAATACATACAGTTCTCGGCATGCCTTCAGCACTGACAAGCCTGTCTCTGGATTCGCAGCATGCAACAGTTTGGCTCTCAAGAGTGCACCTTGCAATTTACACAGGCATGTATTTCATCATAGCAGTGAGCAAGAGGTGAAATCCAAAACAAACTCTTTTGAACTGTCTCTCGCTTTTTCTGGACCACTTTCTGTTGTCAGTTTATTTTAGGGGAATGGCAGTCTGTTACATAATTCCCCACAAGTCGCTTGAATTCCAGTGATGAATTTTAGAAAAGGTCAAAGGGCATGTATCCTGATTGATGTGGAAGTCAAACACTACTTTTAGAAGGATTTGTCCTCCGCATTAGTCTGTCTTTATAGAACAAGGAATGGTTCCCCTACTTCTGGCTTGTCTTGCTTGCTGCCCTAACAGCAACCCAAAAGGCAGCCTTCCAGGTGACCAACTTAAGGTCCACCAAAGCTATGCAGTTAAGAAATTCATGAGGTACAACCCTGCATTAACGTCCCGAGAAGAATGTGGGCTCTTAAAGGGGGTAAAAAGATGCAGCAGACCATCACAACATCTCTTCACTACTGAATTCGTCTTCACTACTGAATTCGACAGTCATGTTTTTGGTTTTGAAATCATCCTGCAAGTCCTTAGGCATACAAGATACGATATGCAGGAGTTCAAGCGAACCACTGATTTTGCCAAATAAGAAATAAAGGATAAGGGAACAAGACCGTGGATTCATTTTCACTCATGCCCAGTCACAAAACTGCAGCCACTTACACCAGTATTGCGGCACTGCTGACAGTTTCCTGGCTCCCTGAATGATACCCATATATTCTCTACAAAATGGCTCCAGTATCCCAAGATCAGCTGTTCAGGAGCCACATTGCAAGGCTGAGCGTTTAAGGAGAGTAGCAGAGAACCAGGCACCCTATTGATAAAAAGTCCGTCCTTACTGGAAGAACCAGGGGCTGGCAACTGATAATTATAAGAGGTTGCAGAACTAGAATCTTCTCAGGCAGAAAGGAGAAAACTGCATCATTTTGCATTACTGCAATTTGACACCACCTTCCAAATAAGTGAAAGGTTATGTGGGCTGGGAATACATATGCCACAATCAAAATTCTACAATATCAGCAGAACGTTCCCCAGCAAGTGATGATGCATACAGATGTCTGCTTGTGAATAACCCTAATAAGAGTACATTTCCTGCAGTACTTCCTAGCTATGTTCCCACTTGTGGTTTCAGTGAGTCTGCCTCCTCGATGCCTGAATGTGAATTCCCTGGCTTAATGCACACTCTCTTAGGTCTATTTATTGCTGGACTACATAAAGGAGAGCAGTGTTAATTTCACTCTACTTGTTTATGTAAAACATTGCTGAAGCGTTGTTCATGAAGGTCATCAACCTTGATCTTTGCAGAATAGGGGAGAAAGCTCTCTGGCATGAACCCCGCATTCATTGCCACCACATGATACATTTATGTCATATCCCCCTTCCTCCATACTCTTGGGATTTCCTGTCCATGTCGGACAGGACTGGATGCACTTTACAGCAGAAAATCTTCCTTGCTTAGTTTAAAGATGTACACATGGCCACGGCCATCCAGGGGCCACCCAGTAAGTCCCCTTTCTCCACGGTGGACGGACTGGAGCTTCCACACCATTTTTTGTTCCTTTTTCCCACACATTTCTGTCTTGATTTCTTTTTCATCTTTTTGCCCGAGTGGTGTCCAGCATCAGAGTGGCTCCCGGTCCCTCCACTAATGCCAGTCAAATCCTGATTCAGTTCTTGTATCAGTTGCGACCAAAACATTCCTGTGGCGGACCAACACACCCTGTGTTTGGAGTACCTCAGATCCGACCGCCTTTGGGACTGCTGTTGGTCCTGCAACATGCTGTTTGGAAGGTCACTCGAAACGTGACTTCCGCTTTTGGAGATCAGTCTCAGGCCTCATCATCAGTATTTCCTGGACCGTAAATATTGACAGTTGATAAGTGACCTTCCCTTCTTTGCGGCACCCCCACCTGTGGATTCCTTACCAGCAGTTTCTTGGGCTGGGAGGAACCCCAGTAGTCCTGTGCGAATCAGGGGTTACCCAATACAGGGCTAAAGCCAGACTTGAGTCAGAGATTCCCTGTTAAAAGGCTAAGCTTAGTTCTTTCAGGCCTCAGCCTGATGATCCCCGAAAAGGGGCAAAGACCTGGCTAGGTTTTGATGATCCCCTTCAAGGGACTAAATCCGTGTGTAAGCCCAAGCATACCCACAGGAACAGAATTAGATGTTCCCTGCAACAGAGACTTAAGCACATAAGGTGTGAAGTGCCTCTCCAGGCATCAATCCCTGAGACTCCTATGCCAGTGACCTCAATGCTGTAAGGATCCAACGCAACTGCTAAACATTGGGTCCACCAGATGGGGAGGGTAAGGCCACAAAAGAGAGTGTAGTCATGACAGCCCTTTCCCCTGCTCCTCAGGTCCACAAGATGACAGTGTGCTTCAGATGTTCAGAAAGGTACATTTACCCCTTCCTTCTGGTTTCATAAGGACTTCCAGGGCCTTGGGGGAATGGGCACAGTGAGAAATCCAAGTGTCCCACAAGAGGTAAGTCAGGACCTCTTTTTCTCCCTCAGTCCTGTGGTTGAATCAAAGCTTTATGGCTTAGCCACTCATATTGGAAATTTGCAGCCTTCTTCACACCAGGTATACTCGGCGCCCTGGCTTTTTACACAGAGCCCTTCATGGGTGTTGGGCTCCTCAGATTCATGGGCCAAATGTCAGCAGCATCTGGCGAAGGACTGGTTCAAGATCGTCATGACAGGAGGAAATACACAGGAAGTAACGACTGAATACACAGGCTGAACAAGACGGATGCACTAGGGCAGCCCATCAACAGCACTCCGACCCTGAACCATTCAAAGCCTCAACCGACCAGTGTCACATTAGATAACAAGAGAATAGATATTACCAACCCAGTTCCACACCCGAAGAAAAGGTTCAGACACACCTATCACTCCATACAACACTCACTATGATACAGCTTGATCAGCGCAGCACCACCCATGCAAGACGGCCCACGAGGAACCAGCAACAACCCCACCCAAAGGGATGCAGCTCTAACGGAACCAAAAGTACCTGAATCCGGATACAGACCCCACTAACCCAACCCTCAATCTTCTGCATACTTAACCCACACAAAAGGCACACAACCATCTCTCTCCCAGCAATCCGCACGCACTTTACCACCCCGCATCAACAACACATAAACATCACCTACAGCACACATGGTCTCGCCAGATCCGATACTTGCACCAAAGCCCAGCACTCGGTGTATACCGAGCTGAAGCTGCCAGCAGCACACCACTTCTCCCACTCTCCTTCTCCCCTCCTCCTGACTAACCCTACCCGTCCTCCTTCCTGTTTACAGATCCACCAGAGCTCCTGGGGACCAATTCCGTTGGTGATGGTGTGCTATATAAGTACCTTTAACATAACATATATCAAGTTCCATGTGACACTACAGTTTCCATCTATGAGAAGATTCTTCTGAGACATTATCAAAGAAACGTTCTCCGTCTTGTTTCTGGTGGCAGCAGTCAGGTGGCTGTGCCCCCTACTTGTGACTTGCTGGGGTGAGGATGGAGGCGTGGAAAGCCATTTTCCCTACATTCGCACCTGCACTGGGCCTACCTTCCCTATCAGTGAAGGTGGTTAAGCAGTAAGCCCATGTGTCTCTGCAACCAACACCTGTGGCACAGCCATCCCCTCCTCTAACCCCCAGGTCAATCCTAATCCCACAGACGCAGGGTTACTGATGAATATTGCACAGAAAGCCCCGAGGAAGTGCTCCTCTCAGCCCAGGTGTTCCACAAGGAGAATTACCAGGCTCCTGGAGTTCATTCCATTGCCAGAAACCCCATATTTGGAGCCATGGGTTTTTTCAGTTGTGCTGGCACCCTTATATGGAGAGAGATGCTTGCAGGGGTGTTCAGGTTGCCACAGAAACACCTCTGTACCCAGGTTGTTATTAAGAGGTTGGATATACATTATATATCTTTGCCATCTAAGAACACCTGCCAGTTTGCACATCCCCAGCCTCTTTTTTCGGTGGTCGCGGCAGCGTCCCACTACCCAGAAGCCACTCCCAGAGCTTAATCCTCTTCAGTAAGGTTTCTCGGGGGTATAAGAAGAGGGTCTACCAGGATTCGCCGCCCCAGGCCAATGCTGATGTCCTTTTAGCTGCTGCAAATCAATTACTCTGGAGGGAGTTAGCTGGGTTCGAGCAGTTTCTTCCTCAAGATGAGGACTACTTCACGACTGGGCTCACAGAAGCACACCAGGTGGCACAAGACTTTATTCAATCTGCAGTAGGTCACATTGACACTGCAGCCCAGGGCGTGTTTATTCATAAAGGTGTCGGGCGCATATGACGCCAACAAGTTCAATGAGGACATCTAGAATAACATACTAAATCCCCAGTTTCATCTGGTGGACCTGTTTAATGCAACCACAGAAGAAGAGCTGCAAGAAAAGTTCTGCACTTGTTAAGTCGCTTGCTGTCTGGTTAAGGCCCACCAGAAGGACTGCCGTCCTCCCAGGAGAATCCAGAACCAGATCTTTCGGAGGGTCAAGGGATTCCAAGAACATAGAGCAAGACAACCTAACAGGTCACCCTGCGCTCATAGAAAGAAGTGTCATCACGTCACCTGTCATGGGTGCTTTAAGGGTTTGTCCTCCTCTTCCGCCAAGTCCAAGCAATGAGGGGCCGGTGCACATTCATTCCACGCCAGAGTGGGGAGTGTCTCGCTCCACCTGGAGTATTGGAGAGCAGTGTTCAAGGACCCCTAAATTCTGTAAGTGGTGAGGTTTTCACCTCCTTATCCCATGTTCCCCTGCTCACGGTACCCGACAGACATTTCAGTTAACTGCGTTTAGCATAGGAAAACCATACATTGCTGGACCTCAAGGCAGTGCAGAGGGTAACTTCTCAGTGTAGAACAGGCTTTTTCTCCAGGATTTGATCATACCCAAATCGAGCCAGGCAGGCCTGCATACCATCTTGGATCCTTCTCACTTTAACCTCTGCTTCTTCCCTTAGAGAGGTTCAACATGACCATGCCGGTTGCAGATCCAGTCACTCATCAGTCAGGGGCACTGCTTTTTCACAGTAGATCTTCAGGATGCATGCTTTCATGTTCCATTATGGGATCCTCTTTGCCAGTTTCTTTTTTTTTTCCCTTGGGCGCAGGCAATTTCAGTTCTGAGTTTTGGCTTCTGGGTTGACCGCAGTCCCAAGAGTTTTACCAAGCTGGCGGTGGTGGCAGCACATCTTTTTTTCCCAAAACTTTATTTATCATATCCATTGCCAGAGCACATATAACAAAAGATACAAGATAGGCAGATCCACATTTGGTTATTTCAGGTACATTTCCTGCTATATGTGGTTGATCTGAGTTTAGGAGCAGTCGCCTCTTGGCAATGGTATTTTCGGTTTATATTTTATGGCAAACATAACTTCAAAGACATAACTTTCTTCCCCTCCACCCAGCATATTCCTAGGGGACCAGGATAATGGCAGCTCATCCTAGACTCTAGGGGGTGCATATTTAGGTTTACCTGGACCTCTAGCTAGTTCGGGCCACCAGTCAAGAGGAGGCTTTTGGCTCTCTGAAGAGGCTGTTGGATATTCTCCTCCATTTGGGCCTCTCTGTGAACCTGAGGAACTCGCCACTGACTGCTTCCCAAAGCCTGACCTTAGATAGAGGTGACGAGAGCCTTCCACATAAGGGCAAAGATCCTGGATATTCTGCTGACTTCCCACTTCTTTCTCAACCATGACAGGGCTGCAGCTTGGTGATTTCAGGGGCTGATTTCCATGTGTCAAACTTAAAATGAGATGCACACAGCTCTAACTAGCTTCAAACTGCAATCAATCCACTCAAAACAAGAAGCTGTAGGATAGGATTCACCAGCTCATGACGTAGGACCTGCTTTTATGGAGCAGTTTGATGACTCTTCAGATTGGGCTTCCATTTCAGACCTGGTTGTTTCTACTATGTTCACTATGGACTTGTCCCTCCATATTTTTATCTGCTAGCTGTCCAGACCACATGTGTCTCTTCCTCAGCTTTAGGTTCAGGAAAGAGCTATGCTTGAGCTACATTTGTCAGCATTGAAATAAGGAATTGTAAAGAGGAACAAGCAAAGCTTGCTGCCCTCCAAAAAGTATCCACCACAACCCCCCGCTGAAAAGAAAAAAAAAAAAGGAAGGTAAAAATGAGTCAGTAAGGGCCCCATGCATATGCCTCAGCTTCACTATTTATGTTTTGAGGTTTTAGTGTGCAAAATTGACCCAGTTCTATGTAGTTAGGCATGGCATCTAGCAAGTGTGGAAGAAAGGGGATTAGACTCTAAGGAGATGCAGAGCAAAATGGATCACTACTGTGTAATCCTCTGTGCCAGCGATCATTAGGCAAATGGCATGAGTTGAACATATGCGTTATTGTATGAGTCAAACAAGCAAGTTTAAATTGAATCTGGGCGTACAGTGGCAACCAGTGCCACTGTTGCAGTACAGGTTAATTTTCTTTTTCCAAAAAGCAGAAACCGGAAAATCTTGCAGCAATGATGCATTGCTATGTTGATTTGTACCGTGCACCACTACCAACCAGAGGTAGTCTCCAGGCACTCGCGTGGCTCTGCAAGAGAGGGGGGAGTGGGGGGGGGTTGTTGGGAAAAGTTTGCAAAGATAGATTCAGAACCAGGAGGAACTGGCGCCTGGGACTGTTGTTTTGCATGTGGTAGTTTGTGAGAGGCCTCATGCATTGTAACCTTATGGGTAAGATTCCGTGCCTCGGGGGTGTGGTAGTGTTTGTCTAAGTGTGCTGTGTGCTTATGAAGGTTGGTCGTGTGCAATGGTTAGATATTGTCCTTAAGGGATCCAAAGTCACAGTTGGCCATAGCTGAAAGATAATCCAGCATCTTGGTGTATAGTCACATTGTTGATGGTTTGCTCTGTGGTTCACTCTAGGTGTGGACATAGTAATATTTCTATGTTATTTTATGTGGAGTGTGGCTAGTCCAGGAACTTGTGTAGTGGCATCCGTTATGTAGGAGGAACAGTAAGGGAAAAGGGTTAGTAAAGTTGGTCAGTTTGTTGGGGCCTCTGGTGCAGCCCTTTGGATGCCACTTGACAGTATCTAGACAATACAAATAAGTTCCCTAGTCGGGAACTCACGTCCCCTGCACACTATCCTTTGTCTGGAAAACCAGACCAATAATTAGTAGTATTCAAACATGCCGTTAAATCATTAATATATTTTTAGAAACAGAGTATTCTTGAAAGAACATTTCTCAATCAAACAATTTTAGGTCACAAGAAACCATCTTCTTTTTATTCATGATGTCGAAGTCAGGAGGGGCCCAACGCGTTTCGAGTGCTTCACACTCTTCAGGGGCAATAAGTGATTTCTAAGGAGAAATTACAATTGTGCTTACATTAATGATGTGACATAATTTTTGGACAATTTTGACAATATATGCTCAATACATTAGTACCATATATCTGCCTTTACATCATCTTTGTATTTGCAGTGACTACGCGAAAGAAATTGTATACATGTGGCAGGAATATTACGGCAACTTCAGACCTAAACCCTTTGCACCAACGAGACCTAGAAAACCGTCCTCAAACAAACACTGATAGCAGTGAAGTTACCAGCGGAGAACAGGAGGAGCGACCTAGCACTAGTGCCACAAACACTGTACTTACGGACCCAGTACTAATAACACCAAGAGCATTAGACGTAACAGTTCCACCGACCGTCCCACCGCCTTTTTTAGGAGAAGGCAGACCCGAAGAGGGAAAAAGAAAACCTCGGCAAAAGAACAAGTGAATTCAACATTGATCATTAATATTTCTTCTAAACAACTATCTAAAGCACAGATAGACACATTGAGTCTGGGCACTTCATTTATACCAACCAACTCAACTACCTTGTTTGGAGAAGAAATCAACCTATTTAAATTAATCCGAAAAATGGAGTTGAAGATATTTTTTGACAATCTCGGACAAACCTCGTCACCAAAAGCCCATGAATACCTAGAAATGAAAAATAAGTGTTCTTTTCATCCACAGATTAACAACCCACTGGTGAATCTATTTAAGACAAAAACCACGAAAGATCTTAAGAAAATTAAATATGAAGTACCGAGGACACAAAACATCCGCAGACACCAACTAAAAATAATCAAAGACTTAGCAGAGGACAATTCCTTGACAATCAAACAGGCGGATAAAGGGGGAGCCCTTGTTCTAATGGACAACAGCCAATATAACGCAGGCTGTCTAAAACTGCTTGATGACAGAGATACATATCTCCCTTTGGACAATGACCCTACAAATGAGATCCGGTCGCTCATTCTACAAGTGGTGGAGAAAGCCAGTATTAATGATTGGATATCGGACAAGACTGAAGATTTCTTGATCAATAGGAATCCAATAATTCCGGTTTTTTATGGATTACCAAAGATTCACAAAAATGATAGAGACCCTCCATTCAGACCAATTGTGGCAGGAACTAATAGCATCTTTCAACCGCTGGCGGTATATCTTGACACTGCACTTCAGCCTCTAGTACAGAAGATCCCCACGTATTTAAAAGATACAACGCATTTTTTACAGACAATCAGATCATTGGACGTAAATTTCCCTAACCCGCTGTTGTTTTCTATGGATGTCAGCAGCTTATATACTTCAATCCCTCACAACGAGGGGATTGCAACGTTGGAGTGGTTCCTTCTAAGTAATGATGAAATTTCTATCCACAAAACCTTCGCAATTGAACTAATAAACCTAATTTTATACAACAACTACTTCAGGTTTAACGAGCAGTATTACATGCAAGTCTCAGGTACATCCATGGGCTCAGCCGTGGCTCCATCATACGCGAACATTTTTATGTTCAATTTTGAAAAAACACATGTTTTGGAACATCCTCAATGGAAGGATAACATACATTGTTGGCTAAGATACATAGACGACATTTTTGGAGTCTGGAATGGTTTTGAACAGGAATTGATGGAATTCTGGCAATATATCAACCTTTGTAATCTAAGGATCAAATTCACCATTGAAATTGGTAAACCACAAGTACATTTCTTAGATGTCACAGTTGAATGGAAGGACATGGAGTTAATTACATCCATCTTCAGAAAACCTACTGATGTCAATAACTCTCTGCATTATAATAGCTTTCACCCAAGACACTTGAAAGAGAATCTCTCATATAGTCAGCTTCTACGAGCCAAACGAATTACTTCGAACACAGAAAGACTACAGACTGAATTTGAAACCATGAGAGCTAGATTTCAAGAACGAGGCCTCCCAGATGAAATTGTAACTCAAGCCATTCAGAGGACTGAACCCAATTCCCGTGAGACACTGCTGACCAAACAACTCACCCCAGCGAAATCCAACCTCATCTACACATTGAAGTACTCGGGACAAAACTTTCAAATCACGAAAATCATTAATAAGAACTGGTACTTGATTAAAACAGACCCTAACCTCAATCGACTTTTTCCCTCACCTCCAATGTTGGCATACAAAAGAGGTAGAAACTTGCGTAATACCTTGATTAAAGCAGAGAAACCGAAAAAAACGACTCAAAGACTTCTTACCAGACAAAGACAAGGGGCTTTTCCCTGTTTAAACTGCCAACACTGTTCTAATATCATAAAAGGAGACCACATTAGGCATCCCAACAATGGGAAAAAGATTCCATTAAGAAGTTACGCGACGTGCGAATCCAAAAATGTCATCTACACGATAAGATGCCCTTGTGGTAAATACTATGTGGGTAAGACCAGTCGACGTCCGAAAGAAAGATGGACTGAGCATAAGTCCCAAATCAGGACTAAAAACTTGAAATCACCAGTATTCCGACACTTCAGAGACAATAACCACAATATCTCTCAAATGAGATTCGCCATTCTGGAAGTTATACACCCCCCATCAAGGGGAGGTGATCTACCAAAATTACTAGCTCAGAGAGAGCTCTTTTGGATACACAAACTTGATGCCATGTCTCCACTGGGCCTCAATGAAGAATATTATCTAGGTCCATTCATTTGAAACATAAATCCACATTCCCTACAACTTTAGCTTTTGACATTTTGTTTGGTTATCAGACTGCAATCCAAAGCAAGTTATAAGAATGTGAACCTGTTTTGCAGGACAGGAGAACCTTTATTACCATTTAGAACATTTCTGCACGTACATGTTGAAAACTGTTTTTACCTTTTTACAACTCATGTTAATAATGTGAACCCAATGAAGGACAGTGAACTTCTAATTGTCAACATGACGTCGTATTCAAAAGTATGAACATGAATAATTGAATAATGTAGGATAAAACGCTTGAGATGTTTTATATGTGGATAGAATACTAGGGAGTCTCTTAGTGTTGTTCCATAATAAGTTAACATATTCTCCATGGGCCCCAGAGTCACATTTAAAGGAGCATGAGAGACTTGGTATAGTCAGCCTATAAAATCTCTTAAAAATCTTTGTTATTTTTCTTATGACAATTGCACATCCGGAGTACTTCGAGTTTAAAATAGTTTTTACAGATTTTTACACTTGAACTGCAACTCAGTACCACTGAAAACTTACCTTCCCCTAATAGAGATCAAGAGAGAGTAGGCCCCCCTTCCCCTTTTTAGGTTTTTAACTACTTAACATGCCCGTGATCTAACCGGGATGGCTGTTGTTTACATATGACGTCATGCACGTTGAGCGCGTGATGACGTCACTATGTGGACAAACAGCACGTCCGGAACTATTTACACAGCTCTCGAATTTTTATTTTCTAAGGGATGATTACGCTCATTCCTTTCCATTGAGTAATGTGCACAGGCTCAGTTTATAATATGTATCCAAAAAACAGTATGTGTTGCCGAACTACAACGGCACACGTGCATGCGCGTGATGACGTCACGGCCTAACAACACATAAATAAAGTAACAACACACAACATGGAGTCCAGCTATCCCGAGGGATCCTGACTCCAAGGGACAGTACATCGGATTATAGGTAAGACCATTGCCCTTAGATAGAGTTAGAACTACACATTTGTGGACTCCATCTCTGGGATATCCACATTAGACTAACCATAGCCCTTATTGTTTTATATTGTTTTATATTCTTTAGACCTGGGCTGCACTCACGGAGACTTTCAGCCTGACCTACTTGTGTTGTAGCCGTTGCCTACCGCTGCTCCCACACAAGGAGAGAATATCCGGACTTCCATGTAAGTCCCTCCTAATGCACTAAATAGAAGTTATCCCTCTCAGTCTCTGATCAATAACCTGGTCCCATTTTGGCCTCATTCAACAGATAACATTTTGGGAAGCGGAAGCCTTAAAAGCTACTTTCCGTATTAAACGGTTTAATTTGGAAGTTACAATCCTGAGGACTGACCCACCCTAAAATCAGCTTGTTGACAGCCTTTGTAAAGATTCAAACACAAGGTTAGAATCTTCCATTTGCCTTCCTTTTTAGCCTAGTCATCTACACACTAAAATGTCTTTTCTTTAGCCACCTGACCGTCTCATTTAGGAGCACTTATTCACCAATTATTTTTGCAAATAGTATGTTAAATAGTATGAACTTGTCTTCTAAAGACTATTACATAATTAATAGCATCCGGATTTTTTTCACTAGAGCATCTAAATGGTTATGACGTATGCTTTAAGATGAATACAGTGGTCACTGCAAATACAAAGATGATGTAAAGGCAGATATATGGTACTAATGTATTGAGCATATATTGTCAAAATTGTCAAAAAATGATGTCACATCATTAATGTAAGCACAATTGTAATTTCTCCTTAGAAATCACTTATTGCCCCTGATGAAGAGTGTGAAGCACTCGAAACGCGTTGGGCCCCTCCTGACTTCGACATCATGAATAAAAAGAAGATGGTTTCTTGTGACCTAAAATTGTTTGATTGAGACATTTTCTTTCAAGAATACTCTGTTTCTAAAAATATATAAATGATTTAACGGCATGTTTGAATACTACTAATTATTGGTCTGGTTTTCCAGACAAAGGATAGTGTGCAGGCGACGTGAGTTCCCGACTAGGGAACTTACTTGTATTGTCTCCATATCACGCAACCTAGGTGTCAAGGTTGCATCCTTCTCCCCTGCACCTTAAAACACATCCTCAGTTACACTTATTTTCCTTTCCATATCAATTATACCGAATTCATATTTAACTAAGGGTGTGCTTGTGGTGTCTGTTGTTCTTCTCACTTGACGGTACCTAGCCAGGTTCTTGTTTGTGGTTCTTTCGGCCCATCCTGTCTCCTCTCTGGTTGTTTGTGGTGGTGTTGTTGCTGGTGTCCCTTCTGGGTTGTCACTGTCTGTTGAATAGCCAGGATTTGAGCAGTTTCCGAAGGTGATGTGGCTTCTGTGGCTCTAATTACTTTGGGCATGTTGTTCCAGATGTTTGCAATTAGACGTGAGAACACTGTTCCGCCGAATTTCCTTTTTTTGTAGTGGTTTGCCTCTGTTTGTAGGTCATTGCTGGATCTTAGTTCTCTTCCTGGGCAATAGCGGCTAATCTGGTCTTGGAGGAATTCCTCTCCTTGTCTGTGCAAGGCTTTGTGGGCGATGCAGAGTGCTTTGAATTTGATGCACTTTTTCTACTTCAGTTTAGCCTTAATTGGATCCTGGCTGCTGTATTTTGCACCCTTTGGAGTTTCTTGGTAAGTCTTTCCAGCATTCCTAGGTAGAGGCGGTTTGCATAGTCAATGCTTGTGAGTATCAGCAATATGATTGTGAGGGTTCTGTGGGGGAAGGAGAGGTAGGGGAGTAATCTTCTGAGCAGTCGTATGAGGAAGAAGCAATTTTGGGCAATTGCATTGACTTGCGGTTCCAGTGATAGTCTGTTGTCCATGAATATTCCTAGGTTATATACTACGTCAGCAGTCTCTGGTTGCGTTCCCATGCCGATCGGCCAGTCCAGTTGTGGGTTCTCTCCGTTGTATCATGCGGGTGAGAACATTCTTTCTGTTTTTGCCGGCTTTAGTTTGAGGTCATTTGTTGTCATCCAGTTGTAGATGTCTGTGAGGCAGTTGTCGAGGCTGTTATTTTGTTCCTGTTTTCTGTTTGTTTTCACAATCTGTTGTGTGTCGTCTACGTAGTTGTAAGTGGTAAGTCTGTGGGTTTAAATAATTTTATCTATGGGCACATGTAGATGTTGAAAAGTAGAGGGGAGAGGCTGGAACCCTCTGGGACTCTTCAGGACATGTGTTTGAGGTGAACGGTGGTAGGTAAGTTCTTTCGGTACGGTTTGTTAGGAATGAGGTAAGCCAACTTTAATGTGGATTCCTGTATTACACATTCCATCAGTCTTTTTATTAGTATTGCGTGGCTGATTGTGTCAATCGATGCTGATATGTCCAATAGTATGAGGGCTGATTGGGCATCGTCGTCTGTTTATTTTCAGGTCGTTCCATATCAAAAGAAGTGCTGCTTCTGTTACTCTCATTGGTCTGAAGCCAACTTGTGATTGGTCGAGTATTCTGTTTGTTTTGACGTGTTTAAGAAGGATTTTGTACATGTGGTTCGAGGGGATTGGGTCCTCCGACGTATTCTATATCTATGACATGTAATCACCACAGCTGTGCTGCTTCGGAAACTTTTTTCGGCGTCTGCGTCCTGCGTCGATGACGTCGATGCGCTGTCGTCAAGGACCTCCTCCGACGTCCGACGTCATCCGATGTGATAAGTAGGACGCACAACGCCCGTAGCCTCAGTTCCGTTTGTTCCGCAAACGTGTTGCTTCGTGATTCTCGGTTCACGCCTCGACTCTTTAGAGTTCTGTTCTTTTCGGTTCTTCAAACCTGTTCGTTTTGTGAAAATCCTTCGTGTGAAGATGTCTTCTACTTAGTCTTCAACCCCGCGTCCGGGTTTCAAGAAGTGCGGGGAGTGTGGGTCCAAGATGTCGGTGACAGACTCGCACGACGCCTGCCTCTGGTGCCTCGGGGAGGCCCACGACACGGATGACTGTATCGACTGCCAGTCGATCACGTCCAAAGCCTTACGCGAACGTAAGAAGAAGTTGTCGGTAGGTCGGGTGTCCAAGCCCAGGAAGTCAAAGTCTGCGGGGCTTTCGACGGATGATTCGAGGGGTGACTCTCCGCGTCATCGTCGGAAGTCTCGTGGGTCTCCTTCTAGGAGTCGGTCTCACCACTCCTCAGCCTCTTCGAGGCATTCTCGGAAGCGCCGACACCGGTCGTCTTCCAGGTCCTCTTCGGAGGACTCTGCCTGGCACGTCGCTTACCCCACCAGCCGTGCGACGCCGGAGGAATGGGCTTCCTTCGGGAAGAAAATGCTGGTGATTCTTGAGTCGCAGGGTACTAAGCCGTCCGCGCCCCCGAGTGGGGTCGGTCGTGAGAGGTCGAGAGACACCGCTCGCAAGAGTGGTCGGCACGAGTCACGGGAGAGGTCCCGTTCGGACAAGGAGACTCTTTCTCGACGTACCCGTTCAAGGTCCCGGTCCTCGACGCGTTCGAGACCGTGTGCACCTGTGAGGTCTTCGAGGAAGACATCGACGTCGAGGGCGTCGACAGGCTTTCTCGAGGCTCCGGCTCCGAGGAAGTCGTCGATGCTCAGGTCGTCGAGGGACATGCTCGGGGCTCCGGCTTCGAGGGCTGTGTCGACGCCGCCGATGCTGGAGGCGCTGCATCTGACGTCGACGCCGATTTCCTCGACGCCGATCCTCTCGGCGCTGAAGCCGGTTCTCTCGACGCCGGCACCGAATCGCTCGATGCCATCGACGCCTTTCGTGTCGGAGGTACACCGTGGCACAGGAGAACCCCCTAGGAAGGCTCTGGTTAAGAGCAAGCACTCTCGGGTGCCTTCTTTTCGCCACCTGGACTATATTTCAGAGGCGGATGAGGATTCTGATGGCCTGGTTCCTAGTCAGGTTCCAGATGAAATTGTCTCAGGCCATAGTCAGTTTGACGATTTCAGACAGGCACTGCATGATGCCAGTGGACTGGGCACCCATCCGGAGGTGGAGTTTTGTAGGCCTGAGCCTGGCTCTCATGCCGATTCCTCGTACCGGCGCCTTATGGCTAGGGTTTCTGAGTACTTGGGATGGTCTGCTCCCCCAGGGGAGTTTGTGCAGGATGATCTGACGGACATCCTTGATGTTGGTCCCCCAACTGATCCGGTACTGCCGTTCCATATGGCTTTACAGAGAAGGGTGGCGGCGGCTTGGACTGCTCCGGAGAGTCTCCCGGCTGTGGGCAGATCCTTGTCGCGAAAATACCGTCCAGCCAGTAGCGACCCCTGCTACTTGACCAGGCACCTCACTCCGGAGAGTTTGGTGGTGCAGGCGGCCACGGCCCCGGCAAAGCAGGCGTCGTACCCTATCATCCCTCCTGATAGGGTGTCATGATCACTGCTTCCAAGGAGCCAGGACCAGACCAACGTCCTTGGAAGCAGGCCCCTAACCCTAATCCTAGGCACCAGCTGGTCCCCACAGGGACCTTTTGGACCTTGTCCTGGCGCCGGTGGCACCAGGCTCATCATTATCATCGGTCCCGGCACTGGAAGCGCCGGGCTCATCATTGGTGTGAAAGTGCTTGGGTGGACTTACCTGCGGCAGACCATGCTGCTTACTTACCAGCCTCTTAGAAGCCCTCTGTGAACAGGGACTACTTTCTTACCTGGGTGGGGCAGCTCCACTCCCTGGATACAGCACTGGAACTCTTCTGGAAGCAGGAACTCTTTTCTTACCTAGGCGGGGCCGTGGAAGAAGACGCCTCATCACTCCAAGGCTATTTAAACCACTCCCGATTGATGAAACGTGCTTCGCGTTATTCTGCATCTGCAGCAGAACGCTCACCGAGTCTGTTCCAGCCTTTCTTCGTTTGATCCTGAACCTGCAAGAATTATACTTACCATTCCTGTACCCGACCAACATCAGCACCTGCAAAAGACCAGAAAACAACAGGTTAGCAAGACGAACTTTACATGCAGTGCTTACTCACCTGATCCGTCGGCAGCGGCAGTGTCTCACGCTGCACCTTCGCCTGCAAGGACCAACAGCATTATTTATACTTACCGGCACGCTGTGCATTCCGGATTCTTCACGCTGCATCTTCACCTGCAAAGACAACAGCATTGTTACACTTACCGGCACGCGGCGAATTCCGGATTTCTTCATTCTGCATCGTCGCCTGTAAAGACAAAGGAAAAGACATTAAGCAGGTACTCACTCACGCCCATCACGCGCGTCGCAATCAAACGCCTGCGAATACTCTGGCATCTCTTAAACCCGAACTAATCTGCAAGGGAAGAGACAGTTGGAGCGCTTGCCATACTTACGAATCTCCAGGCGCTTCACTACCACGCATTAAAAGACTATTAAGACAAAAGGTGTCCAGAAACTTACCGGTCGTGCAGACAAATGACGGTAACCATCCTCTGAAGTCAAGAGGCCAATGTTTCACCAGTGAAGGAACTGGCAACGGCGCCCTGCACTAGACGCAGATGGAGAGCCCAGCATTCACCTATCTAAGGTGAGCACGTTGACCTGGGAGGAGGGCTCTACAGACAAGCTGGAAAGAGAGAGAGAGAGAGAGAGAGAGAGAGAGAGAGAGAGAGAGAGAGATAGGGACATTCAACAACCCAGACCTTTAATCCCCATATTCTTTCACCTGCAGAAACCTCACCCTTCGAGTTCGACACACAGTGCGAAGAGGTTCGACCCCAGAAGCCAGCCGAGTCCTGCACATCACTTTTCAAGTCACAGACACCTTCCTGCCAAGACCCGCGCCTCCGTGGGAATCAGGTGAGCGTTACATAGGGACGACAAACGTTTTGATGGCTGGGCGAAGAAAGTGTTTTCTTCTGGTGGTATGGCGCTTCAGGCGGCCAACTCCATTTGTGCCTTGTCTCGTTTCACACACACTCTGTGGAACTGTGTTGCGTTAGCGGCTGATCATATTCCCGAAGGGGACGAACGGGATGGTTTCCTTGCTATGGTCCAGGATGGTAAGGATGCCATGTGTGAGTCCGTTCAGTCGGGTTTGGACTTAGCTGAATGCGTCAGTAGGTCCATGGCGGCGAGCACCGTGATACGCAGGTTTGCGTGGTTGCGGAAGTCGGGGTTTGCTCCTGATGTGCAGTCTCGGCTCCTCAACATGCCCTTTGACGGTGAACACCTTTTTGGCAGCACTAATCTGACGAGAGCCTTGAGAGGTTGCAGACCTCGAAAGCTGCAGCGAAGTCTTTGGGCGCTGCAGTTCGCCAACCTCCGCCTTTTCGTCCTAGGGGACAGCAGTGGAGGGGTGGTTCCTTTCGCTATTACTCGTCCTTCAGTAAAGCGAGAGGAGCTGGCAGTCAAAGAGGCCAACGCAGGGGTACCAGAGGTGGACGACAGGGTACCCGTGGTGCCAAGGCCGCTCGGGCAGTTGCCTCTTTGCCCTCAGGTGACGCCGCGGCCGCTCCCACTCAGTCATGAGGCCATGTCCCATGGTTCGCCGGTTGGGGGAAGGCTGGCGCAGCATCTTGTAGAGTGGCAAGCCATTACTTCAGATGTGTGGGTTCTGGAGATCATTACCCACGGCTACTGTCTTCCCTTTCGGCACAGGCCTCGCGACAATCCACCGGGGAACCTCTCTTTGCAGAGTCCGGATCCGCTCCTTGCGCAGGAAATTCAAGCCCTGCTGGAGAAAGGCGCCATAGAACTGGTGCCTGTAGCGGAGAGGAACAAGGGATGGTATTCCCCTTATTTTTTGATTTCGAAGAAAGACGGGGGATTGAGACCCATCATGGACTTGCGCGGTTTGAACAAACTCCTCAGGAAGGACAAGTTCAAGATGGTTACTCTCTCTCAAGTCCTCCAGGCCCTTCAGCTTCAGGACTGGTTGGTGTCACTCGACCTCAAGGATGCTTACTTCCATGTGCCGATCCATCCCAAGCACAAGAAGTACCTGAGGTTCGCGGTTGGCGACTCGCACTTTCAGTTTCGGGTCCTGCCGTTCGGATTGACCTCCGCCCCGAGGGTTTTCACCAAGCTCATGGTGGTGGTGGCAGCGCATCTCAGGCAAGGGGGGATTCACGTCTACCCCTACCTGGACGATTGGTTGATCAGGGGGAGCTCTCCCGAGCAAGTCCTGGATCATCTGTCAGTCACCTGCCACTCCCTTCACAGGCTGGGCTTCTCCCTCAATTTAAAGAAGTCCCATTTGACGCCAACACAGCGGCTCCAGTACATCGGAGCAGTGCTCGACACTTCCCTGGGGCAGTGTTTTCCTCCCCAGGTGAGGGCTCTTCACATTCAGCAGATGGTGCACAAGTTACAGCATGCCCAGACGCTCCCAGCGTTCGAGTTCTTGAGGCTGCTCGGCCTCATGGCATCCTGCATTCTTCTGGTGCCAGAGGCTCGCCTGTGGATGAGATCTTTGCAGTGGGCGCTCAAGACGCAATGGTCGCAGTCCTCCGGCAGGATGTCGGACCCGGTTCAGGTGCCGCCCTCGGTCGCCCGGGACCTTCTGTGGTGGGCAGTCGAAGGCAACTTGATGAAGGGGGCTCCGTTTTGGCTTCCCTGGCCGGAGGTGACGATCGTGACGGATGCATCCCTCACGGGTTGGGGAGCTCATGCCAACGGGCTGACAGTCAGCGGTCGTTGGTCTCCGTCGGAGTCCAGACTCCATATCAATCTGTTGGAGCTGAGGGCCGTCAGGCTAGCCCTGAAGGCTTTTCTGCCGACTGCGCGAGGAAAGAGTGTCCTGATCCTGACGGACAACACAGTGGCCATGCACTACCGCAACAAAAAGGGGGGGGCAGGGTCACTTCCTCTGTGCAGGGAGGCGATGCAGCTCGAGTTCTGGGCCATCCAGCAGGAAGTTTCGATCTCGGCAGTTCATCTGGCCGGAGACGAAAACGTGACGGCGGACGCTCTGAGCAGGCAGAGCACGATCTCTCACGAGTGGGAGTTGGCTCAGGAGATTCTCCTGGAGATCTTCGCCCTTTGGGGGACCCCTCAAGTGGATCTCTTCGCCTCCAGTGTCAACCGGAAGTGCGAATGGTTTTGCTCGAGGGAATTTCCTCCAAAAGGAGCCTTAGGAGACGCGTTTGTGGTGGAGTGGTCGTTCCCGCTGCTGTACGCGTTTCCTCCAGTCCCCGTCATCCCGCAAGTGCTGCGGAGGTTACGGAAGTTCAGTTCCCGGATGATCCTCATTGCTCCGGCGTGGGCTCTGAGGACGTGGTACCCGGACCTTCTCGACTTGTCCATCTGCCCTCCGCGTCGTCTTCCCTACCGAGACAATCTGCTCTCACGGGAGGGGGGTCAGGTTCTCCATCCAGAGGTCAGATCCCTCAACCTTCACGCTTGGCTTCTGAAAGGTTGAGGTATAAGGATTGGGACCTCCCTGAAGACGTGATGGAGGTGTTGCTTTCGGCCCGAAGGCCAGCAACAAAGTCTCTGTACCGTTGCCGTTGGCGTAAATTCTGCGACTGGTGCCGAGTTCAGAATGTGGATCCTTTTGCATGTGACATCCCCATGGTTCTGTCCTTTTTACTTTCTTTGGCCCACAGGGGCTTGCAAGTGGGTACCATTAAAGGTTACCTGGCGGCGCTGTCCATCTTTAAGCGCTCGTCTGAAGAGTGTTCTTACTTTAAAATCCCTTTAATTTCACAGTTTCTGAAAGGGCTCACTAATGTGTTCCCTCCGTCACCTTTCCTGGTGCCCGGTTGGGATTTCAACCTTGTTCTTAAGTTTCTTATGGGTGCTCCGTTTGAGCCTTTACATTCTTGCCCTTTGAGGCTGTTAACTCTGAAAACTGTGTTTTTAGTTGCGGTTACTTCCGCTCGCAGAGTGAGTGAGTTACAGGCACTTTCAGTTAAGCCACCCTTCACTGTATTTCACAAGGACAGGGTTGTCCTTAGAGTTCGTCCTTCTTTTCTTCTGAAGGTAGTGACGGAATTTCATTTGGCACAGAAGGTTGTTCTTCCGGCATTCTATCCTCCTCCGCATCCTGGTAAGGAAGAGGAGAGGCTCCATAGGCTTGATCCTAAGAGAGCTTTAAGCTTTTATGTTTCACGCATGTCCTGAGTCAGAGTGGACGATCAACTCTTTATTGGTTACGCTGGAAAGCGTTTAGGGCAAGCTGTGACGAAACAGACTTTGTCTCGCTGGATTATTTTGGCCATCTCAGAGTGCTACCGCTTGGCGGGTAAGGACCCACCGGCTGGCTTGCGGGCCCATTCTACCAGGGGTATGGCTGCATCTTCTGCCCTGCAGAGGGGTGTTCCTATTCGCAACATCTGTGATGCAGCCACCTGGGCTTCAGTACATACATTTGTACGTCACTATTCCCTCGATTCCATCCGAGCACAGGATCTGGCCTTTGGCAAGGCGGTCCTTTGCTCTGCTATTTGATTGGCTATTCTAAATTTTGGTCTAAATTCTTTCCCTCCTCCTTGCTCTGGTACTGCTTTGGGAGTCTGTCATAGATATGGAATACGTCGGAGGACCCAATCCCCTCGAAGAACAAGTTACTTTCTTACCTGGTAACGTTCTTTCGATGGGATGGTCCGACGACGTATTCCATATCGCTCCCGCCCTGCCTTCCCTGCTGCAGAATTTCTTTGCGATTGCAGCTTACATTCCGCAAGGCTTTGTGTCTGACTGGCAGTTGACTAGTGTCACACGTTCTGGGGGAAAAAACTACAACTGAGGCTACGGGCGTCGTGCGTCCTACTTATCACATCGGATGACGTCGGACGTCGGAGGAGGTCCTCGACGACGGCGCATCGACGTCATCGACGCAGGACGCAGACGCCGAAAAAAGTTTCCGAAGCAGCACAGCTGTGGTGATTACATGTCATAGATATGGAATACGTCGTCGGACCATCCCATCGAAAGAACGTTACCAGGTAAGAAAGTAACTTGTTCTTCTCCAGTATATGTGCTGGCTAGGACAGTTTGGATAGTCTGTAGTTGCTTGGGTCTTCTGCGCTTTCTGATTCCTTTTTTATCAGTGGTTTAATGTATGCTGATTTGAAGGAGTACGGTACTATTCCTCTTTGGAGTGATAGATACATTAGGTTCTGGAAGTGTCTCCGGGGTTCTGTGGTTGAGGATTCCTTGGAAGATGTCCGGGGGTAGGTTTCCCTTGGGGATCCTTCAAGGTTGGTGTCCTTGATCAGTGTGGCAAAGGTTTCTTCTTTCGAGGTTCTAGGCAGATGAGTTTTGCCGTAATCTGTGTTTCTTCCGTATTCTGTAGTCTGGCAGTTGTGTTTGCCTGGGTTAGGTTGATGGTCTCCTAGATTATGTCTGTTTGCTCTCAGGTGGTTGGTGATGTTGTCACAAAGTGTTTATGTCGGGGCGATGGAGTTTTTGCAGGAAGAAGGTTTTTTTTAATCTCTTTTATGATTTTGAAGAGTTTTATCTGTGGATTGTTTGCAGATTCCATTCTTGTGGCGTAGTAGAACTTTTTGCTTTGAGGAGTGTTGTTTTGTATAGTTTGAGTTTTCTGATATTTTATTTTGTCTCGTCGGATGTAATGTTCTCCCCATTTTATTTTCCATTTTTCGGGTGTTTTTTTAAAGTTTTTAGTTCTTCTGTGAACCATTTTGCTGCCAGTTTTTGTTGGTGTTCCTTTGAGTGTTTTAGCTGGTGTTAATTGGTCAAGGGACTTGGTGATCCATTGTTGCGTGTCTTCTGCTGTGTCTATGCTTGTTTTGGTGGGTTCTCCTTTGCTTGGGGCGGTTGTGTCTAGAAGGTTTGTTAGGGCCTCTAGGTCCAGGTTCTTACAGTTTCTTTTCTTGCTGAGTAATCCCTTCCCTGCCATTAGGCGGGTTTGGGATGTGAGGTAGAATGGTATTGTGGTCGCTCAATGCGGATGCGCATAGTCCTTCCCTGTGGAAAATTGCATCCAGGGTGTGTCTGGTGTCGTGGGTGGATCCATTTACTATTTGCTTGAAATACAAAGTGTCCAGGCTCCATATTTTTTCCTGCTTGCTTTCAAGACCTCAGACTGAGGATGGCCCCAACCCTTGCAACCTGAGAACAGCCCCTGCACTGGATGCAATTCCCTCCAGCTGAATGATTCTGCTTCCTGGTTGTTCTTCTTTGGAAGATGTAAGGTCTGGAGAATGATGATGATGAGAGCCACAGCCCATTTCCACCGCCAGAAGGGCCAGCTGAGGCAATCTCTTACCTTCCTGTTTGTTGATATAAAACCTTGCGATAGTGTTGTCAGTTACGATCGGAATCACACAGCCAGCAATGCCTTCAGGGTGTAGAAAATCACCTGCAATTCCAACACATTGATGTACAACAGAATCTGCACCAAAAACAATAAACTGTGGTTCTCCATGTTGCTCATTGCGGTCACCAACCTAGGAGGGACAAGTCTGTAGTGAAGTCGCAGACAGTTCCTCAGGCTGAGGAAGAGACCTATGTGGTCTTGAAAGCTAGCAGACAAAAAGATGGAGTTAGCCTAATAAAGATATAATTGCTACAAGAACCTCTTCTGTTTTCTGCTTTTGCAACAAGAGACTCTTTTCTTTTTTGTAAAAAAAAAAAAAACTGCACTATTTTGTTGGCTAACACGGTATTCCCACCACTGTCTCATTGTTTAAGTGCAATAATCGAGGTGTGCGCGAGCAGTGCTCCTCTCCTTTCTTTAAAAATAGTTTTTACTGTTACTATACTTTTATTTTAAAAAGAAACCGTTGCGGAATGGTTTTGTTTTCCAATAAAAGTGTAGGAAGAAGTTGAAACTTGCACTGCACTAAACGTTCGCTTAAACAGCAGGCGCATGTGTTTGGGGGTTTGTATTGTGCGTGGCAATGGGGTTTGTGGAGAGCGGGTGCAGGCAGGTAGGGAACATAGTGCCACTACTTTTCGTACATTTTGACCACTGCATAAGTGATGTAGTCGAAATCACACAAAACCAACCACCAAAACCCATTTGGATCTGTACCAGCATATAACCATACTAACACACCTCTTCCTCGCCACATACTTCTTTTCAAATGCCCTTTAATACAGCAAATATTCAGTCACATTCATAAATATGTGGCTTTTTTTTCCTACACTCGCCTCCCAAAACACTGCTGATCCACACAACTAATATGTGCCCGTTTGCTCTACTGTGCCCCCTGGTCATAAGTGGGCAACACGTGTATCATTGCCATCACGACACTGCCCCTCACCCTGTATAAAATGCAGCTATGTTTCCACTTTTTTTTAAAAAGTATATTTATATTGGTTTTAAAGGTAACATAAAACAAAACAAAACAATATCTCCATTGCTCTGTAATTGTCTATGCCCAGCACCCGTTTGGATAACTTTGGTGCATCCCTTCCCTCCCCTTCTCCCCCACCCCCCCACAGCATAGCAATGCTCTTTTTACCCACTATCAAGGTTTCTCCTAACAAGAATAAGCCGTTTCCCCCATATTCCTTCCTGGTGTGGTAAAATGTTCCCTGAGCCACATGACACCGCAAACAGTTAGGTTCTGCCACCCGGCCCCATCGAGACAACATTTCTTGGGTGTAGTATGCTCTGTATACAATTTTTAGTTGAACAAGCTTAAACTGGGCTGCAATCGCCATCTCCCTGGGGGCCATTAAAGCCTCTTGCCAGTCTTCCACTATGATAGGACCTATATCCTCCTCCCATTTCTGCTGGAGTTCTGTCAAAGGGGGCGCAGTAAAACAACAAAGATTTTGATGCAAGGTCGAGATCCCCTTCTTGACCAACAGGTCAGTCTACGTATTGCCTTCAAAAGAGATTGCTCCGGACAGTCCCAGCTCTGTGGAACTGTGACCCATGTTCCCACTTTTGAGTGCACTGTGCACAGCCCAGGAGGCAGCGAGAAGGCGTACGAAGGAGGGGCAACTAATAAGGGGGGGGGCTAGCAGCAGCATATCCTGTGATTTGTATTACAAGGTGATGCCAACACAGTTAGTCCTGAGCATGGAGACATGGTGGGAGGCCTGAATGTCTGGCATCAAGAGGAACACACCATTATTCTAAGAATCCATTCTGACCTCAAAGCTATCCACTTTGCTTGTGTTAACTACCAGGTGCACACCACATGATTAGGCCAATGGGGCAGGTAACATTCCAGATAACTTGCTACTCCAGTAGCTGGAACCCGAGGTGAGGCAGTAGGGGGACCACGTGTTAGAGGGCAGGGGTAGATTAGAATGTGGGAAACCGGTCAAGGGACTATAAGGGGACTAGTAGTATGTATATTGTAGAGAGGTAGATGTACATGCCATCTGTAGTGCCCGCCCCCCACCTCCACCATATTGGAAGAACAGGAAAGGACTGTGTGTGACACCAGGTATCATCCCAATACTGCACCGAAAATATGAGACGCTATGCACTTAGACAACCGTATCAAATGTACCCTCGCACTGATGAGGTGGAAGGATGTCTGCATACACCACTGAATATAGAAGAGCTATGAGTGAAATCAGACCAGAGTAAAGTTACTTCATGAAGAGAAGACACTAGGACGCATAGAAACGATATACAAATACTTAAAGAATGAAGCTGTAACTGAAGTAACAAGAGAACCATCTATGCAAATACGAAGAAATCAATAGATTCAAGAACATTGGCATCTTGAGAGAAGAGAACCATGAGATAAAACAGTAGCAGCATTTTATCATATTTTATGTCAGGGACTGCCCGAGCCAGAGCAAAAGCAAATGGAGAAAGAGTTATGGATGGGAGCAAAGGCATGTCCAGAAATGCAGTTAATTATTATTCATCATTGTCGACTGCTACAAGAAAAGAATAGGAAGAACACAGAGAGCAGAAAGCAGGAGAAGGCAAAGGTAGTTCAGATAAAATGGTCAGAATTCACCATAGAAGGAGCAGTATTGACATGTGGTGAAGGTGTGGCAACACAAGAGAAACAGCCAGTGCAGCCAAGCAACATAGGGTATCCTATAGATCAAAGTGGGTATACATTTTGGCCACGCGGTAGAGGGAATGGACCTAGAGGAGGATGAGGTGGATTTCAAAACAGGAAGATTTAATGGAAGACAGCCGCAGCAATGCTGGAATTGTGGCAGGTTAGGCCATATGGGCCAAACCTGTAGAGGGGCATGCAGCAGAACTGGCAAGCTCCAAGAGGGGGGATGTGCTATTCTCCGTAGTATAATACAGGACGACAAAAATATTATGCCCAAGATCACACGCAGAATCAGACACATGCGCCGCAAATACAGCAAGTTCCATTTCAAGCGCAGTCACCACAAGGGCAACCACAGCAAGGACCTATGCAAACATAGCAAGTACAAACCCAGCAAGCACAAATACAACAAGCAAAACTGCAACAATGGAATGCGAATACATGAGTCCCACAAACATCCACACCCTGGATAGGGAGTGTGACCATGGTAGGAAGAAATCCTTTCACGGGTACGGGGATCAAGCAACCTGATTTGTTCAGTACTATCAGTGACACCAGACCCCCAAGAGGAACCAAGGGTCAGAATAACGATAAGAGGCAAAACATTTTCATTTCTTGTAGACACTGGAGCGAGTTCCTGTGTTCGAGAGGGAACGTATCCAATGTCTGGCATTGCCATGAATGTGAAGGGATTCTCTGGGGCTATTTATTTAGTTTATTAATAGAGCGCGTAGACAAGGCCCACGGGCATAATAGCGCAAGGACAGACATACAACAAAAAATAGTTTCGATCACGGGCAAGGGTGGAGAGGAGGGGTCAGGCAAACAGGAAGGGCTTCCGATCCTGTTTGAATTCCCCAAAACTCGAACAAGCTTGTAAATCAGGGGGAAGGCTGTTCCATTGTTTGGGTCCTGCATGTGGAAGAGATCTTTGAGCCACTGAAGTTAATTTAGTCCTGAGCAGGGACAAAAGGTGGGTATTATTAGAGCACAGGGCTCTCTTCACGTGCATCCATTCAAGTCTGATAGACAAATAGCTAGGGCTTAGCCCGTGGAGAGATTTGTGCGCAATTCAAAGAGTCCAGAAGGTCACCCGCCTCTCTACCACTCTCACTGCATTGTTCTGAACAACTTGGAGGCATGCTAGCTCTGTTTTGCAAGTTCCATGGAGGAGACTTGCACAGTAGTCAAGGCGCAAGCCAATAATGGCTCTAGTAATGGTAGCGCAACTGGACCGATTAAGGAAAGGTCTGATATGTGCCAGGAGTTAAAGATGGTAGGCAGAGCTGGCAACAGGGCTGCTAATGTGGGGTTTCATGGACAATTCCTGGTCCAGGACTACACCCAAGGTTTTGACTTTGGGGAGGGTTGCTATGATATGGCCAGCTACATCAATTGTCTTATACTCGCTCCCGAGTTTCTTTAACTGAGCGGCTGTGCCTGCAATCATAAGTTCAGTTTTGCATGCATTCAGGCAAGGCCATTATCCACCACCCAGGCTTCGATTTTGTCATATATGTTGTTGACCAAGAGCGTGTCTTTGATGTAATCTCCAGAAAGGGAGAGGAGGCACTGGATATCGTCAGCATAATTTGCATATGGGACGCCCAGCAAAAGGGACGCCTCAGCTATGAGCTTAGTTCCCCTCAATGACGTAGTACCAATTCTCTATAGGAGAACATGACGTGTCTATGCCACTATTGTATTCTCGGCAGACACCAGTTAATATTTTATGACTTGATGACAAAATTAAACATGACAATATCTTTTACTGACTAAGGGATAGTATGTTCCACTCCAGGGATAAATTATATAAATGTAAGAGAGTTCACATTAGCATTTACAGGTCAAAAGGCCATTACGAGGTGTCCCTTTAGATCCAGAAGTATTTTTGTATGGAGTGAATATTTTGTTGACATGGCTTTTTAGACTGGTAGGTAAAGTGTTGAGAATACCTGAAGAATGATTGTTTAGACCAGAAATACCTATGGATGATGAAGGAGGACAGGTTATTCCTTTATAACTAGAAGCAGCAGTGGTACGAGTGTAAAGGGTGGTTGTCCATGGGACAGATGATGAGGGAAGAGGATGGAGAGCAGTAATAGCTCTTGGTAAAGGATATAAACTAACTGATTTAACAGATGAAGAATTTCTTTGAGATGATGAATCGTATTTTTCATAAGTGTCACTTACTGGATTAAAGTTGAGAATAGGGAAATACCGCAGAGAATGGCATTGATGAAAAAGAAACTGTCACTTTATTTTTCCAGGAAGATTTATAAAAGGTGCTAAGCATCTTATGGACCAGCAGTCCATATGACGTGGGCCTATTGAGGGGAGTAGGAGCTGTTAAATTTAACCTCAAACCGGGAGCGATTTTGCCACGAGCAAAACAGTACCCCATGTCTAGAGAAGCAGATGAAGATATATTTGAAACCATTTCCTCATAAGTACAGCAGGGGATATTGGTACCATCGGAATTCCCATGTAACACAGCTGTGTACCCAGTAAAGAAATCAACAACAGGTACGTGGAGATTTATTCAGGATATGCATCCCCTAAACAATATATAGTCAAAGCAGAGTTTCCTCTGGTTCCGAATCCAGCTACAATATTATGCAATATTCCAGCCACAGCCAAGTATTTTACAGTAATAGATTTAAAGAATGCAATTTTCTCAATTCCCCTTCATGAGGACTCCCAGGATTTGACCTCATGTTCGTATAAACACCAGCACTGGAAACACATGAGATTGCCTCAAGGGTACTGTGAGTCCACCTCAATCTTTAATAGGGTCCTTCAGATGGACCTAGGTAATGTACAACTTGAGAGCACAATAATTCAGTACGTAGATTATATATTAGTGTGCAGCGAGACAGCAGAAAAGCGCAGAGAAGACTCAGTTCAACTAATGACCATATTAGCAGAGAAAAAATATAAAATAGACAAAGAGAAATTGCAATATTTTCAGGAAGAGGTCATGTACATAGGACACCTAATCTCTCAAGAAGGGAGAAAAGTGACACCTGAGAGAACAGCAGCAATAATGCTAACGTCAATACCAGAGACAGTGAGGGAAATGCAACAATTTCTAGGCCTATGTAATTATTGCAGGGCCTGGGTTTTTGATTACAGTACATATAGTCAACCACTTTTAAAAGCATTTAAGGAAGCACAGATAGTCAAAAGTAGAATAACATGGACAGATGAGATGACTGAAGAATTTGAAGAATTAAAAAGGGCAATTTGTTCAGCCCCTGTGTTAGAACTCTTCATTATAGTCTGAAATTCCTATCTATTCTCACACTCAAATGGAGAAGTAATGACAGCAGTCCTCACACAGAAAATTACATTATGACATGGACACAAACTATTAGCTTATTATAGTGGGATTTTAGACCCAGTAATGAAAGGGCATCATCCATGCGAACAAGCATAAGCTGCTGTTTTTGCAATTAAAAAGGCTCCATGTATTACCATGGGGTGCTCAATGACGTTATTTGTCAAGCATTCCTTATTGTCCATTTTAGAGAAGCCCAAAAGTACATTGACTACACAAATAGCAACAAGATATGAGGTTACTATTTCAAACCCAGCAATCAAAATTGTTAGATGTAGAGTAGTGAATCCAGCAACATTCATAGCAGAACCAGTGGGGAAAGAGGACTACGTACATGACTGCACAATGTATACTGAATTCTATGATAATATTCCCCATGTTAGAGAAAATGTTCTTGGGGGATGGGGGGGGGTTCTATTCATTGATGGTTCTTCGAATACAGACCAAATGACAGGAGAAAGGCATACGGAATGGCAGTAGCGAAGCTGAACAGGAGTGGTGAATTTGAAGCAGTGACAAGTGCGAGATTGCCTTCACATTGTTCAGCACAGGCTGCAGAATTAGTGGCACTTATCGCCGCACTCCAGAGATTTGAGGATGAGGGAGTGACAGTGTACTCTGACTCGACCTATGTGACGTCAACCATGCACGCAAGATTTTCATGCTGGAAAAGGAGGGGCTTTCTCCGTGCAGACAGCATACCAGTGAAACATGCATCTCTAATGGATAAACACATCAAGGCACTAAAGCTCCCATTGGTTATCGCTGTAGTGAAGTGTGAAGCCCATACTAAGAGGGCGAACATGATTTCTCGCGGTAACAAAGCTGCAGATGTTGAAGCCAAAAGGGCAGCATATTTCACAAACATTTCTGATTTTGAAGTAGAAAGTGTTAAGCAAATGTCAGGATGATGTATGATGGTGCAGGAAGGTTTTAATATGTTGTCTATTGTACAGTTGAGTAACAAGGTTGACCACCACAAGAAGAGCAGGACTAATGTAAGAGACAGGCGTGTTCTTTATCCCCCCCACTGAGGCTTTATGGAGACAGGGCAGCACTGGAAAACCAGTTATGCCTCTAGCATTATTTAAGGTGGTGAAGCACTGGAAAGCCAGTTATGCCTCTAGCATTATTGAAGGTGGTGCTGGAGCAGCTTCACTGCCCTCCACAGACAACTATAGAGAGTCTTATTGCCATGATGGCAGTAGACTGGTTCTCACTGAATGTATTAGAACATGTGGCACAGTTTATTGTGAACTGCATTGTATGCCAGAGGTTCACATCAGGGCACACTATGAGAACAGTTAGAGGAGCAATCCCCCAGACTTAAAGGCCCTTTTCAACATCTAGGTATAGACTATGTGGATATGTTACAAACATGCAATGGTTATAGATATATGCTTGTGGTAGTATGTCTCTTTTCCAGATGGATTGAGGCAGGTCCACGTACGCACCCAGATGCCACATATGCTGAGCTATTTGAACAGGTAACTCTTTTATTAGGTATAAAGCACAAGTTTTCATCTACTACCTATCATCCACAGGTGAATGGTGTCTGTGAAAGATTAAATGGACTCCTTAATGAAAGGATAGCTAAGTTCAAGATAACTTTGAAGAAGGGATGGCATCTTTGCCTACCACTTGCTTTGTTTGCACTTAGAAATCAGTTGGCTCAGATCACCACTTAACTCCTCATGAGTTGGTGACTGGACGCCGCATGAGAATACCTCTTGCTCCTCCCACTTGAATAGCAACTGATGCCCACAGTGTAGCAAAAACATTAGGTGATGAGATGCATGATTATTTAACAAATATGACCACAAGTGTTTCTTTTATTTCCCAACAGATGAAAAATCGGAGGGAAGGGTTGAGGAAGATTGATGAAGACATCCAAACAGTTGATCCTAGTGACTTGCTAAAACAGCTTAGTTTGTATCCATGGGACCAACTGCTTGTAAAAGGTTTTGTAGGCACTTGGAACAAGCCCTACTTTGAAGGACCATACCTAGTAGAGGGGGTCACTCCCACAGCAGTAAAACTTGTAGGAAGAAGAGCCCAGTTGCATCTTAATGACAAATCCGTATAAAGGAGAGGCCCCTACCCCTCTGGCAGCACCTGTTGACAGAGAAGCAAGAGAATAAGCCTCACGGATGACTAGATCGGCTACCAAGACCTAAAATAAAGACTTACTGAAATAAAGACACTTTGAACGTTTACAAAAATCCCAAGTCTAAGGGGAAAGAATGAAGAACTTTTGCAGCAGTTCCAGAACTTTTCTAGATAGGCACAAGAGACAATGTGTTGGTGAATCAAATACAAAGAAGAGCACATGACACTATGGGGCCGATTCATGGAACAAATGTGCGCAGAAAATCTTGGCGCAAGCGTGAAAAAGCAAGCTCACGCGCGCGATTCATGGAAGGGCCTGCACGTGTTTACTGCGGGATGTGCACCAAATCTGAGCGTGGCGCACACAGGCGCACATGTCACAGCAACATCGCGAACACCATGCGCGACGCGCACAGCGAAAGTGCTCATCATCGGCGCACACACCAAAAGGGGGCAGGACACGGGGTGTAACACGTGGAATGGGGAACAACGCGTGAAAAAGAAGGCGTAACTGGGGTAGTACTGCAGGGAAATACACGGAACGCCCACACGCACAACACGTATTCATGGAATCAAATACGGGAAACCCGCGCACGCTAAAAGACGTGCACACGTGTCAACACGTCTGCCACACGAAGGCAGGTGGAAGCGTCCCCGCGCGCAGTATAAAAGTGCGCGCAAACAACAAACACGTATATACAGCTACAATGAATGCCCCATTTGTCGCAGCACTGATCGTGGGACACCGCAGGACGAGGAGAATAGCCAGGCCCTGAATTTTTTTGCCCCGGACCAGCCTTTTTTGAATGCCTGACGACCAGGTCTATGGCAGGTATAGGTTTCCACCTCGTATCATCCTAGACCTGGTCAGGGAGTGGGAAGATGATCTTACATCCCACACCCTGTGCTCCCAGGCATTGAGCCCCTTGGAGAAGGTGCTCAATGTCCTGCATTTTTTGGCCACTGGGTCATTTCAGCAGACAACTGCCATAGTGGGGGGGTCTCACAGGCCATGCAGTCACACTGCCTACACCAGGTGTTGGCAATCATGACTGCGTGCCCCTCAGTCCGCAGGCACATATACATGCCCAGAACATCCGCAGAAAGGCAGGCCGTGGTCCAGTACTTTTACAGGGTGGCACACTTCCCCAAAGTGCTCGGTGCCATAGATTGCACCCATGTGGCCTTGCGTCCACCTAGGGCCACTGAGCACATCTATCAAAACCGCAAGCACTGGCATTCCATCAACATACAGGTTGTATGCGATGCCCATGGAATCATCAACTCTGTCTATACAAATTATCCTGGGTCTACCCATGACAGTTTCATTTACAGAATGTCTGCCCTGAGCCGGGACCTGGAAGCTGGGAAGCATGGCGACACATGGCTCATTGGTGAGTACAAATGCCTGTGCACATGCATGCATGTCACACAGAGACAAATACACAAACCCAACTAATCACAACCATCATGACCTCTCCAGGAGACAGTGCCTACCCTCTGAGCAACCACATGATGATGCCAATACGGAACCCCACCACACCACCCCAGGTAAGATACAATGCTGCCCATATTGCAACCAGGGGCATAGTGGAGCGCACATTCGGAGTGCTCAAGTCACACTTCCGCTCCCTTGACCGCTCTGGCGGCCAGCTACTATATGCACCCCCAGTAGTGTGCAGGATTATTGTGGCAGCATGTGTCCTGCACAATGTTGCAACACGGCGGGACATACCGGTGGACATGGTGGACATGGTGGTGCTCCCCACATCCCCAACCACATGCACAGGCGCTGCCCATGGGAGGGGAAAGGGCACGTGGTGGCAGCCCGGACCCAGCTTGTGGCCACATTATTCACCTAAACTCCCACCCCTGCAGAGTGCACACAGGCCTGGCACATACCAGGTGACAATCGATGATGACAAAGACATTCAAATGTCACAACCTTACCACCCTGAGAATGTTCCCACGGAAGTGCTACATTGTGTGCATCCCTAGCTACTTAAACATAACCAATCCTGTGTGACCAAAACAGGTCATGACAATCACTGGTATGTCACCCAAACCCCCCCAGCCCACATCACCCTTGTCTGCTGCACCATGACATGGCATGCTACAGCAAAAGCCCAACACATGACCGATAAGATACGAAGTGACATGTGATAAATGGAAAGTGGCCCGAGCCAATGACGCCTGACATGGAATCAGATGAAATGACTGACCAACAACCTCCCACACATACCAAGTCATACACAAATGCTTCCCACCAGTGGTAGCATGAACAAAAGACTGAATGCCTGCTCACATGCACATTGGGCAAGCCAAAATCGCTACTACCTAACCTGTGTACTGTGTGTGTTTCCTGCAACACACTGCTCAGCACACAGCACAGTGAGCAGCCGTTGTGTTGGGGATACACCTTGAGCACCCCATCAAAAGGACAAATAATATAAACAACCTATTGACGGATGTACAGGATCCCCGAATGGCAATTGATAATGCGCTGCAGGGACACAGCGTGCCCGAGAAGGCAATCTGTGTGCACCTGTGGGCATGGAAGGGTGGTTGTACGTGTGGTGGAGCATTGTGTAACTGTGTGTGTCAGTAGGGACATGCACTCAATATATGCATGTGAAATCAAGTGACCCTCAGTGTCCTGTACACATCACATGTGAACATTGCCCATGTGTACACCCCAGCATGCCAAACCACAACAATCCACTGACACCTGAAAAGTAAATAAAACACAGGAACAGCCATTGACCAGCAGAACACATCATGTACATAGTACCCCACAATGACTATGTCAGAGAGTGCCCAAACACTGTAGCCCAAGCTTACTGTCCAACAACAAAAGGCCCTCCCTCATTTACACATCACCATGACCTTCTGAACAACTGTGTCTGGGGTATGTAGCCTTCTTCCTTCTAGTCTACCTAGCTACAGGATCCCCCTATCCCTTGGTCTTCATGTTCCACCTTGCGTGTAAATGGGGTCCAGCCCCCTCAGAGGCCACCTTGACTGGTAAAAATACCAAATCGCAGAGAACTCCAAGGAGCCAAACCCCCAAACCAGGGAAAAAGCCTCTAGGCACAAGAAAAACCCTGGAAGAGTCTGCAGTAGATGACTTGAAGTTGCAAAATAATGTCCAAGCACATGTACAAGCAGATTGCTAGAACAACCAAGGTAGCACAGTTCAACAATGGCTCAACATTACGGGTACCATTTTCAGGACACAATATACAATGGGGATGCAACAACTGATGGGTAGTGTCACAGCTCCGGTCTCCAGGCGCAGGAGTGGCACAAACCAACCACCCCCTCCATGGTCTGGGTGCCTGCAAGGTAAAACTTACACAGGCCTCCGAGACCCCAGCGGGGAAAGAGGGTCAGGGATCTGTTGTTTGGACAGGCATTGGTATTCAGGATAACCGGAAAGAGGGGCAGGAGAGGGGCGTTGGATTGGCAAGGGAAAGCAGGCAAAACACAAAATACAACTTTTGACAATAACACATACCAAATCAGAGAAATAATGTTCTTCTTGCACATTGTACTAAATGAGTCAAATGCAAGCCAAAGAGAGACTTATCTCTGGGGTGAGTGCTGGCCTCCTGCCTGCGCACTCTCAGGTCCGGTAACAGGAGCAGTTCAATGCTGCAAAGAGAGCGTGAGTTACTAATCTGTGTGTGTCTACAACACACACACACCACCATTCATGCCCCAAACTAAGTGACTCCTCCACAAACAAACACTCTTATCTGCTGCTTTGTACGTATACGTTAGCTTGCCCCTGTGATGGTTCATACACTGTCAATGCAGTAAGGCAGGGGAACGGAGGCGAGCGGTAAATGGAAGACCAATTCTTCAAGAATCACACATGATACAATGGTCCATGGGTGAGCTGCTAGACGTGTATAGCGAGGTGCGACTTCAGTACAAGTCGTGTTCTGGCAGCCGCGGATTTCAATAGGCAGTGCACGTGTTAATTTGCACATGCAAATGATATGCACTGCACTCAAGTCTGTGCCTCCCTGTGCGCTGTATTAGTTTCTGGCTACGAACGCTACTGCGCCAATAACTCCGCTTCTATGGAGCATGGGGGACTCGAGGATATGTGCGACGGCCACTGCGTGTGCCCCTGAGAACTTGTAAAGCTACTTGGTATTTGTTCCTCAACGCATTTTAGCTGTACTGTGCGCTTTATACAACAATGCCTGGGCAAACTCCCCAGTACTGGCGCTACTTAGCATGCATGTGCAAGTGGCCTAGTGGAAAGTTGGCTGCGGTGTGGCCCCTTGAGCTGCTCACCTTGCTTGGAGCTCCTGGAAATACGTCTGCTTCTGTCGGACGTCTGAGCACAAGCCCTGTGCTTCTGCTTGCGCACACATGCGCACGTGTGCACCACCGAATGTGACCAGGTTTCAGTAGTACTTGGCCCCGTGTCTGCTGGTAAAGGTAGTCTGGAGGCTCATTTTCCTGCAGAAAGGGCATAAAAGATATTAATAAGGCAGGAAAGTTCCCTGTGTGTGTGCCTTCATGCTGGTTGTCACTGGGCCATGTGTAACGCTCACCTGATTCCCACGGAGGCGCAGGTCTGGCTTCGAGTGCTGATGCTTCTTCAATGGTGAAGCGCAGGACTCTGAAGATGGACAGGAAGGGTCCCTCTACTCTGGCTTCTCTGGCTTGCAGGAATATTCCCCTGTGCGTGAAAAGGGAGTATTACCTACTGACTGAGTTATGCTCAAGCCTCCCACTCTCTTCCAACCCTCCACGATACCCTTCCACGATTCCCCGTGAAGTCTCACCTTAGGGTCAGGAAGCATGAGCTCTCCATCCTGCTTCCGATGCAGGGGCGCGTTGAAACCCAGTTGCTTCACTGGATTGAGGATTGATGGGAGTTCAGGTAAGCTTGACTATTCAGGTAAGGCGCTGTAAAGGTTCTGCTGCAAGTTCAAAAGTCCAAGCTTAATAATAATGTTCATTGTCTTGTTGCAGCAAGCGCTAATGCTTATGTCTTTTTCCCCTTAGGGGCCGGGGTTCGGAATGCCGGAGATATGGCGCCGACCCGAAGTGAAAAGTGCAGTTCCAGTAAATGACAGGTAAGTTCTGGATGAGCGCTCGGGTAATGTCTTTGCATTCGCTCATTCAATGTCTGTCTTTTTTCCCCATAGGGGCCGGGGTCCGGAAAATGCCTGGAAGCGGCAAGACCCGAAATGAAATGGGAATGACCCAACAGGTAAGTCTTAGAAGGAAACTGAGCTTTTCCTATTCCTTTCCTTCTCTCACCTTGTTTTTGTCTTTTTCTCTCTAGGCTCTGGGAAGTGGCTGTGGATCCGGATGATCGCTGCTGAAGATGGAGGCGTCCAGGATAGGTGAGTGAAATGCAGCGCTGCAGCGATCGTAGCGAAATGCTTTTAAAAATGATGTCTTCCTTTTCAGGATCGTGGGTGTGATGTCACCGTAGTGCTGATTTAGCAGGTAAGGTCTTTTGTCTCCCTTTGCAGGTGACCCAGGATACTGACAGGCGTGGCTGAGGTCCAGATGCAGGAGCTGACACGGTGAGCGTCCAGCTGCGAGGAGCAGAACAACGCGAAGCGTGAGTTGCTGATCGGGTGTGGTTTAAATAGCTTTGGAAGAAGTTCCAAGTGTGTATCCTTCCACCGATCAGGTATGTATCCTTCCCCAACCACACCCGGGTGGAAAGTAGCCCCACAGGTAAAGTAGTTCCATCCAGGCCTCAAGAGGGCCTGGATGTAGCAGCATGGTCTGCATCAGGTAAGTGCACATTAAAACACTTGAACACATGTCTAGCTTTATGAGCCTGGCGCCTAAGGCGCCAGGACAGGGGTCCAACATGGGCCTGGCGCCTAAGGCGCCAGGACTGCGTCCAAAGGGCCCCAGCTTGGGCCCGCTGGCACTCCCCTGGGGGAAATGATGCCTGCCTCTGGGGTTGCTGGGTCGGACCTGGCTCCTTGGAGGTAGGCATCATGACAGTACCCCCCCCTCAAGGCCCCTCCCAAGGTTCTTTCCTCCGGGGGTCTTGGCTTGTTCGGAAATCTCCGGTGAAACCTTTGTACTAATCGAGGTGCGTGGACATGGTTACTAGGCTCCCACGATCTCTCCTGAGGTCCATATCCCTTCCAGTCAACAAGATAGAAGAGTTTCGACTTTACCACCTTGGAGTCTAAAATGTCTTTAACTTTGAATTCTAATTCCCCTTCAATTTGAACTGGATCTGGAGGCTTGGACAATCGGGTTCCTGGTTGTACTGGCTTCAAAAGTGATGCATGAAAAACTGGATGACGGTAGATCCAGTTTAAAGGCCACTGGGTTGATTATAGCCTTGATGGGGTAAGGTCCTATGAATCTGGGATTGAAGGTTCGCGGGCCCTTGAGGGGTAAATGTTTAGTTGCTAGCCATACCTGGTCTCCTACTTGGTAAGGAGGAGTTTTACTTCGGTGCAAATCAGCGTTTTCTTTATACTTTTTCTTGGCTTGCTGTAAATGACTTGCAGCTTCTTTGAAGGCTCGGGTTATTGTGGAATGCAGATGATTTACTGCTGGCATTTCCAGGGTCAGAGGTGGATCTAGGTCAGAGGTCCGAGGATGGTGACCATATAAAGTATAAAAAGGGGTTTGTCCGGTTCCAGAATGCACTGAGTTGTTGTATGCATATTCTGCGATCCAAAGAATATCTTTCCAATTCAACTCAGATTGGTGTAACATGCACCGAAGATATTGCTCGAGAGTCTGATTGGTTCTCTCGGTTTGTCCGTCGGTCTGGGGGTGGTGGCTGGTGGATAACCGCACATCTATTTGTGCTAATCGGCAACACTTCTTCCAAAAATGGGAGATAATTGACTTCCACGATCCGAGACTAATACGGAAGGGAAACCATGTATGCGAACTATATTCTCCAGGAATTCCTTGGCCAAGGTGGAAGCTGAAGGCAAACCTTTTAAAGGGATAAAGTGGGCCATTTTGGAGAATAGGTCCACAATTACAAGGAATGTGTTGTAACCAGCACAAGGAGGCAGGTCGGTTATAAAGTCCATTGACAGAGTGTGCCATGGTGCCGGTGGAATATCCAAGGGTTGAAGTAGGCCGGCTGGCCTTTTCTTTTGAGCTTTGTTTTGGGGGCAAATTCCGCAAGACAGAACAAAAGACTTTATGTCTTTTCTCCAAGAAGGCCACCAGAAGTGGCGTTTGATTTTTTCCTCTGTTTTAGCAATACCAGGGTGTCCTTCCATTAAAGATTCATGATGATGGGCAATAACAAGTTCTTGCAATTCTTTACTTGGCAGAAACAACTGCTCCTGGAAGTAGGGTAAGTCATCCTTAACGGTGTAATGAGGACCCTTTTGACTCCATTCCAGTAAGGTTGAAGAGTCTAGAAGTTGTTTTACTTGCGTTTGGATGTCCTCAATAGTTTGCAATGAAGTTAAGCCTAAGATTCTTTGCTCAGGTATGATGGGCACAGGTTCTAAGCTCGAATTAGGTTCTTCCATGCCAATCTGGGATAAGGCGTCCGCTTTTCCATTCTTGCAGCCAGGGCGATAGGTAATTACAAAATCAAATTCCGCAAAGAATAGAGCCCATCGGAGTTGTCGTGAAGATTGAGCTTTGGCGGTCTTTAAATACTGTAAGTTTCTGTGGTCCGTAATTACGGTGATGGTGTGTCTTGCCCCGAGAAGGTAGTGACGCCAAGCCTTGAAAGCAGATTTGATGGCCAGTAACTCTTTATCGGTAATCGCGTAGTTGATTTCAGGAGGAGAACATTTTCTGGACCAAAAGGCCACTGGGTGTAGTTGGTTTAGTTTTTGGGTCTCTTTGCGACAGGACAGCTCCCATGGCCAAACTGGATGCGTTGGTTTCCACAATGTACGGGAGATCTGGGTGCGGGTGCTTCAATACAGGTGCAGAGGTGAATTTGGTTTTCAGGTCCTGAAAGGCTTGTTCGGCCTCAAGAGTCCATTCGAAGCTTTTGTTTTTCTTTAGGAGAGCTGTGATGGGTTGGACTGTTCGGGAAAATTCCGGGATGAATCTTCGATAGAAATTGGCAAAGCCGAGCATGCTCTGAACTCCCTTCACCGAGCTAGGAGATGGCCATTTGAGGATGGCGTCCACCTTTCGCGAGTCCATTCGGACTCCTTGAGGTGCCAGGATGAATCCGAGAAACTCAACTTCTGTGGTATGAAAAACGCATTTTTCGAGTTTTGCAAATAGTCTGTGCTGGCGCAATTGCTCAAGAACTGCCCTAACATGTTTTCTGTGATCAGATTCTGAAGAAGAGTACACCAGGATGTCGTCAATGTAAACATTGACACAGACATCGATAAGTTACCGAAGAACATCATTCATAAAGTACTGAAAGGCGGCAGGTGCATTGCACAAACCGAAGGGCATCACCTGATATTCGAAGAGCCCAAACTTGGTGCGGAATGCAGTCTTCCATTCGTCGCCTTCTTTTATGCGCACCAAGTGGTAAGCTCCTCGGAGGTCTAACTTGGTGTACACACAAGCGTCTTTCACCTGGTCGATAAGCTCAGGGATCAAGGGCAGAGGATAACGATTCTTAATCGTTATTTGATTTAGGGCGCGATAGTCTATACACGTTCTAAGGTCGCCCTCTTTTTTCGGCACGAAGAACAGAGCTGAAGAGACAGGTGACTTGGACGGGCGAATAAAACCATTGGCTAGGTACTGATCTAAATACTGACGCAAATGCAGGTTCTCAGGTTCCGTAAGAGCATAAATCCTACTACAAGGTAGTTGAGCATTGGGTACCAGATCGATTTGGCAATCATAAGACCGATGGGGAGGTAACGTGTTAGCCTGTTCTTTCTGAAAAACGTCTTGGAATTCTTGGTATTCTGACGGTAACTGTACAGGGGTGGAAGTTGCTGAGGCTAGACCCATAGCTGGATTTCTTGGATAACAAGTTGGTTCACAATCAGGAAAACTTATCTTCTTTGCTCGCCAGTCAATTCTGGGATTATGTGTTTCTAACCAAGGAATTCCAAGAATTACTTGAAATTGTGGGGCCTTGATCACATCAAACACGATTGCTTCCCGATGTCCGTCCTGACCCACCAGTGTCACTTCAACAGTGGAATGCGTTACAGGCCCTGAGGCTATTTCGGTTCCATCTACTGTAGTAATGACATCTTGGGTTACTTTTGGGCGGAGAGGAAGCTTAATCCTGGAAGCCAATTCACGGTCTATGTAATTTCCAATAGCTCCACTGTCGATGTATGCTTTTATAGCATGCAACTGCTGAGGCTGTTTTGGGTCCACGAGCACCATTGGCATGACAAAATGCGAGGTCAAAGAGTTAGTTTTCAAGCTCGGCAAGCGGACCCCTACGCTTGTCGGGCTAGGCCGTTTCCCGAATCAGGTGTCAATAATTCGTTATCATAGCTCCAACCACCTTCTTAGGTGGTTTAACTGGACAATTTCGAAGAAAGTGACCGGAAGTCCCGCAATACAGACAAAGTTGCATTTGCCGCCTTCTCTCTCGTTCTTTCTGCGTTAATGGTCCTTTAACACCACCGATTTGCATAGGTTCGGATACGTCGGTACTCTTGGAGTTAGCGTGGGTTTTGATCGGTATTCGGGTTTCGTACTTGAACCGATCTGCTTTTCTGTTTTGAAGTCTGTGATCAAGTTGAACCACCAAGTCTATGTAGTCTGCGCAGACCTGGGGTGGGTTTACTATCTGAGCTAGAACATCCTTAAGCTCTCCGCGCAGGCCTCGATGAAACAATGTGATCCTTTTGTTTTCTGGCCATCCAGTTTCCACAATCAGTCTGTTAAAGGTGGCAATGTAGGGCAGAAGATCCCGATTACCTTGTCGTAAGGATAGCAGTTCGTTATCAAGGGCCTGTCCTTGAGAGTGTCGAGCGAACAATCTTTCCATGCTGGCCTGGAAGCCCTGAAAATTCTGGAGAATGGGATCATCCTGATTTACCAATGGAATAGAGTCAGTGGTCTTCAAACTTTTTTGGCCAGGGCCCCCCTGAGCAAAATTTGGGCAGGTCGGGACCCCCCAGAAATGCCAAATGGACAGTATATATTGCGCGCCGTGACCTGCTCCCATCAAAGTCGCTGGGCTCCCTCATCCCACTCCTACCCAGTCGCTGGTCTCTCCCCACCCCATCACACACCCAGGGCTCTCCCCACTCTGCTCCCATCACTATCCCATGGTTCCCGCCCATTGTGCTCCCACCATAGTCCCTCGGTTCCCCCATCCCGTTCCCAACACAGTCTGAGGGCCAGTGGCGGCTGGTGAATCTTTTTTAAGTGGAGGGGCATTAAGGGGAGGTTCGGGGGGGTTTCCCCCTGTGAATTTTTTTTTAAATAGGTTAAAATGTTGCATTGTAGAGCATACTTTTAACAAAAAATGGGTAAATAGCCAAACAGTTTGCAATTGTTGCTGGGAGTCCAGGGGGCAGGCATTGATATTTTATTTCTATCGCGCTCGTACACAAGTGTTTCAGAGCGTGACAAGGCAAGGGAGGGGAACAGAGGAGAATAAAACAGCGATCTTACTAGGCCCAGTGACATTGAGAACGCGCAAGTGTGAGGGGAAAAGTGCATGGAAGGGGGGAGAAGTGGAAAGTGCGAAGCAGAGGAGAAACAGATAAATAACAATAAATAAATAATAAAGGCAACAAACAGTGGTAGTGCAGCCAGCAATTTGCAAGTGCTACGTTTAAGGCAGCAGACAGGGTAGGTCTGATAAGTGCAGGAAGAAAGATGGTTCTCCTCAAGTTTTAGAGTGGCAGGGCGCTGTTCCAGAGGGAGGCCCCAGCCGAAGACGGAGATCTACCCCCAGCTCGTTTCTTTGATAAACGACTGACCCTGAGGGAGTTGGAGGTAGAGGAGTGAAGAGCTCGAGAGGGGAGGTATTTGCGGAGGAATAGCTGAAGGTATTTTGGACCGAGGCCCCAGAAAGCCTTGTGGACAAGGCAGAGGGTTTTGAATGATAGATGTCCGGTAAAAAGATACCATCCCTGTCCCCTGGGCCCCACTGGTCCTAACACAATGAACATGATTATGTGTATATGCAAGGCGCTGCACATTCATACAGCAATCACTCTATCATTCACATGAGCATCCATCACCATACACTCACTCATAACGCATCCATACACATGTTTAAATAAAAACAATGAACATAAACGTACCTTCTGCATTGGCCTGTGTGTGGGTCCTGCTCCAGCTGCTCTGTCCGTATGTGCGAGGAGGCGCAGGAGCTCCCCCTCGGACATACAGGCATGCAGTGCCCCAGCCAGCATATCCAATGAGCTATGCAATGCTGGCGAAGCAAAACGCCCCAGCACTTGCATGGCTCAGTGAGCATGTGCGGCTGGGGAACTAAACTTAACTGTCAAAGGGAAACAGTGTTTCCCTTTGACAGTTCAGCCAGCCCAGGAGCACTCCATTAGCTGGATAAAGCAGCTGAGGGAGTGCTCACTGTTTCACTGGGCTGGCTCCTTAGCTCCTCCATAATGGGTGAGGGGCCACTATGCAGTTAGTAATGTTGAGGGGCCACTGGAGTTGCATCCGGGTCTGGCACCCGCGAATGGGCAATTACTAGGTCATGCCGAGTTAGGCGGACATGATAATTGCCCTTTCGAAGGTGCCGGTAGATCCCCATTCCCATTTGAGCCCCATATGGCTCAAATGGGAAGGGGGAGCTCGGATGCACCGGCACCGTTAATAACGGTGCCGGTGCATCCGACGAGCTGAGGTCAGACCTGGCGGGGGCTGTCAAGCACCCACGAGCACAACTCTTACTATGGCGGAACGGTAGCAACGGTGCCGGTAGCTTACCAGCACCGTTGTTACTGGTCCGCCATAGTAGTAATGAGGCCCAGTCTGTGACTAAAGGAATGAATATCCATTTACAACTGTGGGCCACTTTTTCATTGTTGCCTGAGACAGTTTCATGCTTCAGCCCGCCCATGTGGGCCACCCCTGCCCATTTCTTCCAGTCAAAAAAAAAAAAAAAATCTTTTTTCATGCTGAGCTCTCAGGGCCCCCCTGGGATGCACCCGCGGACCCCTAGGGGGTCGCGACCCACAGTTTGAATACCACTGGAATAGACCAATCGGCAGCACTGCCACTGAGGTAAGATAGTATAAAGGCTTCTTTGGTCTGGTCGCTAGGGAAGGCTCCGGGTCTGCATAGAAAGTGTAAACGACATTGGTTCATAAAGACGGCATATTTCTTGGGATCCCCCGCAAAACGTTCAGGCGGGGCCAAAGGCATGTGTCCAGGTAGATTGATTTGTACCGGGTTATTCAAACCCATTGATGTGGAAATGTCTCCGGAATTAGGTAAAGGAGTGTGCCCTGCCTGGGCCTGTAATAACCTTTTGGCTAGGTCGTCTGTTCTTTCCTTGGATAGGATCAGTTCTCTTTTGAGAGCGTTAGTCTCCTGGCGGGCTGAGTGCACCTCTGCCCGTAATTCCCCCAAAAGCTGGGCCAGCTGGCCAGTCTCGGAAGTCTCCATAGCGCCCGGGTGGGAAATTGTGGGTAGGCTTTGCGTTCTGTAACGCTCACCTGATTCCCACGGAGGCGCAGGTCTGGCTTCGAGTGCTGATGCTTCTTCAATGGTGAAGCGCAGGACTCTGAAGATGGACAGGAAGGGTCCCTCTACTCTGGCTTCTCTGGCTTGCAGGAATATTCCCCTGTGCGTGAAAAGGGAGTATTACCTACTGACTGAGTTATGCTCAAGCCTCCCACTCTCTTCCAACCCTCCACGATACCCTTCCACGATTCCCTGTGAAGTCTCACCTTAGGGTCAGGAAGGATGAGCTCTCCATCCTGCTTCCGATGCAGGGGCGCGTTGAAACCCAGTTACTTCACTGGATTGAGGATTGATGGGAGTTCAGGTAAGCTTGACTATTCAGGTAAGGCGCTGTAAAAGTTCTGCTGCAAGTTCAAAAGTCCAAGCTTAATAATAATGTTCATTGTCTTGTTGCAGCAAGCGCTAATGCTTATGTCTTTTTCCCCTTAGGGGCCGGGGTTCGGAATGCCGGAGATATGGCGCCGACCCGAAGTGAAACGTGCAGTTCCAGTAAATGACAGGTAAGTTCTGGATGAGCGCTCGGGTAATGTCTTTGCATTCGCTCATTCAATGTCTTTGTCTTTTTTCCCCATAGGGGCCGGGGTCCGGAAAATGCCTGGAAGCGGCAAGACCCGAAATGAAATGGGAATGACCCAACAGGTAAGTCTTAGAAGGAAACTGAGCTTTTCCTATTCCTTTCCTTCTCTCACCTTGTTCTTGTCTTTTTCTCTCTAGGCTCTGGGAAGTGGCTGTGGATGTCATGATCTCTGCTTCCAAAAGGTCAGGACTTAACCAACTCCCTTGGAAGCAGACCCATAACCCAGGTTCCGAGTGCCAACCAGTCCCAATTGGGACCTTTTGGACCCTGTCCTGGCGCCAGTGGCACCAGGCTCATAAATATGCCCAGTCCCAGCGCTGGAAGCGCCGGGCTCATAATGCTTGGGTGGACTTACCTGCAGCAGACCATGCTGCTTACTTACCTGCCAGTTGAGCCTCTAATCCTCTTCTGTTTGGGACTACTTTTCCTGTTGGGTGGGGCAGGAGCCACTCCCTAGGTTCAGAACACTGGAACTCTTCTGGAAAGCAGGAACTCTTTTCTTACCTAGGCGAGGCAGTGGAAGGAGACACCTAAGCACTACAGGAGGCTATTTAAACCACACCCGATGGATGAATCTTGCTTTGCGTTATTCTGCATCCTCTGCAGCAGAACGCTCATCGTGTCTTCTGCATCTGATCCTGGGCCTAAGGGAAAAAGGCTTACCATCCTGAATCCAGTCTTCAGCAACACCTATAAAGACAAGAAAGAACAGGTTAGCATTACGGTCTTCGGTGACAGCGCTTCTCTTACCTGGTCCATCAGCTGTCACCAACGCCTCGCGCTGCATTCCGGCATCTGAAAGACAAAGGCTTACCTACTCTTCGCGTTCTCCGGAGGTCTTCGCACTGCATTCCGGCATCTGAAAGACAAAAGCTTACCAACTCTTCGCACGCTCCGGAGGCCTTCGGTGCTGCATCCCGCATCTGAAAGACAAAAGAAGGTGCGTTTAAAGACATTGGGTAACTTTATTACTCACGTGCCATTACTCCTTCCCACGCCGAACCCAGTGGGTATTCCGGACCCTTCAGCAGCTCCGAACTTGTACCTGCAAGATAAAAGGACAGTTAGTGCGCATCGTGAAGCAGGCAACAAGCGCTTACCAACGTGCTTCCAGGCGCTTCTATTCCTCACACGGGTTCCATCCTCAACTCACTTCAGCCCGTCATCCGCCATCGCCGGAACCCTGCAAAACAAGAGACATCATTACAAAAGACTTTTAAAGACATTTGAAATACTCGGAACTTACCGTTCGTGCAGTAAACGACGGACAGCAGTCCTCTGAGGTCAAGAGGCCTGCACCCTTATCCAGTGAAGAAACTCGTTACGGCACCCTGCCCCGAGGCAGATGGAGAGCTCGGCGTTCACTTACCTAAGGTGAGAGCGTTAACCTTTGGGGTTCTACAGGAGAAGAGAAGGGGAAGGAGAGAGAGACACCCAATAACCCCAGTTCATTAATCCCATATTTTCTATCTGCAGACATCTTACTCTTCGAGTCAGACATACAGTGCACAGAGGTCCAGCCCAAAGAGCCAACCGTGTGTTACACATCACCTTTGAAGTTACGGTATTCGCCCAGTCAAGCGTTACAGTGGATCCGGATGATCGCTGCTGAAGATGGAGGCGTCCAGGATAGGTGAGTGTAATGCAGCGCTGCAGCGATTGTAGCGAAATGCTTTTAAAAATGATGTCTTCCTTTTTAGGATCGTGGGTGTGATGTCTCCGTAGTGCTGATTTAGCAGGTAAGGTCTTTTGTCTCCCTTTGCAGGTGACCCAGGATACTGACAGGCGTGGCTGAGGTCCAGATGCAGGAGCTGACACGGTGAGCGTCCAGCTGCGAGGAGCAGAACAACGCGAAGCGTGAGTTGCTGATCGGGTGTGGTTTAAATAGCTTTGGAAGAAGTTCCAAGTGTGTATCCTTCCACCGATCAGGTATGTATCCTTCCCCGACCACACCCGGGTGGAAAGTAGCCCCACAGGTAAAGTAGTTCCATTCAGGCCTCAAGAGGGCCTGGATGTAGCAGCATGGTCTGCATCAGGTAAGTGCACATTAAAACACTTGAACACATGTCTAGCTTTATGAGCCTGGCGCCTAAGGCGCCAGGACAGGGGTCCAACATGGGCCTGGCGCCTAAGGTACAGGGTGCACCTCAACACCCACATGCGATGATGTTGAGACAAACAAAAACCTCCATGGGCTCAACGCCTGCACAGCCCGACCTGTGTGGGAGATAACTCGTCGTCCTCATCACCCTCTGGCTGAAAACGTTGATGTGGCACAGTGCCCTGAACACACCTAGGTGCAGCTTGCCCCTCGCCGGCAGCAAGTCTGCGGGACGGGTGAGCCTGGTTCTGTGCGGTGATGACACGTATGTCAGCATGTATGACCTTGCGTGATACGTGGGCTTCATCTTGCAAGGTAACACAGAGTTCTTCCTGCATGGCCTGGCTGGACAACTGGTACACCTCCCGGCAAGCACGTAGCTCAGCCGAGATGGTATTCTCTAGCTGCTCCAACCTCTCCTCTGACCGCGTCCTCTGGGACATCAAGAGCACAGCCAGAGTAGATTTGAGGGATTCATAGTCAACCCTCATGGCCTCCATGTGTGCTTCTGCGTGAGCAGCAATTGCTTGATGCAAAGACACCATTTCAGCCCGGCGTGCCTTGTCTGAGGCCGCCATGCCCAGCCTGAGTGAGCGGGCCGTGGACTGTGGACTGTGCTGCCCGCTGCTGGAGTTCCACCTGCCTAACAGGAGGGAGCACAGATTGGGCCACACGTTCCATGCTCTCAGTGATGTTATCAATTGCTGCCCCCTGGTGTTCTGAATTGGCAACCATGGCTTGCTCCCACTCAGTATACCCTAGTGGCGCGCGGCCACCGCGTTGCTGGGCTTGACACCTGCGGGGCAGACATCCTTGTTGGGTTGGCACCGCCCGCGGCTGCAGGACTACATTCCTCCGTTGACGTGATGCCCCAGGCACATCCGCAACTGGTGTGGAGGGTGACCCTGCGTCCCGATCCACCACAGGCGGAGGTCCCACCACCGTCTGGCCCCTCAGTGCAGGTGTCACGGACAGAGGAGCGTCCACATCAGAATCACTCACCCCTGACGAATGGACCCGATGCACACATCCAACTCGACATTGTCGTCAGAGTGATCATCCGGCTAGACTCATTGCCAGCCGTAGACAAGATGGTCTGTACCACAAGTGGGTTCTCGTGGTCTACCACCCCACGACCCCCACTTGTGCCGGGTTGCTGGTGTGATAGCAACCCTGTGCCTGGCATGACACCACCATCCTCTGGCTCCATTGCGTCATCATCGGAAAGTGGAGAAAAATTAACATTAGTACACATGTCAGAAGCACATAACACGCACACACATAGACATCACATAGACAGCCAACACATGAAGCAGACATGTCACACACAAATGAGAACCTGGCATGCATCCAGTGGCCTTGATATGCAAACACATCCCAAAAGCAGAAATAGATGTGTCTAAATAGCAAAGGCTACACAAGTACAAAATGTAGTATATGAACTCCATCAGACACCACCTCTGTCAGGCACATGTCACAGGCAGAAAAGACAGATGGCAACTAAGAAATGCAACACACCATAAGCATTTCTGAACTGCAAATTGACCACTGCTGCAAGTGAATCCAAACACACAATGACACAGGTAACATGCATGTAGACATGCATCACTAAAGCATCATCATCAATATAGCTCTATCCATCTGCACCTCCGCCCGTACCGGGTGGCATGGGCCATGTAGATATAGTGAATGTCCCAAGTAAAGCGAGGGCCTGCAACCAGGCATGAAGGACCATAACGCCCAGTACCGTCCGAGCTGCAGGACATGAGGCCTCCACAACACCCCTGAGGGCCTGATTGAGCACATTGGTCTATGAATGTGCCCATTACATCATTCCTTGTGGAAATCTCCACGCCCAGGACCCACCATTGTAGCTAAGTGGGCCTGGGTATACACATACTGCACAACAGTGAACCTTCTGGATCATGCCAGTTCCACATAACGTGCACAATGCAGAAATCTCACCAGCATAAACGTCAATCAACTACATATTAGTCAGTCAACAAAAAAGCTGTGGAAGACGTGTAAATGAACACTTTCACAAACGCATAAGTGAGTACTCGCAATGTTGCACTACACAACGTTGAAGCTGCTTGCATATGTACATGTGAAAGCATTCAAAAACACCCATTTCCCCATACACCTGTATTGTGAACATGACCAGCATCCAATACACCAAAGCAAGCAGCTACAACGCTGCTTGCTTTGATGTATGTGGAAGTGCAGACATACACATGTGAAGGAAGCTCCACAGTCATTACAACCCGATTGGCTACATTCAATCAGCGCCCTATGCCAGTTGGTATAGGCCGCAGATTGACCAATCAACTCATCTAAACAACCACTAAGGAGTTCCAATACTGAGTACATGTGTCACAGGATGCACCAGTGCCCGTCGCATTCATGACAGAGAAGGGATGAAAAACTGGCCATACATGCCATGTCACTTTGACATTGCATCAGTGAGTAGGCATGTAGAACGGTGTAACACGGCTCAGAAGTGGGTTGATGCAGTGCAGAACATGTGCACATTACCTACTATCTACATGAACAAGTACATTATGATGTCTATCAATAAACGTGAAGGCAGTGCAAGGGCAAGTTCAGGCATCACGTGCAATGTGCATGCAATGGGTTGCATGGCTACAAGCAAACCCCCCCCAGCCCCCCCCCCCAAGTGTAAATGCAGGGATGCATTGCATGGCAGCGAAAGGGTGACCAGAGACCTGTGTATTGGCAGACAGTGTTGACTAGCATCAATTGCATCATCTGAGTCAACTGACAACGCAGCAGATGATAATGGGACAGTAAGCAGGACACATGATGAACCCTCAGTAGTACACCCATGTGTGCAGAAGCCACTACACCAGTTGAACAGAGTCAGTGGGCCTGAACCAGGGGGAGGCCTGTGCCCCACACAGACTGACACCCTAAACATGTGTGTGTGATACAGGACTGAGCCAGAGTGGGCATGGAATGGATGATCAAATGCCATGAAATGTAGGTCATCCTGGACATGTACTACAATGATCATCCAGTCAAGGACACACAGGGGCATGCATGGAATGCACATGGAAAAATATCACAGGATTTGAACTAGTAGACCAAATGCAAAGGTGACGGAGTACACAAGTGGTTTTAGATTGGTTTACAATTCCCAAGTTTATTTTCTTTAATTATGCACAAGATGCTATATCAAAAAATATATATATTCAACATTTCATATAATTCTGTGGCCCATACTCTTAATTCATTCATTCACATTTATACTTTCTTCATCAGTCTCTCATTCTACACTTCATACTTTGGAAAAATGGTCTGTATATAAAAAACAGTAAAAACATCTGTTATCTCTACATATGTTTACAATTCATTGTGAAACACATCCCCACCAATTAGGGGTATTACACAAGTCTGTGTTCTGTTATTCCCACAGTTCTCACGTCGACACGTGTTTCAGTTGCTCTCAGCGAGCATCCACATTAATGCTCTCTTTGTATGGCAACCTTCTTCAGGACAAAACAACCCATTTTTCAGGCACATGTATTGACATGGGCCACACCATCTCCTATCCTGATAGGGTCAGGAGGAACAGTGGAATCTGGAGGCCAATAGTCCTCTCGTTCAAGGTAGCAACAGCCACAGCTTCCCAGGTGGGTTCATCCAAGACGGGGTGTTCTATGGATGAAATGTCTGAGGCGGAGGCTTATAATTCCAAAGCTATCCGTCTGTCAACGCCTTTTCTTCTGGTTCATAAATCCGATTCTCGCCGTCACAGATTTTCTTTCCTGCCTGCACCACAATGACGCATACAGCAGCCAGCGGGGTCGCGAGAATCGGATTTATGAACCAGAAGAAAAGGCGTTGACAGACGGATAGCTTTGGAATTATAAGCCTCCGCCTCAGACATTTCATCCATAGAACACCCCGTCTTGGATGAACCCACCTGGGAAGCTGTGGCTGTTGCTACCTTGAACGAGAGGACTATTGGCCTCCAGATTCCACTGTTCCTCCTGACCCTATCAGGATAGGAGATGGTGTGGCCCATGTCAATACATGTGCCTGAAAAATGGGTTGTTTTGTCCTGAAGAAGGTTGCCATACAAAGAGAGCATTAATGTGGATGCTCGCTGAGAGCAAATGAAACACGTGTCGACGTGAGAACTGTGGGAATAACAGAAGACAGACTTGTGTAATACCCCTAATTGGTGGGGATGTGTTTCACAATGAATTGTAAACATATGTAGAGATAACAGATGTTTTTGACGTGAGAACTGTGGGAATAACAGAACACAGACTTGTGTAATACCCCTAATTGGTGGGGATGTGTTTCACAATGAATTGTAAACATATGTAGAGATAACAGATGTTTTTACTGTTTTTTATATACAGACCATTTTTCCAAAGTATGAAGTGTAGAATGAGAGACTGATGAAGAAAGTATAAATGTGAATGAATGAATTAAGAGTATGGGCCACAGAATTATATGAAATGTTGAATATATATATTTTTTGATATAGCATCTTGTGCATAATTAAAGAAAATAAACTTGGGAATTGTAAACCAATCTAAAACCACTTGTGTACTCCGTCACCTTTGCATTTGGTCTACTAGTTCAAATCCTGTGATATTTTTGTTAGATTGACCTGTAGAACTAGGGACTTTAAAACAGGTACCCCTTCTCTTTATTGCATTGGAATGCACATGGAGCATGAATGGGCACTCATGTCCCTGCGGAGCATCTGCCATCTGCACAGTCCAAGTGAGACACCCTGCATGAAGGACAGAGGATGTACCCTACTGCATGTTTCTGGCAGGTTGGCTGGTGGTTGTTTGCATGTACACAGTAGCCTTGAACAGGCCATTGCAGTATGCCAACATGATGCACACCAGTGCCATGGTGAAATTGGGGTGCAGGGGGTGGAGCGGCAAGGGAGAATGCCTACGCGGAGTACCGGCATGCAGGCAGAAGACACATGCACGTCAGTCATTCAATGACATAGTCCCAGTCCTGAGAGGAAAGACACCCCAGACTACATGCAGAAGGACCAGTGAGCTGGAACATGGACCGGAGGGGCAGCCGGGTGACTAGCATGTGAGTAGAGTGCAAGTGTGGTAATGAGGACAGTCCCCGTCTGCTCTACATGTCCAGCATCCAGCACAGCAGGCACGCATCAGTGAAGCATTGCATGACTTGCACATGAGAACCATGTACACATGACATGTAGTAGCAGTCAAGTACATCACACAAGCGAACCACACATGGCCGCGACAACACTCACTGGACGGGGCATCAAAGTCCAGCATCGCTCCCACTCCTTGAACCTCGCAACGACTGACTCCTGCGAAGTGAGCTCTTCTTCCTCAGGTGGTGGCCCACTGCCAGTCACCAGAGTCATGTTGTAATTAGAGGCACGCTTCGCCTTAGTACTGCATTTGAGGTCATCCCAATGCTTTTTTCACTCTTGAGCTGTGCGCACCTCATGGCCGAATGCACTCACCCAATCCGCAACTTGCTTCCAGTTGGACATACGATGGGCAGCCGTGGTGTGACAATTCGGCCCCACTAACATATCACGGTTGTGGTCCCGCACGTAGTCCACAAGGAAGTCCAGTTCCTGCACGCAGAAAGGCTTCTTACTTGACGTGCCAGAGGCCAGAGCTGTGTCTGGGGTCCCAGCCTCTACTGCAGGTGCAACCTTCCTCCTCTTGGACAGTGGTCCGGACCCTGGCTGGCAAATGCCGCCCTGATCAGTATGGCCAGTGGCGCTGGTGGATTGAACCGAGGGAGTGGCAGGTGGAACAAGGACGGAAGCCCTGACTTGCGTCAGTGGCTGCTGGGTGCCCCGGAATGGACACTGCGCAGCAACATCCGCTGTGCCAGGGTCATTGACCGGGACTGTCCTGGATGGTAGACTCACAACCGGGGTGGTGTCGGCTGCATCTGCCCATGCACTTGCCAACACCCAGCTGGTCGGGGCAGCAGATGACATTACTGCCCCAGGGACACGTGCCTCGGTCAGGGCAGCCCTGTGTGCACTTACGGTGTGCCTCCTGACCTCCTGGAAATCTTCTATGGACTCTTCAGGTGCCAACTCAGCCTGCGCTGGCAGACCCTGAGCCTGGGTGGTGGTGTCCACAGCTGCACCTGCAGCTACCACTACCCTTGGGCCCATGGCAGTCGATGAAACGGACTGCCGGGTCACATGGGCGCCAGTGCCAGATGCAAGAACTGCATCTCCCGGAGCCACAGGAGGTGGTGGCATGACTGCACCAACACGTGGCACAACATCGTGCCGAACTGGCGCACCCCTGCCTCTTCCCCCTCTGCAGCCACCCTGGACACCCTGGAGTCCCCCTACTCCCTGGTCACCCTGGGCACATCCATGACCATGCCCACCACGTGGAGTTTGCCAAGCTGAGACGCCCCTCACCTTTCGTGGCCTCCCAGCCATGGCACAGATGAAGTAGTGCCACCACAGATGTAGTAGTGCCAATGGGAGGTGTGCACGACAATTGTCCTGGGCAATTGGGGTCAAGGGGGTGGGATACAAGATGTTAACAGCACCCCTGCACCTGCAAGGCTTTATGTGACCCCGGTTATAAAGTGACGGGTCACGCAACGCTCAGGCACCCCAAAACTGCAGTAAAACCATGCACGCAACCCCCGGTAGCCCACGTGTGTGAAATTAACCTCCCACAGTACGCGGTGGCACCGAGGGACACGAAAAACACGTACACGTGGGACACGCAGGCTACTATGACCTCAGAAATGGGTACGCGATACACAGGAGCACCCGCAGTGGGAAAAATAGCATGCGCGACTAGCGTGATAATGAAAAACACACGTAGCCAATACCCCCGCCAAAAGAAGAGATACGTTCTTGATCCGCTGTGAAGGTGCGTGAAACAACACGAAGTAGCAACACACACGTCTGTCTCCACGAAAGGCACGTACAGCGAACTGCTGGCCCTGCTCACCTTTAACCCGCGCGCGTCACTTCACAGATGCGCTTACGTGCTAAGGGCCTTTCCTCGAATTACACGCAGTGACACCCAGACGTGCAGTTTTTGCACGTGTACAATCAACAAGCACCCGTGTGGAGGGAAATTACCGCGCACGTTACGTCACAGATGCGCTTACACGCTAAGGGCCTTTCCACGAATCACATGCTGACGTGCAGTTATTTCACACGCCAAATCACTCCGTATCAAGCTGGCCACGCGACAACACATGGAAGACCACACTCCTGCCCAGAAGGCCATTTTCCTGCCCCCCAGAGCCCCGAGCACACTCCTACCTGCCATCTATCTGCTGCTGCCTGCCTGCTGGCCACGTGCCCTGCTATTTGGTGCCTGCACGTCAGCCATCTGCAGGGGTCCTGTTGCTGTGACCACCCCTGCTGGAACAGAAGACTCCCGACTGGTATTCCATCGCTCCACAGCCCAGCCCCAGGACCCAGTTGCCCACCCACACCTGCCTCAGGGGTTGCCATTTCCGACAACACCATTTGGCACCAGTGGCAACCCCCCAGCAGAGAGGCAGAGGGCTGCCAGCTTCACTGACAATGAAGTTGGTATCCTGGTGGAGCAAGTCCTCAAGCATTATGATGCCCTCTTTGGAAGTTCACGCGCCGACAATGTAGGACGGAAGAGGATCTGGAAAGACATCGTGGCTGCCATCAACGTGGAGGGGGTGGCAGCCCATGGCATGCAACACGTCCGGAAGTGCTGGGAGGACTTCAGGTCCAGGAACCTCAGCTAGGCCAGGCGCCTCCTGAAGGCAAAGCATGCAGAGGGGTGCCGGGTCCGCCTTACCAACATCCAGATGAGGGTCCTGGAATGCATACACCCAGAGCTCCACCTCCAGATCCTTCAGAGGTAGACCCGTCCGGAGTCGAGGGGTAAGTGTCCATGCGTACTGATTGGACACTCTGCATGTTGAGGTGTGGCAGGAGTGTGCAGGTTGCACATATGTCTTGGAAGGCCCATGTATGGATGTGCATGTACAGGGACATGAGCCTGCCGCATGTGAGTCCAGTCGTGTGAGGCACATCAATAGTGTATGTGTTCAAATGCATGGTGCCCAAATGCATGTGTACGTGCACACATGTTAAAATTAATTTGTATGTACTGTGGCATGGTTGTAGTGTGACACATGGATGATGGTTCCACCTTCATGTATGTGCACAATGTACATGTGCGTGTGTGTGTATTTGACATGTGTGCCACTGTGATACACCATGGATGCATGTGACACCGACATGTAGGAGGCTGATTAGCAGAAGTGACATGGATGGCGATGATTTCACTGCGACAGGTGGTGGAGATGTACAGATGCATGTATGTCTGGTGGTGTGTGTGCATGTGACGTCAGGCTAACCTTCGGATGCTCATGCTGTTGTATGTGTATGGGTGGTGCTGCCTGCTGCAACATTCCTGTTGATTTGCGCATATGTGCGGGTTCAAATGATGTGTGTTGGGGAGTGTGATGACATGTGTGAAGTTTGAGACTGCCACTCATGCGCAACTGTCATGTGTGTATCAGACCATTGTACAGTGCCCTGATGCCTGTGTTCTGTCTCTCCCTGTCTGCAGCGTCAACTGATGAAGAGGGCGGAGACAGTGCTGTGGAGCACAGCGGCAGGGATCCCACCGCCAGCTGGAGACGCAAGGCCCAGCTCCCCTCCCATGTTGTCATCTCGTAGGGGAGTGAGGGGTTTGGTGCCGCGTCCGCAGCTGCCGAGGGTAGGTCCAAGAGGCGGAGATCGGAGGTGGACTCCTCGGCAGCAGAAGGGGCAGCTGAGACCCCACAGGGGCCTAGGGAGGAAGATGGCACCGAGTCATCCAGGTTGGTGGAGGGTTTGGTTGAGGAGGAGGCCGTGGAAGGGCCACACATGGGGTCTGGAGGGGGGGATTCCACTGGTGCTAGTGGTGCAGTCCAGGGGCAGGGACAAGAGGCAGCACAGGCAGCCGCAGTGGTGCCTGTGTGTAATCTTGTCCCCGATCCTGTGACTGCATCATCCCGCACCAGCAGCGATGCCTTCGTCTAGACCCGTTTTCAGCGAGGGGATCCTCTAACAACAACTGGCCTTCCTCTCCCTGCGGACGTGGCAATCCGGGACCGTGTTGAGCCTGTCATGGCTGGGGTGGGGTGTCGTTGCGCCAACTTGGCATCCGGGATAACATGCAGGGTTCTCGTGAGGACGCTGCACATTATTTCAGATGCCTCATTGACCGCGTCGACCGACTAGGAGGGATCACCGGTGCTGGGTTCCTCAGTGTGCTGGACCTTCTAGCGACCCCCTCCTCAACTGAACCCCCTATGCGCCAGTCATCCTCTGTGCCATCTTCCTGCCCAAGTATCACCTGGGCACCCTGTGGAGATGCCTCTGACCCAGAAGGAGGAGGACGTGCAGGCATCAACAGGCAGGGCACATGCACGGCAGCAGCAGGCTCAAGGTGGGAGCGATGATGGCTCGGGGCCATCAACATCAGAGGGGCAGGCATCAGCCGGAAGGCAGGAGGACCCTGGATTGGGAGTGTCTTCCGTGTGGCAGAGGTTGGGCCGGCAAATAGATGCGGAGTGGCGGCGGGCGGAAGAGGCATGGCTCACTATGGTCAGGGCGGAGAACTCCATGCGCAGGGCGTTGAGGCGGGCTGGTTGCCTCGAGGAAATTCGCAGGGAGTTGGAGATGGACATGGCTTTATCCCTGCAAGACCTCGGGGCCAGGGAACAGGCCCGCCTCCAGGACGTTGAAGAGCAGTTCGATGGTGCCCTGGCCCGGAACATCAACTAGTGAGCCGTTGGACTTGCCTGCTGCCTTCGTAAATAGTTCTGTAGGTGTAAGTTTCCTTTCCATTTTTTTTTCCTTTGGGGCACATGGACTATGCCCCGACTTTTTGTATATATTTATTAGGTAGGCTTTTTGGTAGGTTTCCTTTGGATTGTTGGGCTCATGGACTCTGGATTTTTACATTGTATATAGTTTGGGACTGGATTTGACTTTATTGATTTTATTTGTACCATGGAGCAATGGTTTTCTTAATTTTTTACACTTTGGATTTGCTTTAATGGATGAACGCTTTGGAGCCATGAGTCTGGGCCTGCTGGCAGGTGCCCATCACTGGGGGTGGGGTGGGGGGGACATGAGTCGGGGCCTGCTGGCAGGTGCCTTTTACTGGGGGTGGGGTGGGGGGACATGAGTCGGGGCCTGCTGGCAGGTGCCCATCACTGGGGGTGGGGTGGGGGACATGAGTCGGGGCTCACAAGTGCGCTCACAAGTGCATGGTGCCATGTGGGCTGCCTGCCGGGCATGGTGAGGGTTGTAGGGTAGTCCCCTGTGGTGTGGGGTGCCTGCAGGGCATGGGGAGGGGGGAAACCACACACCCGGGAGGGCCCACGATGCCAAATCGCGTGTGAAACTCCTCGCATACCCCCGAAATACATGTACCCCGCTCGCCCAAGGCCTGTCGCGTTTGAAACTTCCCGCGTACCCCCCAAATACACATACCACACTCGCCCAAGGCCTATCGTGTGTGAAACTTCCTGTGTACCCCCAAATACACATACCCCGCTCACACAGGGCCTATCGACTGTCAAACTCCCTGTGTACCCCCGGAATACACGCAGGCAGCCCATCCACCCTCCCCATGCCCCGCAGGCAGCCCATCCACCCTCCCCATGCCCCGCAGGCAGCCCTTTCACCCTGGCCATGCCCCGCAGGCAGCCCTTTCACCCTGGCCATGCCCCGCAGGCAGCCCTTTCACCCTGGCCATGCCCCGCAGGCAGCCCTTTCACCCTGGCCATGCCCCACAGGCATCCCACACCACAGGGGGGACTTTTTCTGTGCAATTTACCTGGCACGAACGGGGTACGTGTATTCCGAGGGGTGCACGGGGAGTTTTACACACGATAGGCCTGGTGCGAGCAGGGTACGTACATTCCGAGGGGTGCGTGGGGAGTTTTACATGCCTTTCGCTGGCACGAGCGGGGTACATGTATTCTGAGGGGTGGGCGGGGAGTTTTATACGAGATGGGCCTGGCGCGAGTGGGGTACGTGTATTCTGGGGCGTGCGCAGGGAGTTTTACACGCATTTACGTGGTTGGGGGCCTGTATGCTGATCCACTGGCCTTTGCGCCATGTACTGGATTTGTGCAATGTTTTTGGCGCACGGGGCGGGGTTGGGGCCATGGCTGGCGCTACTGCAGGGTCGCTGCGCCACTCTGCACCACGGTTGCTTATGGATGTATTAATCCATGAATATGCTGCACACCTAAATGGGGTTTGGCGCACGCGGCTGGCGCAGACTGCTGCATGCGCACTCTGTGCGCCAGCCGAGTGCGCTACTTGTGCGCCGAATTCTGTGAATTACCCCCTTTATGTTACCTAGAACAAAAACATTGCATAGATTTCTGAATGCTGTTCTTACCTACATCCTTCGTTTCCTACTCGGCTCTAGTGAGACGACAAGTTGATGCCGTTACATTCTTTGGAAATCCAAAAACATTATTATTTTCAGGACTATCATTGCAATCATTTTACAATTCCTATTATAAATAGTGTAGTTTTCAAAAAATGATAGAAATTACATGTTGAATAAAAACATGGGAATTCTTCAAGTGATGAGACATATGGACAGCAAGAAGATCCCTTTGGAATACTTTTGGACCTTCAGTCTGCACAATGAGTTGTGTTTTCTTCCTTATTATTATGGCATTCATCATATAATGATTAAAAATGCAGATAACGTTTTGGGCAATGAGGCATCTATTTTTGTCCCTAACAAAAGCATGAGCGATATTTTCTCTGATATTTCCAGGGAAATTGTCTGACTCAAGAGGGATGCTGGGGAAGATCACGAGGATATAAATACATAGCTTGTCAATTCAGCCCATTTCAAGAACAACATGTGGTATCAGCACATGAAGGAGGTGGGGAGTTCAGAGTGCCAGGAATTCAGACCGCAGTGAACACAGAGTGGTTACAAATAACCAGATGCAAGGTGCTACAAACAATAAACAAGAAAATGAAAGGATTTAATGCGGGTCTAGAAGAATTTAGGGCTATTTGACTCATGACCTTCCAGAGCAGGTATATGTTGAACTTGATTACAGCACTGGAAGACGGGATGTGCGCCAAGATCGGGCCTTCCTGTTGCACGTGCACACCTGCACATGATGAAGAAAATGGGACCCTGATGGAGGCAATAACTATGCTGTCGACCCTGCATACCAAGATGGAAGAAGTAGACAAGACTGAAGAGGAGGACTAGTTCTCGTCCCTGTTTTCGGGGGTTCCAACCTGGTTGGCGAATGCCTTCAAGTTGCTTGGAGCAATACTAGTATTAGTATTGCTAGGATTTTGTCTTGTAAGAATAATCACTGGACAATGGAAGAAAACAGCAAAGCTATTGGGATGAAGATAATGATCAATGTGAATACTGAGACTGGTGAGCACTACCTATGAGCACCTGAAAGGAAGTCCTCTGGCACCCCCAATAACAAGGTTTTACTACCCTAAGAATCATAAGAACTATGTAGGATGTTGGGTATTCTGTCAAGCAACTGGGGAGTGTTGCCATATGACCTGGAGTGTGGATGAGTACATAAAGAATGCAGGAGACCTGAGGGGGTGACAAAGATATGGATTCTTAAGAAACCAAAGTGTGAAGAAAAGGTGAAGATTGAGGAGGTGATCGAGGACTCGACCAGAGGGGAATGTAGAGAGGCATATGTACATGTCATTTCTTGTGCCCGACCCTCACCTCTGTCATATTGGAAGAACAAGAAAGCAGTGTGTGTGATACCAGGTATCTTCCCAATACCGCACCAAAAATATGAAAGACGCTATGCACTTACACAACCGTGTTGAATGTTCCTTTGCACCGACTAGGTGGAAAGATGTCTGCATACACCTCTGAATATAGAGGAGCTATAAGTGAAATCAGACCAGAATAAAGGGACATCATGAAGAGAAGACACTAGGACGCATTGAAACAATATACAAATACTTAAAGAATGAAGATGTAACTGAAGTAACAAGAGAAAAATGTATACAAATACAAAGAAATCCTATACACTAAGAAGATAATCAGAAAATGTACATGCTAAGACGCCTAAAGGAGAGAGACCAAAACTGCAGAGTTGGCAGCCGCTAAAAAACAGCTTTGTGCAAGGAACAAAGAATATCTGTTTGGCTTAGGATCAAGGATGATCAAGGATGACACATTAAGAGGTACCTGCAAGGCACAATCGGAGTCAAAGAGGATAAGCTACATATGCATGACCTATTTCTCTTAGATTAAGTAAAGGAGAAAACCTTTGCAAGTGGAAAGTATTGAACAATTAAAGATGCAGAAAGTGTATGCAAGACGAAGCAACCAAGTCTCCAGAGGCCAAGAGGAGTAATAGCACCCAGCTTAATTGAATTAAATAGCACAAAAAAAGGCAGAAATTGACAAAATCATGGTCTCCTCACACTTGGTGGAAGACTCGAAAACAAAAAAAGCCTGTTCATTAAGCTCCAATGGAAGATAGCGATGTACCTAGACTCACTTAAAAATCCCAAGAAAGAGAACAGTCAGCAAGGTCAACTACGAAGAAGCCTTAGCTTAGCACCTAACTGATGAGAGTTGGTAGGCTAATTTACCAAGTGGGCAGTGGCTTGGCTTCAAAGGGGAAAATGTATAAAGTAAAGGAAAAAAAATGCTTATAAATTAAGTCACTGCTAATGAATTATAGCATGTAAAGAGATGAACTTAGATTTTAAAAAATGTTATTGAAATTTGTATAGGTTTTCCATGTGTAAATGTAGTTGATGTCTTATCTGTTTTTTATATATTGTGATGTAATTATGCTTTTATGGTTTTAAACCGAATAAAGTTATGTGAACAACAAAATAATCACAAGTCACATGTTTAGAGAAATATTTTATCCTCTGCAGTTTCAAATGCTGGACAAAAGAGAATTAAGTGCGAAAGAATTTCCTTTTCATCCAAACAATTGCGAAATCGACAATGAGCTGTATGTTCCAACTGGCCACCTCTAATAGATAAAATGTAATTAGTAGGCAACATGTTTAACCTCTCATCCTCCTATTTGGGAAGCAATTCAGGTCAGGTTCCACAGTGCCCAAAACGTTTTGATTAGAAATAATCTGTGCATAAAGGCAAGATATTGAAACTATTTCATTAGTGTGGGCCCAATCATTTAGTTTCCAATGAAATTCCAAATGTATCCATCAGACAAAGGCAATCAGTAATGAAGGTGCACACAAAACCCTCCTGGATGCTACCTTCCCAAACATCTTTACTTATTAAGAAATATAAGCTGTTATCAGTGCTCACAGAGTTTTCTAAAAAAAAGAGACAGCCTCTGCCATTATACTATATTTTGTAGAGACTGTAACCCCGATTTGTAGCATACCGCAGAAACAAATAACACATTTAGGAATTAAGTATAATACTTGGTGCCAAATCATAAATTATTTATTTATTGTTATTTATCTGTTTCTCCTCTGCTTCGCACTTTCCACCTCCCCCCTCTCCCATGCACTTGCACGTTCTCAATGTCACTGGGCCTAGTAAGATCGCTGTTTTGTTCTCCCCTGTTCCCCTCCCTTGCTTTGTCGCGCTCTGAAATACCTGTGTACGAGCGCGATAGAAATAAAATATCAATCAATCAATCAATCAGTGCTTCATATTTATTTAGTTCCAATATTAACCAAAGTGGAAATAATTCAAGTCTGTAACACAGCCGAGCAATCACTTTCTCCATGTAAAATTGTAGGACAGGCAGTAAAGAGAATTTACCATATTTATTTCATGTGAGCGGCTAACTTGACGGTTTTTTCTTTTAAATAGTTCTCATAAAAACATGTTGTGGGATAGGTAATTATCAGAAAACCTAAATAGGTCATTCCCATTTTTACGTGAAATTTGTTTTGATTCAAAACTCAAAAGGTTTTTTTGTTTACTCATCCTTAGAATTACTGAATTTATACAAAGATTATGTAACACAATATATTGATTGAAAGCCTCGATTATTCTTTGTCGTCCTATTGGGATATGGTCAAACCGAATAAAATCCTCTGCATACGCTGCCCAAGATATTTTTAATACCCCAATTTTAGGTGGCACAAATTAAGCCCTCAACAGAGTATTACCAATGCCCAAGAAATATAGATTGAATAGGCAAGGCGCCAATACACAGCCTTGAATCATAGATCTGTTATCTAAATTAATCAATCTGGTTTGTAAGCCTCCAGCTAGACCTAATGTAATCAAGTTTAAACCATAACATAGTCCGATCCAACAAGTCAAAAGCCATTGAGAGATCCATTATTGCCACATTTATTGGTGAAGATTTATCTTTCCAAGCTCGCTGCTGCAAGGTACACAACAGGAGACCTCCACAATCCGTACCCATGTTTTTCCTAAAAACCCAGCTGGAACAAAGATAGTAGTAGGGACACACCACTATGTTGAAGTAACATAAATACACATCTGAAGTGGATTACAGCACTGTTCATTTTTAGCATTGCTTTTAGCATGAATTGTTGTTGTAATGATTGATTTGTTTGTAATCACTGTATGAATAGCTGACACAACGCTGCACTGTAGACACACCAGCACATGTTTGCTTATATTTTATTACTTGTATTAAATGCTGAAATAATTGAATAAATGCTCCAATATTAGAAGCTAGACTACTATACCTTCTCTGTTTCAGTCCACTCAGGTTTCAAGTTTCTTTGAAGGTTTATAGTCTGAGGGGTACCCGAGTGCTGTAAAGGTCCCTGGCATCTCCCAGGGTACAGACAGTAGATACACTCCTGCTACGTTGGCATATTCACAGTCCGTCCTTCGTGTAGGTCATTCAACATGTACAAACCCCAACCCTCTAGATTCTGGCGCCATATTTTACCATGTATCCTTTTCCTACTTGAGACACCAGCCTTCTTACTCAAGTATGAGGGAATTGCTAACAGGTCCATCTGATCATCAATATTATCCAACTGAAGATATTCGAGATCCCGTGAATTGGAAGAATTACACTCAGCATTAAAATCCCCAGCGATGATAACCTGGCTCCCTGGAATGGTAGTTAACCACTGTTCGAGAATTACATTAAGGTCTTTCAACATACGGTCCAAGTTACCAATAGGGTTCCAATAGATATTTATTAGTAGTATGCGCCTGGAATATGTTTTTTCTTCTTTCTCAATCACTGCAGCTAAACTACCCTTGGCCACTCTATGATCCTCAATTATCTTTAAGGCCCAACCATTCAGTTTTGCAATGAGCAAACCTACCGCGGGGCGTCCCCTTAAAAAATCTTGGACTTCATTTAGGAGAGCCTCATATAGCATTTGTGGCATGAGGTGAGTACCAACCGTACGCAGTCATATCTCAATGGATGTATGAAGTCGACCAACTTTATATCTTTCAATGTTATTAAGCTCAGGGTTGGAATCTCATTAAATAGTCCCAACACTTGTATTCTATTTAACAAGTCAGGACCCCTGTGACCAAACATATAATGTAACATTAAGTTAGGTTCATCGGGAACAATGGGTCTCTCAATAGAAATTCCTTTGCCCCATTTTAGTAAACCAATGGTTGGTTGAGGTGAATAAATTGGATATGCCCTTATACAGGAGGAATTATAATCAACCATTGTTCTTTGGACATTATAACTTGGGGTAAATTACTAGACCCATCATTTACCTCAGAGGAATCTTCGAACCTCTCAGACCAGTAATCACAAACCTCTTTAACAATGGCCCATTTAGTTGGACCTTCAGATACTTGAGGACCCACCGAATGCAAAAAGTGCAGAATGCAGCGGTTAGATTAATTTTTAGGGTAACAAAATCTACACCAATCTCTGGTCTGTGCCGGTCTGTCCATTGGTTAGCAGTGGAGGACCAGATAAAGTTCAAATCGGCTGTATGATCTTTAAATACCTGAATAACCTAGCACCTGGATACCTAGCAGATAAACTAAATCTGTACTGCCCTTCTCGGTCTCTAAAATCAGAAGATAAGCTCCTGCTGCTCGTTCTACCAACCTGATGCGTATCTCGGGTGACTGCAGATTTTCTGTGTTCGGGCTGAAGCTCTGGAATAGCCTCCCGCTGGAAGTTAGAAAATCTGACTCCATGACATAATTTCATAAAAAACAAACGTTTTTGTTCAAATAATGTTTTTTTGGTTAGACTATTCCAAGAGGTTAGCTGCCACTACATAGTTGGGATCCAACAGCCCAGCAATATATCCATCTGCGCCTTGAGACGATTCATTTAATCTAGCTGCGCTGTATAAATACCTCAATCAATTAATCCAATGGATTATGGGAACCGGAGGGATTCGACCTAATATCGCCATAGTGGACTGATTATTTAGGGCACCACCTCCCACTTTCGTTGTGATTCCCCGATTGTTTTCCCGTTCAGACATGGTTACTTCGTGGGTCACCTTTTCGTTAGCCTTATATACCGAATTAAGCCCCCCTTCAACCTTCGGTTGCAGACACCCCCCACCCTGGATAGGGCCTGAGTTTATCTTGCGCTAATATGTTCTTCACTATTTCTGTAATGGCCTCCTCAGAAAGGGGTAAGTTATTACTCTCATGTGGAACAACAAATTCAGAATAGCATTTCTTTAACTCAGTAAGGGCCGGGTTACTAGTCACAGTGGAGGGGGTCAACAGTTCCTGTTCACAGGTCCATTCCCTAATCGATCTACCCAGGGAAGCCATATGAGAGGAGATCTCTTTTAGAGATTTCGTATGTTCTTTCAACTCGTTAAACAAATTCCCCTGAAGGGTTTGGATAACACAATACTGAGCTGGGCTCAACCTCCCTCTCTGTGGACGAGTCAACCTGTTTCTGGACTGATGTTAGGCTCAGGTCTCCCACTACTTCCTCCTCCAAAAGGTGGTCAGACAGAGCAAGGAGTGAAACTTCGCCAGATGCAAAAATAGCGGGAGTATTAAAAAATGAGGTATTCATGGTTTAAGTCGTCACCAATACACAATCCAGAGCGTCCTGACCCAGGATTTGTTTATAGATCTCTTGAGGCAATGACCCTAAATCCTCTATGTTCGACAACAGTCTTTTTCCTGTAGAGGGTCAGGCACTTCCATCCTCCCCAACACCATTATATTATCTCCTTCAACAGGGGAAGAAGGCAGCAGAAGAGCCAAAGCGCGAGACATACCGTCCCTTCTAATAGAAGAAATGAGATGGGTGCAATGATATCCTTTTGTTTTAGAGCAGTCGCCCACTCTTTTTTTCTTCATCTTTACAAGTTATACAGTGTGTATATTTGTAAACAAGAATCTCTATTAATAGAGTACTCGTTCGAGAGTACTCGTTGGGGTTCACCGAGAAAATGTCCCCTTGCGTTTAATGGCCTACGCGCCCTCATGCCCTTAGGCCAGCCAACAGCACTCGAGGTGCACTCTGGGATGCACACGCTCCCGACCTTTAGTAGCAGTTTCCGGTTTGAGAGGGGGCGGGGCCAATAACGCAATGAACAATATCCATGTATCTAAAAAGAATGATGGAATTATGTTATGTTATAATGCTAATAACATACATGCCAACCTTTTAGATTCCCTGAGAGGAAGATTTGTTGACGAAAATCCGGAGCATGAAATGTTCCCATTCAATTGCATTGGGGTTAGGCATATTTTAGGCAGGAGACAGTAAAAAATAGCAACTTTTTTACAGGCAAATTGGGAGGGTTGGCATGTATGTAATAAGTCCTTAGAGCAGGCATCTGCTTGTATAAAGGTCCCGATGTTCCTCAATAGTATTTCCCAGCAATAGTAATCCAAGGCAGAAAAGCCAACGGCGTTGGTCCAAAACAGCCGAGGACAGCTAACAGCACTCGAGATGCACTCCGAGTTGCGCCGTCATATTTCATAGATGGCAAGTTGTATTACTCTGTCAAAGAGAATGAAATCCAGCCAGGATGAGTTAGAGCAAAGCTAGAAGGGGAACTTGGATACACATATCTGTCAGACAATGCAATCAGAGCCCTATGGCAGAGTGTATACTGTAATATCTGGATGAGCCTCGTGGTTAAGTAGAGGGTTGTCAAAGGAACAGACCTTCTCAGACATGATCGTTCATGTCACCCTGAGGTTCTCTCCAGTCCTCCTAAAATCTTGTAGAAGAATGTGGCATTTTTCAGATGACTGTGGGACGAAGAATTGCCACGAGCATCAGGTGGTCCTCAGTGAATGCACAGTCCTCATCACACAGATCTGCTTTGGTGTTGGGGTTGATGGTTTTGACTTTAACTTCTCACGCCCAGCCTCCCCTTTGCATCTTCTAATCAACAGTGTGCTCTGTTGGACATTTGTATTGCCCCGTTCATTCTAAAGAGAGCACTGCTCCAATGAACGACAGAAAGCACAACCGTGTCCACTAGCCACAGGCAGCTACCACAAAGAACAGTTCTCCTCTCCTGCTGAAATTACAAAGGCTGAATGTGGCTCACCACTCTGCTGCTACTTTTCTGTACCCAGAGAGGGTCAGTGGGTTTCCCAAGATGTCACAAACCTGTAGGGACATACATATGTGCGGTAACCAAGATATATACATACTGCCCCAACACTTCTGGTTAAAATGGTTTAGTCCGTTTCCATACTGTTTACTCACTACACACCAACAAGACTCTTCTGGAAGTAGTTTCCTTTTTCATTACATCATTCTGCAGTGACCGGTGTGTTGATTTTCTGAATAGTAAGCACCTACCATTATCTTAGCTGCTTGTGAAGCAATTGTGTTTATAAGGCACAAACCGAACATTTAAAAGACTAACATTGTGGGATTATAATGTTTCCTCCCCACCTAAAAGGTATTCTCTGATCAGTACTGGATGCAGCTTTTGATGCCAGGGAGAGTGGCTCCTGCGAGGGCACTGCCATTGTAAACAATTCAAGGTCAGTGATGTCGCTTCCCATCTTCCACATATTAGCTTGAGTGACCAAGCATAGCGAGGGGGGCTCAAGCGACAGGGGATTAGGGCTTCTCACCCCCAAGTTCATTTTTCAAATAATGGGTTGAAGGAAGCATGCTTTTTACTGCAGACTTTTTGATCAAAAGGGGTAAAAACCCATACAATGTAGAATTAGTTATTTAAGGAACCACTGAAAATAATTCAATAGGTGCCAGATCACTTAAGAACATTGTATAACATTTTCCTGATGTCTATATCCACAATATCGGCCAGCATGTACATTATGCATCACTTTGATGATGCTGTGTCCACAATATGTATCCAGTACCACTGTAAATTATTTTCATGAAGCTGCACCCAAAATATATGCCTCCATTACCCTGTAGATCATGTTCATGACTCAGTAATACACTTTCCAGAAGCTGTTCATACAATAGATACCAACTGTGTTATCATGGAACACACCGAGGCTTCGTACACCTGTTCAATAACTGAGGTACCAATGGACGATATCTTTGCAGTTTGTCTGCAAGAAACATGGTTACGTGAACCACCGACACGTGACGGATTCAGCATCTTCTTAAACCCTGCAGGAAAAAATGCAAGGGGACGCCCCTATTCGGGTCTTGTAACCTTGTTGAAAATCCACAACTGGCTGACCCCCGTGGAGTCACAAAATCCAAACCCTTTCGTCCAAGGCACAACAGTGCAAATAACATCCTCAAAAAATAGCAGGAAGAAATATTTACTCCTAATAAATGGATATTGGAATCCAGCAATGACCACCACAATGAGCTTTACAAGTGCAGTAACATCCTTAATTGATGAAGCAATATTGACATATAACAATCTGCCAATAATTTTTTGTGGTGATTTAAACTGCAGCTGGTTTGAATACGATCAAGGAAAAGCGACAAACCAGCAGATTCCAGACCATGTAGTAACAAACAGAGGACAAACCTGGTCTGACACCCTCGCAATAAGAAATTGCATAATGCTAAATGGCAATAAAAAAGGTGACCAGCCTTGTAAACCAACGTGGCGAGGACCACGAAGTCAAAACACATTGGACTATATTTGGCCATCCAGAAACGTCTTTGAAAGGGTGGTTGGCCTAAATGTAATTGGAATGACCAATAGTGATCATGATTTGTTACGTCTATCCTGGGAAGGCGATTGGATGAAACAACCGCCAAACATGAAGTCCAACTGCCAACAAATACAGCTGGCAACCGTTTGAGGATAAATGGCCCACAAATTGAAAGATTACGTCTTGAACTAAATCAATCAAATGACGTGGACTAGGCACCCTTGCTGACAGACTTCAAGATGAAATTTGCATCAACAAGAATCTTTGGTCACACTTGTTCAGTAACGAAATTGTCCAAGCTAAAAAGGCATTAAGGAAGGACCTGTGACAGATAAAGAAGACAAAGTTACCACCGGAAAGCAACCATATCAGAGTCAAAGAAAGACACCACGCCTATCGTCACTGGCTTAAATCCCATGCACTGGTAATTGAGCAAAATCGTGCTGAAATAATGGTAGAACTTTTCGTTACAAAAAATACGCGGGGCATCTGGGCAATCTTAAACAACGGAAATAGAAAATCCCTGCCCTTAAGTACGAACGAAATCGCCAGCCTGGAAATGGGTAGAGTATTTTGATGCGATCTATGAGAAGCCACGAAGTGAAATCCAGCCAGAAGTAAATAACTGTAACGCTCACCTGATTCCCGTAGAGGCGCCGGTCTTGACTGGGCGTATACCGTATCTTCAAAGGTGATGTGTAACACACGGCTGGCTCTTTGGGCTGGACCTCTGTGCACTGTATGTCTGACTCGAAGGGTAAGATGTCTGCAGATAGAAAATATGGGATTAAGGAACTGGGTTATTGAATGTCTCTCTCTTCTTCCCTTTCTCTTCTCCTGTAGAACCCCAAAGGTTAACGCTCTCACCTTAGGTAAGTGAACGCCGTGCTCTCCATCTGCCTCGGGGCAGGGTGCTGTAACCAGTTTCTTCACTGGATAAGGGGAGCAGGCCTCTTGACTTCAGAGGACTGCTGTCCCTCGTTTACTGCACGAACGGTAAGTTTCGAGTAATTCTAATGTCATTAAAGTCTTTAGTAATGATGTTTCTTGTTTTGCAGGGTTCCAGCGATGGCGGATGACGGGCTGAAGTGAGTTGAAGATGGAGCCCGTGTGATGAAAAGAAGCGCCTGGAAGCACGTAAGTAAGCGCTTGTTGCCTGCTTCACGATGCGCTCTTACTGTCTTTTTATTTTGCAGGTACAAGTTCGGAGCGGCTGCAGGGTGCCGGAATACCCACTGGGTTAGATGTGGAAAGGAGTAATGGCACGTGAGTATTAAAGTTACCCAATGTCTTTAAACGCACCTTGTTTTGTCTGTCAGATGCGGGATGCAGCGCCGAAGGCCTCCAGAGCGTGCGAAGAGTTGGTAAGCTTTTGTCTTTCAGATGCCGGAATGCAGTGTGAAGACCTCCGGAGCGCACGAAGAGTAGGTAAGCCTTTGTCTTTCAGATGCCGGAATGCAGCGCGAGGCGTTGGTGACAGCCGATGGACCAGGTAAGTGAAGAGCTGTCACTGAAGACCGTAATGCTAACCTGTTCTTTCTTGTCTTTATAGGTGTTGCTGAAGACTGGATTCAGGATGGTAAGCCTTTTTCCTTAGGCCCAGGATCAGATGCAGAAGACACGATGACCGTTCTGCTGCAGAGGATGCAGAATAATGCAAAGCAAGATTCATCCATCGGGTGTGGTTTAAATAGCCTCCTGTAGTGCTTAGGTGTCTCCTTCCACAGCCACGCCTAGGTAAGAAAAGAGTTCCTGCTTTCCAGAAGAGTTCCAGTGTTCTGAATCTAGGGAGTGGCTCCTGCCCCACCCAACAGGAAAAGTAGTTCCAAACAGAAGAGGATCAGAGGCTCAACTGGCAGGCAAGTAAGCAGCATGGTCTGCTGCAGGTAAGTCCACCCAAGCATTATGAGCCCGGCGCTTCCAGCACTGGGACTGGGCATATTTATGAGCCTGGTGCCACTGGCACCAGGACTGGGTCCAAAAGGTCCCAATTGGGACTGGTTGGCACTCGGAACCTGGGTTATGGATCTGGTTCCAAGGGAGTTGGGAAAACCCTGACCTTTTGGAAGCAGAGATCATGACAGTACCCCCCCTCAAGGCCCCTCCCAAACCGGGCTTCTCCGGGGGTTTTGGCTTGTCAGGAAATGTTCGGTGAAATCTTTTGATTAGGCGAGGAGCGTGGACATATTCAGCAGGTTCCCAGGATCTCTCTTGGGGGCCGTAGCCTTTCCAGTCAATTAGGTAAAATAGTTTAGATTTGGAGATCTTGGAGTCCAGAATGCTTTTGACTTCAAACTCGAGTTCTCCATCAACTAGGATAGGTTTTGGAGATTTAGTTAGTCGGGTTTGAGGTTGCACGGGTTTTAATAGAGAGACGTGGAAGACCGGATGTATCTTCATGTGCGGGGGCAAGTCCAACTTGACCGCTACTGGGTTTACTATGGTAGTGATGGAATAGGGACCAAGGTATCTTGGGTTGAATGTGCGTGGCCCTTTTAGAGGTAGATATTTGGTGGATAACCAGACTTGATCCCCTACTTGATATTGAGGGGCTTCCTTCCGATGTTGATCTGCTCCTTTCTTGTATTGTTCTTTAGCCCTTTGAAGGTGAGAAACAGCTTCCTTAAAGGCTTGGGTGATGGTAGAATGCAGGTAGTCTACTGCTGGTGTTTCAAGATCTTGGAGGGGATCCAACTCCGAGGTTCGAGGGTGACTGCCGTACAAAAGAAAAAACGGGTTTTTCCCAGTTCCCGAATGGACAGAGTTATTGTAGGCATATTCGGCTATCCAAAGGATGTCTTTCCAAGTTTTTTCAGTTTGTTGCAGCATGCAGCGTAAATACTGTTCCAGAGTTTGATTGGTCCTCTCGGTTTGTCCGTCGGTCTGAGGGTGGTGACTGGTCGATAGTCTCACATCAATTTGAGCCGACCGACAGCAACTTCGCCAAAAATTAGAAATAAATTGACTACCTCGATCCGAAATTAGAACCGAAGGAAAACCGTGCAGTCGGACGATGTTTTCGAGAAATTCTCGGGCCAGAGTTGCTGCTGTTGGCAAGCCTTTGAGCGGAATGAAATGCGCCATCTTGGAGAATAAGTCCACGATTACTAGAATCGTATTGTATCCGGAGCATGGAGGTAGATCGGTGATGAAGTCCATAGAAAGCGTATGCCAAGGGCGAGGTGGGATGTCAATAGGGCGTAAGAGGCCTGCTGGTCTTTCCTTTTGACTCTTGTTTTGGGCGCATACTCCACAGGACATTATAAAGTCTCTGATATCTTTTTTCCAAGACGGCCACCAGAAGTAGCGTTTGATCTTTTCTGAGGTCTTGGCCATACCGGGATGTCCTTCCATTAAAGAGTCGTGATAACAAGAGATTACTTTTTTTCTGTAAATCTGTGCTGGGTAGGTATAATCGTTCTTGGAAATACAATAAGTTGTCCTTTACTGCAAAGTCCTTTCCCTGCAGATGCCAATTCTGTATGTCTGCTGGAGTTACAAGTTGCCTGGCTTTATCCTTAACTTCCTCTATGGATTCTGTGGCGATTACACCCAGAATTCTTTGTTCGGGAATGATTGGTACAGGTTTAGGGTTGATCAAGTGTTCTTCCACTCCCATCCGAGAAAGGGCATCAGCTTTACCGTTCTTTGTACCAGGTCGATAGGTAATTATGAAGTCAAACTCGGCAAAGAATAATGCCCAACGGAGTTGTCTAGAGGATTGGGCTTTTGCGGTTTTCAAATATTGCAGGTTTCGGTGATCCGTAATCACAGTAACGGTGTGTCGGGCCCCCAGCAGATAATGCCGCCAAGCCTTAAAGGCAGACTTGATAGCCAGAAGTTCCATGTCAGTAATCGTGTAATTGATTTCAGGAGGCGAGAATTTGCGGGACCAAAATGCCACGGGATGCAACTGATTGGTTACCGGGTCCTTTTGTGATAGAACTGCCCCCATGGCAAGGCTTGAAGCATCAGTTTCCACGATGTAGGGGAGTTCGGGGCGAGGGTGTTTTAAGATTGGTGCAGAGATAAATTTAGTCTTCAAATCCTGGAAAGCTTGTTCCGCCTCGGTAGACCATTCAAAACGTTTGTTTTTCTTTAACAAGGCAGTGATGGGCTGGACTATTCGAGAGAATTCGGGGATAAACCTGCGGTAAAAGTTAGCGAAGCCTAACATGCTTTGCACACCTTTTACGGAGGATGGTGATGGCCATTTGAGAACTGCATCGACCTTCTTTGAATCCATACGCATCCGCCAGGTGATAATATGAATCCCAAGAATTCAACTTCAGTCACGTTGAAAACACATTTTTCCAACTTAGCGAAAAGTTTGTGTTGACGCAATCTTTCGAGGACCATTTTCACGTGTTTCCGATGTTCAGATTCCGATGAAGAATAAACGAGGATGTCGTCAATGTAAACAACAACACACACATCTATGAGCTCTCTGAGGACATCGTTCATAAAATATTGAAAGGCGGCCGGGGCATTGCAAAGTCCGAAGGGCATGACCTGATATTCAAATAGCCCATACTTGGTGCGGAAGGCCGTCTTCCATTCATCGCCCTCTTTTACTCGTACCAAGTGGTAAGCTCCTCTAAGATCCAGATTTGTATATATGCATGCTTTTCTGACTTGGTCCAGGAGTTCAGGGATCAAAGGTAACGGATATCTATTCTTAACGGTGATCTGGTTCAGGGAGCGATAATCTATACAAGTTCTAAGGTCTCCTTCCTTTTTTGGAACGAAGAACAAAGCTGAAGAAGCAGGGGACTTGGAAGGACGAATAAACCCATTTGCCAGGTATTGATCCAGGTATTGTCGAAGGTGAAGGTTCTCAGGCTCGGTGAGGGCATAAATTCTACTACAAGGAGGAGTAGATCCAGGTATCAGGTCTATCTGGCAGTCATAAGACCTATGAGGAGGTAGAGAGTTAGCCTGATCCTTCCGGAAAACATTTTGGTATTCTAGGTATTCGGGAGGTAACTGGGGAGTCGCTGAAGAAATTGCTGCCAGTGCAACACCAGGTGGAGGGTGACAAGTAGAGACACATTCTGGAAACTGGACCGTTCTTGCTCGCCAATCGATCAGAGGATTGTGTTTCTCTAACCAAGGTATTCCTAGAATAATCTGAAACTGAGGGGCCTTGACCACATCGAACATGATCTTCTCATGGTGTCCATCTTGACTTACTAGCGTCACCTCTTGAGTGGTATGCGTTACTGGCCCAGAGGCTATCTCCGTACCATCCACCGTAGTAATGACGTCCTTTACAGCCTTGGGACAAAGAGTTAGATTCATCCTCAAAACCATTTCATGATCCACATAATTGCCGATGGCACCGCTGTCGACGTAAGCTTCAATTGCATGTAATCGATCCGGATTATCAGGGCTAAAGAGGACCATAGGTATCACGAAATGCGAGGTCACGGAACTGGTTTTCACGCTCGGCAAGAGGACCTCTATTCTTGTCGGGCGAGGTCGTTTCCCTGCTCAGAGTTTGTAACTTTGGTAACTGCAGCTCCTACTGCCTTCTTGGCAGGTTTCACCGGACAGTCTCGAAGAAAGTGCCCTGAGTTTCCGCAATAGAGGCATAATTGCAACTGTTTTCTCCTTTCCCGCTCCTTTTGTGTTAGAGGACCTTTCAGACCCCCTATTTGCATGGGTTCCCCGGAGTCTACTCCTTTGGAAGGAGTTGGCGGTTTGGAAAATACTCGAGCATCAAACTTGGAACGATCGGCCTTCCTGTTCTGCAGTCTGTGATCTATTTGAACGACTAAGTTTATATAGTCCGAACAATCTTGTGGGGGATTCACTACTTGGGCTAACACATCTTTGAGCTCTCCACGTAGACCTCTATAAAACAGCGTAATCCTTTTGTCCTCAGGCCATTGAGTTTCCACTATCAGTCTGTTGAAAGACGCAATATAAGCCAAAAGGTCTTGATTACCTTGTCGCAACGAAAGAAGCTCATTGTCCAAGGCCTGCCCCTGTGAATGTCTTGCGAACAGTTTTTCCATACTGAGCTGAAAAGCTTGAAAATCATGGAGGACCGGATCATCTTGATTTACTAGAGGGATCGACCAGTCTGCCGCATTGCCACTAAGGTACGAAAGCACGAAAGCTACTTTAGCTTGATCAGTTGGAAAGGCTGCTGGCCGGCATAAGAAATGCAACCGGCACTGATTGATAAATACTGCAAACCTCTTTGGGTCACCAGAAAATCGTTCGGGCGGAGCCAGAGGTACATTCCCAGGTAGGTTGATCTGCACTGGATTCATAGAGGATGTAGAAGGAAGATTTCCCCCAGATGCGGGTAACGGGGTCTGTCCGGCTTGTAACTGTAGCAATTGTCTAGCGAGATCATCTGTTCGCTCCTTGGAAATAATCAGTTCCCTTCTTAGAGCGTTAGTTTCCTGACGGGCTGCATGCACTTCTGCCCTTAGTTCCCCAAGTAACTGGGCTAGCTGGTCGGTATCCGAGGTTTCCATAGCGCCTGGACGGGAGTTTTGTGGTAGGCTTTGCGTTCTGTAACGCTCACCTGATTCCCGTAGAGGCACCGGTCTTGACTGGGCGTATACCGTATCTTCAAAGGTGATGTATAACACACGGCTGGCTCTTTGGGCTGGACCTCTGTGCACTGTATGTCTGACTCGAAGGGTAAGATGTCTGCAGATAGAAAATATGGGATTAAGGAACTGGGTTATTGAATGTCTCTCTCTTCTTCCCTTTCTCTTCTTCTGTAGAACCCCAAAGGTTAACGCTCTCACCTTAGATAAGTGAACGCTGTGCTCTCCATCTGCCTCAGGGCAGGGTGCTGTAACCAGTTTCTTCACTGGATAAGGGGAGCAGGCCTCTTGACTTCAGAGGACTGCTGTCCGTCGTTTACTGCACAAACGGTAAGTTTCGAGTAATTCTAATGTCTTTAAAGTCTTTAGTAATGATGTTTCTTGTTTTGCAGGGTTCCGGCGATGGCGGATGACGGGCTGAAGTGAGTTGAAGATGGAGCCCGTGTGATGAAAAGAAGCGCCTGGAAGCACGTAAGTAAGCGCTTGTTGCCTGCTTCACGATGCGCTCTAACTGTCTTTTTATTTTGCAGGTACAAGTTCGGAGCGGCTGCAGGGTGCCGGAATACCCACTGGGTTAGATGTGGAAAGGAGTAATGGCACGTGAGTATTAAAGTTCCCCAATGTCTTTAAACGCACCTTGTTTTGTCTTTCAGATGCGGGATGCAGCGCCGAAGGCCTCCGGAGCGCACGAAGAGTAGGTAAGCCTTTGTCTTTCAGATGCCGGAATGCAGCGCGAGGCGTTGGTGACAGCCGATGGACCAGGTAAGTGAAGAGCTGTCACTGAAGACCGTAATGCTAACCTGTTCTTTCTTGTCTTTATAGGTGTTGCTGAAGACTGGATTCAGGATGGTAAGCCTTTTTCCTTAGGCCCAGGATCAGATGCAGAAGACACGATGAGCGTTCTGCTGCAGAGGATGCAGAATAACGCAAAGCAAGATTCATCCATCGGGTGTGGTTTAAATAGCCTCCTGTAGTGCTTAGGTGTCCCCTTCCACAGCCACGCCTAGGTAAGAAAAGAGTTCCTGCTTTCCAGAAGAGTTCCAGTGTTCTGAATCTAGGGAGTGGCTCCTGCCCCACCCAACAGGAGAAGTAGTTCCAAACAGAAGAGGATCAGAGGCTCAACTGGCAGGCAAGTAAGCAGCATGGTCTGCTGCAGGTAAGTCCACCCAAGCATTATGAGCCCGGCGCTTCCAGCGCTGGGACTGGGCATATTTATGAGCCTGGTGCCACTGGCGCCAGGACTGGGTCCAAAAGGTCCCAATTGGGACTGGTTGGCACTCGGAACCTGGGTTATGGATCTGCTTCCAAGGGAGTTGGGAAAACCCTGACCTTTTGGAAGCAGAGATCAAGACAATAACTCAACCAAAGCATGGGACATAACTCCATCAAGAGATGAAATCAAACTAGCTATACAAAAGCTAAAAAACTCGAGACCTGCCGGCCCGGACCAAATCTCAAAAGTAATGTTGAAAAGACACAAGGAACAATGGGCAAAGTTCATCGAATGCTTATTCAGCAAAGTGTCCAACAGTAAGACTGTTCCAGATTCATGGCTAATGGCAATTGTGGTCCCGATCTCCAAGAAGGGCAGTAGGGTCGATCCTGCAAACTATCGCCCTGTTGCCCTTCTTGATACAATTGGGAACATATTTGCCTCTTTTCTTCGCCAGAAACTTGCCGCATGGGCAACCGAAACAAGGATAACAGACATCCGCCAAACAGGCTTTACCAAGAGAGTGGGAGTCAAAGTAAATTTATTAATATTGAACATCCTAAAGTTGGAGGCTCACGCGTCAAAGAGAAAGATATTCTTTGCATTTATAGATCTGAGGCAGGCTTTTGACGGAATAAATTGTGAGAAATTGTGGTCGAAACTGTCCAAGTGGAACTGTCCTCCTCCAATACTGGAACCACTAAAAGCCCTCCACGCAAAAACAACAGTGCGAATGAGGGTCAATCAGCAAGGCGATCTGACCTAGCCAGTAACAACGCATAAAGGCGTTAAGCAAGGCTGTCCCTTGGCAGCAGAACTGTTCAAGTTATTTATAGCTGACTTGCTTGCCCTCGTGGCTCGATACAGTACATTGCTTCCCTCCAAGGATAAACAGAACACCAATAAAATGCCTTGTCTATGCGGACGATTTGGTGCTGACCGACTATACTCAAATCAGTCTGCAACGACTCTTGAATCATATATAAGAATATCTGAAAGAGAACGACCTGGTGATAAATACGGAGAAAACAAAGATCATGAGCACTGGACAAATGCAAACAAAAAGAGACACAAAAATGTGGATGGTCAATTGCAAACGATGAACTAAGAACTGTAAGGTCAATAAGATACCTTGGCGTGATGTTTAATGATTCAATCTGCGAGGCTGCATGGACCAAAGACTTAACAGACAGAACAATCAAACTTGGCCTACAAGGCGCAAAAATGTATAAAGAATATGGGAAATTCACGATCGCCCCAAAAATGACCTTCTACCTCCAGAAGTTCAGACCAACAATTGTGTTTGGAGCCGAAGCAGGATGGAACTTAAACCATTGTTTATGGCAAAGACTAGAAGGTACGTTTTGGAGACGAGCCTTGAGGCTCCCCCAATATCTCAATGACTGCACTGAGATATGAATTGGCCATTAATTCACTGCATATGACAATCATATGGAAATCCCTTGCTACCTTGAGGAAAATGTACATTGGTGGAAAAATTCCAGCATATCAAATCTTTGCGATTGGAAACAAAGGGATGCAATCCAAATTAACACAAATTTGGAAGCTAAAGCTAGATGCCGTTATGGAAGCAGCTTGTATAAGTAGATCAGAGATACTAGACCGCCCACAAAATGCACAAAAAAAACTGGAGATCTGGGATTGGATTACCAACTCCAAAAAGCACAGAAAACTTAAAACTGTTCTTCCACTATCAACAGGAGAAATCAAGCTACATGAACAACCAAAATATATATTAGATTGCCCGTCACGTCATCACAGAAATCAATTCCTAAGATTCAGGCTAAACGCTTTAAATAACAAGGAAATGCTTTGGATAAGACGGAACAAGGATACAACTGATAACATGTGTAGATTCTGTGACACTGGAGAAAATGAGTCGTCAAAGCATCTAATAACTGCATGTTCTGGAACCAACAGCCAGCGGAACCTACATTTGAGTAACTTTAAACCACAAAACAATGATATGGAAGAATGGTGGGCCTATGTTGCAGCAGGCAGAAACATCAAGCTATCATGTAGTTTAATTGACTATCTAGATATTATCCTGAGTGTCGCATAGCAAGGGATTAGAGAAACAAAAGACAATATGGTCAAACATTGAAAGGGCTAAAACCCGGCCAAAATGCACATGGTCTACTTGACCAATCCTAAAACGAAACAAGAGCTATGAACTTGGTCAAGACAATGACTCTGATTTTGATTTAGATTTTGACAATGAGTACTGATAATGAGGATGGTTTAATAATGTAACAAATGTTCAGTATTGATTTATTGAACTGACGTTTTACAATAAAAGAAAAAAAAAGAAAAAAATACCAACATTACCAATGTATTTTATGATTCCCAGCAAACATTGGTACAGTATATCACTTAAATATCTTTCATGATGAAGCTACTCCTCCCTAGGCAAAGACATGCATAAGCATGCATGATCACACACAGTCACACGTTTAAACACACTGACACTATTACAAATGCACAGACTTGAACGTGCACACATACAAACATGTTTTTATTTTAAACTTCGCTGTAAGTCTTTTTCTGCTCAAGTATCTTCTCTGTTCGAGTCAGCAGGGCTGAAATCACCCCAAAAGGACTTGAACACATTGGGCGCTCGACCCGGTGATGTCACATTGCTTACCTCGCACCCTATGGAGGGGCACCGTGCTGCAGACTCCTGCATTCTTTTTTTCATTTACAAAATGAAGTGCTCTGTGGGTGCAGGTGCCAACTCTGTGCGGGATTTGGAAGAGGGCACACCGAGACAATCAGGAGGAGCCCAAAAAGGCCTAATAGATCCCCGCCCCCCCATCCACCCAAATGACATGATAGGTTATTTATAACACGCTTAATACCCAGCGGTTATCTAAGCACGGACTCAGGGATCGAACCTATACTATGTTGCTCCGCCTCGTCTTGCTTCCAAGGCGAGCACGTTGCCACTGAGCTATCCTCCCGAGACTATCTGAACCATGAAAATCACAATGGGCGACAGGAACTGCACTGGGATTGCCGGGGTCGGCAATAGACCTCTTAATGTTGGGAACGACGGAGCCAGTATTGTATATAACTGGCAGGGCACATGACAGTGGGAAAAGGGCAGTCAAAGAGGGAGGAGATGTCAGAGGAGTTGACGGGTGAACGTTCTTTAATTGGTTTATGTGAAATAGGTGCACAGTATGGGTTAGTGGAGTGAAGGACCAGTAGAAATTCAGTGAGAGAGCTGAAGCAAAGTGGGATGGAGAAGAGAGGGTCGGAGAAGGAGAGAGAAGGGTTGCGAAGGAGTCACGCATCTGTGATTTTGGAAAAGTAGGCGGGAAGGTCAGCTGAGAAAGACGACAGGCAGCATTGTTTGGGAGAGAGGGCACATCCTGGAGGGACTTGGAGAGCTGTCGCGGGTGGTAGTGTGGAAACAATAGGTCAGAAAAAAATAGATCATTTGGCAGAGATAAGGACATTTGGAAGGGGGAGGAGCGAGTCTTTGTAGCAGTGAGGCAAGTGTGCAAGTGATCTTTAAGCCAGCGGGGTAGGTGGAGGAACATGGATGTCCTTGTACCTTGGTTGGCTGGAGTGATTCACTGTTGAAGGCAAGGGTGAGAGGTTGCGAAGGAGTGAGCAGGTCAGTGATGGGCAAAGGAGATGGCAAGTGTGTCAATTAAATCGGTAAAGGCCGGTTCAATGGAGTGAGAGAGTGCTTTGAGGAAGGGCTTGACCTGGCACAGGTATGGCACCATGGAGTCAGGTTTGAACTTCCTCTTTGTGATAGACTAGAGGGGATCTGTGAGGAGGGTACAAAGATGGCGAAGTGAGTGAATATAGAGAAAGGGCAGAGGAGTGGAGGATAGGAAGATGAGATAGAGGGAGTTCCCATCAGCGTGAGTCGCGAGTTCATGTAGGTTCACAAGGGAGTGTTCAAGAGAGTGGTGTCCACTTGTATTTGATAGGTTTTAGTTACGAATGTGAGGTTGAAGTCGGCCATTTTGGCCAGGGCAATATCAGCTGGGAAAGACTCTAGTAGTATTTGCGGGTCAGAGAAGAAGAAATTACTGGTGCCAGGTGGCTGATGGTTGAGAAGGATGAGGAGTGGGAGCAAGGAGTTACACAGTCGTGTGTTCAAAGGAGGAGGAAGGTAGTGGGGTAGTTGTGCTCTTGCCAATCAGAAGGCCAAAACGACCACTTTTTTCCTGATTTGAGGGAAACGGGGGAAGGTAGCACATGCAATATGCAGTGCAGTGACAGGTGCTGTGTCACAGGGCGGTGGGGATCTGATTTTGGCAGATGACATCACAGAGAGTTTTGGGCGATAGAAGTAGAAGTGGCAAGTAATACATTCATTTTTATTGCAGATGGATTGGGCATTCCAGAGGCTAGGAGTGATGTCAGGAGTGGGTTCAAAGGGTGAGAAAATGGGAGCGGATGTGGTTGAGGGAAGGCGGACAGCATAGATGAGGGTAGTGTGGGTTGTGTGAGACAGGGAGAAGTGGCTAGGGTGTTGTTTTGAAGTAGAGGTTGGGAATGGGGAAAGCAGGCGACGGGTTTGGGCGATTGGTGGTGCACAATGAGGGGGAGGCATACTCCCTGTGTGAGAGAGGACAGTGAGGAGTAGGTGACATAGAAGCATGGTGAGGGTGCAGTCAGGGGGGAGACTAGTGGATGGGTTAGAGGAAGTGCAGGGGCAGGGGCAGTTCAATTTTGAATAGGCAGGTGGTAACCAAAGACCGATACAGGTTTAAAAGCTGGTAGTAAACAAAAGGGAAATATAGGTTTGAAAAGACTGCCAGCAATCAAAAGGCAGATACATTTGTTTAAAGGGTGGCAGCAATCAATAGCGGTTATAGATTTTAACATAGTGGTGGCGAGAAATTTCAGAATTTATGGCGAGGGTTTGCCCTAGTCTTACTCTACGCCGCCATCTCAGATCATAGTAGTGGGGTCCATGTGAAGCACAATCTCGGCAAGGAGGGTTTATCCTGTGCCAAGCCATCCAGTTGAGTCCACCCTCCTCAGAGGTTTTTTCTATACCGTTCAGATCAGAGACTCCCCCAACCTGGAGTGGGCCACTTACCAGGGCGTATGCCAGAGCCATTCCTACCCTGCAGGTTGGATTAGGGAGTTGGGGAAGCCCAAGTCCCTGAATGTGCTTTGCTTGATAAAAGTGGTCCCGCCGTGGATTACTCAATGCCTTCCAGCCTCTTTTCTGGGCCAATTCTCTTTTATTGTTTTTAGGAACATACCATCCAGAATACAACGCGGCGGCAGAGAAACGCAGTAAGCAGATAGAGATGACAGACCACGATGCCAGCATCCAGCAAACAGCCTTGAAAATGTGCCTTACGATCAGGGGCGTAGGAAACACATAAAATCTGGGGGGCACAGGGGACACCTTGGGGACTTTGCTACAGACACAAAGCAACCCATATTCAAACTAACATAAGGCAAGGCCAGCCGAGTGCCGTAGCCTTACAGCTCTGATAAACACATACATTTAATACATTTGAAAAGAAAACCCCTGCAATAAGGGCAGTATTAAAATCTGTCACGCTTCTAACAAGTTGCAGATTTCTCAACTATGCCACAATATGTGAAGCTGATTGTAAACATGTTTTCATCAAAACAGTGTTAGACAAATAAAACCATCTACTCGCCAATAGGCACAGAGGGGTTTATCCATTTCTTTTAGGGCCATAAAACTATAGTATATGTCAGTGCATGTTATATGTGTGAGTGGCTTCCAAGAAAATATGTGGTTTCTATGTCTCTGCACGTAGGGCCATTTGTGTGGCCAAGTGGAGCAATTCAAGTGTGGGACCCATCTAATGTGTTTATAATGACACCACAGGAAATGACATCATGGGAAATTACATCACTAGAACAATAAGTTACTTACCTCTGTTACATAGTTTTTGACATGTTTTGAATATTGCTATTCCTCAATCTGGAAACATGAGAAAACTTAAAATAAACATGCACAGAAGTGAAACAGCAATGTCAAAATAACTAGAGTGTCTAGAAGTCATATAATTGGTAGTGTGAGCTATACAAGAACATGTATGTGCGAAACAAAGTAATGTGATAGCTAATGGAAGATCCTTTCACTGGGACAGAAGGTGAAGCAGCAAAGACATAGTTTTAGTGCATAAAAGGGGAGGGAGCAAATACTCACAGAAAAAGTAACAACAATAGACGGAAAGGAAAGCCAAGAAAGCACATGCATGAGAAGATAGGTGGAGAGATGTTAGGAACTGTGGAGAAACAATGAAAAAACAAAGAGAAGGAGATAAGGAATGTAAAATGGAGAAACAGAGGAGAAAAAGGAGAATGCACATACACTAAGCAAGAGACTGGAGGGGCAAAATATACCGAAAGGATGTCATATGACCATTTGGGAAGGAAGGTGGTAGTGATGGGTAGCAGGATCTGTGATAGAGAGAAAGAGCGTGGAAGTGGTAGAGAAGGAGCTATGAGTTCAAGCTACAGCTGGAAAGGACATGGTAAATGAAAGTAGAGTCTGGTTGGGACGGAATTGGATTCTATCCAATCTCAGGGAATAAATACTGCCTTTAGATCAGAGAAATATGAGATTGTATCTAGAATAAAGGTTTGGTTTCTTGCTCATTGATAACTCCACTGAGTGAGTGTAACTACTGAGTTCCAGGCAGAGTAAAATGTCTGTGAATGCTGAATATATTTTACATGCTTGTCCTTAGCTGGCAAAGTAATGTTTAAACCAGGTGTCTGCAACCTTTCTCTCTCATTTGTTTTGGTCCACATCTCTCATCAGTCCTAGCCAGAATAGTCACTGACGAGGAATCATGGGAGTTATAGTCCACAACATCTGTGGATCCACAGGTTGCAGACCCTGAAACTGTCTTAATACAGAGAATTGAATGCTGAACTTTACAAATTGTAAAGAAAAGTGTTTGTGCCACATTGAGAATTATATTATCATTGTATCTATGTAAAGTCAAGACTATTGGCATACCAGGAAGATGAATCGGTGGCACTCACTTTGGGTTCCCACAATGAGTCAGATGATTGTGCATTCAGAGAATAATAGTCCTTTACCTGATGGGTAGGCTTCTAAATGGAAATGGGTTAACACTATACTGGTGAGCAACTCAACCCATAGGAATGATGCCCTATTTTCTGATAATGAGCCTGTATCACTGCCCCAGTGCCCATCCCCAACCTCCCAATTAATGGCTAAAGGCAGCTAAGTCCCTCGTCATAGTTGCCAACATGATCCCTTGCAACCTGTGGGTGCTTATCCAGTCTGGGGGTTTTCTTTGCATTCTGGGACTTGTAGTTCTGCTTTTCCCATTATATATATATTTTCTCTTTTTTTAATTAAATGATTTAGCTTAAAAATAAACTTTTTCATTATTCTATTTCCAGGTTTTATGGTAAAATAATTAAAACATTTATTTGTTTTTGGTTTCTTATAAACATTTACAAATAAAAAAATAATAATATATTTCCCTTTATAAAACTCAGACTGCAAGTCCCAGAATTCAAAGAAAAATTTCTGGACTAGATAAGCTCCTACAGATCGGATCATTTTGGCAACTATGCCTCACGGCCATCATTAGAGTTACCAGATGACTCCATGTCACCAATGGTACAATGCATTAGTTTTAAGTTTGGCTTTTACAACCCATTTTCATCTAGTATTTTAATCCAGTCGGTTGAATTGATGTCAACTATAACTCCCAGAATGCATTACCTAATAAAATGAAAGCTAAGAATTGGAAAGCACTACCTTGGTACATGCATATTTTAGTTTGCCCCATGCCATACTGTCTCGGGGGCTTTCAGTTTTATTCTGCAAACTACATCCCAACACTGTCCTTAATAACTGCCTTTTACCGAGCCAGGGCCCTTGCATATAACGGTATCAACATAGTATGGACCCTGGCACCTCAAAATAGACTCCAAAGCAATAGGTCTGCCAAAATGAGCAGTTTTATCCTAGGGGGCGGGCAGATGACCGCGTGGCGCTAGTCCACCGGTGTTCTCTGGGCATACGCAATTATAAAAGTCCTGTCCTGCTTCTTCAAAAAGTCTGTCAGCAGCGGCCTTGACTTGGGAGGCTCGTGCTATCTGTGGTTTGTGCGGGGGTGGAGTTGGATAGTCCTGGCAGAAGGACCCATTCAATACACCCTGAGCTGACATCACTTAGTCCCAGCATCTTCCACAAATCAGCCAAATAACAGAGACTTGACCAAATGGTCAAGTACCTCTCTCTACCCCTCAGAGCAACACCAACATTATGAAATACTTTACATTCCCGGCTGACTGACACAAAGTAAATGGAGCTTGCCTTCAGCAACGACCTAAACGTAGTCCACAAACTGCACTCACTCGGAAAGGGGCAGGAACATAAAGTATCTAGCAAAGCAACTGCTAAGAACGTAGCTGCGTGGGACACTCCCACCACCACACTGGAGTACGGCTCTAGCATTGGAGAGATGCACACACTTTCCATCCCCAAGCTCGGCCTTTACTGTATTCATCTCAGCCCCGTTGTTCGCCCTCCCAAGGTCCCAAAGTTTCGAATGTCCTGGCTAATGCAAGAAATTTCGACAACCACAGCAGTGGAAAAATGCATCCCAAATGTCTCGATTTTTCCTCAGAAGGAAGAAAAGAAGTAGCTGCAATGTTGACTTATTTGAAAGTTGAGTGACAGTCCCCAAAGCAGTAAACTGCAAGGTAGCACAGCACGTTAGGTGACTGTAACTGAGATATCTGAAATCAACCTATAAATCCTGTAAAATGTCCTCTAAAATGCACCGTTGCTACCTGGGAATATGTCCCCCTCGGTTGCTTGCTCATATTCAGGGGTGGGGAGGAGGAGGACAGAGTAGGCCTCTTTGCCTAGAAGTGGAAAGACTAGATGGGAATATTGGAAAAAAAAAAACGAAGGCTGAGGCTGCGCAGCAGTGCACTGCGCAGGGGCACGTGTAGTTTGCTCCCCGGCCTGGGCATGTTCCAAATGCGTAGGCGCGGGGCAGCGAGCGGCAGAAGTTCTTGTTTAAGCCCGCTGCTGCAGACAGTGACAGTCTGAAGTTAACTTGTACTTTACCTTTTGCAAGCTGACATGACTGCTGTAGTCACATTTTACACGCTGCAGACACAAATTCGGGGGGGGGTAAATGGCATTATATCTCCCCACTTAAAATTGTGGGGGGATTTGTCCCCCCCATACACCCCATGTCCTCCGCCCATGCTTACCATGGTTAAGGAATAACGAGATGTCAGACCAACACGGAGTTGAGCAAACATCAAAGACTGCAAGAAAACCTGGCAGGGGCGTTGCTAGGGGTGGGCTAAGGGGGCTATAGCCCCTGATCTTTTGGTTGTAGCCCCGGGTAGAATCTCAGGAGCTACAGCCAAAAGACTAGCTAGCCCCCAGTCCCATCAGTTCCGACATCAGCTTAGCCCCAGGTCTTTTCCAGACCTAGCAACTCCCCTGAAACCTGGTCACGTGAAGAGGGTGAGGCTAAGGAGGGCATTTGAAGCCGAGCAGCATGTTAACCCAGGCTTCGCCAAAAGCAAAGCGTTAGATTACCCCAAAAAGTCAGGCGAGGCACAGAACCAACAGGAAGGGAAAGAAGAATCAGGTTGTTACTGGTATAAAAAGCCTGTGGGGCCTTGGCAGAGCAAAAGGTGTTCGGGTGAGGTCAGGAGGACTTAGAAAGCAGGCGGAGGGAGGAGTAGAGTGCTGAGAAGTCTGTGGCAGCGTTGGCTACGAGTGCAGGTAAGGTGTTGAAAGTGAGAGAGAGTAGTATGATGTGTGAAAGGTTGAAACTGTGGTTGTGAGAGTGGGTAGTAGAAAGAATGTTTCTAAGATAGGAAACAATGAGAGTAGAGGGGAGAGAGAGAGAGAGAGGATGGCGAGACTCAGAATAAAAGCGTGTAAGTGATAGTGAAACAGCAGAGACAGAGGTTGGAGATAGGTGGGAGTAGCAGGAGGCCGAGTGTACAGAGAGAGGGAGGAGTGGTGTTAGAAGAACGAAGGGAGGGGAGAGAGACACAGACAGGAGGGAGTAGGGGAGATTGGAGGTAGTGATACGATAAAATTACGGAAAGGACGGAGCGGGAGACAACAAGTGTGCACGGGGACAGGCACCATCTTGAGCATCATTAACCACATTGTGGGGCACCTGGAAGATTATGGAGTTCTTAGAAATGTCCGGCATGAGCAAGACAGGCATGGCATCAGCCTCGAGTCCCTCACTACCAGATCAGGACAGCAGATAGTAAGAGAGAGTGATCCCTAGTTGCATTACACCACTTCGGAATGGTGAAGCCTGGGTAAGAGTGAAGGGAGCCCAGGGACATCTCTTAGTCGGATCAACTGGCAGTATTCCAACCGTGACAAAAACTGTCAGCATGCGACCTGTCATGGATTTGCATGCTCATGAATAACGAATAACAGCAGTACAACATTACACAACCACAGGATGTGGCAAGGCTCAACAGAAGCGATTAACTCTTACCTCTGGAACAGACTCACCTCAAGCGAACAGGTTGCATAGGACTGCTTGGCCGATTCTGGACTCCTCCCTGGAATCCCCATCAACGCAGTAGAACTTTGTGAAGGTGTGCATGGACCTCCACATAGCAGACATGCAGATATCCAGCAGGGACACACCAGACAGGAACGTCATCGTCGTAGCGATCACTCTAGTGGAGTGGGCTCTCTGACAGCCAGGTAGCGGTCGGTTCACCAACCGATGACCGTGCATGATGCAGCCGGAGAGCCACCTTGAGATGGAAAACTTGGACAAGGCCTCCCCAATGGTTCACAGGACCAAAGTTCACAAACAGTTGTTAAGTCTTCCGAAATCTCTTTGTGCGTGTCACATAGAACTTCAGGGCACGAGCAATGTCCAGTGAGTAGGCTTTGGGGAAAAAAAACATGCAACACCAAAGGCTCGTTCAGGTGGAATTCTGACAGAACCTTCGGCATAATAGATGGTTACATCTGCAGCACCACCCCCAAATTGTGGAAACTCTTGTATGGTTGCTTGCAGGATAGGACCTGGATCTTACCTACCCTCCTGGCAGAGGTGATGGCCACCAGGAAAGCCATCTAACACGAGAGGAACTTGAGAGGGGCCTGATGCATAGGCTATAAGGGGGCCCTCATGAGCCTCGTCAGAACCACGTTAAGCTCCCATGTCGGGGCAGGAGCCTTCACTGGTGGGAAAGATCGAAAAAGTCCTTTGAGGAACTCCTTGACGAGAAGGTGAGACCAAAGTGAAGATCTTCCTGGCAACCTGGTGTAGCGAGAGATAGCCTCCAGATGCACCTTGATAGAGGTGTGGCAAAATTGGAGTTCCAAATCGGGCACACAATTGGCTATAAAAAGACAAAAAGGTTTAAATGGAAGCCTATACACCCCCAGCCAGCTCTTACCAAACAGGGCTTGTGCAAACAGCACGTGCACTGTGGGTAATATGGGATTGCGGGCAGGTGGGAGGGATTATGGCACTTGGAAAATTTTTCAAGTAAAAGCACCTAGAAGGAAAGAAACACACACAATGTAAGAGCACCGTTTCGTGTGCCAGTACCAAAGTTCAAACACATTGTTTTCTTCCGAGCATACCGTTGGTAAAACAAAAAAAGTGGTCCAGCAGATCAGCCACAGACAGCTCTTAACAAATAGGGCTTGTGCAAACAGAGCCTTTAGCATGAGGCTTTGAGTAAACAGGTGGAGGGCGAGAAGATTCAAGCTTCAAATGACATAGGCGGCAGGTTCTTTCATGGCATGCAAACTTAATCCAACGGCTCATGTGTTCCCGAGTAGGGAGTATATTTAGAAGCAGATATATAATAAATCTGGGAAATATTCAATGAAGTTAGCTTAGTTAGATAAGTGGGGAGATGGTCACGGTAAAATCCTTGCACACTAAAAACATAAACTATCTTTTTACTTAAAAAGACGTTTGAAATAAAATCCTAATTACAAATTCCCTTTCAAGGTCATGCGTTTGCACAGGAAATCGGTCGCTTTCGCGGGCTAGTGCATGCTATGTTTGTTGGGACCCATGAAGTGGGTTGGGTCTGTTTGGTCCCAATCCACATACTTGTGCTAGTATGTTAGTATGTCTGGGTGTGCATGTATGAGTCTGCCCCACAATGGTCCCTGATTGGACCACTGCTGGTGTGCATGTGTGGGGCAGTTATTTCTATTGGAGGACTAAGTCTGATCACTAACCTCAATTTGGGATACAAAGAGGAGTCCTACAGCCATTCCAGCAGATCAGAAGAGGAGCCACGTACACAGTGTAGCTGTGCAGATGACGGACAACCCGAGGCTGAATCCTGACTAAGCCTGGAGACCATTCTTGCTGCTGTCCCGGTGAAGCCCTGCTGGACTACCAGCTCACAGAACACCCTTGCTGGTGCTTCGACTCTTTGGCCTGGTGGGACCAACCAGTCTGAACGTCTTTTCACTATCCTGTATATTGGGTCCTTCGAAGAGTCCCTGGAACATGCAGGTGACTGAACAGCTCAGTTTTGGGCTACTGTGTTAGAAGCGTCACTGTTCCCCGTTTTGCCTTGGAATTTCGGGGGTCTCCAGCTAGTCCTACAAGCTGCCTTCCTGCCATATTTCAGCATCCCAGCATCAACGGGTCATGTCCTGGAAGGCTTGTTTGTTCGCTACTACACAACTGCTGTTGCCCATGTGCAGTGACTGGTGTTGGAACCGGCCATCCCCCGTCTGGTAGGTTGCCTTGAAGAGTCCTGCATCAGTGCCTGCTGCATTTCTCCACTGGAAAGGGTTGCACTCAAGTTCCATTCAGCTCCTAGACCTGAATGAAACATCGCTTGCACCCACAGCTCCTGGGCATCTGCTACTTGAACAACGGCGGGAATACCTTCCTCCAGCAACCCCCATCCAACCTGCCAAGTCTTTGGCAAAACTCTGACTAAGGGCGCTGAGTGGTTGCAATACTTACGGGTGCCCCTATCTCCTCCATTATAAAGTTTGTGAAGAACTTTGAATTATCATTCCATTCGATTGCTTTTCAAACGTCTGTTGAGAAAAGTGCTCTAGAAGCCTGGAAATGCCATTTACCAAATCCCTTCGAAAGAAATCTGGATTAATCTTCACATGCACAGGAACATTTCCTAACTTTTTTCCCCAACTGTAATGATTTATGGGATTGCGTCACTTCTCCCCAGGGGGCAACCCTCCCTGTGTGGTTAGGGAGGTGAGACGGCTATGCAACATTCCCCCTAGAGGAGACTCAAAACGTGACGTCAGAGGGAGACACCCCATATGGGGACAAGGACTCCCATTCCATGATGGAATTCCCTAACCCTCTTATCCTTGAGACCATGAAACCCATAAATTCTGCTGAGAAACAACCTGAAAGCACTACTATATGCTATTGCAAAACTCTTTCCTTTCATCCTGTAAATATTAATACCACCAATATCAGGAAGACTAAAATGTACACACAGTCTGCTCTCAAGTCATCTTCCAGGAGTATTGTGAAGAAGAAGATTGATAGAGTTATACAAACTACTCCTTTGCCACGTACAGAGGGTACTGGGAAGAGATTGTCTAAAGTAGGCATGAAGAATATACAATGGACACACACAAAAGACTATGATACTCTGCTGGGGAGGAACCAGTTAAATGAAATAAAAATGGAGAAAGCACCCATTGCAAAGCGGTCATGAAGCCTGGAAGACTCGGGAAGTTCAAACTTGGAAGCAGGAAGCTACATTGGGGAAGCAAACCTCCAGTTGAGAGGACGCCGACAGCAGATTGCAGGAGTCTTTTGCAGGCCAATGCAGAACAGGCCTGACTGGAAGCTGAAACCGTCTGACAGTGGCGTGACCTCGTGAAGGTGGACAGCATGGACCATTAACTGCACCAATACCATCCCCCTGGGGACCTCACAGAGCCAGAGCACGGAAGCAGGGAGTGGAAAATGAAGCAGGGAGAACGCATGGAAGGTGTTGCCCCAACACCCCAGGAAGAACCGGTGAGGGGCTCCAACAGAGATAAAGTAACGGGAGTCACCGGAGAGCCGTTAGGGGATTGGGGAAGGGTGCTGAAGCTAAAAAAAGGCATCAGAGTAATCTTCCTCATCTCAGTAACTGTATCAAATGGGAAGAAGACATCAGTAGTAATCTCCCTTGTCTCACCAATTGTATCAAGAGTATAGCAAGGAAAGAAAGCCTTGTGGGTAATTTTCCCCGTCTCCAGAGTTGCGATAGAAGTATCAAGTATGAAGATTACGTCACTAGTGATCTTCCTCATCTCAGTTGTGTCAAAGAGACGAAAAGAGAAGAACATATCGGGAGTACTCTCCCTCAACACTATCATCAAAAGAGACATTCAGGTTGGAGAGTGCCATGGGAACAATCTCCTTTGCCAGGGTGTTCGAAGAAATCTAGGCCACTAAGGGAAGAGTGCCTCCCGTTTTCACCGACAAGAGGAGGGGAAAGAAAGACAAGAAATTACTGTGTTTTGGAAACAAGTCTTGAAAGAGGTGCAAAGGTTAATAAAAACTGTTGCAGGAAACTATTCAAAGTTACCCAAAGACTGAACCAACTGAACCAGGGGAACGGAGTCATTCTCCTGGTTCTTTTACCTAAAATGCTGAATCAGAAAAGAAGGATAAAGGTTACCAAACAGCAGCTTGGAGACTGACCCAGGAGGCGATAGCAGTTGTTATAACGGCTGCACCAGGAGAAGGAGTCATTCTACTGGTAGTCTCTACAAGTCCAGAACTTGAAGTATTATCAGAGGCTAATAGAAATACGCCACTAGGTCTGATCCAATTGCACCAGGAGAAAGGAGTTGTCAATCTAGAAAAGTAGGCACCCCTCGATCACGATGTTATGTATTATGTTGGCTGAAGACCAACCTGTCTCATGCATTCAGTACTAAAGATATATAACCATAAACTTGACCAAAGTGCGGCCATTTTAAGGTGACTGAAATCGCCATTTTGTTTTCTCTAACGTTTGGTTTTTGCTTTCTGTTAAACTGCTTCGCTGAAATAATATTCTGCTTTGCTAGTGCACAATGCAAGGCCGAGGGAGACATGTTGAAACATAACATAGCAACCAGATAGAAATGCCCGGTCTCCTCCCGCGTGCTATCCTTGAAAGAGAGCAGCGAGGCATCCTAATCAGCTCACAGGTGCCAGCAAGTCTCAAAAACATGGTAGTAATACTAGAAGCGAACATTAAATGGCATGAATTATGCTCTTCTTTGCGGCCCCCTTCCCCGGGCCCTGTAGAGTCCTGGAGAGCGAGTCGACCCCCAGGATCCAAATAGAAACAAGGAGATAGGAAGGCCTGGAATGTGTCTCTTCCCCCGCACGCAGCTTGCTAGATATAACAGAAGCATTATGTTCTCTTCAACTAAGATTTATGTCTGCGGTTTTACAAAATTGCAATTGTTGCTAAAACAAATGTTTAAGGTGTCATACTCATCACCGTTGTCAATCATCGTGCCCAATTCAAAGGAAAAGTACGAGGGGCGGTATTGGATGTGACACTACTGATTACAAGATGCTTGTTTTGTATATATGTAACTGATGTATGTTTTTCGCTCTCTTGCGTCTCCCGAGGTCTGACAGTCACACGTCGCGGGTCGTGAGACCAGTTGGCCAACTGAATTTACTTTGCTTTGCAATAAACCCTAGATTTTGAGAATACAACCTCGTGTCTGGCGTATCAGTTCGTGTGTGGTGATTGTGCCTTGTTTCGTCACGCGAGGGTCCCCCACGGGCCCCTTCAAGATGGCGCCCGAATAGGGATCCTCCCCCACTTGTTCCATCGTGTACGTTGTAAAATAAGGAAGGCGGAGAGAACGGCGAGGATGGGGTGATCGAGCCGGGATCAAGAGGTGTTCGGGGCACCCCTGTGAAAAGATGAGAGACTCCTTTGCAGATCTGCACACATCTGATCCCTGATCAACGTGTCCAGCCAGAGAACAAGGAGGCGAGGATCCCGAAACGAGGCAGAGTGAGCCAAGATACGCAGACAGAACGTCATTGGTTGCGTCAGTATACAGACGAATTGTGTCTTGATAAGACAAATTGATTAATCAGGTGAGTCGTGCCCCGATTTGTAAGTAATCCTGATATTGGTTGAGAGTTGATTTTGCAAAATCAAACACCCAGTATAAGGTTGATTAGCCAAGGGTAAGGTTAAAACATGCCTGGGGTATTGTCCACGTTAGCGGGATTTTTCCACTGCGGCGGACAATCTTTGGTAACTGGCCAGGTCACACCACCGGTGGGAACACCTGCGTATGAGATGTATGTGAAGTATGGTGTGGGAGCAACAATGTTTTGGGAGATTTGGCATAGACAAACCAGAAAGCAGGAAGATTTTCAGTGGCCGGAACATGGGAGTTTTGAGATGGCAAGGATAGATCATTTGGAAAAGGTATTAATGAAGAAGAAAACATGCCCTGCGGCATTTGATATCCTTAGGGATTGGAAGAGAGAAGGCATGCTCCGTTTCAGAAGTAGAGAGAAGCATGCACGCAGGCATAAATCGAAATCTGAAAGAAAGGAAGAGAAAGAGGAGGAGGAGTGGAGTAATAGTTTGAGAAGATCAAATAGACGCGATCAGTTGAGTATAGAAAAAATATATCCACAATGAGAATTGCATTCATCAGATGAATTGATAGAAAAAATATTGATTGACACAAAGCAAAGCCCAAGCCGAGAGACTCAAAAGACTGTCAGTAGCTGTTACTCTACCCCCTCCTGTTGCTCAGCCCCTCGCACAGCCACAAACTGCACACACAGCGCCTCTGGTTAGTCAATCAGCATCGCAACAGATACAGTAACAGCCCGTTCCCATGGCCCCATCTGCACCTCCCTCAGTAGAGATCGTTTCTGTCCCATCTGCCCCCTCTGTAATTGAACTTGAATCTGGTGAAAAGAAAGAAGGGGTCAGACAGAGTGGATGTGCGAGAGTGACTCGTAGCGCGATTAGTAAGGAGAAAAAGCAAGTGTTGCGAGAACAGGCCGAAATGTATATAGATGGGAATGATGAAACCGCAGCAATGGCCTTGATATTTGACTTCAGGAGGAGCAACGAAAGACAGGTATTGTTGGAATGCATGGGTGAATATTTGGTGTCAAGATGGAAACAGATACTTGGGAAGTTACCACCAAAACGATTGCTAGATTTAAATGCTTTGGCCTGTTGTAGAGGGAATGATGAAGAGATGCGGGAACACGTAGATCGGCTTTTTGAACTTAAAGGTGAACTTGTCAATGAACATACTGAAATTTTTGCCACACCTGGGTATAGGAGTAGGGATATTAGGAGAGATAGAACTGAAGCGGTAGAGCCATATATACAGTGGCGATATCTGCCGTCGTAAAGACAGACAGGCGACAGACTAAGAGTGTGTATGCGAGAGGCGTTGAAATGGATTTCAGATCCTAGTATTCCCACAATGGAGATACACGAGATATTTGACGAATATACCTTGCCCATGAAAAGCATTGCAGATAATGGCTGAACATTTGATAAACAAAGATATAAATGAAAATAAAGCCAGCCCCCCTGAAATAATAGCAGTATATAAGAGGGCATCTGAACGCGGAACAGGAGAAACAGCCCTATCATTTGATTTGGGAATATTGTTACAGATGAGGGGGGAGGAACAGTAAGCGCGGTATTTTCCATGAGAGAAGTATCTCCTACCTTTGTGCCAAAAGTAGAGATTCCTGCATCAGGCACAGCAGCAGCGCAGGTAATGCCAGCCCATTATACCGCCCAATATGTACATGTTCCTTTTTCCAGACAGGCAGTGAACAACAAAAAGCAGACGATTCCTGATATAAGAAAGAATCCTGCAGGGTTCTACAAAGAAATAGAGTCCTGTTTACAGTCATCCGTACTCACTATGAGTGATATAGATTTAATATTCCCGGTAATACTGCTAACAGATATATGGAAGCAAATAAGAAAGGTGGACGATGCAACAGCCTGTGGTGCCACATGGGCAGATTAAGTACTGAAAGATAGGAATAAAGTGGTGGGAGGGAAACCAGGGCCAAATATGGTGGCACTACCAGCGCAAATAATACAGAAATTGAAAGAAATTGTTCCAGAGAAAAGAATTCAATGGGATAAATTAACGGCATGTGTTCAGAGCAAGGATGAACTGGCACAGATTATTTTAATAGATTTGAGGAGGTATTTACAGATTTTAGTGGACAGGATGCAAGTACAGAGGCGGGAAAAAGGTTATTTGTTGATAGAGGGTTAATGCTGCCCATACAAAACTTAATAATGACATCGGAGAGTGCATGGCAAGCAAAAACATTGAGTGAAGTATTGCATATGGATCAATATTATGAGAATAGAGTGAATGCCGAGAAAGAAAATGAGGCGAAGGATAGAACGAACTTAAAGACAAGGGTGCTACTCCAACAGGTAACGGGACACAACCACAATAGAGGGAGAGGAAACGCCCAGGGCAGAGGTAATTCGAACATGCATGGAGGGCCGCTGGGATTGAATCAATGTGCGTATTGTAGAGAAGGTGGTCATTGGCGAGCACAATGTCCACACCTGCAAAATCGAAATGGGTACGGTCAGAGAAGACAGCATAGAGGGCATTTAGGAGCAAATGGGCATAACAGGAATAATATGGAGCAACACCAAAATAGTCAAGGGAATGGTGCCCAAACCCAGTCAAACCCCTCCTCAGAATCAGAGCCAGCAGAATATGCAAAATGGAAAAAGAGGGAGGGGCGGGAACATTTTCGATACTCATTCGAATGCGTACTATAATAACAGCAGCGACTTCACATCGGATGATGTGTTATTTCCCCAATAGGACAGCCCAGGACAGGGGTTGGAACCAGTGTCTATTCCCGTGAATCAGAAAGGACCCTACGCAGAAATGAAAGTCGGGAATAGTGAACACAGCTTCCTTGTGGATACGGGGCGCAGAAGTGTTCAATAGACCATCACTTGGTTCCGGAGATACCACTGTCAGGGCATACAAATATTTCAGTAGGGTTCGTGGGTACCCCAGTAATCAATCCAGAGTCTCAACCAGTACCAGTAACATTAGGTCCACTCACTGAATACTGTCCATTTCTCTTAACAGAAAAATGTGGGGGAAAATTTGTTAGGTTTAAACCTGTTGAAAAAACTCAGTGCAGTTATACACTGTACACCAGATGGAGTATTTTTGACTATTTCGCCACAGAATGTACGAGTATCAGAACTTTTGTCCAAACCTTTGCCAGGGGAATTGAGTGAAGTGCCAACTTGTAAATGGGCAACAAATGATAATGATGTGGGATGTTTGAAAATAGAGCCAGGGAAAATTACGTTAAAAGAAGGAGTAACGTTGCCGCATATTCCACAGTATAAAATTTCAGCAGAAGGAGAGAAAGGATTGAAAAGTATTGTGTCTGATTTGGTAAAATTGGGGGTGATTGAAGAAATTACAGGCAGCACATGTAACAGCCCCATTCTTCAAGTGTATAAGAAAGGAGTTAATGAGGTACCATATAATTTCATAATTGATCTGCGTGCACTAAACAAGGTAGTAGATCCTCAATTTCCATTGGTCCCAGATGTTACCACAATTTTGACAATGATTCCAGCTTCAGCAGGATACTTTAGTGTTAGTGATTTGAAGAACGCTTTCTTCAGCATTCCAGTACACCAAGGAAGTAGATATCTGTTTGCCTTCACATTAGGAGGGCGATCGTTCACCTTCACGCGCATTCTTCAAGGCTACACAGAAAGTCCAAGCATCCATAGCAGAGCATTGAAAGAACAGTTAGATATGCTAGTTACCAACAGGATGCGTATTGCTAGACTATATAGATGACTTGTTGATTGCTGCAGATACAGAAGAAATTGGTAAAGAGAATACTGTTTTTTGTTAACACATTTGGCAGCGCATGACCACAAAGTGAGCTTAAAAAAGTTCCAATATTCTCGAAAGGAGGTGACTTATTTGGGCTACCTACTTTCGAAAGAAGGGAGAAGACTGATGCCAGAGAGAATAGAAAGCATTTCTTGTATGCCTATTCCAAAAACACAGAAAGGAGTCCGAGCCATAATAGGCATGGCTTCCTTTTGTCAGCAATGGATTGGCAATTCGCCTTAATTGTAAAACTAATGGTGGATTTGACAAAAAAGGATGTTGTGATGCCTTTGCAGTGGAATGAAAAGCATTTGACTTGCTCAAAACTGCATTATGTTCTGCTCCAGTTTTGGGCACACCAAATTATGATTTTTTTTTTTAGATTGTTTGTGCATGAGAATGACTGCTACGCGTTGGAAGTTTTAACACAGGAACAAGGTGGAAGAAATAGGCCGTGCGGCTATTTTTCTTCTGCGCTGGACCCTGTAGCGCGCGCATTACCACGATGTTTGCGAGCTGTTGCAGCGGCTGCTGTATCAGTGAAACAAACAGAAGGGATGGTATTGGGCACACCTTAATTTTGATGGTGCCACATGCTATAGACCTTCTATTAAATAGAACGCAGACGCAACACCCCACATCTGCTAGATTGACTAGATATGAAATTGTCCTATTCGCACCACACATCCAAATTATGAGGTGTAGCGCTTTGAATCCTGCTGAATTAATGCCACTGCCCACGGAAGAACTTGATGGAAATGAAACACCTCCCCATGATTGTTTAATGGTTACTGAGGAAGAAACGAAGGGGAGAATTGATTTAACAGATACCCAACAAAAAGAGCCAGATGGAGAGTTGTTTTGTGACGGCTCTTGTTTTAAATTGCCGGATGGCACATCAACTGCCGCTTATGCTATCACCACATTGAAAAGTATTGTGGAGAGTAAAATAATCCCCTACAACTCTGCACAAGCAGCAGAGATAATTGCCTTAACCAGAGCCTGTGAAATTTCAGAGAACTTGAGTGTAAATATATATACTGACAGTCAGTACGCCTTTGGCGTGGTTCATAACTTCGTCCGACTATGGGCTGAGAGAGGTTTCCTAACATCACATGGGCTAGAATACAACATGGCCCTTTGTACGATTATTTTCTGCACATGTGTCCAAAGCACCTGGCAATAGTGAAATACGAGGCGCATAAAAAAGTAACGCATTTGCAGACAGGATTGCGAAGCAAACTGCCACTGACTTGGATACCAAAATGTTGTCAGTACAGTCGGAGGAAGTGCCCTGCATGATAGAAAATGGAATTGCCACTGTCAAAGAGAAGCAGGCAGAAGCTACTGTGGATGAGATCCAAGGGTGGGCTGAGGGCTCTGCAGAATTAGATCTAGAGGGTTGTTGGTGGACAAGAAGAGTAGGAACTGGATGCTGCCCAATTCCTATGTAACTGCGATGGTCACGATGGCCCACAGCCCCACATTAGTGCCAAAAAAATAGTCCAAATTAACAAGGGGGTCCTGGGAGTCCCTCTGCCAGACATCATTAGTCCTGGTTACAGAGAAGAAATATCCCAAACATATCAGTCTTTGTCCTGCCCTGGGGCAGTCCAGCACCGAAATGCTAGGCAATTCTCCTCTGAACAAGAGTACCAACAGAAACCCCAGACACGTGTTTCGGTCTGGTTGGACCTCATCAGTAGGGTGGATCTGTGCCTCTCTAAGAATAGTGAGCAAGGGGTCCACATCTCGATTCCCCTAGTAATTTAGGGTGAGACCCAAAGTTACTTAAATATGCAAATTAACAAGGGGGTCCTGGGAGTCCCTCTGCCAGAAATTAGTCCTGGTTACGAGAGATGGTATCAGGTAAAAACATCCCCATTTATATGGTCGCCATAAATAATATCGCCGGGAAAATGTTGTGGCGATATTATTTGGGTGACCATATATATGGGAACAGGGGCAAAAAAAATTATTTAAAAAAAAAAAAAGATTGAGGGTTGCGGGGGTGTCCCCCGCATGTTCCATGCAATAATATCGCCACAAAAAACGGCAATTTTTCGGCAATATTTTTGCATGGCGAGATTTTTGTGGCGACATTATTACATGGAACCCGAGAGACTTATCCAGAGTCTTTAGCTCACTATCTTTCACAGAGAAGAAATATCCCAAAAATAGTCCAGCATCTAGCCACGGTATGGGAGAATGCACACAAAGAAAAATGCTGAGAGGTTGGTGCAGAACTGCATCACGTGTCTACAACACAATGTGGGGAAGGGAACGGTGACTCCAACAGGCAGTTTTGGCCCTCCCTCTATGCCGTTTGAGGTAATCCATTTTGATTTCATAGAGATGGAGGGATGCCAAAACTTGAAGTATGTGCTAGTGGTCATATGTGCATTTAGCAAATGGGTGGAAGCATATCCATTGAAAGACTGCACTGCCATGAGCACGGCGAAAGTAATGTTAAAGGAGTATTTCTCCCGTTTTGGCTTGCCCCGTGTCATATGGTCAGATAACGGTCCACATTTTGTGGGCGCAGTAATATTACAGATTTGCGCAGGTCTCCAGATCTATAAGCGATTCCATTGTTCAAGACATCCGATGTTGACCAGTGTTATTGAGCGCCACAACGGAATCTTGAAATCTAAGATTAGCAAGATATGCGCAGGAAGCAAGCTAAGTTGGGTAGATGCGCTACCATTAGCACTACTGTTCATGCGAACATCTGTGCAGGCAAGAACTGGGCTCTCCCCATATGAAATAGTCATGCGGAGACCGGCGAATGTTTGGTGTGCACCTCAGTCGAAAAGTCAGGAGGACTTAGAAAGCAGGCGGAGGGAGGAGTAGAGGCAGAGGCGGAGGGAGGAGTAGAGTGCTGAGAAGTCTGTGGCGGCGTTGGCTACGAGTGCAGGTAAGGTGTTGAAAGTGAGAGAGAGTAGTATGATGTGTGAAAGGTTGAAACTGTGGTTGTGAGAGTGGGTAGTAGAAAGTATGTTCCTAAGATAGGAGACAATAAGAGTAGAGGGGAGAGAGAGAGAGGATGGCGAGACTCAGAATAAAAGCGTGTAAGTGATAGTGAAACAGCAGAGACAGAGGTTGGAGATAGGTGGGAGTAGCAGGAGGCCGAGTGTACAGAGAGAGGGAGGAGTGGTGTTAGAAGAACGAAGGGAGGGGAGAGAGACACAGACAGGAGGGAGTAGGGGAGATTGGAGGTAGCGATACGATAAAATTAAGGAAAGGAGGGAGTGGGAGACAACAAGTGTGTACGGGGACAGGCACCATCTTGAGCATCATTAACCACATTGTGGGGCACCTGGAAGATTATGGAGTCCTTAGAAATGTCCGGCATGAGCAAGGCAAGCATGGCATCAGCCTCGAGTCCCTCACCACCAGATCAGGACAGCAGATAGTAAGAGAGTGATCCCTATTTGCATTACACCACTTTGGAATAGGGAAGCCTGGGTAAGAGTGAAGGGAGCCCAGGGACATCTCTTAGTCGGATCAACTGGCAGTATTCCAACCATGACAAAAACTGTCAGCATGCGACCTGGCATGGATTTGCATGCTCATGAATAACTAATAACAGCAGTACAACATTACACAACCACAGGAGGTGGCAAGGCTCAACAGAAGCGATTAACTCTTACCTCTGGAACAGACTCACCTCAAGCAAACAGGTTGCGTAGGACTGCTTGGCCGATTCTGGACTCCGCCCTGGAATCCCCATCAACGCAGTAGAACTTTGTGAAGGTGTGCATGGACCACCACATAGCAGACATGCAGATATCCAGCAGTGACACACCAGACAGGAACGTCATCATCGTAGCGATCACTCTAGTGGAGTGGGCTCTCTGATAGCCAGGTAGCGGTCGGTTCACCAACCGATGACCGTGCATGATGCAGCCGGAGAGCCACCTTCAGATGGAAAACTTGGACAAGGCCTTCCCAATGGTTCGCAAGACCAAAGTTCAGAAACAGCAACGTCCAGTGAGTAGGCTTTGGGGAAAAAAACATGCAACACCAAAGGCTCGTTCAGGTGGAATTCTGACAGAACCTTTGGCATAAAAGAGGGTTACGTCTGCAGCACCACCCCCAAATCGTGGAAAGTCTTGTATGGTTGCTTGCAGGATAGGACCTGGATCTTACCTACCCTCCTGGCAGAGGTGATGGCCACCAGGAAAGCCATCTACCACGAGAGGAACTTGAGAGGGGCCTGATGCATGAGCCTCGTCAGAACCACGTTAAGCTCCCATGTCGGGACAGGAGCCTTCACTGGTGGGAAAGATCGAAAAAGTCCTTTGAGGAACTCCTTGACGAGAAGGTGAGACCAAAGTGAAGATCTTCCCGGCGACCTGGTGTAGCGGGAGATAGCCGCTAGATGCACCTTGATAGAGGTGTGGCAAAATTGGAGTTCCAAATCGGGCACACAATTGGCTATAAAAAGACAAATACGTTTAAATGGAAGCCCATACACCCCCAGCCAGCCCTTACCAAACAGGGCTTGTGCAAACAGCACATGCACTGTGGGTAATATGGGATTGCGGGCAGGTGGGAGGGATTATGGCACTTGGAAAATTTTTCAAGTAAAAGCACCTAGAAGGAAAAAAAACACACAATGTAAGAGCACCGTTCCGTGTGCCAGTACCAAAGTTCAAACACATTGTTTTCTTCCGAGCATACCGTTGGTAAAATGAAGAAAGTGGTCCAGCAGATCAGCCACAGACAGCCCTTAACAAATAGGGCTTGTGCAAACAGCGCCTTTAGCATGAGGCTTTGAGTAAACAGGTGGAGGGCGAGAAGATTCAAGCTTCAAATGACATAGGCGGCAGGTTCTTTCATGGCGTGCAAACTTAATCCAACGACCCGTGTGGTCCCGAGTAGGGAGTATATTTAGATGCAGATATATAATAAATCTGGGAAATATTCAATGAAGTTAGCTTAGATAAGTGGGGAGATGGTCACAGTAAAATCCATGCACACTAGAAACACTATAATTTATCTTTTTACTTAAAAAGACGTTCGCAATAAAATCATAATTACAAATTCCCTTTCATGGTCATGCGTTTGCACAGGAAATCAGTGGCTTTCGCGGGCTAGTGCATGCTAGGTTTGTTGGGACCCATGAAGTGGGTTGGGTCCGTTTGGTCCCAATCCACATACTTGTGCTAGTATGTTAGTATGTCTGGGTGTGCATGTATGAGTCTGCCCCACAATGGTCCCTGATTGGACCACTGCTGGTGTGCATGTGTGGGGCAGTTATTTCTATTGGAGGACTAAGTCTGATCACTAACCTCAATTTGGGATACAAAGAGGAGTCCTACAGCCATTCCAGCAGATCAGAAGAGGAGCCACGTACCCTGTGTAGCTGTGCAGATGACGGACAACCCGAGGCTGAATCCTGACTAGGCCTGGAGACCATTCTTGCTGCTGTCCCGGTGAAGCCCTGCTGGACTACCTGCTCACAGAACACCCTTGCTGGTGCTTCGACTCTTTGGCCTGGTGGGACCAACCAGTCTGAACGTCTTCTCACGATCCTGTATATTGGGTGCTTCGAAGAGTCCCTGGAACACACAGGTGACTGAACAGCTCAATTTTGGGCTACTGTGCTAGAAGCGTCACTGTTCCCCGTTTTGCCTTGGAATTTCAGGGGTCTCCAGCTAGTCCTACAAGCTGCCTTCCTGCCATATTTCAGCATCCCAGCATCAACGGGTCATGTCCTGGAAGGCTTCTTTGTTCGCTACTACACATCTGCTGTCCCCCATGTGCAGTGACTGGTGTTGGAACCGGCCATCCCCCGTCTGGTAGGTTGCCTTGAAGAGTCCTGCATCGGTGCCTGCTGCATTTCTCCACTGGAAAGGGTTGCACTCAAGTTCCATTCAGCTCCTAGACCTGAATGAAACATCGCTTGCACCCACAGCTCCTGGGCATCTTCTACTTGAACAACGGCGGGAATACCTTCCTCCAGCAACCCCCATCCAACCTGCCAAGTCTTTGGCAAAACTCTGACTAAGGGCGCTGAGTGGTTGCAATACTTACCGGTGCCCCTATCTCCTCCATTATAAAGTTTGTGAAGAACTTTGAATTATCATTCCATTCGATTGCTTTTCAAACGTCTGTTGAGAAAAGTGCTCTGGAAGCCTGGAAATGCCATTTACCAAATCCCTTCGAAAGAAATCTGGATTCATCTTCACATGCACAAGAACATTTCCTAACTTTTTTCCCCCCCAACTGTAATGATTTATGGGATTGCGTCACTTCTCCCCAGGGGGCAACCCTCCCTGTGTGGTTAGGGAGGTGAGACGGCTATGCAACATTCCCCCTAGAGGAGACTCAAAACGTGACGTCGGAGGGAGACACTCCCCATATGGGGACAAGGACTCCCATTCCATGATGGAATTCCCTAACCCTCTTATCCTTGAGACCATGAAACCCATGAATTCTGCTGAGAAACAACCTGAAAGCACTACTATATGCTATTGCAAAACTCTTTCCTTTCATCCTGTAAATATTGATACCACCAATATCAGGAAGACTAAAATGTACACACAGTCTGCTCTCAAGTCATCTTCCAGGAGTATTGTGAAGAAGATGATTGATAGAGTTATACAAACTACTCCTTTGCCACGTACAGAAGGTACTGGGAAGAGATTGTCCAAAGTAGGCATGAAGAATACACAATGGACAGACACACAAAAGTCTATGATACTCTGCTGGGGAGGAACCAGTTAAATGAAATAAAAATGGAGAAAGGACCCAATGCAAAGCAGTCATGAAACCTGGAAGACTCAGGAAGTTCAAACTTGGAAGCAAGAATCTACATTGGGGAAGCAAACCTCCAGTTGAGAGGACGCCGACAGCAGATTGCAGGAGTCTTTTGCAGGCCAATGCAGAACAGGCCTAACTGGAAGCTGAAACCGTCTGACCGTGGCGTGGCCTCGTGAAGGTGGACAGCATGGACCATTAACTGCACCAACACCATCCCCCTGTGGAACCCACAGAGCCAGAGAACGGAAGCAGGGAGTGGAAAATGAAGCAGGGAGAACGCATGGAACGTGTTGCCCCAACACCCCAGGAAGAACTGGCGAAGGGGCTCCAACAGAGAAAATGTAACGGAGTCACCGGAGAGCCGTTAGGGGATTGGGGAAAGGTGCTGAAGCTAAAAAAGGCATCAGAGTAATCGTCCTCATCTCAGTAACTGTATCAAATGGGAAGAAGACATCAGTAGTAATCTCCCTCGTCTCACCAATTGTATCAAGAGTATAGCAAGGAAAGAAAGCCTTGTGGGTAATCTTCCCCCGTCTCCAGAGTTGCGATAGAAGTATCAATATGAAGATTACGTCACTAGTGATCTTCCTCGTCTCAGTTGTGTCAAAGAGACGAAAAGAGAAGAACATATCGGGAGTACTCTCCCTCAACACTATCATCAAAAGAGACATTCAGGTTGGAGAGTGCCATGGGAACAATCTCCTTTGCCAGAGTGTTAGAAGAAATCTAGGCCACTAAGGGAAGAGTGCCTCCCGTTTTCACCGACAAGAGGAGGGGAAAGAAAGACAAGAAATTACTGTGTTTTGGAAACAAGTCTTGAAAGAGGTGCAAAGGTTGATAAAAACTGTTGCAGGAAACTATTCAAAGTTACCCAAAGACTGAACCAACTGAACCAGGGGAACGGAGTCATTCTCCTGGTTCTTTTACCTAAAATGCTGAATCAGAAAAGAAGGATAAAGGTTACCAAACAGCAGCTTGGAGACTGACCCAGGAGGAGATAGCAGTTGTTATAACGGCTGGACCAGGAGAAGAAGTCATTCTACTGGTAGTCTCTACAAGTCCAGAACTTGAAGTATTATCAGAGGCTAATAGAAATACGCCACTAGGTCTGATCCCATTGCACCAGGAGAAAGGAGTTGTCGATCTATAAAAGTAGGCACCCTCGATCACGATGTAATGTATTAAGTTGGCCGAAGAACAACCTGTCTCATGCATTCAGTACTAAAGATATATAACCATAAACTTGACCAAAGTGCGGCCATTTTAAGGTGACTGAAATCGCCATTTGTGTTCTCTAACGTTTGCTTTTTGCTTTTTGTTAAACTGCTTCGCTGAAAGAATATTCTGCTTTGCTAGTGCACAATGCAAGGCCGAGGGAGACATGTTGAAACATAACGTAGCAACCAGATAGAAATGCCCAGTCTCCTCCCGCTCCTCCTTGAAAGAGAGCAGCGAGGCATCCTAATCAGCTCACAGGTGCCAGCAAGTCTCAAAAACTTGGTAGTAATACTAGAAGCGAACATTAAATGGCATGAATTATGCTCTTCTTTGCGGCCCCCTTCCCAGAGCCCTGTAGAGTCCTGGAGAGCGAGTCGACCACCAGGATCCAAATAGAAACAAAGACTTATGTCTGTGGTCTTACAAAATTGCAATTGTTGCCAAAACAAATGTTTAAGGTGTCATACTCGTCACCGTTGTCAATCATCGTGCCCAATTCAAAGGAAAAGTACGAGGGGCGGTATTGGATGTGACACTACGGATTACAAGATGCTTGTTTTGTATATATGTAACTGATGTATGTTTTTCGCTCTCTTGCGTCTCCCGAGGTCTGATAGTCACACGTCACGGGGCGTGAGACCAGTTGGCCAACTGAATTTACTTTGCTTTGCAATAAACCCTAGATTTTGGGAATACAACCTCGTGTCTGGCGTATCAGTTTGTGTGTGGTGATTGTGCCTTGTTTCCTCACGTGAGGGTCCCCCAGGGGGCCCCTTCAAGATGGTGCCCGAATAGGGACCCCCCCCACTTGTTCTATTGTGTACGTTGTAAAATAAGGAAGGCGGAGAGAACGGCGAGGATGGGGTGATCAAGCCGGGATCAAGAGGTGTTCGGGGCGCCCCTGCGAAAAGGTGAGACACTCCTTTGCAGATCTGCACACATCTGATCCTTGATCAACGTGTCCGGCCAGAGAACAAGGAGGCAAGGGTCCCGAAACGAGGCAGAGTGAGCCAAGATACGCAGACATGACGTCATTGGTTGCGTCAGTATACGGACGAATTGTGTCTTGAAAAGACAAATTGATTAATCAGGTGAGTCGTGCCCCGATTTGTAAGTAATCCTGATATTGGTTGAGAGTTGATTTTGCAAAATCAAACACCCAGTATAAGGTTGATTAGCCAAGGGTAAGGTTAAAACATGCCTGGGGTATTGTCCACGTTAGCGGGATTTTTCCACTGCGGCGGACAATCTTTGGAAACTGGCCAGGTCGCGCCACCGGTGGGAACACCTGCGTATGAGATGTATGTGAAGTATGGTGTGGGAGCAACAATGTTTTGGGAGATTTGGCATAGACAAACCAGAAAGCAAGAAGATTTTCAGTGGCCGGAACATGGGAGTTTTGAGATGGCAAGGATAGATAATTTGGAAAAGGTATTAATGAAGAAGAAAATATGCCCTGCGGCATTTGATATCCTTAGGGTTTGGAAGAGAGAAGCCATGCTCCGTTTCAGAAGTATAGAGAAACATGCGCGCAGGCATAAATCGAAATCTGAAAGAAAGGAAGAGAAAGAGGAGTAGGAGTGGAGTAATAGTTTGAGAAGATCAAATAGACGCGATCAGTTGAGTATAGAAAAAATATATCCACAACGAGAATTGCATTCATCAGATGAATTGATAGAAAAAATATTGACTGACACAAAGCAAAGCCCAAGCCGAGAGACTCAAAAGACTGTCAGTAGCTGTTACTCTACCTCCTCCTGTTGCTCAGCCCCTCCCAGCTGTTCAGACTTTAACACAGCCACAAACTGCACACACAGCGCCTCTGGTTAGCCAATCAGCATCGCAACAGATACAGTAACAGCCCGTTCCCATGGCCCCATCTGCACCTCCCTCAGTAGAGATCGTTTCTGTCCCATCTGCCCCCCCTGTAATTGAACTTGAATCTGGTGAAAAGAAAGAAGAGATCAGACAGAGTGGATGTGCGAGAGTGACTCGTAGCGCGATTAGTAAGGAGAAAAAGCAAGAGTTACGAGAACAGGCCAAAATGTATAAAGATGGGAATGATGAAACAGCAGCGATGGCCTCGATATTTGACTTCAGGAGGAGCAACGAAAGACAGGTATTGTTGGAATGCATGGGTGAATATTTGGTGGTAAAATGGAAACAGATACTTGGGAAGTTACCACCAAAACGATTGCTAGATTTAAATGCTTTGGCCTGTTGTAGAGGGAATGATGAAGAGATGAGGGAACACGTAGATCGGCTTTTTGAACTAAAAGGTGAACTTGACGATGAACATACTGAAATGTTTGCCACACCTGGGTATAGGAGTAGGGATATTAGGAGAGATAGAACTGAAGCGTAGAGCCATATATACAGCGGCATATCTGCCGTCGTCAAGACAGACAGGCGACAGACTAAGAGTGTGTATGCAAGAGGCGTTGAAATGGATTTCGGATCCCAGTATTCCCACAATGGAGATGCACGAGATATTTGACGAATATGCCTTGCCCATGAAAAGCATTGCAGATAATGGCTGAACATTTGATAAACAAAGATATAAATGAAAATAAAGCCAGCCCCCCTGAAATAATAGCAGTATATAAGAGGGCATTTGAACGCGGAACAGGAGAAACAGCCCTATCACTTGATTTGGGAATATTGTTACAGATGAGAGGGGAGGAACAGTAAGCACGGTATTTCCCATGAGAGAAGTACCTCCTACCTTTGTGCCAAAAGTAGAGATTCCTGCATCAGGCACAGCAGCAGCGCAGGTAACGCCAACCCATTATACCGCCCAATATGTACATGTTCCTTCTTCCAGACAGGAAGTGAACAACAAAAAGCAGACGATTCCTGATATAAGAAAGAATCCTGCAGGGTTCTACAAAGAAATAGAGTCCTGTTTACAGTCATCCGTACTCACTATGAGTGATATAGATTTAATATTCCCGGTAATACTGCCAACAGATATATGGAAGCAAATAAGAAAGGTGGAGGATGCAACAGCCTATGGTGCCACATGGGCAGATTTAGTACTGGAAGATAGGAATAAAGTGGTGGGAGGGAAACCAGGGCCAAATATGGTGGCACTACCAGCGCGAATAATACAGAAATTGTTCCAGAGAAAAGAATTCAATGGGATAAATTAACGGCATGTGTTCAGAGCAAGGATGAACTGGCACAGATTATTTTAATAGATTCGAGGAGGTATTTACAGATTTTAGTGGACAGGATGCAAGTACAGAGGCGGGGAGAAAGGTTATTTGTTGATAAATATATAAGAGGGTTAATGCTCCCAATACCAGGCAAAAACATTGAGTGAAGTATTGCATATGGATCAATATTATGAGAATAGAGTGAATGCCGAGAAAGAAAATGAGGCGAAGGATAGAACGAACTTAAAGACAAGGGTGCTACTCCAATAGGTAACAGGACACAACCGCAATAGAGGGAGAGGAAACGCCCAGGGCAGAGGTAATTCGAACATGCATGGAGGGCCGCTGGGATTGAATCAATGTGCGTATTGTAGAGAAGAAGGTCATTGGCGAGCACAATGTCCACACCTGCAAAATAGAAAAGGGTACGGTCAGAGAAGACAGCATAGAGGGCATCCAGGAGCAAATGGGCATAACAGGAATAATATGCAGCAACACCAAAATAGTCAAGGGAATGGTGCCCAAACCCAAAGTCAAACCCCTCCTCAGAATCAGAGCCAGTAGAATATGCAAAATGGAAAAAGAGGGAGGGGCGGGAACATTTTCGATACACATTCGAATGCGTACTATAATAACAGCAGCGACTACACATCGGATGATGTGTTATTTCCCCAATAGGACAGCCCAAGACAGGGTTTGGAACCAGTGTCTGTTCCCGTGAATCAGAAAGGACCCTACGTAGAAATGAAAGTCGGGAATAGTGAGCACAGCTTCCTTGTGGATACGGGGGCGCAGAAGTGTTCAATAGACCATCACTTGGTTCCGGAGATACCACTGTCAGGGCATAAAAATATTTCAGTAGGGTTCGGTGGTACCCCAGTAATCAATCCAGAGTCTCAACCAGTACCAGTAACATTAGGTCCATTCACTGAATACTGTCCATTTCTCTTAACAGAAAAATGCGGGGGAAAATTCGTTAGGTTTAAACCTTTTGAACACTGAACACCAGATGGAGTATTTTTGACTATTTCGCCACAGAATGTACCAGTATCAGAATTTTTGTCCAAACCTTTGCCAGGGGAATTGAGTGAAGTGCCAACTTGTATATGGGCAACAAATGATAATGATGTGGGATGTTTGAAAATAGAGACAGGGAAAATTACGTTAAAAGAAGGAGTAACGTTGTCGCATATTCCACAGTATAAAATTTCAGCAGAAGGAGAGAAAGGATTGAAAAGTATTGTGTCTGATTTGGTAAAATTGGGGGTGATTGAAGAAATTACATGCAGCACATGTAACAGCCCCATTCTTCCAGTGTATAAGAAAGGAGGTAATGAGGTACCATATCATTTCATAATTGATCTGCGTGCACTAAACAAGGTAGTAGATCCTCAATTTCCATTGGTCCCAGATGTTACAACAATTTTGACAATGATTCCAGCTACAGCAGGATACTTTAGTGTTAGTGATTTGAAGAATGCTTTCTTCAGCATTCCAGTACACCAAGGAAGTAGATATCTGTTTGCCTTCACATTAGGAGGGCGATCGTTCACCTTCACGCGCATTCTTCAAGGCTACACAGAAAGTCCAAGCATCTATAGCAGAGCATTGAAAGAACAGTTAGATATGCTAGAGTTACCAACATGATGCGTATTGCTACAATATACAGATGACTTTTTGATTGCTGCAGATACAGAAGAAATTTGTAAAGAGAGTACTGTTTTTTGTTAACACATTTGGCAGCGCATGACCACAAAGTGAGCTTAAAAAAGTTCCAATATTCTCGAAAGGAGGTGACTTATTTGGGCTACCTACTTTCGAAAGAAGGGAGAAGACTGACGCCAGAGAGAATAGAAAGCATTTCTGGTATGCCTATTCCAAAAACACAGAAAGGAGTCCGAGCCATAATAGGCATGGCTTCCTATTGTCAGCAATGGATTGGCAATTTCGCCTTAATTGTAAAACTAATGGTGGAGTTGACAAAAAAGGATGTTGTGATGCCTTTGCAGTGGAATGAAGATTGTCAGAAAGCATTTGACTTGCTCAAAACTGCATTATGTTCTGCTCCAGTTTTGGGCACACCAAATTATGATTTTTTTTTAGATTGTTTGTGCATGAGAATGACTGCTACGCATTGGAAGTTTTAACACAGGAACAAGGTGGAAGAAATAGGCCGTGCGGCTATTTTTCTTCTGCGCTGGACCCTGTAGCGCGCGCATTACCACGATGTTTGCGAGCTGTTGCAGCGGCTACTGCGTCAGTGAAACAAACAGAAGGGATGGTATTGGGCACACCTTAATTTTGATGGTGCAACATGCTATAGACGTTCTATTAAATAGAACGCAGACGCAACACCTCACATCTGCTAGATTGACTAGATATGAAATTGTCCTATTCGCACCACACATCCAAATTATGAGGTGTAGCGCTTTGAATCCTCCTGAATTAATGCCACTGCCCACGGAAGAACTTGATGGAAATGAAACACCTCCCCATGATTGTTTAATGGTTACTGAGGAAGAAACGAAGGGGAGAATTGATTTAACAGATACCCCACAAAAAGAGCCAGATGGAGAGTTGTTTTGTGACGGCTCTTGTTTTAAATTGCCGGATGGCACATCAACTGCCGCTTATGCTATCACCACATTGAAAAGTATTGTGGAGAGTAAAAGAATCCCCTACAACTCTGCACAAGCAGCAGAGATAATTGCCTTAACCAGAGCCTGTGACATTTCAGAGAACTTGAGTGTAAATATATATACTGACAGTCAGTACGCCTTTGGCGTGGTTCATAACTTCGGCCGACTATGGGCTGTGAGAGGTTTCCTAACATCACATGGGCTAGAATACAACATGGCCCTTTGATTGTATGATTATTGTCTGCACTTACGTGTCCAAAGTACCTGGCAATAGTGAAATACGAGGCGCATAAAAAAGTAACATGCAAAGTCGGAGAGGGAAACGCATTTGCAGACAGGATTGCAAAGCAAACTGCCACTGACTTGGATACCAAAATGTTGTCAGTACAGTCGGAGGAAGTGCCCTGCATGATAGAAAATGGAATTGCCACTGTCAAAGAGAAGCAGGCAGAAGCTACTGTGGATGAGATCCAAGGGTGGGCTGAGGGCTCTGCAGAATTAGATCTAGAGGGTTGTTGGGTGGACAAGAAGAGTAGGAACTGGATGCTGCCCAATTCCTATGTAACTGCGATGGTCACGATGGCCCACAGCCCCACTCACATTTGTGCCAAAAAAATAGTCCAAATTAACAAGGGGATCCTGGGAGTCCCTCTGCCAGACATCATTAGTCCTGGTTACGAGAGACTTACCCAGAGTCTTTAGCTCACTATCTTTCACAGAGAAGAAATATCCCAAACATATCAGTCTTTGTCCTGCCCTGGGGCAATCCAGCACCGAAATGCTAGGCAACTCTCCTCTGGACAAGAGTACCAACAGAAACCCCAGACACGTGTTTCGTTCTGGTTGGACCTCATCAGTTGGGTGGATCTGTGCCTCTCTAAGAATAGTGAGCAAGGGGTCCACGTCTGGATTCCCCTAGTAACTTAGGGTGAGACCCAAAGTTACTTAAATATGCAAATTAACAAGGGGGTCCTGGGAGTCCCTCTGCCAGACATTAGACCTGGTTACGAGAGATGGTATCAGGTAAAAATATCCCCATTTATATGGTCACCGTAAACAATATCGCCGGGAAAATGTCGTGGCGATATTATTTGGGTGACCATATATATATGGTGACAGGGGCAAAAAAAAATTTATTTTTTTTTTTAAAAAAGAAAAAAAAAAATTTGGGGGTTGCGGGGGTGACCCCGCATGTTCCATCCAATAATGTCGCCACAAAAAACGGCAATTTTTCGGCGATATTTTTGCATGGCGAGATTTTTGTGGCAACATTATTACATGGAACCCGAGAGACTTACCCAGAGTCTTTAGCTCACTATCTTTCACAGAGAAGAAATATCCCAAAAATAGTCCAGCATCTAGCCACGGTATGGGAGAATGCACACAAAGAAAAATGCTGAGAGGTTGGTGCAGAACTGCATCACATGTCTACAACACATTGTGGGGAAGGGAACGGTGACTCCAACAGGCAGTTTTGGCCCTCCCTCTATGCCGTTTGAGGTAATCCATTTTGATTTCATAGAGATGGAGGGATGCCAAAACTTGAAGTATGTGCTAGTGGTCATATGTGCATTTAGCAAATGGGTGGAAGCATATCCATTGAAAGACTGCACTGCCACGAGCACGGCGAAAGTAATGTTAAAGGAGTATTTCTCCCGTTTTGGCTTGCCCTCTGTCATATGGTCAGATAACGGTCCACATTTTGTGGGCGCAGTAATATTACAGATTTGCGCAGGTCTCCAGATCTATAAGCGATTCCATTGTTCAAGTCATCCGATGTTGGCCGGTGTTATTGAGCGCCACAACGGAATCTTGAAATCTAAGATTAGCAAGATATGCGCTGGAAGCAAGCTAAGTTGGGTAGATGCGTTACCATTAGCACTACTGTGCATGCGAACATCTGTGCAGGCAAGAACTGGGCACTCCCCATATGAAATAGTCATGGCGAGACCGGCAAATCTTTGGTGTGCACCTCAGCCGAAAAGGCTTAGGGAGATTGAATACCCTGTGCTCAGCATTTATTGTAATCTCTTGATTCAAAAATTGCATTTGATTCATCAGCAAGTGCAGGAGGCATTGCCAATCAGATACACTGGCCCTTGACACAGACTGGAACCAGGAAACTGGGTGCTAATTAAATTATTAAAAACTTTGAGCGGAAAACATCGTTAGCACCCAGGTGGCGTGGTCCCTATCAAATACTCCTGACAGCGCAGACGGCCATTCGAGTGGATGGGCGCAAGGCGTGGATACACGCAACCCACGCCAAGAAGGTCCCGTCAGCATCTGAAAAACTGTTTGATCGAGGTGACCAGAAAGAAGCAGCGGTTCCTGAAACAAAAGACATGGTTGCCAGTTCTGTGCCACAAAATCTGCCTGATCCTGAAAGAAAGCCTGAAAAGATTGCTGTAATAGAGGAAGGGCAAAGAGTGCCCCAATGTTGGCCAGCAGAATCTGCATCACTGCTGGACGACACAAAACTTGTACCACTTTGGCACCCACCAGCATCTGCCATTGTGCCGCAGCCTGAAACGAAACCTGCATCATTGCTGTGGCGCCCACCAGCATCTGCCATTGCGCCACAGGCTGACTCCGAGCTTGAGTCTGGAAGTGCACCAGCACTGTTCATCGACCACACGGTACCAGGAGCAAGGCGGTACAATCTATGACGCCGAAAGGAGGAGTGATCAAATCTTCATTTCGTTGATCTTTTGCTGCCTCTGTTTCTTATTCACTAATGAAATAGGAACTGGAGGCCTAGAGGAGAGTGGCGTGAGGGTTGTGCAAATCAGCCCAACAACGGGACTCCTTGGTGCTAACATAAATCCATGTGTCATGAACCCGAGCGGACAAGCGGGGCGCACATGGTTCAAAAGGAAATTGATAACTGCTCTGGAGTTCTTTAAGCAGTGTGCTAACGCATAGAGATCTTGCCCAATGTATAAGCAATCCAGGCTGCTGAGAACTGGCAGAATAGACAGTTGACATTTATCGAACTCATTGACATTCGGACGAGTGCCGCGAGGAGAGAGATCCATGATGAAAATCGCTGAGGAAGACGGACCGTGAGAGAAAATGCCAGAACCAGCTTTTGCCCCCTCCTGCACCACTGCTGATAAGGCTAATAATGAATCAAACATAGAAACTGAAAAATAGGGTTATCAGAAAAATTGCATGCTGATTTTAACAGTAATCATGTGCATAATGAGTATAATAGCCCCAGTAACGACAGCATTAGTATTGTGGTATCTAGAGGAAATGCACCCCTTAGGATTCCTCTTGCCCATTAGAAACATTTCCACCACTGAAAGTCCTGTCCACATAATTACTTACACTCTGTCCCCAATGGAAGAAAGACATAGAGAGGGGTATGGGAATAACACATTACTACAAATAATGAACATGACACATTCAATTTTGAAAAAGAATAACTGTTGAGTGTGTGCTCATCTGCCACAACATGGTGGCAAAGGAATAGGTTGGTACGTGCAGCCACTAACATTAAGTTCTGCATGCAGTGCATCTCTGAGTACATTATATTATGGAAAATGGAAGAGTGAAACGGGTCAGTTAGATAGCACGAACATGAATGAATTGGAGGAGATTATCATGAGACCCATAGGTTGCTCTATATTTCATAGAGCACGAATGATAATACCAAAAGCTACGCCCAACCCAATGCCACAAGATAGATTGTCTCCACCAGAAAAATCATCTGTGATCACATTTCGCATAAGATCAGAAGGAAATAAAGATGCACTGCCCCCCACTTACACAGTAAACTACAGCTCACGTTCTGTTCCTTTTTGTTTACAAAAGAAGGGCTCCTATTTAGTAGGGACATTCACTAGATGTATGAATACAGCAAATCTTAATAGGGAAGTAGAATCAGTGTATGTAGGTGACCCTGTGTATTTTATATGTGGAGAAAAAGCGTATCCCTGGTTACCTAGAAACTGGGGAGGTACATGTTTAGGACTTTTGTTCCCAGCAGTGTTTTTCTTAGGAACAGCAGACATAGCCAAACTATCGAGATCCAGGCCACGAACAAGTACTCAAGGGAGATTAATGGCAGTAGGCATAGCAAAATCATTTATACCATTTTTGGCCCAAGCAATAAACTCCTATAATATTCGATGATTATTCAGAATCTTAGAAAAAACAAATGGAACAACAGATATATTATACAACATGACATTAGAGGAGGAAGGGATTAGATTAATGACACTTCAAAACCGAATGACTCTTGACGTAATCCTGGTTGATCGTGGCGGTGTTTGCAAAATCGTTAACAGCGTGCTGCGTATTCGTAAACGACTCCTCTCCCACGATTTTTGAAGCAATAAGAAAATTACACGTTTTGAGCTCTGAACTCCATACCCAAGAAGGTGGTTGGGATATAAGTTCCTGGTTTTGGGACTTATTATATTCATGGGGATGGAAACTATTTGCGATCCTAATAACAATGCTAGGAATATTCATGACATGCTGTTGCTGCATACATTGTCTACCTGTAATATGCACCGAAATGAGTGAAGGATGCATACAGATGCTAGAAAAAAAGAGCACCTTTAAACCAAGTACCCATGGTAATGAGGAAACAAAAACAGTTAAAGAATTCATGTCAATCAATATAGATGACAATGAAGAGAAAACTAATGATGCGCAAGATTCAGAGTCAGATTCAGAATCAGTGTCAGATACTTGGTCAGAAGAGGATGCAATGTACGGATGAGACGTTTGGCATACAGCCAAAAGGAGGGTTTGTCGATCTAGAAAAGTAGGCCCCTCTCGATAACGATGTTATGTATCATGTTGGCCAAAGACCAACCGTCTCATGCATTCAGTACTACAGATATATAACCATAAGCTTGACCAAAGTGCGGCCATTAAAGGTGACTGAAATCACAATTTTGTTTTCTACAACGTTTGGTTTTTGCTTTCTGTTAAACTGCTTCGCTGAAAGAATATTCTGCTTTGCTAGTGCACAATGCAAGGTCGAAGGAGACATGTTGAAACATAACGTAGCAACCAGATAGAAATTCCCCGTCTCCTCCCGCGCGCTATCCTTGAAAGAGAGCAGCGAGGCATCCTAATCAGCTCACAGGTGCCAGCAAGTCTTGAAAACACGGTAGTAATACTAGAAACGAACATTAAATGTCATGAATTATGCTCTTCTTTGCGGCCCCCCTTCCCCGAGCCCTGTAGAGTCCTGGAGAGCGAGTCGACCCCCAGGATCCAAATAGAAACTAGGAGATAGGAAGGCCTGGAATGTGTCTCTTCCTCCGCACGCAGCTTGCTAGAGTGAACAGAAGCATTATGTTCTCTTCAACAAAGACTTATGTCTGCGGTCTTACAAAATTGCAATTGTTGCTAAAACGAATGTTTAAGGTGTCATACTCGTCACCGTTGTCAATCATCGTGCCCAATTCAAAGGAAAAGTACGAGGGGCGGTATTGGATGTGACACTACTGATTACAAGATGCTTGTTTTGTATATATGTAACTGATATATGTTTTTCGCTCTCTTGCGTCTCCCGAGGTCTGATAGACACACGTCGCGGGGCGTGTTAGTTTGGACTGATGACAGACATATTGAGTTTGACAACCACCCTGACGACAGGCACCCAAGTTCTTCTTCTTTAGTTAGGTAGGGAAAACCCTTTAGAGATGGCAAAGATGGGCCTTTTCCATTATTATTGAAAGATTGTTGTAAACATGCTACCCCTTTGTCTGACTCCTTACTCCAGCACGCCACACATATCTTAAGCTACTTTTTGAAGTTTTGGGCACAAGGCTCCATTCAAATTAGTGTTGGACTTTTAAGTTAGGGCTTCCCATTCCCGTGGCCGGTTGATAAAATTGTCTAATTAGTTACCTTTTCTTTGCAGGTCTTGGGATGATTTATATGCACTGTTTTAACTGACTGTATGAGATACATTACTTACCCTAAACGAATTTCTGATGCTTATATCTGCTTAGATTCACATGCTGTGCATAGGCCGACATCTAGTGGTAGGTGCAGAGTATTGCAAGTAGAGGTTGGGAATGGGGAAAGCAGGCGACGGGTTTGGGAGATTGGTGGTGCACAATGAGGGGGAGGCATACTCCCTGTGTGAGAGAGGACAGTGAGGAGTAGGTGACATAGAAGCATGGTGAGGGTGCAGTCAGGGGGGAGACTAGTGGATGGGTTAGAGGAAGTGCAGGGGCAGGGGGAGTTCAATTTTGAATAGGCAGGTGGTAACCAAAGACCGATACAGGTTTAAAAGCTGGTAGTAAACAAAAGGGAAATATAGGTTTGAAAAGACTGCCAGCAATCAAAAGGCAGATACATTTGTTTAAAGGGTGGCAGCAATCAATAGCGGTTATAGATTTTAACATAGTGGTGGCGAGAAATTTCAGAATTTATGGCGAGGGTTTGCCCTAGTCTTACTCTACGCCGCCATCTCAGATCATAGTAGTGGGGTCCATGTGAAGCACAATCTCGGCAAGGAGGGTTTATCCTGTGCCAAGCCATCCAGTTGAGTCCACCCTCCTCAGAGGTTTTTTCTAGACCGTTCAGATCAGAGACTCCCCCAACCTGGAGTGGGCCACTTACCAGGGCGTATGCCAGAGCCATTCCTACCCTGCAGGTTGGATTAGGGAGTTGGGGAAGCCCAAGTCCCTGAATGTGCTTTGCTTGATAAAAGTGGTCCCGCCGTGGATTACTCAATGCCTTCCAGCCTCTTTTCTGGGCCAATTCTCTTTTATTGTTTTTAGGAACATACCATCCAGAATACAACGCGGCGGCAGAGAAACGCAGTAAGCAGATAGAGATGACAGACCACGATGCCAGCATCCAGCAAACAGCCTTGAAAATGTGCCTTACGATCAGGGGCGTAGGAAACACATAAAATCTGGGGGGCACAGGGGACACCTTGGGGACTTTGCTACAGACACAAACCAACCCATATTCAAACTAACATAAGGCAAGGCCAGCCGAGTGCCGTAGCCTTACAGCTCTGATAAACACATACATTTAATACATTTGAAAAGAAAACCCCTGCAATAAGGGCAGTATTAAAATCTGTCACGCTTCTAACAAGCTGCAGATTTCTCAACTATGCCACAATATGTGAAGCTGATTGTAAACATGTTTTCATCAAAACAGTGTTAGACAAATAAAACCATCTACTCGCCAATAGGCACAGAGGGGTTTATCCATTTCTTTTAGGGCCATAAAACTATAGTATATGTCAGTGCATGTTATATGTGTGAGTGGCTTCCAAGAAAATATGTGGTTTCTATGTCTCTGCACGTAGGGCCATTTGTGTCGCCAAGTGGAGCAATTCAAGTGTGGGACCCATCTAATGTGTTTATAATGACACCACAGGAAATGACATCATGGGAAATTACATCACTAGAACAATAAGTTACTTACCTCTGTTACATAGTTTTTGACATGTTTTGAATATTGCTATTCCTCAATCTGGAAACATGAGAAAACTTAAAATAAACATGCACAGAAGTGAAACAGCAATGTAAAAATAACTAGAGTGTCTAGAAGTCATATAATTGGTAGTGTGAGCTATACAAGAACATGTATGTGCGAAACAAAGTAATGTGATAGCTAATGGAAGATCCTTTCACTGGGACAGAAGGTGAAGCAGCAAAGACATAGTTTTAGTGCATAAAAGGGGAGGGAGCAAATACTCACAGAAAAAGTAACAACAATAGACGGAAAGGAAAGCCAAGAAAGCACATGCATGAGAAGATAGGTGGAGAGATGTTAGGAACTGTGGAGAAACAATGAAAAAACAAAGAGAAGGAGATAAGGAATGTAAAATGGAGAAACAGAGGAGAAAAAGGAGAATGCACAGACACTAAGCAAGAGACTGGAGGCGCAAAATATACAGAAAGGATGTCATATGACCATTTGGGAAGGAAGGTGGTAGTGATGGGTAGCAGGATCTGTGATAGAGAGAAAGAGCGTGGAAGTGGTAGAGAAGGAGCTATGAGTTCAAGCTACAGCTGGAAAGGACATGGTAAATGAAAGTAGAGTCTGGTTGGGACGGAATTGGATTCTATCCAATCTCAGGGAATAAATACTGCCTTTAGATCAGAGAAATATGAGATTGTATCTAGAATAAAGGTTTGGTTTCTTGCTCATTGATAACTCCACTGAGTGAGTGTAACTACTGAGTTCCAGGCAGAGTAAAATGTCTGTGAATGCTGAATATATTTTACATGCTTGTCCTTAGCTGGCAAAGTAATGTTTAAACCAGGTGTCTGCAACCTTTCTCTCTCATTTGTTTTGGTCCACATCTCTCATCAGTCCTAGCCAGAATAGTCACTGACGAGGAATCATGGGAGTTATAGTCCACAACATCTGTGGATCCACAGGTTGCAGACCCTGAAACTGTCTTAATACAGAGAATTGAATGCTGAACTTTACAAATTGTAAAGAAAAGTGTTTGTGCCACATTGAGAATTATATTATCATTGTATCTATGTAAAGTCAAGACTATTGGCATACCAGGAAGATGAATCGGTGGCACTCACTTTGGGTTCCCACAATGAGTCAGATGATTGTGCATTCAGAGAATAATAGTCCTTTACCTGATGGGCAGGCTTCTAAATGGAAATGGGTTAACACTATACTGGTGAGCAACTCAACCCATAGGAATGATGCCCTATTTTCTGATAATGAGCCTGTATCACTGCCCCAGTGCCCATCCCCAACCTCCCAATTAATGGCTAAAGGCAGCTAAGTCCCTCGTCATAGTTGCCAACATGATCCCTTGCAACCTGTGGGTGCTTATCTAGTCTGGGGTTTTTCTTTGCATTCTGGGACTTGTAGTTCTGCTTTTCCCATTATATATATATTTTCTCTTTTTTTTTAATTAAATGATTTAGCTTAAAAATAAACTTTTTCATTATTCTATTTCCAGGTTTTATGGTAAAATAATTAAAACATTTATTTGTTTTTGGTTTCTTATAAACATTTACAAATAAAAAAATAATAATATATTTCCCATTATAAAACTCAGACTGCAAGTCCCAGAATTCAAAGAAAAATTTCTGGACTAGATAAGCTCCTACAGATCGGATCATGTTGGCAACTATGCCTCACGGCCATCATTAGAGTTACCAGATGACTCCATGTCACCAATGGTACAATACATTAGTTTTAAGTTTGGCTTTTACAACCCATTTTCATCTAGTATTTTAATCCAGTCGGTTGAATTGATGTCAACTATAACTCCCAGAATGCATTACCTAATAAAATGAAAGCTAAGAATTGGAAAGCACTACCTTGGTACATGCATATTTTAGTTTGCCCCATGCCATACTGTCTCAGGGGCTTTCAGTTTTATTCTGGAAACTACATCCCAACACTGTCCTTAATAACTGCCTTTTACCGAGCCAGGGCCCTTGCATATAACGGTATCAACAGAGTATGGACCCTGGCACCTCAAAATAGACTCCAAAGCAATAGGTCTGCCAAAATGAGCAGTTTTATCCTAGGGGGCGGGCAGATGACCGCGTGGCGCTAGTCCACCGGTGTTCTCTGGGCATACGCAATTATAAAAGTCCTGTCCTGCTTCTTCAAAAAGTCTGTCAGCAGCGGCCTTGACTTGGGAGGCTCGTGCTATCTGTGGTTTGTGCGGGGGTGGAGTTGGATAGTCCTGGCAGAAGGACCCATTCAATACACCCTGAGCTGACATCACTTAGTCCCAGCATCTTCCACAAATCAGCCAAATAACAGAGACTTGACCAAATGGTCAAGTACCTCTCTCTACCCCTCAGAGCAACACCAACATTATGAAATACTTTACATTCCCGGCTGACTGACACAAAGTAAATGGAGCTTGCCTTCAGCAACGACCTAAACGTAGTCCACAAACTGCACTCACTCGGAAAGGGGCAGGAACATAAAGTATCTAGCAAAGCAACTGCTAAGAACGTAGCTGCGTGGGACACTCCCACCACCACACTGGAGTACGGCTCTAGCATTGGAGAGATGCACACACTTTCCATCCCCAAGCTCGGCCTTTACTGTATTCATCTCAGCCCCGTTGTTCGCCCTCCCAAGGTCCCAAAGTTTCGAATGTCCTGGCTAATGCAAGAAATTTCGACAACCACAGCAGTGGAAAAATGCATCCCAAATGTCTCGATTTTTCCTCAGAAGGAAGAAAAGAAGTAGCTGCAATGTTGACTTATTTGAAAGTTGAGTGACAGTCCCCAAAGCAGTAAACTGCAAGGTAGCACAGCACGTTAGGTGACTGTAACTGAGATATCTGAAATCAACCTATAAATCCTGTAAAATGTCCTCTAAAATGCACCGTTGCTACCTGGGAATATGTCCCCCTCGGTTGCTTGCTCATATTCAGGGGTGGGGAGGAGGAGGACAGAGTAGGCCTCTTTGCCTAGAAGTGGAAAGACTAGATGGGAATATTGGAAAAAAAAAAACGAAGGCTGAGGCTGCGCAGCAGTGCACTGCGCAGGGGCACGTGTAGTTTGCTCCCCGGCCTGGGCACGTTCCAAATGCGTAGGCGCGGGGCAGCAAGCGGCAGAAGTTCTTGTTTAAGCCCGCTGCTGCAGACAGTGACAGTCTGAAGTTAACTTGTACTTTACCTTTTGCAAGCTGACATGACTGCTGTAGTCACATTTTACACGCTGCAGACACAAATTCGGGGGGGGGGGTAAATGGCATTATATCTCCCCACTTAAAATTGTGGGGGGATTTGTCCCCCCCATACACCCCATGTCCTCCGCCCATGCTTACCATGGTTAAGGAATAACGAGATGTCAGACCAACACGGAGTTGAGCAAACATCAAAGACTGCAAGAAAACCTGGCAGGGGCGTTGCTAGGGGTGGGCTAAGGGGGCTATAGCCCCTGATCTTTTGGTTGTAGCCCCGGGTAGAATCTCAGGAGCTACAGCCAAAAGACTAGCTAGCCCCCAGTCCCATCAGTTCCGACATCAGCTTAGCCCCAGGTCTTTTCCAGACCTAGCAACTCCCCTGAAACCTGGTCACGTGAAGAGGGTGAGGCTAAGGAGGGCATTTGAAGCCGAGCAGCATGTTAACCCAGGCTTCGCCAAAAGCAAAGCGTTAGATTACCCCAAAAAGTCAGGCGAGGCACAGAACCAACAGGAAGGGAAAGAAGAATCAGGTTGTTACTGGTATAAAAAGCCTGTGGGGCCTTGGCAGAGCAAAAGGTGTTCGGGTGAGGTCAGGAGGACTTAGAAAGCAGGCGGAGGGAGGAGTAGAGTGCTGAGAAGTCTGTGGCAGCGTTGGCTACGAGTGCAGGTAAGGTGTTGAAAGTGAGAGAGAGTAGTATGATGTGTGAAAGGTTGAAACTGTGGTTGTGAGAGTGGGTAGTAGAAAGAATGTTTCTAAGATAGGAAACAATGAGAGTAGAGGGGAGAGAGAGAGAGGATGGCGAGGCTCAGAATAAAAGCGTGTAAGTGATAGTGAAACCGCAGAGACAGAGGGAGAGGTTGGAGATAGGTGGGAGTAGCGGGAGGCCGAGTGTACAGTACAGAGAGAGGGAGGAGTGGTGTTAGAAGAACGAAGGGAGGGGAGAGAGACACAGACAGGAGGGAGTAGGGGAGATTGGAGGTAGTGATACGATAAAATTAAGGAAAGGACGGAGCGGGAGACAACAAGTGTGTACGGGGACAGGCACCATCTTGAGCATCATTAACCACATTGTGGGGCACCTGGAAGATTATGGAGTTCTTAGAAATGTCCGGCATGAGCAAGACAGGCATGGCATCAGCCTCGAGTCCCTCACTACCAGATCAGGACAGCAGATAGTAAGAGAGAGTGATCCCTAGTTGCATTACACCACTTCGGAATGGTGAAGCCTGGGTAAGAGTGAAGGGAGCCCAGGGACATCTCTTAGTCGGATCAACTGGCAGTATTCCAACCGTGACAAAAACTGTCAGCATGCGACCTGTCATGGATGTGCATGCTCATGAATAACGAATAACAGCAGTACAACATTACACAACCACAGGATGTGGCAAGGCTCAACAGAAGCGATTAACTCTTACCTCTGGAACAGACTCACCTCAAGCGAACAGGTTGCGTAGGACTGCTTGGCCGATTCTGGACTCCTCCCTGGAATCCCCATCAACGCAGTAGAACTTTGTGAAGGTGTGCATGGACCTCCACATAGCAGACATGCAGATATCCAGCAGGGACACACCAGACAGGAACGTCATCGTCGTAGCGATCACTCTAGTGGAGTGGGCTCTCTGACAGCCAGGTAGCGGTCGGTTCACCAACCGATGACCGTGCATGATGCAGCCGGAGAGCCACCTTGAGATGGAAAACTTGGACAAGGCCTCCCCAATGGTTCACAGGACCAAAGTTCACAAACAGTTGTTAAGTCTTCCGAAATCTCTTTGTGCGTGTCACATAGAACTTCAGGGCACGAGCAATGTCCAGTGAGTAGGCTTTGGGGAAAAAAAACATGCAACACCAAAGGCTCGTTCAGGTGGAATTCTGACAGAACCTTCGGCATAATAGATGGTTACATCTGCAGCACCACCCCCAAATTGTGGAAACTCTTGTATGGTTGCTTGCAGGATAGGACCTGGATCTTACCTACCCTCCTGGCAGAGGTGATGGCCACCAGGAAAGCCATCTAACACGAGAGGAACTTGAGAGGGGCCTGATGCATAGGCTATAAGGGGGCCCTCATGAGCCTCGTCAGAACCACGTTAAGCTCCCATGTCGGGGCAGGAGCCTTCACTGGTGGGAAAGATCGAAAAAGTCCTTTGAGGAACTCCTTGACGAGAAGGTGAGACCAAAGTGAAGATCTTCCTGGCGACCTGGTGTAGCGAGAGATAGCCTCCAGATGCACCTTGATAGAGGTGTGGCAAAATTGGAGTTCCAAATCGGGCACACAATTGGCTATAAAAAGACAAAAAGGTTTAAATGGAAGCCTATACACCCCCAGCCAGCTCTTACCAAACAGGGCTTGTGCAAACAGCACGTGCACTGTGGGTAATATGGGATTGCGGGCAGGTGGGAGGGATTATGGCACTTGGAAAATTTTTCAAGTAAAAGCACCTAGAAGGAAAGAAACGCACACAATGTAAGAGCACCGTTTCGTGTGCCAGTACCAAAGTTCAAACACATTGTTTTCTTCCGAGCATACCGTTGGTAAAACAAAAAAAGTGGTCCAGCAGATCAGCCACAGACAGCTCTTAACAAATAGGGCTTGTGCAAACAGAGCCTTTAGCATGAGGCTTTGAGTAAACAGGTGGAGGGCGAGAAGATTCAAGCTTCAAATGACATAGGCGGCAGGTTCTTTCATGGCATGCAAACTTAATCCAACGGCTCATGTGTTCCCGAGTAGGGAGTATATTTAGATGCAGATATATAATAAATCTGGGAAATATTCAATGAAGTTAGCTTAGTTAGATAAGTGGGGAGATGGTCACGGTAAAATCCTTGCACACTAAAAACATAAACTATCTTTTTACTTAAAAAGACGTTTGAAATAAAATCCTAATTACAAATTCCCTTTCAAGGTCATGCGTTTGCACAGGAAATCGGTCGCTTTCGCGGGCTAGTGCATGCTATGTTTGTTGGGACCCATGAAGTGGGTTGGGTCTGTTTGGTCCCAATCCACATACTTGTGCTAGTATGTTAGTATGTCTGGGTGTGCATGTATGAGTCTGCCCCACAATGGTCCCTGATTGGACCACTGCTGGTGTGCATGTGTGGGGCAGTTATTTCTATTGGAGGACTAAATCTGATCACTAACCTCAATTTGGGATACAAAGAGGAGTCCTACAGCCATTCCAGCAGATCAGAAGAGGAGCCACGTACCCTGTGTAGCTGTGCAGATGACGGACAACCCGAGGCTGAATCCTGACTAGGCCTGGAGACCATTCTTGCTGCTGTCCCGGTGAAGCCCTGCTGGACTACCAGCTCACAGAACACCCTTGCTGGTGCTTCGACTCTTTGGCCTGGTGGGACCAACCAGTCTGAACGTCTTTTCACTATCCTGTATATTGGGTCCTTCGAAGAGTCCCTGGAACATGCAGGTGACTGAACAGCTCAGTTTTGGGCTACTGTGTTAGAAGCGTCACTGTTCCCCGTTTTGCCTTGGAATTTCGGGGGTCTCCAGCTAGTCCTACAAGCTGCCTTCCTGCCATATTTCAGCATCCCAGCATCAACGGGTCATGTCCTGGAAGGCTTGTTTGTTCGCTACTACACAACTGCTGTTGCCCATGTGCAGTGACTGGTGTTGGAACCGGCCATCCCCCGTCTGGTAGGTTGCCTTGAAGAGTCCTGCATCAGTGCCTGCTGCATTTCTCCACTGGAAAGGGTTGCACTCAAGTTCCATTCAGCTCCTAGACCTGAATGAAACATCGCTTGCACCCACAGCTCCTGGGCATCTGCTACTTGAACAACGGCGGGAATACCTTCCTCCAGCAACCCCCATCCAACCTGCCAAGTCTTTGGCAAAACTCTGACTAAGGGCGCTGAGTGGTTGCAATACTTACGGGTGCCCCTATCTCCTCCATTATAAAGTTTGTGAAGAACTTTGAATTATCATTCCATTCGATTGCTTTTCAAACGTCTGTTGAGAAAAGTGCTCTAGAAGCCTGGAAATGCCATTTACCAAATCCCTTTGAAAGAAATCTGGATTAATCTTCACATGCACAGGAACATTTCCTAACTTTTTTCCCCAACTGTAATGATTTATGGGATTGCGTCACTTCTCCCCAGGGGGCAACCCTCCCTGTGTGGTTAGGGAGGTGAGACGGCTATGCAACATTCCCCCTAGAGGAGACTCAAAACGTGACGTCAGAGGGAGACACCCCATATGGGGACAAGGACTCCCATTCCATGATGGAATTCCCTAACCCTCTTATCCTTGAGACCATGAAACCCATAAATTCTGCTGAGAAACAACCTGAAAGCACTACTATATGCTATTGCAAAACTCTTTCCTTTCATCCTGTAAATATTGATACCACCAATATCAGGAAGACTAAAATGTACACACAGTCTGCTCTCAAGTCATCTTCCAGGAGTATTGTGAAGAAGAAGATTGATAGAGTTATACAAACTACTCCTTTGCCACGTACAGAAGGTACTGGGAAGAGATTGTCTAAAGTAGGCATGAAGAATATACAATGGACACACACAAAAGACTATGATACTCTGCTGGGGAGGAACCAGTTAAATGAAATAAAAATGGAGAAAGCACCCATTGCAAAGCGGTCATGAAGCCTGGAAGACTCGGGAAGTTCAAACTTGGAAGCAAGAAGCTACATTGGGGAAGCAAACCTCCAGTTGAGAGGACACCGACAGCAGATTGCAGGAGTCTTTTGCAGGCCAATGCAGAACAGGCATGACTGGAAGCTCCGTGCAAAATCGAAATGGGTACGGTCAGAGAAGACAGCATAGAGGGCATTTAGGAGCAAATGGGCATAACAGGAATAATATGGAGCAACACCAAAATAGTCAAGGGAATGGTGCCCAAACCCAAAGTCAAACCCCTCCTCAGAATCAGAGCCAGCAGAATATGCAAAATGGAAAAAGAGGGAGGGGCGGGAACATTTTCGATACTCATTCGAATGCGTACTATAATAACAGCAGCGACTTCACATCGGATGATGTGTTATTTCCCCAATAGGACAGCCCAAGACAGGGGTTGGAACCAGTGTCTATTCCCGTGAATCAGAAAGGACCCTACGCAGAAATGAAAGTCGGGAATAGTGAACACAGCTTCCTTGTGGATATGGGGGCGCAGAAGTGTTCAATAGACCATCACTTGGTTCCGGAGATACCACTGTCAGGGCATACAAATATTTCAGTAGGGTTCGCGGGTACCCCAGTAATCAATCCAGAGTCTCAACCAGTACCAGTAACATTAGGTCCACTCACTGAATACTGTCCATTTCTCTTAACAGAAAAATGTGGGGGAAAATTTGTTAGGTTTAAACCTGTTGAAAAAACTCAGTGCAGTTATACACTGTACACCAGATGGAGTATTTTTGACTATTTCGCCACAGAATGTACGAGTATCAGAACTTTTGTCCAACCCTTTGCCAGGGGAATTGAGTGAAGTGCCAACTTGTAAATGGGCATCAAATGATAATGATGTGGGATGTTTGAAAATAGAGCCAGGGAAAATTACGTTAAAAGAAGGAGTAACATTGCCGCATATTCCACAGTATAAAATTTCAGCAGAAGGAGAGAAAGGATTGAAAAGTATTGTGTCTGATTTGGTAAAATTGGGGGTGATTGAAGAAATTACAGGCAGCACATGTAACAGCCCCATTCTTCCAGTGTATAAGAAAGGAGTTAATGAGGTACCATATAATTTCATAATTGGTCTGCGTGCACTAAACAAGGTAGTAGATCCTCAATTTCCATTGGTCCCAGATGTTACAACAATTTTGACAATGATTCCAGCTTCAGCAGGATACTTTAGTGTTAGTGATTTGAAGAACGCTTTCTTCAGCATTCCAGTACACCAAGGAAGTAGATATCTGTTTGCCTTCACATTAGGAGGGCGATCGTTCACCTTCACGCGCATTCTTCAAGGCTACACAGAAAGTCCAAGCATCTATAGCAGAGCATTGAAAGAACAGTTAGATATGCTAGAGTTACCAACATGATGCGTATTGCTAGACTATATAGATGACTTGTTGATTGCTGCAGGTACAGAAGAAATTGGTAAAGAGAATACTGTTTTTTGTTAACACATTTGGCAGCGCATGACCACAAAGTGAGCTTAAAAAAGTTCCAATATTCTCGAAAGGAGGTGACTTATTTGGGCTACCTACTTTCGAAAGAAGGGAGAAGACTGACGCCAGAGAGAATAGAAAGCATTTCTGGTATGCCTATTCCAAAAACACAGAAAGGAGTCCGAGCCATAATAGGCATGGCTTCCTTTTGTCAGCAATGGATTGGCAATTCGCCTTAATTGTAAAACTAATGGTGGATTTGACAAAAAAGGATGTTGTGATGCCTTTGCAGTGGAATGAAAAGCATTTGACTTGCTCAAAACTGCATTATGTTCTGCTCCAGTTTTGGGCACACCAAATTATGATTTTTTTTTTAGATTGTTTGTGCATGAGAATGACTTCTACGCGTTGGAAGTTTTAACACAGGAACAAGGTGGAAGAAATAGGCCGTGCGGCTATTTTTCTTCTGCGCTGGACCCTGTAGTGCGCGCATTACCACGATGTTTGCGAGCTGTTGCAGCGGCTGCTGTATCAGTGAAACAAACAGAAGGGATGATATTGGGCACACCTTAATTTTGATGGTGCCACATGCTATAGACGTTCTATTAAATAGAACGCAGACGCAACACCCCACATCTGCTAGATTGACTAGATATGAAATTGTCCTATTCGCACCACACATCCAAATTATGAGGTGTAGCGCTTTGAATCCTGCTGAATTAATGCCACTGCCCACGGAAGAACTTGATGGAAATGCAACACCTCCCCATGATTGTTTAATGGTTACTGAGGAAGAAACGAAGGGGAGAATTGATTTAACAGATACCCAACAAAAAGAGCCAGATGGAGAGTTGTTTTGTGACGGCTCTTGTTTTAAATTGCCGGATGGCACATCAACTGCCGCTTATGCTATCACCCCATTGAAAAGTATTGTGGAGAGTAAAATAATCCCCTACAACTCTGCACAAGCAGCAGAGATAATTGCCTTAACCAGAGCCTGTGAAATTTCAGAGAACTTGAGTGTAAATATATATACTGACAGTCAGTACGCCTTTGGCGTGGTTCATAACTTCGTCCGACTATGGGCTGAGAGAGGGTTCCTAACATCACATGGGCTAGAATACAACATGGCCCTTTGTACGATTATTTTCTGCACATGTGTCCAAAGCACCTGGCAATAGTGAAATACGAGGCGCATAAAAAAGTAACGCATTTGCAGACAGGATTGCGAAGCAAACTGCCACTGACTTGGATACCAAAATGTTGTCAGTACAGTCGGAGGAAGTGCCCTGCATGATAGAAAATGGAATTGCCACTGTCAAAGAGAAGCAGGCAGAAGCTACTGCGGATGAGATCCAAGGGTGGGCTGAGGGCTCTGCAGAATTAGATCTAGAGGGTTGTTGGTGGACAAGAAGAGTAGGAACTGGATGTTGCCCAATTCCTATGTAACTGCGATGGTCACGATGGCCCACAGCCCCACATTAGTGCCAAAAAAATAGTCCAAATTAACAAGGGGGTCCTGGGAGTCCCTCTGCCAGACATCATTAGTCCTGGTTACAGAGAAGAAATATCCCAAACATATCAGTCTTTGTCCTGCCCTGGGGCAGTCCAGCACCGAAATGCTAGGCAATTCTCCTCTGAACAAGAGTACCAACAGAAACCCCAGACACGTGTTTCGGTCTGGTTGGACCTCATCAGTAGGGTGGATCTGTGCCTCTCTAAGAATAGTGAGCAAGGGGTCCACATCTCGATTCCCCTAGTAACTTAGGGTGAGACCCAAAGTTACTTAAATATGCAAATTAACAAGGGGGTCCTGGGAGTCCCTCTGCCAGAAATTAGTCCTGGTTACGAGAGATGGTATCAGGTAATAATATCCCCATTTATATGGTCGCCATAAATAATATCGCCGGGAAAATGTTGTGGCGATATTATTTGGGTGACCATATATATGGGAACAGGGGCAAAAGAAAATTATTTAAAAAAAAAAAAGATTGAGGGTTGCGGGGGTGTCCCCCGCATGTTCCATGCAATAATATCGCCACAAAAAACGGCAATTTTTCGGCGATATTTTTGCATGGCGAGATTTTTGTGGCGACATTATTACATGGAACCCGAGAGACTTATCCAGAGTCTTTAGCTCACTATCTTTCACAGAGAAGAAATATCCCAAAAATAGTCCAGCATCTAGCCACGGTATGGGAGAATGCACACAAAGAAAAATGCTGAGAGGTTGGTGCAGAACTGCATCACGTGTCTACAACACAATGTGGGGAAGGGAACGGTGACTCCAACAGGCAGTTTTGGCCCTCCCTCTATGCCGTTTGAGGTAATCCATTTTGATTTCATAGAGATGGAGGGATGCCAAAACTTGAAGTATGTGCTAGTGGTCATATGTGCATTTAGCAAATGGGTGGAAGCATATCCATTGAAAGACTGCACTGCCATGAGCACGGCGAAAGTAATGTTAAAGGAGTATTTCTCCCGTTTTGGCTTGCCCCGTGTCATATGGTCAGATAACGGTCCACATTTTGTGGGCGCAGTAATATTACAGATTTGCGCAGGTCTCCAGATCTATAAGCGATTCCATTGTTCAAGACATCCGATGTTGACCAGTGTTATTGAGCGCCACAACGGAATCTTGAAATCTAAGATTAGCAAGATATGCGCAGGAAGCAAGCTAAGTTGGGTAGATGCGCTACCATTAGCACTACTGTTCATGCGAACATCTGTGCAGGCAAGAACTGGGCTCTCCCCATATGAAATAGTCATGCGAGACCGGCGAATGTTTGGTGTGCACCTCAGTCGAAAAGTCAGGAGGACTTAGAAAGCAGGCGGAGGGAGGAGTAGAGGCAGAGGCGGAGGGAGGAGTAGAGTGCTGAGAAGTCTGTGGCGGCGTTGGCTACGAGTGCAGGTAAGGTGTTGAAAGTGAGAGAGAGTAGTATGATGTGTGAAAGGTTGAAACTGTGGTTGTGAGAGTGGGTAGTAGAAAGTATGTTTCTAAGATAGGAGACAATAAGAGTAGAGGGGAGAGAGAGAGAGGATGGCGAGACTCAGAATAAAAGCGTGTAAGTGATAGTGAAACAGCAGAGACAGAGGTTGGAGATAGGTGGGAGTAGCAGGAGGCCGAGTGTACAGAGAGAGGGAGGAGTGGTATTAGAAGAACGAAGGGAGGGGAGAGAGACACAGACAGGAGGGAGTAGGGGAGATTGGAGGTAGCGATACGATAAAATTAAGGAAAGGAGGGAGTGGGAGACAACAAGTGTGTACGGGGACAGGCACCATCTTGAGCATCATTAATCACATTGTGGGGCACCTGGAAGATTATGGAGTCCTTAGAAATGTCCGGCATGAGCAAGGCAAGCATGGCATCAGCCTCGAGTCCCTCACCACCAGATCAGGACAGCAGATAGAAGGAGAGAGTGATCCCTATTTGCATTACACCACTTTGGAATAGGGAAGCCTGGGTAAGAGTGAAGGGAGCCCAGGGACATCCCTTAGTCGGATCAACTGGCAGTATTCCAACCATGACAGAAACTGTCAGCATGCGACCTGGCATGGATTTGCATGCTCATGAATAACTAATAACAGCAGTACAACATTACACAACCACAGGAGGTGGCAAGGCTCAACAGAAGCGATTAACTCTTACCTCTGGAACAGACTCACCTCAAGCAAACAGGTTGCGTAGGACTGCTTGGCCGATTCTGGACTCCGCCCTGGAATCCCCATCAACGCAGTAGAACTTTGTGAAGGTGTGCATGGACCTCCACATAGCAGACATGCAGATATCCAGCAGTGACACACCAGACAGGAACGTCATCATCGTAGCGATCACTCTAGTGGAGTGGGCTCTCTGATAGCCAGGTAGCGGTCGGTTCACCAACCGATGACCGTGCATGATGCAGCCGGAGAGCCACCTTCAGATGGAAAACTTGGACAAGGCCTTCCCAATGGTTCGCAGGACCAAAGTTCACAAACAGCAACGTCCAGTGAGTAGGCTTTGGGGAAAAAAACATGCAACACCAAAGGCTCGTTCAGGTGGAATTCTGACAGAACCTTTGGCATAAAAGAGGGTTACATCTGCAGCACCACCCCCAAATCGTGGAAAGTCTTGTATGGTTGCTTGCAGGATAGGACCTGGATCTTACCTACCCTCCTGGCAGAGGTGATGGCCACCAGGAAAGCCATCTACCACGAGAGGAACTTGAAAGGGGCCTGATGCATGAGCCTCGTCAGAACCACGTTAAGCTCCCATGTCGGGACAGGAGCCTTCACTGGTGGGAAAGATCGAAAAAGTCCTTTGAGGAACTCCTTGACGAGAAGGTGAGACCAAAGTGAAGATCTTCCTGGCGACCTGGTGTAGCGGGAGATAGCCGCTAGATGCACCTTGATAGAGGTGTGGCAAAATTGGAGTTCCAAATCGGGCACACAATTGGCTATAAAAAGACAAATACGTTTAAATGGAAGCCCATACACCCCCAGCCAGCCCTTACCAAACAGGGCTTGTGCAAACAGCACATGCACTGTGGGTAATATGGGATTGCGGGCAGGTGGGAGGGATTATGGCACTTGGAAAATTTTTCAAGTAAAAGCACCTAGAAGGAAAAAAAACACACAATGTAAGAGCACCGTTCCGTGTGCCAGTACCAAAGTTCAAACACATTGTTTTCTTCCGAGCATACCGTTGGTAAAATGAAGAAAGTGGTCCAGCAGATCAGCCACAGACAGCCCTTAACAAATAGGGCTTGTGCAAACAGCGCCTTTAGCATGAGGCTTTGAGTAAACAGGTGGAGGGCGAGAAGATTCAAGCTTCAAATGACATAGGCGGCAGGTTCTTTCATGGCGTGCAAACTTAATCCAACGACCCGTGTGTTCCCGAGTAGGGAGTATATTTAGATGCAGATATATAATAAATCTGGGAAATATTCAATGAAGTTAGCTTAGATAAGTGGGGAGATGGTCACAGTAAAATCCATGCACACTAGAAACACTATAATTTATCTTTTTACTTAAAAAGACGTTCGAAATAAAATCATAATTACAAATTCCCTTTCATGGTCATGCGTTTGCACAGGAAATCAGTGGCTTTCGCGGGCTAGTGCATGCTAGGTTTGTTGGGACCCATGAAGTGGGTTGGGTCCGTTTGGTCCCAATCCACATACTTGTGCTAGTATGTTAGTATGTCTGGGTGTGCATGTATGAGTCTGCCCCACAATGGTCCCTGATTGGACCACTGCTGGTGTGCATGTGTGGGGCAGTTATTTCTATTGGAGGACTAAGTCTGATCACTAACCTCAATTTGGGATACAAAGAGGAGTCCTACAGCCATTCCAGCAGATCAGAAGAGGAGCCACGTACCCTGTGTAGCTGTGCAGATGACGGACAACCCGAGGCTGAATCCTGACTAGGCCTGGAGACCATTCTTGCTGCTGTCCCGGTGAAGCCCTGCTGGACTACCTACTCACAGAACACCCTTGCTGGTGCTTCGACTCTTTGGCCTGGTGGGACCAACCAGTCTGAACGTCTTCTCACGATCCTGTATATTGGGTCCTTCGAAGAGTCCCTGGAACACGCAGGTGACTGAACAGCTCAATTTTGGGCTACTGTGCTAGAAGCGTCACTGTTCCCCGTTTTGCCTTGGAATTTCAGGGGTCTCCAGCTAGTCCTACAAGCTGCCTTCCTGCCATATTTCAGCATCCCAGCATCAACGGGTCATGTCCTGGAAGGCTTCTTTGTTCGCTACTACACATCTGCTGTCCCCCATGTGCAGTGACTGGTGTTGGAACCGGCCATCCCCCATCTGGTAGGTTGCCTTGAAGAGTCCTGCATCGGTGCCTGCTGCATTTCTCCACTGGAAAGGGTTGCACTCAAGTTCCATTCAGCTCCTAGACCTGAATGAAACATCGCTTGCACCCACAGCTCCTGGGCATCTTCTACTTGAACAACGGCGGGAATACCTTCCTCCAGCAACCCCATCCAACCTGCCAAGTCTTTGGCAAAACTCTGACTAAGGGCGCTGAGTGGTTGCAATACTTACCGGTGCCCCTATCTCCTCCATTATAAAGTTTGTGAAGAACTTTGAATTATCATTCCATTCGATTGCTTTTCAAACGTCTGTTGAGAAAAGTGCTCTGGAAGCCTGGAAATGCCATTTACCAAATCCCTTCGAAAGAAATCTGGATTCATCTTCACATGCACAAGAACATTTCCTAACTTTTTTCCCCCCCCAACTGTAATGATTTATGGGATTGCGTCACTTCTCCCCAGGGGGCAACCCTCCCTGTGTGGTTAGGGAGGTGAGACGGCTATGCAACATTCCCCCTAGAGGAGACTCAAAACGTGACGTCGGAGGGAGACACTCCCCATATGGGGACAAGGACTCCCATTCCATGATGGAATTCCCTAACCCTCTTATCCTTGAGACCATGAAACCCATGAATTCTGCTGAGAAACAACCTGAAAGCACTACTATATGCTATTGCAAAACTCTTTCCTTTCATCCTGTAAATATTGATACCACCAATATCAGGAAGACTAAAATGTACACACAGTCTGCTCTCAAGTCATCTTCCAGGAGTATTGTGAAGAAGATGATTGATAGAGTTATACAAACTACTCCTTTGCCACGTACAGAAGGTACTGGGAAGAGATTGTCCAAAGTAGGCATGAAGAATACACAATGGACACACACACAAAAGTCTATGATACTCTGCTGGGGAGGAACCAGTTAAATGAAATAAAAATGGAGAAAGGACCCAATGCAAAACAGTCATGAAGCCTGGAAGACTCAGGAAGTACAAACTTGGAAGCAAGAATCTACATTGGGGAAGCAACCTCCAGTTGAGAGGACGCCGACAGCAGATTGCAGGAGTCTTTTGCAGGCCAATGCAGAACAGGCCTAACTGGAAGCTGAAACCGTCTGACCGTGGCGTGGCCTCGTGAAGGTGGACAGCATGGACCATTAACTGCACCAACACCATCCCCCTGGGGAACCCACAGAGCCAGAGAACGGAAGCAGGGAGTGGAAAATGAAGCAGGGAGAACGCATGGAACGTGTTGCCCCAACACCCCAGGAAGAACTGGCGAAGGGGCTCCAACAGAGAAAATGTAACGGGAGTCACCGGAGAGCCGTTAGGGGATTGGGGAAAGGTGCTGAAGCTAAAAAAGGCATCAGAGTAATCGTCCTCATCTCAGTAACTGTATCAAATGGGAAGAAGACATCAGTAGTAATCTCCCTTGTCTCACCAATTGTATCAAGAGTATAGCAAGGAAAGAAAGCCTTGTGGGTAATCTTCCCCCGTCTCCAGAGTTGCGATAGAAGTATCAATATGAAGATTACATCACTAGTGATCTTCCTCGTCTCAGTTGTGTCAAAGAGACGAAAAGAGAAGAACATATCGGGAGTACTCTCCCTCAACACTATCATCAAAAGAGACATTCAGGTTGGAGAGTGCCATGGGAACAATCTCCTTTGCCAGAGTGTTAGAAGAAATCTAGGCCACTAAGGGAAGAGTGCCTCCCGTTTTCACCGACAAGAGGAGGGGAAAGAAAGACAAGAAATTACTGTGTTTTGGAAACAAGTCTTGAAAGAGGTGCAAAGGTTGATAAAAACTGTTGCAGGAAACTATTCAAAGTTACCCAAAGACTGAACCAACTGAACCAGGGGAACGGAGTCATTCTCCTGGTTCTTTTACCTAAAATGCTGAATCAGAAAAGAAGGATAAAGGTTACCAAACAGCAGCTTGGAGACTGACCCAGGAGGAGATAGCAGTTGTTATAACGGCTGGACCAGGAGAAGAAGTCATTCTACTGGTAGTCTCTACAAGTCCAGAACTTGAAGTATTATCAGAGGCTAATAGAAATACGCCACTAGGTCTGATCCCATTGCACCAGGAGAAAGGAGTTGTCGATCTATAAAAGTAGGCACCCTCGATCACGATGTAATGTATTAAGTTGGCCGAAGAACAACCTGTCTCATGCATTCAGTACTAAAGATATATAACCATAAACTTGACCAAAGTGCGGCCATTTTAAGGTGACTGAAATCGCCATTTGTGTTCTCTAACGTTTGCTTTTTGCTTTTTGTTAAACTGCTTCGCTGAAAGAATATTCTGCTTTGCTAGTGCACAATGCAAGGCCGAGGGAGACGTGTTGAAACATAACGTAGCAACCAGATAGAAATGCCCAGTCTCCTCCCGCTCCTCCTTGAAAGAGAGCAGCGAGGCATCCTAATCAGCTCACAGGTGCCAGCAAGTCTCAAAAACTCGGTAGTAATACTAGAAGCGAACATTAAATGGCATGAATTATGCTCTTCTTTGCGGCCCCCTTCCCAGAGCCCTGTAGAGTCCTGGAGAGCGAGTCGACCACCAGGATCCAAATAGAAACAAAGACTTATGTCTGTGGTCTTACAAAATTGCAATTGTTGCTAAAACAAATGTTTAAGGTGTCATACTCGTCACCGTTGTCAATCATCGTGCCCAATTCAAAGGAAAAGTACGAGGGGCGGTATTGGATGTGACACTACGGATTACAAGATGCTTGTTTTGTATATATGTAACTGATGTATGTTTTTCGCTCTCCTGCGTCTCCCGAGGTCTGATAGTCACACGTCACGGGGCGTGAGACCAGTTGGCCAACTGAATTTACTTTGCTTTGCAATAAACCCTAGATTTTGGGAATACAACCTCGTGTCTGGCGTATCAGTTTGTGTGTGGTGATTGTGCCTTGTTTCCTCACGTGAGGGTCCCCCAGGGGCCCCTTCAAGATGGTGCCCGAATAGGGACCCTCCCCCACTTGTTCTATTGTGTACGTTGTAAAATAAGGAAGGCGGAGAGAACGGCGAGGATGGGGTGATCGAGCCGGGATCAAGAGGTATTCGGGGCGCCCCTGCGAAAAGGTGAGACACTCCTTTGCAGATCTGCACACATCTGATCCCTGATCAACGTGTCCGGCCAGAGAACAAGGAGGCGAGGGTCCCGAAACGAGGCAGAGTGAGCCAAGATACGCAGACACGACGTCATTGGTTGCGTCAGTATACGGACGAATTGTGTCTTGAAAAGACAAATTGATTAATCAGGTGAGTCGTGCCCCGATTTGTAAGTAATCCTGATATTGGTTGAGAGTTGATTTTGCAAAATCAAACACCCAGTATAAGGTTGATTAGCCAAGGGTAAGGTTAAAACATGCCTGGGGTATTGTCCACGTTAGCGGGATTTTTCCACTGCGGCGGACAATCTTTGGAAACTGGCCAGGTCGCGCCACCAGTGGGAACACCTGCGTATGAGATGTATGTGAAGTATGGCGTGGGAGCAACAATGTTTTGGGAGATTTGGCATAGACAAACCAGAAAGCAAGAAGATTTTCAGTGGCCGGAACATGGGAGTTTTGAGATGGCAAGGATAGATAATTTGGAAAAGGTATTAATGAAGAAGAAAATATGCCCTGCGGCATTTGATATCCTTAGGGTTTGGAAGAGAGAAGCCATGCTCCGTTTCAGAAGTATAGAGAAACATGCGCGCAGGCATAAATCGAAATCTGAAAGAAAGGAAGAGAAAGAGGAGTAGGAGTGGAGTAATAGTTTGAGAAGATCAAATAGACGCGATCAGTTGAGTATAGAAAAAATATATCCACAACGAGAATTGCATTCATCAGATGAATTGATAGAAAAAATATTGACTGACACAAAGCAAAGCCCAAGCCGAGAGACTCAAAAGACTGTCAGTAGCTGTTACTCTACCTCCTCCTGTTGCTCAGCCCCTCCCAGCTGTTCAGACTTTAGCACAGCCACAAGCTGCACACACAGCGCCTCTGGTTAGCCAATCAGCATCGCAACAGATACAGTAACAGCCCGTTCCCATGGCCCCATCTGCACCTCCCTCAGTAGAGATCGTTTCTGTCCCATCTGCCCCCCCTGTAATTGAACTTGAATCTGGTGAAAAGAAAGAAGAGATCAGACAGAGTGGATGTGCGAGAGTGACTCGTAGCGCGATTAGTAAGGAGAAAAAGCAAGAGTTACGAGAACAGGCCAAAATGTATATAGATGGGAATGATGAAACGGCAGCGATGGCCTCGATATTTGACTTCAGGAGGAGCAACGAAAGACCGGTATTGTTGGAATGCATGGGTGAATATTTGGTGGTAAAATGGAAACAGATACTTGGGAAGTTACCACCAAAACGATTGCTAGATTTAAAGGCTTTGGCCTGTTGTAGAGGGAATGATGAAGAGATGAGGGAACACGTAGATCGGCTTTTTGAACTAAAAGGTGAACTTGACGATGAACATACTGAAATGTTTGCCACACCTGGGTATAGGAGTAGGGATATTAGGAGAGATAGAACTGAAGCGTAGAGCCATATATACAGCGGCATATCTGCCGTCGTCAAGACAGACAGGCGACAGACTAAGAGTGTGTATGCAAGAGGCGTTGAAATGGATTTCGGATCCTAGTATTCCCACAATGGAGATGCACGAGATATTTGACGAATATACCTTGCCCATGAAAAGCATTGCAGATAATGGCTGAACATTTGATAAACAAAGATATAAATGAAAATAAAGCCAGCCCCCCTGAAATAATAGCAGTATATAAGAGGGCATTTGAACGCGGAACAGGAGAAACAGCCCTATCACTTGATTTGGGAATATTGTTACAGATGAGAGGGGAGGAACAGTAAGCACGGTATTTCCCATGAGAGAAGTACCTCCTACCTTTGTGCCAAAAGTAGAGATTCCTGCATCAGGCACAGCAGCAGCGCAGGTAACACCAACCCATTATACCGCCCAATATGTACATGTTCCTTCTTCCAGACAGGAAGTGAACAACAAAAAGCAGACGATTCCTGATATAAGAAAGAATCCTGCAGGGTTCTACAAAGAAATAGAGTCCTGTTTACAGTCATCCGTACTCACTATGAGTGATATAGATTTAATATTCCCGGTAATACTGCCAACAGATATATGGAAGCAAATAAGAAAGGTGGAGGATGCAACAGCCTATGGTGCCACATGGGCAGATTTAGTACTGGAAGATAGGAATAAAGTGGTGGGAGGGAAACCAGGGCCAAATATGGTGGCACTACCAGCGCGAATAATACAGAAATTGAAAGAAATTGTTCCAGAGAAAAGAATTCAATGGGATAAATTAACGGCATGTGTTCAGAGCAAGGATGAACTGGCACGGATTATTTTAATAGATTCGAGGAGGTATTTACAGATTTTAGTGGACAGGATGCAAGTACAGAGGCGGGGAAAAAGGTTATTTGTTGATAAATATATAAGAGGGTTAATGCTCCCAATACAAAACTTAATAATGACATCGGAGAGTGCATGGCAGGCAAAAACATTGAGTGAAGTATTGCATATGGATCAATATTATGAGAATAGAGTGAATGCCGAGAAAGAAAATGAGGCGAAGGATAGAACGAACTTAAAGACAAGGGTGCTACTCCAACAGGTAACAGGACACAACCGCAATATAGGGAGAGGAAACGCCCAGGGCAGAGGTAATTCGAACATGCATGGAGGGCCGCTGGGATTGAATCAATGTGCGTATTGTAGAGAAGAAGGTCATTGGCGAGCACAATGTCCACACCTGCAAAATAGAAAAGGGTACGGTCAGAGAAGACAGCATAGAGGGCATCCAGGAGCAAATGGGCATAACAGGAATAATATGCAGCAACACCAAAATAGTCAAGGGAATGGTGCCCAAACCCAAAGTCAAACCCCTCCTCAGAATCAGAGCCAGTAGAATATGCAAAATGGAAAAAGAGGGAGGGGCGGGAACATTTTCGATACACATTCGAATGCGTACTATAATAACAGCAGCGACTACACATCGGATGATGTGTTATTTCCCCAATAGGACAGCCCAAGACAGGGTTTGGAACCAGTGTCTGTTCCCGTGAATCAGAAAGGACCCTACGTAGAAATGAAAGTCGGGAATAGTGAGCACAGCTTCCTTGTGGATACGGGGGCGCAGAAGTGTTCAATAGACCATCACTTGGTTCCGGAGATACCACTGTCAGGGCATAAAAATATTTCAGTAGGGTTCGGTGGTACCCCAGTAATCAATCCAGAGTCTCAACCAGTACCAGTAACATTAGGTCCATTCACTGAATACTGTCCATTTATCTTAACAGAAAACTGCGGGGGAAAATTCGTTAGGTTTAAACCTTTTGAACACTGAACACCAGATGGAGTATTTTTGACTATTTCGCCACAGAATGTACCAGTATCAGAATTTTTGTCCAAACCTTTGCCAGGGGAATTGAGTGAAGTGCCAACTTGTATATGGGCAACAAATGATAATGATGTGGGATGTTTGAAAATAGAGCCAGGGAAAATTACGTTAAAAGAAGGAGTAACGTTGTCGCATATTCCACAGTATAAAATTTCAGCAGAAGGAGAGAAAGGATTGAAAAGTATTGTGTCTGATTTGGTAAAATTGGGGGTGATTGAAGAAATTACATGCAGCACATGTAACAGCCCCATTCTTCCAGTGTATAAGAAAGGAGGTAATGAGGTACCATATCATTTCATAATTGATCTGCGTGCACTAAACAAGGTAGTAGATCCTCAATTTCCATTGGTCCCAGATGTTACAACAATTTTGACAATGATTCCAGCTTCAGCAGGATACTTTAGTGTTAGTGATTTGAAGAATGCTTTCTTCAGCATTCCAGTACACCAAGGAAGTAGATATCTGTTTGCCTTCACATTAGGAGGGCGATCGTTCACCTTCACGCGCATTCTTCAAGGCTACACAGAAAGTCTAAGCATCTATAGCAGAGCATTGAAAGAACAGTTAGATATGCTAGAGTTACCAACATGATGCGTATTGCTACAATATACAGATGACTTGTTGATTGCTGCAGATACAGAAGAAATTTGTTTTTTGTTAACACATTTGGCAGCGCATGACCACAAAGTGAGCTTAAAAAAGTTCCAATATTCTCGAAAGGAGGTGACTTATTTGGGCTACCTACTTTTGAAAGAAGGGAGAAGACTGACGCCAGAGAGAATAGAAAGCATTTCTGGTATGCCTATTCCAAAAACACAGAAAGGAGTCCGAGCCATAATAGGCATGGCTTCCTATTGTCAGCAATGGATTGGCAATTTCGCCTTAATTGTAAAACTAATGGTGGAGTTGACAAAAAAGGATGTTGTGATGCCTTTGCAGTGGAATGAAGATTGTCAGAAAGCATTTGACTTGCTCAAAACTGCATTATGTTCTGCTCCAGTTTTGGGCACACCAAATTATGATTTTTTTTTAGATTGTTTGTGCATGAGAATGACTGCTACGCGTTGGAAGTTTTAACACAGGAACAAGGTGGAAGAAATAGGCCGTGCGGCTATTTTTCTTCTGCGCTGGACCCTGTAGCGCGCGCATTACCACAATGTTTGCGAGCTGTTGCAGCGGCTACTGCGTCAGTGAAACAAACAGAAGGGATGGTATTGGGCACACCTTAATTTTGATGGTGCAACATGCTATAGACGTTCTATTAAATAGAACGCAGACGCAACACCTCACATCTGCTAGATTGACTAGATATGAAATTGTCCTATTCGCACCACACATCCAAATTATGAGGTGTAGCGCTTTGAATCCTGCTGAATTAATGCCACTGCCCACGGAAGAACTTGATGGAAATGAAACACCTCCCCATGATTGTTTAATGGTTACTGAGGAAGAAACGAAGGGGAGAATTGATTTAACAGATACCCCACAAAAAGAGCCAGATGGAGAGTTGTTTTGTGACGGCTCTTGTTTTAAATTGCCGGATGGCACATCAACTGCCGCTTATGCTATCACCACATTGAAAAGTATTGTGGAGAGTAAAAGAATCCCCTACAACTCTGCACAAGCAGCAGAGATAATTGCCTTAACCAGAGCCTGTGAAATTTCAGAGAACTTGAGTGTAAATATATATACTGACAGTCAGTACGCCTTTGGCGTGGTTCATAACTTCGGCCGACTATGGGCTGTGAGAGGTTTCCTAACATCACATGGGCTAGAATACAACATGGCCCTTTGATTGTATGATTATTGTCTGCACTTACGTGTCCAAAGTACCTGGCATAAAAAAGTAACATGCAAAGTGGGAGAGGGAAACGCATTTGCAGACAGGATTGCAAAGCAAACTGCCACTGACTTGGATACCAAAATGTTGTCAGTACAGTCGGAGGAAGTGCCCTGCATGATAGAAAATGGAATTGCCACTGTCAAAGAGAAGCAGGCAGAAGCTACTGTGGATGAGATCCAAGGGTGGGCTGAGGGCTCTGCAGAATTAGATCTAGAGGGTTGTTGGGTGGACAAGAAGAGTAGGAACTGGATGCTGCCCAATTCCTATGTAACTGCGATGGTCACGATGGCCCACAGCCCCACTCACATTTGTGCCAAAAAAATAGTCCAAATTAACAAGGGGATCCTGGGAGTCCCTCTGCCAGACATCATTAGTCTTGGTTACGAGAGACTTACCCAGAGTCTTTAGCTCACTATCTTTCACAGAGAAGAAATATCCCAAACATATCAGTCTTTGTTCTGCCCTGGGGCAATCCAGCACCGAAATGCTAGGCAATTCTCCTCTGAACAAGAGTACCAACAGAAACCCCAGACACGTGTTTCGGTCTGGTTGGACCTCATCAGTTGGGTGGATCTGTGCCTCTCTAAGAATAGTGAGCAAGGGGTCCACGTCTGGATTCCCCTAGTAACTTAGGGTGAGACCCAAAGTTACTTAAATATGCAAATTAACAAGGGGGTCCTGGGAGTCCCTCTGCCAGACATTAGACCTGGTTACGAGAGATGGTATCAGGTAATAATATCCCCATTTATATGGTCACTGTAAATAATATCGCCGGGAAAATGTCGTGGCGATATTATTTGGGTGACCATATATATGGTGACAGGGGCAAAAAAAAATTTTATTTTTTTTTTAAAAAAGAAAAAAGAAAATTTGGGGGTTGCGGGGGTGACCCCGCATGTTCCATCCAATAATGTCGCCACAAAAAACGGCAATTTTTCGGCGATATTTTTGCATGGCGAGATTTTTGTGGCAACATTATTACATGGAACCCGAGAGACTTACCCAGAGTCTTTAGCTCACTATCTTTCACAGAGAAGAAATATCCCAAAAATAGTCCAGCATCTAGCCACGGTATGGGAGAATGCACACAAAGAAAAATGCTGAGAGGTTGGTGCAGAACTGCATCACATGTCTACAACACAATGTGGGGAAGGGAACGGTGACTCCAACAGGCAGTTTTGGCCCTCCCTCTATGCCGTTTGAGGTAATCCATTTTGATTTCATAGAGATGGAGGGATGCCAAAACTTGAAGTATGTGCTAGTGGTCATATGTGCATTTAGCAAATGGGTGGAAGCATATCCATTGAAAGACTGCACTGCCACGAGCACGGCGAAAGTAATGTTAAAGGAGTATTTCTCCCGTTTTGGCTTGCCCCGTGTCATATGGTCAGATAACGGTCCACATTTTGTGGGCGCAGTAATATTACAGATTTGCGCAGGTCTCCAGATCTATAAGCGATTCCATTGTTCAAGTCATCCGATGTTGGCCGGTGTTATTGAGCGCCACAACGGAATCTTGAAATCTAAGATTAGCAAGATATGCGCAGGAAGCAAGCTAAGTTGGGTAGATGCGTTACCATTAGCACTACTGTTCATGCGAACATCTGTGCAGGCAAGAACTGGGCACTCCCCATATGAAATAGTCATGACGAGACCGGCAAATCTTTGGTGTGCACCTCAGCCGAAAAGGCTTAGGGAGATTGAATACCCTGTGCTCAGCATTTATTGTAATCTCTTGATTCAAAAATTGCATTTGATTCATCAGCAAGTGCAGGAGGCATTGCCAATCAGATACACTGGCCCTTGACACACACTGGAACCAGGAAACTGGGTGCTAATTAAATTATTAAAAACTTTGAGCGGAAAACATCGTTAGCACCCAGGTGGCGTGGTCCCTATCAAATACTCCTGACAGCGCAGACGGCCATTCGAGTGGATGGGCGCAAGGCGTGGATACACGCAACCCACGCCAAGAAGGTCCCGTCAGCATCTGAAAAACTGTTCGATCGAGGTGACCAGAAAGAAGCAGCGGTTCCTGAAACAAAAGACATGGTTGCCAGTTCTGTGCCACAAAATCTGCCTGATCCTGAAAGAAAGCCTGAAAAGATTGCTGTAATAGAGGAAGGGCAAAGAGTGCCCCAATGTTGGCCAGCAGAATCTGCATCACTGCTGGACGACACAAAACTTGTACCACTTTGGCACCCACCAGCATCTGCCATTGTGCCGCAGCCTGAAACGAAACCTGCATCATTGCTGTGGCACCCACCAGCATCTGCCATTGCGCCACAGGCTGACTCCGAGCTTGAGTCTGGAAGTGCACCAGCACTGTTCATCGACCACACGGTACCAGGAGCAAGGCGGTACAATCTATGACGCCGAAAGGAGGAGTGATCAAATCTTCATTTCGTTGATCTTTTGCTGCCTCTGTTTCTTATTCACGAATGAAATAGGAACTGGAGGCCTAGAGGAGAGTGGCGTGAGGGTTGTGCAAATCAGTCCAACAACGGGACTCCTTGGTGCTAACATAAATCCATGTGTCATGAACCCGAGCGGACAAGCGGGGCGCACATGGTTCAAAAGGAAATTGATAACTGCTCTGGAGTTCTTTAAGCAGTGTGCTAACGCATAGAGATCTTGCCCAATGTATAAGCAATCCAGGCTGCTGAGAACTGGCAGAATAGACAGTTGACATTTATCGAACTCATTGACATTCGGACGAGTGCCGCGAGGAGAGATATCCATGATGAAAATCGCTGAGGAAGACGGACCGTGAGAGAAAATGCCAGAACCAGCTTTTGCCCCCTCCTGCACCACTGCTGATAAGGCTAATAATGAATCAAACATAGAAACTGAAAAATAGGGTTATCAGAAAAATTGCATGCTGATTTTAACAGTAATCATGTGCATAATGAGTATAATAGCCCCAGTAACGACAGCATTAGTATTGTGGTATCTAGAGGAAATGCACCCCTTAGGAATCCTCTTGCCCATTAGAAACATTTCCACCACTGAAAGTCCTGTCCACGTAATTACTTACACTCTGTCCCCAATGGAAGAAAGACAGAGAGGGGTATGGGAATAACACATTACTACAAATAATGAACATGACACATTCAATTTTGAAAAAGAATAACTGTTGAGTGTGTGCTCATCTGCCACAACATGGTGGCAAAGGAATAGGTTGGTACGTGCAGCCACTAACATTAAGTTCTGCATGCAGTGCATCTCTGAGTACATTATATTATGGAAAATGGAATAAGAGTGAAACGGGTGAGTTAGATAGCACAAACATGAATGAATTGGAGGAGATTATCATGAGACCCATAGGTTGCTCTATATTTCATAGAGCACGAATGATAATACCAAAAGATACGCCCAACCCAATGCCACAAGATAGATTGTCTCCACCAGAAAAATCATCTGTGATCACATTTCGCATAAGATCAGAAGGAAATAAAGATGCACTGCCCCCCACTTACACAGTAAACTACAGCTCACGTTCTGTTCCTTTTTGTTTACAAAAGAAGGGCTCCTATTTAGTAGGGACATTCACTAGATGTATGAATACAGCAAATCTTAAGAGGGAAGTAGAATCAGTGTATGTAGGTGACCCTGTGTATTTTATATGTGGAGAAAAAGCGTATCCCTGGTTACCTAGAAACTGGGGAGATACATGTTATTTAGGACTTTTGTTCCCAGCAGTGTTTTTCTTAGAAACAGCAGACATAGCCAAACTATCGAGATCCAGGCCACGAAGAAGTACTCAAGGGAGATTAATGGCAGTAGGCATAGCAAAATCATTTATACCATTTTTGGCCCAAGCAATAAACTCCTATAATATTCGACGATTATTCAGAATCTTAGAAAAAACAAATGGAACAACAGATATATTATACAACATGACATTAGAGGAGGAAGGGATTAGATTAATGACACTTCAAAACCGAATGACTCTTAACGTAATCCTGGTTGATCGTGGCGGTGTTTGCAAAATCGTTAACAGCGTGCTGCGTATTCGTAAACGACTCCTCTCCCACGATTTTTGAAGCAATAAGAAAATTACACGTTTTGAGCTCTAAACTCCATACCCAAGAAGGTGGTTGGGATATAAGTTCCTGGTTTTGGGACTTATTATATTCATGGGGATGGAAACTATTTGCGATCCTAATAACAATGCTAGGAATATTCATGACATGCTGTTGCTGCATACATTGTCTACCTGTAATATGCACCGAAATGAGTGAAGGATGCATACAGATGCTAGAAAAAAAGAGCACCTTTAAACCAAGTACCCATGGTAATGAGGAAACAAAAACAGTTAAAGAATTCATGTCAATCAATATAGATGACAATGAAGAGAAAACTAATGATGCGCAAGATTCAGAGTCAGATTCAGAATCAGTGTCAGATACTTGGTCAGAAGAGGATGCAATGTACGGATGAGACGTTTGGCATACAGCCAAAAGGAGGGTTTGTCGATCTAGAAAAGTAGGCACCTCTCGATAACGATGTTATGTATCATGTTGGCCGATGACCAACCGTCTCATGCATTCAGTACTAAAGATATATAACCATAAGCTTGACCAAAGTGCGGCCATTTTAAGGTGACTGAAATCACCATTTTGTTTTCTCCAAAGTTTGGTTTTTGCTTTCTGTTAAACTGCTTCGCTGAAAGAATATTCTGCTTTGCTAGTGCACAATGCAAGGCCGAAGGAGACATGTTGAAACATAACGTAGCAACCAGATAGAAATTCCCCGTCTCCTCCCGCGCGCTATCCTTGAAAGAGAGCAGCGAGGCATCCTAATCAGCTCACAGGTGCCAGCAAGTCTTGAAAACACGGTAGTAATGCTAGAAACGAACATTAAATGTCATGAATTATGCTCTTCTTTGCGGCCCCCCTTCCCCGAGCCCTGTAGAGTCCTGGAGAGCGAGTCGACCCCCAGGATCCAAATAGAAACTAGGAGATAGGAAGGCCTGGAATGTGTCTCTTCCTCTGCACGCAGCTTGCTAGAGTGAACAGAAGCATTATGTTCTCTTCAACAAAGACTTATGTCTGCGGTCTTACAAAATTGCAATTGTTGCTAAAACGAATGTTTAAGGTGTCATACTCGTCACCGTTGTCAATCATCGTGCCCAATTCAAAGGAAAAGTATGAGGGGCGGTATTGGATGTGACACTACTGATTACAAGATGCTTGTTTTGTATATATGTAACTGATATATGTTTTTCGCTCTCTTGCGTCTCCCGAGGTCTGATAGACACACGTCGCGGGGCGTGTTAGTTTGGACTGATGACAGACATATTGAGTTTGACAACCACCCTGACGACAGGCACCCAAGTTCTTCTTCTTTAGTTAGGTAGGGAAAACCCTTTAGAGATGGCAAAGATGGGCCTTTTCCATTATTATTGAAAGATTGTTGTAAACATGCTACCCCTTTGTCTGACTCCTTACTCCAGCACGCCACACATATCTTAAGGTACTTTTTGAAGTTTTGGGCACAAGGCTCCATTCAAATTAGTGTTGGACTTTTAAGTTAGGGCTTCCCATTCCCGTGGCCGGTTGATAAAATTGTCTAATTAGTTACCTTTTCTTTGCAGGTCTTGGGATGATTTATATGCACTGTTTTAACTGACTGTATGAGATACATTACTTACCCTAATCGAATTTCTGATGCTTATATCTGCTTAGATTCACATGCTGTGCATAGGCCGACATCTAGTGGTAGGTGCAGAGTATTGCATTTTGTTTTCGAACTGCTAAAAGGGACGTTGACTGGGCGTTTTTGTAAAACTATCCCTGTGTGACATGTATTGTACCCATGATTCTCCATGCTTTGAGGTTCCTCTGTTTGTTTCTGGCAAGAGGGAGCATGAAGTGAATGTGTGAGTACAGAAAGTAAAGAAAAGGTGAAAGATGTTTATGTACCTTCAACTCCAAGAGCGGAGGAAGGGCGGGTGCATGTGTATCTAAGCAGATACAAGCATCAGAAATACAATTATGGTAAGTAATGTAGGTCTTCTGAGTCTTGTGGATCTTCTTAGAATCGCATGCTGTGCATACACTAGTGGGCAGTACCTGGAGAGGGTGGTGGGTTGTTTGAAGGTACAGCTGCAAAAAGATGCCTTAGCATTGCTTGACCCATCTGTGAGTCAGTTTTAGAATGTGTATCTAATAAGTAATGTTGTGTACAAGTGTGAATGGAACTCCAAGTAGCTGCCTTGCCAATGGCATCTAAAGGTACATTTTCAATGAAAGCTAAGGTAGCCCCCTGTGCCTCGAGTAGAGTGAGCTCTGGGCGAAAAGGGAAAGGTTTTTGTTGAAAGAGAATAACACAGTTGTATGCATTTCACAACCCATTTTAAAATAGACAACTTAAAGACAGGATGCCCTTCTCTTCCAGTGGCAATAGAAACAAAGAATTGATCTGTTTTCTGTAGTGGTTTTGTTTTATTGAGGTAATACATTACAGCTGTCCTTACATCTAGGGTATGGAGGCTTGTCTCTGCTGAATGTGTGGGATTTTGGAAAAAAACTGGAAGTTTTATAGAAAAGTTGACATGGAACTTTGAAATGAATTTAGTAGAGAAACGTGGATGTATGCGCAAAACCACTTTGTCCTTGTGAATGATGACAAATGGGTCTTGAACTGAGAGAGCCTGCAGTTCACTTACCCTCCTTATAGATGTGATGGTCATGAGAAAAGCGGTTTTATAAATGAGACACTTAAGACTGCTTATATGCATTGGCTCAAAAGGAGGGACCATAGGCTTAGCAAAGTCCCATCCAGGATTTGGATTATTAATTGGAGGGTGCAATCTTTTGACCCCATCCATAAAGGCTTTAATGACAGGGACTTTCAAACAAGAAACTTTACTTTGAGAGGTGATGTAAGCAGAAAAAGCAGCTAGATGTACTCTTAATGAATTAAAGACTAGCCCTGAATCTAAGTGGTAAAGAATCTATAGAACAATTTGACAAGGTATGCAGTCAGTCGGATTGATGCTCCATGATCTACACCAAATGACAACGTGTTTCCATTTATTGAAATAGCAGTGTCTGGTATTAGGTGCATGTGTCTCCTGAAGAATGCCCATGCACCTTTGAGGCAGATTTAAAATGTCCAACTCTATGACTTCAGGAGCTAAACTGCTAAATTCAGTGTTTGAGGACATGGATGTAGTGTTGATCCCCGATTCTGGGACAGAATGTTGTACGGGCTTGGTAATTTGACTGGAGGACAAAAAGACCTTCTTATTAGGTGTGAGAACCACGTTTAACGTACACACATTGGAGTTATTAGGATTCGGTTGACTTGTGGACTATTTTGTTGAGGAGAGGAGTCGGGGGGGAGGGATCGGGCGGGGGAAGTGTAGGTAAATCTCCCGACCAATTCATCCACAGGGCGTTCCTCTTGGATTTTCTGTGGGGATCCATGGGGGCGAAGTCTGGGCATTGTGCGTCCTCCAGTGTAGCGTAGAGATCCATTTGTCGATTACCCCAGTTTGGGAACACGCTGCGTAAAAGGTCTGCATGTAACTTCCATTTGTGGTCTATGGGGAATTGTACGTTTCTGCTGAGTACATCTGCTAGAGGATTGTGTTCCACTGGAACATGTTGGGACGGAGGAACATCTTGTGTTTCAGCGCCCAATTCCATATGTTCTGGGCTAGTTTGGACAAACCTGATGAGTGTAGCCCACCCTGTTTGTTTATATAAAACATGGCTGTTGTGCTGTCTGTTAGGACTAGGACTGAGTTCCCTTGTAGATGGTTTTGTAAGGTTTTGGTGACTGAGTCCACACACTGTGAGCTGTAAAATGGAGATAATGTGCTCCCCACCCTGATCGGGAAGCGTCTGTGGTAAGAGTGGCGTCTACTGCAGGTGTGGTGAATGATTTCCCTTTCAGAAGGTTTTCCCTTGACCACCACCTCAGGGATAGTACAAGAGATTGCAAGACAACCACTAGATCGTCCCACTGACCGCTTGCTTGAGACCATTGTGTTGCAAGCCACTCTTACATTGGACGCAGGCGTGCGTGAGACACTAGGTAGATGCAGGGAGCCATCATTTCAAGCAGGTGCTTGGCCTTATCTTTGGTTATCCGACAACCAGTTACATATTATGGGATCTGGAATAGCATGTTGTGGACCCTTTCGCTGGAGGGGAAGATGATATTGTCTTCTGTTCGAATTAAAGCTCCAAGAAATTGTTTTATTTGACTGGGCCCGAGACGATTTTTTTTAATCATTGATTGACAAGTTGGTACAGTACATTGATTGTATCCACAGAAATACAAATCCATGCAAAGCTCTGTCTTTAGCTGGCAATTATTGCCACGGTTAGAATGAAATAGGGAGGAAAGGCACGGTGGAACGAAGGCACGAGATAGCAGTTCCCAAGACAAAAGCAGGCTACTCCCAGATTAAAGTTATATAAGAATACAATCAGTCTTTTTTAGCCAGGTGCAATAACACAGTAAGCCAAAATACTCCATGAAGGATAGCTTAAGTGTCTCCCTGGAGATAACCGAACACATGACACACATAAGAGCTAAAATCTCAATAAATAGGAGGTAATGCCATTTCATACACAGTCTAGCAGCATGTGACCCATATTGGAGAACACTGACTATTCATTAGAAGCCAACATAGATAATACACATGCAGTACTCCCTACAAGCACACAGACAAGGTGCCACACAAGGTCAAATACAAAGAGATCGCCCAGTCTCATGGCCTGAGAATGAGGGATGGTAACTTCTTTAATTGAACCAACGACAGTCCATGGCCTCTCTCCCCCTACTATCCGTCTGGCTCATATTTTGACGACCAGTCAAGTGTCCATGGTTGGGTAGCATAGAGTTAGCCTATCAGAATCCTTAATCCTTTGTCTCAAGAGGATAGATCAGTGGCAACGTGCTCGCCTTGGAAGTTAGATGACGCAGAGTAACACAGGTTTGATCCCCGAGTCCGTGCTTAGAAAATTCTGGGTATTAAGGGCATTATAAATAACCAATTATACGTATACTGTCAGGCCACCCCGTCAAATAATATGGCAACCAATCCCTTGTCGGTGAGGTGATATAATTTTACTTTTATCAATATAGAGGTGGAACCATTAGATAGGTCTAACGCAATAAAATGTTTAACCCCTATAGAGGCCATATGTAGCCAAACTCACTAACCTATCCCCAGTCCCTATATGTTTTGTGAACTGAAATTATGACATCACTGATGACAGTTGTAGTGTTTAGGCTGTATTTAATTGGCACTTCGAGAGTCACACAATTTGACTGCTTGCATGCTGTGCCCGCTTTATTTGGATGACAAAGCGGTGTTTTGCTGTTCACTTTGTCTACTCGTTCTTTTGAGTCTAGTTTGGATTTCTCCAGTTGCTCTGGGTCTGTTTGGGACTTTTTCGGACCGTCTTAACAGATGGTAGCAGAGGACAGTCAGCTAAGTTTTGTTGGATTGTCAAGGCGCCTTCCCCAACCCCCATGGCTCTGAGGACAGCTGAGGCGACTTGCATAGAGCGGGATCATGCATAACAGAGAAGGGTCGACGGGAGCCCCCTTTGAAGAAAAGGTCCTGTCTGGTCACCGCAGGCCGCCTATGTAGCATGTGGAGGGCCATAGGCTGATGGGGGAGACAACATCAGTGGATGTAAGTACGACACAGGCATGGCAAAACAGGGGGAGAAGAGCACAGCCCACAGAAAGACGTGATGTGTCCCATCCTATCGATTACACCAGACACACAAGAGAAACCAAGTGTCAGAGTTACCACAGGTGACAAAACATTTTCATTTTAAGTGGATACAGGAGCTACCCGATCCCATAGACGCATAAGGGTTTCTGGGGTGATGACAAAGGTTCCTTTTACAGACAATTTACCCGTATCCATAGGAGAACACAACATGGCTATGCCGTTGTTATTCTCCCATAAGATGTCAGTCAACATATTGAGGAGAGATTTGATGAGTAAACTAAACCTGATGATTTACTGACAAAGGGAAGCGGAAAATAAGGTCAACCCCACGGATCCACTATGTGAATGCATAAGAATTCATAACAGCATTTTATGGGCAGAAAGCACCAAGAGCAGTGCCATTAAACCCAGGTGTATTCCTTTATGGGGTACACATATTGTTAGCATGTCTCCCAAGAATACACAATACATTATTGAGGTTACCCACAGAATCTTTGTTTTGACCAGAAGTACCCACGGATGTGGAAGACGGGCAGATAATCACATTTGAGCTAGAAGCAGCAATAGTAAGGGAAGACAGTCATTTTGCATGGAATAGATGATGAAGGTGTAAACTGGCGCACAGCAATAGCGCTTGATGAGGCACATAGACTGACTTGAAAGATGAAAAATTGTTTACAGACAAAGGCTCAAATGAGGAAGTGATAATTAGCATCAGTCTCACATATCATTTACAACTTGAGAACACGGAAATCCCCCAGAGAATGTCACTAGTGAGGAAAGTACCATCCTTTCTTCAAGAGGATTTGGCAAACGTGCCAAGCACACTGTGGACCCTCAGTTCATATTACATTGGTCTATTAAATGGAGCATGGGCAGTCAAAACTAAAGTAAAGAAAGGATCCATTTTACCACAGGTAAAACAGTATCCCATGCCAAAGGAAGCAGACAAGGGTATCTACGAAACCATTGCCGCCTTGGTGTGACAGGGGATATAAGTGCCTTCACAATCAACATGCAACACGGCTGCGTACCCGATCAAAAAGGCAACAAGGGGGTTGTGGATATACAGGATTTATGCCCCTCGAATAATATTGTTGATGCAGAATTCCCATTAGTGCCAAATTCAACCATGATATTATGCAACACGCAATCTAAAGCATTCTTTTCAATTTGCTTGCATGCAAACCCCCAGTACTTTACTGCATTCACTTACTACAGGATTTGATTGCAATGTACCCGATTACCCTACGGGGTACTGTTAATCACCCTCGATCTTCAATCGAGTGTTGCAGATGGATTTAGGGAATGTACAACTTGACAGTGCGGTCATCTAATATATGGATGACATATTGGTGTGTAGCACCACAGACGAAGAGTGCAGGAGAGACTTGGTGAAACTGATGACTGTATTGGCAGAGAAGGGGTACAAAGTGGACAAAGAGAAAATGCAATATTGTCAGGAAGAGGTCCTATACATACTATACAATTCCTAGGCCTTTGCTATTGCTGTAGGGAATGGGTCTTAGACTACAGCACGTATGTCAGGCCACTTTTAAAAGGACTAAAAGAAGCGCTGAAGGACAATAGTGACATAGCCTGGACAGGGAAAATGATAGACACCTTAGACGAGTTGAAGCTAGCAGTAAGTACTGCTCTAGTACTAGGGATCCCCGATTACAATGAACACTTCTTTCTGTTTTCCCATTCAAATGGAGTTGTGATGACGACTGTCCTCGTACAGAAAACTATAATGGGACACACACCATTAGCATTTTACATAGAATCTTAGATCCAGTAATGAGAGGCCATTACCCGTGTGAGCAAGCATTGGCTGCAGGTTCTTTTGCAATTGAGAAGTCTGCCAGTTTAACTATGGGTTTTGCAGTTATGTTTTGAGCATGCTCTATTCGCCATTGTTGAAAAGCCCAAAACTGCACTGACTGCACAGAGAGCATCAGGTTATAAAGTAATCATATTGAATCCATCTATCAAAATTGTGTGAGTAACCAGAAGGTGTCTCACCCACTAGTCCCTGGGGATCTGTTATCCAGGTGGCCAGGACACGGTCATCACATTTGGATCCAGTTCCTGGGGATGGACCAGTGTGGGAGGATCACCAGGGTGAGGGGCCTATAATGAGTGGGGCGCCGGATGGCGAGATGCTGTATCTCCTTTCCTGTAACTCCTTTACCCCCATCCTATCAGATAAGATACGAAGGAACTATAACCCCTCCATTCCTACATGAACACTTTCACACGGACAGCTGCTCTGGGAGAAAACAGACTAATACCTGTGCACATAATCTCCCTCTATCACTGGTTCTCCTATGAATCTGGCTGGGTTTACCACTCGGCACCTGACAATTGTAAGGAAGGCATGGTATCAAACAGTGAAGACAGACAAGTGGTTACAGTTCAAGGGTGTTTATTGAACTTAAATTGGGTTTGAAAAATGCCTATCTAATCCTAAATCTAAAGATGTGAGCAAGCTATGACCATCAAATAATAACGCAGTCCTAGTAGAGGCTGTTTAAAATAAAAGAGCCTATACTAATAAACCTATTGCCAATCCTTACTTCTAAATACAAATGGTGTGGGAAAAAATGTTATACAAAAGAAAAGTGTCCAAGAAATTATATGTCAGGATAGATGAGCCTCTAGCTTCCCTTCCCCACGTTTTCAGCATGGGACAAGGCATCCATTGAGCTGCAGAGGTATCTACTGCAGAAGCAGGTAAAAGGACAACCACCAGTGAAAGAGGGAGATTATGTCCAAGATTACACCAACTAACACGGTGTATCATTATGATGTACCCCATGTCAAGGAAAATGCACTAGGAAGAGGGGGCAATAGTTCACTTAATTGATGGGTCATCATCAATAGATCAGAGCACAGGTGAGAGGCATAGTGGAACAGCAGTGATGAAGGCAAGAAAGAATGACAGCAGTGAGAAAGTGACAAGCACAAGATTGCCAGCGCATTTTTCAGTACAAGTGGCAGAGTTAGTAGCTTTGATTTTAGCACTTAAAGCTAATAGGCATAAGATGGCAATAGCGTATTCCGACTGTCTTCAACAGTGCACTCAGGACTGTCACGATGGAAAAGGAGGAGCTTCTTATGTGCAGATGGCACACCAGTATTGCCATGGTGAAGTGCACATTGCACACCAGAGGTGCAGACTTGATTTCTGGCAGCAAGGAGGCCACTGACCTAGAAGTAAAAAGAGCAGCATATTCTCCAGACATATCTGACATTGCGACTGCACCAAACACATACGTGCACGCAACATGCTTATGAAGGAGTGCTTTAATACGCTACCAATGACACAAATTATCAAGTTACAGGGGAAGGCACCACAAGAAGAGCAGGACTTGTGGAAAAGAAAGTGGTGCGCATTTTCCCCCCATAGATTCAATGTGGCGGCAGGACAGCACCGGGAAACCAGTTATGCCCCTAGGGCTGCGTACAGTAACGCTAGAGCAGTTGCAGGACTCAGCAGAAACAACAAGGGAATGTCTTGAAAGTACTAATTTCAGACAAATGGTTCGTCCCTAACTTGAGTCAGCATATCACAGATTTTGCTATTAATTGTCTGATCTGTCAGAAATTCACTGCTGGCCACAGCCAGAGAACGGTCAGTGGAGCAATAGCCCGTCCCACAGAATCATTTCAGCATTTGCATATCGACTATGTGGATATGCTCCAAATTTGCACTGGCTAAAGCTATATGAGAGTAGTCGTATGTCCCTTACTGCGATGGATCGAAGATGGTCCTTGAACACATCCAGATGCCATCTGTGCAGTGAAGTTCCTCATACGTGAGAAATTTCCAAGGTGGGGAGAGTGCAATGTGTTAGGTTCCGACACAAGACCACATTTTGTAAATTAAATATTTAAGTATATCACCATCATCTTGGGGATAAGGCACACATTCTCATTCACCTATCACCCACAAGCAAATGGAATTTGTGAGCACCTCAATGGCCTCTTAAAAGAACAAATTGCCAAACAAAAATAAACTTTGAAAAATAAATGCTTACATTGCCTTCTTCTAAACCTATTTGCCTTATGTAATCAACCAGGCTCTGACCATCACCTGACTCCACATGAGCTGGTGACTGGATGCAGAATGCATACTCCCATTGCTCCTCCCACACAAGCTCACGCTGAAAGTGTTGTTGTGTTAGGGCAGGAAAAGCATGATTGTTTGACAGCTATGATGACATCTCGTAAATGTATGTCTCGACAGGTGCAGACGCGGCAGAGGGGTTCAATACCATGATAAAGCTGACCCAGACAAGTTGTCAAAGCCTCTTTTATTGCATCTTGGTGACAAGCTGTTCTGCCTACATCTTATTAGGAAGTGACTTAGCCACGCTTCCGAGGAGCTTAAGCTATGGAAGCTGTTACTACATTGGCAATGAAGGCTGAGGGGAAACCTGTACCTCGGAAAGACCCCCCTGTCTGAAAATACTGAGCCTGAAGGTGAAGAAGTTCAGGGACCCCAGACAAGATCAATGACAAGAACCAATCAGCAACAAGAATAACAAAAAATGCATCGAGATTTTACATACAAGAAAAGTTGATCCAACATCATTTAATGAAACTCATGGTTGGAAGTTAACAAAAAAATATATATGTTACCCATAGCCATCCTGTTCTTCTTGGTCTTATTGTTTTTTGTAAAAATGTATCCTTTTTTAGGAGTCTGGAGCAAATGCCACACATTATTGCTTTTTAACCTGAAAAGTACATTATTCTAGAAAGAAATTTCATTTAACGTTTAACAAGGTTTTTTCTGTAAACACTTGCCTTTTAAAGAAACAAAAGAGAGTTTTCCCAGGACGGGAAAAATGCAGTTGTTAAATGAAATAAGATATTCTCTTTTAACAAGTAGGGGGAATAATGCTCCTCGTTATCTGCAAAAGGTAGACATGTTCGCTATTATGATCACATTGTGATCATATTGAATTCTTTTTATATTTTGCGGCCTCTATTTTTTAAAATCTTCAATGCAGTAAGAGAACTGGTCAATTATAATGTAGTTAGACCAGTAAACATGAGCATAACTATAATAACAGTGGCAAATTAAATGACACCAGCACAATTCCATGTTGTGAGCACACAGATTAAAAGACTGAAAAGTGTGCTAGATGACTCAAGGCACTTGAGCAAATAGATCGATGATTCTTCCCATTTCACCAATAAACTGTGGTATAAACACATCGCCAGAGTGGGGAGAGAGACATCTGATGAGAGTTATTTTGTACGATTCCTCATCCCCTACGCCATGAGTGCTTCCATAAATACATGCACTCTGCACTACAAGTGGGCAGTTTCAGGGTAGGTGGGCCACTTTGTGATGGATGACAACGTTCCCTTATGAGGATAGCTGCATAAAACAAATGTCCATGATGTATCACACTACAACACAAAATAAGGTGCTGTAATATACACAGGAAGGCACGAATAGAGCAAAGGTTAAAATAACGGACCATAAGTTGTTACAATGCATTAATGCAGCAGGGAAAGAAATACTTTGTTGCTGGGAAAGACCCCCAGCTACTAATTTACAGAGCAGTATTTACCTACCTCAGAAGGCTGAGTCAAAGGGATGATGGGCTGTAAGGCACACACAATTCTATCACTGCCAGTAGAGGTTTGCAGAATGAAAACAATACATGCCTCAAGGAATGGACTGAATCTGGGTAGAGGATGAAGCAGGCCCCCTACCCATAGTACCCGTGAAGAATGCCACCTTATGCTTCAGAAATATGAGCACAGTAAAGGTAGGGGGAAATACAGGGTGCAAACACATTTTTGATGTGCCTGGCATGAAAACAGGCATGGCTGTATTAATGGACTATTATTGGGCCTGTGGTTCAAAAGCCTACATGCAGCTGCCTGTGAATTAGGGAGGACAGTGGTCCCTGGTGGTGATATGTGCACCGGCTTTAGTAGTACCGTAAAGTGAGGTGCAGATTCATGATTTCCCCAGGATGAATGCACACAAAGCATAAGAGGTCCCTCACCCATGAACGCACAAAAAGGGATAACTATAACTCGGCAAAGGCACATCACGACATACCAGATGAGCACAAATTGTTCAGTAGGACAGAGATGTTCTTTACATCCCTCTTTACCCCCGGGCTGCAGGCCAATAAGAATGCCACATGGTTGCAAATAACCCGATGAGAACTGTTGCAGACCATAAATACGACTGTAAAAGGCTTTAACGCCTTAAGGGAAGAGCCAAGAGCAATAAGGCTCATGACACTCCAGAAGAGATACATCGTCGATCTGATAAAGGCTATGGAGAGGGGGTGTGTGCACAAACATTGGGCCTTCTTGCAGCACATAAACAACCACCCACGATGAGGAAAAGGGAGCCCTCACAGAGGCAATAACCACCTTGACAGAACTGCACACAAAAATGGTTGAAGACAATGCAGATGATAGCATTAAACTACCTGTTCTCATGCGTAGCAACCTGGTTAGTTAATGCATTCAAAATACTAGTGGCCATAATGGTACTAGTACTATTAGATTTCTGTGTTCTAAGAGTAGCAAACAGCCAATGCAAAAGGTAGTAGGAATGAAAATAGTAATAAACTTGGATACTCTTGTGCATCAGTATACACATGCAGATGAGTTCCCCCGCTCCCAGACAATCTAAAGCCCTATTGCACCTCCAGGGTCAAAATGTATATATCCTCAGGACCCTCATAATTACACCGAGCACTGCGTGTATTGTGATTCCAATGGGGAGTGCTGATACATGACCTGGATTCCAGATGAGTATGAGACGTGGAGGTAGCTTGAGGTGGGTGACTAAATTATGGATAACCGAGGAGCCCTATATAGGGGAGAGCAGAAGGAAGAGTGTGGTTGAGGAATTGACCAAAGGCGGGAATATTGGGAGGCAGATGAATGCGTCATCTCCGACTTCTGCACCTCCCCTGGCCCAATACCTCACAGGTGAGAAAGATTACTCACTGAGGCAACCGTACCACCCTTAGCCCAGGCAGGTGCAACGGGACATAGAGACAATTGAAGTTAACGATGGCAAAAGCAGTCAACCTAACATTGTAGCAGTAACAAACGCATGCATTAGATACGAAGCACATATGCACTCTACATGAAGAGCACCTACAATAGGTAATATATGCATTTATACATGAAGAATATTGACATAGCATCCACAGACATGAAGAACTCAAACATTGCCAATGTATACCTTGAATACAGCATGAACGATATGTGAACAGCTCACTAACAGAGACGTAGTGTAGTTAGGCAGCAATCGTCTTAACAATGGAAGCCGCAGCGTGCTTTTAAATAAACAAAGGCCTCAAGACTTTGGGAGAACTCCACATGATGAATCCATAGAAATAGAAAGCTATTCAGCGCTCAGGAGGTAGCTGGCAATTAGAGCCATGGTTAACATGAAATGGGGAGGATAGGCACGGTGGAACGAAGGCACGAGTTAGAAGTTTACAAGACACAAGCAGGATACACCCAGATTAATTAAAAGCTTTGTAAGAATATAACCAGTCTTTGTTAGCCAGGTGCAGTAATAGAGTAAGCTAAAAGACTCCATGAAGGATAGCTCAATAGTGTCCCTGGAGGCAAGAGAGCACGCAACGCACAAGTGAATAAGAACTAAAATCTCAATAAGTAGGCAGTAATTACATTTCATACACGGTCTAGTAGCATGTGACCCATAATTGGAGAACACTTACTATTCATTAGAAGCCAACATAGACAATACACCTGCAGTACTCCCTACATGCACACACAAAAACGAGGTGCCACGCAAAGTCAAATACAAAGATTACTTGGTTTAATGGCCTGAGAATGAGGGATGGTAACTTCTTTAATTGAACAAAGGACAGTGCACGGGCCTCTCTCCCCCTACTATCTGTCTGGTTCATATCTTGACGACCTGTCAAGTGTCCATGGTTGGGTAGCATAGAGCTAGACTATCACAATCCTTAATGTCATGCCACCCATCCCTCGTCGGTTAGGTGATATCATTTTACTTTTATCAATATTGGGGTGGTTCCAGGTGGATCCCTTCGATATGTCTAATACAATCAAATATTTAACCCTATAGAAGGCATATGTAGCTAAGCTCACTAACCAATCCCCAGTACCCATAGATTTTTGTAAACTGAAATTATGTTATGAAATCACTGATGTCACAGTTGTAGTATTTAAGCTGTTGTTGGTACTTCGAGTGTCACACATTTTGACTGCTTGTATACTGTCCCTGCTTTATTTGGTTGACAATAAAGCTGTTCATGCCATGCACTTTGTTTACTCCTTCATTTGAGTCTGGTTTGGATTTACTCCAGTTCCTTTGTGTCTCTTTGGGACATTTTGGGACCATTTTAACTCAACAGTAGTTAACACCCACTGATCGGAGGTGATATCTTCCCATGCGTGGGTGAATGATGTAACTCGACCTCCTACCGGAGATACACTGGGGAAACCCTGATGGGTAAGTCATTTATTGGCGAGATTAGGGGAGCCTCTGGAGGATGCACTTCTACCTCTACCGTTGCCTCACCTGAACACTCAGTGTTGTGAGGTTTGATCATTAGACGAAGCACCCAGTGACGAATACCCAGGGGAGGAACTTGTGGAGAAACCTGATTGAGTGGGTCTGGAGTAGGCCTAAGAACGAAAGGAACGCCAGGTGTTAAACACACTGCATTGAACATATGGCCTACTGGAGATTTGGCTCAAGGTCTTTAATGTGTCATGTTCCTTTCTGGCTGTCTCTAAAGCTTCATCTACAGCCTTTGCATATAAGACTGATTCTTTGATAGGTTTATTAAATAGAGTGGCTTGTGTCTCTGGTTTGAATCCAGAATTACAGAGCCGTGAGCGTCTTCTTAACAAAGAACCTTCCGCAAGGATTCTACTCACTGTCTCTGCAGAGTCAAGGGGATTTTTAAAAATATTATGTGTAATTTGTCTACCCTCTTTAATAACCTTTTGTAACTGAGACCTTATGGGCTCAGGGACATTATCCAGATTGTTTTGGAGTAACCCCCATTGAACATTGTTGTAGGTTGCTAAAAGAGTGGTGTTTATTGGCAATGCGTGTTGAGTAGGTGGCTGAGGCAGTGACTCTCTTCCGTAAAGCATAAAGCTTTTTGCACTCTTTATCTGGAGGTGCCTCCGCATTAGATAATGGTATGCCAGCATGTTTTGGGAGTTACTACTAGTGAGTCTGGTGTCACATGGTCTTGAATATACAGAGGGTCAGTTGATGCAGGTTTAAACATCTCTACCCAAGGGTTAACCACCCATGTGAGGGATGGTGCGAGTAGGGAAGGTGCAATTTATTTCTTAATTGTATTTAATAAGGGAATAGATTGGCTAACAGCTTTCTTTTCCTTTTAAATGTCTTATACTAAATCAGGATCTGAAACTGTTTCCCGTGTTAGAATCTGGAAGCGTTCTGCTGCGTTTTTAAGCAGACTATTAAAGAGAAGCTGATCATCTATGGGAGATGAGTCGCCGGGCTGATCTACAGGATCATTGTCCCCAAATATGAGGTCTGGCTCATCTAAAGTATTGTGTGTGGGAGTAGCTGGCCACGCACCCTGATCAGCGCCCCCTTGCCATGCACCTTGACCTTTATCCCTTGGTCCTGGTGATATATAGATTACCCTGGTCATCCTGAAATATATTAGATGTATCTTCAGTAACATCAATGAAAGGATGTAGAGGAGAATGGTGAAGTCTGGGAGACTTGGGAGGTGGTTTACCCTCTTCCAAAAGAAGTGTTTTTGTTTAATTGGGTTTTTCTCCATAAAAGTGACAAACTCTGTCACGCTGTCCATTGTTAAGTTCAAATATCTCCTTGGACCATGTACCTGTCCTTGGGGTTTCAGGAAGAGGAAACACAATGTCCTCTGGGTCTACAGTGTTCTTATGATGTAGGGATTTAGACAATGTTTCAGTAGCTTTGGTATAATCAGAGGAAGTTACTGGTGTAGTAAGATCTAGAAGCATGTGTAGGTAGATGTTGTGTTTTTGTGTCCCCCCCCATTTTTTCAACTTAAGCGTGTTTCAACAGCCATTTTGATCAAAAACGGCAGTTGATAGGGTTTATGCATGGCAACATGCATTCCCTTTGTTTTAGAGCTAAGCGCAAGTGGGAAAGCGCAGAGGGCTTTGAACGTGGAGGTGTGATAGCTTTCAACAGATGTTTTGAAAAAAGTGTAATTGCTGTTGAAGCCCCTTTTGAGGATCCCATCGAAGGTTGGCTTGGGGTTGTGTGCTTATGTGTACGCACACGTTTGTCTTGGTCGCCAGAGTTCTTTCCTGTAGCAAAGCTTTCGGCTTGCCTGATGGGGACAGGCAGGAGTCAATCGACGACTCCTGTATGTCTTTGGCACCCGAAATGGAGCCATTGCTGCCGAGCTCCTCCTCGTCTGAGGCAACAGCACCGGTTGGAGAGTGAGATTCGGCCTGCAAGGCATGGGCCACCCACTGCTTGGTGCGCCTCTTTAAGCGTTTTAGGTTTAAAGAGTTTACAGGAATTACAAAGCTGTTCCTAGTGAGCGCATGCAAAGGCAATTATTACACACTCGGTGCTTGTCTTTCCAAGGAAATGTCCTATTACAGGAAGGACAGAACTTAAAGGGCGTCCTTTCCATTATTATGTGGAAAAGTAACGTCAGCAAGACAAGACAAATGTGAGTAGAAGAGAAAATGGAAAGAGGCATTCTATATGAAAGTATGAGAAAGCTAAAAAAAAGGAAAAAACACTCCCTACTGCAAAGGCTGAAGCACAGTGAAGGCCGCAGATAGCCGTCGAGAAGACAAAGTCCGCCGAAGGCTTCTGACGTTAGTCGCTGAATCGTTGATGACTCGTTCATCGAAACAACCATCGAGATAACAATATAATATTCATAAACTGCAATATTTATCTAGTAACACTGCTACGAACGCTGCATAAAGCGACCAACCACTTTAGTGGATAAAAACAATACGAAGGACCTCGATGAGTGAAGGATCATGGGTACAATACACGTCACACACGGATAGTATTACAAACACGCCCAGTCGACGTTCCTTTTTTGAAGTTCGAAAACAAAATGCAATACTCTGCACCTACCACTTGATGTTTGCCTATCCTAAGCATGTGATTCTAAGCAGATCCATAAGCCTCAGAAATATGTTTTACATTGAGAGTGTTGTCTGATAACATTACCTACTTGATTCATTTTTCTAGTGTGTTTCTGGGCCTATAATACAGTATTTTTGCACTTACTAAGTGTAATCATTGTGTATTTGTATGACTCATTGTGAACCCCTGACTCCACTCACTTCTCCAGGGACTTTGCCTTGACCATGCTCCATGCTCCCTTGATTGATTTGGCTGAACGTACAGAGTTTCCCTTGTTCACTATAACTAGGGTGGCCTCTTAAACTCTGCCCACCAGGGCAGGGTTTAGAAATCCATCTTAACACCAGCTAAAAACATTGTATAGTGGGAATCTGAGACGTCTCATCAATCTGAACCTCTGGAATGATCACACTGCTCAACCTCAAGACCAGTGCATCAACTCAACCGTTCACAGCCTGGGTCTTTAAAAAAACAAAACTAAACAAAGCAAGCATCGCCCCACACACACACCCCTACCTACAACCACACCCTCAATTCCTGCAAACCACTAAAAACTCAAAAAAGTGCCAAAAACAGCAAAGATAGTAGAATCAGACTGGAAGAAAGGAAAAGGAAAGAGATGGAATCCTCCTTAGTTTAGTTTTATTTTTTTATTTGTAAAGCGCAGCCGAACCCTAGGGTAACGGGGCGCTAAATCTTTAAGATCAACAGTAGTTACAGAATGTTGCACATACAAAGGAGGGGAGTATAATACAGTACAGTGAATGGTTTGAGGGACCTGGTTACAGAGTAGTCCGAGGTGAAGTACAATAGGTTGTGACGGGACCAGGTTACAGTTTGGTTCGCTGCAATCAATACATATATTTAAGCAAGGTAACAGATAACAGGCTGACTTAGAAAAGACTTAAGTGAGGTGATTGACCCGTTGGGTATATTTAAGTGCTGTGGCCAGACTATTGTTGGGTTATGAGCAGTTTCTTGACTTTAGCTCCAAATGACCAGAATGAGATGTCGGCTCCGATTGTCATAGGTAGTGCATTCCAATATTTAGCTGTCAATACAGGAAAACTTGCTCCCCCTGCAGTTTTCAGGTTGAACTTCGGTATGTTGAGTAGGTAAAGGTAGGGCGATCCGATTGGTCTGGAGGAGTACTGTCTCGTGAATTTGTCTGAAGGGCAACGTGGGACTGTTAGGTATAGGCATTTGTGTGTAATAAAGCCTGTATATTAGTCAACTACAGACACAAGGGGAATCCCATCCCCACACATCAGGAGACCCTCAATAATCCTTATACCATGATAACTCTGAAGCATCCGCAAAACCCAGCCACTATAAACAGCCTACCATCGCACCAAAGACACAAACATTAAACGTAGATACAGGACACAAATCCAACCCAACACCTCACCCACTGCAGCAAGCAACCAATTTACTACAAAACCACAACTGCAAGAACAATGTCACATCACACAGTTCGTCACAAGACAACCCACAACAACCACAGCCACGCCACAAGGCTGCCTAGATCCCAAGAAGAGGCTACTCACTTTATCAAATCGGTAACTCAGAGGCATGGAAAGCCAATGAAAACAAACAAGAGGTAGCCCTATCACCACCAACACCCACCTAAAAATATCAGGCACCTGATGCTTTCTGATCAACACATGCTCAATCACACCTCAGATCATTTTTACCTCCTTACCAATGATATATCTCCAATCATCCCAAAAAGTCTTCCACCGGGCTATAAGATTAAATGGGTTACATGTGTTTTTATTGCAGAAAATTCACTGCAATATTAACACTTTTTTTTAGTGATGCTGTCCACCCACCCCAAAATGCCTCACCCAAACCTCCCCTTGCAGTAAAATAAGTGTGTTAAATTCTGTGGTGACATTTCTGCATTAAACGTACTGGATACCAAATAAAAGTGCAAACCATGGCACTAAATGAGATGGTGGGATAGCACTAGTCCACAGAGTCTATATAAAAGTCTCAACAATCTGTATCAACAGCATCCCAGACTTTGTATAGCTTGCACTTGCCTGCTCCATCTCTTACACGTCATTGTTATTCTTCCTCTTCATATGCAGACCACCTCCCTACCATCCTATCTTCACTGACAAACATGCAGCTGTAGCCACAAACTTCTCTCTCTAGCTTAAGAAAGAAGACAATCCATCACGGATTCCCTCATAGCGCTACACCCCAAACAAATGGTTAATTTATTCTTAAATGTGTTTATTATTATTATATAACAGTCAACAAGGTAGCAGTGATTGTACAGCACATGGTTAGGCATATGACCGAATGCAATAAAATAAGACAAAGTTAAACAAAAGTAACAAAACAACAAACGAAATTAACTCTCCAGGCATGTTAACTAGGCTCTGATACAGAGGAGATGGATCAGTAATTACAATGGCGGCAGTGCATTATCGTGGGTTCTGCACGGTGGCAAACAGGGTGACAATGGAACTAGTTAAAATCAGGTTCGTAGAGTGGGGTGGAAACAACGGGAACTTATATTTACACATGATAAACACAATTAGCAGGTGGCGGGGTGCTCATGGTCGCTCATCATCGGATGGGTGAAACATATTGAAAACAAGCACTTTCCAAGATTCATAGGAGTCCCCAAGGGTTTCATCTAAACAGTGTAATGATCTAACACCCACGTTAGCCTCAGCATCACTCCAAATTTCATTTTCACGGCACCACTGTTGGTATTGTGGCCCCTCAGTTGACTTCCAGGACATAACAATGTGACATTTAGCAAGAATGTAAGCTAAATCCATTAATTTAATTATATGTTTTTATTTGCCGTTCCTGGAATATGCGCCAAGAAGGCATTCCATTATGCCAGACTTTCAGGAATAGCGATTAATAAAGACAAGTCCTCCCTATTCCCCCTAGGTGATCTGAGATGGGACCCCGCCCGGACCAGCTGCCAGACTTGGGGCTCACATGGGCACTGCACTCTTTTCTATATCTGGGAATAGACGTGTAACACAACACTACAGACACACACAAACTCAATACACTGGTGGCCCTCGATAAGACACAAAGCCATGGCCTTCTGGAAGACCCTTTTGTTAGGAATGATTGGGAGGGCGGCCCTACTAGAGATGACAGTATTGCCACGCATGCTATATTACTTTACAAGCATCCCACACAATATACCCAAGGCCTTTTTTACACAATTGAACACAATAGCAAGAGAATTCCTGTGGGGTGGACAGAGGAATAGAATTGCGCTAAATACTCTGCAGAGGAACTATGAAGCGGGGGATATCAGAGTGCCGGACTTTGAATGATACTACCTTGCAGGGCAATTGCAATTCGTGGTCAGATGGCTAGGGGACGAACCGTCAATAGACAATACGTTTCCAGCCGGCAGTGAAACAATACTACTTGAGAGAATTGATGTGGATCGATAAGTCCCTGAGCAGAACCCTTCCCAATATGGTGAAATTGGACCTGACCATGTGGAACAAAGCATGGAAAATCCAGGGGGAGCAAAACACCAACTCCGCGCAGATCCCCCTAGCGGGACTAGCTGGCACGGACATGGGTACACTCACAGCATACCGGTCCCATTGGGAAGCCAAAGGTGCAGCGCAAATTGGAGACTTGCTAAGGGAGGGTCAGTGGGTGGGATTCCAAAAGTTGATAAAGGATCATGACATATACAGTGCCCATTTCATACTACATAACCGGATGGTTCAGACAATCAAAAAGAAATGGGTAGAACTGTCAGAGGAGAAGGAACCAAGGGAGGGGTTGGACATGTGGTATGATGTATCAGAAGGGGGGTCACACCACGGTCTCTAAACTGTACGAACAGCTGCTGAAATCTAATAATGAGCGGGAGCTGCAATCGAGAGGAAGCTGGGAAAGGGAGCTCCACAGGCCCTTTAACGACCAGGAATGGTCCAGAGTCCTGCGATACCCCAAGAAAGTGTCCAGGAATGCAAGGTTTAGACAGGCACAGCTATACCTCATGCACAGAGCATACCTTACACCATGGAGAATGACTGTGATGGGGGTTGGGTGACCCCAGAGCTGCCCACGTTGCACAGCGGAGGAAGCGGACATGCTACACATGTTTTGGACCTGCCCAGAGATAAGTATCTTTTGGGAGGGCATCAAAGAGAGGGTGGCGGGAGTTGGCGGAATCCACATGCAGGCATTGACCCCAGAGTCCTACCTACTGTGCCTCTTTCCGAGAGGAGACAAACATAGGACACATGTCTAAGATGAAGAATTTGGTGTGCATTTTGGCAAAGCACCGTATAGCAATGACATGGACCTCCAATTTGGGCCCGAATATAGACTCATGGTGGGCCGACCTCCATAATAGGTGATAGCGGAGACAGCAGTGTGGACTAGATCGGTTCAGAGGTGGGAGGGGGGAAAGTGGACATAAGATACTTGCACAGAATTCCCTGATATAGGACCTGTTTGGGAAAAAGGAAGAGAGCATTACAAATGACCCCGGAAGCCCTGTAGATCGTGGATAAGTGAATTCGACAAACAAACAGATTTCCCTGACATGGAGAAGGATAATGGATAGGGACCCGAGACTGGAGGGAACGGGTGGCCACCGACCAGTCCAACACAGCAACAGAACCGCACCATGACGAACGATGACACAGAGCGGAATCCACAAAGGAGTGCCAGAGCGATTGTTATGTTTTTGTTGTTATTGTTGGTTGATGTTGTAAAACAATAAGAGTAAAAAATTAAAAAAATAAATAAAAAGAGGCATTCCATCGGGTCCCAGTTGTATCTAGCAACACCCGCCCTTTTGCGGGTTTGTTTGATGCAGGACCTTGCACTTTTACACAATACCAGAACAGGTGGATAAGATCTGTGTCATCATGTTGGCGGTCATATATGTACGATGGAGCACATTTATTGGAATTAGTTTAAAGTGAACATTTCACGATACATTTTTAGGAAGAATTCGCACTGCCGCTCCTTAATAACAGTTCCCAAATCTGATTCCCCACGCAATTTCAATTTAGGGCCTTGGGGGTTAGGTCTGTTCAGCAGGCAGCCATATAATCTGGACACCGGCCTCCAACTGTATACATCAGGGCTAATAGTTCAGTTTTTCCGGCTCAACAGGCCACCCGCTCCATTTACTTCTAGCCACAACCACCACTTTCATGTACCTTAGTAATTGCCCCTTGGGCAGGCCAGTTTGTTGGGCTAGGCTATCCAGGTCACTAAATTTACTATATCCGAATATATCTCCCCATGTGGGGACACCCCATTCTTCCCAACGCCTTGCAACCTTGAGGTCATCTCTATTCTTACACACATCACCCACTATCAGGACATTGGGTGAGTAAGGACACGATACTTGAAGTAGTTTCAACGTCCTGTACCATATCATCCTGCCGAGTTCCATAAGTAATGGTAAGGAGTTCATGAAGTTGGTCAGGAGCCACAGCATGTCATTAAGATGGGCAGGAGCTGCCAATTGCTTAAGAAGCAGCATTTCGGAAGTGATATCATCGGATAACCATTTGGTTATAGAGCTGGGACGCCAAGTAATAGCATTCCAACTTAGGTCGCTGCACACCACCTTCTTTGTAAGGCAGGCACAATACTGTAAGGGTGGTCTTATGTGTGTCGGCCTGGGCCCCATAGAAATCTTCTATTCAATGTGTCTAATAGGTCAAAGAAGGGAGATTTAATATAGTAGTGAATGTTCGCGAAGTAATACAGAAATCTAGGGAGGACAATCATTTTGATAATTGCTGTTCTACCCATGAGTGAAAGCAGTAATCGGGACCAAAAGGACAGATTTTTTAAGGCCCTTCACCACCCCAAGGGTGTTTGCGAGTGTGCGTCATCCAGTGCATGCATGATTTGAACGCCCAGGTACTTAAAGGAGCTCGCCTCTCACGGGAGCCCCAGATCCGGCATAGCGGTTTCACTCACCCCACAAAGACCAGCCAAAGGAAAAAAACAGGACTTCTTTCTATTGAAGGAAATCCCAGACAGTGTTGAAAAATCCCAAACCATTGGTAGGTTGTGTTGTGGTTCACATAGATAGAGCAGGACATCATCGGCATATAGCGACACAATATGTCTAGAACCACCAACTATAATACCCGCATTCAAGTATTCCTGGCGCAGGTAAACCGGCAGAGGTTCTAAAGCCAATATATACAGCATGGGTGACAACGGGCAACATTGGCACATCCCTCGTTGAATATCCCACACTTCAGATATTTGTCTACCAGACTTGACCTTACCAGTAGGCGAGGAGTACATCAGCCTCACCCAGCAAACACAACTCTCTCCTACTCAATGCTCTGCAAGACAGCAAAAAGCCATTCCCAATAAAGAGTCGAAAGCCTTGATCGCATCAAGTGACACCACTGCACACTGCTCCGCACAGGTATTAGTCTGTTCAATAATATGTTGTCGCCTACTGAGGTTCTGGGTGGTGCTACGGTCTGGGACGAACCAGGTTTGGTCAGTGTGTATCATACGTGCAATAACGTTACCGAGCCGCCCCGCTAGTACTATAGTAAGTATTTTCACGTCATAATTTAACATAGCCATGGGGCGATATGAGTCACATCTGTCCATTGATTTCCCAGGTTTGGGTATGGGAATCACCAAGATTTCTCTCATGATAACTGGGAGCACACCTTTAGTATAGGCTTCTTTGTAAACCTTATTAACACTGGAGCTAACGTAGAGCTATATGTTTTATATAATTCACGTGGGAGTCCATCCCTACCGGGCATTTTACTTGTAGCAAGCGAGGGGAACAAGTTACTTACCAACTGGTAACGTTCTTTCGACTGGATGTTCCTCCAACGTATTCCTCCTCTTTGACATGTAATGTCCACAGCTTGGCTGCTTCGGATATTTTTCAGCAGAGGGCGCCCTGCGTCGATGGTGTTGGGTTGATGTCCCTTGAAGGCCTCCGTTGAGGGTGACGTCATCGGATGTTATAAGTAGCGCGCACAGTGGCCGTAGCCTCAGTTTATGTTTTTCCCCCCTCTCTTCAAGTAGCCGATGGGCCCATAGTACAGCGCTGACTGTACTCAGCCTTGTTGGAACAAAAGCTGTAATAGCATGGACAATTCTTAAGAGGGGTAGGCTGGGAGGCCGATGAGGAATACGTTGGAGGAACATCCAGTCGAAAGAACGTTACCAGGTGGTAAGTAACTTGTTGTTCGAATGGATTGTGTCCAATGTATTCCTCATATTTGACAGACTCCCAAAGCAGTATCCATGATTGGAGGAGGGAGAACAATTTAGACATACCCAATTAAATGGCAGAGTAAAGTACAGCCTTACCAAAAGGCAACATCCTGAACATGGGAAATAGCCAGTGAAAAATGCTTTACAAACGTGTGTATGGAGGACCACGTTGCAGCATCACAGATGTTCCTTACAGAGACACCCCTCTGCAGGGCAGTCGATGTAGCCCCTGGTGGAATGAGCCCGCAAGCCCTCAGGAGGGTTCTTGCCAGCCAATCTATAGCATTCAGAAATGGTGAGGATGATCCACCAAGACAAGGTCTGTTTAGAAACAGCCTGGCCCAATCAATGTCCAGTATACCCCACAAAGAGCTGGCTGTCCACTCTGACTTTGGACATTCTGGAAAGAAAAAAGCTTAAAGCTCTCCTCGGGTCCAACCTACGTAGCCTTTCCTCTTCCTTACTAGGATGCAGAGGAGGATAGAAGGCAGGTAGCATCAGAAACTACCTTAGGCAGGAAGGAAGGATGTACTCTCAATACAACCCTGTCCTTGTGGAACATAGTAAAGGGTGGCTTAGAAGAAAGTGCATGCAACTCGCTCACTCTTCAAGCAGATGTTATCGCAACCAAGAAAATAGTCTTAAAGGTCAACAATCTCAATGGACAGGAGTGCAAGGGTTCAAACGGAGTACCCATCAAAAACTTTAAAACCAGGTTAAGGTCCGAAACCGGCACCTGAAAATGGGACGGTGGGAACACATTCGTGAGCCCTTTCAGAAACGGAGTGATCAATGAAATCTTAAAATAAGAGCATTCTTCGGATGAGCGCTTAAATATTGATAGCGCTGCTAGGTAACCTTTAATGGTTCCCACCTGAAGACCCCTGTGTGCTAAAGAAAGCAAGAAGGAGAGAACCTCCTGAATTGAACACTGAAAAGGATCAATATTCTTTCCTCTGCACCAGATGCAAAACTTACGCCAGAGGCAACAGTACAGGGATTTGTTGCTAGACGCCAGGCCGAAAGCAACACCTCCATTACGTCATCCGGGAGGTCCCAATCCTTGTATCTCAACCTTTAAGAAACCATGCATGAAGGTTGAGCGTCTTGACCTCTGGATGGAGAACTCTACCTTCCTCTTGCGAGAGAAGGTCCTCTCTTTAGGGAAGACGCATTGGAGGACAGATGAACATGTCTAGAAGGTCCGGGTACCACGCTCTCCTGGCATAATCCAGAGCAATGAGGATCATGTGGGCCCAGAACCTCCATAACCTCCTGAGAAATTTGAGGAATGACGGGGAATCGGAGGAAACGCGTTCAGAAGCGGGAATGACCAATCCACGACTAACATCTCCTAGAGCTCCTCTCGGAGGAAATTCCCTTGAGCAGTGCCTCTTGCACTTCCGGTTAGCACCGGTCACGAACAGGTCCACCTGCGGGGTTCCCAAAAGGGCGAAGATCTCTTGAAGGACTTCGTGAGCTAATTCCCACTCGTGGGAGACTGCGCTCTGCCTGCTCAGAGCGTCCTCCGCCGTGTTCTCCTCTCCAGCCAGATGAACTGCCGCTGGGGAGATTCCTTCTCAAATTGGCCAGAACCAGAGCTGCATTGACTCTCTGCACAGAGGCAGTGACCCTACACCTATACTCTTGTTGAGGTAATGCATGGGGCCACCGTGTTGCCTGTCATTATCAGGACATTCCCCCCCCCCCCTACAGATGGCAGGAAAGCCTTCAGCGCTAGCCTGATTGCTCTCAGCTCCAAAAAGTTGATGTGTAGTTTGGACTCTGATGGAGACGAACGACCGCTGATGGACAGATCGTTGGCGTGAGCACTCGACCCTGTGAGTGAAGCGTCCGTCACTACAGTTAACTCTGGCCACGGCTACCAAAAAGGTTCTCCCGTCAGAAGATTGTCCTCGCAGGCCCACCACAGGAGATTTTGTGAGACCCTGAGCGGGACCTGAAGGAGATCCAACATCTTGCCTGAGAATTGAGACCATTGTTTCCTGAGATCCCATTGAAGGGATCTCATTCTCAGGCGGGCCTATGGCACCAAAAAAAAAATGCAGGACGCCATGAGGCCGAGCAACCTTAAGAATTCAAAAGCCGGAAGAATCTGGGCCTGCTTAAATTTGGTTACCATATGAAAAATGTGTTCAGCCCTCACCTTGGGTGGCGAGCACTTCCCCAGGGATGTGTCAAACACAGCCCTGATGTACTGGAGCTGTTGTGAAGGTGTCATATGCGACTTCTTGAAATTGAGGGAGAAGGCCAGTTTGTGAAGGGAGTGGTAGGTGACGTTGAGATGATCCAGGGCTTGTATGGGAGAACGCACCCTAATCAGCCAATTGTCCAGGTAGAGGTAGACGTGAATCCCGCCCCCCCTCTCCTGAGATGTGCTACCACCACCACCATGAGCTTGGTGAAGACCCTCGGGTGGAGGTTAGCCCAAATGACAGGACCCAAACTGATAGTGCGAGCCGCCAACTGTGAACCGCAGGTATTTCCTGTGCTTGAGATGGATCTGCACATGAAAATAAGCATCCTGCAGGTCCAATGACACCAACCAATCCTGAAGTTGGAGGGCCTGAAAGATCTGAGAAAGAGTGACCATCTTGAACTTGTCCTTCCTGAGGAACTTGTTCAAGTAGTTGAAGTCCAAGATGGGTCTCAGTCCTCTGTCCTTGGGAATCAAAAAATACGGGGAATACCAACCCTTGTTCCTTTCTGCCACAGGCACTGGTTTTATAGCGCCTTTCTCCAGCAGGGTTAATATCTCCTGTACAAGGAGCGGATCTGAAATCCTCAAAGAGTGCTTCCCTGGTGGATTGTCGTGAGGCCGTTGCATAAATAGTAGGCAGTAGCCGTGGGCTATTGTTTCCAGAGCCCACGCATCCGAAGTAATGGCTTGCCACTCTTCTAGATGCTGAGACACCTTGCCCCTGACCGGCGAGTTGTGACTCAAGGCCTCAGAGCCGTCTTGAAGCGGCTGCTGCAGCACCCGATGGCAAAGAGGCTGCTGCTTGAGCGGGCTTGGCACCTCTACCTCATCCATCACGAGGAAACCTATGTTGGCCCCTTTGGCTGGCTATTCCTCTTGCCCTTCCAAATAAGGAGTAGAAGCAACAAGATTTACCCTTCCACTGTTGTCCGCTAGGATGAAAAGGCTTAGGTTGCTGAACAGTTGCACCTGAAGACTTGGCATCTGCCTTAGAGGTCTGCAACTTCTCAAGGCTCTCGTCAGCCTTGCTGCCAAAAAGATGGGACCTGTCAAAGGGCATGTTCAGAAGTTGAGTGTTAGGGAGAATTCTCTTATAAGGCTAATTTCCCAAACCTAGTGAGTCCCCCAGTAGCTTTGCTGGATTTTTGGGGTTTGTTTGTTTTCTCCTGCTAAGAGTGAGACTCTTTTACTCCCACTCTAAGGCATGATTTGAGGTATGTCTTTGACTTATTATGTGTTTATGGGCTATGGGGTTTCTTTTTACTCCATAGGGTACCATCTGTTTTTCTGTATGTGTGGCACACAGCACCCTCAGTGCAGTACCACAGGGGTGTCACAGTGACACCATACCCTGGGACTGACTACTGTCTCCCAGGGCATGTAAAGTCACCATTGGCTTTACTAGTCCAAAATTGTGAACAGAACCAGTACAAACCATCATATTGTGGAAGTACTGCTAAGGGGTAATTCGATTGCCCCTGGGTCTGTTTGAGGGGGCACTATCCCGTCCCCCCTTGTTGATTTTCTGGCTGGTGGCAGTGGTTACCACGCAATATATTCCACCAGAATATTCCCTATGGGATTTTCCCATTGATTTTAAAACTCACCACTTTTTGGTGCAATGTTAAAGATACCGCTGGTTTATTTATTTAATATTAAATCACCGGTTGGGTCTTTTTGCCAGAACTCGATTCTAAAATGGCGTTTGTCCCCGTCTCTGTATTTCTGACCAAGGTCGAGCCCTTTGTTCCACTATTTTGGCGGGCTTCTCCACAGAAGCCCTCCAAATGGTGCCACTCTGTCTAGGTTCCACAGGAAGGGTGGAGGGGGGAATTGGCACCCTGGACTGCGTTGCCTTACCAACCCAAGTCACGCTCTACTCTAATTGGCCTGGCCGGCTCACCACTTAGCATGTGTGATTGACAGCTAGGCTGATGAATGGGGGGTTTTCTGCATAAAAGCAGGACCTTTGGGACTGGAACTTCAGAAGTCGCCACAGGACCTAAGAATCTGAAGAGGGAAGAAGCTGAGCCATCTGTAACGACGACACCACTGGTGAAGCCCTGCTGCAACTACCTCACCACTTTCCCGACGACAAGAGAAGATCTTCTGCTGGACGAGTCTTCTTCCCCTGAGCTGGTGGGATCAACCAGTTTGCCCTTTTTGTCTTACAAAGACGTCTCTTGTTCGAGTCGCCCGTGCCAAGCACCCCGGCGGCCGGATAGCCAAGCTCACCACTTTTGACTGAGAATAGAAGGACCGCACCTTTTAATCGGGAACTCCGCGGCTGGTTTCATCCCTGTGCAGTGCAACGACTCCACGTCCCCTCCTCGACGAGATCTTCTCTTCCCCTGGTCGTAACCATGAACTTCAACCACAGCCAGGAACAACTGCCTCCGCTGGAGCTTCCTTTCTATTTAAGGTACTGTGTCCTGCCTGGCCTCCCTTTCTACAGATTGCTAAAGGTGACCCTTAAATCCTTGGCTTCTAAACTGGGTTGGCTCCAGGCCTTCTAACTATATCTTTTGAATCACCCCAACCCCTCTTGAACACTCTGCAAAGACTTTCAGTGCACTTTAAACCGTGTGATCGTGGGCACATTTCGCTTTGCTCCATTTAAAGTGGGCCTGGCCTATGAACGTTGGCTCTACAGTATAACCTGCCTTTCTCCCCTTGCTCTGAACTCTTAATAAGTGTTGGGAACTGTTTTATTCTTCTGCTCTGCCTTTTTCTCTCCCTTTAACTACATTATCAGAGTGCCATCTTGGTTAAATGCTCACCTCTGTCCTATCAAATAGTAGTGTTTTAACCCTGACTTGTCTGATAACTATTGAGGGAGGTGTGTATACTTTACCTGACTGTGTTTTAACTTGCTTTTGATTGAGAGTGCTAGTATATGCCCTAAAGTGTGTTTAAAATAAATAATTATATACTTTTTATACAAAGCTCTGGTCAGTGTTTGTTTGCTCTACTGTGTTTTGGCCCTATTGTGTATACTCTCCATACTGCCCTACTCTTCTTGAGAGAAGTCTGACTGCTCAGCCACAGCTACCAGGTAAATCTGGGTGGTGCAGACTGCTACCAATTGGGTTTACTGCTTACTCCTGTAGTCTTAATCTTTTTGCAGTGTTCCCCAAGGGAACTGCTCAGGATTCTGCCTAACATCGAGCCTGCACATCTGGGGCAAAACTCGACTTACGCAACCATGTAAACCTGCGCATTATGGTGCTCGTAGCCATGGACCTGCTGACACTATCAGCAGTATCCAACCCAGACTGAAGGTATTCACACATGGCTGCCTTGCCATCCTGAACAATCGCCAGAAGGTCATCCCTTTCTTCCCCTTTGGGAATGTGATCTGCCGCCGACGAAATGGAATTCCACAGGGTGTGCGAAAACTTTGCCAAGGTACAAGTAGATTTGGCTGACTTTAACGCCATACTCCCAGCTGAAAATACCTTGCGTGCCCATCCATTCACACGCTTATTGTCCCTATCAGGAGAGATGGTAGGATACGCCGCCTTGTTCAAGGTAGCCGTGGATGCCTGGACCACCAAACTCTCCGGAGTGCGGTGAGTGGACAGGTAGCAGGGGTTGCTACAAGATGGGCGATATTTCTTCGCCAGAGACTTAGTCTCCAAGGCGTCCCAATTCACAGCCACCTTCTTTTGCAGAGCCATATGAAATGGCAACACAGGATCGGTAGGCGGACCCTGATCCAAAAAGTCCATAAGATCATCCTGATCAAAGTGCACAGGAGGTCTGGACTAGCCCAAATACTCAACTACTCTCGACATAAGTCATCTATAGGAGGAGTCGGCCGCTTCCCCTGGGTCCGGTTTGCCGAACTCCATTTCAGTTGAAGTGTCAATATCACTTGCATTGTGTAAAGTGTCACAAAGATCCTCCATCCGACTCTCCTCTGAAATGAGGTAGTCAGGCACATTAGGGGTCCCGAACTGGAGACCAAAAGGGGCATAATCCTCTTTAGATCTTTCCTCCTCCTCATAAATGGAACTGAGGGATTTACTCAGCCACAGTCTTCAAAGGGTTAGAAATTGCCTACCTCGGAGGGTCCACTGTCACAGGGACCTGCACTTGCAAAATTGGCTCACACAGCGTTGATGACTAAGCATCAGCGTCATCAAGGGCCTGACCGGGGTTGAAAACCCGACAGGTGCACTCGACAGGCATGGCGCAGATGGCGTCAATGTCTTTGTGGGCCTCGATGACTTTGCCAGCTTCGCCAGTGATGAAGACCTTGGCTTGGCACGTCTTGCGTGATCTCTCAATGCGTTGTCCGAACGGGGCCTCAAAGGCTCCCAGTGTTTATCACGCCGTTTACCCAGGCTCAAGGGCGCGCGAGTATCTGGCGGAGACAGTTCCTTGCCGGCTTCGTCAGAAGGCACGGGCGGAACTGTGCCCTGTTTATGAAAGATTTTCAACATCACCACCTGGAAAGTATCCCACGCCGCCGGGGCCGATGATTTGGACAGGCATACCATTCTTTTCGGGGAGGCGTCTGACTAAGACAACCGATGGTGCCTTTTCCTTGAACGCCTTGACAAGTACGAGTGGTGGGAACCACTCCTAGATCGTGGCCGCTTGGACCTCTTCCTCTGAGGAGAGTCCCCTCTCGACTCATCGGTCGAAAGTCCAGCAGCCCGGGACTTAGACACCTTGCCTATCTTGAGTTTCCCCTTTTGTTCCCGCAAGGCCTTTCCAGTCATCGACTGGCACTTCGAACACGTATCCGTATTGTGGCCTTGCCGAGGCACCACAGACAAACCCAATGCAGATCTGTGATAGACATCTTGGGGCCGCAGTCCTGACATTTCTTGAAGCCTGAGCGCGGGGTCGTTGAGGTAGAAGATGAAGACATATTTGGTAACTTCAACAGTAACCATGAGGCGCGCCGACTTTTACGAAGCAAACACGTTTGCGGAAAAAACAGAAATGAGGCTACGGTGCCGTGCATGCTACTTTTAACATCCAATAACGTCACCCTCAATGGAGGCCTTCGAGGGACATCGACCAGATGCCATCGACGCAGGGTGTCCTCGGCCGAAAAATTTCCAAAGCAGCTTAGCTGCGGACATTACATGTCAAAGATGAGGAATACGTTGGAGGACACAATCCATTTGAAAATTGCTTCTCTGAGCTCGTCCACCATGATAGGTTGATCTAAAAGGGATTGATATGTGTCTGTGAGCCTCAGGAGTGCAATAAGGGAAAGAGTTTCTGCCACGTACCCCAGTGGCACCTATTCATTGTGACTATATAACTATAACTAAGTACTACATGGCAAAGATGTCATTAATCACAAGCTGGGACCGCCATGGGCCCCCACATTCATCGTGAAGCAAAGTAGGTCTAGGGTGTTCTCACTTACAAAGCCACGACAAAATCCTCCCAGGTTTGTCCCAGTCTGCGTGTGCCCTGGTGTTTCGCGTGACATTGCCAAACTTAGACAACCTTTCCCAAGCCTCAAGGCAATGGGACCGGGTCTTCCCTCAGTTTCCGGCGGATGCCCCCAGCACTAGCTATCATTTCTCCTCTAGTCACTACCTTCATGGTTTCCCAAATAGTGCCCCACTCTTCTACACTTCCTACATTGTGCTTTAAAAATTCAGACAGTGAGGTTTGTAACTTGCTTTTGAAGATTTCATCAGTCAGAGCGCCAGTAGGCATGCACCACATCGGAATTGGGGGTCTAGAACTCCTAATGTTCCATGTGATCACCAAGGGGGAATGGTCAGATATCAAACAGCCCACATACACAGCAATACAAATGTCAGCCATCTGTCGAGCCCAATGAAAGGATAGTCAATCCTGGTGTGTAAATCATGGGGAGAGGAGTAAAAGCAGTAACCCTTAACATCTGGATTTAGTTCCCCCCAGACGTCCACTAAATCAAAGTTGGTTAGTGCAGTGTTCAGAGCTACTGTTGCCAATGATAGACCCTGAGGCGGGGGATCTGTCAAGCACAATGTCTGTGACACAATTGAAGTCGCCCCCCAGAGGAAAAAGCACTCGCTTCGAGGTGTAACCTGAGCACACGTTGTACGGACATGAGATGGGATGTTATGATTTGAGAAATATGAATTAACAATACACACTTCAATGTGGTCTAGGTAATCTCTTAGGATCAAATACGGCCCTTCCTTGTCTTTGTCAATTTCTATCAGCTGAAACGGTAGTGAACCATCAATCCATGCAAGCACTCTCCTGGCGTATTTAGAGTATGTGGCACCATAACCTGTCCCAACCCAGCGCTCAAGGACCTTTTCGATATCTTCAACCAGCAGGCGAGTCTCTTGAATTAAGGCTATAGATATCTTTTTTCGTCTCAGTTAAGATTTCACTCGGTTCCTACAGAGGTAAGAACCCAACCTGCGCACATTCCAATGTCAATATTTTAATGGGGCCATGGTCATAGTATTTGCCAAGCAGTCCATACATCAAACAAGTGATCCCATCCCAACCCCCCCACAAGGTGAACAGAAGCAACATCTCTGACACTCAAGCATCCAGGCCAGCCCCCCAGGTTACATTGCAGTGAATAATTTCAAATCACCCTGTCCCTGTTCAGCCGCTTTACCAAAAGCAGCATCATGTGAGCCAAAATGTGTGGAGAAAACAAAACAAGTATTAATACTGACCAAACTGTGTAACATCAACCAGCAACAGTACGTTGCGCAGGCGTTCCTGTACCACCAGGGCCAAACAAGACCTTTGTGTACCAGGTAGTGGGGGCCAGCAACAGGCTGGCACCAATTATTAACTTAGAGCAGGCAAGTAAGACCAGAGGCGGGCGACCAAATGTTGCCCCCACTGAAAGTGAAACTACTCAAGCGGTTATCGGCCATTACAATGCAGCATAATCAAGGGCCCACATTGATATATGTTTCAAAGGCACAACATAAGAGGAAGTAACAGTAGGAGTAGGTGCAATTCTTGAATCTCCCAGCAACCCGCTACTCATAATAAGTGTCCCCCCAGATCTGCAGAGAGAATCGGAAGGACAAGGGCTGTCCGATTATTTGACCTGGTTGGGTAGAAATGCACGTTAAGTCAAATGTTGGCCCTGTCCCCACTGACCAGATTGTAATGTTTCAACCCCATGACCGCCACTGTGGGGCTGTCGAGGAAGTGTGCTGTGCCGTTGTGAATGATATTTAGTCTAGCAGGATGCATGAGCATATATTTGAGGTTCAAGGGCCAGGGTCTCGCCTTGACTGAAACAAACTAGTTCCTGGCCTTTTGGCCCACAGGCATATAATCCGGATAGATCGCGATTTTGGAGCTATCCCTCTGTATTTCACCACCTTCCCTAGAGTATTTCAGGTCACTTCCCTGTCAGGAAAGTTCAGAATCTTCGCGATGACTGGCCTAGGGTGGCATTCAGGCGGAGTTCTCTTCTGTAATGACCAGTGGGCTCGCTCAACTGTAAAGCTCTGTGACAGTCTACCAGGCCCAATCTTCTGTAGTAACCAATGTTCAATACAGAACGTTGGTTCTGAGCCCTCAGCCCCCTCCGGAAGACCTATTATCCGTATATTGTTCCTGCAGTACCTGCCCTCGGCATCCTCTGCGCTTAGTTCTAAGGCAGTGTTTCTCCTCTCCAGTTCCTGGACCCATGTAGCCAAATCCTTAGTGGTGTCAACAGTTTCTTTCAGCCCCAATTCAACAGTCGTGACCCTCTCAGCCAGTTGTCTGACATCCTGCCGGAACAGTTGGACACCGATTTAACCTTGTCTATTTTTGTCTCCAATGAGTATCTCAAAGCGGCTATTGCAGCCAGAACCTGATATTCCTGTGGGCTTTTTGCTTGGACGTCTGAATCCACCTGAGCAACGTACGTGCACTGAGGGGACTCATTTGTTTTGGCTGGCAAATGAGTCCATGATGGTTGATTGGCCCTTATTTTTGGTAGGTGACATTATGCAGGACAGCAACCAGGGTAAGCAGGGATATATACTCCAACACATGTTTAAGGGCTCCGCAGGCAGTAAGGTTTAGGCAAGTGGCTCCAGGTGACAGTGCAAATCAGCGCTTTTGTGTTGTCTCTGCGCACAATACGATGCCTACAAATGATAAGGATTGTGGTGCTACAGGAGAGATGTCAGATGGCAAAGGTATTTAATGGGGGCCAGCGTCTTTAGGCATCCACAACACACAGTGCAAATGAGCTAGGTTCCAGCAGGATAGCACAATGCAGGGTCCAGGCAGTGGGCCAGCAACTATGGGACTCTTATGAGAAGAAAGTCCAAAGTATGTAAACTTCCCAGCAGTTGCACGTTTTCCAAGCTTAGCAGCAGGGGCGCAGGGGTTGGGGTTGGAGGCACTCAGCGAGATATTAAGGTTCCAGTGAGCCCCCTTGCGTGTGGTCTGGGCACGAAAAGGAGGAGGAGGGAGAAGTAAAAAGATCGAAGACCAGTGTATACGCTGCACAACTACAACAAAAAAAGCAGGCTCCCAGGTTCCCAGTACGCAACTGCAAGCTTACCAGAAGAAATGCAGGCAACCGTATAGGCAACACAGTCACCTCAAGGGCATGGACGCGAGGCGTCTGGCTCCTCAGCACTCAGATTCGTATTGTGTCGGGGCAGCTGTCTTAGTTTCAGGTAGGTGCCAGTACCGCAGAGGAGGGCAGAGGATCCCTCCCAGTCCGCGCACATCGCGGCCACAGGCACCAGACAGCGGGGAAGCCGCAGGATGTTTATAGCTACCTTTGATCCCAACAGGGAGGTCCTTATGGGTAGGATCCCAGTGCGGGTGTCTCGCAGAGTGCAACCGAGGTGTAATTACGCCTCGAGCCGTTGTGCGGCTTCTACAAAGCAGCTGGGGTGGCCATCTTGGATCATCCAGGCCCGGTTCTTCCATACGTATTTTATTTAGTTCAGCCGTTTTGATTTCCGTCGGAATAGAGTTGAGCAGCTGGGCGCTTGTGTCCCATGCAGGAAGGTGCCTTTAGTTATCACGGGAAGCCGCTACAAACATTTCAATGCAGGATCTGGAAGGATCACAGTAGGAGCTTGGTAAAATCACAGCCTTACTGCCTGAGCTCAGGTCACATCTCCCTCCCCCAAACAAATGGTTAAAAGAACCAATCACACAGCTTGTCACACACTAGATGGCATGTTCACAGCCTGCTTCCCAGTCCACCTTCTATGGGGAGACCACCTATTCAGTTTCTTCACAATCTTCACAGGACACAGGCCCTTGCAGAACCGCCCATAGGACCCACACTGTTGATCAGCCCTTGGAAAGATGTACAAATCCAAACCCTATTGGAAAGACTTGGAGCAAGCAAACCTATTACTACACTGGACCCACCAACACACTCACCTAATGAGCAACTACACAACCTTCATAACTGGATTAGCTCAGGGGGGGCATGTACAACCCGACTATTTTTTACGACTAACTAATGTACCTCAGTCACAAGAATTAAATGATTTTAAGCTTTTACATATTTTAATGCATATTTAAAGATGTATTCTTGTGTTTTTCTATGTTTTAAGGATTTTTGTATCTGAAATAAATGATATTGTTGACTGGATTAAGGTTGCTGTAGACTTCATCGCACAAAAAACCTTTTAGCTCACAGAAGAAGGAACTCGCCAAATTGTTCACTCCAAAGCTAAACCACCAAATTGTAAAGCAGAGATATTCTGGAGATAAACAACTTGAGATCAGACAAATGTGCCTACCTATAACAACTTCGCTTCTACAGGGCTGAAATTAAAGCCAAGAACACACACTACTCCCAACCCATTGAATTGGCACAACACAGTAAAAACAAATGTTTAAGATCATTCAAGAATGTAAAGACCCGGCCGCCTGCAATGCAACCTCAAATCCTACTCAGGAACTTTGTGACCAGATTGTGAAGCTATTCAGCAAAAATACAATCTAGATAGTAAAGGACAGCACTTCCCTGCCCCACCAAGTAGAACTGTGCTCAGCAACACCCACTCATGTTCGAACCTCTTTCATTCACAGGACATCCTAGCCACCATAAACCCCTGCGACCCAACAGGATCAGTGCCCCCGCCCCCTAATTCATACAAAACTATCACGAAGCATCCGGAATGGATATATATGCTTTTAACCTTCCTGAATAACAAAATCTCTGCTGGGAGTGACCATTTATTTCTGAAGTCAGCCTACGTCAGGCCACTACTATAAAAAAAAAAGGAACAAAAATAAAGTCCCAAAGGACTCAAGCAAGCTACCGTCTGTTTCAAAGGCACTGTCGTTTATCAGGAAAATAATGGAAATATGAATCTACTACTCCAGGATTTCATTGAGACAAATAACCTTCATGATGCAGGGGCACAGAATCAGACTTGTGGGCAATATGCGATGCACTAAAGAACAACACAGAAAGGTCCCACTTATCTTTCTGAACTATTCAGAAGCTTCTTATACCATTAGTCATGAGATTATTCTAAAAGGCTCAATTAAGAATGAGAGGAGCTGCCCTAAACTATATCACCTCCTTCCTCTCAGACAGAATTAAAGCCACCAATATGGCCCCCTAAATATCTCAGCCAAGCCGTCTGACAAGTAGAGTACCGTAGGGATCAACACTGTTGTCGCTGTTATTCAATATGTACAAACCTTAGACTGCACCTCATCAGCCTCTCTGGCCTCATGACACACAAATAATCGACAAACAAAAATGTGACCTTTCAACGAACTTACCAGACTTAAAAACATGTCTAACACACGTGGATGCATAGATGACTAAAGCTCAACCGTTCCAAAACAGAAATCATATTCTGCAGTGCAAATCTTTCCAACACAACTTCAATGTCATGGCTTGACGAGTGGGCCTATGCTCCATTCCATCCTCTACTGTAAGAAATCTTGGAACCATATTGGATAGTACATAGATATTCAAAGGTCAGGCGAGAGTCATTGCCAGAAGCAGTTTTTCTACTACGCACTCTAGGACCCGTTATACCTTACCTTTCCTTTACCCACAGGACCATGGCATGAGGTCACTAGTACTAACAAGACTGAACTACTCAAACAGCCTACACCGCAGGCTCACAAAATAACTCCTAGAAAAAAGTACAAAGAATACACATTTAGGCACCAAATTACTCCTCTGGATGAAAAGGTTCCACATCATCCCTGTACTTTGCATGCATCCCCGTTTCCCTGTAAAGAAAATAATATACTTAAAAAAACTGTAAAACTGTACCCCCAATCGCTCTTAGCATGGAGAGGGCTCAGCCTCCTTCACAACAACATTGCAGCATTACATGCCAACTAGGGCAATAAGGTTCAGTACTAGAAGCCTAGTCGGCAACTTCAACAAGAAAAGAAAAGGAGGAGCCTATTACTTCCTGCCGACTATTACATTTTGGAAGTCACTACCCAAGCATCTACCTATAGAAGTGAACCACCTGACGGTCAGAAAACAATTCAAGACATGGCCCTTCAATAACTGAATCAGAGAAACTGCAATAAATCAAGACGAATGTTGGCAGTCTCCGATGGGCCGCCTCCGTGAGCCCCCCACCCCCGTGATAATGAGACACGGAGACAGTGATGTTGTCGGTGTGGGCTCCCCGGTGATCTGACATCACCAGGAGCCGCCCCGTTTATTTAACAGAGCATGCGACGGAGTGAACGTCACTCCGTCGCGTGCGTACCCTTAAAGGGGCAACGCCACACTCCTCCTTTTCCATAACAACAAATTGGAAACAGGAGTACTTAACTAGCACACATCTATGACACATATAACTCTAAGTTTCAACAAAAACCCCCATTTATTGACAGCCACCCCGGATCCCCCGTGGGTACCTGTCGTGGCCTGACCATTAGTCCCCGGTCAGCCTCCCCAGCTCAGTCCGTAACATAGTCATTGAGACGGGCAGGTTTCCCACGCCCTGATCTCAGGGGGTACCTCCTGCCACCGTCCCTGGCTGGTGTTCCTGGACTGGGTCCGCCTCGAGCCGGAGATTCCACTGCGGAGCTTTCTCCCCCACCTTCATCCAGAGCGCCTTCACTTTCTCGGCTGTCCGGGCTGTCCACTCTGGGGTCACCAATCTTCCTGAAGAACGACGCATTCCTAGTTACCGATGAAGTTCCATCCGAGGCAGTCACCATTGACCCCTTGACGGCCACCACATCTAGGGGGGCGGGTTCATACGTGAGAGACAGTTTTCCATGGGGGTGACGATTTCTCACCAGCACCTCATCCCCCAGTGCGATGTGTGGGGGTCTGAGCCCCCTCCTGATGTTCTCCATCTGTGTCCTGACCTTTCTGTCCTCTTCCACCTGCTCATTATCGATGACGGCAGGGTCTCTGTCCCCCACCTCCGGTATGACATCTCTCAGGCACCGCTGGAAGAGTGCCTCTGCCGGAGCCACCCCCGTTGACGAGTGAGGGGTGGTTCGGTAACCACGTAGGAAGACGTACAGAGCCCTCTGCAAACACTCCCCTTTTCCATGGGCAATTCTGAACACCTTGTTGAGAGTGCGCATCATGCGCTCGGCCTCCCCGTTGGCGCGGGGCCACAGTGGGGTGACCCGCCGGTGTTGAATTCCATACACTTTCATGAGCTCGGCAAAACTCTCACCCTGGAATGGGGCTCCGTTGTCAGAGCACAGCACAGAGGGGAGGCCATGAGTGGCAAAGATCTTCTCCAGCGCCACCACCACGTTCTCAAACGCCACTGAGTCTATAAACTCAACTTCCGGGTACCTCGACCACTCGTCTACCACCACCAGAAAATGCGTGCCTCTGGATGTAGATCCAGAGTCGGCGTGCACCACTTCCCATGGTCGAGTCCCTCGGGGCATTGCTTCAATGGACGGTTCCTTCTGGGCCGGGGCCGCCGCCTGGCACCACACGCAAGAGGCCACGAACGCCTCCACCTTCCGCTCCAGCTCAGGGAACCACACCTTCTGACGGAGGCGAGCTTTGGTCTTGGGGGCCCCTTGATGACCTTGGTGCGCCAGCGCGATGACCTGTGCCACTTTGGTCTGGGGCACTACGATCCGTTCCCCTCTTAGCAGTAGCCCCGACTCGGAGAATGTTAGTTCCTCTCTCACTCTCCACAATTGCTCGAGTGTGACCCGGGCCTCACATGTTCTTCGCTCCACCGCCTCCAGCACTGTCTTCCAGGCTCCTTTCTGCATGGCCTCCTTCAGGATGGCGAAACATTCGTCGCCTCTCGATGCAGCCTCAAGTTCCTCCACCTGCATGGAGTTGGGTGTCGCAGTCTCTACGACCAGGCAGACGTGCTCGTCGGCTTCCTCCGCCGATGCCGACTCCTGCGAGTCGTTCCTGGGGTGTCGAGATAGGTAGTCCGCCGCATTGTTGGCACCGGGACGATAGGTCAATGACACCCCATACTCCAGCAGGGCGAGCATCCAGCGCTCAATTCTCACTGGCGGGCGAGATGACGAGCCCGCCATGATCGGCAACAGCGGCTTGTGGTCCGTGACCACGGTCACGGGACGCCCCAGAATATAGAGGCGGAAGTGCCGACAGCCCCACAGCACCGCCAGGGCCTCCCTCTCGATTTGAGAGTACCGTTGCTCAGTGTCGACAGGGCCTTACTGGCGTAGGCTATTGGTCGGACCTCCTGGTCTTTTCCTACTTGCGTGAGCACCGCCCCTAGCCCATATGGGCTGGCGTCCACCACGATTTCCGTCTGTAGGCTCGGGTCGAAAAATGCCATGGTGTCATGCGCCGCTAAAGCCCCTCGAATGTCGTCAAATGCCGCCTGTTCCAGAGGGCCCCACTGCCAGGTGGTGTCCTTCTTGGTGAGCGACCTCAGGGGCTCAGAGCGAGATGCGAGATTTCTGATGAAACGGCCGCAGTAAGTGACCATCCCCAGGAAGCTCCTCACCTCCGCGACATTCTCGGGCGGGCGCGCCTCCTTAATGTCCCTCACCTTGCGGGGATCCGGTGACACCCCATCCGCCTTAAATACGAACCCAAAGAATTCGATCTCCGTCTTCAGGAATTCGCACTTGTCCTTGTGCAAGGTGAGGCCCAGCAAGCGTAGCCGTTCAAAAGTCTTGGACAGGCGTGACAGATGCTCCGTCTCCGATTTGGCGTACACCAGGATATCATCGCTGATATTAAGGACGCCCTCCAGATCCGCCAGTGCACCCCTTATTATGTTTTGAAAGACCTCCGCTGCGGAGGACACCCCAAAGCTTAGTCTTTTGTATCGATAGAGACCCCGATGTGTGGTGAAGGTAGTGATGTACCTGGACTCTGGGTGCAAGACCACCTGATGATAGCCCGATCTCAGGTCGAGCTTGGAGAAAAACCTCGCGCCCTGCAGCTCCGCAATAATGTCATCGATGGTGGGGGTGAGGTGTCGCTCCCTCTTTATGGCCTTATTGGGGAGCCGCATGTCCACACAGATTCTCACAGCATCGGGCTGCTTGGGTTTGCGGGCGATGACGATAGGGGACACCCAGGGGCGGGTCCTTCAACCTTTTCAATTATGTCCAGCCCAAAGAGGTTGTCCAGTTCGCGATCCACCAGATCCCTGAGATGGAAAGGAACCCGTCGGTGCTTCAGCGCCACTGGTTGTATAGATTCATCGATATGGAGCCGGACCGGCTCACCCACCAGCTGTCCAATGCCCTCAAACAGGGATCCATGTTTGGCCAGGAGGACCTGGATGTCATCTTAAGTACACTGCGTAGGCGAACGTGATGATACCCAGTGCCTCCGCCGCGGCACAGCAGAGCAGGGTGTTGTCGCTCACCGGTGTGACATAGAATCTAGCCCGTATGTGTGAGTCCCCATACTGCACACCAGCCACAAATACACCGTCTAGAGGCAAAGGCCGGTCCCCGCCGAAGGCGAATATGCGTGCCCTCGGCGCAGCCAGCGCAGGCGGGGCCAGCATGGTCTTGTAATGCTGGCGGGCCATTACATTTACAGATGCGCCAGTGTCCACTAGCATCGGCACAGAGTCTCCATTAACCAGCACGTTGCACCGGGGCTGTCTTTTGGAGCGGGACTTGAGCACGCTCACACTGGACACGAAAAACACGTTCTCCTCCTCCTCCTGAGGGGCCCCTTCGTCACCTTGGTCCACCTGGGCAACGTTGGAGGCCCTCTGGGGCCGGAAGAAGCCGGCTCGAACTGGTCCCCTCGGCACAATTTTGGGGGCGGCAGATTTGCACATTCTGGCGAAATGGTCAGGGCCTCCGCATCTGCTGCACTTGACTCCCGTTGCCGGGCATTCCGCGGGGTGCGGGAGATCGTAGCCACACTTCGGGCACGAGACATTCGACCCCTGCGTGCGCTGGCTCTGAGTGTTCATGGGGCGCCTTAACCTGCGGCCTCTTCCGACCGCGCAGACCTCTTCCACCTTGGCTGGGCGAGCACCCGCTTCCATCCTGGTTGCACGCAGTTCCGAGACCTCGTGGCACCTACCCAGTTCTAGGATGCGAGGGAGGGTGATGCCCGGCTCTCGCAGTATCTGGCGTCTGTTTCCCAGAGCTGCACCCCTGAATGAGTTGGTTCCTAATCATAACCTCAGGGTCATTCCAGGCACAAGGTGCTGCCAAACGCCGCAGCCGCCCAAAGAACACATCCAGAGTCTCATCATCTTTTTGTCGAGCCGTTCCCATGAGAAAACGTTCATAGTCCGCATTGGCCATTGGCAGAAAATGATTGTGGCGTGCCTCCTTTGCCGCAGCAAACGAACCGTCCACCGGCTGCAGGGACATAAATACCTCATGCACCGCAGGACCAGCAGAGTACAGGAGGGTGGCCAGCTTGCCGTCGTCCGTTGTTTCCATTGTGGCCCTGAAATACATCTCCAGCCTATCCATCCACATCTTCCACCTCTGTCCCAGGCCCGATGGAGCACCCGAGATATCAAACTCAGGCATTGGCTGTAGGGACCCCGGTGGTTTCGGCGGGGGAGCAGGCGGAGGTACAGGCGGTACAGGAGCCACAGCAGCAGGAGCAGCAGGAGCAGCAGCAGCAGCAGCCTGATTCATGGTGGAAAGCGCACAGGCACCCCAAAAGATTGGTAGGAAAGGGGCCGCAACTCACCACCAGCCGTGATCTTCGTGAAGGTGTCACTCCAGCCAGCATGCAGACAACGAGGTGTCCAAAAATTGAGTAGAGGAAGAGACCCCTAGTGCAACAGCAGGCTTCCCATGGAGTCTCCCTGCCTCTGCTCGACAATAACAGTGACAATTGTCAGAATTTCCTCTTGAAATTGACATGTGCTGTGTTCAGCGATCATCCGCCGCTGAAGTTTCCAAAAATTAAGTCCGGATGGCTCACCGACGCTTCGTTATGAAGCCGTGAGTCTCCGAGGCCTGTTGATTAAAATGGCCGCCGGCCGCGTGCGTCGCCTCCTTCTCTGCGGTCGGAGTTCGTCGCGCGCTCACATGCGATCATCTGCGCTTCGATGAAACTCCCCGCGTGTCCCAGGAAGCGATCCCGGTCTCGTCGCCACTGTTGGCAGTCTCCGATGGGCCGCCTCCGTGAGCCCCCCACCCCCGTGATAATGAGACACGGAGACAGTGATGTTGTCGGTGTGGGCTCCCCGGTGATCTGACGTCACCAGGAGCCGCCCCGTTTATTTAACAGAGCATGCGACGGAGTGAACGTCACTCCGTCGCGTGCGTACCCTTAAAGGGGCAACGCCACAACGAACACAAAAGGAAGCAACTGGCAGCCTATTTCTCAGTTCTTACAGAGACTATAGGTGTAGATCACCAAACAATAAACACCATAAACGGAGTAGTCTATGCGCTTCTCTCCCCTCAATGGAAACACAATCCCACCCAGGGGTACCTCGTTTGGAATCCCATCTCCTCCCATAAGACACTCAGCATCCTCAGAAACAAAGGAAGGACTAGCCTTCCCCAAGCAATGACCCACTCCTCCTTTGCCCGGCTACCTAAGGGTTTGGTGCGCATTACCAAATAAATAAACAAACTTCCCCATCACATCGAATGTCTCTACCCGAAACACTACATTAATTCCCCATCAGTCTAACCTACCAAACACAGACTCCTACCCTATCCATTCAATATTAACACTGCCACTTCAATACATCCTCGAACACCGTCTTAACCCTGTGACCATCCTTATGGGTAACTCGCCATTTTATATCCCTGCCCAGGAACACATTAGAACCCATAGTCTCATACAGGTGGCAGGTGCTTCCAACCTGTACTCAACACCGCAGCTTTCTGAACCCACCTTCACTATTATCCCACTAGGTTTATAGTGACTTTTTCGACAGTCACTTTTTCGAAATACCATTTTGTCGACACAAATTTGCCGAAATTCTTGTTTTTCTAATGGATTGTATCACACGACAGTGAGCCCTATCTTATTTTCCATATTTTGTAACAAATATTCACTTACGTTATTCTCCCTAGCAGAAGGATGCAAGATTTACTCCAATTATTATTAAGATGTCCTCGCCCTCACTGAGACATGATTCACGACCATCTCTGTCATGAGCTTTGACACTCTCCCCCCTGATGGCTACAAGAGCCTCTTTGGGCCCAGAACCAACCGACCCGGAGCTGGAGTAGCTCTGATTATTCCAGAGTGGGCCCTGCTTCTGTCGTTCTTACGCAGGCCTACTCCTCCTTTGAATGACTGGTCTGCAGGCTCTCCATCTTTCCTGACCTTTCTCTGTGGCCACCATCTTCAGGCCACCTGTCCAGATTGCCCTCTTCCTCTCTGAGTGGGCTGACTTTTTCTCTTCTCTCCTTGCCTCCAACTCTCAACTTCTCCTCCTTGGAGACCTCAACATTCACCTGGATGCTTCTAATCCCTCCTCTGGGCTCTTCCACAACCTATGCGACTCTCTCTCCCTTTCCATTGTACCCTCTGGTCCGACACACTCTGCCGGACACACCTTGGATGTTCTCATCTCCTCAGACAACCCCCTCTTTAACCCTCTCATCACTCCCATCTCTGAGTGGCCACTTTCTGCTTTCCTCTCACCTGAAACTCTGTCCCTCAGGCAAAGCCCACCACAGAATGGCCACCTACCTTCTCAGTCATTCGGCCCATGAAGCGTGCGTCATTGGATGCCTTTGCCTCTACTTTCTCTGCTCCTCCTACTTCTGCGGCGGACTCACACCCTGACATAGCCCACTCTAACCTGCATCTTTCTATTGCCAACACTCTGGACATCCGCCCCCCTGTCATGAGAATCCGTCTGAAGCCGACCTCCAAGTGTAACTCATGGTATGATCCTGACCTCGCCACCCTTAGACGCAAGTGCAGTGTGGCTGAAAGGAAGTGGAGGGCTTCAGACGTATCTTCTGACAAACTGGCCAGCCGCCTGCTCCAAAAGCAATACAGACACTGTCCTGTCCAAGAAGAAAGTCCACATCCAAGCCTGTGACTCTGCAGCCTCTCACACGGCCAAACTCTAACCTCCCAGGACCTCCATACGGCTCTGGCTTCTCACTTCACCACTAAAATTCAGGACATCCTGTCCTCACTCTCCTCTTCCTCCCCCTCTACCTCTCTCAGCCCACCTTTGGCCACCCTCCCCTCCTCCTCCTCCTCCTCCTCCTTTCTCCTCTTTTGCTTTGACTACAATGGACTATGTTCCTAGACAAGTCCGATCTATGAAAGTGTCATCCAAACATGTGCTCCCCTGCTCCTCCAGAACCATGAAGGACCACATTACACCCTCACTGCAGCATTGGCCAATTTCGGAAAAATCACCCTTTCGCCATTGGATCTTCCCCTTTCTCCTCAAGCACTCCCTTGTGAACCCCCTCCTTAAAAAGCCTTCTGCCGATCCTGTCTGGCAAACTACCGCCCGATCTCTATCACTCTTTTCCTGGGCAAACTCCTGGAAAAGCTATCCATCTCCCAGCTTACACTCCACACTTCAGAGCAGCCAGAGGCAAGGAAACAGCTCTCCTGAACACCTATGAAGCTCTGCTCTCCAACCCCGACTCCAGGCTTCCTTCGATCCTCATCCTCCTAGACCTTTCCTCTGCTTTTGACACGGTCAATCACGCCACCCTGATCAATAGACTCTGTGAGAAGCTTGACATCACGGATCAGGCCCTGGAGTGGTTGACCTCCTTCCTCCTGGACCGACACTCCCAGGTCCTACTTGGATCCTTTTTCTCCACCACCTTTCTCTCCATATGTGGTGTTCCCCAGGGCTCTATCCTCTCACCCTGGCTCTTCAATGTCTACTCGGTCCCTTTTGCCTAGCTGATCTCTACCTTCTCCTCGTAACTTTCAGTGTTTTGTGGATGAAACTCTGCTCTCTTTCAGGCTCCCCTCGGCCTCCTCTGCTTTCTCGCTCATTCCTGTCTATCCACAATTCAGGATTGGGGCGCCTCCAACGATCTCTGCCTTAATGCCAGTAAGAAGGAGATCCTTCTCTTTGGGACCCCTGCTCCCACTTTCCCTCTCTCTCTTGCCGCCCTCCTTGGGTCCTCTTCCTTTGCCTTCCTGTGAGGCAAAAAACTTGGCGTCATCTTCGACTCCACTAGCTCCTTCTCTCCTCACATACCTTGCCAGGAAGGCCCACCACCAGCTGCACCTCCTCAGAGGTATTCTTCCCTTTCACACTTCACCCAGAAGCCCACTATCTCCACAGCCCTGGTTCTCTCTAGATTGGACTACTGCAACAACCTCTTTCTAAATCTGCCTTCCTCTACTCTCCGCCCTCTGAAACTAATCCAAAATAGGACTGCAAGGCCTCAAGCTCAGGGACTGCATCTCTTCAGCCCTGAAATCTCTCCACTGGCTCACGGTGGCTGCAAGGATGAAGTTCAAGACCCCCTGCTTCGTCCACAAGGCTTTCTGGGGTTGAGGCCCACACTACATCAACTCCCTCTTCCAAAATACCTTCCTTCTCGAGCCCTTCGCTCAGCCACCTCCAACTCTCTGAGGGTCAGACGCTTCTCCAGGCAGAGAGTGGGGGGTAGATCTCTCGCCTCTGCAGGTACCTCCCTCTGGAATGGCCTCCCTGCACCTCTCAAACTTGAGCCGGACCACCTGAAGTTCCATAAGCAACTAAGACTTTCCTTTTCTCCTCTGCTTTCTCTCTCTCCCTCCCCCATTGACGTACCTGTTTGCTGCACCGACTGGTTTCTTGGAGACCCTTAGAGTCATACTGGGTACCAGGCTCCTCCATGATCAGTTACCCCTGCACTGCCTCTGGGTCTATCGCGCACTTGGGGGATATAACTGTAACCCCTACATTCTCCTGCACCTATCTAGAGCCGTGATCCCCTGGCTTCACCTACTCAGAGCTTTGCTGCCCTGCTTGCATTTCCCCCCTCCCCGTGCACTTTGCGTTGCACACTTGCATGATCTGAATGACACATGGCCTAGTAAGATCGTTTGTCTTGTTTTCCCTCTGTCCTCCCTCCCTTGTCTTGTCGCGCCTAGAAGCACTTGTGTACAGCCACGTTATAAATGACATATCATATCAAGACTCTAAATGTAGCCATATCTTTCTACATCTTCCTTTTAAAGTGGTCATTTTTGGCTTGATTTCTGCAGCAATAAGCCAGCATCTCCACCAATAGAACAAAAATTAACAACAAGTGGGTGCATTCTTGACGAGAGTCTGTATAGTGTGATATCATTTGCCCAGTCTGTGTCCGAGCAGTGGGTTTAGTATATAATAGCTGTACCCTGCTCCTCAACCTTGGGCTGAAGTTAATTTGTAAATGGGCTGCCTTCATGACTCCCACTCCACTGATGCCACCACCAGCTGCTCCTCCTCCCTGTTCCCTGCAGTCTCCCCGATGTGAAGAAGCCTTATTAGATGGATCGCCGTATTTCTGGCCGGAATGCATTGAGATGTGTTAACCTCTTGCTCACACTCTAAATTCAGTAGCTAAAAGCTCACTGATAATTTTAAAATCAGTATTCAGTAGTTACAGTGGTCTATAGGGCACACAGCAAGTAGGATCTTTTACAGACCTATGCACTACCTTAATATTTGCATCCCTTAGTATGCATGGCACTATTCCTTTCTCACAGGTCATCAGATAGATATCCCAGCCCTGGAACTAAATGTAAAACTCGACCAGAAAACCATCTATCACTGGGATTTTTGCCATAGAAGAACAAGTTACTTTCTTACCTGGTAACGTTCTTTCGATGGGATGGTCTGACGACGTATTCCATATCTATGACATGTAATCACCACAGCTGTGCTGCTTCGGAAACTTTTTTCGGCGTCTGCATCCTGCGTCGATGACGTCGATGCGCCGTCGTCGAGGACCTCCTCCGACGTCATCCGATGTGATAAGTAGGACGCACGACGCCCGTAGCCTCAGTTGTAGTTTTTTCCCCCAGAACGTGTGACATAAGTCAACTGCCAGTAAGGCACAAAGCCTTGCGGAACGTAAGCTGCAATCGCAAAAGAAATTCTGCAGCGGGGAAGGCAGGGCGGGAGCTATATGGAATACGTCGTCGGACCATCCCATCGAAAGAACGTTACCAGGTAAGAAAGTAACTTGTTCTTCGAGGGGATTGGGTCCTCCGACGTATTCCATATCTATGACAGACTCCCAAAGCAGTACCAGAGCAAGGAGGAGGGAAAGAATTTAGAATCAAAATTTAGAATAGCCAATCAAATAGCAGAGCAAAGGACCGCCTTGCCAAAGGCCAGATCCTGCCCTCGGATGGAATCGAGGGAATAGTGACGTACAAATGTATGTACTGAAGCCCAGGTGGCTGCATCACAGATGTTGCGAATAGGAACACCTCTCTGCAGTGCAGTAGATGCAGCCACACCCCTGGTAGAATGGGCCCGCAAGCCAGCCGGTGGGTCCTTACCCGCCAAACGGCAACACTCCGAGATGGCTAAAATAATCCAGCGAGACAAAGTCTGTTTCGTCACAGCTTGCCCCAAACGCTTCCAAGCGTAACCAATAAAGAGTTGATCGTCCACTCTGACCCGGGACATGCGTGAAACATAAAAGCTTAAAGCTCTCCTAGGATCAAGCCTATGGAGCCTCTCCTCTTCCTTACCAGGATGCGGAGGAGGATAGAATGCCGGAAGAACAACCTTCTGGGCCAAATTAAATTCCGACACTACCTTCGGAAGAAAAGAAGGACGAACACGAAGGACAACCCTGTCCTTGTGAAATACAGTGAAGGGAGGCTTAACTGAAAGTGCCTGTAACTCACTCACTCTGCGAGTGTCATGATTTCTGCTTCCAAAAGGTCAGGGTTTTCCCAACTCCCTTGGAAGCAGATCCATAACCCAGGTTCCGAGTGCCAACCAGTCCCAATTGGGACCTTTTGGACCCAGTCCTGGCGCCAGTGGCACCAGGCTCATAAATATGCCCAGTCCCAGCGCTGGAAGCGCCGGGCTCATAATGCTTGGGTGGACTTACCTGCAGCAGACCATGCTGCTTACTTGCCTGCCAGTTGAGCCTCTGATCCCCTTCTGTTTGGAACTACTTTTCCTGTTGGGTGGGGCTGGAGCCACTCCCTAGATTCAGAACACTGGAACTCTTCTGGAAAGCAGGAACTCTTTTCTTACCTAGGCGTGGCTGTGGAAGGAGACACCTAAGCACTACAGGAGGCTATTTAAACCACACCCGGTGGATGAATCTTGCTTTGCGTTATTCTGCACCCTCTGCAGCAGAACGCTCATCGTGTCTTCTGCATCCGGTCCTGGGCCTAAGGAAAAAGGCTTACCATCCTGAATCCAGTCTTCAGCAACACCTATAAAGACAAGAAAGAACAGGTTAGCATTCCGGCATCTGAAAGGCAAAGGCTTACCTACTCTTCGTGCGCTCCGGAGGTCTTCACACTGCATTCCGGCATCTGAAAGACAAAAGCTTACCAACTCTTCGCACGCTCCGGAGACCTTCGGCGCTGCATCCCGCATCTGAAAGACAAAACAAGGTGCGTTTAAAGACATTGGGGAACTTTAATACTCACGTGCCATTACTCCTTTCCACATCTAACCCAGTGGGTATTCCGGCACCCTGCAGCCGCTCCGAACTTGTACCTGCAAAATAAAAAGACAGTTAGAGCGCATCGTGAAGCAGGCAACAAGCGCTTACTTACGTGCTTCCAGGCGCTTTTATTCATCACACGGGCTCCATCTTCAACTCACTTCAGCCCGTCATCCGCCATTGCCGGAACCCTGCAAAAAAAGAGACATCATTATTAAAGACTTTAAAGACATTTGAATTACTCGAAACTTACCGTTCGTGCAGTAAACGACGGACAGCAGTCCTCTGAAGTCAAGAGGCCTGCGCTACCTATCCAGTGAAGAAACTGGTTACAGCACCCTGCCCCGAGGCAGATGGAGAGCTCGGCATTCACTTACCTAAGGTGAGAGCGTTAACCTTTGGGGGTCTTCAGGAGAGGAGAAGAGGAAAGAGATAGGGACACCCCAATAACCCCAGTTCATTAACCCCATATTTTCTATCTGCAGACATCTTACTCTTCACGTCAGGCATACAGTGCACAGAGGTCCAGCCCAAAGAGCCAACCGGGTGCTACACATCACCTTTGAAGATACGGTAGTCGCCCAGTCAAGACCGGCGCCTCTGCGAGAATCAGGTGAGCGTTACAGAACGCAAAGCCTACCGCAAAACTCTCGCCCAGGCGCTATGGAAACCTTGGATACTGACCACCTAGCCCGGTTACTTGGGGAACTAAGGGCAGAAGTGCATGCAGCTCGTCAGGAAACGAATGCTCTAAGAAGGGAACTAATTATTTCCAAGGAGAGAACAAATGATCTTGCTAGACAATTGCTACAGTCACAAGCCGGACAGACCCCGTTACCCGCATCAGGGGCAAATCTTCCTTCAACATCCTCTATGAATCCAGTGCAGATCAACCTACCTGGGAATGTACCTCTGGCTCCGCCCGAACGATTTTCTGGTGACCCAAAGAGGTTTGCAGTATTTATCAATCAGTGCCGGTTGCACTTCTTATGCCGGCCAGCAGCCTTTCCAACTGATCAAGCTAAAGTAGCTTTTGTACTTTCGTACCTTAGTGGCAATGCGGCAGACTGGTCGATCCCTCTAGTTAATCAAGATGATCCGGTTCTCCATGATTTTCAAGCCTTTCAGCTTAGTATGGAAAAACTGGTCGCAAGACATGCACAGGGGCAGGCCTTGGACAATGAGCTTCTTTCGTTGCGACAGGGTAATCAAGACCTTTTGGCTTATATTGCATCTTTCAATAGACTAATAGTGGAAACTCAATGGCCTGAGGACAAAAGGATTACGCTGTTTTATAGAGGTCTACGTGGAGAGCTCAAAGACGTTTTAGCCCAAGTAGTGAATCCCCCACAAGACTGTTCGGATTATATAGACTTGGTCATTCAAATAGATCACAGACTGCAGAACAGGAAGGCCGATCGTTCCAAGTTTGATGCTCGAGTACTTTCCAAACCGCCAACTCCTTCCAAAGGAGTAGACTCCGGGGAACCCATGCAAATAGGGGGTCTGAAAGGTCCTCTAACACAAAGGGAGCGGGAAAGGAGAAAACAGTTGCAATTATGCCTATATTGCGGAAACTCAGGGCACTTTCTTCGAGACTGTCCGGTGAAACCTGCCAAGAAGGCAGTAGGAGCTGCAGTTACCAAAGTTACAAACTCTGAGCAGGGAAACAACCTCGCCCGACATGAATAGAGGTCCTCTTGCCGAGCGTGAAAACCAGTTCCGTGACCTCGCATTTCGTGATACCTATGGTCCTCATTAGCCCTGATAATCCGGGTCGATTACATGCAATTGAAGCTTACGTCGACAGCGGTGCCATCGGCAATTATGTGGATCATGAAATGGTTTTGAGGATGAATCTAACTCTTTGTCCCAAGGCTGTAAAGGACGTCATTACTACGGTGGATGGTACGGAGATAGCCTCCGGGCCAGTAACGCATACCACTCAAGAGGTGACGCTAGTAAGTCAAGATGGACACCATGAGAAGATCGTGTTCAATGTGATCAAGGCCCCTCAGTTTCAGATTATTCTAGGAATACCTTGGTTAGAGAAACACAATCCTCTGATCGATTGGCGAGCAAGAACGGTCCAGTTTCCAGAATGTGTCTCTACTTGCCACCCTCCACCTGGTGTTGCACTGGCAGCAATTTCTTCAGAGACTCCCCAGTTACCTCCCGAATACCTAGAATACCAAGATGTTTTCCGGAAGGAGCAGGCTAACTCTTTACCTCCTCATAGGTCTTATGACTGCCAGATAGACCTGATACCTGGATCTACTCCTCCTTGTAGTAGAATTTATGCCCTCACCGAGCCTGAGAACCTTCACCTTCGACAATACCTGGATCAATACCTGGCAAATGGGTTTATTCGTCCTTCCAAGTCCCCTGCTTCTTCAGCTTTGTTCTTCGTTCCAAAAAAGGAAGGAGACCATAGAACTTGTATTGATTATCGCTCCCTGAACCAGATCACCGTTAAGAATAGATATCCGTTACCTTTGATCCCTGAACTCCTGGACCAAGTCAGAAAAGCATGCATATATACAAAGCTGGATCTTAGAGGAGCTTACCACTTGGTACGAGTAAAAGAGGGCGATGAATGGAAGACGGCCTTCCGCACCAAGTATGGGCTATTTGAATATCAGGTCATGCCCTTCGGACTTTGCAATGCCCCGGCCGCCTTTCAATATTTTATGAACGATGTCCTCAGAGAGCTCATAGATGTGTGTGTTGTTGTTTACATTGACGACATTCTCGTTTATTCTTCATCGGAATCTGAACATCGGAAACACGTGAAAATGGTCCTCGAAAGATTGCGTCAACACAAACTTTTCGCTAAGTTGGAAAAATGTGTTTTCAACGTGACTGAAGTTGAATTCTTGGGATTCATATTATCACCTGGCGGAGTGCGTATGGATTCAAAGAAGGTCGATGCAGTTCTCAAATGGCCATCACCATCCTCCGTAAAAGGTGTGCAAAGCATGTTAGGCTTCGCTAACTTTTACCGCAGGTTTATCCCCGAATTCTCTCGGATAGTCCAGCCCATCACTGCCTTGTTAAAGAAAAACAAACGTTTTGAATGGTCTACCGAGGCGGAACAAGCTTTCCAGGATTTGAAGACTAAATTTATCTCTGCACCAATCTTAAAACACCCTCGCCCCGAACTCCCCTACATCGTGGAAACTGATGCTTCAAGCCTTGCCATGGGGGCAGTTCTATCACAAAAGGACCCGGTAACCAATCAGTTGCATCCCGTGGCATTTTGGTCCCGCAAATTCTCGCCCCCTGAAATCAATTACACGATTACTGACAAGGAACTTCTGGCTATCAAGTCTGCCTTTAAGGCTTGGCGGCATTATCTGCTGGGGGCCCGACACACCGTTACTGTGATTACGGATCACCGAAACCTGCAATATTTGAAAACCGCAAAAGCCCAATCCTCTAGACAACTCCGTTGGGCATTTTTCTTTGCCGAGTTTGACTTCATAATTACCTATCGACCTGGTACAAAGAACGGTAAAGCTGATGCCCTTTCTCGGATGGGAGTGGAAGAACACTTGATCAACCCTAAACCTGTACCAATCATTCCCGAACAAAGAATTCTGGGTGTAATCGCCACAGAATCCATAGAGGAAGTTAAGGATAAAGCCAGGCAACTTGTAACTCCAGCAGACATACAGAATTGGCATCTGCAGGGAAAGGACTTTGCAGTAAAGGACAACTTATTGTATTTCCAAGAACGATTATACCTACCCAGCACAGATTTACAGAAAAAAGTAATCTCTTGTTATCACGACTCTTTAATGGAAGGTCATCCCGGTATGGCCAAGACCTCAGAAAAGATCAAGCGCTACTTCTGGTGGCCGTCTTGGAAAAAAGAAATCAGAGACTTTATAATGTCCTGTGGAGTATGCGCCCAAAACAAGAGTCAAAAGGAAAGACCAGCAGGCCTCTTACGCCCTATTGACATCCCACCTTGCCCTTGGCATACGCTTTCTATGGACTTCATCACTGATCTACCTCCATGCTCCGGATACAATACGATTCTAGTAATCGTGGACTTATTCTCCAAGATGGCGCATTTCATTCCGCTCAAAGGCTTGCCAACGGCAGCAACTCTGGCCCGAGAATTTCTCGAAAACATCGTCCGACTGCACGGTTTTCCTTCGGTTCTAATTTCGGATCGAGGTAGTCAATTTATTTCTCATTTTTGGCGAAGTTGCTGTCGGTCGGCTCAAATTGATGTGAGATTATCGACCAGTCACCACCCTCAGACCGACGGACAAACCGAGAGGACCAATCAAACTCTGGAACAGTATTTACGCTGCATGCTGCAACAAACTGAAAAAACTTGGAAAGATATCCTTTGGATAGCCGAATATGCCTACAATAACTCTGTCCATTCGGGAACTAGGAAAACCCCGTTTTTTCTTTTGTACGGCAGTCACCCTCGAACCTCGGAGTTGGATCCCCTCCAAGATCTTGAAACACCAGCAGTGGACTACCTGCATTCTACAATCACCCAAGCCTTTAAGGAAGCTGTTTCTCACCTTCAAAGGGCTAAAGAACAATACAAGAAAGGAGCAGATCAACATCGGAAGGAAGCCCCTCACTATCAAGTAGGGGATCAAGTCTGGTTATCCACCAAATATCTATCTCTAAAAGGGCCACGCACATTCAACCCAAGATACCTTGGTCCCTATTCCATCACTACCATAGTAAACCCAGTAGCGGTCAAGTTGGACTTGCCCCCGCACATGAAGATACATCCGGTCTTCCACGTCTCTCTATTAAAACCCGTGCAACCTCAAACCCGACTAACCAAATCTCCAAAACCTATCCTAGTTGATGGAGAACTCGAGTTTGAAGTCAAAAGTATTATGGACTCCAAGATCTCCAAATCTAAACTATTCTACCTAATTGACTGGAAAGGCTACGGCCCCCAAGAGAGATCCTGGGAACCTGCTGAATATGTCCACGCTCCTCGCCTAATCAAAAGATTTCACCGAACATTTCCTGACAAGCCAAAACCCCCGGAGAAGCCCGGTTTGGGAGGGGCCTTGAGGGGGGGTACTGTCATTATTTCTGCTTCCAAAAGGTCAGGGTTTTCCCAACTCCCTTGGAAGCAGATCCATAACCCAGGTTCCGAGTGCCAACCAGTCCCAATTGGGACCTTTTGGACCCAGTCCTGGCGCCAGTGGCACCAGGCTCATAAATATGCCCAGTCCCAGCGCTGGAAGCGCCGGGCTCATAATGCTTGGGTGGACTTACCTGCAGCAGACCATGCTGCTTACTTGCCTGCCAGTTGAGCCTCTGATCCCCTTCTGTTTGGAACTACTTTTCCTGTTGGGTGGGGCTGGAGCCACTCCCTAGATTCAGAACACTGGAACTCTTCTGGAAAGCAGGAACTCTTTTCTTACCTAGGCGTGGCTGTGGAAGGAGACACCTAAGCACTACAGGAGGCTATTTAAACCACACCCGGTGGATGAATCTTGCTTTGCGTTATTCTGCACCCTCTGCAGCAGAACGCTCATCGTGTCTTCTGCATCCGGTCCTGGGCCTAAGGAAAAAGGCTTACCATCCTGAATCCAGTCTTCAGCAACACCTATAAAGACAAGAAAGAACAGGTTAGCATTCCGGCATCTGAAAGGCAAAGGCTTACCTACTCTTTGTGCGCTCCGGAGGTCTTCACACTGCATTCCGGCATCTGAAAGACAAAAGCTTACCAACTCTTCGCACGCTCCGGAGACCGTCGGCGCTGCATCCCGCATCTGAAAGACAAAACAAGGTGCGTTTAAAGACATTGGGGAACTTTAATACTCACGTGCCATTACTCCTTTCCACATCTAACCCAGTGGGTATTCCGGCACCCTGCAGCCGCTCCGAACTTGTACCTGCAAAATAAAAAGACAGCTAGAGCGCATCGTGAAGCAGGCAACAAGCGCTTACTTACGTGCTTCCAGGCGCTTTTATTCATCACACGGGCTCCATCTTCAACTCACTTCAGCCCGTCATCCGCCATTGCCGGAACCCTGCAAAACAAGAGACATCATTATTAAAGACTTTAAAGACATTTGAATTACTCGAAACTTACCGTTCGTGCAGTAAACGACGGACAGCAGTCCTCTGAAGTCAAGAGGCCTGCGCTACCTATCCAGTGAAGAAACTGGTTACAGCACCCTGCCCCGAGGCAGATGGAGAGCTCGGCATTCACTTACCTAAGGTGAGAGCGTTAACCTTTGGGGGTCTTCAGGAGAGGAGAAGAGGAAAGAGATGGGGACACCCCAATAACCCCAGTTCATTAACCCCATATTTTCTATCTGCAGACATCTTACTCTTCACGTCAGGCATACAGTGCACAGAGGTCCAGCCCAAAGAGCCAACCGGGTGCTACACATCACCTTTGAAGATACGGTAGTCGCCCAGTCAAGACCGGCGCCTCTGCGAGAATCAGGTGAGCGTTACAGCGAGCGGAAGTAACCGCAACTAAAAACACAGTTTTCAGAGTTAACAGCCTCAAAGGGCAAGAATGTAAAGGCTCAAACGGAGCACCCATAAGAAACCTAAGAACAAGGTTTAAATCCCAACCAGGCACCAGGAAAGGTGACGGAGGGAACACATTAGTGAGCCCTTTCAGAAACTGTGAAATTAAAGGGATTTTAAAGTAAGAACACTCTTCAGACGAGCGCTTAAAGACGGACAGTGCCGCCAGGTAACCTTTAATGGTACCCACTTGCAAGCCCCTGTGGGCCAAAGAAAGTAAAAAGGACAGAACCATGGGGATGTCACATGCAAAAGGATCTACATTCTGAACTCTGCACCAGTCGCAGAACTTACGCCAACGGCAACGGTACAAAGACTTTGTTGCTGGCCTCCGGGCCGAAAGCAACACCTCCATCACGTCTTCAGGGAGGTCCCAATCCTTATACCTCAACCTCTCAGAAGGTTGAGGGATCTGACCTCTGGATGGAGAACCTGACCCCCCTCCCGTGAGAGCAGATCGTCTCGGTAGGGAAGACGACGTGGAGGGCAGATGGACAAGTCGAGAAGGTCCTGGTACCACGTCCTCCGAGCCCACGCCGGAGCAATGAGGATCACCGGGAAGCGAACTTCCGTAACCTCCGCAGCACTTGCGGGATGACGGGGACTAGAGGAAACGCGTACAGCAGCGGGAATGACCGCTCCACCACGAACGTGTCTCCTAAGGCTCCTTTTGGAGGAAATTCCCGCGAGCAAAACCTTTCGCACTTCCGGTTGACACTGGAGGCGAAGAGATCCACTTGAAGGGACCCCCAAAGGGCGAAGATCTCCAGGAGAATCTCCTGAGCCAACTCCCACTCGTGAGAGATCGTGCTCTGCCTGCTCAGAGTGTCCGCCGTCACGTTTTCGGCTCCGGCCAGATGAACTGCCGAGATCGAAACTTCCTGCTGGATGGCCCAGAACTCGAGCTGCATCGCCTCCCTGCACAGAGGAAGTGACCCTGCCCCCCCTTTTTGTTGAGGTAGTGCATGGCCACTGTGTTGTCCGTCAGGATCAGGACATTCTTCCCTCGCACAGACGGCAGAAAAGCCTTCAGGGCTAGCCTGACGGCCCTCAGCTCCAACAGATTGATATGGAGTCTGGACTCCGACGGAGACCAACGACCGCTGACTGTCAGCCCGTTGGCATGAGCTCCCCATCCCGTGAGGGATGCATCCGTCACGATCGTCACCTCCGGCCAGGGAAGCCAAAATGGAGCCCCCTTCATCAAGTTGCCTTCGATGGCCCACCACAGAAGGTCCCGGGCGACCGAGGACGGCACCTGAATCGAGTCCGACATCCTGCCGGAGGACTGCGACCATTGCATCTTGAGTGCCCACTGCAAAGATCTCATCCGCAGGCGAGTCTCTGGCACCAGAAGAATGCAGGATGCCATGAGGCCGAGCAACCTCAAGAACTCGAACGCTGGGAGCGTCTGGGCATGCTGAAACTTGTGCACCATCTGCTGAATGTGAAGAGCCCTCACCTGGGGAGGAAAACACTGCCCCAGGGAAGTGTCGAGCACTGCTCCGATGTACTGGAGCCGCTGTGTTGGCGTCAAATGGGACTTCTTTAAATTGAGGGAGAAGCCCAGCCTGTGAAGGGAGCGACAGCTGACCGACAGATGATCCAGGACTTGCTCGGGAGAGCTCCCCCTGATCAACCAATCGTCCAGGTAGGGGTAGACGTGAATCCCCCCTTGCCTGAGATGCGCTGCCACCACCACCATGAGCTTGGTGAAAACCCTCGGGGCGGAGGTCAATCCGAACGGCAGGACCCGAAACTGAAAGTGCGAGTCGCCAACCGCGAACCTCAGGTACTTCTTGTGCTTGGGATGGATCGGCACATGGAAGTAAGCATCCTTGAGGTCGAGTGACACCAACCAGTCCTGAAGCCGAAGGGCCTTGAGGACTTGAGAGAGAGTAACCATCTTGAACTTGTCCTTCCTGAGGAGTTTGTTCAAACCGCGCAAGTCCATGATGGGTCTTAATCCCCCGTCTTTCTTGGAAATCAAAAAATAAGGGGAATACCATCCCTTGTTCCTCTCCGCTACAGGCACCAGTTCTATGGCGCCTTTCTCCAGCAGGGCTTGAATTTCCTGCGCAAGGAGCGGATCCGGACACCGCAAAGAGAGGTTCCCCGGTGGATTGTCGTCGTGAGGCCTGTGCCGAAAGGGAAGACAGCCGTGGGTTATGATCTCCAGAACACACACATCTGAAGTAATGGCTTGCCACTCTACAAGATGCTGCGCCAGCCTTCCCCCAACCGGCGAACCATGGGACATGGCCTCATGACTGAGTGGGAGCGGCTGCGGCGTTACCTGAGGGCAAAGAGGCAACTGCCCGAGCGGCCTTGGCACCACGCGTACCCTGTCGTCCACCTCTGGTACCCCTGCGTTGGCCTCTTTGACTGCCAGCTCCTCTCGCTTTACTGAAGGACGAGTAATAGCGAAAGGAACCACCCCTCCACTGCTGTCCCCTAGGACGAAAAGGCAGAGGTTGGCGAACTGCAGCGCCCAACGACTTCGCTGCAGCTTTCGAGGTCTGCAACCTCTCAAGGCTCTCGTCAGCCTTGCTGCCAAAAAGGTGCTCACCGTCAAAGGGCATGTTGAGGAGCCGGGACTGCACATCCGGAGCAAACCCCGACTTCCGCAACCACGCAAACCTGCGTATCACGGTGCTCGCCGACCTGGACCTACTGACGCATTCAGCTAAGTCCAAACCCGACTGAACATACTCACACATGGCATCCTTACCATCCTGGACCATAGCAAGGAAACCATCCCGTTCATCCCCTTCGGGAATATGTTCAGCCGCTAACGCAACACAGTTCCACAGAGTGTGCATGAAACGCGACAAGGCACAAATGGAGTTGGCCGCCTGAAGCGCCATACCACCAGAAGAAAACACTTTCTTCGCCCAGCCATCAAAACGTTTGTCATCCCTATCAGGAGGGATGGTAGGGTACGACGCCTGCTTCGCCGGGGCCGTGGCCGCCTGCACCACCAAACTCTCCGGAGTGGGGTGCCTGGTCAAGTAGCAGGGGTCGCCACTGGCTGGACGGTATTTTCGCGACAAGGATCTGCCCACCGCCGGGAGACTCTCCGGAGCAGTCCAAGCCGCCGCCACCCTTCTCTGTAAAGCCATATGGAACGGCAGAACCGGGTCAGTTGGGGGACCAACATCAAGGATGTCCGTCAGATCATCCTGCACAAACTCCCCTGGGGGAGCAGACCATCCCAAGTACTCAGAAACCCTAGCCATAAGGCGCCGGTACGAGGAATCAGCATGAGAGCCAGGCTCAGGCCTACAAAACTCCACCTCCGGAGAAGTGTCCAGTCCACTGGCATCATGCAGTGACTGTCTCAACTCGTCAAACTGACTATGGCCCGAGACAATTTCATCCGGAACCTGACTAGGAACCAGGCCATCAGAATCCTCATCCGCCTCTGAAATATAGTCCAGGTGGCGAAAAGAAGGCACCCTAGAGTGCTTGCTCTTAACCAGAGCCTTCCTAGGGGGTCCACCCGTGCCACAGGGTACCTCCGACACGAAAGGCGTCGATGGCGTCGAGCGAATCGGCGCCAGCGTCGAGAGAACCGGCATCGGCGCCGAGAGGATCGGCGTCGACGTCAGATGCAGCGCCTCCAGAATCGGCGGCGTCGACACAGCCCTCGAGGCCGGAGCCCCGAGCGTGTCCCTCGACGACCTGAGCGTCGACGGCATCGACGACTTCCTCGGAGCCAGAGCCTCGAGAAAGCCTGTCGACGCCCTTGACGTCGATGCCTTCTTCGAAGACCTCACAGGTGCACACGGTCTCGAACGCGTCGAGGACCGGGACCTGGAACGGGTACGTCGAGAAGGAGTCCCCTTGTCCGAACGGGACCTCTCCCGTGACTCGTGCCGACCACTCTTGCGAGCGGTGTCTCTCGACCTCACACGACCAACCCCACTCGGGGGCGCAGACGGCTGAGTACCCTGCGACTCAAGAATCGCCAGCATCTTCTTCCCGAAGGAAGCCCATTCCTCCGGCGTCGCACGGCTGGAGGGGTAAGCGACGTGCCGGGCAGAGTCCTCCGAAGAGGACCTGGAAGACGACCGGTGTCGGCGCTTCCGAGAATGCCTCGAAGAGGCTGAGGAGTGGCGAGACCGACTCCTAGAAGGAGACCCACGAGACTTCCGACGATGACACGGAGAGTCACCCCTCGAATCATCCGTCGAAAGCCCCGCAGACTTCGACTTCCGGGGCTTGGACACCCGACCTACCGACAACTTCTTCTTACGTTCGCGTAAGGCTTTGGACGTGAGCGACTGGCAGTCGATACAGTCATCCGTGTCGTGGGCCTCCCCGAGGCACCAGAGGCAGGCGTCGTGCGAGTCCGTCACCGACATCTTGGACCCACACACCCCGCACTTCTTGAAACCCGGACGCGGGGTCGAAGACGAAGTAGAAGACATCTTCTGAAGGATTTTCACAAAATGAACAGGTTCGAAGAACCGAGAAGAACAGAACTCCAAAGAGTCGAGGCGTTTAAACCGAGAAACACGAAGCAACACGTTCGCGGAAAAAACGGAACTGAGGCTACGGGCGTCGTGCGTCCTACTTATCACATCGGATGACGTCGGAGGAGGTCCTCGACGACGGCGCATCGACGTCATCGACGCAGGACGCAGACGCCGAAAAAAGTTTCCGAAGCAGCACAGCTGTGGTGATTACATGTCATAGATATGGAATATGTCGGAGGACCCAATCCCCTCGAAAGACCATCGATGGCTAATTTAATTTCTTGCCTGGATATTTGATCATTTATTGTCACCATTTCCTTTATCAAGCTGTTCGATATCCACTTCCAGAAGGAATTCCAGTATTTGCTCACTATCTGTTAGTGGTAGTTGGAGATACAACGTTTGGTAATATGTACTAAAAATTGTTTAAATGGCATGCTGTGTATTATGAAGTACTCCTGCTCCATCTCTCACTGACCTGGCTGGATATATTTTTCCATATGAGCCACACCAGTGTTCTACAAGATTGACCCCAGTCTTCATGAATTTTGGCTCTGAAGGCTTCATATTGTTGAGATTGTAGTCTCTGCTGCCCATTTTCCAATGTTATCTTCTCCTCAACCAACCTGTCCGTATTAAACCAATAGGCTTTCTTTTCTAGTTCCCTGATTTCATCCTCAATCCTAAGTAGGTCTTTCAAAAAGATGTTCCTTACCCCATAAGATGTTGAATTATATAATTCGCTCATCACCACTTTAAACACCTCCCAGGTCATCCCAGCATCCACCTCCTGCCTTGTTTAAATTCTATTCTTTGGGCCTCATTAGGACCCTGGCGGAGAGGGTATTACGCCAGCGTAGTGCATGGCGTACCTCTCCGCCATACTACGAGTTCCCGTAGCGCCATGGAGGTTTTCTCCGCCTGGTTTTACCAGCCGGAGAAAACCATGGCGCTACGGGACCTCGTTGTTAATTACGCCACCGTATTTTACGGTGGCGTAATTAACTCCTTCCCCACTCCCATTATACCCTATGGGGCGAAAATGGGAATGGGGAAGGGCAGAATGGGGATTGGGGATTTACCGCTCCGCCGAGGTCGGAATGGGGCGGTAAATCCGCCAACCCCCATGGCGCTATCGGCGGCTTTCCGCCATGCTTCGCGGTGCATTTAGCACCGCGAAGTCCGCCTGGGTCGTAATGAGGCCCTTTGACTTGTCCCTGTATCCCCCCCAGGTGTGCTACATAAAGTAACTCACCAGCACTAAGGCGCTAGGTTAGAAGAGGAGCCCTACTGAACCCCAAGTTTAGAGCAAGCGGAAGTGGAGAATGGTCAGAGATACTCCAGCTATTCCATTTTACAGCACTTGCACGTTTCCCTCCCAGTCAACCATACATCTATTTTCACATATTAATCATATATTTGTGTGTGAGTAACTAGAAAACTTCCCTCAACCTGTTGTAAGGAATCTGAGGCCTTCCTCCATGGGTGCATCAGCTGGAATGAACTGTCAGGTTCAACATCAAAAACACAATTGAAATCCATAGGTCATCTCTATACTGCACACATGTATCCATTACCTCCATGAAGAAATCCTCAGTATGAACGTTATAGGTCCTTTTTACATTCCCTACAATTCTAGCTATCTTCCCTTGGTCCTCCAGAAAGTGTTTATCCATCTGCAATAGAACCTGATTTGATGTACATATTAACACCCATCTGGCATAAGAGGAATTAAAAAAAAAATGTATTCATTTGCATATAGGCTCAGAAGGAACGTGAATTACAGTAAATCAAGGGATAATCTTATTAAGGGAATACGAAAGCTTTGCCTGCCCACTCTCACAAAATCATTTGATTCATGGCTATCATAAACTACCGAGCCCATACCTTGTTATTAAACAGAACCAAAGGCAGAATATATGAACACCAACCACACTACACAACGCACAGTCACACACAACTAACACCCACATGTGCAATCTCATTATGCCTATACCCGTCTCATTTTTAAGTCTCAACTAGAAAGGAAATCCCAGTTCCTTAAATGGTCCCCACATTTCCAAGTAATCGCCTTAACGTTTCTGCTTTTGCATCATGAACTTCTCATAGCTTAACAATGTCTGCAAAACCAACCAACAACTGTTTCTTCCATGTTTTCCAAACCCTTGGAATCCGTTTTGCAGCCACTACCAGTACTGTATCAATCCCAGCCCCATAACTCTCAGCTATATCACATGTTCCTAATCCTGCAAGCAAAATCATATATAAATGTTGTGAGAAACCAGAAGGTGTCTCACCTCACCCACTAGTCCCCCAAGGATCTCTCACCCAGGTGGCCAAGACATGCCCATCGCTTTTGGATCCAGTTCCGGGGGGTGGCCCAGTGCAGGAGGATCACCTGGGTGAGGGGACTTCGGAGAGTAGGAGTGGGACGCCAGATGGTGAGACACGGTATCCACTTTCCTTTAACACCTTTACCCCATCCTATCAGATACGTAGGAACTCTATCCCCCCACACCCTGTTTTCCTGCACATACACTTTCACACTGACTGCTGGCTCTGGGAGAAAAGAGACACCCGAGCAGTATACCTGACGTGTCCCAATACAAGGGTCAGGCAATTACTGACACCTGACTTCCATTAAGCTTCCCCACATGGTTAAAAGGCAGAGCAAGAAAGCACACTCAGAGCGAGGCAAAGCACACGAGGAAACAGCATTTTTGAGATGGCAGCTCAATGAGAGAAGAAAAACGGAAAAACAGGAATGTATCGCAAGCAGGGAAGTGCCCTTGACCTTTCCGACAAGAAACTGTTACTTTCAAGAGCCCTCGATATTAGAAAGCATAAGACTAGGAAACCAGGCTGAAAAATCCTGTATTGTGTGTTGGAGATACACAGGGCCCTTGCGCGTCAATAATCAAGGTGGGGAGAAGCAGCAGCCGCCGTGCTACCGTCCTTGGCTCCATGAACAAAGCAGCGTTAGTGAAAATCAACACAGCCGGTGAGTTGGAAAAGACCAATACAAGACCAGTCCGTGTTCAAGCCAAGGTCGCAAGCAGCAACATTGTATGGCGAGCGCTGGAATGAACATTGTTAAAACGCATGTGATAAAAGACGCAGGTAAAGTTGAATTGCTGATGAGCGTTTGAACTTTGAAGAGGCTTTGATTCGATACCTTTGACAGAGTGGTCCGGCACCACGTGGGTGCTCAATCAAAGGTCTCTGTAAATTGTCCAACTGAGAAGTGGCAAAAGTAAAAGTTAAAAGGAATATATTGAGAAGAGAACAAAAGAATTTTGAATCAAAATCCTGTGCTCAGTCGAATGTCTTTGATTTTGATGCAGTAAAGAAAGTTTGGAAAATTAGATAAATGTGGTCTGAGCCCGGCGGAGGGCGACCAATTGAAGGTTTTGTGTTAAAGTGGGTCTGAGCCCGGCAGAGGGGGACCCGAGGTGAACAGTGAATCAGCAGAGAAGTTGTGCATAGGAGAATCCTGAAGAGAAAATAACTTTGAATGTTTGTCGCATCAGACCCTCTGAAATAAGAGACTTTGAATGGCAAAAAGACTTTGGTAAAGAAGGTCCGGATGCTGAGATTTTGAACTGCATCTTTGTGCTAGAAAAGCCAGAGTATGTGCTAAGCTTGAGTGTGCCGCCTCTTCCCGTGCTGAAAACGTGGAGAATGGAAGCTAACGGCTCAACTATCCTGACATATCATTTCTTGATATGATATGATATATGGCATTTGTAACGCGCCTATACACAAGTGTTTGAAGGCGCGACAACACTTTTCTTTTGTATAACATTGTTTGCCACACCATTTGTATTTAGAAGTAAGGATTGGCAATAGGTTTATTAGTATAGGCCCTTTTATTTTGATTAGACTACTAGGACTGCATTCTTTATTATTTGATGGTCGTAACTTGCTACCATCTTTAGATAGGCACTTTTCAAACCTAATTGAAGTTCAATAAACACCCTTGAACTGTGCACTCGTCAGTCTTCACTGTTTGATACCATGCTTTCCTTACAATGTCCATTCCCCTACCAGGCCAGTGTACTTTACTCAGGGAAGTCTCCTGAAGAAGTGCTATCGAGATGCATCATATGGTATCCGTATCAAAAGTGCAGTTCTTATATAGATTCATAAAACTGACAGTGCAAATTGATATCCAGCGAGAATACATAAAATACATAAAACAAATCAAACATTTATTTATAGTCCATAACAGTTCCTTATGATGGTACAACATCTATTACAATACTGGCAGACATTTGGACATCTATAAATCCTTATGGATTTGTCTTATAACCAAATAGCAACTATTCCTAGTACTCTTCACCCTGTCATTGAGCCCTGGACATTCCATGTGACTTAAATAATTTAAGGCATTACAGTCTGAAAGATACAACAATATTTCCATTCGTCACTCCTTCTGTATGCCCCTGTATATGAACGAGAGATACTCATGTTTCTCCCATTACACTACACTGACATCCCTTGTTTGTGTACTCAAGTGTGCAGCTATAATAGAACCTTCAAAGCTAAGAATTAGAACTTTCCCTTGAATTAATAACCAAATTCACCAAGTTTTCTTTTCCATCCGCCCGCAGGGGAACTAGAAGCAAAAGGAAACCAATTTTAATGGTAATGAATTTGAATGAAATCATGTAGATTTACCCCTTTACACTTAGCCATGTCCCTTCTCCAGATGACCCATATCTCTAGTGCAATCCTATTGCACTAAATGCTACATCCAGCCAAATAGCTGCCTAAAGTGTATCCCTGGAACAATGTAAACAACACAAACACAATCATTTCACTATCCTGATGTGTGTCCTTTGAGTCGGGGAACAGAGTTAGTTCTCCTATTATCTAGATCTGTCCAACCCACGCCTAGCACCTCTAACTTTGAGCCAAATCAGCATCGCACCTACCAAAATCCACAGTTCACATTTGAAATAAGTTAGACACAAATCACGATTACTATCAACAGGAAAAGATCACACATAGTTCAATCTACAATCATGTCTGTCGTTTGACACTGGCATCTGCGCTTCAATTTTCTCCTCCATCGCCATGACTGGGAGCTTATGTAGGGCTGATCATCACTCGCCGCTTCCAAATCAATATGAACCTTCCCATTAGGTGTTTCATGATCTCTTCTTTCACTTTTTGCTCTGCCGTTCGACCCAGTGCCAGGCCCATGCATCCTGTGGTGAATCTAAGAAACAGGAGCTATCTTCTGTCAGAATTTAAGTTTAGATGATAGAAAACCATGCATTGCAGGTTACACAGTTTTCGTTCCATGTCTTCAAGATCATCTTTGTTTCTGAACTGCCAATTTGTACTCTGGGAAAATTGAACCTCATCAGAGCCTGAAATAATCTCTTCCCCAGAAAGCCTGTAATATCACATCTCTGGCCTCGAAGTTCTATATTTAAGGAATCATTCATCCAGATGAGGGCTTTCTGCCTGCCAACCTGTGGGCTTACTATCACAAATGTAGATGACCGCTTTGAATTTCAGGTGACCCTTGAGCCACTTTTCAAGGTAATCTTCAGTGTAAGGGATCTTTGGAATCTTCTGGGCGACAACCACCCTAAAATATGTACATCTTGCACTCCTCTCGGCTTCCTCTGCCCTCAGTTCAAGTTAGATCTCCTCACTGGGACTTTAAATGTTTGTGTACCCTGCCAGTGATATCCTTGTCTCAGTAATTCTAGAAGATACTTTGCACAGGTCCTGGCACAGCAACAAGACCTCAATCCCCACCAAGTCACTTTGCATCACTAGAAACTCCCTAATTGCTGTTAATATTTCAGAGTTAAATGCATTACCTCCATCTCTGCCGGCGGTCTGACACTAGAGTGGTTAGCCCCCGAGACCGCTGAATTATTTTGGGAGCCGGAGTTGTGCATATTTGTTTATTGTAGATAGCTGTATAGCTATATTTGTTTAATCAAGTTGGTAAAACAACTTTCCACTTTTAGATTACCCACCGGATACCCTTCATCTCAAACAAATGGTGAACGGACCCACTCACAGAGCTCGACACACACTAGACTGTATTTTCTGCAGGGATGGATGTTCGACTGCTGCCCCCGCAGTACAGATTTGATTTTGATTTGATTTGTGTATTTGTAATCACCCACGAAGGACTTAACTGTATTGAGGTGCAGATGGAGCTACAGTTGTGAATGGGAGAGACATAAAAGTAATTCAAGTCGCTCGTTCATTTTCATGTACCTAAAGATCAAACTACTGGGTGACTAAACAGAAAGGCTTTCAAGGCCTTCCGAAACTGAACAAGTGTCTGGCATTCCCTGATCTTTTGCAGTATCTTGTTCCATTGTTTGGGTCCACAAACTGCAAATCTCCCGTCACCTCGAGTGACGAATACTGACCAGAGGCTACTTAGCAGTAGTTGGTCCCTTGATCTTAAAGTCCTCACTGGTCTATAAAAACAAATTTTGTTGCTTAGATCATTCGGGCCAGTCCCTTTAAACACTTAAAGATAATACAAGCAACCTTAAATTTGATATGGTCCTTGACTGTTAGCCAGTGAAGTGTTCTACCGGGGGAGGCGACACATGATTTACTCTCCTCAGACTGCCAATCAGTCTAACTGCTACATTTTGGACCTGCTGAAGTCTGTGCAGTTGTTTAGCTGAGGCACCCATCAAACTATTGCAATAGTCTATTTGGGCGTTTGTCATGGCTGCAACCACTACTGCATGGTCTTCTTTGGGGATGTATGGTATAATCCGTCGGAGCATCCGCTATGAATGATATACGGATTGAACTTTTGCCCCCACCTGTGCATCACTACCCAGATTCTCGTACCACATACATCCCAGGTTCTTTATCTTGGTGGAGAATTGAAGTTTCTCTCCAAGCATATAGGGGACAAAAGATTTCCTTACAGCTGCCACCTGTTTCTTACATACAAACAGAATAAACTCGGTTTTCGCTGCATTCAGCTGCAGTTGATTTCTGGACATCCATCAATTTATCTCCTCCAAATCCCCCAGCAACCCATGCCCACCAGATATCTACTAAAAGCTACTCACACAAAACACCAGCCCACTTCACTCGACCACTAATGAATCTATCAGAAAAAACAGGAATAGTACCAAAATCATTCATATCAGTGTACATCAAAACCCTCCTAAAAGACGAGATGTGAAAAACAGATGACCCTGCCAACAACAGACCCATGCCAAACCTGCCATACCCAGTGAAAAACTTGGAGAACCACTTCTACAAAGAGCTACTCAATCACATAGAAAGCAACGGAGTACTTGACCAATCCCAGGTTGGCTTCAGACCCATGAGAGGAACCAAATCAGCATCCCTCTCCATATAGGACGACCTAAAAATAAACATGGATAACACTACCCAATCGGCCCTCATACTACTGGACATATCGGCTGCTTTCGACATGATCAACCACACAACACTAATCAAGAGACTGGAAGAATCTGGTATTCGAAGCACCGCACTACAATGCCTGAAATTTTTTCATTTACATTAAACACAAAAGGTATCGCCTGAGGCGTACCACAAAGATCAAGCCTCTCACCACCACTCTTCAACGTTTATGTGACCCCACAATGAAGGTCCTTCAAACCCATGAGCTGACCACTTACAACTACGTAAACAACCAACCCATCTTCAAGATAATCAGTGACCACGACCCGGACAACGCCCTCAATACACGCCTCACTGACATAAAACACCTGGATGGCAAACAACAATCTCAAATTAAACACAACCAGAACAGAAATAATGATCTCCCCACAAGAGGACAATCAAACACATGCATCCCTCATCTGGCCCACGAGCATGGAAACCCAAGTGTCATCAACATTGATACAAAAACTGGGAATACTCATGGATACTGGGTCTCACTCAAACCCCAAATCAATGCAATAGCAAATAAATGCTACTATCTCCTATGGTTAATTAGAGATATCCTCCCTTATCACAATTTCCCACACAGAACCATTGTGATAATTTCCTTGGTATTACACAAAACGTCTCTGCCTAGGAATGCCTGAATGGCTCACCAACAAACTAAAACGCATCCAAAATATTGCAGCAAAACTACTCCTGAGACTAAATAGAAAAGAACACATCACACCAACTCTGACATCTACACTGGTTACCAGTAAAGAAAAGCATAAATAACAAAGCCCTCTGCATTACCCATACATCACTACATGGCCAAGGAGATTAATTCCTCCAAGCAAAAATCACCAGATACCAACCGAGAACAGATTTAAGAACTAGCATGGAACTCCAAATAGAAACAAGACACTATAAGAAAAGAAAATGTGAAGGAACTGCCTTCTCCCATCTGAAAGCCAAACCATGGAACTCCATTGCAAAGGAAATGAGAACGAAGGAAGCCACCTAACTTTCATGAAACTAAAAACGTGGCTATTCAACTCGCAAAGAAACTTAGAGCAACTATACAACAACCACCACCATGAGCAGGCCACCTCAACCTCATACAATACCCGCTTTGACAAACTGTACGCCCAGAACAATTAAAACAAGACATAAAATAACCACGGAAAGAAACAAGACCGTGATAATATCCAGACAACCCAAAGCCCACTAACCATCGCCCTTTTCCCTCTTCCACACTCCCACACCACTCACCTACTACACACACCCAGAGGGCTAGTGAGACAACCCCACCAAAACACTCAAACCGCACATCGCTCATCAAACCAATTTACAAAACCTACCAATAATGTCTGACACAAAACAACTGAAACACTGGATTCAGCCCTTCCGCACACAAAAAGCACCAGTGCACAAAACAAAGCACACCCAGAAAGCGCAGACACCAGCTGCTCCTGGTTCTGCATACAGCAACAGATGAGCACAACATCTATTCTATACCTCTCTCCCCCCCCAATCAACCCAATCCACTTTGCCTTACAGAGAGACGCGAGCGCCTGGAGAGAATGGCATTGGTGCGCAGTATATATCAACTTAACATAACTAGAGGTCCAGAGGTCTACGTAGGGAGGGTATTATACCAACTGGGATGAGTCCTTACGGTCTTCAGAATCCCTTCGTTTCTTCTGTAATGTGATAGTACTTTTGAAAATCAGATTCCCTGCACTGAAGTTATATGAAGTCTTATGACTATTACCTTCCTGAGTTCCCCAGATGAGAGGTCAAACGATCATTACAGTCAGCAGTCACAAGCATGCCAGTCCAACATTGCCTATAGTACTGATCCCTGCAATGTGACTCATGCTCCCTCTGCTTCCTCACTTGCATTGCATTCTTTACTACACAGCCAGATCTAGCCCTCAATTACAACTCTGTATCGTGGGATACACACCCCAAGGCGGCTATGTATGTATCATTATTAGGTCCTCCTGCTATTTGTGAGGCCATTCCACCTGCATTCCAGGCACCCACAAGCTTTGCTTACAATCAGCTCTAATGTCAGGCATGGTGCACTTTCAATCAATCATCACCTTTCCCTCTATCAATGCCGGTGGGCTGTGTGTGATCCCTATTGCAGTTTGAGGTATGTGAACCTTTCCGCAGTCTGACCTTACAGCCAAATCTGTTAACAACCGCCCCTTGACTACACCTCCTGATCTCATTGGTAACGGTTGACATAGGGCACCTCTCACAAATTGCATGGCTCTTCAATTTGGCTGCAGACTGCCACCTTTTCTCTGCTTCATAATACAGGATGCTATCTTCTGCTAGGGCACAAGTCCGGTTTTCTAAACTCCTCCCAGAGCTTCCCTCGCCAGGATCCACTGCTGATGACCATCAGCAGTCCCCTTCGGTATAAGGAGAATGCTGGGTGGGGTGGCGCCAAAAGCCTTAACCATGCAGTCTTATCCTTCCTTTTCACCTTGCGGCTGCCATCTTGCTTGGGGAAATGTTCGGAGCCAGCCTCGCGGACTCCAGCAAGGATTTCTTGGTAATCGGAAGGCATCAGTGTTTGCTATATAATAAGCGCATGCTCCAACCTTCTGTACCCACTTGAGCATATTTTTGGGGTCAGGATTAGTTTTAATGCAGGATTATGGTATATATACAGGGGCCCTTCACCGAGAGCTGTAGAGGCTAGCATCCTTCTCTTTTGGCACCAAGCACGCACCGCCCCTGTGTTATATTTCTAAAATCGTTTGTGTTTGCTTAAGTATGCGGAGGTGGGAGAAATAACTCTATCCAATATTCCTTTCAGAATATACATGCTGTACCACATTAAATATGAAATAAGCTTGCTGATATGTACTAGAAGGCAGTCTTTGACCACCTCCTGGTTTAATCCCAAACAAACGCAAACACAATTGTATATTAAAATGTTTCAACAGATACCTAGTTTAAAAATGTACCTGTTTTAACACCACCAAACTTTAGTAGTATTGTGGTTCCTACTAAAAGGAGGCATTTATGTATGTTGGCTAAAAAAGAAAAATAGTTTGTAAAAGCTACTGAGTGTGGTTCAAACCATAGAAATTGAAGGACAACAAATTAGACTAGTTTTGTTAATTAAAAATAACACTTTTAATAACAGGTGTTCTTTCATATAAACAGAAAGGCCCTTAATTTATTGCCCTTCGAAGTATGAAACGTTGACATGACCCAGTTGGGATTTGAATAGGCGACCTCCTGTTAGCACATTTTTTTACATTTCATATAATAATTAACACACCAAGCCACCTCATCCATTATGACTATTTGTTTCACAGCACCCTCTCTCACCTTCCAAGCAGCCATTCTAAAATTAAATACTTACTTAAATACTGCTCTCTGAGCGACTCCTGTGGGGCAATGAGTAGCACCATGGTATGTGTTATGTATCACTATAACTGGCTTAAGACAAATGGTTTGAGTAGGTTTGATAATTTGATCAACTTTCTTATCACCGCTCAATTAGAGTAGAATCTTAAGTCAAGGTTTTATTTAAAAGAGTAAACCTCAACAAATCTGCAATATTGCAATGCCAGACTGCATTTAGGGTGAGGTGGAATGGGAGTTATTACGTTTGTACACTGCCATCTTTCCTCAGAAGTGATAACATAGCTTGGTGAGTCCCACTTTGGTTCCATTGACTCATAGAGCCAGCTAACCAGACCACACGAAAGTTGATGGCTGGTACAGAACAATGTATAACCGGCTTTCTGGAAATGAAATAGAGAAGCAATGTAAAGGCAGGTTCTTGTTTCCTCTTTCTGTTTCCTCATTCTGAAGTCTCTGAATCATTGTCTTTGCTCGCATCTCCCTTTTCACCAGTCAGCTGTTTTTCAAACTCTTCTTCACTGATTTTACCCTTCTTCAACTTCTTTAAAAGTCTTGTGTCGTTAAGCAACTCACTCATGTCTGCATCCTCGATGTCCGAGCCCTACAAAGAGGGGATATAAAAAAATGTAAACTTGTATAACAAGGGACAGACAAAAATGACACTACGGGCATTTCTTAGAGCAGTGCAAACTCGTCCACCGTAACAATTGTCAGCCTGCTGGTTCTTTCAGAAATGTATGATTTCCTTACTGTTGACCAATATTGCAGGCCTTTAAACACACATAATGAATTACTGTTTAGCCAATTGAACATTCTGATTTGCTTAATTATCCAAGGGTGGGTCCATGCTTTTCAAATCAAGGACCACAATGTTTACCAAGAGTATTCTCAAGTAGAGAAATTGAGGGATCTTCCAAGGGAGAAAGACACCACTTATTCATCTATAGTAACTCTGCAGGTTCCATTCCATATGTGTTAATGCTTTAGGATGTATTTGTAACAGAATTACATTTGCATTTTTTTTACTGCAGTAAATAAGTACCAAAAAACGAATAACCTTATGGTAGAGTTTTCCTAAAGTCCTACTGGCAGTAAGACTTTAGTAAGTTATCCCAGTGGTTTGTATATCCAACTCTTAGTATCATTGTGCACTAGGCACAGGAACCTGGTAGTGTGGCAGAGCAGTCAGGCTTATCTTAGAAGGAAGATGGGAGCTGTAGGTAAGTACACAATCTTCTCTATACAGGCACAGCAAAGAAGCATTTACACATATTTATATAAAAGATATATATTTATCATATTTACACCAGAATCACTTTAAATACTTCAGACGTTTAGGGTAGAACACTTAGGAATACTAAATAATACAATTCAAAGGGCACTTTCACTTTTGTGTTTTTTCGCGGTTACATTTGTAGCAACTTTTGAAAGGGAAAAGGTAATGTTATCGTATTATTGGTTATTACGCACTCATGCGTTTTTCAACAGGTCATAAGGCAATGCATTTACTCTGCAAGAAAATAAGTGGTTAGTGCAACATGAGCTTAGGTCAAGGTTCTAGAGACGGTTTCTTCACCTGGCAAGTCTTTAAAGTCCAAAAACGCACCCTAGCTAGAGGCAGTACGGAAAGGGCTTGTCGTCTTGAGATACAGCAAATTATGAAGAGTTCCTGAGGATTTCTTCCAGTGTCTACAGTTATTGAAGTAGCAAGTTAGCAATTAACAAAGGAGACCTAAAAACAGACTCGAGAAAGGGACACAAGCAGCGGCTTGGGTCAGAGGGAGTTGCCCTGGCCACCTCTAGGTGCACTCAACGCTCTGGAACGACTTCTTGGAATCAGGTAAACACTACCCTGTTCCCCACAGTACCTTTGGTTTGAATAAAGTGTTTGTGTTGGCTTCCCCATGATGTTGCAGCTCTGGACCCGACCTCCGTATTCCTTGGTCTGATGACGAATGGCAGGACAATGGACGTGTCTCTCAGCAGCTGTCTCGAGGGAGGACCTGTAGCAGGACTTTCAGCAACTTCTTGGTTCACTCTGCGGTTTTGGCACCTTTTCAGCAGCATCAACAAAGGACACGGATTGTCCGGTCAATCTTCTTTGCTTCCAGCAGTCCCACACTCTGGTGAGGCAGTCTGGGAGAGTTGAATCAGATCTCTGGAGTGTCCTTTTGGGTTAAGCAAAGATTTGGACAGATTCAGCATTTCCATGGCGATGCACTCGAAATGGGCAGCAGGTCTCCTGGTATTGGGCTTCCGTAGCTCTGGAAGCCCTAGGACCTCAGGTGGCTTGTTTCAAAGTTCGACTTGGGACTGGCTGTTCCCACCAGCCAAAGGGAAGGAGTCCTCTTCGGAGCTCCTCTGTCGCATAAAAAAATAGGGTCAGGACAGCAGTGGTCACATCACGGTCTTGCAAGGGTCTGGAGGCGTCTCTGGTCATCTTTTTCAGTTACTTCTGTTTCCTGTGGTCGACTTGCTTTACACTCCAGAAGCCTCACCTTTTATACAGTTCGAGCACATGCTCCTCTGCAATCTCTCTCAGCATTTTACAGAAAGGGGTATTTGACTGTCCAATCAGGACAGACAGACCCCCTGTGGGAGTTGGACCTATTCAGCACTCTGGCAGACAAAGGACAGGGGGGGGGGGTAACTCCTCCCCGCCTGCCTGCCCAAACAACCTGCAGCCTAGGCGGGGATACCTACTGGTTCCTGCCAAAGGCAGAAAAAAAGAAAGGCTAACCAGAACCACCACACTAGTAATGGCAGAAAAAGAAGGGAGGCTCCAAGTTGGTACTTGGGTGCCCCTATTGTGCACTACCAGGGCTATGAACATAGCCTGCGGTATAAAAAATACACATTAGTTGTTAGAACAAGTCCACTACCACCAGCTATAACAGGATCAGAGAGAAGGGGAGTGGGAGACCGATGGGTGAGACGCGGTATCCCCCTTCCTTTAACACCTTTCCCCCATCCACTCATGTAGGACATTACAAACCACTCCCCCAACCCCTTTTTCCACCGCCAATACTTTCGCACAACACAACGGACAAACACTAGAGCCATTTACCGGACACGTCCCAAAACCAGAGTCAGGCAAAGTCAGGCAATGGATCAGAATCACACACCTGGCAACCCTTAGCCTTCCCCAAAGGGATAAAAGGTGGAGCCAGAGAGCACATTACGAGCAAGGCGAGTACACCAGACAGCATGACGAGACGGCTCAAAGGCGACAGTTCAAACGAAGGAGAAAGGCGGAAACCGAGAGGGTGGCGAGGAGAGAATTGACCTTGCCCTTTTCGTCCCAGGCCCGCAGAACCTTCGTACAGGAAAGTCCAAGGCCTCGAACAGTAGCACAAGTGTCCTGCAGCAGATGTCAATGGTACACAGGGCAAGCTTATGCTGATAAGCAGGAGCAAGGGTATCTCCTACGCCCATGGTACTGGCATTGACTCAAGAGAAGCCGAAAGCCAAGCGTGCAACACAGCCGGTAAGTCGAGGGGAAAATCGATAAGCACCGGGCTGTGTCGAGTGAGAATCGCAAGGTGGCAAGTTTAGAACCAACGCTATTGAACTTTGAATGAACTGTGAAAAGCCACGGGAGACCTACAGAGGGAAAACGGCACCACGTGGGTGCTAACTCGGGAGACTCTGGTCGAGCCCCATATGAGAAAAACTACAAGTAGCAAAAGGCCATAGGAAGGCCCGCGAAAAAGGTCAAAGTGGTCATGCAGAGGGTCAAGCAAAATTCCAGTACCATCGAAAGACTGATCTACAAGCAAGATGAAAGAAAGGGAAGTGAATCCCATCGCAAAACTGAACATTTAGAAAACAAAGTAATTGACTCCCATTAAAGTCAAGGAGAGTCCGAGCCCAGACGAGGGATATCCAGGGGGAAGCTGAAATAGAGAGGTCCGAGTCCGAACGAGGGAGATCCAGGGGTGGAGCAGTCACCCAAGGGTTGGCAGTTGAGAGAGGCCCGAGCGAAGGAGATCCAAGGAGCTATCACCCAAAGTTTAATAAGAAAAGAATAAGAGATGCAAAGAAATACTATTGAGAAACAGATGAAGCCATCACCCGAGTACGGACAGTCAAGAGAGGACCGATCGCGGACGAGGGAGATCCAAGGGTGAAGTTTTCATCAAAACTTTATGTGGAGAGTGATATGAGAAGGGCCAGCCCAGAAGAGGGGGACCCAGGGGTGAAACCATCACCCATAAGGAACTTTGGGAACAAACCTTCAGTTGTTAACCCCTACAGTGCCAAGGACGAGATATCTCGTCCTTGGAATTGCATGTGCAGTGCCAAGGACGAGATAGCTCGTCCTTTTTGGCAAAGCAGGGATCGCTCAAAACTGTAATCCAACCCCCGGGCTATGTGAGGTGGAGGTCCCTCCTCACTGCCAGGGGGCTGGATTACCTTCAGTTCCACGTTGACGTGCGTAAAGCATGTCGGCGTGAAACTGAAAGTAAAATCACTGCAGCAGCCATTTTCGACTGCTGCAGTGAAAATATAAGGTGAGTGTTCACCTTTCTCCCCCTCGATCTCTGGCTGTATTTCAAGCCGGAGATCGGGGGAGGTGTCGTTGGAAAGGGGAGATACTCCCCTTTCCAACGACACCCTGTGTGACAGCATTGCTGACCACGGATCGGGCGCAGGGCGCTCGATGCGCAGGCAGTAATGCCCACTAGACACCAGGGAAACGTTTGTGACGTGGGGGGTGGGGGGCTGGTTACAGTAAGCAGCCTTCTCCCCCCCGGCTCGAAAGTATGGGGGCACATATATAATGACCCCTGGGGGCAGACAGGTGACCATCTGCCCCCAGAGGTGGGGGCATAACAAAAAAAAAACGTGATGGGAAGGGGGAGAGGGTTTGGGGGGCCCTAGCCACCACGGATTTTGTCGGAAAGGGTGTCATTGGAAAGGGGAGACTCTCCCCTTTCCAATGACACCCTTTGTGACAGCATTGCTGCCTGTGGATTGGGCGCAGGGCGCTCGATGCGCAGGCAGCAATGCCCACTAGACACAGGGATGTCTTTGAATGCGGGGGGGAGGTGGGGGCCCCCTCAGCCCCCAAAGCATGGGGGCTCATATGTGTAAAACCCTGGGGGCAGATGGCTGATCTGCCCCCAGGGAAGGGGGCAAAAATAAAAAAACTATAACAAAAAATTAACGGAAAGCAACGGGGTGGGGGTGGGGTGCCCTGGGATTTTTTTGCCGCCCTGAAATGGTGGACCACCTCCCCCACCAAGTGGAAAGGGAGGCCACCCTTTGTAGCCCCTCCCTGGGGGCAGATTTATGCCCCCAGGCAGGAGTACACGAGGTGGCCCCCCATCCAATTGGGGGCTGGGGGGGAGGGCCACCAGGAAATAGTGTGCAGGCCCCCCAAAGGATGGGGCCTGCAGGTTAGGGCCCCCCTGGGGGCAGATGGCTGATCATCTGCCCCCAGGGAAGGGGACAAAAAAAACAAAACAAAAAAATAAAATAAATAAAAGGGAATTTTGGGTGGGATTGGGGGGGCCACTAGCCACCAGGGTTATATTTGACAGAAAAGAGTGGTGGCCCTCTCCCCCTCACCCCAAGGGGAGATGGGGGCCCCCTTGTAGCCCTCCCTGGGGGCAGATATCTGCTTCTAGGAAGGGGCATCTGACCCCAGGGAGGGCTGCATGAGATGCTCCCCCTGCATTTGGTGTGGGGGGGGGGGTAGAGAGTCACCCCCCCAGTACATTAGAAAATTACCTGGCGGTTTAGGGTGCCCCTCCGCCCTAAAGTGTAGTGTACCTTTTCCATTTTTTTCTTTGGTTACGAAACTTGCCTTGGCGCAGAGGGGCACATTGGTGTGCCAATCTGGTGCCGGGGTGCCCAAACCTTACTGCCCCAACCACTGGGGGCCCTCTCTCCCCACCCCAAATGGAGGGGGGGTGTGTACCTCACGCAGCTGTTTGTAGGAGGCCCAGGGAGGCCTGCATGAGGTGCCCCCGCCACCCATTTGGGTTGAGGGCGGCCCCCAAAAATGGTGGACATGACCCCCAGTGGGTGGCGCAGTAAGGTTTGCGCACCCCGGGGCCAGATTGGCACATCAATGTGCCTCTCTGCACCAAGGGGAGTTGGGTTACCAAAGGAAAAAAGTGAAAATGGTGGAACGCTTTTTAGGGGGGGCTGTGGGGAACCCCAAAGGGACGGGGAAGTTGCTAATGGGATGGGGCGGTGACCCCCCCACCCGCAACGGACTGGGTGTCATGTCATGAAGCCCTCCCTGGGACCAGATATCTGATCCTAGGAAGGGATGCCTGAGCCCAGGGAGGAGTGCAGGACAGCCCCCCCGTATCTGCCCCCGGGGAGGGCTACATGTGATGCGCCGCCCTTCCAATTGGGGTGGAGAGGTGCACCCCCCTTCACATTAGAAAATTCCATAGCAGTGTAGGGGGCCCCTCAGCCCCCGCTAAAGGGCAGCTTGGCATTTTGAATTATTTTCTTTGTTTACTATACCTGCTTTGGCGCAGAGGGGCACATTGGTTTGCCAATCTGGTGCCGGGGTGCCCAAACCTTACTGTCCCACCCACTGGAGGGGCCTATCCCACCATTTTTGGGGGCCCTCACCCCCCACCCCAAATGGAGGGGGGGTATACCTCACACAGCTGTTTGTAGGAGGCCAAGTGAGGCCTGCATGAGGTGCCCCCGCCACCCATTTGAGGTGAGGGGTGAGAGGTCCCCCAAAAATGGTGGGACAGGCCCCCCAGTGGGTGGGGCAGTAAGGTTTGGGCACCCCAGGGCCAGATTGCACATCAATGTGCCTCTCTGCACCAAGGGGAGTTGGGTTACCAAAGGAAAAAAGTGAAAATGGTGGAACGCTTTTTAGTGGGGCTGTGGGGCACCCCAAAGGGTCTGGGAATTTTCTAATGGGATGGGGCATTGAACCCCTCCCCCCCTGCCGCACTGGAGTGGGTGCCATGTCATGCAGCCCTCCCTGGGACCAGATATCTGCTCCTAGGAATGGACGCCTGAGCCCAGGGAGGAGTGCAGGAAAGCCCCCCCTTATCTGCCCCTGGGGAAGGCTACAAGAGATGGGCCGCCCCTCCAATTTGGCCATGTGTGGATTCCCACGGGTGTCCTCTTTTGGGAAATTCATGGGGTTCCCCGTTTTCCTTGCTGGCTTCGACACTCTAGGCCCAAATCTGTAGGTTGCCCACATGAACAAAATGGTCAGTGGCGAAAGGCTTGGGGTTACCAGTGGGTTACCCTTTTCCTTTTGTGCCCCCGGTAGGTGCACCCACACATGTGAGGTACTGTTTTCATCGGGACACGTGTGGGGATGCGGGAAGGTAGGCCATGTGTTATTGGCTGTGTGTTTCGGTGGGTGGCCAGAGCGAAATGTCTGAGAATTGTCTTCATTTCCAGCCAATTTCAGAGACATTTCCCTGTGTCCATTCACCGAAACATGTCTGGTATTGCTTGTTTTGTAAAACACTACAAAAAATGTGTGCTTTCCTAACTGAAAGAGTTGGGGGAATGTAGCGGAGCATTGCTTTTCTCAAAATTTATGGAAGCCATTGCCGTACCAAGCCAACCATGTCCAACACAGATCTTTTTTTTCGGTCAATTTCTCGCTTTTCCCCCAATCTATGGCATTTTCCCCTACCTAGTTGTTGCCTGACCTATGCAAATCCCCCGTTCCTAAACTTGGAATTTTGTCTACTTTTCAGAAATATATGCCTTTCTGTCCTCCAATTCAGCTTTCCTACCCTTTTCTTCCATTCCGTCCATGCATGTCCAATTGGCAAAAATCGCCTACCTCTCACAAAACAGTTGATAACCACATCAAAATAATTTTTCTTTCGTTTCCACTCAACCTGTTCTTGAAAGCCAGGAAATTGGGGAATTCAGCCCAGTAAACCATTTGTTCCTAGCTCTTACAAAGAAAAAACCACAGGCTTCTTTGTACATCATTTTATTGCCATTGTTTGAAAAAACCTAAAATTCGCACCATTTTTGCTTATTTTCTTTCTCTCACCCCCTTACAGCAACCTAGGATTGTGGAAAAAAAAGGAGCCAAATTTGGCCGAGATATCTCATGTAACAAAAAGGTTACAAGGCTTTGAATGGCCACATAACGAAATCACTAAAAAAAGGCCTTGGCACTGGGGGGAAATACCCATGGAAGTTAAAAGGTTAAAGAAACTTTTGTTTTTGATTAGCTGAACACATCAGGCCCGAAGGCAAGAGACTTTTTAAGGAACCGAGACTTGGCCATCGACGGTCCTGAGATCTGTTAATGGAACTGTCGTCAAGTGCTAGAGAAGTCAGAAACTGTACTGTGCTCCACTAACTCCACCTTTCCCCATGCTCAAAACGTGGGGAAGACAGACCCAGGCTAACGCCTCCTGATTTATCACTTGAGAACACATCTTTCTTTTTCTACATGCTTAACCCCAAACCCTTTTGTATTTAGTTTAAGGAATTGGCAATAGGTTTTCTTAGTATAGTTCATTTTTGTTTTGACTTGACTCCACTAGGACTGCCTTATTTTCATTTGATGGTCAACGCCTGTCCCCATCTTAGATTTAGGTTTTTCCAACCCGCATACCACCTTCATTGTCTTGAACTGTGATCACTTGTGTCTGTCTTACTTGTTGTCACCATGAGTTCTTCACAGTGGGGGTGTGGCCTGAGCCCATGTGGTGAGGCAGTGTAGAAACTGAGCTCCTGCCATGATCCTGAATGATCCTGCTTTTTCAGCGGCAAACATGAAGCTAGCCACACACAAGAACACCTACTTACTGGGGACGATGGCGCCCTGCTGGGGAGTGTGAGCCCGACCTTAATCAGACTGGTATTGCCTGTGAACAAGGGTCCGAAACACTGAACCCAAAGAAAGGAATATGGTGGCCGGAGCTGCCTTTTAGTAGGAGGGGAGGAAGCACGGCAAAGCCGTACAACACAGCGCACCCTGTATGTCCGGTGGGCTGGCAGGGCACACCTGTGAACGCTGCTGGGGGCCGCTTGGATTGCTGCCCGATTAGCTCCTGAAGAGCGGTTGCCTGGCAGAAGCACATGCAGCACTGCTGCTTGTGTGCTGCCCACCCCGCGGAGCAAGAAGACTGGTGCCTGCGACCACCTGCTCGGAGCCGCGACGGCCAAGCTAGTAGGGTGCCTCTCCCCCGACGTTGATCAGACAGTGCCTCAGGGGGAGGGCAGTCATGGCAACGGATGCCTGGTGCCGGAGGAGTGGCCAGGGAGAGAGCGGGTGAAGGACCACGTACTATCTTTAAGAGGCCCGGCGGGCCAGAACGGGTGCGGCAGAGAACTGGGAAAGACCGATCTGCTGCGCGGCTGAGCTCCATGGTAGGAGATTGTAGATTACCTTTCCTGTGTGTGCCTGTTGCTTCTGGGCGGACCTCCTGGAGACAGATGCTGGTGGCATCTTACCTGGAACCCTCGCTGTGACCTTAACTGGATTAATGTTACATTTGCCCCGGCTGAGATCGAGGGGGCCGTGAAGGAGTGCCTAACAGTAACGAGATACCTGCAGAACTACTGGCTGTGGCACTGAAGCTTGGGGCTTGTCCTGGGCAGAGAAGGGGCACGGTAAGAGCGGGACAGGGTTGGGCTGCTATCCATACAGTGAGATGACTGGGCTACAAGGAACACACGCAAAAAGTGCTGGATGTGAGGTGTGGACTGTTCTGCGAGCCCGATGGTCTCAATGTGCACGTGCCTGTGGGCCTAGAATACTCACGTTGGCAGATACCTGCTACCACCGACATAGGGTCGAGCAAGTACAGGGTACAGGAAAAGGGGTGATATTGATGGGATTGCCCTAGCCCTACTCAGCAGCCTTTTGTAATCATGGACTGGTAATGCAAGGGTCGGAGTGTGTGAACTGCAGAGTAACTCTATAGCTGGCATATGCTGGTGCTCTGGGGACCAGGATCTAGCGTCTGCAGCCGATGTTGCCTCTGGTACCGGGAGCAGTGGATCTGCTAGTTGGTTGGTTGACCTTGTACACCTGGACCCTGCTCATCTGTCACATACAACATAACACCTTCAGATGGGTGAGGGAGTACGGCATGCTGGAGAAGCTAGAATGTAACTGTTGCGCTGCTAAGCACGTACATCGCTGACTGTGGCAGGACACTTGACTGGGTGGTGCTTGCTGCTGTGCTGACAGTGTTGAGCCAGGGGGAGTGCATATAACTGCCCTCCTGGCTCAGACGTTCACTGCTGCAACAGGATTGCGACAACTGGTGGAAAGGGTCACGGCGGTTGCGACTGAACTGAAGGAAATGAGGAATTCTACAAAAGTCTCTAATTCTGGACTTGGAGAGAAGGAACAACGCCTTGGAAATGCGGGCTGAGGATGCCGAAGGGAGGGCCCGACGAAACATACAGCTGCTTGGGCTCCCGGAAGGCTTGGAGGGCTCGGACCCCACTCAATATGTTGAGAACCTATTACAGCAGTTAATAGGCCCAGGGAACCTATCGCAAGTCTCATTGCAAAGATTCTGAACTTCCGAGATAGAAAGGTGATTTTGAAACACTCCAGAGAAGGCGGTGAGATCCTGAGGCACAACTCTAAAGTCGCTATCTACCCGGACTACACACCAGCGTTACAGAGGGCCAGGAGCTCCTTTGTGCCGGTCAAGGCGAGACTCAGGCACCTAAACATTAAATACATGCTAATATATCTTGCCAGGCTCAAGATAATTAAGGCAGGGCGCACTTCCTTGAGACCCCTGCAGCTGCTAATATGTGGCTGGAACACAACAACCTGGTCAGTGGTGAGAAACCTGGCACTTGACCCCATGGGCGCCATAGCTGAGGGCGGTCACACAAATTGGGAGGCAGACACATGGGCATTTATGTTGCAGTACCTGAGCCACCAGGGGTGTCAAAAGGGGGTATGGTTGGGCGACTATGCCCTGAAGGTCATCCTACAGGAAGATACACCTCATATACTTGTAATGAAAATTATTGTTGTGTTATGTATGCTATATGAAATATACGCCCCCCTGAACAAATGAAGGGAGCGCCGTTTGATCGCTCATCAATGGCCTTGTTGGAACGCTCCATGGATAGGCGGGTGGCTATCACAATGCAGTGATTGATTACACAGATTACTTACCAAGGAAGGCTGTTGCCATCCAGAAGAATGGATGATCAGATACTCACCAAGGATCTGTAGGGTGTACCGGCACTCAATTTGGTGTAATGCTTGTGCTGAGTGAGAAGATAGAAGACCTTCCCTATAATATACCCCACTGGTCTACTAATAGGAAGGAGCCAGTGGAGAAAATCACCTGAAAGGGCCTGTTCACAAGACCACAGGAATGCCAGGCCTACTTCAGATGTCACCGGGTCTATCGGGTGAGGCTCGACAGTACCTCTCCCGGAATGTGCTTGGAATGTACTATGAGGAGACAATGTCTGAGTAATGTCCACTAATGGTAATACCCAAAGTTGGATGGGTATCTTACCTAATGCTCCTAGCAGTCTGACTTAAGTTCCAGAAAAGAAAAGAGAAGGAGGAAACAAGGAGGAAAGGTTAGTTAGGGGCTATACCCATATGGAACGAGGGTCTGGTGTCGGGTTGGTGTACACAGTAGAAGGCAGGAGAGCGTCCAATGTCCAGTACACTTTTACACAATGAAGAAGGAAGGTAGAATGAGGCAGAAGCAGTGTAGATAGAGTTCAATGAAACAAGATCATGGCAATGGGAGCAGTCCAGAAGGAGCCACAACAGCCCTGTAGTAAACGGTAAGGATCTCCCCTGGAGCGAAACGAGGGGAGCGCAGAATGCCACCTAATGTTGGATCGGTGAGTGGAATCTTCAGCAGGAGGATGCCAAAGCGAAGTCTTGGACGGGCCGAGGTCGTAATCCGCGCGGTCAAGAAAGTACAAAACGTAAGAAGGAGGAATCCGGGGACAGACTGAGATCAAAGGCGCCGACAGCATCAAGGAACAAGGGTGGAGACAAGAGAAGTCTGGTAGGCAGGCAGGTTCAGTAACGGTTATCAAGAAAGCAGGACGCAAGGAACAGTAAACCAGGAACGCCAGTCACTTTGATTAGAAGCACCCAACCGTGAAACGAGCTGTGCTTTATGAGTGCCTGATATGGCGTTGCCCAGGCGACGCCACGTTCCACGTCAGGTGACCGGGATAGGCTCCGGAACGCAGCGCCGTTGGAACGCGCCTAGCATAGGCAACACATTGCCATGGCAACGTGCCATACAGCTTCCAAAGTGCATATACTGGGCTACCAATGGCCAGACACTTCAACAGACGGCGAAAACGGTGTGATGGGAATGCGCTGCGAGGTCCAGCATGGGTAGGAGGCACGGGAGGCACGACAGTGGCTGGTCTGTTGCTAGCTCCCATTACCCGACACAAGGTGGCCTGGATAGGCCTGAATGGTACAGGTACACATGAGCACTGCACGTACTGTGCTGTAGCTGGGCGAGTTTATATGGGTTGGTTTGTTGTGTTATTGGTTTTATGTTATCCACGCATTTTGGATCGTAAGCTTGTTTTCAGCTTTCACTGGTCGGGTGGGCTCAGGCTGCTGGGGCTGCGAAGGCGAACACAGGGTTGCTGGTCTGCTGGGATTGGAACATGGGGTAGTGGTGCATGTGGGGACGGGCTGGTGGGCGGATACCTAATCTATGACCACCATTAAAGTATTAACCTGGAACGTGCGTGGGCTGGGCACGTACCTGCGCAGGAATAGAGTGAAATCTTTCCTGACACATCCATTGCCTTGCTTCAGGAGACCCACCTAACGGCTGAGGAGCTGGAAAAGGTTTGCGAGTGCTGGGGTGGGAAAGGGTACGGGGATACATACTCTAAATACGCTACCGGGGTGTTTACCTGGATAATTGACACTTTGCCATTCCAGCTGCTGGAGATGGAGGTAGCCAAGGAGGGGAGGTACCTTATACTGCAGGGTTATATCGATAACACAGAGGTGTGTATAGTTAATTCTTTCTTCCCAAAACATGGAATCCCATCCCATGTACACACACTTAGTTCCTGGGTAGCACACCACAGGGGAAGCTTCTTCCTATGGGGAGGCAATTTTAATTGTGCTGGGGATCCCTTGCTCGACAGATCCTCGGTTCCCAAGGGAGGGCAATTATCTGCAGCTACTGCACTTAATTGGGCACTAGCTAACCTAGATTTGGTGGACATATGGAGAGAGCTGAATCCTGAGGGTAGGGGCTACTATTTGTGTTGGGCAGAGTCAGATGGCCGATCTGTGTGGGGCTGAATACTTGGGGGGAACAATATCAAACCAATCACCTTTGGTGGTTAATTGGAACTTGGGGAGCCTGTGACGCCCCATCCTGATGTGGCGTATGCACTGAGTGACCAAGGCTTCAGAGACAAATTGCAGAAGACGCTAGCAGAGTTTCTGGAACATAACGTGGGCAGTGTGCAGCAGTGGGGTACTGTATGGGAAACCCTGAAGGTGGTGGTCAGGGGCAAGGTGATAGCTAGTGTATTACAAGAACACCGAGGGCTGAACTGGAAGCTCTAGAGGACGAGATACGTGCTCTGGCGGCCCAGTGCGGGGAGCTACAACAGTGTTAAGAGAGGCTGGCAAAAACCTGGTACCGCTGTCTTGAGGCATGGGAAAAGTTGTCCAAGTTTGATTATGTCACAAAAACCACCAGTCCACATGCAGACAGAGGGAGATAGGCCGGGTAGGCTTTTCTCATGGCTGTTTATGCGGGAACACCCCAGACACCTAACCACCGCGCTGCGGGACAAAGATGGGAGCATATGTAGGACACAGTCAGGAATCAATAGCATCTTTTCCAGGTTCTACTCTCGACTGTACAAGAGGACCTAGAGGAAACATTCTCGGAGATTGGTCCTTCCCAAACTAGAGAGCGCACAGCAGGTCACATTAGATCAGCCCATCATGGTTGATGAAGTGCGTGATGCGATTGCTTCACTTGCCACAAGTAAAGCTCCCGGCAGCGACGGACTTCCACTCGAATTTTACAAAGCATACAACTCGACACTGGCTCCTTTGTTGCTCAAGGTATATGAAGAAGCCTATACCAAAGGCACACTCCCGGCAAGCATGCAGGAAACCCTAGTGGTCCCAATAGGTCCCAATACCTAAACCCGGGAAACCCACAGATGAATGTGAATCGTTTTGGCCCCTAGCTATGCTAAATTATGGCATGAAAATATTTACAACGATTTTGGCAGGGCAGCACCGTAGAGTGATTGCGAGCCTGATACATAATGACCAGACAGGCTTTATCCCTGGCTGAAGCACTGCCCTAAATTAGCGCCGACTGTAACACATCATCGTACAGACCAATGAATGCCCTGAACATTGTGTGGCGGTATTGCTAGATGCGATCAGAGATTTTGATTCACTTTATTGGGAATGGCTCTTTGCAACATTGCTGGGATATGGGAACAGTATTTTAATTCGGTAAAGATTTTATATGCGTTTACAATTGACAGGGTAAAATTTGGGAGGCAGGTATCGGAAGCATGGGACATTCAAAGGGAAACACACCAGGGATGCACGCTGTATGTGCTGGCACTGGAGCTGCTTGCGGTTTACCTACGCCAATAATTTTTGGGGGCGGGTATTTGGGTTGAGGGCACTAAACACTTAATTTTGCTGCATGCGGAGGATGTCCTGCTGTATATAGTGGATCCACAACATAACCTACCAATAGTCATGGAAGTGCTGGATAACATTGCTAAATTGTCTAGGATATCCTTTAACTGAGAGAAGTCATGCATTTTCCCGCTGGCCGGTCTTAAGATTGAGGCCTTGCCTAATATGGGACTCCCTTGGGAGGTTGGGGCCTTTCGCTACTTAGGTGTACACATTATGCACACACCTGAAGACAAGCACACACGCAACACAGTCAGTGTATTACCAGGGCTGAGGAGGTCAATATCCTTTTGGTCTAGACTTCCACTCTCACTAATGGGCAAGGTAGCATCAATGACTCCTCCTTTCGGATTAATGGATTCTCTGGTGAGGGGTTTCTTATGGGGCTCAACTCGCCACAGGATCGCCCTGGCAACTCAGCGTTTGCCATATAAGGAGGATGGTGTGTAGCTTCCAAACCTGGAAGGTTACCATCTAGCGGCACAACTTAGTTTTGTATCAAACTGGCTATTAGATGAGGTCACATCTGAGTCGGTACTGTTACAGTGGCTAGTGGCCCCTGCCCATCTCAGAGAAGCATTATGGCTGCCATCGAACTGCCTTGGCACTACACCATTTTTAATCAACTTGGGCAGGAAGGTATGCCATAGAGCACTGAAATTCACGAAACTGGACTGCCCATACTCACCTGGCCTCCTGATAGTGGCCGTTGTATGCAGGAACAGGGAGGAGCTTACGATGGCACGACGTTGGGAGGGTTGGGGGTATTCAGTATAACACCAAAAGGCAGAGATAGAGACCACTACGATTCATTGCAACAGCGAAGAGAGAATAAGCTGGTTGTTTGATCTGATCAGGTGTGAACTTATTACTTGCAACTCGCAATTCAAGAGAAGTGTTTCTGCCTCAGAAGAAGAGCCAAGTCTCGAAACACGTGTCAGGCTGATTGTGTGAAATAATTAAAAGATGTACAACTGTACATATAAATTATAGTGTGTGGCGCAGTGTGATTGGTTAACCTCATCTAATATTTACCACAAAGGCTACTGTTCAAGAATCATTGTTTAAAAAATATATATTTAAGTTGTTTACCAGGAACCAATTACCCTTCATTAAGTGATAACATTTTTTATATTAGTTTGTTTCTACATTTTTATTGCTTTACTTTTAGAATAGGTTTATTTCCTTTCATTATCCATCCAAATGTAAAAATCGCCAAAAGGAGAATTCTTTATTCTAAATAAAGAATATTTTTCATAAAACTTGCACTGGTGGACTCTGTACAGTGCTTCATTTAAACACTACCATACATATACCACTTCCATGCAACTCCCTCCCATTCTTTTTGCTTTAGTTCATTTAATAAAAAAAGCCATTTAGTTACAACAGACAAGATCGAGGATGAGCCATTGGACTACATGCAGCATGTATATCGAGTAGCCCTCGTGGCAGCTCCACTGGTTTTGGAAGTTCTTGGTGCGGGTATAGAAACGTCCATCTCCCTCTGATGAATAGCTAAGAATGATATACTGTAGTATTGGGCGACATAAGACATTTCACATAGAATTTAAATGGCAGAATTGGAAGAGCGTTCGGCAGGTAGTTTCTCTGTGCTCTTCTTACAATGAAATTGCCCTTCATTTTCAAATAAGTGGTATGGGGCTTAGAAGAGAAGACCAAAACAGATTATCTATGGAGTCAAATGGAAATCTGAAATGCAGGCGGGATGGGCAGAGTGCCACCATTCTCTGATTAAAAAAGTTAACCGTAGAAAACCAAACTCATAAGTCTGACCCAATGACCAACAGACATAAAGTAACTGAAAACCAAGTGTCCAAACAAAGGTTTGGCCAGCACAGTTTCTAGATCCGAATGCTGTTCCCTCAAATCTGAAGAAGTTCAAAAAGGTGGCTCCTCAATGGAGGACTTTTAAAAAAAAAAGACAAAAACTAGTTTCTGCATGGTTCTGGCTTCAGTCTATTATTCTCTTAAAATGTATAAGACCTTACAGTACTTTTCAAAAAACGTACCTAATGAATTACAGAACCAAACTAATTTTACAAAAGAACATTCCCTTCCCTCCCCACCCACCGAACCATTAAAGCACCCCTCTAGACTTCAGTCTGCTAACAACACTCCTACCCATAACTATCTTTTAGTCTCCATCCTGGAATAGTGTCCGTCTTGTTCTAAGCTTAAAACAATGATGGCCCGAGAGTTCAGGTGCCATATCGAAGGGTTTCAAACTGTTCAGAATTTCCTCAAAGTCCCTTTAATCAATGCCGTCAACTTGTCCATCAAAGCTACCCAGATCTTTTGGGCCACTGGCCCACTGACAGGGCCTTCATCTTCCCCCAAATGGATGTGACTACAACCCTAGCTGCTAGAACCATACACTTGACCAATCTCAACAATGCTTCTCTACCCATCCATTCCTCAAGACCCAGCATTATTACGGCTTGAAAATGCACCTCGTATATCGTCTCCTCAATCTCACTCCATAGGCCCGGTCAAGTTGCCATAATGTGTGCTAACTTTCTGTCCTGTTCACAGCCCCTCCAACATAGACCATCTGCTTCTGGGTTAAACTTGCATAACCTATCTGCAATGCAGTACCATCTGTGCAAGAGCTTAATTTGAGCCTCTTTGTGCTGTGTGCAAATAGAGCAGTTCCATACATTGTGAAAGATACCTTCCCATTCTGCCTGTGAGAGATCCCTTCCCAATTCGATTTACCATTTGTGCTTGAAGGGCCAATTATCTTTTCCCTGAGAATCCATAATGCACCTGTATACCGTCCCAATCAATCCTTTCATACTTTCGGCACCCTTTAGAGCTTTTTGAAGGGTCGCAAGTGTTCTCGTTGCACCCTTTTTAATGCTGGGGTTCTGCACCTAGCCTTCGAACCTGTTGATATTTGATATGACCTGATATGATATTTTATTTATATTGCGCTGGTACACAAATCTGTCCGCCTCTTCCAGACCAAAAGCCTCCTTGCATTGCTCAAAGGTCTTACAATATCCATCCCTTATCATGTCCCCTAATTTCCTGCAGCCCTTTCTCTTTCACCTATCGAAGCCCTTGTCCCTCAGGGATGGTGGGATTGTTTCCATTCAAAGCAGTGAAAGGTGACAGGAATGCCACCACTCTCCCCAGTTTGCTTATTATATCCCATGTTCCCAGTGTGCCCCTGAAGATTGGGTTCATTTATAACCCTTTGGCTCTCTGCTGCTTGCGTAGCCGGGGTTGCTTCTATAGATGTTGACCCGGTATGTCCTGCTCGATGAACACCCAATGCTTGTTTGATTCAGGCTGCGACCAGTCTACAAAAAACATGTATTTGAAAGGCCAGATATTAGCTCAATAGGTCTGTTCAGCCAAGTTCCCCTTTGTCTTTATTAGTCACCATCATCTTCTACTTATTCTCGGCTTGCCCGTGTCCCTCCCCCCACATATGAAGTCTGTGATGGACTGTTCAATGCCTTTTAAATTTGCCCTAGGGTTGGAGATTGGGACATTTCAGAAGAGGTAGAGCAGTCTGGGTAGCAAGTTCATCTTGATCACGGTCTGCTTTCCCAGCCACGTGAAAGAGCGTACTCCATATCCCGAGGTCGTTTGTTATTTCTCTAAGAACAAGAGAATAGTTAGCCCCCAATTCTGTTCCCTTCTTTTTCAGATTAAAACCCAAATATTTCACTTTTCCTTTAGCTTCCCCGAATGGCATGCTCTGCCGGAGCGTCTTTATTGTGGTCTCTGTCCCTGTTAAGTTTAGGATCTCTGACTTACCAATGTTCACCTTAATCCCGGATCCCTCTTCCAAACCACCTAATTTCCTCCATGACAGCCTCAATTGAGCAGGCTTGTGAGGGCAACGTATCAGGTTATCATCAAATAAGCTAACTTTAAATTCCGACCCTCCCACTTTAAACCCTTGTATGCCCTCATTGATCCAAATGTTAATGTTAAAGGATATTTGTACCGTGCACTATCACCACCGGAATGGTCCCCTGGTGCTCTGGCGGCTCTGAAAAGGGACAAAGGGGAGGTTAATTAGTGGGAATGAGCTGGAAAAGTGCAAGAGAGCAGTGATGTGCTGCTGGCAGCCTCAGCCCTGTGGGTCTGTTGGCTGGGCTTGGGGTGTTTTACGGTCTGTAGTCGTTGTGTGCTGTTGTGCAAGTCTATGTGTGGTTTGTTTTGTTGTTGCAATGTAGTGAAGTTTGTGCGGATTGCTGTAATTAGGCTTGTGGTTGTGTTTGTTAGAGTTTGAGAGGTCTATGCGGAGGGCTGAAGTTGTTAGTGCATTATTTAGTTGGCATTGCTGTCCTTGCAATTGTGTCAAGGTGTGATGCCCGCTATCATTCGCTATTCCATCCAGGTGTGGAATTTGTCATCCCTGACAGTTTCATTCAAGTGTAGCACATGCTAACATTCTCAACTCTGTCTAGAAGTGACGGAAGCTAGAATTAAGGATGACATCTAAGTGTGGCACATGCTAACCTTCATATTCTATCTAGATGCGATGAGGGCTAAAGTTAAGGATGACATCTTAACCGGTCAAGTGGCATAGCGAGTAGATCGCTCGCTTTGACATCCGTGCAAAGCCTGCTAGTGCAGGTTCGAATCCTGGCGGGGCCAAACTCAGCCTTTCATCCTTTCGAGGTCTATAAATGAGCACCACAGATATCCGAGGGTTCGTAGCGTGATATAAATGCCACCTGGAAGATCTAAGGAGAGAAAGACAGCATTCCATTCCGAGACCAAAATTACAGTCAAAGCTGGCGTAAGGGGCTCAAATAACAGAAACAAGGGATGGCCCAGGACAACACGTGTGGCAACTCAAAAAAAACTGAGGCGAGTGAAATTGAAGTCTCTCAGTTCAGAGTCTCATTGATTCACAGTCTTTGTGAAGCAAAACCTCCATCTAGTCCTGCAAGAAGGAATTCATGGTATCGTGGGTGATCGCCGTAAGTTTTTCATACATAAAGATCGCCCAGAGTTTCGCTAACCAGTCAGCTTTAGAAGGTGCCGTAGCACATTTCCACCTCTGGGCCACAGCTAGCCTCCCCGCCCGTAGCATGGCCTGGACCACTCGTGAAATATGCGATTCTTCCTCTTCCGAGGACCGCACCCCAAAAAGAAGCACCAAAGGTTGCAAGGGTAAATCAGCCCCCATAATCTCCTTAATCCAGCTCAGGAGTTCAGACCAGAACACCTGAACAGAAGGGCAAACCCACCAAAGATGAAACCAGGACCCACCCTGACCACAACCTCTCGGGCAGAGCGGTGAGGGCCCCGTATACATTTTGGCCAATCTCTCCAGAGATAAGTGCCATGCGTGGAGCATCTTGAAATTATGTTCCATTGCCGCCGTATATAGGGTCCCCGTAAAGAGGACCTTCAAAATGGCCGACCAGGTATCCTCCCCTATTTCCCACGCCTATCCAACCCTCCCATTGTTTCTTAAAAGGCTGCCTAAGCTCTACATCTGTCGTTATCAGCGCCTTGTAGATTTTAGATAGAGACCCTTTCCTACTGCTGGAGTCAATCACCCTCTCTAGCGGAGTGGGGGGGCGGATGAGGTCTTCGACCCAACGGGGGTCAGTCATAATGCCCTTCACTCGTTATTAAATTATTATTATTATTATTATCATTATTATCCAAGTGTGGCACATGCTAACATTCACATTTCTATCTAGAAGTGACGGAAGCTAAAGTTAGGATGACAAATCCGCAAATTACTAGTGCAAATAAAATGGATGGGCTTGGAAAAGTGATCATTTACACTTATTCTATCTTATTAGGGGCAGCATAATGCGCCATGATCATGTTGCACATCTTTGGTCCCAGGCCCACCTTTTTCAGAATTCTTTATGAAAAGGACCAATACACCCAGTCAAAAAAGAAATGGCTGTTCAGGGGCTCGCTTGTTACATAAAAACTTATTTTGAGAGTTTGGAAATCTAAGGTGTCTCCGAAAGAGGAGGATTGGTTAGAGGAAATGTTTAAACTTGTTGCTATGGAGAGAAAAAGCGGTATAGGATGATTTTACCGTAAAATAATAGTCGCAATGACTAAATGTTCTAAAAATGCTACCACCAAAGGTTCGAACAGCAAAAGTTGGTAGAATTGAGAAAAAAAAGAAACTGGGGCTGCGGGGGTGTTCTCCGCATTGCCCCGCTTACTATACTGTATGGTATAGTGAGCAGGGGTTGCGGGGGATCACGGAAGTGAAAGGGAACTGGCACTGCAGGAACCCAACGTGAAGATGAAGGTAAGTGGGGTTTGTTTATGTTGGGGGGGTGGGTGGGGGTGTGCTGAGGGTGTGGGTGTGTTGTGTGTGTGGGTGTATGTATGTGTGTGTGTTCGCATGAGAAAGGTGCAAACTTTTGGTAGTTTGCACCTTTCTCATGCAAACGTTTTGTCCGCGGTAGTTTCAGCCGCGGGCAAATCACTTGGATTCGAAAATAATATTTCACCGACTTAAAAGAACCTTATTTGAGAAGATTTTGGGTAAAGTCATGGAATTGCACTAACACTGTATTTGATTCTGTCTGTGGGGGCTAACTTGTAAAGTTGTACATTTTATAAATTGCAAATAAAATACAAATACAAAAAACAAAAAGCTTTCTCGGCATCCAATGCCAGCAACACTGCCTGCTCCTTGCCCCTGTTAACTCTCGATCAGCACATTTATCTTCCTGGTGTAATCTCCCATTGGCCTATTTTACGCGAATCCCGTCTGGTCCCGGTATATAAACGCAAACATTTTCCCAATCTATTAGCCAGAATTTTTGCAAAAATGTTTGCGTCTGGATTAAGTGATATAGGCCTGTACGTCGTGCATTTGCTTGGATCTTTCCCTGGTTTTGGAATGAGAGCAATAGTTGCCTCAGTCGTGGAATTTGGGAGTGTGGTCCCCTCCTCCCCAAATGCATTGAAGAGAGCTAGCATAGATTTTAATAAATAGGTGCCATCTCCTTATAAAAAGGCAGGCGTGAGCCCATCAGAACTCTTGCCTTGTGCAAGACTTCTGATCACCTCCAACACTTCGTAACTCGCTATTGGTCGCTCCAGCCACTCTTTGTTCTTCTTGGGAATACTGGAAAGCCTAACAGATGATAAATATCTGTCCTGGCTTTGTTCTTTTGTCCCTTCCGCTGTGTTCAGGGAATTCCAGAAGGACTTTATCTTATGCTCTTCTTTTCTGTTGTCCCTCCCCTCCTCATCTACGATCCTCTGGATATGTGCACGGTTGTCCCGATTTCTCAACCTATTTCCCAGCCACCTGTCTGCTTTCCCCCCCGTTTTCGTAAAATCCCCGCTTTGCCGTCAGCAAAGGTTTCTCCGCCTTGTCTACTCCAATAGTTTTAAGCTCCCCCTCTCTTGAACATTAGCTCCCTGTATTTCAGCCATGATTGCTTCACCCTATATTGCTGTTCCACCTCCTCTACCTCTTATATTAATTTTTCCTTCTGTTTCCCAACTCTATTGAGGGTTGCAACTGATGATACTACGCTCCCCCTTGCCACTGCCTTCATAGCGTCCCAATGGGTGCCCACCTACGTAATCGCCACCTCATTGTGCCTATAATACTCCTCGAGTGCCTCCCTCAGATTGTCTCTCAATAGGGTATCCTTCAGCACACGATTGTTTAATTTCCACACGCTCTGAGGCCTTTGTTCCCTGCCCGTCTGAGTCACCATCACCATTGCTGAATGATCAGACATGATACTGATCCTCAGGTCTACCATCGGTATGTGTCTGAGCGATGTTGCCATTGTAAATGCAGTCAATACGAGAGTAAGACTTATGCACTGCTGAAAAGTGAGAGTGGTCTCTGGCCGCTGGGTGCATATGTTTCCCTGTGTCCACTAGCCCCATGCTGTACAGTTCTTTCTTAACCCTCGCTGAAAACGTACCCAATTGGGGGATCTTGGACTGTGATCTGTCCCAGTCACCATCCATGACCAGATTCCAGTCTCCTGCCACAAAACACCTCCCCCTCCCTAAACTTGTCCAGTGCCTGCAGGAAAGCTAGAACGAAGCTTTCCTTCCCGTGTTAGGAGAATATACAGACGCTATTGTGATGGGTCTGTCTTCCATCCTACCCTTCAGTATAACATATCTCCCCTCCTTGTCCCTAGCCCTAGTCGTCACTGTGAAGTTAATACTCTTGTGTATTAATATAGCAACTCCTGCCCTTTTGGATGTAGCACTAGAGTGACTGTGTACTGGATACTGCCTGCTTATTATCCTAAATTGGTCTTTGTGAAGTAAATGCATCTCTTGCAGTGCAACCATCTCGGCCCCCTCCAGTCTTAATTCCCGCAACAGTTGGGCTCTTGTTTTGGCTGTTGAGCTCTCTCACGTTTCCTGATCACAAGGGAATCATGCCACCCGTTTGACTCATGCCATAACCATGGTAATCTTCTCATAAAACATAGCCCTGCTTCCCCTGCCCCCATCTTCCCGATGGCATTGCTGGCGTGCTATTAACCCCCCAACCTTCCTGGATAACCAAAACCTAGATCTCAACACCTCTCCAACCACCCTTAGAACTTTATTTTTGTGCTCAAGTCAACCTTCTCGCACAAGGTTAGCCTCTCCTTATAATGAATCTTATTAACAGTACTGCCTCCTAACCTTCTCTTCCTCCCGTTATCCCACTGTGTAGCCCCATACCTTTCCGCTTTCCTCCCCCTTATTTCCTCCTTCCCCCTCCAGTTATTCCCCCTCAGTTGACCCCCCCCACCTCCCTCCTTTTGTTCGGCATAAGACCCATTGTGAGGTCAACAAGCTATTTGACCTGCATAATCCTTCTTCCCTGACTACCATGCTTCCTTTGCAGCTCCCTGCTCAGATGAAGTGGCATTGTTGCCTTCCCTTCGGTCTTCTCTCCCATCTGTTACCGTCCTTGCTTTCGGACCTGCTTGTGGAGCTCCTCGGGTCTTCCGCTTCCAGCAGTTCCACCCCCTGCTCTGGGGCTGTAACGGGTGATCACATTGTCCTTCCACTTAAATTGCAGCCCTAATGGATATGTCCATTGATCCCTGATGTCCCTCTTGACCAGAGCCTGAGTGATAGGCTTCATCTTTCGCCTTCTTGATAGGGTAATCCTTGCAACATCTTGGTAAGTCTGAATTGTCCCCCCTTTACTCTACAGGCCCCCTCTTCCTTGCCTCTTTGAGGATGGCCTCCTTAGTTGCGAAATCATGCTGTTTGGCCAGGACGTCTCTCGGCTCTCCTGAAGGTGGCCTTTGCGTCGCACCCTGTGGACTCTGCCAAATCTAGTCGGCTAGTCCGAGGGATCGTTGAGGAGCTGGTTTAATAATTCTGGATTGCAGCCCTGTATGTCATTCTCCTCTACGCCCTCTTTCAAGGGCTTGTCTCTTCGTGATCGATTCTGCAGTTTGTCGCACCTATTCTGCACTAAGTCGTATTGCTCTGCCAGGGCCTGTCAGCCATTTGGGGTAACATTTTCTCCAATGTAGCAATCGCTTCTTCATTGGTAGCTATCCTGTCCCCCAGCTCGTGGACTGCTCTCTTAGTTTCCGAGATCGCCTTAGTCAGTTCTGCCTTAATTCTATAGATTTCTGACTTCAGGAGGGCCTATCATGGAGATCATTTTACCCTTTGTTAACAGTGTCGTATCCATCTCTCCCCCTGTAGATGTCCTTTTTGTTTCCTCACTTTTTTCTACTAAGTTGTTATTTTGGAGGGAGAAGTCCTGCAAAGCTGGTTTGAAGTGCTTGTCAGGTTTACCCATGATCCGATATCCTATTCGTTGTATTATCCCCTGGCCTCTCGGGTGTCCCTTCCATACATTTCCTCATAACACCCTTTTAGCTCTAAGGCCCCCGGATCTGAGGCCTGCTCTCACTCTTGGAGCATGTAGTCGCCGATTTCTTTGTGGCTCCTTCCCGAGCTAAGCATCTCCCCCTCCTCTCTTTGGCCTGCCTTAGTGCGCTGTTCGCAGTCTAACGGGCCTTCCTTGCCAACTAAGACTGTCACCCGGGCCGCTGCCCTAATTGCAGCTCTCTGCTGTCTGCTTTCCAAGCAGTCAATCCTCCCCTGCGCCTTACATCCAGAGCTTGCCTGCAAGATATGTTCTTCTTCAACAAGGTCCCAGAGAGGTCCCCGCCATGCCAGGCCACGGGCTTGTTAGTGGCTCTCTCACTTTTTCCCCATCAAGCGCACAATCGTCCCCTCCTCTGGATGCTCAGCTCGCCACCAGGTGCGCTCATTTTCAGAGATGCCCCGGAGAGGCTCCATGCTGAGGCATTAGAGGTGCCTCCGACCCTTTCTTTCCTTCTGGAGCTCCAGATACACAGCAAGCAGACGGTTGCCAAATTAGGGTCAGGTGGACCACGTCATCCTCAGCCTCCCATCGCACCAGTCACACACCGGGTCCTCCCGGTCCTCGTCACGACTGCCGATCCTCACGGTTTAGATATTCATTGGAACAAGTTTTTACTGGTGTATTATTCAGCCCCAGGGGATGGGTTAACTGAGCTGCAGTTCAGGCTTCCTCTCCGTCGGCCATCTTAGCCACACCCTAATTTGGATCGGTTTTGATCTTTGCAGACTTGCCTTCCCTCAAAGCATTCACAAATCATGCTCAGGAGGTCCAATCCAACATACCTGCAGCTGACTCAATAATGACTTTGTACACCAGAGGGCCTCTTCGCTTATGGTGTTCCATGTTCTAGCAAATGTCATATCACCTTGACGTTCGTCACACTGAGCCAGATCTGTGTGTAATTCCTAAACGTTTGGCTGTTGGTTTGCTTGTTCCCGTTTGTTCTCGATTAGGAGTGCAGCACACGCTGTAGTTTTTCCAGGCTGAATCCTGACTTACAACATTAAGTATACATTCCGACATACTTTTCTTTGATGCTTTTTTCAACCCGAAGCATGCCTACAGGATCCCTGCTCTGTTTATTAAGTATGAGCTCATGGTTTAGTTCCTAGCCTAATCATTGGAAGACCCCACGCTCCTTCAGGCGAGTTCTAGGGAAAGAAATATCAATGCTATCTAAGCTTGTTTCTTGTCTGTTTTGTTCTTTCCTTCTCATCCCCTTTAGCATTTCCTGGTCCTCCTTTTTGAGCATCCAATTTATTTTCCCATACCCCAAGTCAGTGACTCTAAGATGCATCCATCCCTTGCTTCACAAGACTTTTTCAATCTACTCCCTATTGTGATTTGTATGTTTCTTTTACCAAGGGTGCACGTAAATTGGCTATTTATATCGCCAATCACACACAGTAACAACCTGAGCTACCTTTCTACATAGAGGTGTTGGGTCACTGTAAGAGAAAATGCTTCAATAGGATTTGCTGAACACTGTGCAAGTTTTAAGGTTTGGTCACATTGTTGCAGCAAATAAATGATTTCTTCCATGTATGTTTATCATACATGCCCTTTATTGATAATTTAGCCTTTCACCTGTTCAATTGTGTTTTACCTATGCACTTATCTCTTTTTTTATATCCTCACTTCTGGACATCAGTTGAACCTGTATGTTATGCTTCCAATGCCATTGACATCTAATAGTTGTAAATGCTGCTCCTGTTCCTGTGCCCTTTACTTTGCAGGTTCCAATCTGGTTCCCATTTTAGTCCAGTAAAGCTGTACAGCCTCTTGTATTGCTCTGCCTGTTTTGACCTTATTCGTTTAAGCTGTGTGTGGAGGCTACACAGTTTCTCAGTGTTGCATACAACCCATGAGGAGAGCCATAAATCCAAATAATTCACTGTCATTCCAATCTGAAGTGAATTCTGAGCGGCCCATTCTCACCCAGATCCAGGGCCAACCAAGGCAGCAATACGAGAAGTGCAGGCTTGGTTTTCCCCTTCATGTACCAAGGCTCATCTCCCTGATCTTACGGATTGGTAATTATCTACTTTTCACACTGGCTTGTAGCACAACAAACAAATACCATTTTACTCTTTGGGAGCCTTAGGATGTACATAATAGTCTGGAAAATCTTGTCTGTTTTGATGTTAGGATGTTGTGATGATTCACAAGGTGTTGTCACTTCTCCCCAAGGGGGGAGCCCTTTTACTTGAGGCTAGGGAGGTAAGGCCATTACCCAACAGTCCCCCTAGGGGTAGTTTAATGCAGGAGGACCTCTTGGGGAGGGTCTCCCCCTTTGGGCACAAGTATGATCACCAGGGGTACAGCCCATTGAGTAATGCCACTCCCCCACATTCCCTAGCCCTCCGCACTGTTCAGAACCATTTTATCGAAAGGAAACCTATGTAGTGTTGTAACACAAGGGATAAAGCTAAAGCAAAACACACTAGGGTGAAGAAGAGCGTAGGTGACATAGGAGAAACGCAGAAAGACGCGGAAAGGATTTCTCCGAGGGTCCAGCTGACGTGGACCTGAACGCGAAGCAGGGGAGAAGAGCCGAGGAGGAGACCAGAGCGCAGAGCCGCCGCAGTGCTGTAGAAAACTGTCTACAATAAGTTCACTGACCACCAGAGTCAGGTCGAAGGCCCCAACCAGTACAAACAAAGTATCAGAGGAGAGTTTCCTCGTGGCCGTGGTGACAATAAGCCCATTGACCACCAAAGACGGGGCAGAGACCCCAACCATTGTTAAATAATCATCTGACCAGAGCTTCCTCATCGCAGTGGTAACAATAAGCCTACTGACCACCAGAGATGGGCCAGAGACCGCAATTATTGGAAACCAAGCATTCGAGGAGAGCTTCCTCATCACAGTGGAATTAATAAGCCCACTGACCACCACAGAAGGTTCTGGGACCCCAACAAGAGGAAACTGAGCAAGCAAGGAGATCTTTCTAGTCGCAGTGGCGACACTAAGCCCAGTGATCAACAAAGAAGGATTTGGGACTTGCTAACACGCAAACAGAGTGCCAAAGTGTACATCAAACTGAAGATTGTGAGAAAGAACTTCTTAGACACCAGGAGAAATGAGTCAGTCTCCTGGTCCCGAACTGGGAGTTGTGCTAGAGACCCCAGGGGTAAGGAGTCATCTCCCCTGGCTTTATTGGAAACTGTATAGATCTATACCAGGAGAAGGGAGCCATTCTCCTGGACATGGAATGTTATAAAGGCTGTGTGAAACCTGCAAGCCTGGGGAAGGGAGTCATACCCCTGGCATTCTTGTTTCAAGAGAACATTCTTTTAAACACCAGCCAAACATCAGGAGAAGGCAGATATTCTCCTGAAGAAGGAACTTTGTTAGATTTTCCTTTAGTTTTAGTGTGAGTGATAGAAGTAGGTTGTGACACAGGACGGTGGAATTTGATTTGACCGACATTCTGACGGACCCTTTAATATTAGTTGTGATGCAGGGCAACCCCTCTTAGAAGATAGGGATAGCGTGGGCCTTTTTATGCACAAGTGAAAATCTATACCCACCACCTTTGTGATAGCTTCCTTCTTCGACACCCTTACAATGTGTACAAATATGCCTAACTTGGGGCAAAAAGCTGAATGGACCTACTCGGCTCTCTATGGACAACGGGGAAAAGAGCCTAGGCATAGGACATATATGTACATCTACATTAAAAACGAGGAACCCCTGCATCAGCTGGAAGAAAGATCTGCTAACTGCCAGTATAGAGGATAAACCTACACGTAGGCAAGCAAGCTTGTTGTACATTTTGGAGGGCAAAAGGACAACCAAAGAGGAACCTGGGAATAACTGTCCTATCAGCCAAAACCATCTACAAAAAAAACAAGCCCTCTAACATCAGCCCAGAACAACCAGCATGAGTTAACCCAAGAGCGAAAACAAAAGAAAATTAGGGGTTCAGACAAATAACCAACGATGAGCAAAGTAGTAGACCCAAGGGAATAGGAGAGGGTGGTGCCTGAACCCAACGACTATTCTCATCGGCATAGCAACGAAACTTACCCAACTTCTCCATTAAAGCTCCCGCAAACAAAGGAAGCAATTGTTGAAGGACGACAAAGTAAAGAATTCCTACCTAGGAAAACCTACAACGAGCAAGATGGGCCATTCCACCAATTGAATCCAACATGCCAGGATGGGCTGTTGCTAGAGAGGATGGAGCCATCAGACGATGGTCTGATATTGAATAGGGCCAACGTGGTTCGCCTATTCCATCACGTTCCAAGCCTGCAACTCCTTACCTCAGACGATTTGGTGACAGTGTAATTCTTTGACGAACCCAGAACGGACAGAGTGGCCCTTTATCCATGAACGCCCCCGATTAGCCAGCTCTTGATGAAGAAAGCGTGTCGTTTGAGACCGCTGGGGTTTGACCTGATGGAATTCAAACCTCCAAGAAGACACCCCAGATTGGCATCTCCGAGACAAAGAGGATCGTGAAAGAGACAATGACAGAGGGTCATTTAGGGCCCTAAGGAAGTATTTTAGATTGAAATCTCTGCGAACCAGAAGTGCCCACCGGCATTCCATCAGCCGGAAACATGCAACTCCGGATTATAAAGTTAAGGTTTCCAGCCATCGAAGGACAAGGCGAATGGAGGTATCAAGGGCCGAATCAACCGGGGCCAATCGAAAGAGTGGAAAAAACCCAATGGACCACAAGGGGTCCAACGATAACTGGAAGTGGCTGTTGGGTCTTCTGGCAGATAAAATTAAGATAACATAATGTCAACAATTGAAAGAAGAGGACCCTGTGACCCTGGCAAGCTGGAACACGAGGGGCTTTGTTCATCTATTTTCTGGGGGGGATGCAACAATTGGAGACCACGTCATCATATGTCTCCAAGAGGGGCCAATATTAGACGGGTATGATATTTACCTAAACCCAGCTGTGAAAGGCCCTAAGGGAAGGCCCTCGTCAGGCCTGTTGATAGTGATTAAAGAGCACCTTTGCTTTCAGCACATCGAGTCTCTTTCGCCCAATCCTTACATTCAAATATTGGGGTGTAACCAGACTACTGATCAGGCAAAGCATAATAAGACACTAGTCCTTGCAAACCTTTATTGGAATCGAGCCCGCCCTGAATGAATGGCATATCCCGATTAAGTGGCTAACCTGATCGATAAACAACGCCTAAAGTGGAAGGATTCATGGTTTATTTTATGTGGAGACTTGAATTGTATATTCTTCGACGTAAGCAGGGTACTACATGAGGCTGACCTGGTACAAACGACAGTGGCAGAAAAGCGGGGCTTGTGTTGGCAACAAATAATAGCCTCCAGAGATCTAACAATTCTAAATGGCTGCATCGAGGGAGACATTTCGGGAAAAATAACAAGAAATGATACAAGAAAGGGCCAAATCTTGGACTACATTTGTACGTCAAAAAACATGCTTACAGCCATACAAACAATGTCTGTAGTTACGAAGCAAACGAGTGATCACAATCTGCTAAGCTTATCTTGGCTATCAGCCCCCTATGAAAGGGGCGACATAGTGTTCAAAGGCTTAGAAATAACACCAGGCAGAAATCGACTTAGAATCCCTTTAAATAAAATCAACCAACTAACAAGGAATTTGGAAGAGGTAACTAGCCAGCTGAAATCCACACAAGGACATGAGAGATTGGACTATTCACTGTTAAATAACAACTTTGAAGTCAAAAAAGGAAAGATTAACCAATAGGCATTCCAGCATACTCATGTATGGGATCCAATGATGGTAGCGTGGAAAAAGACCATGAAAGAGAAAATCAACAAAATTAAAAAAGACCTACCTAACGATGAGTGAGCAAATTCGTAAATTGAAACAGCAGCACAGAAATTGGGCAAAGATGCACAAGAAAATGTTGCTTCAAAACGACGTGGAATCTATGCTGGAAAAGATAACATCCCGCAACAGTGGCAACATCTGGTCAATATTAAATTGGCTAGGTTCGCCCCAGGAAGCATTGCTGATGAACCCCATTACAGCAGCAGCAGCATGGACAGAACACTTCAGACAAGGTGCCTTCACGTATTCCAGCCGGCCAACCGAAAGAATCAGCATGGGATGGTGTCGAGCTAACTCACTCGACACCGTGTTGGAGCAGGAGCTCACACTCGTAGCATTGCAGGAGCAGTGCTACAAAGAGCCCATGCAATCTGCAGCAGCTAGGTAAGCCGGATGGCTCCTATGCCCGCCGCTTTTGGAAATAGAAATTTCCTTCTCTAAATTCGCGGACCGGCCTCACTTTGACCCGTGCTGCACCGCTTGATTTTTTAAGTCCACACTAGCTCATATGCAGCACTCCCCCTGCCTATAGCCAGCTGACCGCCATTGATCACCATGAGGCAAACACCTTCCAAGATGGCCACCCGGAGATCCGGCAGACCAGCAGCACACTGAAACCTTCCCCTGCACCAACCCGGCCACCGATTGGCTACTGCCCCATACGTCTTGGCCAATGAGAGCCGGCAGGCGAGAGCCGGCCTCCACACGAAGGCAGCAACACAAAGGCAACCCCTGTCTAGAGCCTGTCCGGAGCCGAAGGAGCCGGGGCCCATGAACCTTGGCCGCTCTGCTCCAGGTAAGCTGGTGTTGTTACACTGCTCCCCGTAACGCTAACTACTTTGTCACATCGCAAATCATTGCACATTGACTAGATTCGCCGTGATATCAATTGACTTTCTTGCGCTCCTGCCTAATTAATGCCACCGTCTTGTACTGCGGCACACACGTGCGCTTCTCTTGCCCACAACGTACCTCGGCACCTTGTTGCTCCGCGTCTCACCATCTTGCTTAACCACCATTCTCACCAACCCTGCCGCTCGATCGTGGCTGGAATTATCACGCCCAGCATGTTGTACTTTTTATCTGCTCATCTCAACTATGCTTCCCCCATGAATCTCCTGCATATACTGCACTTTCTTCTATTGCCCAACCGCATGCTCACTGTAGTCACCATAGGTCTATCCAGTTATGTATTATTGATTTTGTCTAAGTCAAGAATGCATTAGATGCCTAGTGTTCACCCACGCACTCTAAGTCCAAATGAAACATCTCAATCACAGTTGATACCATCAGTGCTTTGACTCTAACTGCATTTAAAATTTGCTGATTGGTGCCAACTGCATATTTTCGAATCTAGATGCCCCTTTGCATTCAGCCCAAATGATCTTGTAGTTCTGTTGATATTAGCCTAATTGCATTATTTCGATTATAGTCGCTACCACCACTTCCCTGTTGCCAACAGTATTTAGTACCCAGACATTGCCACTGTAACTGCTACCCCTTCACTTGGCACCACACATTAAGCTTCTTGAGAACCAACAAGCCACGACATGCAGTCGATGCCTTCTGCCAGCCACTACCTCACCAAAATAGTCATTTTAGGATCTTTATCCTTCTCTGCAGACAGCTACCTTGCCGCATCCTCAAGACACATCACGACCTCCAACTCACTCGTCCCTCCACCATGCTCCTCTGCTCTGACCCTCCATCGAATCCTTACCTCAATGACCCAGCTCTGTGGCTTAAACACTTTGCAACCCAACCTACACCCAACCTTCCATGTACTCTACAACATAGGAATATCAGGCTTAGATCTAGACTGCCCAGACCACCTTGTACTCAGCGCAGCCACACCGCCCCTCAGCATAATTCACCAGCAGCACCCAGCCCCCCCCTCCACCCCACCTACTTCAGCGCTAAAGCGAGCCCTTATCAATGCTAGATCCCTTACGGTGCATGCCCTTGACATTGCAGACCTCATCACTGTCCATAACCTCGACTTCCTAGCCATTACCGAAACCTGGCTACATGATGCCTCTGGCCCACTCCTTGCCTTATCCCTGACCAAGGGTTTTACCATTATCAGAAATGACCGTCAATCCAACCTGTCTAAAGGAGGAGGAGTTGCTTTCATACATAGCGACAAGATCTCTATGAGAGCTGCTGCCAACACGCAATTCAGCTCTGCAGAATCGCTATCAGTGAAACTATCCCTCTCTCCCACTAACACAGCAACACTCCACCTTGTATACAGACCTCCAGGTCCACTGGGCTCATTTGTTGATGATGTTGCATCCACCTTGTCAGTTAACACCAAGCCTAACTCCCAGATATTGCTACTAGGTGACCTCAACCTTGGCCTTTCCGATCCCAAGGACCACATGGCCTCTGAAGGTGACACCACCCTCTCCAACCTAGGCTTCCAGCAGCGCATTCGTGATCCTACACACAACAAGGGTAGAACGCTCGACTGGTTAGCTGACCTCAATTGCAATACCAATGTCATTTCCAACGTTGCCTGCGCTTGGTCTGACCATCATGTTATTACCTTCCTATTGCCAGCCACCAAACCCCAGCCCACATTGACCATAGCCCCCGCTATACCCACCAGAAATGAAAAGGACATCACCAGGGAGAAATTGCTTCCTCTCATCCTCCCTTGTTTGAACACTTTTGCTTCGCAGCACAAGGACAAGGACCCCACTGTCTTAGTGGACGCCTTCAATAGCCTGATGACCAAAGCCATTGAAAACATAGCCCCACTAAAAATTCGCAAAGCCAAACAGTCCCACCTGAATTCATGGTTCACTCCGCAGCTTAACGCTTTGCGCAAAGAAAAGCGCAAGGCCGAAGCCCCTTGGAAAAGTCATCCGAACTCAGCTAATAAAGCCTCCCTCCTGATCACCTCTCTTAACTATAAGGAAGCCATCCTTCAAGCCAAAAAAGAGACATACAACTCACGCATATCCCAAGCAGAATCCAACACAAGAGAATAGTTTAAAATTCTCAAAGAGTTAGAATCCCCCTCACCTGCCCCTGACGCGTGCACCAAAGATAGCACTTAGTGCAATAATATACAAAACGCACTTCTCAACAAAATAACCACATTGCAATCCAAAATCAACGCCAAACAAACTCCCTCCACACTCCTATATTCAGCAACACCCTGACACCTAAAATAACTACCCCAGACTCCCCGGTGTCGTTCAGCTTCACACCGCTCACCGTTCCGGAGGTTGAAAAAATCATCTGCAACTTAAAACCCTCCAATTGCCAAGGGGATTCATGCCCAGCCCCGATCATTAAGGAATCGGCCCATGACCTTGCTCCTTTTATCACCACTTTTATCAATTCCTCCTTTCAATCAGGAGTGGTCCCTAACAACCTGAAGGATGCATGGGTCATCCCTCTCCTAAAAAAACCTACCTTAGATCCGGAGGTTCCAACCAACTACAGGCCCATCACGACGGTCCCATTTCTGCTAAAAATCTTAGATAGAGCAGCGTATCTTCAGATACTGAACTACCTGGAAACGAACAATCTACTAGGCACCAGACAATCCGGCTTCAGACCCAACCACAGTACGGAGACAGCCCTCCTAAATCTCAAAACCCAAATTGAGGACTTTAAAGACAAAGGTAAACTAGCCCTGCTTCTGCTATTAGACCTTTCTGCTGCCTTTGATTTGGTCAACCACCAAATCCTCTGTCACCACCTGAAAACGGCAGCCTACTTTTCCGACAAGGCCACTAACTGGATTCAATCCTTCCTGGATAACAGACAGATGAGGGTATTTTCCCCATCCTCCTCTGCTGACCCTGCGCCAGTCCCTTGCGGGTCCCCCAAGGATCATGTGTATCCCCGACCCTCTACAATGTTTTCACTAAACCCCTGTTTGATGTGCTTGACTATCTGGGTGTCACCTACACTAACTATGCTGATGACACCCAGATACTCATCCCCATCACGGGCGATTACACGGTAGACTCAAAATCCCTAAATGACATATACCTTGTCATCCAAACCTGGATTGCTCAACATGAGCTCCGTCTTAATGACGACAAGACAGAGCTCCTCATCCTAGGTACACAGCAAAGACTTAACAAGCTGAACCCCATGTTCAGTTCCTTTAATATCGACGGAAATTCCATAAAAGTTTCCAAAGATACCAAAACTCTCGGAATCTACCTCGATTCCACTCTCTCCCTCCACAGACAAATGAATGCAGTTGCTGCCGCTGCCGCTTACACCTGCAAGTTGATCACAGCATGTCGCCCTTTTCTTTCCACTCATAACTGTACTATACTTGCTAGGACTCTGGTCATGTCCAAACTGGACTACTGCAATGCACTGTACCAAGGCACTAATCAAGGCAACCTGGACAAACTTCAGATCATACAAAATAACGCCATCAGAGCAGCCCTCAATATCCCTAGATCAGCCCACATCTCGGAAATCAGGAAGAACCTTCATTGGTTGTCAGTCACCCAAAGGATCTCACTAAAATCGCTTGCCCTGACCTACAAATGCATGAATAACCTGGCCCCTATCTATCTCTCCTCACGGTTCACGCAGTACACCCCAGCTCAATCTCCAAGATCTACCCTTAACCAGAGCCTACTGATCCCTAGATACAAGCTCCAAACAGCCAGTGGGTCTAGCTTCCCAGTTCTCACAGCTAAATTGTGGAACTCTGTCCCCCTTACTATCAGAAACCTTCCTTCCCTGAATCTTTTCAAACACAAAGCCAAATGTTGGCTAGTCACATCTGATGACCGAGCCGCTCTCTGAAAACGCGATGACCTATGTATTGCTGTTCAAATTACCAATGTGTTTGATTACTTTGTTCAACTTAAATGCTACCTGAAATGTCGTATTGCTATGTAACCACTGTTTCTAAGATATGCGCCCCGTAGCCTCCGGGCCTGGTTTGCGCTATACAAATAAAATAAATACAAATACAAATACAAACTCAAGAACCCATCCTTGCGATTATCAGCAAACTTCGTAATTCACGAGCCCCAGGTCCCGACGGGCTGACGAATGCGCTGTTAAGGCAAAACCCTGTTCAATGGGCACAATTCTTGTCCCTTTTATTTCTATACATCGCTGAGGCAAGGAAGATACCTTCGTCATGGAAAACATCGATAATTGTGCCCATTTACAAAAAAGGCCAGAGATCGGACCCGGCTAACTATCGTCCGATAGTGCTGCTCGATGTGGCCGGAAAAATATTTGCTACCTAAATATTGAAGAATCGATCCCAGAAGACAATAACATCAGCACACAGCGACGAGTGGCAATCCGGCTATGTGAAAGGGATAGGGACGTCCCTCAACATCTTCATTATAAACATCCCAAAGTCTAGATCTGAGAGAAAAAGAGCGAAGAGGACGTACCTGGCCTTTGTGGATTTAACTCAAGCTTTCGACACCATCAAGCATCCAGCCCTTTGGAAAAAGATGGAGCAATGGGGCTGTCCAGGAAACATCATGGAGCCAATTGTAAGACTTTTATTCAGATACAATGCTAAGGGGAAGGGTTAATACCATGAGTGCACTATCAAGACCGTCATACACGTCCAAAGGATGGAAACAAGGGTGCCCGTTGGCACCTAAACTATTTAATCTATTTATATCAGATACTGACCAGCCTTTCCTAGGTATTAGATGCTTCCCGCCGAAATTGGGAACAGAGTTAGTAGGGCGATTGTTGTTTGCAGACGACATCGTCCTGGATGACCAAACGCCAGCGGGACTCCAGAGGCTATTATATGCTTTGCAAACATATATTTCTACAAATGGTTTGCAGATGAATCCTGCAAAATCAAGGATTATGGCCTTTGGAGAACCAACAAACAGAAAAAAATGATAGAGCAAAAACCTGGTACCTGCAGGGAGAGAAAATACCGGAGGTAAAATCTCTCACCTATCTGGGCGTTTGTGCCTGTGATGCTCTTAGAATTGCCACGCTCAGGAATAAAGCAAAGAATTTAGCAATGCAAGGTCGGATACTCCTAAAAAAGGTCTGTGGCTTCTCGATGATCCCAGCGGTCACCTTTCATAGAATTAATGCTATACCCATTCTAACATATGGAGCCAAGACCTCTTTGAACTTCGATGTTAAACACTGGCAAATCCTCAAAGGTATATTCTGGAAGAAGGTTCTAGGTCTACCTAAGAGAGTGTTCGGATACAGGCTATACGGATGGAACTCGGCCTAACTTCACTCAAGGCCATAGTTAAGAGAAAACTCTTCAGCTCTTCAGGAAATGCATCAAAGACAACCCAAGGTGTGGTTTAAGGGTCCTGCAGAGAGCCTTAAAAGAAAAATCAGAGTGCTCCCTAAGGGAATGGGAAAGCGTCTGCAAAATGATCCTGTCCGATCTGGGGCAAAACACATTTATCACTCATGCAAAACCCTTACAAGGTAAAAAACAAAATTACATGGACAGGATTGGATCCAGACCCACAACCAAAGGCAAGCATTCAAACTTTATGGAAAGCCACTGGAAGAGGAAAACAAGTTGTACTGCTTACCTAAATACCTGCAGCTCTGTCATAGCAGGTTTTTTAGGTCTCAATTTTTGACAATCCGCCTTAACCTGTTACCGACGAGGGAAATTCTGAGACTACGAAATCATGGTGGAGGAACGCTGATCTGTTGATTATGTAAAGAAGATTCAACGATTGAAGCTCTTAACCATTTAGTAATGTCATGTTCTGCAACAAAGGACCTAAGGTTGAAACGCATGTCGGAAACAATCAAGAAGCATGGCCATAGACCTAAGAAAGCATGGTGGAAAATCTTACTAGCGGGAGAACGAGTTTCAAATACCTCGGAATTCATCAAATTGGTTGTTGCTATCTTCAAGAGATTGGAAGTACCAAAATTGGTACTAGAAGAATAGGATGGACAACAACTGAATTTAAATTTTACATTGGACTTGTATCAAGTACGCACTTGATATTTAAGTTGGATTTTAGATGTTGGATAAAATGGCTTTGAGGTTTTTCTTGTATAACCATAAATAGCCAATAAAGAAATACATTAAAAAAATGATATATATGCCTAACTCCAGGGAGCTTTTAATGTTAAATGCCCAACTTGTGCCAGTTCCCCAGTGAGACCGAAGGTTCCATTCCACACTTGTAAGGCTCCTAGTGTTCTCCCTGGCCTAGTCCACAAGTCCTTTCCCTGATGAGCCCTCACTGAAGGCCTCATCAGAAATGTGGATAACACTGTTCTCATGAAATCCAAAGACTTGGATAGGGTGCCCAAATTATACCATATTTCCCTTATGCAAGTCTCCTTGCACACTTGACTTTCTGGGCTCTAGTGGTTGGCGAAAGGTTTTGCTAAATTATAGTGGAGTATACCCTGCTGTCCCCCAGGGGCGACCGTGCTAGTAACCCCTGTGTAAATCCAGTTCTGATACTACAACCAGACATTGTTCCTACAAGAGAGTGAATGGGATTCAGAAGTTACCATAAATAGTGTGAGAAACCAGAAGGTGTCTCACCCACTAGTCCACAGGGATCTGTCATCCAAGTGGCCAGAACATGGCCCTCGCTTTTGGATCCAGTTCCTGGGGGTGGACCAGTGCAGGAGGATTACCTGGGTCAGGGGTCCTCGGGGAGTGGGACACAGGATGATAAGACGCAGTATCCCTCTCTTCCCTCAACACCTTTACCCTATCCTACCCAATGGGATATTTAGCAACTCAACCCTCCCCCCCCTTTCCTGCACAAACACTTTTCCATGGACAGCCCGCTCTGGGAGAAAACAGACTCACACCCGAGACGTGTACCTGACATGTACCAATACTATGGTCAGGCAAGGTCAGGCAATTATCAACAATCACTCACACCTGACTTCCATTACACATCCCCACACGGTTAAAAAGCGGAGCACAAGCACACACTCTGAGCGAGGCAAAGCATACAAAAGGTACAACAGTTTCTAGTCAGCAGATGAACGAGGGGAGAAAGACGGCAAGGCACGAGAGGTTTGTGAGAAGGGCGAGACACCCTTCACTTTTTCGGCAGGAAGCCGTTACTTTCAAGAAACCTTCAAGGCAGAAAGCTTAAGACCAGGTAACCAGGCTGAAGAATCCCTGCATTGTGTGTCTGAGATATCGAGCGCCCTCCCGCGTAACTGACCAAGGCAGGGATGAGCAGCAGATGCTTTGGTATCGTCCTTGCCTCCAAGAACAAAGAAGTGACAGAGAACAACAAAGGCAGTGAGTTGGGGAGACCAATGCCAGACCAGTCTGTGTTGAAATCAAGGTTGCAAGTGGCAACATTTCATAACTAGCACTGGAACGAACATTGTTAAATGTGTGATGAAAGACGCGAGTGAAGCTAAATTGCTGCAGAATGTTTGAACTTAAGAAGGAAAGCTACGATACCGTTGACAGTGTGGTCCAGCACTGTGAGGGTGCTCAATCAAAAGGTCTCTGTATGGTAGGCTGACAAAGAGAAACACAAGTAGAAGATTGATGTGAAGTGTAATTGTGTGAAGTGAATCGAAGTGGTCCTTCAACGGTTTAAACAAAACCTATCGCACATTCGAAAATCTTCAATTCTGGTATCAAGAGGATCTGAGCCCAGACGAGGGGGATACATAGTCTGAGCCCAAAGGAGGGAGACCAAATTGTGAACATTGTAGAAAAGGGTCTGAGCCCGGACGAGGGGGACTCGTGGTCTGAGCCCGAAGGAGGGAGACCAGTCTTGAACTTGTGAATGTGAAAACCCTGACAAAGGAAATGAACTTTTTTGTTTTGTTTGTTACAGCAGGCCCTCTGCAATAAGAGACTGTCATTGCGAGTGAGACTTTGGCGGAAGGCCCTGATGCCTATGTGTTGAACTGTTGCCTCGAGGCCAAGATGCCAGAGTGTGTGCGGAGCCCACATGTGCCGCCTTGCACCATGCTGAAAACGTGGGGAAGGGAAGCCAACTGCTCAACTATCCTGACATATAATTTCTTGAACACTTCTCTTTTGCATACATTGTTATCCCAAACCATTTTGTATTTGGAAGTAAGGATTGGCAATAGGTTTATTAGTATAGGCCCATTTATTTTGACAGACTCCACTAGGACTGTGTTATTATTTTTTGATGGTCGTAGCTCATAGTAAAGGTTCTAAAGAGAGATGTAGATGCCTCCAGCATGAGATAGATGGTCAAACTAATGGGTCCTACGGGTTTGTAATTGCTTTGCAGGACCCTTTGAAGAAATTTTACCTTCCAGATTACCAGTCCAATTTTTGGGGACTGGGACTCCACCGAGGGACCCACCAGGCACCCGCAAGCACAACTCGGGAGTATGGAGGTGCAGTAGTAACAGTGCCTTACCGGCGCCGTTGTTACTGTACCGCCATACTCCTAATGAGGCCAAATATTTAGCTACATATTAAAAATGGAATCTTACTTTCCGATAGTGGCACATTTTCTTATATTTGGTACATTATTAGGGCCGATTATTAAAGACGGACAGACAATCTGTTATTTACATTGCAGTAAGTGTCTGGGATAAAAATATCAAAGACGTGAGATGGTTATAAAATAAAATATTTTACGCTACTGTGGATGCTTTAGAAAAGAGTTGAAAATGTGGTCACCCTTCCCCTCTGAATAACGAGTAGGACATTGTTAGTGAAAATGATTGTGTTGCCCACATTCTTATACCGCTTAATTAAAATCCTGGCATATTTACCTAAAGATCTGTTCATTAGGATACTTGGAATACTGACGAGAACAATATGGGAGTTGTGACAATGCGTTTATTAAAAGGAGTACATTAATTCTCTCTTATGAATAGGGGGCTGCTGATTCCTGACCTAGAGAAAAACTTGCACGTGGCGCAGGCATACTATGCATCCTACTCGTTCTGCAGTCAGCGAAACATCCATGTATCTGAACTGAAAAAGGCCCAAGATCCGGTGCCATACCATAGTCATATAAGAGAGACTGATACAGTCTGTGTCACTAAGAATGCTTGGTTGAGATTAGCAGGGGTTGTCAACAAAGACAGACTGTTTGCTAAAATAATACCACCGACTAGGACCGAGGGCTGCTCAGCTTTTGCAGATCCTGGCCTTGGCAAACAAAAGAAAAAGAAATCGGGTCTCGAAACAGAGGGAGATTTATTCTCTTATGGCGAATTTCTTACACTGCAGATGTTTAAACAGTGCTGCGGGGGGAGGGGAGAGTACATCTTTAGAACTGCTGGTGTGCGCAATATACAGACAACAATAAGGGAAATGTGGCCCTCCATTCCAGATGTATCCTTGTAAACTATTCACCACTGAATTATGCTAGTTGTGGTGAAGGTACAGGGTGACTGGTATCCGAATTGCACTGAATAGTTGAAGGGTAATGGCAGGACTTCCCAGTTCCAGTAGGGAAAATGGAATACTGGTCTAGCAACAGAGATAACAGATGAACAGTGGGGATATAGTTGCTGTCAAATTCGAAATATTTATTAATGGGTGCGTGACCAGCAGCCTACAAGATGGCTGCTTAACTTCTCTGACGAGAATTATTCATAATGGGCTATTAATTAATATACTTTTAACACCAAACTTGGCATGTATTCAGTATTTTAAATATATGGAGAATCACTAGTCAAAATCCGGGGGAAATCCTGTTTTGCTTTCACCTGAAACTACTGCTGAAGTTGGAAAGGTCTTTCCAGCTTGCTCTGTTATGGGAACTCTTAGCAGGTTCTGCTGCGCACTGATGATTGTGGAGCACCGGTGCTTCCCAGTGGAGGGGACTTGGAGTGCCCTCCATTCACTGAGTGGTATCCGGCTTCGTTTCTTCGCTCACCCTAGGCTCCTTTCATTGATACACCAGCGACGCCTCGGACAAAGGTTCAACGCAGCTACGCAACACCGCTGCTTCATTCTGTACTTTAGGCCTACTCGCCTCTACCATCTAAAGCTCATTATTATTAATGCAGCAAACTCATATCTGATTATATTGACTTTCCATCAACAATTCTAGTCTTTTGGCTGCATAGCTGCATTTAGTATTCCTTAAAATGTCAAACAAAAGAAGAACAATATAAACTTCTACTTCTAATGAGCTATCTTTTTAAACATGGGGCTGGAAAAAAGTTATGTGAACTATCTAATATTCTCCATTTCATTGCTTGACCCACATACTTCTCTTTGCAAGAAGACTTTAAATCCTTTAAAAATTAAATAAAAATCATATCATGAAGATTGGGAGATTCTGAAGAGCAAATGTCAAGCATGGAGGATTGGAAAGTATGAAAGACAAGAATAGAAGAGATAATGGGCATCATTACGAGGATGGCGGTAACCCGCCGGTGCTACCAGTGGATTTCCACCAACCCCGTAACACTGAATCTGCCACCTGATATCCTGGTGCCACTGGGACATTACAAGTACAGGCGGCCCGGGATATAAGGGGGCGGATTCAGGAAGTCCCCATTCCCGTGGAGTCCAATTTCTGGACCGGCAAACTCAGAATGAGGCCCAATGTCTGTTTTTATGGAATTCCTGAGAAAACAAAACAAACCAATTAAATGCTTTGAAAACTGGATTCCCAAAGTATTGGGCATCTCCTTAGTGCCTCCACTGGAACTACAAAGAGCTCAAAGGATAAAACCTCAGTGTGCTAGCAATAATTCTTCTCCTCAACCTTAAATTGCATGTTTTCGGGGGCATTGGCACGCTCAGCTTGTCCGGACTAAGGCCAGGAAACAACCGCTGATCTTCTTCGCAGGTCAACATGTTTTCATTTCTGTAGATGTTTAAAAAAAAACAAAATATTCCTTGAATTGAGACCAGCTTTAAAGCATTAGATACAGTCTACTTGATCCTGCCAGAATGAGTATCACTATTCCAGATGGAACTACTACAGAATTCTTAGATCCAGACGACCTGTTCTCATTCATACAACCCTTGGAATCTTCCTCCATGGAAACATCCTGAAGGTACAATCTTTCTACGTGTTCTAAATCCAGCCATGAAGATCCTCGCCCTACGCAAGCAGAATATAAGTGCCACAAAGCCAACTTTGGGAAAGGTAATTCATTACGGAACAGAACAGACTCAACTCCATCCGGTAACACTCCTAACAATCAGGATAGAGCTAGAGACAAATCTGGAACTCCAATCAAAACAGGAGATCCCTCATTGTCATAACTGCAAGATTAATAACCGATCCTCTTTTGTCATGCTGCCTTCTCATATTTATTCAAGCTGCATCATTATACCGGTCTTGCTTAACATTTGAACCTGCTCACCTTATTCTTTTCCAGTTTCTCGACTTTAATGTCTCCATCTTGTCTCACTGTCAAGAGTCATTTGGAGTTTTGCAGTTATTCTTTCTGCTACTCCTGAAGTCCCAAGAAATGCTTACTCTTATTCATGTCACTCTTATCACTTGCTTTCTTTCTAGTCTACACCTCTACAACTAAACCCATGTACTCTAATCGCATATGTTATCTTATTCCTTTTAACCTACTCTTCCTTTCTCTAAATATCTTCTCAAACATTTTCAAGTACCAGTCTATGTTCCTCTATCCTTATGTTTTCCCTCACATGAATTAAAGGTTTATACATCACTTACCTTACATTGGAAATTTCCATGTACAAAAAATATATCAACCCCAAATAATCTATTATACATCATGTAAAGCTTTTTTTACTGCCTTTTTTATTTTTAGGTTTACCTCCTTTATCTTTTCGCATACTACTGGGTATTACAATTTTAACCTGGAATGTCAAAGGTCTTATTCATCCTATTAAGTGGCAAAACGTCTTATCGTGCATGTCTAGACCCAAAATAGATATCGTCTGTATCCAAGAAACCCATTTACAATCTTAAGAAAATAAACTCAAAAGTTGTTGGGTTGGACCTATATTTTGCTCTCCTATTAAAAAAAAAAAAAGGAGGAATTGCAATTCTCATTAAGAAGAAGGTTAATTTTCTGTTAATTAATGAAGGAAAAGACACTTGTCTACGACTATCTTAAACATCTATGGCCCTACTGCTCTGGATCCTAAATGTTTGAACAAATTGAAACAAAGATTTTTGAAAAACAACCCATAACGTCTTATTATATGTGATGATTGTAACCAAATATGGGATTTTACTCTGGATACTAAATCTAATGTCAAGTTTGTTAATTAAGTCACACAAGAGCTTTAGGAACTTCAAAGATGACTTACATTTGTTTGACTCGTGGTGATTCTGCCATCCTGACCCCTGCATACATCTTTCTCCAGATTAGACCACATCTTTGTTAATACACAATTAGTTCCTGCTCTACAAAACTCTGAAATTAGGCCTCTCACTGTCTCTGATCATGCGCTCCTGTCCTTACCTCTCTTGTTTAGGACCCCTATTAAAACTATCTATCCAGATGGAGATGTAATACCTTTCTTCTAAAAGATCCTACATTTATTTTGTTTAAATGATTTTACAACAGATTTCTCCATCAATAACCATGTAGAAATTACCTCTATTCACAAAAATTGGGGCACCTTTAAAGCAACCCTCAGAGGCTTAATCATACAATATGTAGCCCAAAAACTAAACAAGCTTCTAATGTCTTACTTCACGCTAGCAAACTACTTGAATCAGATTATAATCACTCCACTGAGAATTAATGTCTAAACGTATTGAATTGAATCAAATTTGCACAGAAAAGGCCTGCAATTTTCTGCTCTGAATGAAAGCAAAATGCTATGGCGGATGTAACAAAGCGGGTAAATTGTTAACCTCCTATTTTAAACAAAAAAAGGAAAAATCCATAATTTCTCCTTTTTTAGATTTGTCTGGAAGAAGAATTACAAAAAGTTATGAGATTACCAAAGCCTGTTTTGATGTCTACTCTGAACTTTATATCCACAAATACTAAAAGATTTCCTCTGAAATTAATAGTTCCTAAGAAAACATACTAAAATCCTTTCTCAACTAATGGATCTATCCCCTCTAGATGAGCCCATGAATTAAAAAAGCGATTACTTCTCTTAAAATTGGGAAAGCACCTGGTCCTGATGATTCTTCAGTTGTTTTTTCAAATCTTTTTCAGTTTCGCTTTCCCCCAAGCTTCTTGAACTTTATGATCACTTTTTTACTTAAGGTCAGAGTTTCGGTATTTTGGAGAAGCTACTCTAATGTTTTTCCCCAAACCGGACAAAGACCCATTGTTTATAAAAAAGTATCGCCCAATTTCGCTTATCAACTCACGAAAAAATCTTCACAAAAATGATAGCTAGATTGGAACATTTTACCCTTTCTTATTAATGCTGATTAAATAGGGTTTATTAAAGGTCGCAATTCCTCGTCTAAAAGCAGAACACTTTTCAATATTTTGTCTTATGTTCAAATATCATTTGATCCTATGATCCTCCTCACCTTAGATGCTGAAAAAGCCTTTGATCACCTTTCTTGGCCCTTTATGTTTGATTCTCTTAAATGGCACAGTCTTAGTCCAGTCTTTTCTAGATTCATAAAAATACTTTATTCCACACCTAGTACAAGACTTTGTATTAATCATTCCACGTCACAATCATTTCCCATATTGAGAGAAATCTGTCAAGGCTGTCCTTTGTCTCCCATGCGGTTTATTTTAGCCCTTGAGACATTTTTGCAAAGCATTAGAACAAATGAGAACATCTTCAGTATCTCTATTGGTAACGATTCCGTCAAACTATCGCCTTATGCTAATATCTTACTTTATGTAGCAAATTCCTCCCATTCTATTCCTAATTTGTTAATGATAAATTATTTCTCTTTAGTCTCTGGTTATAACCTTAATTATGATAAATCATCTCAAATCCTACCATTAACCAATGGATGTTCTCTCACCATTATACCTTTGCACAGGATGAGATGTGGTCCCACATCTATCAAGTACCTTGGCATTCATGTATCTAAAGATATTGCCACAGCTATCTTGTTTAATATGTCCTTAGTACTGTATAAGGTCAAGGATATTACTAAATGGTCGCTGTTATATTTAAATTGGTGGGGCCGTCTTAAATCTATTAAAATGATCCTCAGTTCTATAGTTTTGTATTTATTATCTAAGATTCCAGATGCATTTCCTTCTTTCTTTAACCAGCTTGATTCTCAACCGTCAGAATTTCTTGGGAACTAAAAATCTCACCTGAAATGCATTAACAAACTTTAACTTCCTAAGAATGTTGGGGGTGTTAATTTCCCAGACTTTCGAGCCTATTATAGAGCCTTTATTCTCCAACAAATTGTTGTTTTCCTGCACAATCAAAACCAGTTAATTAATGCTCCTATTGGGATACAAAGTGAAACTTTACTGATGGCTCCTTTCTCCTCATTATACTTACTCCAAACTATGTGTTAGCCAAATATTAAAACATGTCCATCATTACACCTTTTAAGATAACTTGGAACACATTTTTACAACCATCCCAGGACTTAATCGATATTAATAATCATCCCTATTTGTTACATGTTCTGTGGTTTCCAGCCTATGACTGTGGCCCAAACTGGGAGAAAAGCCATCAAAGCAAGAAAATAGCATTGAATTCCAGCACAATTATGTGAGCCTCCTTTTCCTGCACTACCATAAACTGTCTACCTGACGAGACCTGCAATGTGATGATTATCACAATTCTGAGGCCTTTGCAGCCAAAGATATCCATGGTTAAAGACTTCAAAAAAAGGCATCACAGGAGGAACATTCTCCACCCATGATCAGTCTGCAGCCGAGAAATGATTGCATGCACCGGATACAAGTCAGTGATACAGCATTCCACTCGTTGCGGCATGAGTAAAATTAAAGAAAACGAATAATCAAAGAAAATATAAAAAGATCACAATGAAAAACTGAAATGGAAGTGAAGAGCAACTCCATGATTGGACTAATAGGTGGAAAAACAAACTGTCGGGCAGCCAAGGCAGTATATAAAGTGGAGGAAGAGTGTGGAATACCTAGCACAGTGCTATAGCTTTTTATATAGTAAAGAGCAGTTATCCATCCTAGCCTGCTCGGAAAGACGGAGAGCACAAGACGCTGTAGGGTTACCCCCGTCGAGCTTCATTTCTATGACCTAGCTCAAGCATCCGGGTTCATGGAGAAATAAGTCGGCCATGTTCGCCTTCTCAACTGGTTTCCCATGCTGAATTGAAACATCTCCCATGAGTCCTATATGTGTAGCATTTGCCATATTTCACAGGGACTTTGTGCAGACATCTTTACAGTTGACACTAACAAAAACTATAAAATAAATCAATAATGAAAGGAGCCCGACTGGAAAAAATGAATACAAATTCACAAGCCAACTGTTAAAATGTTATTGACAATTAGAAAAACAATACAAAATGTCCTTATGAATCTGGCCTGGGAGAGTTCATGTCTTTGAAAAGGTAAATGCATGTATAAATGACCACTGTGAATGTAAATGTTCCCCGAGGGGCGGCGTAAGTGCTTTGCTTGGGCATTAATGTATTCAGTGGCCCTTGTTGACTCAAAGACCGTTTCCTGAACTGTACACAGCACTGTGAAGCAATTACCCTTTCAGAAGTAGACGATATAGCAAGTAACAGCAATACAGCAAATACCATCAAGTTCAAAGAAGAGGGTTTGTGTAGTTAGCAGTGGTAGGGAGGGAATAGTAGTGGAGTGGAGGAATAGTGGAGTGGACCGAGAATTAACATAAAAGGGTGGAGGCAAAAGATAGGGGGAGTGAAACACTCGAGGGACAGCAGAGTGGTGGGAGGAGCAATAGAAGGGTGTAGTAGTTAGAATAGAAAGAAAAGAGGTGACAGTGGGCGTGAGTGAACCAGCCCGATGGAACAAGTGCAAGGCACCCTCCCAAACCCCATTAGAACACAAACTTATGAATAGATTAGGGACCGTTATGAAGTCCATGAAGGAGGTTAGATAGCTGGCCCTTAGGGAAATATGGATAGAAAAGAAACCTTTAAGCAGTAGGTGTCCACATTTGATAGCACTAACCCTGCCGATATGGACGCCTTGGTTAGGGAGGAGGGTTGTGGCAAAACAAGAGAGAGGGCGGGCATTAGGTCCCACAAACAAAAATAAAGACCCTTGAACTATCTCTGAAGACGAAGTCCGGTTTCTGTGCCATCCGTCACAGCATTAAGGAGCAGAACAGCAATGCTTTTGATGCATGGATTCATGTCCAAACCCCTTTTGTCGTAGCACTGGGTTGAAACTGTTCTGTGGTGCAAAAGTGGCTAATTTAGACTCAGAAGCTTTGGCTGCTAGGGACATTTCCTATCCGAGGACCGAGCCTTCAATAAACAGACCAGCTTCCTAATGCAATGACTTCAACATCAGAAAACAAATCAACGAAATGAGTTGGTAAATGGATAATTCTTGTTTGACTAATTATATTAACAGAGCAGATAAGATTTACCTCATTTTCTGTAGTAACTTAAAGATTTTCTTGCAGGCAGGGCTAATTTGATTCAAGAGCTCCACAAGACTACGCGTTTAGGTGGCTGGGGATTGCTGGTTTAATATTAAAGGAATCAACCAGTGACTAGTTGATGTAGAATTATAGATTAAGTTTGTCTGAGTGTTTTGCTAAAGCAGTCTCACGCTGCTGGAGTCATTTACTCTCCAACTAGCCAGCAATTTTTGCAGCAAATGGACAGGAAATGGCTGGGATAAAAACTCCCAAGAAGAGAAAAAACAACAAGAGGAGAACAAAGGGCTTCTGGGCAATCAGCCAGTGGTTCTGTGTTACAGGTAACATAAGAAGAGGCAGGAAAAAAATGAAATAATAAAGAAACTATGCCCATTCCTCACTATGTGCATTCAAGGAAACCTTAGATTCTAAGGAAACATCTGCTAACTCATTTATATCATTTAAAAAAAAAGAATTGTCAAAGACATCAGTTTTGGCTTTTATGTAGTCGTGGGGTATGTGTTTGCCAATCATTCCCATAATGGTATTAACGGCTCATTAATGGCATCAGCTGCTAAATGGTGCAGGTACCCTTAGCATATAAATGTAGTGCCTGGCAAATGCCCTTTTAATACCGATAAACTAGCCAAAACGGCTGGATTTGCCAATGCATGTTTTTAATGCGACTTAAGTGAAGGACATGCATTCTGCTGATAAATCAAGTAATGAACGCACACTTGGTTAAGCCAGTTTTATTACAACAGTAGGGCATTTGGCAGGATGTGTTTTGAGGTGGGGAGGGGAACAATGTCAGTGTGAATGGCCTAATAGATCATCATGGCCATGGGTAGATAACGGGTGGGTAAATACCCAACAACACCTACAAGCTTTGTATCCCTCCTCATATCCCATCCCCCTCTTACCTGCACACCAATACAACCATTTCAGCTATAAGATTAAGCGCCACCAGATACCCAAAACTAAAGAGGCTGTTACCTGAAGTTCATGCCTCAGCAAATGCTAGAAAGGATCATCTGAAGGTGTGACATACAGCAGATGCAAACATTGTCTGGCCAGTGTAAGTGCTAGAGAGATGTGCATGCTTCGTCCTTACACTTTACCATTTAAAGATGTATACTGTAGGACTACTACTGCATGACCTGGGTTTTCAACAATTTGGGAAGCTAACAGAGCAGAAGTGCAACCTCATTTTAGTTGTAGCGAGCCAGCATTCTATTCCATTTCGAATTGGTTACAGTTTGGCCTTTTACAAAATACACCCTAAAAGAAAAATAATGCAAATTCCTTGCGATTACATAGTATGCTATTGGATTAACTGCCTTACAAGAATAAAATAGTTTACTAGACATGCACAACTGTAATAATACAGAACATACCATCATAAAGACCAGTGGTTTAGTCCAAAAGAGATACTCAATATTTGGTATTCAGAGCGAAAGCAACTAAGTGGATTTGGAATAGGAGATATTTCAGTCTCTGCTATGGGCTAGGAGCGAGACTCAATGTCACACTTGGGGACGGAGGTGAAATTGTACTAAACTAGTCAGATACCAGCACTTTGAAGTGGCCACCGATCAGCATAATTGGTCCTCGAGCAACAAACATATCAGGGCCTCTTTGCTCTACACCACTCCTTCCTCTTTTCCATTCCCTTCTTCACTTTGCTGTCTGCACATTCCAGCACTTTGTACCCGTCCTAGGGAGGCATACGGCCTATACAAGCAACAGACATTGCAGGACACAGATTGCCTGATAGCCTAAATGCAGCAGTGCATCTATTTCTTTTCATTGGGTTTTTATATGCAAAACATGTACAGATCACTTGCGGTATTCACTTATGGCACATAATGAAACCACAGTAAATTAATAATATGAATTCAACTCACGACAAATAGGCATTTAAGTGTATTAATATGACCTGCCACCACCTGCAAAAGCAGGGCACAGGATAAATACAAGCTGCATTGGCCAACGTTGAAATATATGGTGCAGTTAAGTTACATTTGAACCTTACCTCCTCTTTCTTTCGTTTTGCAGCAACTTTTTTCTTCTTTTCCTTCTTGGCTTTCTGCTTCGACCAGGCTTTATTCTTTATGAATTTCTTTCGCTCTATGTGTTGCTGCCATTGCAGCCTTTGTTCCTCTAGCAATTTCTGCCTCTGCTTTTCCCGGTTTTTATCCTTGTATGCAATGGAGTCCGTGTCCAGTGTGATCGGGGTGAAGTCGGGAAAAGTCTTCCCTCGGAGCTCTGGCATCTTGGGCATCCTCAGCAGACCAAACCCCCGGGCAAGACCGGCAAAGTCCAGATCTTGAAGATGAAAAGAATACAAATTACATACAGAAGTATCAACTTAGCGATAATAAAAACTGGTGACATAGTCAAGTATAAAATCCTATGAGCATAACATGGAACGTGAGGGCCCAATTTAAGATTGAAGTTTGCCTATCAAAGTCCACTGGAAATGCTTTATGTTTACCTGCATATGCGTACTAGGAGCTGCTTGGAGGAAACTTTGAATGGCATGCTAAGACTTTGTTACTTGATCATTTTGTTTTTTTGATCTAATAGTATGAAAGTTTACTCAATATAAAGTTGAATATAGAAACATTTCATGTATGTATATTTTCTGTAGAGACACCAGTTTGAGTACTCTTGGAATCCAAGTTGAATGAACTCATTTAATATGAGGGGACACCCATTTAAATATCGATGATAATGCCATACCTAACAGCAGTCACTCAACATCTGATTACCCCCAACTCAGCAACAGTTAGGGGGCACCGATGAGAGGTAGGGATATTTTGATAGTGAGATATAACTTTACATGCTATTAACTGATGCTGAAGATAATTATTTAAATATTTTTGTGATTATCTCTCTAGTGTGAAGCAGACTATTAGGAATAGTCAGAATATGAAAATAAGAACAAAATGCACAATATCTAATATTTCGCTCCTGAAGAAGGGAAATAGATTCCCGAAACGGGTTGAGCCACTGAAACAGTAGTGAGGCCCCTACTGTGCATAAAAATATTGAATAAGATTAAGATAATTGTATTTTATGCACGTTTTCTATATGGAGATCAACAATTGCGATTATTGCTGAATGTAGATTGGCATGCATTAATAAACTTAACATTTGCTTGTTTAAATTGATAATTAAGTGCACACTTATTCATGAGTATTTACAAAAGTTGAATGGTAGTATTACTGATATGTCCATAAACTTTGACAATTAAATTCTGGACTATGGAAATTATTGATCCTTTTCCTCCTGTTTAAAAACAGGTCTAATCTTAATGGTTAAAGAATAGAACTATTAGCATAAGGAGTATTACATAAAATTACAATTATTAACTTACCGATTGCCTTTGGCAATAACCCGAGTGATCCACAACCCGTTGACACTTTCTTTTCCCTATTTTGCATCACTACCTAGTGTCAGGGTAGTGTTTTTTCTCCTCTGCACCTCACTAAACATCTGTGAGTTACCACGAAAACTTATTGACAATCAGGTGTGTAGACCGGGTCTACATTCTTTCCATAATGGAATGCTTGCCATGAGAAAGAATTCTTTTGTTGCAACAAAACTGCCTCCTTCATAATCTATTTTTCTATAATTTTCCCTAGATATTATTGTTAGAGAGATTTATCATTTTTCTGCTTCATCCCCTCTCCTAGTGTGAGACCACCAGCACTTTTTGCTGGACTTCTAGACCTTTTTCTTTCTATCCTGAATGAGGGGAGCTTTTTCCTACGCATGCCTTATTTGCTCCGACTTTTTCAACTCTGTTCTGTGTTTTACCTTTACTATGGAGTCTGCTTTCCTCCATATCTCTTTAAAGGCATCTGTAATTAACATTTGCAGTACACCGCACCTTATGTGCAGTGTTGCCGGGAACCCTTTGGGCTCTACTTTAGAGGTTATTTCCTTATCCTTACTAACTACAGTTCTTAAGGATAGAGGGATACTTTATATCCTTCCTAAAATGTTATACTATGAGAGGTGAGCAGCACACACCACCTTATGTGGAGTACGAAGGGTATACTTAGTATCCCTCTCCTCTCTGCTCCTGTGACTTTTTAGTTACATAGAAAATCCTATAGTTATGGCTGGTGGCAGTGGACGTGTTCTACCAACTATTGTGCTCTTTTTTGAACGCACACTATATTCCCACTCTCGATTGTGGCACAATAGGGTCATCTATGTTCTAACATGGTGCTCCTTTCTTTTTTTCGCCATTTCTATCGTGGTTGTTCTTTGTTAGTCCTTCCACCATTCTGGGAGGGGGCGGTCTGTGTTTTGCCTTTGGTGGGAACCCTTGGGTGTCCCCACCTAGGCTCCAGTGTGCCTGCGCAGGCAGGAAGTAGGGGCAGGAGTTACTCACTACCATGTCCTTTGTTGGTGCTGAGTATAAGGCACCAAAACTGCAGACCAACCAATGAGACTTAAGAAATCTGTGCCAAAGGTCCTCCATCGAGATTGCTGCTGAGATAACCCATTCAGAGTCCTTCCTTTCGTCACCAGACCGAGGAATCGGGAGACTGGGTCCATCGCTTCTGCGCAGAGGAGAATCCAGCTACGAGCATTTCTTCTAACCGAGGGTACTGTGGGATGAAAGGTATAACTTACCTTGAACCGAGAAGTCACTCTGGAGCGCGTGAATAGGTGTCAAGGGTGTCCACTCTACCTCTGACTCAAGCTGCTGGCTTGTGTCCCTTTAGGGAGTCCTTTTGCAGGGTCCCCCTTGTTGTGTTGAATTGCCCAGTAACTTTTCCTAGAGACTAAAAGTATCCTGAGGAACTGTTGCTGTTCTGTTGCTTCTTAAGACTTTGAATCCACTACTGCACAGACTTTTACGTATAGTTAGGGATTGGACTTTCAAAGCGTTAGTTTGTACAAAAAGTGTCTCTAGAGGTTACGCACTGCTGCTGTGTGAGTAATCAACATTTATCCTTAATAAAATACTTTCTCTTATGTGGTTTTGCTAACTAAATACAATTACTGTATACCTTTGTCTTAACACGAGTGTGCCGTAGTACCAATAATATGGTAGATCTGTCACTAGTGTCAAACTAACAATTGTACCACGAGCAGTTACCAATGAAGCAATGGCCTTTGAAAAGTATTAAGAATTCCCATGTGTGTTGGTTAAGTGAACTAAGTATTTATCTACCTTCCCTGTGTAAACAAAGTATATTTTAATATAACATGTTATGCTTAAGTGTTTCTTTGGACTATTGTATATACTGGGTTCAGTGTACCTACCTACAGTTCACAACTTCCTCCTATGATAAGCATGACTGCTCTGCCCCTCTATCAAGGTTGCTTCAGTAGCACGGACTTATACTAAGAGTTGGTGACCGGCTGTGTGCCAAGGGATAGTTTTATGTAGTCTTATCTTAAGTGGACTTTAGGAAAAGTCTGCTAACACTGGTGTTACAGCTGGTTACAGTAGTGTTGGATTACATTGACTCCTAGTTGTACCTGTGTCCAAAGAATACACCCACATGGCTAGTTACTATACTGTGAACTACTAAATCACTGCAATGATGGACAACTTTAAGGCAGAGGCTCTTATTAATCTGTTGAAAAACTGAAAGATGTGTGTAAAGAGAGATGCATTTGTGCTAAAGGAAAGAAAGCTGAATTGATCTAGACTTTATTGGATCACCAAAGCACTGCGAGTTGGCCTGTAATCCCTTACTCCCAAAATTGATATGGATAAGGATGACGGACAAAGTGTAACCCTTAGTCCTCATCTTCCAGGAAGTGAGGTAGATGATGTGGATGTTAATGATTGTTGATCCACCTCCGAATCTAACCTCACCCATACCCATGTCTAACATGTCAACAGAGCTGGTTCTAGAAATAGAGAACATTTAAATGCAGCTTCAATTTAAAAAAAAACTGGAGATACAATATGAAATTAAAGAAAAGGAATTGAAGGAACTGTAACTCAGAGATAAAGAGATGCAGCATGAGCACGATATTAAAATGTCTCCCGACTCCCCTTCTGTTTCAGAGTCTTCTCTCCCAGACACATACAGGTTCAGGAAGACTCATCGCCCAAACGATTTGGTGAGTGTGCATGATGTTAAAACCAATATTCTGGATTGGCTGGGTACATTTGAGTTTATGTGCAAAGTACAGGATATATTTCAGAGTGAGCGTGTTTCATCGGTTATCTCTAGGCTCCCCAGAATGGCTGTGATGGAGCTGAATGAGGCTGATGGAGTTGAATGAGGCTGATAGAGAGGATTACCAGTTGGTAAGGACTGCTCTCATAGCCAGGTTTGAAAGGACCCTTTACAATACCTGAAAAGGGTCAGGAACCACAAGAAGAAAGAAGAGGGATCATTTCTAAATCCCCCACCAAAAGTGTGGTAACAACAGAACTTTGAAGTCTAATTCTATTCCCGATAATATTAAAGACTATTATAAAGACAGTGTGCTTTTTAATGGTCAGGACACCCATGCCGTTAGAGACACTTGGGTCAGTATAACTGTGGTAGATGAAAGTTTATTCCAACCTGAGGAAGTTGCTAAGGCTCCCAAAAGACCTACCAAGGTCCAGTCTCAATTTGTCCAATACTGCCAGCTATTATTAAATATAATGACATGACTGTTAAAATCACTGCAAATGTTCAGTCTGAAGTGTCTGGTAGGGTACTTTTAGGCAATGAATTGAAAGCCCTGGGTGTAGGTTTCCAGGACACCCACACCTCCTTCCAAGAAGAAAAGGGAGCTGACAAGAAAAGTAAGGGAGGCAACCTTAAGAGACTTTCCAACAGAGACCAAGGAGAAATCCAGAATCTCAAAAGGAAAGGAGGGCCTCAATCCCAAAACCTCCTCAAACAAGAGAGTTTCTGTGAAAGAGAAACTCCAAGTCACACCTGTGACCCCCCACCACCAGCTGAGGCTGAGTTGGTGACAGAAGAATCCGCTGAAGAACAATCTTCTGATGAGTCAGAGGTGGAGGGGAATCAACCCTGTCTGGAGGATCTGGATCCTAGAGATCATCCTGAGCGGCAGCCTTTGCTTGCAGAAGGGTCCCTCAAGGATAGACTTAAGTAGGGGACAGAGAGAAGAGGATCCCTATCTAGAAGGTCTGCATCAGTAGGCAGCTTCCCAGAGTGAAGGGCAAACACCTGGGAAGCGTAGGCTCTACTGGGAGGATGGCCTCCTCTACAGTGAACCTATGGAATCTATTCCAGGGGACCTCAGGAGACTGGTGCTACCCTAAGACTTGAGATCCACATTTCTGGAATTGGCCCAAGAAGTCCCTCTGGCTGGTCATTTGAGTTCAAAAAGGACCAAAGAGATGATCTCATTGTACTTCTACCGGCCCAAGATGGGTGCAGAGGTAGATACACATTGCAGGAGTTGCCACACTTGCCAGTTATCTGGTAAAGGTAGTTCCAAGAATGTGGCACCTTTAGTGCCTCTCCCAATTGCGAGAGTTCCTTTTGAGAGGGTGGGGATTGGCAGTGTTGGTCCCCAAGGCCCTCCAACTTCTTCAGGCAACCGAGTTAAGTTGATTGTAGTGGACCATGCCCCTAGGTACCCTGAACCTATACAAATGAAAACTATTACTGCTCAGGCAGTGGCTAAGGCCCTACCTGGTATTTTTACCAGAGTAGAATTTCCTAAGGGGTCTGTATCCGACAGGGGGGTCAAATCTCATGTCACACTACATACAGGCCATGTGGAAAACCTGTGGGGTCACCTACAAGTTCTCAAAATCTTGTACCAGTTTAAGGTCATGCCCTTTGGATTGAAAAATGCACCTGCCACTTTTCTGAGAAGGTAAATCATATTCTGAATGGTTTCAAAGAAGGTAGCAGGCGCTCCTCTCCAGAAAGAACATGGCATGATAACCTGTACTGAGATGAGAGTTTGCAGCACACGCTTTTTGCTCACTGTACCTTTCACAGATGGGAAATATCCATTTGCACATCAGTCTTTGTCCCGCCCACATGGGCAGTCCAGCACCGAAATGCTATGGCAATTCCTCTCTGAACAAGAGTACCAAAAGCAACCCCATAAACGTGTTTCAGCCTTGTTGGGTCTCATCGGTGAGGTGAAGCTTTGTGTCTCTGAGCACAGTGAGCAGGGAGTCCACGTCTGGTTGCCCCCAGGTAACTCAGTGTGACCAACCCCAAGTTCCTTGCAAACATTTCAAAGAAGGTAGCAGGCGCTCCTCTCCAGAAAGAACATGGCATGATAACCTGTTCTGAGATGTGAGTTTGCAGCACACACTTTTTGCTCACTGTACCTTTCACAGATGGGAAATATCCATTTGCATATCAGTCTTTGTCCCGCCCACATGGGCAGTCCAGCACGAAATGCTATGGGGGCAACCAGACGTGGACTGTGCTCACTGTGCTCAGAGAGACAAAGCTTCACCTCACTGATGAGGCCCAACAAGGCTGAAACACGTGTATGGGGTTGCTTTTAGTACTCTTGTTCAGAGAGGAATTGCCATAGCATTTCGGTGCTGGACTTCCCATATGGGCGGGACAAAGACTGATATGCAAATGGATATTTCCCATCTGTGAAAGGTACAGTGAGCAAAAAGCGTGTGCTGCAAACTCTCATCTCAGTACAGGTTATCATGCCATGTTCTTTCTGGAGAGGAGCGCCTGCTACCTTCTTTGAAACCATTCAGAATATGATTTACCTTCTCAGAAAAGTGGCAGGGGCATTTTTCAATCCAAAAAGGAGCGCCTGCTACCTTTTTTGACATATTCTGAATGGTTTAGAGAACCTCCGCATGGCATACCTAGATGACATTGCAGTGTTCAGCCCTACCCGGGTGGAACATATCCACCTGGCCAATACGAACATCAAAGCAAGTAAGTGCCAAGTTGGTCAGAGTTAAGTGTGTGAGAAACCTGAAGGTGCATCACTTACTAGTCCCTGGGGGATCTGTCGTGGACCAGTGGGGGAGGATCACATAGGGGAGGATCACCTGGGTGAGGGGTCTTCGTGGCGTGGAAGTGGGACACTGAGGGTTGAGACGCAGTATCCCCTTCCGTGTAACACCTTCTCCCCATCCTACCATGTAGGATATTCAGAAACCCCTTCCCCCCTTTCCCACACAAACACTTTCTTACACTGTAACAGACAACTGACTAACAACAAAGCCATTTACCTGACATGTCCCAACACATGGGTAAGGCAGAGTTGGGCAATTGACAATAACCATGCACACCTGAAGGCCGATACTTTCCCCACAGGGATAAAGGGCGGAGCACAAAAGCACACCTTGAGGAAGGTTGAACGCACGAGACGACAGCTATACCAAACCGGCAGTACAAAGGGAGGAGAAAAGTGGCGAGACATGGAAGGACGAGGAAGGGGGAATTGCCCTTGCCCTTTTCAACTCAGACCTGCAAAGCCTCCGAAAAGGAAATCATAAGACTGGGAGTTACAGCTGGCAGGTGGAGCAGCAGATGCCAACGGTACACGGGGGCCTCCCGCATTGATAACGCAGGCAGAGAGGCAAGCTGGCTACCGTGGTACTATCCTTGACTCCAGAGATCGGAGAAGTCAACGGGTTCAGCACAGCAAGTGAGTTGGAGGCAATGTTCCCTCTAATTATTTTTCTCAAAGTGCGGAGATGGTTGGCGTTCGTGCACAAATTAATTTCCATGTGCGCAACTGACTAACGAGGTGAACGACTTTGTGAGCATGCCCAGTTAGTGAGTTATATGCAAAAAGAGTTTTGAAGGGAATGTCCCCTTTGCAACCACTGCAATTCTTTACAAATCTGTGTAAAAGGTGTATCTTAGAGCACTTTTCCCAAAGATGTAGGCTAACACGAAAATTGATATGTGATTATAAAGAGGGCTCATCAACCAGTCTAAGACTTCAAGATCTGCCACACTACCTAGCAAATGTATTCCTGCACAGAGCAAAATGAACATGCACAAAAAAAGCACGGATTCCTTCGTATAATAGTTTTAGTTGTGGCTATTCATTTGTCGAAACTGATCAGAGACAATGCATTAAGTGTTTTATGCTTCTGGAAAAAACATTCATCTGTATTGCAAAAAACGTATCACCTATAACTGATGTGGTTGGCTAATAATTTGCATGAGATACAATATTTACAGATGGTAAAAGGGTAGGAAAACTGCCATTTGAATTAAGTAATTAAAAGCCAGAAGAACATGCTTCTCATAATCTGTGTAAGGATGATAATTGCATCAGAATAACTTCACCACAGAATATGATGATCAGAGTTCATGTGCCTCTTTTTTCCATCCACATTACATTGTCCTGGGAACAGAGCTGTGACACTTGCTCAAAACCAGTCTTACAGCTAAGAGACATACACACCATCCATTTTTACTCCCTAAAAACAGGAAAATGTGCCCAACAGAAATGGGAAATAATGAACATAGAGGCGCCTTCCCCTTTATTTTACCCACAAATCTCCATTTATATTTACAAATCAGTGATCTCCATTTATATTTACAAATCAGTGATCAGCAGAACAGTGGCATAGGTAGGAACTCTAATAATATTACTGCCTGATCTCAAGAGGAATTTTAAGGGGTGCGAACATCTTTTAATAAGGATAAAGTATCCTTTTTACTTGCAGTCAGTATCCAATATTTGGGAGGGTTGTTTGGTTAATGTGTGCAGGCATATCTCTGTTAGATCTTCTGTTCACGGAGCCACTTTTTTCATATTTGTTTTAACCTCTTGAGGATTTATTCTGTATTTAGGTTTTTAAGGTAATACTTGCTAGTATGGGAAGGCAAATAGGGTTTGCGTCTACTTAATCGAAAATATTGGACCTTTTCCCATTTGACCGAATTTGTCTATGCTCTTTTTTTGGCTGAAAATACAGGGGGAGGGGGGAAGACCCCTCAAAACCCCCTCTATTCCCTTACTCCACCCCATGTATATATCTAATTAAATTTGACCAAATTTCAACAAAACAAATCGCAAAAGTTCAGTCAAAAGTAAAAGGTCAAATGTTTTTCGACCAACTATGCTAATACGGCAAATAGGGTAGTAGAACTGAATATCATGACTACGACGATAATTTAGCTTCATTAAGAGAAAAAACAAATATCAGGTAACTGCTGTGGATTGTGCCTTATTAATTATTGATAAGGTGGGAATTGTCTGTGTGCGCTGCCAAAACTCTTCTGAGCGGCACTCAGAAGGAAGCTGGGCAAGCGCACATGCGCACAGCTTAGAGGGAACATTGGTTGGAGGAAGCCAATAGCAAACCGAGCTGCGTTGAGCCCAAGATTGCAAGTAGCAACATTTTGAACAGAAGGAATTGCCACAAGAACAAACTTGTGTGTGTTTTAACTTTAAAAGAAAGCCAGTTGAGGTCCAGGTGCAGAGGGGTCTGACGCCACGTGGGTGCTCATTCGAAAGGCTTTAGACCGGGACCCGATTAAAAACTACTAGAACTAGAAGGCCCTAAGAAAGGGTGGCGTAAGAGTGGTCCTACAAGAGTTACGTCAAATCTCTTGTACAATTGAAAGTCTGACCCGTTGGCAGAGGAAAGCTAGGAGAAGGGAACCCCGCTTTCCAATAAGATTGTGAACTGTGGAATGTAGCAAGTGTGAACCCGACAAAGGGGGGCCGAAAGAAAGCTAGGAGAAGGCAAACCTTGCTTTCTGATGAAAATGAGAAATACATTAACAGTGTTAAATAAATGCTGTAGTGAGCCCGAGGGAGGCACAAACTGTGAGTAGGATCTGAGCCCGACGGAGGGAGATCCTGTGGGCGAACAGCAATCGCCCAAGGTACAAGATCAGAGAGAACTTTTGTTCGTTTGTCATTGTGAAATACCACAGGCCTTCTAAGGCAAGATACTTTTGCAAGGAAGAGACTTAGCCTCTGAAGGTTTTTGATATTGTTGAACTTGAACTGTGAACCCTGTGCTGACGAGGCCAAGGAGTGTGCTGTGCTCGAGAGTCCGCCTTGTCCCGTGCTTCAAACGCAGGGAAGGGAGACCCAGCAAAACCATCCTGACTTATCATTTGGTGAACACGTCTTGGTTCTCTGGTTATCCCACACTCTTTTTGTAATTTATAAGTAAGGCTTGGCAATGTTTATTTTTTATTTTTTAGTATAGGCCCTTTTATTTGACAAAACGGCACTAGGACTGCCTTATTATTTGATGGTCATAGCTTGCTCTCATCTTAGATTTAGGTTTAGATTAGACGTTTATTTCCCCCATGATAAAGTTCAATAAACACCTTTGAACTGTGATCACTTGTATCTGTCTTTAATGTTGCCACCATGAGTTCCTTACAAGTGTTCTACCATCGACATGAGGTAGGAGGAGGTGAGATCAACCCCTTACCCAGCAAGGTACAAAGGGTACAGGACCCCTTGTTAGGGAGAATTCTCAAACATTTGCTAATTCCCTCCACCTTAGAGACCCCCAGCAACTTTGCTTGATTTTGAGGACTTGGTTTTTTACCAGGAGAGAGCAAGACACTTTTTTCCCACTCTATAATGTATTTTAATGTGATTTTATACACTTTCTTTTTGGTTGTGGGGTCTAACCCAACTCCATAGGCATCATCTTTTACAATTGTGTCACAAAGCACCTTCAGTGTAGGGCCACAGGGAAGTCTTCCAGATTTCTCAAGGTTTAAATACCTTCTCTGGGATCAACTACTGTTTCCCAGAGCAGTGGGGTAAAATTTACTTCACTGAGTCTTCTTAGTCCTGTACAATTCTAGGCCCAGCACACCTCATCTTACAATAGAGTGCTGGAGGGATTACTTAGTATCTTCTGTGTCTAGTTACACATGTAGCATTTATATGTTACCCTTTCCCCTCAGAATGGCTGGTGGCAGTGGTTTTTGTATAAACTACCATGATTTAGCCCGACCGCGAACTGTTCGCAGCTCCGGTAACGTTAAATTGAGGGAGCCATGTTTTCAAAATGGCGCTGAGCCTCCTTTGCTAAAATGGTCCCTGGTCGTCTTTTTTCGCCATTTCTTTGTGGAAAGGTCTGAGTTTTTCTCTGCGTGCCAAATCAGGTTTGGTCTCTTTGTTCATTTGCCTTTGGCGGGCTTCAGGAGTGAAACCCGCCTCTGGCTCCAGACTGTCTGGGGTAGGCAGGAAGTGTCTGAAACTCCCAGTGCTTAGTCACCTAGGAGACCCAAATGAACTCTGTGGTGATTGGCTGGCTGACTGTCCGGCAAGGACAGCCACCCTGCTGGGTGAGTGACAGCTAGGCTGGAATGAATGGGAGAGAACTGAATAAAAGGCAAGTCTTTTGGCTTGGAAGGCAGAGTTGACCCCTGGACGAGGGAACTGAAGAAGAGCTTGAAGAGGACGCCTGCTGCAACTCCTGGACCGTTGGTTTGCCCGGTGAAGCCCTGCTGCAGTGACTACTTGCCAAGTTTGCATCGACAGAAAATCCCTGCAAGGACGACATCTCCCTTTGAGTTGGTGGTACCAATCAACTCCCAAAGTAAGCGACCTGGATACCCATCTCGGAGCTGGTTGAATTTCCTCAGAGTTGCTGCAGGAAACCGTACAGCCAGGGAGAGGGACACCAGATTGTGTGCGTTTCTTGTAAGCTGACCTAAAGCTTTTTGAAGATCCTCCAGACTACCACGAAGCAGGAATGACCAAGTCTGACACCCTTCAGTTGAGTGCGGGACCTCAGATGTGAGGAAAGTCCACCTTGACAGCCAGGAACCACGATTGTTGCCATTTGCTGTACCGCAAGGAGCTGAAACGCAAAACAGCCACTGAAAGTATAGTTTGCCGGTTGGCAGTTTTGACAGTGCAGGAGTCCCCCGACGTCCTCCCTCTTGTCCCCACGACTGAGGCCCAAGAACAGTGAGACCTGCAGAGCTGCACAGGAACAGAAGTCTTGAGCTGCATTTTTTCTTCTTTTTTTTTTTTTAATTTGCATTTGGTTCGATTACATAAAAGAATTTCATGTAGAACCTTTACAAAAGTCTTTCTTCTTTACCAAGGTACTGAAAAACAAGTCTAAGAGAACGTACCTCTTACTGTAGAAGTGCTTTTAACTTCCACAACTCACAAGTCTAATCAGCTTGTGGCCCTACAATTGATTCTTCTTTTTTTCAAATACTCCTAAGAAATTGTGCAAAGACTTTTTCATTATTTAACAGAAGTGCTTTATCCTATCCAAGACTTTTGCCCATTGACTTTGGCTTAGCCTATCGAATTGAATGACTCTTCTAGTGGACTCAAAGTATTTGCCATGCTTATGAATATGTGTAATTTATTGTGTTCTAATAACCTTTGCCTTTTACTAACTTATTAAGAAGTGTTCTGAATGCCAACAGTAAGATATTAATGTACCCAGCACCCTTGTTACTGAAGTCACCTGTGGGCCATCTGTGGGCCATCCCAAAATGGTCTTGTCTAATTCAGAAACTCACAGTATTGAAGTATATTTGTGTGTTACTATTTTATTGCTCCCTTCTGAAGAAGGCTTTATAACTGACTGATAAATTAATTTTTTGTGCAAGAAACCTTGAGTCTAAGAGTTTATTTGAATACATGTAACCGCAAATCTTTGTGTAACTCCACTACAGCTCACATTTCCCCTTTTGAGATAAACCTGTCTGCTCAACACGCTACCAAAACTGTGTACTACAAGCCTATACCAAAGGTTGGGTTGCCTATAGCTGTAGTCAGTTGCTTGTAGTGTTCCAAGAGGGTTCTCTGCATGGAAACATTGCCTAACACCACTACAACCCAAACACAAGTAAGAGCCTTTTTTGGACTTACAGGATATTACAGGAACTTAATTGAGAACTATGGGACAATAGCTTTTCCTCTGATACTGTGTCCTCTCCGATGTACCCAAAGAAAGCCAAGTGGAATGAGGACTGTGAAAAAGATGAAAGATGCCCTATGTTAACTTCCAGTGCTGCGAGCTCCAGATTATAGTCAAGCCTTCTTAGTCCCGACTGATGCTTCCAACACAGGGATAGGAGCAGTCTTGAGTCAATTTGATAGCAAAGACAGGGAGCACCCCATCTATTTTGTTAGTTGAAAACTAAAAGATAGGGAAACTAGGAGGGCCACAGTTGAACGTGAATGTTTTTCTATTGTATGGGCCTTGAAGAAGTTCAGGCCATACCTCTATTGAACTACTTTCAGGATTCAAGCTGACCACCAACCCTTAAGGTGGTTTATGCATATGAAAGGAGAAAACCCATAACTGCTCAGGTGCTCCATTAGCCTTCAAGGCTTTGATGTCACTATTGAGCACAGGTTAGGTACCCAACATAAGAAAGCTGATGGTCTCTCCAGAAAGTATGACTGACTGGACCAAGAGATTCATCCAGGAGTGGATGTCCCTGTCCCTTAGTCTGGGGGGTGGGGGGGAACAGATTTATCATTTTTATGCATCATCCCTTCTCCTAGTGAGACCCCTAGCATGTTGTGCTGAACCTCTGAACCTTTTTTTGTATCCTGAATAAGGGGAGCCCTTTTCCTCTCATTCATTCTTATTTGCTGTGACCTTTGGAACTCTGTTCTCTGGGTTTTAACTTTACTATGGAGTCTGGTTTTCTCCATATCTCTTTAAAGGCATCTGTGCTTAACTTTTGCAGCACACAGCACCTTATGTGCAGTGTTGCTGGGAACCCAGAGGATTCTCTCTTTTGAGATTATTTCCTTATCCTTACTAACAACAGTTCTTAAGGATAGAGGGATACTTTGTATCCGTCCTAAAACCTTATACTATGAGAGATTAGCACACACCACCTTATGTGGAGTGCGAAGGAGAATACCAAGTATCCCCCTTCTCGTGTGACTTTTTAGTCACATAGACAACCCTATAGTTATGGCTGGTGGCAGTGGACGTGCTCTACCAACTATTGTGCTATTATTTACTGCAGACTGTATTTTCAGTCTTGGTTGTGCACAGTAGGGTCACCTATATTCTAACATGTTTGCTCCTTTCTTTTTACGAGCATTTCTCCTAATCTAAGGTACTGTGGGGTGAAAGGTGTAACTTGCCTTGAACCGAGAAGTCGCTCCAGAGAGACTGGATTGCGTGAAGACGCTTCCAGGGTGTCCACTCTACCTCAAGCTGCCGGCTTGTGTTCCTTTAGGGAGTCCTTTTGCAGGGTCCCCCTCATTGTGTTGAACGGACAAGTCATTTTTCCTAGAGACTAAAAGTATACTCTGGAACTTTTGCTGTTCGGCTGCTTCTTAAGACTTTGAATCCAGTCCTACTCCATTGAAGCAATGGCCTTTGAAAAGTATTGTTAACACTGTGTGTGTTGGGTAAGTATTTATCTACCTTCCTTGTGTAAATATAATAACTGTATATTTTAATATAACATTGTATGTGTGGTTCCTTAGACTATTGTATTTACTGGGTTCAGTGTACTTGCCTAAAGCTCACACCTTCCTCCTATGATAAGCCTGACTGATCTGCTACTCTACAAAGGTTCCTTGAGTGGTACAGTCTTATACTAAGAATTGGGGACCTGTATGGCACGGGATAGTTTAATAAAGTCTTACCTCAAGTGGATTTGAGGAAAACTCTGCTAACAATTATGTAGACAATTCTTGTGCAATTTCCTTCCTTTCCTTGTACAGGGCTTTTCGCCTCTTCCCCTTTCTTTCCACTGTTTCCCACTCCCCATTATCTTTCCACTACACCTCTTTCCATCGTTTCCCACTCCCCGTTGTCTTTTCACTACACCCCTCACTTGCCAGTGTTCTCCTTTCTTCTTTATTCCACGTTTCTTTTATGTGTCGTTGAACACAGTTGGTATATGTTTTTTTAAATTTGGAAATATGTGCAAAGCACTGTACAAGCAGAATACGCTATGGTGAACTTCTCAAAAGGTGAAGAGTCCTGTACAGTGCATTTTAGCATGGGAAATGTGAAATTGCCATCAACACACGTTGTATGCCACCTTCACACTCGCGCACACTAGCACATACAGCTACATTGAACTAATTGTTTTTTTTCATCTGTTTTTAATTTTGGCATGGATTTTAATTCCAACAGAAATTGTGTACAGAGGAAACATTACAGAAGGCAGAGGCAATCTCTATGTAATATGATCTTACAGGTTACAATGGCTGTATGGATGAAGTATGCCAGGTGGTGAAGGGTTAGTGAATAGGAACACATTTCAGGATCGATAACTAATAAACAAACAGAATAAACATTTAGTGTTTAGGGCCAATGCTTGCATACGTACAATTTACATTTATGTATTCCTGGATCGTTCAGTAAGGAACGTACAGCATTTGCGTTTGTGGAATACTGTGCGATATGCTAACCGAAAGAGGGCCCTCACTCTGCAACTCGCACTAAAGAGTTTGTCTCACAGTAAAATAATCCATTACATCAAACTTCTAAAATAATTCTGAGGTAAGAAATATGAAAGACTTGCTTCCATGCACGTGTCAACATTAATTTGCTTGCAATATCATAGTATGGGATACATTACTCACCGTAATTGTATTCCTGATGCTTGTATCTGCTTAAATCCACATGCTCTGCGCATAGGCCGACATCTAGTTATAATTTCTTATAATGTGCAGCACGCCCAAAGGCCTCAGTGCACTAATGGAAGCATCAGAGTATTGCACATTAAGTTTTCGAAATTCAAAAAGGGACGTCAACAGGGCGTGACTTATACTATCCCCTAGAAGGATGTATCCTGTACTCATGATCCCTCACGAGTCGAGGTCCCTCAGATTATTTGTTTCTGATAAGAGGTAGTTTAAGCTGTAAGCGTAAAGTGTAGGTAGAGACCATGAGATGTGAAAGATCTATGCTTCTTTCCAACGCACCTTCTACTCCAAGAGGGGAGGAAGGGCGGGCAAATGCAAATCTAGGAAGATACAACCGTCAGAAATACGATTATAGTGATTAATGTATCCCTTCTGAGGTTTGTGGATTTGCTTAGAATCACATGCTCTGCATAGATTAGCGAGCAGTACTAGTAGAAGGAGGAGGGTTATTAGAAGGTAGTGCTGCAAAGAGATGTTTCAGCACTGCTTGCCTCACCTGTGCATCACCCCTAGAATGTGTCCAGACAGTAATGTTGGGTGAAGGTGTGTACTGAACTCAAGTGGCAGCCTTGCAAATGGCATTTAGAGGCATATTTGCTATGAAGGCTAAAGTTGCCCCAGTGCCTCAAGTTGAGTGTGCTCTGGGCTTAATGGGCCATTTTCTTTTGGCAAGAGAGTAACAGAGTTGGATGCAGTGGACAATCCATTTAGAAATTGCTGCCTTAGAGATAGGGTCCCCTTCTATTCCAGCAGCTACAGATACAAAGAAACAATCTGTCTACTTGATTGGCTGTCTTTTGAAGGTAGAACATGACAGCTCAGAGTACATCCAGTGTATTTAGACTTCTTACTGATGCGTTTGTTGGGTTTTGGAAAAACGCAGGAAGCTCTATAGTTTGATTGACATGGAACTTTGATATGAATTTGGGTGAGATGCAAGGATGTGTGCATAGCACTACCTTGTCTTTGTGTATAACTACAAAAGGGTCTTGTACTGACAGAGCTTGTAGTTCGCTAACCCTTCTGATAAAGATAATGGCTATGAGGAAGGCCGTCTTGTATGCCAGATGTTAAAGGCTGGCCTTGAAGGTCTCCCCCAGCCCCATGAGCCTTGTTAGTGCGACATTGAGGTCCCAGCCTGGAGTAGGATTAGAGACAGGAGGGTACCGCTTTTTGATACCCTCCATGAAAGACTCAACTCGGGACACCTTCCACCACGAAATATTATTCTGAGACGTGGTTTAAGCAGAGAGAGTTGCTAGGTGTACTTTGAGTGAGTTAAAGACTAATCCTGAGTCAAGTAGGTAAAGCAGGTAGTTGACTATATTGGTCAGTGAACAGTCGGTTGGATTGAGAGACTGTGTCCTGCACCATAACACAAAGCGTTTCCATTTGTTAAAATAGCAGTGCCTTGGTGTTAGGCTTGCGTGCCTCCTTGGGAATTTCCATGCAACTTTGGTCTAGGTTAAGGTGACCAAACTCTAAGACCTCAGGAGTCAAGCTGCTAAATTCCGCTTCGGAGGGCACAGGTCCAGCGTTGTTCCCTGATCCTGGGTTAATAAGTTGTCCATGCAGGGTAGTTTCATGGAATGACACAGGGACATCATCTGTAGGTGTGAGAACCAGGTCTGGTGGGCCCACATTGGAGCCATTAGGATCAGTGTTACTTCTTCCCTTTGTTGAGAAGAAGTGTCAGGGGGAGGAAGTGTTTGGGTCGAGGAGCATATGCAAATCTCCCTGACCAATTCAACAGAAATGCATTCCCCTTGGATCCTTTCAGAGGAAACCTGGATGCGTAATTTTGGCATTGCACGTTTTGCAGGGTTGCAAACAGGTCTATCTCTTGGAACCCCCAGTTTGAGAAGACATCGTTTAGCATGTCTGTGTTTAGTTGCCATTCGTGCTCCGAGGGTAGCATTGTACTCCTGCTTAGTACGTCTGCCAGAGAATTGAGTTCCTCTGGAACACGTTGTGCCACTAGGAACATGTAATGCAGTGCCCACCCCCAGATGTTCTGGGCTAGTTTGGACAGTCCTGGAGAATGCGTACCCCCCTGTTTGTTTATATAAAACATGGCTGCGGTACTGTCCGCAAGGACTAGGGCTGTCTTGTGTGCTAAATGAGTCTTGAAGGCTTGAAGTGCTTGGAGAATCGCTAGTAGTTCCAGAAGGTTGATGTGCTGCCTGGTTAGCACCTGTGTCCACAGGCTGTGAGCAGTGTGATGCAGGAAGTGAGCGCCCCACCCAGTCATAGATGAGTCTCACGTGAGAGTGGCCTTGATCGCTGGTGTGTGGAAAGGCTGTCCCTTTAGCAGAATGTTTCTGTGCCACCAGTGTAGCGATTGAGGCAAAGGTTGGGAAACCGCCACTTGATCGTCCCACAACCTGCTTGCTTGCTACCACTGGTGTGAGGCACTAGGTAGATGCAGGAAGCCATCATCCCCAACAGGTGCATCGCCATTCGTAACGTCACTTGATGACCGGCTACATAATGAGGTGTTTGAAACAGCATGTTTCGGACCCTCTCTTCAGAGGGGTAGACTAGACTGACATATGTTTTGATTAGTGCCCCCAGAAATTGCTTTACTTGGCTGGGCACCAGACTTAACTTCTTTTCATTTATAGAGAAGCCCAATTGAAAGAGCAGATTGATTGTTCACCGTGAATATCCACCCACATGTCCCCATAAAGAGATCCTTGTGAAGGCTCCTCGGGTGGCAGGGCTGGGGCAGGCGAAAACGTGTTGCTGACAATGGGGGAGGTATATGAGGATGCTCAGGATGCCTTGAGGCAGTGGGCAGCTTACTCATGAAGTCCACAAAGAATCACATTTTACCCATGGTGTCCTCAAACTGTAATTGGATCCAGGGAGCAGCAGACAGGATGGATGAATCTACGCCAATGGTCTCTTTAAAACTCTCACAATGGCACTTTTTGTTGAGGGCGGAAGCCAGAGGTGAGGATTCATCCTCAGTGTCCAGAGGCCTGGGAGGCTTGTCTAACCTGAGCAGAAGGCTCCTTGTGGTGTTTTTCGTGGCGAGAATGTGATTTCTGGTTCTTCGCGGCTGTTTCAGCGCCCCCGCCGTCGAGCAGTGTTAATGAACGCCCTTTGCCGGAGTGTCTACATGATCACCTTCGCGTAGGCGGAGCCACAGCGAGCGTGGTCGGCGTTAAGTTGTTGGGCCGGGAGGTGCCAACCGACTGCGTGCGGCCCTCCGTCGACAGACCCATCGAGGGATGGCTAGGGGGTGTGTTTATGGGAGGAAGTGTGTGCGTGTACGCCGCCGTCACTAGAGGCCTTCTTCATAGCAGCGCAATGTGACTGCCTTTCGAGACTGGGGACAGGCATGCAGGAACTAGATTGTTCCACAGGAGTGTCCTGGAGCTCCGATTTGGAGTCTTGGCTGCCTCGGTTTTCGGGGTTTGACTAATATCCTGGTGCCTGTTTCCGACTTGGTCCGGCGCTCCTTTAGGGTTTTGCACGCTGGGCAACGGGATTTGAGGTGGTCATGTGAAGGCAGTGGTTGCAAACTCTGTTTGTCGACCCACAGGAATTTTCTGTTGCACTTGGGACAGAACTTAAAGGGGGTGCGAGCCATAATGGAAGGCGGACACAGAGGCAGCAGGACAAAAATAGTAGGGGCAGGAAATGGGTTTGTGCATTCTTTAACAAAGAAGGATCAGTCCCACCCACTCGCCCTACTAGATAGGCCAAAGCCTGGGTGTAGGCTGAAGCCTGTCGTCGGACCAGAACGTCTGTTTCGGAAGCCGGGGGGAGCCGTTGAGATGTTCCAGGGAAACAGCAGTTGAATTGGTGCACTCAGCGCAAACGACAGAAGAGGTTTAGATGAGTTTTAACTCTTAAAGTAGCTGAAGCTACAGATTACGCTAAATAACTTGCCTCAATGGCAAAAAAAAGAATCTGCGGTACCATGACGCGTGAGGCATCATGGGTATAGGGTACATCACATTAGGGAATGTATTACAGTCATGCCCTTCATGTGCAATACTCTGCAGCTTCCACTAGATGTCAGCCTATGCAGAGCATGTCAATTTAAGCAGATTCACAAGCCTCAGAAATGTTTTTGTTTTTCTTTAACTAAAACTAAAACTGGTAGGAGCTTAACACCTCTCGCTAGGTACATAAGCGAAGCGGCAGAGAGCAAGATCATGGCTATAAGTGAATATAGCCAGAAGTGCACCTGAAGCAGAGGCAGCCACAAAGCAAGGCATTCTGGATGTAGTGGTGTCCGTTGGGCAGTCACATACTAGTCTGTTATGGAGCTCAGATAGACTTCAATGCTTGTAAAACAGGTTGGAGGGAATGGAAGCAATCTTGTATCAGCAGGCATTTTGGAAATGGTTGGAGGATCAAGCGTTTATCAAATGATAACTTTGAGGCCAGGGAATGGAGGTGTAACCTGCCCTTTCTTGATCTCCAGGGGTAAGAGGATGAGGCACCAAAAGATGTGGAGATATTGATCGAGTAAGACAAGGCTCACAAAGCAGTGAAAATAGAAACACGTTCCTCAAGATCTATTGTTCATGGTATTAATTTGCTGTTAAGGCCAGAATTGTGGCATAAACTAGTGGGCAATGCACGATCAACTTCTAAGATCAGGATCTTTTTGTGTTATTAGCCAGGACCAAAGAATGGGCGCCTCTTACACAATAGGTGAAAGGAAAAAGCAGGAAAGTGGATTATTGTCAATTGTACTACCAACAGGTAGAATGCAGAGGTGTTCATATTCTGGAGGTTACCAAATGTTAGGAGTCTTGTTTATTATACCTTTAAGCAGGAATCATTACTTACAAGTTGAGTAGGAGGCCAATAAATGCAGTTAATCAAAGACATGGATGAAGAGCTTTGGTAGGTCACATGTTCCCAGAGTGGTATGCCACTCTTTGGTCTAACGTCACTGGTTTTGTCTTTATCTGTTCATCCACCTCATTTGGGAGATGTTTTGGCAATACAGACATTCAAAAACAGGTGGTGATGGGGTTCAAATTAAATGCATAGAGAGTAATTGGGCAAATGTGTTTTTGGAATTGTCATGGGTATCAGAATGGGGGAGGTTATTTCGTTGGGGGATAACAAGCGGTGTAATTAGCAGATTACTTTTGAAAGCTATTTAGAAATCCTTGTTGTTGACCCTGGATTGAAAAACTGCCACCTTTGTGGTCAGTTTGACTCTCCCCCTTTTCAGATAGTACAGGAGGTTATAACATATCGGATACTTTGGCTATCTAACAAGCTTGGTGAACTTATTCAAGTTCTGCCCCATGGTCGAAGATGAAGGAGAAGTGTCAAGGTGTGAAGGATGGCCGACACTCAGGTGGGGAAGTGAACTTCTTTACTAGGTTCCAGATGATAAGGGGAATACAATAGGTAAGTAGGAAAGGAAATCCAGGAACACATCTTCCGGCCTCCACTCTCACAAACTGCCTCACTCCAATGGACATTCATGGAACTTGCTGGGCACTCACACCACAGCATTTCACAGGTATACATTCCACCAGGCATTCCATCAAGCAAGCATTCATGCAAGACCAAGACATAACAAGGAGGTGGAAATGTATTTGACTGTTTTGCATGGGCTCCTGATGTGCTCGCTATCTGGAGCCCATATTATTTTTCCAGAGAAGTTAAATTGCATATCCTACATGCCCTCTGGCGTGAGAAGTGACTAAGGATATAATATTGCATGTTGATTTTGGCCAAGCCTAAAGGTACGACTACCTGATTTCTACAAGTACTCCAAGACAGCCCAGATTTGTGTTTTGGTGGACTACAGGCGACTCTTCAAGAAAAACAGAGGGTGGTAGTGGAAAATGATTCTTCTGTCCAGCCAACAGTGGAAGATTGGTTGTGAGCCTTGAGAAAGTGTCTGCCCAAAGTAGATTCAAGACACACAATACTGCCAACACTAGGACACGTTTGGTGGGTCAACATAGAGAACGCCTTTCCCTTCTAGCTCATTATGGATACAGCCAAGGCAGTGTAGAGGAGGTGGGCCAGTTATAAAGGGAAGACACCGTTTTTGGACTTCTTTTTTTACAGGATAAACTGTGCTCTAATATTGTGTCATTGTTTCCAGATTAAGAGATTAAGGGGATGCTGGATGAGGCTACATGAAGGGACACACTCTCTAGGCAGTTGATTGTATTCATGCCAGTGATAGACAAACATGATTGAATAAGGCAATTGACCTCCCTTATACATGGAGCAATGCTTGACACAAACGATCCAAGTGGAATACATCTGAGAGTAACAGTAGAGGGAGAGATCTGGGTAGAGAACTGTCCATAATGTTTTGAGATAGCATCTCTGAGAATGTTGCAAAAATGCGTGTGTTTTGTCAGTTCAAACTCCATGCACTTAAATTAATAGATTGCAGGGCACACCCACTAAGTTAGCTAGAATGTATCCAAACACACCAGGTTATTGATTGATGGCGAGGTTGTGGGTCTTCCTGCTCACATTGGCATATATGACAGGGTTGGTCTGTAGCTCTCAATTAGACCCATGTCAACAGCTAGAGTCCATGCACCCTGAAATGGTAGACCCATGAGAGCTATCATTCCAGGGTTGTGGTTTGTGTGATGTTGGAATTCACCTGTCCCTAGAGAGATATAGACACCAAACATTCATCTGCTGTGCAGCCAAGCAAAATCCTCCATGATATAAAATATTTACCACCAACCATAGATGACTACCCCCAACTTTTACACCAAGCATGTGGCCACTGAGCAAGCAAATATAAGTATTATAAGGCACCTTAAGGGTGTTAATCCCACTGCATTTAAGCACATTTCTATATCTAGTTCATTTTTCTCTTTTGCCCGAAGGACCCAAATCCTAGGCCAATAAAGGTGTTAAAAAGAATTAGCAAGAATGGCCTGACAAATTGAATACAAATAAAGTCCATCAAGCCTAATTTGCAATACTGGCAAGCAGGCGAGATAGCAGAAATAAAACAGCAGGCAGTAGATTAGCAATACTGTCCTCAGGCCGGGTTAGAAATACTGATGTTGTAGGCTTTGCTATAATGATCAACTCGCGGTACATTAGGAATGAGAACAGGTGCAGGATTAGTAATATTGACTATATGCAATACTATTAATAAAGACTACCAGTCTGGATTACTGATCTCAGGGTGCATTAACAAGAATTACAAATCAGGCAGCTTGTACATTGTAATGTTGAAGTATTCAGCCATGTCTCACACCTACTCCCTCACCGGAGCCGGACCACCCTAGGCACATCCCCAGTTTGAATGAAAAGACCAATATTCACATCTCTGCACACCATCCAACTAAACACTCCCAAGGACACCCTTGTGCAATCCACCCCCTCCTTCCAGGGAAGTTCTCCACTCTCCATCCAGCCCCATCTCCTCCACACGCAGACATGACACCAGTACCAAAGCACATTCCCAACAGTGCCAGACACACCCAGTCTACCATCAAGCTTTAAAGGAACATCACCACTGTTAGGACAGTTTTTCTGAAGTCCAGTTATTTAGGACTTTATAAAACTATCTCATGGGCAATACAGAACTTCAACTTTTGGTATAGGCCTGTACTACTCAAGGTAAGGGTAGCAATGGCAAAGCAGCCAGGCTTATCATAGGAGGGAGAGAGGGCTGTAGGAAGGTACAAAGAACTTGTAGCATCAATATGGTTCAAAGAAACACGTTTACATTCTAAGAGTTGTGTAAACATAATGGTTTATAATATATCTCTCAGGTAATGCAAGAAAATCAAACAAAAAACAATGAGTCCATACGGAGTAGGATAGTCTTCAAAGAATTGAACAATCTCCCTAATTGTATCGTCAAACCCTTGGACAAAGGACGCAATATAGTGGTAATGAATAAGAGGGACTTACATTACGGAAGCAAATAAACAGTTGAATGATCAAATCTGCTATGAAAGACTCACAACAAATCCCTTGCAAGAACTTGAGAGAAAGGTTTGGACATTCCTGCAAGAATGGAAATGAAAGGGAATCCTGGAGGAAGAGAACTACAAATTCTTTGTTACTGTCTATTCCATCATTCCAATCATATATTTTCTTCCTAAACTTCACAAGAGTTTGATCAGACCTCCCGGCCGACCCATCATTACCCTGATGGGCTCACTTCTCGAAAATAGATCAAAATACATTGACGAGACATTGTTCCCCTTTGTATCCTCTTTACCTTCATATCTAAAAGACACCAAAAATGTTCTATTTAGGATAGATGTACCATGGGAAGCTAACCAAATGTTAGTGAATATGGATGTAGTATCATTATATACACCCATTCCGCATGAATTAAGAAAATGTTCACATGCCTTTTTTCTAAACACACGATCACTAAACTACCTGCGCCACACAGAGATGGTTCTTGCCAGGATTGATCTATGTCTGAAAAACAATGTGTTCCTCTTTAATAAAAAATGTTTAGGCAAAGACAAGGTACAGTAATGGGCACATCATTTGCTCCACCTATGTCAATTTGAGCATGGGATACTGGGAGAAAATGACAGCGTGGTCTGAAAATAATGAAAAGTACACAGATAAGATCATGATGCGGCTTCGTTATACTGATGATCTGTTCATAATTTGGAAGGGGAATGAGACAGAATGGGCAGATTTTAAACAAATACTAAACATCAATCAGTAAAACCTTACATTAACTGAAAATCATAGTTAAAGCACAATAATCTTCCTAGATGCGACTATTAAAATAACTCATGAGTGAAGTATATAGAAAACCCACTGGCTTGAATACCCCCCTCCATGCAACTAGTGGTCATTCGAAGAACCTAATATGAAGTATCCTGTACAGGGAATTCATTTGACTGCACAGAAACTGTTCCACAATAGAGGCATTTGATAAAGACAACAGAATCACAGTATGGGGGTTCCAACAGCAAGCATATCCCAAAAGAGTCATCAAGCGTGCCTACGTGAAAGCCCCCCAATGGGATTGGCAAACTTTAATGCTGGAACGCTCAAATCATAAAAATGACAAAATTGACAGGGATGTTACTAGACTCATTTTAACTTTTGGCACACGCACGCACGCAATCGATTCAGAATATCTTGAAGACACTGGAAAATCCTTATGGCCGATTAAAGATCTTAAAACTACTCTGAAAATACGCCCAGACAGCTTTAGAAAAATGTGCTCTTTTAGAGATGTACTGGTTAGTAGTTTTATGAAGAACGATGATGAAAACAGATCAAGCTAATGGCTGATGAACTCTAGACAAAGCTTTTTTAATTGTATCCGATGCAAGGTTTGTAAATACGCATAGAATTGTACGCATTTCAACATCTAATAAGGGGAGATTCAATTAAGATCAACAACAAGATCACATGTGATTCGGATTCTGTCGTTTATGTTCTCAAATGCCTCTGCAAAAAGTGATATATCGGAAGTACCAAATACAAACTAAAAGTATGCATTGTACCGCATGCAACGGCAATCAATAACCATTTTTAAAAAAAAAAATATTTTTGGTTTTTGAGTACAGTAATACAACAACGTTGCACAGGCTGTAACTATTGATGCTCCCATCCCCCCCCCCCCGACTCTCTCCCCCTAGAATCGACAGTAGTTGTTCCCACAAGTTCTGTATACAGTTAGTGTTCCACCGTTGGTGTTTGCTGAGCCTCAGTGGTCATGAGCGTCTGGACCAGGGGATGAGTTCTGTGATGATATAGTATCAGTTGTGGAAATCAGATATGCAATGTAGGGGCCCCCGGAGGCCTGGGGTGGTGCGGCAATGTCTTTATGAAGTTGGTTTAGATATTTTGACAGTAGGTCACATCCTTTACCCAGCTTTGCAAGTTGGGGGGGTCCGCGGCCCCATGTCATTGCCACTCTCCTGCGTACAAGGACCAATAGTAGTCCTGCTAGTTTGCGTCCACAGGGCGGTAGATGTTTCGTTAGCACAAGAAGTGCAAAGGCAGGGTTGCGGTCTAGTTAAGTTCCGATGATTGCTGCAATTTTTTCCAATATCAAGTTCCAGAATTGGGCAAGTCCAAGCTAGGTGTAGTAAGTCTGCGTTTCGAGCTCTGCAGCGCTCACACGTTGCTGAGGCTGTCACAAGTTGCGAATGGAGTTTTGCCGGTGAGTAGTATGCTTGATGTACATAATTGAAATGTATTTGTTTGTACTGTGTGTTGAGTGCTACTTTTTGGGTTTGGTGCAGGATATAGGTCCAGTCATCGTCTATTATTGTGGTATTCAAGGCTTCCCCCCCCCCATCTTCTTTTAGGTGTTGATGAAGCAGGTGCTGTATCGTTCAGAAGGGACTTGTATATCTCCGACACCAGTCGGCCATTGACCTGCGACTGTATTACTCTGTGGAGGAGCTGCCACATGGGTGGCTGTCGCGGGAAAGTGGTGAAGTTCGTTTGGAGCGCGTGGCGAAGTCGGAAGTAGATGAACAGGTCTAGGGCGTTGTTACTGCCTTTGTCTTTGGCCTGCTGCGGAGTGAGAAAGGTGTCATCGATGAAGAGGTTCCCTAGTGACTTTATTTGCAGTTTACCTGTCCATCTTATGTTTGTTCTCTCGGTTGTTAAGTGGAGTCCAGTTATGAATCTTGCTGGTATTAGTGGAGAGTACCTGGTCTGGACACCACTCTTCTGCGCAATTTCTTTCCAGATGGCGTAGGTAGCATAGACTACGTTCAGCATGGAGTGAGGTGTGTTGAGTTGTCCTAGAATTGTTGTTCTGAGAAGATATGGGGTTGCTAGTGCTCACTTGATTTGAACATGCGGTCTGATGCAGTCAGTGGCGTATTAGTGTCCAAGAAACTGGGCCTGGGCGGCCCAGTAGTAGCGTTCCATGTCTGGGAGTGCTAGACCACCTTTTGCCATGGGCTGGATGAGTGTGGAATACGCCACCCTCGCCACCTTACCTGCCCATAGCAGTTTGAGTATTAGGCTTCAAATCCGATGGAGAAACTTTTGTGATAGTAATATGGAAATATTTGCAAAGTGGTACAATAGTTTGGGGAGAATTACCATCTTGACCAAAGAGACGCGGCCCCAGAGGGTGAGTGGGAGGAGTTTCCATCTGTTTATTTTACTTTGTAGTGTTTCCACCATTGTCCCATAGTTATCTTGCATGATGTCTAGATAGGATCTGGATAGGAGGATACCCAGATATCTGACTTTCGAATGTTACCACTCAAATCCAAAATCATCTGGAAATTCCGACGTAATCGAGGTTAGGTGGAATATGATGCATCTGGCGAGATTGATTTTCAGACCAGAGGAGTGGCCGAAGCTGATCACCTCCCGCATGATTGGGTTCAGGTTCTCTGCAGGGTTGTGTATAAATAGCGCAATGTTGTCCGCGTAGAGGGAGATCATCATTTTGTGGGGTCCTATGGTGATACCTCTGTATAGATGGCGAGCGCGGATATCGGACGCTAGGGGTTCGATCACTAGTGCGAACAGCACTGCTGACAAAGGGCACCCCTGTCTGGTCCCCCTCTGTAGTTTTATTTCTGAGGTTCTGGTGCTCCCCAGGATGATGTTGGAGGATGGGTCGCTGTACAGGAGAGCGATCAATTTGAGGAAGTAATTGCCTAGACCTAGGAGTTTCAGGACTTCGAAAAGGAACGGCCAGTCCACCGAATCGAAAGCCTTTTCAGCGTCTAGTAGAGCTGCTATTGCCTTGTCTCGGGGTTAAGCGCCTCCATAACTCTGAACATTCTCCTAATGCCGAATGAGGTGTTGCAACCTGGTATAAAGCCAGCTTAGTCAGCTGGAACCAGTCCAGGCATCAGGGGGAGTAGTCTGGTGGTGAGAATTTTGGCTAGTATTTTGTTATCTAGATTAAGGATATAGGCTTGTATGAGGCGCAGTCCTCTTGCGGTTTTCCTGGTTTGTGCAGAAGGATCATTTTCGCCAGATGAAGGGATGGTGGTAATGTTCCAACTTCTAGTGCTTCTTCATACGTTTGCAGTAAGAGTGGAGCTAGGAGGTGGGCGTGGGCTTTATAAAATTCACCTGTCAGGCCGTCAGGACCTGGAGCTTTGGTATTGGGAAGGTTTTTAATTGCTGTGAGAATTTCTTCGAGGGTGATAGAGATATTCAACGGTTCTCTCAACTCAGCGCTTACCCGGTATAGTTCAATGTTCTCGAGATATTGGAGAAGGTCTTTTGGGTTGGCAGTATATCTGGTGCTGTAAAGCTCTTGGTAGAAGATTCAGAATGTTTTTCGATAATCTCCTCTTCTGTGTGCACCAGCTTGCCTTGTTGGTTTAGTATCCTTTCCACTAAGGTGGGTTTCTTCTCTGCTGCTATTAGTCGCACCAGGAGGGCTCCAGGTTTCTGGCCTTCGCCATATTGACTGTGTCCTCGGGACAAGAACTTTAGTTCTCTTTCCACCATCAATCTGAAGTTGAGTTCTACTTTTAGAGCAGCCAGGATTTTGGGTCTTTCGTTTGGGTGTGTTCTTGCTCTAATTCTTTCAACTTGCGTTCGCTGGTAGCTAGTTCCCTTCTAATTAGCTTTAGTATTCCGTTTTCATTCGCTATGCACACTCCCCTGATGTAGCACTTCAGTGTTTCCCAGAGAGTGCCGGCTGACGCTACTGTTGCTTGGTTTAGTTGCAAAGACTTGATCTTGGAGGGATGCGGGTTTAAATCTCCATTGTGGCCTGCCTTTCCTGCTATCTGGTAGGATACATTCGAGGGTGATGGCAGAGTGGTCCGATAGGGTCCTGGGTTGGATATGTCATTGTCCCGATTGGAACTGGCTTCGGGCGGAAACCAACAGGTAATCTAGACGCGAGTCTGTGTTGTGAACCCATGAGTGAAAGGAGTATTCACGGGTTTCCCAGTGGCTGTGCCTCCAGATGTCGATAAGGATGTAAGCGTTGCAGATTTCTTGGATTTGAAGACTTGCTTTGGAAGGCAGTATTATTAGGCCTTGGGATTTATCTTTTTGGGGGACCAATGTAGTGTTTAGGTCACCACCCCAAACTATTGTGGTTGACCCTGCAGTTTCCTGGTGTGTCATCACCCAGACGTAGTTATTGGCGCAGTCGGAGTTCGGGTCGTAGGTGTTTACTAGGACAACCTCTTTTCCTTCTAGGATTCCTCTTACGAGGAGTGCTCTGCCTTTCTGAGTCTTTCCGTGTAAAGTAACCTGAATCTCGCTCTTTTGTCTATCAGGATGGTGACTCCTCTGGCAAACGAGGAGTATCATGAGAAATATCTATGACATCCCCAGTCTCGTGCCCAGTTGTTTTCAGAACAGGGGAGGAAGTGCGTTTCCTGGATCATGGCTACATCTATCTTGTGTCTCCGAAGGTATTGAGACATTTTGCGTGTTTTAGATGGTCGATTGCCCCCCCTAATGTTCCACGTGGCTAGATTGAACACAATTTTCTGTGAGCAATTTTCTTACGGATGTGGCCGGTGTCACTTGTGGATGTGGTTATCCTTGTATTTGATGATGACAGTTGGTTAAGTATGTGTGATGGTAAAATCGAGTGGCACGTGGTGGATCTGCAGTCTCTGCTTTCAAAAAAAGGAATGTAACTTCCCTCACTCACAAGGGCAACCCCCAACTCGCCCGCAGTCATTACCTCCCCCTTAAACAAGTTCATTTTGGGTGCTGTGCTTGGGGCGCTAGTGCCCATCCAAGAGCAGTTGCTCCTGTACTGATTTCTTTACATTGCCGTGTTCCGGTGTGACATCTCGATCTCAGGAGGTCGGCGGTGGGTGGAGGTTTCTGCATAGCACGGTGGGTTTCTCCTAGCCCGGTACCTTCTTGGTGATCTCTGAATATTCTCGGGTTGTCTGCAGCCCAGCCTATCGAGAAAGAGGTTTGCCTCGTCAGGTGAGTTAAAGAATTGTGCGTTTCCATTGTGTTGAATCTGCAGTTTCGCTGGGTACAGCATTGAGTAAGACATTTGGTTGGCTTGTAGCCGGCATTTGACTCCTGCAAAGGATCTCCTCAGTGTTTGTACTGCAGGGGAGAAGTCGGGGTAGATTTGGATATTGTCTCCATCGAATTGTAGGTGTCCTTTTTCTCTTGCTAATTGCAGGATAGAGTCTCTAACTTTATAATTGAGGAGCCTGGCAATGATTGGGCGTGGGGATGCACCTGGGAGGGGCCAGCCGGAGGTTATCCTGTGGGCTCTTTGCACTACAAAAAGCTGCAATAGGGCTGAGGTTCTAAAGATGTCTTTGCAAATCTTCTCCATAAACTCCTCCATTTTCTCGGGGGTCTGCCTTTTACTTATTCTGACCAGCCTGATGTTATTGTGGCGTGAGCAGGCCTTCCAGATCCTAATTTATGGCTGTAACTATCTTCATTTGGTTTTCCAGTGATGAGACTCTGGCGGCAAGTGTGGTTGAACTGTCGTCAAGATCTGAAACTCTTTGTTCGACTGTATCCAGCCTGTCGCCGTGTTTATCAAGGCAGTGTTGTAAAAGCTCTACTTTAGACGACAGCGCATCAAGTTTGCAGTCCAGGTTTCCAATTCCCGCTTTTAGTTTGAGTAGGATATCCCTTATGTCCACTGATGTGGTGGGATCTTCTTCGTCTTGTCCTTCCTCCATGGCTTGGGGCCCACTTTGGTCGGATGGTTTTGGGGTTTTACTCACTGCGCCTGGGTCAAAATTCAATTTCCTTTGGGACTTGTCGGTTTTCCCCATCCCGTAGCAGTCGTGTCTCAGGTTGGCCTGTGGCAAGGAAGACCTTGGGCAGGAGGGGATGCCTTTGCGAATCTGGGCTTGATCGGGGGGGCCGTGTGTTGTGGTGGTAGTCGTCAGAAGTTTGTGGTCCCGTCCGGGCGTGTCTGTAGTTTGGTTCAGGAAAAGGATTTTGTGTTTCTCCTGCCTATAGTACAGCGCCGCTAGGGTGAGTAGGGATGCCGCATGGGTCCTTCTGCAGGAATTTCGGATCCGGAGACTGGGGAAGAGAGAGGCCGCTGAAGGAGAGTGGTCTGTGCAGTGTGTAGTTTGCCTGGGGTTAACTGTGCAGTGTCCAGGCCTGAGTGAATAGCTCTAGATCGGCCCGGTGGCTTCGTGCCAGGGTCTGATGGGACAGCTGCTTCAGGTTCAGAAAGTTCCCAGGTGCTCCAATGTGGTTCTGGGTAGAAGAGCGTTCTGTAAGGTTTGCTTGCGTAGCTGACAGTTGGGGGTCAGCAGTTGAAGGGGAGTTGAGCTCAGGTGCGGTTGGGAAGGTTGTTAGCAAGGTGGGAGGTGATGTTGTGCAGTGATCAGTTCTGGATAGCGAGCGTTATCATGGCATGGACAGGCTACGCGGTGGAATACCTGAGTTGACAAGCGTGTGATTGGGACCCCAGCTTCGTGGTGTTGAATGTTTTGCTTGAAGATCGCACTCTGCTTTACAGGGCTGGCCGCAGTTGAAGGTTGCTCTCGGTATCACTCAGTGTTGAAGGTAGGGGCCGAGGTCTGTAGCAGTTGCGGAAGATCTGAAGAATGCCTTGATGGATAACGCTCCGAATGTAGTCCTCAGGGATGCGTGGCATCTACGGGAGTGGCGTAGTGGTGTTGGGGTCTGGGTTCTCCCCCGTGCTCAAGTTGTTCTAGCTTGTGCCTACAGCGGCTGCGGTTGCAGGGGGATATCAGAGTACCTTTGGTTCGTCACTGACTGGAGGGGACTGGACTATCCCCCGGTCTCGTTGGAGGTGTTGGTATTTATAATTAACTTCCTGCTGTTCCCTGCAAGGTAGACGGTGGTTCCTCTTGATGTCGGGAGTGAGGGGGAGGGGGTGGACATCTGGGCAGCACAGCGGGCTTGAGGAAATGTTTTGGGGATCAGGCGCTAATTCTTGGGGTCTCGGGCTTGGGATTGATCTGTTCCTTTGTTTTGGGTAGGGTTGCTGGTGCTCAAATGATTGCCCCAGTATGGGTGTTTTTAGGTGAGTTTCCAGGGCTGTTGTAGTGGCGGGGTCACTCGTAGTCTGTGCCTGTGAGGGCCCCAGAGGAGTGTGCCCACCAGCTGTGCTGGTCTGGGGGGTCACTCTTCCACCAGAGCCTACTCATTTACTGTGGGTAGAGATCTGAAGGACCGGAGGAGAGATGGCACATGCCCGCGATTCAGCCGCCGGTCTTGATGGACTAGGGAGGTCGCCAACGGGTCACTGTTGGGGGGGGTCCCCCCTCTCTAGGCCCCGCTGCTGGTAATGATGGGGGGGGGGTGGCCCGTGGACGCGGGGGCGGTTGCTCTCACCTGGTGTCAGCCATTGGTTTTGTGGACCGGCTGCGCGATCTTCCCCCTCTTCTTATGGCGGCTGGGTTCTCACTGTTGTCCGCGTGGTTGTACAGCCACGGGCTGCTGGCTCACTGGGCGCCGTCTCGATAAGGTTGTCTCCCCTCCGCCTACGATGGGAACGTCGCTTGTGGGTGTCGGATGGTGCTCCGGTTACTGGGGACCCTCCGGAGGGGGAAGCGTTGCCGGCTCGGGGAGGGCCGCGCGTCAGGCTGTCTGGAAAGCCAACATTGCCAGGTGGGTCACGATTGCTTGCGGGGCAATCTTCCCGCATCCAGGGCTGAACCAAGTCTCTCCGTTGGCGTCCACGCAGCTGGATGCCGCAGCCCTTTGGTACCCTCGATTGGATGGGATTTGTCAGACGCCCAACCAGACTCTCTCTCCGGGCTCTAATTCGCGCCCTTGGAGCAGCGCTGGGGTGCAGGGCCGTGATGGCGGGTCGATCATGCTGCTTTCTGGGACGGCTGCTGCCGTTTTGGTTTCGTCTGGAATCGCTGTTATCAGAGCGTTGTCAGCTCTGTGATCTCAGCTTGTTGCACCCACTAGTTGGAGGCGTCTGGTGCACCAGAGGCTGTAGATTTCCAGGATTAATTAAGGAGCTTCTGCAGTGCTTACAGAAAAGCGGCCATCTTGGTCGGCTCTCCAGCGCCTCTTGGGCAATCAATAACCACGATGCTGCTTACCCTATGTCGAAACATTTAGCAGATTTTCATGGAAGCAAACTTGAGGGTTTTTACAAACTAGAGACTGGACCAAGAAGAGAGGATAAAGAACGTCTATTTTGGCAAGAAGAAACTCGATGCATTATAGATTATGCAACACAAAATCCTATGCGTCATAACATTGATGAAGAACTGTATACATTTTTGTATTAAAGTGGTGATGGACCTTAAATTTAGTCCCTTTGTTTCCATTTCCATTAGATGATTACGATTAGCTTATATTATATGTATATTTCTTCTTTGTTACTTTTTCTTAAAATAATATGTCTTTTTTGTTTTTCTGTTCTTATGTCACTGCAATTCCCCTTTCCTCCCCCATTCTTTCTTTTTCTTTCAATATCTCCCTCTTTAGTTTAATCTTTTTACTTTATTTTACTTATTTATCTTTATTCAAATCTTTTGGTAGGTGGGGAATGATTGAACCATTGGGCTGTAACATGCTGTGAACACAAAGGTCTACTAGGAGATTACCAACTTTGGGCTTTAAACTATGTGCCATGGGTCAATCTTTTTGTCCACTCGAGTAGAATTGTGAGCACTTTAGGATATTATGTTGCTAGGAGGGTACTTTCCTCCACTAAGTTCGAAGCACGCTGCACTTTCATTGGCTTTGATTTGTCCTATGCGAATTTTATCCTGCACTTTTTACATTACAACATTATGCTGCTTTAGAAGTACTGTTTAGAACTAAGGATTATGTCAGTTATAATATTAACTTGCACTTTGTTTTTTATGCTACAACAGCATTTTGATTGTTCTCTTTATGTGTTGTGTCAATTTTGAATCTGCACCTTACAACGCAGGGTGTCATGCAAGCATCGCTTAGGACTGGAGAGCATGTACGACCTATTATGCATGGGGCACTTTGGCCCTTTCATGCTGCTGGAGCGGTATTATTCAGTTTATTGCATTTTGCACTTTAGTACCTTTTACTTCTTGGAATGTGCCATGAACTTCCTACGAGGGCACATTCGGATATGCAATTTGTACGCAGTAATGATATATAGCTTGTATAATATGTCACGAATTTGAGCCAAATCGCAGTCTGTAATTTGCATTAGCACCTTGCACATTACTGTGGCGCCTGTTGAGCCGCCGGGGCTCTGCTCCAGACCAAGGATCCTTGTCCGTTACAACATGCATTTTGTATTTTCATGTTGGATTTCATCAGTTTTCCGTTATTATGCATTTAATGTGCGGCTCATCTCAACCTGCAACACATGTGGGGAAATACATTGTCGAGTTGCTGAGGCTATGATGTAGACCATGAAGCATTGTTATCTACTATCTGCAATTTTGCATATTACATGGCTCATTCCAACTTGCTATCCATACGTGGGAACTAGACAATGCCTGTACTAATTTTACATTACCTAGCTGCTGAGACTATGGGGGACATTAGGAGTATGGCGGTAGGGGCTTAATGGCACCGTTAAGGATGGCGGTGCCGATAAGCTCCTACTGCCAATTCCGAGGTCCCTTAGCGGGTCCCAGCAGGAACGGCTGGTCTGACCAGTTGTTTTTGCGGGACCCGTTAAGGGACCTTGGAGCTAATAACGGGCCCGCAATTAGCACCTTCCCCATTCCCATTGAGCCCTATGGGGGCTCAAATGGGAATGGTGAATGGCTTACTGAATGGGGACTTACCGGGTCCGCATAGGTCAGAATGGCCCGGTAAGTCCCCATTCAGTGAGACCGGACCCAGAACCGGGTTTGGAGGCAGCCATGGCGCTGGCTGCCTCCAAACCTGTAATGACCCCCCCACGTTTCCAACCTTGGAGCATTCATTGTTACAATCTGCAATTTTGCAGTATAATGTAGGACTTCACAGGGAAACGATCGAACAATTTTCTGTCCCAGGATCACTAGACATTGCTAAATATGTGCAGGGGTCATTTAACAAAATGTTATAAATCGGCTAAAGGTGAAACAATGCCAGAGTAACTGACTAATGGATCGAGCGGCTTATCTCCAAATACAGGAGTATCTCGAAACCAACTAGGGCTTAGACATTCCGGTTTCTGTCACAGACATGGTACGGAGACAGCCTTAATTGATTTAAAAACCCAAATCGAGGACCTGAAAGACAAGGGCAAACAGGCACTCTTGCTCCTCCTTGATCTTTCAGCAGCCTTTGATTTGGTCGATCATCAAACCCTCTGCCACCACCGCAAGATTGCTGCTCACTTCTCAGACGCAGCCTCATCTTGGATCAGTTCCTTCCTGGCAATCCGAACCATGAGTGTCTTCTCTTCCTTAGCCGCAGCCAACCTAGCACACGTCCCATGCGGAGTCCCACAAGGATCTTGTGCATCTCCCTGCCACCACCTCAAGATTGCTGCTCACTTCTCAGACGCAGCCTCATCTTGGATCAGTTCCTTCCTGGCAATCCGAACCATGAGTGCCTTCTCTTCCTTAGCCGCAGCCAACCTAGCACACGTCCCATGCGGAGTCCCACAAGGATCTTGTGCATCTCCCACTCTTTACAATGTGTTTACTAAACCGCTCTTTCATATACTTGACTATCTGGGTGTCACCTACACTAATTATGCGGACGACACCCAGATACTCATCCCCATCACTGGCGATTATGTAACCGACGCCAACGCACTCAATGCCGTCTACACTGTCATCCATGCCTGGATGGCACATCATGGGCTATGCCTTAATGATGAAAAAACAGAGCTACTCATTCTTGGCTCTCACTCCAAACTCACTAAACTTAACCCCAAATACAAATCCTTTATCACTGACGGGAACGATATTAAAGTCGCCAACGTCACAAAACACTGGGAATCTACCAAGACTCTACTCTGTCCCTCAAAAGACAAACTAATGCAGTAGTTTCAGTGTCATCTTATACCTGTAAACTGATCACAGTGTGCCGCTCCTTTTTGACCTCGGCCAACTGTCTGATCCTCGCTAGAACTCTCATCATGTCCAAAATTGATTATTGCAACGCCCTTTATTTAGGGACCAGTCAAAGACACCTTGATAAACTCCAGGTCACTCAGAACAATGCCAACACTAGACGCAACCTGCATTGGCTACCCATCACTCATCGTATATCTCTCAAAGCACTTGTTCTAACTCACAAGGCCCAGAACAATGCACCCCTGCTTACTCATCCTCGCGCTTTACTCAACATACAGCAACTAGACCCCTGAGATCTGCTCAGGCTCACACTTTGTCTATCCCCAGTTTCAAGCTACAGACAGCTGGAGGTTCAAGCTTCCCAGTCCTTGCTGCTAAGCTCTGGAATACCCTACCTAATGTTCTCAGAAATGTTCCATACGTCCACTCCTTCAAAACTAAAAACAAACTGGTTACATGAACGGGATGTCCAGGACACCTCGATTTAATCTTTATAGCTGCTATATTCTCACCTGTTCACCATCTATAGACGGTTTTAGTGATTACTTAGGTCCGCTCTGCTCATCTCTATGCAATGTTCTTAACTGTTTGTAAAAAAAATGTGTATAATGTATCTATTGCTGTGACCTGTAACTGCCTTCTAAACATGCGCCCAGGTACCCTGGGGTAAGGTGCGGACTACAAATAAAATAAATACAAAATACAAATACAAACTGTGAGTAATATTATGTGCAGTAGAATGCATATTTGAATTTCTGCATGTGCTTTAGAGAACACATATCCTATGCATCATTCACAGTACGTTTGTGTTTGTGCGGTATGAAGTTCATTGAAAGTACTATGTTCTATGTGGCAGAGAGCTCAAGATGGCCAACACAATTACGTATGATAGTTAGCCTATGGTGTCTTGGTAGACTAAACACCAATAATAATAAAATACATTACGACCAATGGGTGTTTCACTTGCTGCTGGGTCCTCCTGCCATGTCACTCCCTTAGTTCCTTATTTTAATGTGCTCTGACTGGGGATTGGGTGCTGAAAACAAGCAACGGGTTTGTTGCGAAACGCGTCGCTGTTGCGATGCTGCCATACCTTGGCTACACTTTGGGATTTATGAAATAAAAGAACTTGCTTATTTTTTTTTGCTATCCGGACAATTTTTGTGAACTAAAGCTCTGAGGGAGAGCGACTCAACTGCCGGTGTTTTCACAGGTTGAAAGAATATATACATACATAAAAACACACATACACACATACGTAAAGAGGATACTTTAGAAATGCAAGTACTATCATAAACAAACCCAGTATACAACACTTCTGGCAGTATGCAATTCAAGGTAAATAAAAAACACTTTCTAGTAAACTTTCACAATAGAACTGCAAAAACACCATCATACACACCATAAAACTGTAGATAAATGCACATAAACACGTGTTTGTTTTACACTTCCGTGTATAGAGGAATCATTGCAGGCAATCCAAAGGTTGTTTGGGTTGTTTGTGAAGCTCCTTGGAACGTCTTGGTGAAGGTACATCCTCATTGTGGATATAACCGTCTATAAATTAATGAATCACCTTGGAACATGTGATGACAATTCCCTCCTTCGATCACAGAACAATCAAAATAACAACAAAAATGCAGGTGTTTGTCATCAGCGGGAGCGTTACCTTTTATTCTGAAGATGAGACTGCATTCATGTTTGGCGTATGCCTGCACACATGACACAAAGGCTTTCATTCCTTTTTCAAACACTGCCCGGTCAGACTGTGCCATCGCCCTGACCTTCGGCAGGAGGTCAGCCGAATTCTTGAAGGGTTGCATTTCCTGCAGAGGACACTTAAGAGAAATATACGCTGCATTACATATCCTCAAGTAAGTAATCAATCAATGATTATCACACACACACACACACACGTGGAAGGTGGACAAAAAGGAGACGTCAGAAAATGTCATCTTTTTTAGCAGAATAATTTTATTTCGCAGTAAATACATGCATATGCCAAATACCATGTTTTTATCTTTTAGGAACATTTCTTCAGATGAATGATAAAGACCAAAGTTTGCTTGTTAAGCTTCAGAAGGGAAAATATGTAGAACAAGAAGTGTCTCGGCATCCACCTAACAGCCAGAATCTCACTCGCTGAGCACTGAAAGGTTTTTCTCAGTATAAGCCACAAAGCCCCAATTGGTCTGGGAAACCATGACTTTCAATTCATGGGCTATTACCAATCCAGTGGCTCGAGTTATGCATGAATCACACTAGTAAAGTACTGTATCTGTATTCAATGTTATCGATATTCAATGATAAAACTAACACGCGCTGATACATTTATTAAAAGAATGAGCACTGTGGTCCGGTGTAATATTTGCAAAATACGTCAAGGGTGACAAATATCTGCTGAAATGTGCCTTCTACTATTCACATGATATTAATATGATGTGCTTGACCACTTCAATGTATGTATGTATGTACGGAGGCAAGTTCGCACTATATAATCACAAAACAAAATTCCAGATTCTGGAAGGTACCATTTATAGATTTTATAGGTCTCAGTTGTTAAAAGGGGCACACATGTTTCTCCCTATAATATAGAGATGGAACCTGCTGGTTAAAGGAAAGAGCAATTTTCCTGAGAGTGCAATGAAGTAAACAGGTGAAGGGTAGAGACCGTTTATGTTTCATTTGTGGCCCGTATGCTCCACTTCAGATCTTCATTCACATTTTGCTAGTCAACCTCAAATCTATAAGAAATGTGTTGTGTGAATGTGTATGTAGCACCTAATCTAAACCCACCCCTGCCCAATGCTTGTGTTTTTCCGTAAATCTCTAGAATCTGGCCTGGTAGACAGATTTTATACGGCCACCCTAGTTATGATGAACAGGGAGCTCTGAGAGGTTAGCCAAAACCCAATAAACGTAGGTGGATGAGCAGACAAGCCTTAGTCTAAGGGAGTGTGAGTGGGGTCAGGGGCCCGCAATGACTCCACACAGTATAGCACACTATAATTCAATTTAGACAGTTATACAAATATTTATTTTAAGCCTTATGAACACACTGTAAAACGAAATTAGCAGGTAGTATTATCACACAACACTATAATATATACAATTGCCACTAGGTTCACTTAACAGACATCAGATAATCAAGCAATGCAGTAAGGTTAGATGCAGTAAATGATGGGGCCCAATCACAACAACAATATCCTAACTTGAGAGGTTCAAGCCTTAAGATGAATGGGGCTGTGTGCCCAAAAGTCACAGAGTCCACACGATGCTTATCACCAGTGTCAGTTCTCTTTAGAAAGGATGCAATGGGCATGTGGTGGTGTATGGGTTTAAAACATTTAAAAAAATTATTCAACAATTTACCAAAGAAGAGGTAAGTGTTCTCCTCCCTTTCAGACCCATGGATAACCCACGTTAGCCCAGCGGCAGGTCACCTGAACCAGGTTTGACGACCAAATGCGGGTGGAGGGGAGACAGGAGAAAAAGGGACTTGTTCCCAATGTTTTCCTATGGAGGAGAGGGGATAGGCTTACTCCCGACTTTGATTTTCCCAAATGTCTTTCTGGATCAAGTGGGGGGAGTGAGGGGGGGTTGCTGTTGGCTCAATCATCCGCCCTTTGTTCCAGTGAGAGGGGCCCAGGAGTTGCGGGTTCGAGGATTCCTCTGGTCAGCTGGTAATGCAAGATTCAATCTCTGTTTGTGAAGGAATGCAGAATCCAATGATGCAGGCCTTCTTTGGACAAAGTTACAGCCACAATCAGCGTTTGCAGGTGACAACAGGCATCCTTCCACTCACTGATACAGCAGCTGCTCCAGGAAAGGTTCCCTTGAAGGTGGGAAGCTGGAAATCGGGGAGAAGGTAATTTGTGGCAATTTGTGGCACAAGCTGGCGACCACCAAAGTTCCGGATTCAATCATGGAATGGTGACGCATCTGATGAGAGAGCTGGTCAGTCCAGCAGGTAAGTCCAGGGATACTTCCGAAGGGCTGAATCCTCAAGAAGGCATCAAGGTTAGCTGGTTTCACTAGTCCAAGGGCTGAAGCACGGCTCAGAGTCTTCAGAGATCAGGCAGAGGAGAAACACTTCATTGGGCCGGACACTGGAAGGGATGCCGGGCCATTTCAGGAGTAGTCTTAAAAAAGCAGGCTGCTCTTCTTCAAGGGATTCTTGGATCCAACGTAGAACTGAAGAATAGCTGCAGAGGTTCTCCTTTTAAGTTCAAGCACACCAATGGTAAGGATCTGCACCATTCAAACAGCCAGTAGTTATCCAATCAGTCGCAACTACTGATTTTACATCTGCACCAGAAACAAACTTTCTGACACCAAGGACATGGACTGGGACTGGGACTGGACAGTCCCAGTTCCTTTCCTGAGCCACACACTCACAAACACACAGGCTCACAACCCTGCAAAAGCTGCAGCCTTCCCAGGCACATGCATGAACATATAAGCACTTTCCTGACCTGAGAAGGCAGGAAGGCGGCCAAACTACAATATGGCCAAAGAACAAGCAAACATCTTGTGGCACAGCCATTTTAGGGCACTAACCATGTTTAGTAGCGATAAGTACACCATCAAAAATAATGCAAAAGCTGTACAAATGTAATTGCTGCTACCAGCTTATCTTTACAAATAAAAGTAACCAAAACTCCTTTGTGTAAAAAGCTAGGGTGTATCCCCTTTCCACTGCATTGCAAGGTGATGTGTGCAATTGTAAAAATACAAGAATTCAAAAGGGAAACCTGGTTTCCCAGTAAGGATAGTCTGGAATGACTGATCGGTTTTCCCATAATAATGAGCAACGGGCAAGAGAAGTGAAGCTGCAGGCTTTACTTTGTTTCAAAGAGTCAAGACAGGATCAGACTGAGATCCTTCCCATTGGGATGCCTGCTCCCTCCTTCCCTCCTAGTTTGGCCCCCCTCCATGGCCCCCCACCCCTAACCCTCTTGTGAGGCAAAAACCCTTGGCGTCATTTTAACTCCTCTCTCTCCTTCTCTCCCCACATCACAAACCTTGCCACGAAGGTCCACTTTCAGCTGCACCTCCTCAGAGGCATTCTCCCTTTCCTCACCCCCCGCCCCACAGAAACTGAATGTCTCCAGAGCTCTGGTCCTCTCTAAACTGGACTACTGCAACAGCCGTTTCCTCAATCTGCCTTTATCCTCCCTTCGCCCCTTCACCTTCTACACAATAGGACTGCAAGACTTATCCTTTGCCTCAACCCCAGGGGCTGCATCTCCCCAGCCCTAAAAACTCTCCACTGGCTCCCGGTGGCTGCGAGGATCAAGCTCAATACCCTCTGCATCATCCACAAGGCTTTCTCGGGCCTGGGACCCCGTTACATCCAATTCTCTCTCCCTAAAAACCTCAAAACGTCCCTGTTAGAGCCCTTCGGTCTTCTATCTCCAACTCTTTGCAGATCAGACGCTTTTCCAAGCAGAGAGTTGGTGGGGGGCTGTAGATCTCTCTCTTCGACAGGAAGCTCCCTCTGGCGAGGCCTCCCTGCCCCTCTCAGATCTCCTTAAGTTCTGGAAGCTTCTCAAGACCCTCCTTTTCTCTACTTACTTCCCTCTCCCAAGCCGCATTGACTGGTCCCTTCTGAGTCCTATAGGGCTCCAAGCCTCCTCACCCAGTCTACCCCAGCACCGTGGTCTCCCCGAACTCCCCACCTGAACTTGCCCTTCCTGGCCCCCTTCCCCTGTCTAGCCTGGCGGGGTGTGCATCCCTACTGAGCCTGGTCCACCCCCATACTCGCACTTAGCATGTGTTCCTCACTCTCTGCATCCCATGGCACTTGCCCACCTGGCCTCCCCTTAGAACTTGCCTACCCCCAGGAGCACTCCTAATCGCCTCCTCTCCCCCTCCCTGCACTTGCATGCTGCCACTTTGCCCTGCATTTCCCCTTCCACCCCTACCAACACTCCTCCCTCCCCCATGCACTTCTTGCTACTGCACTTGCACGATCCAAATGGCCCAAGGCCTAGTAGTTTTCTTCCCTGCCCCCCCATCCCCTTTTATTTGGTCTTGTGGCGCATTGAAACACCATTTGCTGTATTAGCACTTTACAAATACCCAATAAATAAAATAAAAACAGAGTAAACAACGAAAGAGGTTCCATAGGAAACGGTTGAACAGTTTATTTACATTTTGAGTGGGTGGTTTTTGCCCAAAGGGGGGGCAGACCAGTTGAGGACATTGAATGACCTATTGTTTAATTGATCAGTTACGGGAGGAAAGAGGCAGTATAATGTGAGAGGGGATTATGAGAGTCAATGCATGTATTGCTCTTAGCAATTGTATTGAAACCCAGGGAAGCTTTTGGAATAAGAACACATCTAGACTGTCGGACACAGCCAAGGTCATTTGTGATCGTTTTGGAAATTAAAGATACTTTCTGGTTTTTATTAAGATAACAAAGTTTAGACTGTTGACGGCGCGGCCATGGTCCAAGTAAATGAGTGTATGCTAAGCATAGATATTCATGTGTTTTAGCACACCATGTTAACATACCATTTTTTTAAGCAAGTAAAACAGTGAATTCAATTTCACACTCCATTCCTTACCATATGAATGTGCTGTGCTATTTTGGGCCGGGCTGGAGTGAATTAAGTATCTTGTGAAGAGAAACCTTTAGAATCAGAACTATTTCAGCTCATAGTATTTTTCAAATACAACTAAACACAAATGTAATAAATACTATGTGTGGTTCATTTTTCAAGTGTCACATGAATGGGGAGGTCTAAAAGGATGGCAAATATTATGCATTTCAGAAATCCACAGTAATGAATTTTAATGTGCTGAGACTTTTACCATGAAAATGGTATGCCATTGGAGATATCTTGTTATGTTGTTTAAGTCAAGGGCAGATATTTCATGTAACAAGCTACTAGCAAGCTATAAAAAGTCCCTAGCCACCTCAATTTCAAAAATACACAAAGTACACCATTTCTTACTCTCCAAGAGTCAATTATCAATAGCCGAAGTCTGGTGTCGAGTGCAAAATTGGAACCCTGGCTTAAGGTAGGCACACAGAAAATGACCCTTACCCACAACACCTTTTTCTAGACACAGGGGAAAATGTGATGACAGATAGGCCAGTTTTTCTAATGCCCACCCAAAGGGACTTCATAAAACTATACCTTGGGTTATACTGGAAGTCCAACTCCTAGTATAAGGCTGTTCTACTCAAAGTAGCGGTAGCTATGGCAGTGCAGCCAGACTTATGTTAGGAGGATGAGAGGGCTGTAGAGAGGTACAAAAAACTTCTAGCATACATATGGTCCAAAGAAACACTTACACACTGGCGTATTGTAAAAATAATGGTTTATTTTATATACACCTAGGCAAACAGAATTATTTAGAAAGGTAAGTAGTATTATAAGTCATAAACACACTTATTTGTTTTAAAAAGCACAATACTTATGGTAAGTAAATCAAAGTATAAATTACATTTAGAACAGCAGTATGCAATTCAAGAATAGTAAAACCCAGTGTTACACATTTAGAATGGCAGTATGATATTTAAGGGGAGTAAAACCCTATTGATCGTACACTGTTAAACCTATTCAGTTTTCAGTGGAACACAATTCAAACCTAAGTAAATAACATTGTGTTCTTCTCAGAATGGCCATAAACAATTCACAGAAGTAGGAACTTTGTTCTTATAATTTCAGATGCCTTATACTTTAGAAGTCCTTCCCTAGTCTAGGCCAGTGGCCAAGCGTAGGCAGGTCAGGATAAGGCACAGATGCAGGAAAGTCTGAGTTCCAGAGGATTTCTCGCCCACCAAGTATAGACTTTAGAGTTAGTAGAATCTGTTCAGGGACTTCGTAGAAGGCTCCTTACATGCATTCCAGCGCTAGGCCTGAGCAAACGGTATGGGCGAACTCCCAACTACACAAATCGCCACCCTAGCAACACAGGAGCGACACCAGACTTTGGGTAAGTATTACCCTCAGCCACACAGTACTTCAGCAGTGAGGAAGAGCTGGCAGGCGACCCCTTCACGATGCAGTAACACAAGACCCGGTCTCTGGATTCTTGGTCGTGGTGACGAAAGAAAGGAGACTGGATGGGAACTTTCAGCAGCAGTCGACAGAAAGGCTCCCAACTAAGTATTCTTCAGTGCTTCTCGCAACTCTTGATTTGGTGCCCTCCATATAACCCCAGTCGAGCACGTCAAAAGCTTTGTGAGCGTCAAGCGACCGGATCGCCACCTTCTCCCCCATTCTATAAGCTGACTTGATGACATTCAGAGTATGCCTAGGGTTGTCCAGGGTGTTGCGGCCGGGGATAAATCCCGTCTGTTCGGTTGTATACGAATTGTTCATTTTACAACTGTTCGAATTACAATTGACCGTTTCACAATTGACTAATAGACCCTTTAAATTCGGTCAATTGTTAATTCGAACAATTGTAAACGAACAATTTGGGTAATACCGTCTGTTCTGGGTGGATTTTCACGACACTGTATGCTAGGAGCTTGGAGAAGATTTTTGCGTCGACATTCAGTAGTGCGATCGGACGATATGACGAGAAAAGTTTGGGGTTCTCCCCGGTTTCAGTATTAGGACTCTGCGGGAGTCTTCCATGGACGGGGTGGGGTAGCCTGTCACCAAGAAGGAGTTATAGAGGGACGCCAGCTGGGGGGCCAAGATGTGGATATATTTTTTATAGAACTAGGCTGGCAGTCCGTTTGTGCCTGGGGCTGTATTTTTCAAGGATCGTTTGACTTCGGTCACTTCATCAATGAAGATTGGGAGTTCAAGAGAGTCCCACTGCGGATGGAAAGGGGGACTTTGAATAGATTGCAGGTAACAGAGTTGCGCCTCCTTATTCGTGGGGTCTCCGGTCATTACACTTCTGTGATGTTCGGTCTTGATGGCCAGTGTTTCCGCATCCGAGCAGCGGGGCTTACCCTCCTGGTCCTGGAGGACTAGAATGTTGTTCCTGGAATGCAGCTTCTTGAGTTTGTGTACTAGTAGGCGGTTGGCCTTGTTGTTACTGAGATAATAGTACTGTTTCGTGTAGGTCAACGCTCGGGCCGTTCGATCTGCCAGGTGCAGTGCTGCTTTAGCTTTTTAGAGGTCTCGCCACGCTCTTGCCGACTGGCCACCTTTATAAGTCGCCTCTTTTTCCGCCACTTCTGCCTCCAACTAGAGAGTTGGAGGCAGAGGTTGGTTGTGTGCCGCTGTGCAATCGATAGCTATGCCCTGGATCACTGGCTTCATGGCATCTCATACCATGGCCTCAGAGGACCCCTTTCCAACATTTTCCACAAAGTAGTTTGTCAGGGCATCAGACAGTTCCCGGCTTGATGCCACATCCGACAGAATGTAGTCTTGCAGCTTCCAAGGCCTCTGCGGGGGCGCCGGTGGGCCCACCGTCCAGAGCCGGGCTATTACTGGAACATGGTCAGAGAGCACACTCGAGCCGATGTGAAGGTCTTCAATACATGGGAATAGTGCGCTGGACACCAGTAGAAGATCTATACGCGAGAAGCCCTTGTGGACGAGCGAAAAAAAGGAGTAGTCTCGAGCACTATCATTAGCTAGCCTCCATGTGTCAATTGTGCCCGTCCCCCTCAGGAATTTCGCAAACCCTCTGGGATAGGCCGAAGTCTGAACAGGTCGGCGGTAGCGTTTGTCAACATGGGGGTCCGGGATGAGGTCAACAGGGTGCCTTCGGCGAAGGCGGTTATTGTTGGGAGGCTTTTCCTCAGAAAGCAGTCTTGGGCATCGTTCAGACAATATATTGCTGCAATTGTGATAGGGAGTTCGACCAACATACCTTTGAGTAATACGTATCTACCCCCTGGATCATGCTTAACTGTTACCTGCTTCAGGGCTGCGGCGTGGCTGAGTAGAATTGCGACCCCACTTTTCTTCTGGCCCGATGAGGCGAAGAACCTCTTGGGGTAGCATCAGAAGCTGATCCGTTTCTCATCAGAGGCCAGGAGATGGGTTTCTTGTAGACATACAATGTCCGCTGCGAGCTGGGACAGGCGGTGCTCCACTGATTTACGTTTCCTGGGCGAGTTCAGGCCTTGGACGTTCCATGTGATCATGATGAGATCCATGGTGTTATATGTCATCTGGGCAGGCTGTGTGGTTATAGATTGCAGAGGTTGCCCTTCTCAGTCCAACTCAGCGCGACCTTGATGTGCACCGCTTAGACTATACCCTGCATAAATTATCTGTTTCTCTACTCTTCCTGCACCCCAATCCCCCCGCCCTCCTGAAGAGTGGAACATGGTCGAACAGGCCATCCTTCGACCAACGGTGCCTCTGGCCTGGCTGACACTGCCGGCTTATGTGGAGGACGGTTGAGCCCCCTCAGTTAAACGGTGAAACTTCACAATGTAGTGAATAGGAGTGGCTACTTCTGAGTTCTTAGATCCTGGCAGAGGTCTGTGCTATTGGACCCCGAGTTGGGCCTCACGGCCTGTTAGCAGGATGTTTGTGAGGCGAGCCGTGCTGTTAGTCGTTGCTGGGTTGCTTGCCCCTGGATGGGTGGGGGGAGGTCTCTGAGCCTGCAGCATGTTTCGACCCGGGACCAGGACCTCTTAGGCTCTTGCACAGTTGCTTTTCCAGTTGGCAAGTCTTCATCGGGGGCTCCTTCCTCCATATCTGGGTTCAGCAGTCGTTCGGCTTCCTTTAGGTTGCGTATGCGACGGGTGCTGCCTACCCAGGTAAAGGTCAGGGATGTAGGGTAACCCCAGCGATAAGGAATCCCTTTGTCCCTCAGCCATTCCGTTACTAGTTTCAGAGCCTTCCTTTTCAAGAGCGTGACCGCTGCCAGGTCCTGAATAGAGACGGAGGAGTCTCTGAAGAGAGTGCGTGGGGAACTCCTTGCTTCGAGCATTATTTCTTCTTTGACTTTGATAATTTAGTGTCGCCAGGACATCCATCGGGGTGGTTGAATTTGATCTTGTTCTTGTTCCATGAACTCTGTCGAGCACCAGGGGAGCGTCGTCTGGCAAGGTGAGGATTAAGCTGAAGAGGCCGCTGACATATTGCCCCAATTCCACGTCAGTGAAAGTCGTCGGGATCCCTTGCAGGTGTATGTTGTTGCACCAAGAGCGATTTTCAGCATTCTCCTGTTTAAGCTCAAGGGCTTCACATCTGGCTTCAAGAGCAGCCAGTCTAGCCGCTCCCCTGTCGATCTCGTAGCTTTGTTCACAGAGGGTAGTTTCCGCCTCCACTGTTCTCTCCTCCAGCTCCCCCACTCTTTTGTCCAGGGCCTTTATTTTGCTCTTGACCTCCTCCGTGCCCTCTGATATTCTTTCGTGAGCGGACAGGAGGTCCTGGAGGTTGGACTTTGTCACCGCCTGCGTCGAAGAGCCTGGGCCTTGGTCGCTGCCAGTTGTTATGGTTGTTGCTTCGGTTGCATCGGGCGGTCGCCTCTCCTTGGTCTCTCTGACACCGGGATCGACAGCAATGCCGCGATATTCGTCTGTTTAGATGATTTCGTGCTCATGGCCATTGTGAGCAAAGTGTGTGTTCCTTGGTCCCCCGACTCGAGGGACCTCTGGGCTACTGGGGGCACTAGGTCGGATAAACAGGGCCAGTAGATGCCGGCTGAGGTTCAGGCAGGAGTGCGGTTCAGGTGCGGGCAGCCCTGAAGTCGGGAGTTTGTGGACGGGTTGCCCTCCCCAGACCTTCAAGACCACCCTTTAAGAGCAGGGGTTGGCTGCCCGCTATTGTTGCTGGTGGGTTGGCCGCCTCAATGATGCGTGGGGGCAATTCCAGGGCCGCCAAACTCTGCTCGGTGTAGTAGGCCGGCTGGTTTAAATCTGAATAACCCCTTGTTGCGTGGCAAAAGTGCAGTCACCTTGTTGATTCCTGGGCTGTCCAAAGGGGGTATACCCCATAAGTCTCACACCCCCAGGAGTACAGTTGTGAAGCAGACTCCCCTTGATGCTGCTGCGGCTGGGGTCCAGATGATGTGCCTCCCCTTGCCTCAGGGACCCTTGGGTGCTGCGCTCCAGGCGGATGGGTGCAGGGGAAGCTGCCCTCTATGATCAGTATGCGAATCGGAGGGATAGGAGCTCAGGCTGCTACGGTGGAGATTGGGTTGCTTCAGGGGCCTGGCCGGCAAGTGTCACAGGCATCACTCACCGTGGGCAGGGGTGGATCTGGGACAGCAGGGGGGGGGGGTGCACAATGTGATGATTGCCCCCATTGTCCGAGAAGGGGACCCCACGTATAGGCCATCCGCTGCTTCAGGACCAGGCCGCCTCCGCCCTCAGCTGACGATAGATCCGACTGGATCACTAGGAGTGCGCTGTAAGACGGGCCCGCAGCAGAGTCCCCGGAGCAGTGAGCGCTCCACTTCAGGACGCTGGGATGCCACAATGATGTTTGGGTGAGGGTGGACGTCCAAGGGCGGGATTCACCACTGCCGTTCATGACTGGCGGAGTGGGACCACAGCGGGTGTGTTATCCGTGGTCCGCTGGGACTGAAGACTCACCCCACTGCCGCGCGACATTGGGCTGTCTCCGCGGAGGGGAAGAGTGACCCACGCTGAAAGGTCCCCTGGACATCAACAGCACCAGCCCAGTGAAGCCGCCCCCCCCCCCCCCGGACGGGGTAGAGGATGTCCACTGGGGATGCCGTGAGCCTCCAGGTGCACCCCGCCGCGACCCTAAAATTTCTGGTGCGCTATGCCACGCGTCAATTTCGGCAGGTGCAGTCGCAGGACGGTGCCATTTTTGCTGCGTGTCTCTGCGGCCCGCGTCGCCAGTTCCCTCGGTCTGGGTTCTCCCCGCTCCAGGGTCGCAGAGAGTCGAGACTGAGGCCATGTGTGCTTTGGAGCGTGAACAAGCTCCCAGACTATTTTCTGGTATTGCCGGGTTGGTATCACTGGTGCATTTTAATTGACAGCGTTGCACCATTAGGGAGCTCTTACGGAGCCGGACCGACCATCTTGCCTCCAAGCCACCCCCCCAATGAAGGTCTTAAGACTGTTTGGTCCCACCAGTCTAAGGGTCGCAGTCATCGCCTTCCAGACTCCTCTGCCGCATGGAAGGAGTCAGCACAGGCAACAGTTACACACCAGGCATCTCCAGTCACTGGAATCAGCTACAGCTGTCATCTTCCTACTCATCGGATTAGCTCCAGTGGCCGACTTATCTTCAGCTTCCAGATCTAAGCCATTTATCCAGGAACCCAGCCAATCAGCACACTTTCTTCATTCAAACTTGGGGGGTGGCTGTCCTTTCAGCACAGCCAACCTCAAAGTTAGGACTGGTTCCATGCATGCATGCCAGAAGACAAAGGGATGTAGAGTTTCAGACTCCTCCCTTGTTTCCTGTCTTAAACACTCTGGAGCCTTGGCAGGCTATACACAAAGGGATCCCGCCGAAGACGAAAATCAAACCAGGACCTCTCACTCCCAGGATGGCAGATGAAGGACCAAGAAAGGGCAAGCACACAAAAATTGGTGACCATGCTGTGCATTACCATGGCTGGTTTGGCAGCCTGCGAGTAAAAATCACCCAAAAGTCGGTAGAACACATCCCACTGCCACCAGCCATAATTTTAAGCTTGTCACGGTAACAGAGATGTTACAACAGCAGGCAGTGAGAAAGTGGATACAGAGTAACGCCCCCAGCATTCCCCATAAGGTGGGGTGTGCTGGACTCACAATATAAAGTGTAGAGAGGATACAAATCTCGCTCTACCCTTAAGAACATGTGTAGGTAAGGTAAGTTAGTGACTAACAGAAAAGTTACAGCAACAGTGAGAAAGGGAATACAATGTAACTCCTCAGGACCCCATATAAGGTGGGGTATGTTGATCCTCACAAATGACATTGTAGACAGGATGAAAAGTATCCTACTAACCTTGGGAATAGTAGTTCACACAAGGAACCCAAGAGAAAATAAAAAGGGGAGCCCAAGGAGCACACCAGCAACACTGCACAGAATGTGCCGTGTGCTGCAACAGTAAAATGTAGATGCCCAAAATGTTATAGGAATGTTTAATTCGAAAGAGAAAGTATGGAGAGTCATAGAAAGGACACCCATAAAAAGAATAAAAGAAAGGGTGAGTGGAGAAAATAGAAAAATAATCCTCAAGTCCAGGGTGCTGGGGGTCTCACAGGTGAGGGAGATTTAGCATAAATATGAAAATCTAACCTAACAATGACAAATGATCAAGGGGTAAAGGTACTTGAACCAAGAGGATTCACAACCTTACTAAATCATTCTTAGACCACATGTCAGGTAACCAATGACAGCCATGTGTGCTGAACCTTAGAGGAGGGGGGATTCACTATGAGGACACTGAGTGGATAACAGGGGTTTCCATATGGAAATTGTTTTACTTTCCTCCATTTTCCAGATCTTCCAGGCCGCCATCTCCTCCCTTTTCTGTTGATTCAGCTGCTCTACTCCACAGCCCTTAACAACTTCTCCAGATCTGCACACCAAAACACACTTTCACTGCTGCCCTGGGAGCTGTCATTTCCATAGAGCTTAGACTGAATAACTTATCCCCGGATTGGCTAGCAAAATCAGGTGTTTTGTCTATTATTACCTGGCAAATGGGGTGTGGTGGCCTCCCAGCCAATGAGGAGGCTCAGAACAAGGTCTTTATCACACGGTATAGACCCTGTTCCAGGTCTCCTCAGAGCGGGAGGCCACCGTCTTCCCTCAATGGGAATCAGGTAGGTGCGCTACCCTAAGTCCACATCCCTCCCCCCACTTGCCCCACATATGTAGCCCCCCCCCCCAAAACCCATCCCCACTAACCTTGCATTTCCTTCTTCCTTGTTGGCACCAGAAACAGTAGTGTTCCCGGCTCATCTCCAACTCCCGAATATCGCCATGGAAAGGGAGAAGGGACAATGTTAATCTTAGTTATTTCTTATAAGGCGCAACTCGCCTGTAGGTCTCAGTGCGCAGCAAATAAGAGCTCAGTAGAGAGAAGCAAAGGGTAGACCAAGGAGATGCAGGTGTTGATAGGCACTAGTTATAAGAATTAAAAATATATGTTTTAAGAGATGTCTTAAAGGAAGAAAGCTCAGGGCAGGTGCACAGAAAAACAGGGAGATAGTCCCAGAAAAGTGGGACAACAGAATCAAAGCTAGTGCCGCCAAAGTAGGCAAGCTTGTAACAAGGCTGCGTACGTTTATTAGAGTTGTTGGATAGTAGAACGTGAGATACCTGAGAAAGCTTAATCCTTTCTTTCAATTAAGATGCAAAGCGGTCCTTCAGGAAACCAGTGTAGGAGTTACGGGAAACAGTGACATGGCTCCTTCTGGAGATACCACTTACTGCACACACAGGATTATTCTGAAGTACCTGTACCTTTAGTTCCATTCTGCCTGACCCATGTCGACAATCTTTTTTGTTTGTTTTTTCTCACGTTGAGAAACAGTTAACACGTTGTTTCTCAACTAAAGAACAATACACTACTAGTACCTTGGTACAACGTGCTGGGGTACCAATAGCAATATAACCCTTGCAGGGTAGGCATTACCGGTGAGGTTATGCCCTGGAGCTCACGTTAGAGTCCTTGCTTTGCTCAGGATTATCGCTGGTAATGCCCCCCTTCTGAGGGTTATATTGCTTAAATAATGCTCGATGGCAGGAACACAGTGTAGTTTTAAGTCTGGGATAGAATCCTTTAAATCCCCCCTTTCACTACTCCTTCCTTCTCCTCTCCCTCCTACTCCTTTTCCACCCTAATGTCCAGCCTTCTCCCCTATCACCCCCACACTCCTCCTGTCACATTTCTTCCCCCTCTCACTGCCCTAACCTTCTATACCCCCCTACCGCCCGCCACTCCAGTCACTTGAACATGGCCCTCTGGAACGCCAGATCCATCTGCAACAAAACCGCAGCTGTTCTTGACCTGTTCTTTCGCCTCAACCTCCATTTTCTATGCCTAACTGAAACCTGGATCCCCCCCATAACACTTCTGTCGCTGCTTCCTTAACCACCACCTCTTCCTCCTTTCCTCACACCCCTCGCGCTACTGGCCGTGGCGGAGGCGTCAGCCTCCTCTACCACCCCAAGTACATCTCTTCCTCCTCACCATCTCTCCCTTCTTTCCCTACCTTTGAATTCCTCTACAAATCTTTCTCCTCTCCCCACCCTATGTCTTTCCTGATCATCTATCATCCCCCTGACCCTCTCTCTTCCTTCTATGAAGACCTGGATCACCTCCTCTCACTTATCTCTCCCTCTCCCTCTCCTCTATCTGTGCTTGGCGATGTTAATCTCCATCTCCCTTCTCCCCCTCAATCTTCTCCCCTCTTCTCCATCTTTGACTCCTACCTCTTTTCCCGTCTTCCTTCCTCCCCCACTCATTCCTCTGGATCCACCCTGGACCTCACCTTCAATTCCTCCTACCCATCTTCCCCTGTCTCAACTCTTCCAATCTATCTCTCTGATCATGCCTTACTCTCTTTCTCCCTTTCTCCTCTCCCACACTCCTCCGCTCCTAACCCCTCCAATCTACTCATGGTGTGATTTCCGCAACTTTGACCCCTCCCTCTTTATTGACACTAGCTCTTCTTTTCTTCCAACTCTCCAAGACTTCTCCTGATTATCTGCGAATGACGCTCTATCCTCCCTTTCCTCTTCTATTTCCTCCTCCCTTGATCAACTCTACCCACTTTCTCCTTTCCGCCCAACCTGAAAACCCTCTCAACCTTGGCTTACTCCTCAACTCCTCTCTATGCGACGCCTTCTCTGACGTCTCGAGAGACTCTGGCTCAAAACTCCCTCGTTTTCTAACCAAACCTCTTACTTCTCTTACCACGCACTCTACGACTCTTGTCTTGCCTCTGCTAAATCCTCTTACTTCCCCAACCTACTCCAATCTCAAGCCACTCACCCTCACCGTATCTTCCAAACTCTCTCTCTCGACTTCTCTCTCCCCCCCACTCCTGATCCCTCCTCCAATTCTACACTCTCCCCTTCCGATTTCGCCAACTTCTTTTCCTCTAAGATTCTTACCCTTTGTCAAAAAATCCACACCCCCCTCAGATTTCACTTCTAGTCCCCCCCCTTCCTGCATGTCCATCTTCTCTCCCGTCTCCCCTTCTGAAGTCTCCACCCTGCTATCCGAAGCCCACCCCACGTCCGCCCCAGCTGACCCTCTCCCTTCCCTTCTCATCCCTAAGACTTACCCTGTTCTTATCCCCTACCTCACCTCCTTCTTCAACATTTGTCTCTCCTCAGCTACCTTTCCCTCTACTTTCAAGCATGCCACGATCATCCCTATTCTGAAGAAACATTCTGCTGATCCACTTCTCACTCTAACTTCAGACCTACTGTTACGCTCACTTGGCTCCCACAGGGGCGTCGGTCGGACCCGGACTGCTGCGGCCTCCACCCACGTGATGCGTAGTGCAGCGATGACTGACTGGATCTGCCCTCCTAATCTTGTCTGCTTGGCCCGTAGAAATATTCTCCTACAAGTGGAGGGATGGATTTAGCCACTTGTGGATTCAAGCGATAGCACCCCCACTGTCCTCCCCACTAATCACCTCTGAAGCGCCCTCTCAGCAATCTCACCTTATATTCTTGAAGGATGAGCCCTCCATCCTGTGAAGCACGCAGGGGCACGTTGATGAGCAGTTTCATTGGCTTGAAGATATTGGAAGAGTTGTAGACGAATCCTGACTCCAAAAGTCCTGGCGAAGAGCCGTAAGTATATAGTTTGTAAGAGTTCAAAATGTCTGGAATTCACTCTGTCCAATTCCTCTTTTATCTTGCAGCTTTGACCCAATAAGAAAATTGACAGCTGAAAGTGCTCCGGTAAAAGTCTGTTACCCAACACTGTCCGGTAAATAATGCCAAGGGTTAAACTTGCTGCTTTCTCCTTATCTTACAGGTGCGGCATAAGAAGATGTGGCGTGCTGATGAATTATACCTCCGGCGGTAAAATCAGGTAAGCATATGGCGGCTAAAGAGATTGTCTCTGTCTGTTCTCTCTGCTCACCTTGCTGTTTCTTGTCCCCCTTAGGTGCCGGAGTTTCGGCGATGTAAAGATGGAGAGAGTGCTGGATCGAAGAGATGCTGCGTGGAACGGCGAGTTTGGCGCAGCGCTGCTGCTGGCGATGCGACGCGTTTAAAACAAAGTCTTTCCTCTGGTTTGAAGATGCGATGAATCCGAAATCAGGTAATACTCTTGTTCTAACCTTTGCTTCTTTCCTTTTTTCTAGGTGCTCCAGGTTCGAGGCAGGCGCGGAAGAAGGCTGGATGCTGCTGCTGGCACGGTGAGCGTTACGCTGCTGGATGCAGAATAACGCGAAGCGTGTGCTGCTCTTCGGGCGTGGTTTAAATAGCCTCCAACGTAGTCCCAGGTAGGTATTCCTCCCCGACCACACCCCGAGTAACAAAATAGTCCCCAAGGTAAAGTAGTCCCTTCCAGGCCTCACGTGGGCTTGGATCTTCTTGCAGCATGGTCTGCATCAGGTAAGTGTGCACCTATGAGCCTGGCGCCTATGGCGCCAGGACTGATGTCCCATATGAGCCTGGCGCCTATGGCGCCAGGACTGTTGTCCCATAGGCGCCAGGACTGAACCCAGACAGCCCCTAGCAGGGGTTGCTGGGTTTTCTCAAGGCGATATGATGCCTGCTCCCGGGGCTGATGGACGTGGTCTGGATGCCTGGGGGTATGCATCATGACACCTATCTCTCTTCTCCTTTTCCTCGCCAAGCTTCTCGAGTGCCTTGCCTACACTCAGCTCTCATCCTTTGTCACCAACTCCTCTCTCCTACCACCCTATCAATCATGCTTCCGTCCCAAACATTCCACTTAAACTGCTCTCACCTCTATTCTTAACTCCCTTCTCTCTGCTCGCCATGCCAAACAATCCTCTATCCTTATTCTCCTAGACCTCTCTGCAGCATTTGACACTGTCGATCATCCCCTCCTCCTTCACACTCTTTCTTCCTTTGGCTTCAAAGGCTCTGTCCTCAACTGGTTATCCTCTTACCTCTCCTCCACTCCTTTACTGTCTCCTGGGGTGGCCGGTCCTCTCCTACCTATCCTCTTGAATTTGGCGTACCCCAAGGATCGGTACTTGGTCCTTTCCTCTTCTCTCATTACACCTCCCTCATTGCCCCGGTTATATCCTCGTTTGGCATCCCCCACCACTTCTATGCCGACGACAACTCTTTCTCTCTTTCTCGTCCTTCACCAAAAACTCTCCTCCTGCCTCACTGCCATTAAGAACTGGATGTCTTCCCGCTTTCTCTCTCTTAACACAGACAAAACCGAAGTTGTATTCTTTCCGTTTAACTGTCTTCCCCCTTCCTCTCCTCCCCCATTCATTCGCTTTCCCCCCTCCAATCTCCCTATCTCGCCTCAAGCTTGTCATTTAGGTGTTCTCTTTGACTCCTCTCTCTCTCCTTCTCCCAACATATTTCCCTCACTTCCCACACCTGTCGCTACCACCTCTTCAATATCGCAAAATCCGTCCTTCTCTCACTTTCCACGCTACTTAACTCTTAATCTCCTCCCTTATCTTCTCCCGCCTCTTCTTCTGCTCTTCCCTACTCTTTGGGCTTCCTGCTTCTCATCTTGCCCCTCTTAAATCCATCTACCACTCTGCTGTTCGTACCCTCTGTCTCCTTACCTCCTGTGACTCCATCTCTTCCTCTCTCTCTTACCTTGGCTGGCTTTCTTTTCACTCTCAACTTAAATTTCAATTTCTCTGCCTTGTCTTCAAATCTCTCCATGGTCTCGCTCCCCTTATCTCTCCTCCCTTCCCTCCTTCTACTCTCCCTCCCATTCCCTTTGGTCTGCTGACCATTTCCTTCTCACTGTACCTCCGTGCCCTTGTGCCTCATCCCGTTTCTGCTCCTTCCAACTCCTAGCACCTCTACACTGGAACTCCCTTGCTCTTGATATCCATTCTACCCCCACCTTCACCTCAGTCTGCACTTCCCTTAAATCTCTCCTCCATCATTCTCCTCCCTGAAAATCCTTCCCTCTTCTGCTCCCCCTTCCTTACTCTTCCCCCCCTGACTACCTTCCCCCCTCTCCTGCCTCCCCCCTCTCACCCTTCCCCTTCCCTCCTCCTACCCTTCTCCACCACTCCCACCGCCCTATCTACTCCCGCTCCCCTTCTCTACCTATGTATTTGCTTCAACCGTTATATTGTTTATGTATTATGTTGTTCCATTGTACAGCGCTTTGCTGTAAGGCGCTTTATAAATCAATAAACACAAATACAAAATAGGTCAGCCACAATTTTGCATTTTTCTTATTGTGCGGTGTAGTAAGCGGTTCATCAGTATTTTTTTTTGCCCTTCTGGTTGCAGAATTTACCCTTCATAGAGTCCACTCTGGCTTTTACCTGTACTCAGCAGGTGTGTTTGCGGGTTATAAAATCCTTTTGACTGAGTTTGAAAAAGCACTTCACCCGTATTTTTCAAGTGTGTTTCTTAAATTAATTTCAATTGAGGTATTGGCTTCAATGGAAGTGTTGGCTGTATCTTTCTTCCTGAGTTGTAGCAGTAGGGAAAACATGAGATTTGCTTTCTGCAAGTCTCGTGTAGTGTGGGAAAGGCGTGGAGTCCTCTATATGTGTCTGGTTGTTGCATACAATGGATTTGTGCTTCTCTCTTTCACCCTGGGTGTTAAATTGGAGATCTTGTGTTTCCCATAACTGTCCTTTCGGGTGCAGATGGTACCTCTGTGAGCTAATTAGGGCATCCCTGCAACCTTCCTGTCCTTAAAAGATTCCAGGATCCACTCTGAGCTTCCCTCTGAGAGAGAGGAGGGTCTGGGAGAATGAATCCTTCGTCCTTTCCAAATGGGATCAGAAACAGGTCTTTGTGATATGTTTTACAGTGGTTCTCCCTGGCCTTGAGGATCTGGTGATATCACTTATGTCCTTGCAACATTGACCAGGAGGTCACTGTCACAAGTGACAGTTAAAATGATTTAAAGTCTCAGCCCAAGTGTGTTTCTAGCTTTGCCCTTTACAAGGATTTAAATGAATACTCATATATATATATATATATATATATATATATAAAGAAGTCTTTATTGACCTTTGATTGCTAATGCAATGGGTGTGCCACTACATTTTTATTTTGAAAGTTACAGGAATAGGTAATCAGTGAGAATCAAGAAATAAAATTGAGAACATTCGACCAGAAAAAATGTGCGAGACTAAATAATTCAGGTGGTAAGTAGAAGTGTGAGAATACTGATATGTAAAAATTAATGAGTTCATATATACATTAAATAAAGTTCCATAATTGTTAATGAAGCACTTATTTTGGTCACAGATGGCCAATCTAGGAATTCAGGCTACTTATCCCTTAATGGGGCAGTCTGAATGAGCTTTTCTTCCATTAATCGCAGGTAATTAAGTATTTAAGCTTCAAAAGATTAAAAAAGATCCACTAAAGAAAAATGAGCAACTAGTTCTTTGGAGAAAGCAAATGTAATAATACTAAATAAGGGAATTAACACAGAAGAGTGCTGTTACAACATCCCCTGCATAGCTTTGGCGAAAGTCAGGAGAGTGGTCAAAAGATTAAAGGTACAGCCCTCAAGCAAGATTATGGTGGGCCCAGAGGAGCAAGAAGGTAGGGGGTTCCCAAAACCACCCTCACTCACTGTGTCCCCACACGAAGGCAGGGGACACGCACAGTGAAAATCACATCTTCATTAATCGAACATCTTTTTTTGAAAAGCATTGAGAGAGCTAATAAAATCACAAGACAGAGCTAAAACCAACTGCATAGAAAAGTGGCCATTTTACTTTAAGGGAAACGTTTCCAGACATCTGGCAGAGATGGCAAGGGATTTTCAAAGCAAAAGAGGGACTTTCAAGTTTGCAACACATGTTCATGAATTCCAATTCATATGCTGTGGGAACCAGAGGCGCCAGCCACCTTAGGACGGCAGTGAAGGCGATACCAGAGTCAGTTACAGAATAGAAAATTCCACAATGGTTGCAGGGCCTGATCTAGTTCGGTCAGGTCCGCTTAGACACAAATGGGCTCAATTAATGCTAGTCATATCCAGCAATGAAATACAGCTCAACCCACAAGTTGCAGACCCTTGTTTAGTGCCCCACCAGTGGGGGAAGCGACCACAGTATACAAACCCAACAGTCCAGTCTGGAAGAAGGGGGCTGCTGGAAAGAGACAGACATTGACTAAGGGGACAACTGGAGGATGAGTTGGACAGTTGACACCAGAAATGTAGAGGGACACTAGAGGCCATTCCAAGGTACTACCGAGGGTGTATTGGGAGTAAATTTGGGGATTGGTGTGCAGGTCACCCATAAATGTTCAGGAGTAACTCAGATTTAGAAGTTGAGGTCTATGGGGTCACTATGAGATTTAGAAGATGGGTTGCAGGAGAGTCCTCTTGAGATCTTGAAGAGGATTGAAGGAGTCCTCCAGTAATGTGGAGAACAGAGACAGTCATACCCAAAGAGGGTGACGAAACGGATAGAAAGCAGAAAAGTGCGAGTGTACACAGTTGTGCCCCAAGAGGTGAAGGTGATAGGGAGAGAAGTTTGGAGAACACAGAGCCAGACAGTAAGAATGAGATACTATAAGAACAAGAGGGCAGGAGAGGTGTGAGATCAGCTTGTACTTCTAGGAAAGTTCCAGAAGAACAGGTTGGTCCGAGGCAGACACAGAAGGTGGGTTGAGGTACGAGACAATACAAGTAGACATGGCAGAAGATAAAGCAGAGAGTCCCTACAGAGAAAGAAAGAAAGGCTTTGAGAGAGGAAAAAGTGGCAAGCTCCTCCATTTACTTTTCTGGACCTCATTTGACTTGCATCCAAGCACACCAAACCAGGGATTGATCCATATTACCAGGGGAAGCCAACGACTAGTTGCACTATAAGAATCAACGTGGATTGTATTTCGGTGGTTGGTTAGTCATGGAGTATGGGACCCCCGAAAAGCCGAAACCAGTGACGTCATCTACTTTGTGTCTCCCAGAAAAAGTATTGGGGAATCCAGGCACAAGCTGTATTCTTGTATTTAGGGGGAGGGTTACTCAAAGCACATCTTCTGTTCTCCTTTGTTAGTTAGTACAATCACAGGGAGGATTCCCGTTGAATTATGTTGAAAATGGCCTTTAGTTATTATGAAACAATTTTTAAAAAAAATATTCCGTAGACATTTATTTCACAAAGAACCATAAAAAAAACACTTTTTGTTTTAATCTCATTTCGGATCATGTCCCATTTGTGACGGTTGTTTCAATTTGAATTAATTTAATTAAAAATGTTCTTTGGCTTCCCATGTGCATTAGGGTTTACACAATTCATAAAACATTGGGCAAAAAAACCTTTTAACCAACAATACCTCGTCAACCTACAGGCTCTCAACCTCAACAAATAACACTGCAATCCTGGGATACTGATTCAGTAAGTGATATTGAACAAGATGCCACACCACAAGTATCAATAGACAAAAATCTAACAGACAAAGGAATGGCCCCGACACATCTACCAGCTGTCATGATGCCTGCCCCCAGGCATCCGGACCAAGCCCATCAGCCCCCGGAGCAGGCATCTAGACATTTAATAAAACCTCAGCAGCCCCGGCTAGGGGCTATCTGGGTTCAGTCCTGGCGCCTTGGGCGCCAGGCTCATAGTAGGAATCAGTCCAGGCGCCTAAGGCGCCAGGCTCATAGTCATTACTTACCTTAGGCAGACCATGCTGCAAATGACTCCAATCCAACATGAAGCCTGAAAGGAACTATTTTTCTACAGGGACTATTTTTTACTCGGGTGTGGTTCTAGGGACTTCTTAACTGGGACTACTTTTGAGGCTATTTAAACCACGCCCGACCAGCAACACACGCTTCGCGTTATTCTACATCCAGCAGCGTAACACTCACCGTGCCTGCAGCCTGCAACCAGTCTTCTGCCACGCCCGCCTCGAATCCGAAGCTCCTAAAACAAAGAGGAAAGAAAGGGACAAGGTTAGAAAACAAACTTATTTCTATTCCACACCTGATTCTGGATCCATCTTGTCTCCGGACCTGTAAAGAACATCTTTTCTGCACACGCCGCACCTCCAGCAGCAGCGCCGCGCCATACTCACCGGTCTTCACAGCATCCTTTGTGTCGGCGCTGCCTCCATCATTTCTTTGCTGAACTTCGGCACCTAGGAGACAAAAGAAAACCACAAGGTGAGCCGAGGGAACCAACAAATATAATTCTTACCACCATAGACTTACCTGATTTACCACCGGAGGCATCCTTTTGTGACTCTCCATATTTTCACGTGCCGCATCTGTAAAGAGAGACAAAACAACACGTTTTCCTCGTGCAACATTTACCGGACAGCGCCGGGTAATACAGACTTGAGCGCCACCAGCTGCCACAAGAGCACCTTTTGCAGACCACCAGCTGCAAGACAAGAAAGGAAGGGGGGGTACAAGAGTGAACATCGGACATATTGAACTCTATGAACTTAATCCTTACTGGTCCTCACCAGGAACCTCACAGTCAATACTCTGCGGAACTCTCCCGAGCCTTCAAATCAGCGAAGTAACTGGAATCGACGCGCCCCTGCAAATCCATGCAGGATGGAGAGCTCATCTTTCAAGAATATAAGGTGAGATTGCTGTGAGGCCATTTCGGAGGTGATTAGTTGGGGAGGACTGTGGGGGTGCCATCACTGAATCCACAAGTGGCTAAATCCATCTCTCCACCTGCAGGAGAATGTTTCTACTGGTTAAGCAGACAAGATTAGGAGGGCAGATCCAGTCAGTCATCGCTGCACTACGCATCACGTGGGTGGAGACCGCAGCTGTCTGGGTCCGACCGACGCCCCTGTGGGAGCCAGGTGAGCGTAACAGAACGCAAAGCCTATCTACAAATCCCCACCCGGGCGTTATGGAAACCTCAGAAACCGACCAACTAGCCCTATTGTTAGGGGAACTTAGGGCAGAGTGCACTCCGCGCGCCAAGAGACTAATGCCCTCAGGAGTGAACTGATTGTGTCAAAGGAGCGCACTGATGATCTTGCTAGACAATTACTGCAAAACCAAGCTTGACAAACGCCATTACCTGGACTCGGGGGGAATCCAACTCCAGTTTCATCGAGCAATCCTGTGCAAGTGGTTCTACCATGGAGCATTCCTTTAGCTCCACCCGAACGTTTTGCTGGGGACCCAAAAAAGTTTGCCGTGTTTATGAACCAATGCCGCTTGCATTTTTTATGCAGACCTGGAGCTTTTCCGAACGACCAAACCAAAGTAGCCTTTGTACTATCATATCTTAGTGGCAGCGCACCGGATTGGTCAATTCCATTAGTTAACCAGGATGACCCTCTTCTTCGGGATTTTCAAGGTTTTCAATTGAGCATGGAAAGACTATTTGCCAGACATTCACAGGGACAGGCCTTGGATAACAAACTTTTATCATTACGACAAGGTAACCAGGATCTACTAACCTAGATCTCCACTTTCAATAGGTTTGTGGTGGAAACCGGATGGCCAGAGGTAAAACGAATTACATTATTTCATCGTGGACTTCGGGGTGAACTCAAAGACGTTTTGGCCCAAGTTGTGAACCCACCTCAGGATTGCGCAGAATATATGGACTTAGTGGTCGAGTTAGAACACCGACTTCAGAATAGAAAGGCTGATCGAGCTAAGTTCGAGAATCGGGTATTGGTTAAACCCAATGTTACCCTCAAAGGAACAGATGTATCAGAACCGATGCAGATCGGGGGGGGGTTCAAGGGACACTTAACTCAAAAGGAAAGAGAAAGAAGACGGCAGATTCAATTGTGTCTGTACTGTGGGGCCTCAGGACATTTTCTACGGGATTGCCCTATAAAAACATCTAAAAAAGTAGTCGGAGTTTCTGATAAAAATCAAACAGAGCCTGATTCAGGAAACGACCACGCCAGACAAGTGTAGAGGTCCGCTTGCCGAGCTTGAAGAAGGATACTCGGACCTTGCACTTCATCATACCAATGTTCTTTATGGATCCAAGGCAGCCATCACGTATGCACGCAGTGAGGGCATACATTGATAGCGGGGCCATAGGAAACTATGTGGACCACGAGTTGGCTTCTAGGATGAATCAATCTCTCTGCAAAAAGACCTCTTCGGATGTCATCACCACAGTCGATGGAACTGAAATTGCCTCTGGGCCTGTAACTCATTCCACCACAGAGATGACACTATTGGGTCAGGATGGGCATTGAGAGACTATTGTGTTTGATTTAATCAAAGCCCCGCAGTTCCAAATAATACTGGGGATACCTTGGTTGGAAACACATAATCCTTGTATTGATTGGCGAGAGAAGAGAATAACCTTCCCGGATTGTGCACATACTTGTTACCCAAAAAAACCCTTGAACCAAGGCCTGGCCACAGTCGCTACTTCAGTCGTGCAGTTACCTCAGGAATCGAATTCCAGGATGTTTTCCAAAAGGAACAGGCAAACACCCTACCACCTCACAGATCATACGATTGTCAAATCGATCTCATACCCGGTGCACAACCTCCATGTAGTAGGATCTATGCCCTTACGGAACCCGAAAACCTTCACCTACGACAATACTTGGACCAATACCTTGCTAATGGCTTCATTCGTCCATCCAAGTCCCCTGCATCTTCAGCTTTGTTCTTCGTGCCTAAAAAGGAAGGCGACCTCAGAACGTGCATAGACTACCGCGCATTAAATCAGATCACGGTTAAGAACCGATACCCATTGCCTCTGATCCCCGAATTACTAGACCAAGTAAAGGACGCTTGCATCTACACTAAATTAGATCTCCGAGGGGCATATCATCTGGTACGTGTAAAGAAAGGCGACGAATGGAAGACTGCTTTTCGCACTAAGTACGGGTTATTCGAATACCAGGTGATGCCTTTCGGGTTGTGCAATGCACCAGCAGCCTTCCAGTATTTTATGAACGATGTCCTTCGTGAACTCATTGACGTCTGTGTTGTTGAATACATAGACGATATTCTAGTGTACTCCTCTTCAGAATCAGACCATGTGAAGCACGTTTGTGCAGTCCTTGAGAAAAAACGCCAGCACAAGTTATATGCAAAATTGGAAAAATGCGTTTTTCATTCAACGGAAGTTGAATTCCTTGGATTTATCCTGACTCCAAAAGGAGTCTGAATGGACTCTCGAAAGGTGGACGCAATCCTCAAGTGGCCATCACCCAGTTCAGTTAAAGGGGTACAAAGCATGCTCGGATTTGGTAATTTCTACTGCAGATTCATTCCGGATTTCTCACATGTTGTACACCCTATCACAGCACTTTTGTGAAAAAACAAACGCTTCTTGTGGACCGAAGAAGCTGAAAAGGCCTTCCAAGAGCTGAAAGTGAAATTCACGTCTGCACCTGTCTTCAAGCATCCACGCCCCAAACTTCCATACATAGTTGAAACTGATACATCCAGTTTAGCCATGGGAGCTGTCCTGTCCCAGAAGGATCCTGAAACCGGTCAACTTCACCCAGTAGCATTTTGGTCCAGAAAGTTCTCGGCACCCGAGTTAAACTATGCAGTTACCGATAAAGAATTATTAGCCATCAAATCCGCCTTCAAGGCTTGGCGGCATTATCTTCTCGGTGCCAGGCATACCATTAAGGTAATCACTGATCATCGGAACTTGCAGTATTTAAAAACAGCAAAGGCCCAATCGTTGCGTTAACTTCGATGGGCATTGTTTTTTGCCGAGTTCGATTTCGTGATCACTTATCGACCAGGTTGTAAAAATGGCAAGGCAGATGCCTTATCCCGAATAGGGATGGGAAAAGCATATGCGAACCCGGAACCGGTGCCTATAATTTCAGAACAAAGAATTCTTGGCATAACCACTCTACAGACACTAGAGGATATTCAAGTAAAGATCCAACAACTCTTTGATCCAACAGCCCTGCAGGACTGGGTGAAGAAAGGCCCCGACTACTCAGTCATCAATGACCTACCTTATTATCAAGGGCGACTATTTCTACCACACAAGGAACTACAAGAACTAGTCATCTCCAATTATCATGACACCCTGATGGAAGGACACCCAGGTATCGCAAAAACCGAAGCTAAAATTAAGAAACAATTCTGGTGGCCCACCTGGCGAAAAGACGTAAGTCATTTGTAATGTCTTGTGGCATTTGCGCCCAAAACAAAAGTCAGAAGAAAAAACCAGCTGGCCTCTTACAACCTTTGGATATTCCACCTACACCATGGCACACCTTATTGTTAGACTTTATTACAGATCTACCTCCATGTAATGGATTTAACACCATTCTAGTTATTGTGGATCTTTTTTCCAAGATGGCCCACTTTCTTCCTCTAAAGGGATTACCTTCTGCTTCAATTCTGGCCAAGGCGTTCCTCGAAAACATTGTTCGAATACACGGATTTCCTTCCGTATTGGTCTCTGACCAAGGTAGGCAATTCATTTCACATTTTTGGAAGAAATGTTGTCAACTGGCGCAAATCAACGTGAGGTTATCAACCAGTCACCATCCCCAGACCGATGGTCAGACGGAGAGGACCAAACAGACCCTTGAACAGTAACTGCGTTGCATGCTACACCAGACCGAAAGTAATTGGAAAGATATTTTATGGATTTCCGACGATGCATACAATAACTCTGTACATTCAGGAACCGGACAAAGCCCCTTTTATACCATATATGGTCATCACCCTCGAACCTCAGAACTAGATTCGCCTCAGCATTTAAAAATGCCTGCAGTTAGTCATTTGCATTCTACTATTACACAAGCCTTTAAAGAGGCAACAGAATATTTGAAACAAGCAAAAGAGAAATATAAGAAAAATGCTGATCAACATAGAAGTGAAACTCCACAATACCAGATTGGGGATCAAGTTTGGCTGGCTACAAAACACATACCTCTGAAGGGAACTCAGACTTTTAACCCTAGATATTTGGGACCTTACACTATTAAGGCCATTACCAACCCGGTAGCCGTCAAATTGGAATTACCCTCTAATATGCGCATTCATCCTGTCTTTCATGTTTCACTTTTAAAACCAGTTCAACCAGGAACAAGATTAACCAAACCACCCAACCCCATCTTGATAGATGGAGAACCTGAATTCGAGGTAGAAAATATTCTGGACTCCAAGATGGTCAAATCAAAACTTTTTTATTTAATCGATTGGAAGGGCTATGGACCACAAGAAAGGTCATGGGAACCTAGTGACCACGTCCATGCACCTCAGTTGGTGAAAAGATTCCATCGGAACTTCCCAGACAAACCAGGGCCCAGGGGAGAACAACTTTAGGATGGGGCTTTTGGGGGGGGGCAGTGCTGTCATGATGCCTACCCCCAGGCATCCGGACCAAGCCCATCAGCCCCGGAAGCAGGCATCTAGACATTTAGTAAAACCTTAGCAGCCCCGGCTAGGGGCTATCTGGGTTCAGTCCTGGCGCCTTAAGCGCCAGGCTCATAGTCATTACTTACCACAGGCAGACCATGCTGCAAATGACTCCAATCCAACATGAAGCCTGAAGGGGACTATTTTTCTACAGGGACTATTTTTTACTCAGGTGTGGTTGTAGGGACTTCTTACCTGGGACTACTTTTGAGGCTATTTAAACCACGCCCGACCAGCAACACATGCTTCGCGTTATTCTGCATCCAGCAGCGTAACACTCACCGTGCCTGCAGCCTGCATCCATTCTTTTGCCACGCCTGCCTTGAATCCGGAGCTCCTAAAACAAAGAGCAAAGAAAGGGACAGGGTTAGAAAACAAACTTATTTCTATTCCACATCTGATTCTGGATCCATCTTGTCTCCGGACCTGTACAGAACACATTTTCTGCACGCGCCGCACCTCCAGCTGCAGCGCAGCGCCATACTCACCAGTTTTCACAACATCCTTCAGGATCGGCGCTGCCTCCATCATTTCTTCGCCGAAATTCGGCCCCTAGAAGACTAAAGAAAACCACAAGGTGAGCTGAGGGAACCAACAAATATAATTCTTACCACCATAGACTTACCTGATTTACCACCGGAGGCATCCTTTTGTGACTCTCCATATTTTCACGTGCCGCATATGTAAAGAGAGACAAAACAACACGTTTTCTTCGTGCAACATTTACCGGACAGCGCCGGGTAATACAGACTCCTGAGCGCCATCAGCTGCACAAGAGCATCTTTTCACAAGCCAGCTGCAAGACAAGAAAGGAAGGGGGGGAACAAGAGTGAACATAGGACATATTGAACTCTATGTACTTAATACTTACTGGTCCTCACCAGGAACCTCAGAGTCAATACTCTCCGGAACTCTCCCGGGCCTTCAAACCAGTGAAGTAACTGGAATCGACGCGCCCCTGCAAATCCATGCAGGATGGAGAGCTCTTCTTTCAAGAATGTAAGGTGAGATTGCTGTGAGGGCATTTCGGAGGGGATTAGTTGGGGAGGACTGTGGGGGTGCCATCACTTGAATCCACAAGTGGCTAAATCCATCTCTCCACTTGCAGGAGAATATTTCTACTGGTTAAGCAGACAGGATTAGGAGGGCAGATCCAGTCAGTCATCGCTGCACTACGCATCACGTGGGTGGAGACCGCAGCTGTTCGGGTCCGACAGACGCCCCTGTGGGAGCCAGGTGCGCGTAACACCACCTCCTCTTTTTTAGAAGAATCTTTACAGTACAAACAAATGCGCAACAACTCAGGAGCAAGTCAAAATTGGGGAAATACATTGCACCAACTCAAAACCAAGGAGGACTAGGATGGGCAGAAGGGGACAAGGCAGCAAACCCAAACCAAGGAGACAAATATAGGCGTGAAACTGAGATCCAAGAATTAACTCCCATAACGAAAAACTTAGTGGTAAATTAAACACAATCTGATCTTTCACCTCATCTAACCACAGCTCTAAATAAAGGCCTAACTTTTTGCCCAACTACTTTGATTATTTCAAAACGACAGTAGATCTTTACCATTTCTGCAGGAAATTGAAGCTCGTGAAATATTTTCTCAATTCAACAGTTAAAATACAATCATCTAGTGGAATACCTCCATCAGAATTATCGGTGACCTACATAGAAAGTACGGTGGATTTCTTAAATCTATCAGAGCCACAAGATATTCATAGCATGCAAACATTTGCTGAAGAACAAGACGTGTTTGGGACTCTCACAAGAAACCACTCTTAAACCAAAATCAAAATGTGTCCCTTTTTTAGGAGCAGAGAATGCTATAGATATATTCTTCAAGGCAACACAACTAAATCTAAGAGAAATCTATTTGAAAGGTGCCAAAAATAAATTCGGCACAATCTGTATCTCCAACAGAAACAAGCTCTACTGAAACTTAAAGCTGAACCAAATATAATAGTCAAAATTGCAGAGAAGGGAGGAAATATAGTGTTGCTAAAAACAGAAGACTATATTAAAATAGCAACAGAACACCTAAACAATACCCAATGTTACCAAAGACTTAACCACACTCCTACACCTCAACTTCAAGAAGATTGGCATTTGATGAGCACATTTTGGAAAGAATGAATTGCTTACAGAAGAACACCTTTGCATATCTCCTCTCCAATCACATCAACTATCTATTTTATACCAAAAATGTATAAACAATTTACAGATCTGCCCCAAAGTCGACACATAATTAATGGTATAGAATCGTTGACAGAAAGAATATCAGAATACATTGATAGACACAACAATTGGCAGCTAGATTATCTCCCTTCATCAAAGACACCAAGCATATAATTCTACAACTGGAAACAACTGAATGGGAACCAAATTATTGGCTGGTAACATTAGATGTCTCCGTTCTGTACACCAGCATCCTTCATGAAAAAGGACTACTCGCAACCAACTATTTTCTAAAAATGAGCTCAATGTCATTTTTTCAACAACACCTGATGATTCTGGAAATGCTCAACTATACTTTGAGAAACAATATCTTCACCTTTAACAAACAGCTCTACAAACAAATACAAGGAACCGCTATAGGCGCTACGTTTCTCACCATTCTATGGCAACTTATATATGGGACATTATGAGTTAGAGCATGTGTGGCAGCATATAGCATTTCCCAGTCAAAACAAAGTGGTCTACTGGGGTCGATACATAGACAACATCATAATGATATGGAATGGAACAGAACAACAATTAATGGAATACCATAGTTTTCTCAACAATAACAAATTCAATCTACAATTAATGATACAACAGAACCAATCAGAAATAGACTTTCTGGATCTTCATCTTTATATAAAAAATAACACCATTCATACCACCTTATTCATTAAACCAACAGAGGTCAACAGCATATTACATGCTTCAAGCACCCGGTTCATGTTATCCAAAATATACCATATGGAGAAATGTTAAGGGTGAAAAGAAACTGTACAACACAGGAAGAATTCGAAAAACATGTCAGAAATACAGTAAACAAATTAAAACAGAGAAGATATAGCCAGAAACACTTAACAAAAAACCAAAACAAGGACAAGAGAAGATCTTTTACAAAATAAACCAAAGTTACAAAAATCAGAAGAGCCGGATAAAGCAAGATTTAAACGACATACAGCACAAACAACCATGTAATAAAACAAGTATTAAAGAAAAATTGGAACATACTAAAAGTTGACACTGATTTGCAACACATTGGAAGACCAACCAAGTATCACTTTCTGCAAAACGGAAAATCTAAAAGAAATGCTAAGCTGATCACAATTTCACCAATAGCAGCGCCAACAAATTGGCTCTACAACGATGTGGTAGCAACCGCCTGTACAAGAAAATTACAAATGTGGACACTGCCTAATGTGTACATTTTCAGACAATGCAAAGAAAAGCATACAAAAAACAAATGGCACAGAAGTATACAAGATCTAATAAATTGCAAAAGCAAACATGTATGTGGGATCAAATGTATTTGCAATCAACTATATGTAGGAAGTACTGTCAGGATATTGAAAACGCGCATTGGAGAACACATTAGAGCAATAACCAACCAAGACCCGAGATCACCATTAGCATTTCATTTTCATAAATGCTATAGCATAGTCCAATTGCCACAACTGAAATTCTTTGGAATAGAAAAGGTAACATTAGCATCAAGAGGATACAGAGAAAACGTGAAGCATATTGGATATGCACTATGGACACCAGCTATTCAGGTTTATACACGGATCAAGAACTGTACCACTTTCTTTGAGAAACTACGTATCTCCACACATCTCCAAATTTATCACACCAGAGCCCGAAAAGAGCAGAAGTCTTTTCATAAGTAGATTGTGAGTAACACAAGGCAACAATGCCTGTAAGTAAGTACATTTTATACCAAGATAAATTGCACATATAGTATCAGACAACATCTAAATGAATGTGTTTCTGGTTTGTCCCAATTTTTAGGACTAATCAAAAAACAACTGAAGCCACTCCACAAAGCCCGAAAAGAGCGGAGGTTTTTTTATAAGTAGATTGCGAGTAACACAAGGCAACAAAACCTGACTACTCAAAAACAACTTAATAACAAGTGGAAGCCACTCCACAAATGGACAGAGTAACACAAGAAGCAAATCCTTCTTAGAATGATCTAACAATAAGTGAAACTTTGCACCTCCTGAAGGACCGTCATATGGAAAAACGGGGAAACACGTGTCTGGGAGCAAAACAATTTTTGTTTTAAAGGAGCAATTAAGCAAATTCATGAATAACAGCAAGGCTGAATACAAACAGAACCCAAGAACATTTGAAGGAATATGGGAAGCCAAAGAACATTCTGAACGGGGAGCATAATTTCTCCTTTCTAACAAAAATGGTTAAGTACATTTATGAATATCAGCAAGGTTGAACATTAACAAAACTTAAGAATAATTGAAGGACTTTGGGAAACCAAAAGACATTTTGAATGAAGCCAATTCAAATTGGAGCAAGGTTGAGCACAACAAGTTTTATCAAAAGGAGCAAAACAAGCAAATTTAGGAATATAAGTAAACCCTAATGCACTTTGGGAAGCCAAAGAACATTTTGAATGACATTAATTAAAATTTAAACAAGTGAATTAATGAAGTATAAATACAAATTGAATGAAGGCAATTCAATTTGAAGTCCGTTACACAATGAAGTAAATCTAAATAAAATTTGGAGGTAAAAAAGTAAACATTGAATATTGTTATCTTTTGGCAACAGCATCTCCACGAAAGTGGAAGCGCAACATATTAGTATTCTAACAAGTCTCTTTTATACTGAATTCAAAGTCCTGGTCAGGCACAGGACACAGAGTCTGATATTGCAGCCCACATTAATGAATACAAAACACATTACGTGAAGTGCCAAGTGCTGTCAAAGCAAAGGCTGAATCCACTCTATAAACCCATTTGTGACGGTGCCAAGAGGTGAAGGCACGAAATCTATGGAATCAATTGCTTCAAAACCACATGCACTTTATTGAACAATGACTTACTTTTTGGTTGATTGAAAGGAAACTGACGTAGGATTCTTCCATGGGAAGCAAAAAAACAAGGGCACTGCCTTGATGGCCGATTCTTGCTGTTCTACCACAACGATGGACGAAGGCGCTAGAAGAAAAGACATCCAACATTACACTTAAAATACGCAAGAGCATCTTAAAGTTTAAAGTTATAAAGAATACAATGAGCGGTAACAATGGACGGCATTGCAGTGCCATTAAAATAAGCATACATTTATTAACTAGGACTGCCACGTTAAGGACCAGACTTCCGCGGCCTAAATAAATGTTTTCGGCTATGGTCTCTGGGATTTGGGTGATGACGCAGAGCACCTCCACTTTCCCAATTTAGGACGCTAAACTGAACCATTATTTTCTGACATATACACATCATAATGGAGGTCAAAGGTTTAAGGGCTGATCTTTTTTTGTTCAAATATTTTACTTAATACAGTACTGATCATTTTGTTATGCAATAGAAGATCAGTGTTAGGAAATATTTCCCTTTAGGCAACTATCCCTCCACAGTTTCTATGGACCCCATATCTTTTTGCATAGTTTTTTTACACTGTTCTGACTTTTTGAGGGAGACTATCAGACCTTCAGGCTATCAATACTGGGAAACTATGTTTCCCTTTCATCTGATATATTTTCGTAACTTTTTAATATTGCATATATGTGCCTAAAGACAAGCTGGAGCAGGCAAATAGTTTTTACAATTTTTGTGTTAATTCTAGTGTGCAAATTTGCATTTTCCGTGTATGGCTACTAAACATGGCTAGTGCCCTAAAACAGCTGCGTCCACAAGAATTTTGCTTGTTCTCTGGCCATATTGTTGTTTGCCTTTCTTCCTGCCTTGCCAGGTCAGGAAATCCCATATAAGGTCATGCACTTGCCTGTGAAAGCTGATAGACTCCCAAAGCAGTTTTGTATTGGAGGTGGGAGTACAGTATCTTTTTCTAATCATGTACAGAATGTAGTACAGATTTCGGAAACAGACCTCCTTGAGAAGAAGTTGAGTCCAATGCATAATGTTTTATAAAGGTGTGCATAGACGACCATGTGGCTGCTGCACAAATATCTTGCACAGGGCACCCCTTTTCAGTGCTGTTGAAGTTGCCATGCCCCTGGTCGAATGAGCTCTTAGTCCATCAGGTGGTTCTTTTACTGCTAATCTGTAACATTCTGTTATGGCTACAATTATCCATCTGGATAATGTTTGTTTTGTTACCGGAAGGCCCAGTTTACGTCCAGTGTATCCCACGAAAAGTTGATCACACTGACGAATTTGTGCAAATCTTGAGATGTAAAAACTAAGAGCTCTCCTGGGATCTAGTCTATGAAGTTGCTCCTCTTCCTTGCTTGCATGAGGAGGAGGGTAAAACGTAGGTAAAGTTATTTTCTGTGACAGATGAAAGTCCGAAACAATCTTTGGCAAAAAAGGTTTAACCCTAAGAACTACTTTGTCCTTATAAAAGATGGTGTGAGGAACGCTCAAAAGCGCCTGCAATTCACTTACCCTGCGGGATGATGTCAATGCTACAAGGAGTATTGATTTCAACGTAAGGAGCCTTAGTGGGCAAGAATGTAAAGGCTCAAATGGAACACATGTGAGAAATTTTAGAACTAAGTTTAGATCCCACACTGGAACCTGGAAAGGTATTGGGGGGGAAAAACATTATTTAAACCTTTTAGGAATTGAATTATCAAGGGTATTTTAAAATAAGATTCTTCTTCGGAAGAGCGCTTTAAGATGGATAGCGCTGCTAAGTATCCCTTTATCGTCCCAACCAGGAGCCCCAGATTGGCTAAATGTAACAGAAAATATAAAATTGTGGGGATATTACATTGAAATGTGTCCACATTCTTTTCTCTGCACCAGCTACTGAACTTGTTCCAACGACACTGATACAGAGATTTGGTTGCTGGCCTTCTAGCTGAAAGCAAAATCTCCATCACGTCATCCGGAAGATCCCATATCTCAGCCTTTCAGAAGCCATGCGTGAAGGCTGAGTGTGTTGACCTCCAGATGGAGAACATGACCTTCCTGTCGCGAGAGAAGATCCTCTCTTCTTGGAAGATGTATTGGAGGGCAGATGGACATGTCGAGAAGATCCGGGTTCTCCTGGCCCAATCCGGGGCAATTAGGATCATGGTTTTCCCAAACTTCCTCAACCTCCTGATTACTTGAGGGATCACAGGGATTGGAGGAAACGGTTGTATACGAATTGATCGTTTTACAACTGCTCGAACGACAATTGACCTTTTCACAATTGACCGAATTGTGAGGGTCAATTGTACCATATATGTGGGGGGGAACCCCCCACAACCCCCCACCCAACGCCAAACCCCCCAAAAACCTATATATATATATATATATATATATATATATATATATATATATATATATATATATATATATATATATATATATATATATATATGGGATACATTACTCACCGTAATCGTATTTCTGATGCTTGTATCTGCTTAGATTCACATGCTGTGCATAGGCCGACATCTAGTGGAAGCTGCGGAGTATTACAGTTTGTTTTTCGAAAGTCGAAAATGGGCGTCGACACAGGGCGTGCCAGTAATACTATCCCTAGTGTGACGTCCACTGTACCCATGATCCCTCACGCGTCTAGGATCCCCAGATTGTGTTTTTCCTGACATGAGGTAGCATGAGGAGTAGCGTGAGTACAGATATTCCAAGCAGATAGAAAGAAAGGTAAGACTACTAGCAACCATGCGCCTTCTCTCGGAGGGGAGGAAGGGTGGGTCGCATGTGAATCTAAGCAGATACAAGCATCAGAAATACGATTACGGTGAGTAATGTATCCCTTCTGAGGCTTGTGGAATCTGCTTAGATCACATGCTGTGCATAGATTAGCGAGCAGTACCAGAAGAAGGAGGTGGGATGTGAGAAGGGTCATGAGCAAACAGGTGTCTTAGAACCGCTTGTCCCACTTGTGTATCTGCCTTGGAATGAGTGTCAATGCAGTAATGCTGAGTAAAAGTGTGAATAGAGCTCCAAGTAGCCGCTTTGCAAATGGTGTCGAGGGGAACATTTGCAATGAAAGCCAGAGTGGCCCCAATGCCTCTAGTAGAGTGGGCCCTTGGCGTAAAAGGCAGAGTCTTTTCAGCAAGAGAGTAACACAGCTGTATACAGTTGATAATCCACTTTGAGATGGCGCCCTTAGAGACGCGATCTCCCTCTCTGCCTGTAGCTACGGAGACAAACAGTTGATCTGTTTTCCTTAGCGGTCTGGTTTTATTTACATAGTATAGGACCGCCCTACGCACATCTAGGGTGTGTAGTTTCACCTCAGCCGAGCTTTGTGGGTTTTGGAAGAAAGCCGGAAGCTCGATGGACTGGTTTACGTGGAACTTGGATATGAATTTTGGTGAGAACCTAGGGTGTGTGCGTAAAACCAGTTTGTCCTTGTGGATAGTAAAGAAAGGATCCTGCACTGACAGAGCCTGAATTTCACTGACCCTTCTTATGGAGGTAATGGCTACTAAGAAGGCCGTTTTATAAGTCAGGTGTTTGAGACTACTTTTATGCATGGGTTCGAAGGGGGGGCCCATGAGCTTAGATAGCACCACATTGAGATCCCATCCTGGTGGTGGGTTCGAGATAGGAGGGTGAAGTCTCTTTACTCCTTCCATGAAGGCTTTAACCACTGGTACTTTCCACCACGAAACCTTGTTATGGGATGTGGTGTAGGCTGAGAGGGCTGCCAGGTGTACTTTCAGAGAGTTAAAAACCAACCCTGCATCCAGCAGGTGGAGCATGTATGTTACAACGTTGGAAGGAGTGCAATCAACCGGGTTGATTTGTTTACTCTGGCACCAGATAACGAATCTTTTCCACTTGTCAAAGTAACAGTGCCTTGTGTTTGGTTTCCTGGACTCTTTTAGAATGTCCATACACCTCTGTGGTAATTTGAGATGTCCAAACTCTATGACTTCAGGAGCCATGCTGCTAGGTTCATAGAGTTGGGTTCCTGATGCACTGTTTGACCTTGTTGCTGGGACAGAAGGTTGTACCAGGCTGGGAGTCTGATGGGCTCGCATACCGCCATCCTGCGTAGGTGTGGAAACCATGGTTGTCTCGCCCACATGGGAGCAACTAGGATGAGCGTCATCGATTCCTTGTTCATCTTGTACACCACCTTCCTGATGAGAGGAGTTGGTGGGAAAGCGTACGCAAACATCCCTGACCAGTTCATCCACAGGGCATTCCCCTGGGAGTCCGGTTGGGGGAACCTGGATGCAAATCCTGGGCATTGTTTGTTTTCGCTTGTGGCGAATAGGTCTATAGTGGGGAAACCCCACTGAGAGAAGAGATCTTCTACTACGTCTTTGTGAAGGACCCATTCGTGTTCTTCTGGGAGGGAGTCTCTGCTTAGAGCATCCGCTAGGGAGTTGAGCTCCCCTGGAACATGTTGCGATGACAGGAAGATGTTCCGTCTGAGTGCCCATATCCATATTTTCTGGGCAAGCTTGGACAGATTTGGCGAACGAGTCCCTCCTTGCTTGTTCAGATAGAACATGGCTGTCGTGCTGTCCGTCCTGATCTGCACCGACAAGTTTAGTAGATGGGGCTCGAACGCCTGCAGCGCTCGGAATACTGCCAGAAGCTCTAGCAGATTGATGTGGTTCTTGGCTACTGAGTGAGACCAGAGACCCTGAGCTGTGTGGTGGAGATGGTGAGCTCCCCACCCCGTCAGGCATGCATCTGTAGTCACCACTGCCTGTACTTCGGGATCGTAAAAGGGTTTCCCCTTTGCGAGATTCTCTCTTGTCCACCAGTGTAGGTTCTGTACGAGTGTTGGCGAAACGACCACTAGATCGTCCCACTGACCACTTGCCTGAGACCACTGTTTCGCCAACCATTCCTGCATGGGACGCATGCGCAGACGCGCGTGGGGGACCAGGTAAATGCATGACGCCATCATGCCCAGTAACCGCATAGCTTTGCGTACTGTTATCTGTTGACCTGACTGATAATGCGGAATTTGCAGAAGTATGTTCCGAATTCTTTCTTCCGAAGGGAAGGTCAATCCTTTCTGAGTATCTAGGATAGCTCCTAGAAACTGTTTTGAGGTGCTTGGCACCAGACTTGACTTTTTCTCGTTGATGGAGAAGCCTAATTCGTGGAGGAGGTCGATGGTCCTCTGAATGTTTGACCTGCAGATTCCTGGGGTTTCCCCCGTTATGAGCCAGTCGTCCAGATAAGGGTACACTGGGATTGCCTCCCTGCGTAGGTGTGCAGCTGCCACCGCCAGTACCTTGGTGAATACCCTTGGTGCTGAAGCTATCCCGAAGGGCAGTACCTTGAATTGGTAGTGGCGACTGTCCACCTTGAAGCGCAAGTATTTTCTGTGCGCCGGGAGCATGGAAATATGAAAATAGGCATCTTTCATATCCAAGGTTGCCATGTAATCCCCCTTTTTTAGGAGTGGGATTACCTCTTGTAGTGTGGTCATACGGAATTTTTGGGGCTTGACATACTTGTTGGCAGGCCGTAAGTCCAAAACTGGGCGCATTGTTAAATCTTTCTTTGGCACAAGGAAGTAAGTTGAATAGATACCCTTGTTTACCTGGTGTCCCGGGACGAGTTCTATCGCGTCCTTTTCTAGCAGAATGGCGATCTCCTCGAGGAGGATCTTCTGATGTTGTAAAGAGTGGACTTTTTGTCTTGGAGGATGGTTTAGGGGACGTTGCAGTAGTTCTATGCAGTACCCATTGGATACTGTTGACAGCACCCATCTGTCGGATGTTATCCCTTCCCATGCCTGGGTGAAACTTGATATACGTCCCCCTACTGGGGTTGCATGGGAAGGGACCCTGAACTGAGCGTCACTGCTTTGGTGGAGGCGTGCCTCCTCCTTTACTGGGGCTGCCTCTGCCTCTACCACGTCCTCTTTTACTACCCCTACCATACGCCTGGGTAGACTGTTGTGAGCTGGTGTTCCACTGTGTACCCTGGGTGTGGGAGTAGCTATTTCCTCTATTGGAATTTTGGCCGCGGGGGCGACGAAAATTGCCATTCCCTCTTTGGTTAGGTGGTTTGGTAGTTAACTGGCCAAGGGATTTGAGGGTGTCGAATTCTTCCTTAGCGTTTTTTAGAGCGTCCTCGACTGCCTTCCCAAACAGGAGATCACTTTCCACTGGTTTGTCTAAGAGCGCAGCCTGTGTTTCTGCTTTGAATCCCGACTGCCTCAACCAAGCATGCCTTTTGATGACAGTCCCCTCTGCTATAAGTCTACCCGCATTGTCAGCGGCGTCCAGAGTTGCTTTTACAGTGCAGCCTGAGACGTTCCTTCCTTCCGCAGAAATGCGAGCTAGCTGGCTTTTAAGGGGTTCGGGAGCAGAATCTATTAGTGCTGCCACTTCTTCCCACTGGTGACAGTTGTAGCTAGCCAACAGTGTGGTGGAATTCGCGATTCTGGCTTGGTAGGCTGCCGTGGAAGCTACTTTCCTGCCAAAACCATAAAGTTTTTTACTTTCTTTGTCGGGGGGAGCCTCAGAGGAAGATAATGGTGTACCAGCTCTTTTGCGGGTGTTGGTTACTACTAGAGAATCTGGCTTAAGTTGACCTCTAATATATAGGGGGTCCGACTGGGCTGCTTTAAACAGCTTTTCCACTCTCGGATTTACAGGTCTTGTCAGGTTTGGGTTGACAAGGGATGGTGCTATTCTGCGTTGAACAGATTTTAGGATGGGAATGGTTTGGGCTACTGGCTTCCTTTCCCCTATTAGTTCTTCCGCAAAGTCCCTTTCTTCCTGGACACCTTGTGTGTCTATGTGGAAGTGGTTAGCTGCCCGAAAGAGCAGTTCATTCAGGAGGGGCTGATTATCTATTGGGGAATCAGACACTGGGGCTTCCCTTTCGACTGGTGAGTCCATTCTGAAAATATCTGGGCTATTTTCTGGCTCATCCTCGTCTTCGTCTTCGCCGTAATAATCTGATCCTGCAGGATCTTCTGGCGTGTCAATTTCCTGACCTTCTATAAGGGAAGAGTTTCCTTGGTCTGTAGGGAAGAGGTAAGAATAGGGTTGGACCTCAATGGGGTCTAAAGGCCTAAATGGTGTGTCGACCCGGGGTCTTTTATTTGAGGGGATAGGGTCCCTTGACCCTGAGGGAGAATCTTCCTGAGGGTTTAAAGCTAGGAGTTGTTCAGGGTGTCTTTCGAAAAAATTCGCCAAGGAAGACATCCTTGACATTACTCTGTCAATGTCCTCGCATGACCAGAGTTTGGAGCTTGGGGTGACCTTGCTGGGACTTTCTATGGACAGGCCCTGAGAAGACTTGAACGGGGAAGTCAGTTCTTTTGTTGTGGAGGATTGCAAGGGTTGTTTCCTTTGCTGTTTACCCCCTCCCCCGTGGGTGGAAGTGTGTTTGCCATTTCCCTTATCTTTCGACGCCTGGCGTCGAGAATCGGAGGTGGAATCCCTGTCCTTCGAAGTAGCCTTCGAAACTGGGCCCTCTTTACTCCCAAGTGGTGTACCCTTTCCCTGGGGTGCAGGCTGGTGATGGAAGTCGTGTTCGTCTCCGGACGAGTGATCTTCCGTGATGTTAATGGGCGAGGCACTATGTGCAAGTGTGGAGGCTTGCCTGACGTCGTGCGGCGACCTCGACCGGGAGCGCCCAGAGGACGTCCTTTCGGACCGCTCCTTCTGTGCCTCTTTCCGAGGTTTCGACGACGTCGAATCTCGGGTGGATTTTTTGTGTTTAGCGTGTGTATGTGTAACGCTTTTGTCGCCGGGGGACTTCCCCATAGTCGCCGGGACGGACGACCTTCCGAGGCCGGGGACGTGCGTTCGGCTGTCTTTCGACGCCTTGGTGCCCTCGCCGTCCGAAAGTTCGGCGTCGCTGCCGTCGCTGAAGGTACCCTCCGCCTCCATAGCTGCTAGCTTGGCGTGGTGGGCCCAACGCTTGGTGGAGCGGTCCTTGAGAGTTTTGGGCTTAAACCTACTACAGGCCTTGCAACCCGCCTCGGGGTGGTCTCTGGGTAGGCAAAGATTGCACGTAGCGTGCTTATCTACCCAAGGGTATTTTTTATTACACTTGGGGCAAAACTGAAAGGGCGTACCCTCCATACGCACCTGTGGGCAGCGGGCAAGTGTATGTAGGTAATAAGGTGTCTATATATATAATATCTATATAGCCGAGTGTGGAAGTGTACCACCCCCCACTCTCCCTACTTGTAGGGCCGAGGCCAGCGGCCCAGGCCCGAGCCGAGGCGGAAGCCTCAAGGCCCAATCCGTCGGTATTCGACGTTGATCTCCTCCCCGGTTCGGCGTCGAGATGTTGATCGACGAAGGGCGACAAAACGGGGCAAGTTAGAATTAATTTTTGTTGAAAATAAGGCAAAGCCAAGGAACTCCGATGAAGTGCTTCCGACCAGAATGGCGGAAAAAAACAATCTGGGGATCCTAGACGCGTGAGGGATCATGGGTACAGTGGACGTCACACTAGGGATAGTATTACTGGCACGCCCTGTGTCGACGCCCATTTTCGACTTTCGAAAAACAAACTGTAATACTCCGCAGCTTCCACTAGATGTCGGCCTATGCACAGCATGTGATCTAAGCAGATTCCACAAGCCTCAGAAATATATATATATATATTCGGTCAATTGTGAAAAGGTCAATTGTGACCCTGTAAATTCGGTCAATTGTTCATTCGAACAATTGTAAACGACCAATTTGGGTAATACCGAGGAAACGCATACTGAAGTGTAAACTCCCATTCCACCACAAATGCATCCCCTAGAGCTCCTCACGGGGGAAATTCCCTTGAGCAGAACAGTTCGCACTTCCGGTTGGCACGGTCGCGAACAGATCCACTTGAGGGGTTCCCCAAAGGGCGAAGATCTCTTGAATGACTTCTCGAGCCATCGCCCACTCATGAGAGACTGTGCTCTGCCTGCTCAGAGCGTCCGCTGTTGTGTTTTGCTCTCCGGCTAGATGAATTGCCGACAGAGAGATACCTTCTTGTATTGCCCAGTACCAGAGTTAAATTGCCTCTCTGCACAGGAGGTAGTGATCCTACGCCTCCTCTCTTGTTGAGGTAGTACATGGCCACTGTTGTCCATCATTTTCAGAACATTCTTTCCCCGCACAGAGGGCAGGAAAGCCTTCAGCGCTAGTCTGATTGCCCTCAACTCCAAAAGATTGATGTGTAGCTTGGACTCCGATGGAGACCAACGTCCGCTGATTGTCAGATCGTTGATATGGGCTCCCCACCCCATAAGTGAGGCATCCGTCACTACTGTTCTCTCCAGCCATGGCTGCCAAAAAGATTCTCCTCTGAGGATATGATGTTTGCAAGCCCACCATTGTAGATCCTGTGCTACATGGGCTGGGATCTGCAGTAGATCTGACATTTTCCCTGAGAATTGGGACCATTGAGTTCTGAGAGCCCATTGAAGAGATCTCATTCTCAATCTGGCTTCTGGCACCAGAAAAATGCAGGATGCCATCAGGCCGAGCAACCTGAGAAAATCGAAGGCCGGAAGATGCTGGGCATTCTGGAATTGTATTACCATCTGCAGAATGTGGTGAGCTCCCTCTTCGGGAGGCGAGGCTTTGCCCGAACAGGTATCCTGGACTGCTCCTATAAACTGGAGCTTCTGTGATGGTATCATGTTTGACTTTTTTAAATTCAGAGAAAAACCTAGTCTGTGAAGGAAGTGACAAGTCTTGGACAGGTGATCCAGGGCTTGTTCTGGAGAACATGCTCTGATCATCCAATCGTCCAGATAGGGGTAGACATGAATCCCCCCTCTCCTGAGACTCGCTGTCACCACCACCATCAACTTGGTGAAAACTCTTGGGGCGGAGGTCAACCCGAATGGCAGAACTCAAAACTGATCGTGAGAATTGCCAATCGCAAACCTCAGGTACTTTCTGTGCTTGAGATGGATTGGCACATGAAGGTAAGCATCCTAAAGGCCCAATGATACTAACCAGTCCTGGAGTTGGAGAGCCTGAAAGATCTGAGAAAGTATGATCATCTTGAATCTGTCCTTCCTTAGGAACTTGTTCAAGTTTCTTAAGTCCAAGATGGGTCTCTGTCCTCCGTCTTTCTTTGGAATAAGGAAGTATGGGGAATACCAACCCTTGTTCCTCTCCGCTACAGGTACATGTTCTATTGCACCTTTCTGTAGCAGGGTTAAAACTTCCTGCAACAGGAGCGGATGCGGATGCTTGGCAGAGTTGTATTCCGGAGGATGATTCTGAGGTTTCTTTATAAAAGGAAGGCAGTAACCTTGGGATACTGTTTCCAGTGCCCAAGCATCTGAAGTAATGCCCTGCCATTCTTCTAGCTGCTGTGAGATTCTGCCTCCCACCGGGGTCTTGTGGATCAAAACCTCAGAGTGGTTTTACGGCAGCTGATGCAGCGGCTGATGGTACAGATGCCGTTGCTGGGGCTGATCTAGCACCTTTTCCTCGTCCGAGGAAATTTTCTTTGACCTGTCTGATTGGCCTGCCCTCTTCCTCTTCCAATTGAGGAATAATAGCGAAAAGGACGACCCCTCCAGGAAGATGAGCCTGTGTAGGGGCATTGCTGAGGTTGTCTTATAGCGGCACTTAGAGATTTTGCCGCCGCTTTGGAAGTCTGTAGCTTCTCCAAACTTTCATCTGCCTTGCTACCGAACAACCTCGAGCCATCAAAGGGCATATTAAGAAGTCTGGATTGCACATAAGGAGCAAACCCAGACTTTCTTAGCCACGCAAATCTACGTAGCACTGTGCTAGTCGCCATGGACCTGCTGATACTGTCAGCTGTGTCCAACCCTGATTGAAGGCATTCTCCGAAGCCTCCTTTCCATCCCTTATAATAGCTAGAAAGCCATCACGTTCTTCACCTTCTGGGATGTGTTTAGCTGCCGCCGACATGCAGTCGCACAGGGTATATATGAACCGTGCCAAGGTACAGGTTACATTAGTAGACTTCAAAGCCATACTGCCAGATGTGAAGATTTTCCTAGACCATGCATCCACCTTTTTATCGTCCCTATCTGGAGGGATTGTAGGGTATGCTGCATTCTTTGTGGAAGTGGCTGCCTGTACTACTAAGCTTTCCGGAGTTGGATGTTTGCTGAGGTATTCCGGATAAGATGTACAAGGTCTATATTTTGCCACAAACTTTCTTTTCACTGCACCTATGGCTTCAGGATGTTCCCATGCAGAACTAACCCCCTTCTTTGTGCGATATGAAATGGTAGAATGGGGTCTTGTTGGGGTGTTCCAGATAATATATCCGTCATGTCATCATCATCATGACTGACTGGTGAATTCCTACTCCACCCCATAAATTCTGTAACTCTGCTCACGAGTCTTCTATAACTCGTATCAACCTGTTCTGATGGGTCTTGTTTGTCAAATTCATACTCTGGAGAAGTATCCAGGCCACTTGCTGTTTGCAAACATTCTTGCAGATCTTGAATTCTTGATTGAGGATCAATTAATTCCTCTGGGACAGATCATGTGCCAAATTTAACACCAGCAGAGGGTACTTCCTCTTCTTCTGATGATTCTCCCTCATAGATGGATGACGTGGTCCTGAAAAAATCATGTTGATTCTCAGGATGAAAAACCTTTTCAGGCATTACAGGACTTTCCTTTAATAAAGGTTTGGGCGTCGACGGCGCCGAAGTTTTAATCACTCCCTTCGACATCGAAGGAACTTTTGACGACCTCGATGTAATAGCCGAGGAAGCCGTGGAAATCGTCGAAGGAGCTTTCGTGGTCTTCGAGCGCAAACTCGACATAGCTTCCTTCGAGGGAGTTGTCGATTCGAGGAGCTTGGAAGTCTTCGACGGCGTTGATGTCGACTTCGATGGCGTATGATCTTTCGATGCCATTTTGTTTCCCTCTGCCTTCGATTCATGCACCGAAGGATCTGATTTACGAGGTGATCGAGAAGAGTCTCTCAATGACGTTCGACATCTTTTTATGAGCCTTTCTTGTTTTGGACCTTCCTCCGTCACTTTTCTTGTGAGCTTAAGCATGGTCTTCTTTAGCTATTTTTGAGGGGGTCTGGGCTGCGTTCTCAAACATTTTTAGCATGGATACTCGAAAAGCTTCCCATTTCCTTGTAGAGTCATTTTTAGATGGACTTGTGATAACCTCTTCCGAAGATGTCGAAGAGGATGAGTGTTACGCTCACCTGGCACCCACAGGGGTGTCGAGCGGAACTGGACAGCCACGGTCTCCACCAACGTAGTGCAGAGATGACTGACTGGACTGGCCCACCTAGCTTCGTCTGCTTGACCCGTAGAAGTCTCCTAAAGACGGGGAAAGGGAATTAGCCACCTGTGGATTTGAGTAGTAACACCTCACTGCGTCCCCACTTATCACTTCTGGCATTCCCTTTCACAAAGCTCACCTTATAGTTTTGTATGATGAGCTCTCCATCCTGCGACGAATGCAGGGGCGTGTTGATGGCCAGTTACTTCACTGGCTTGAGGGTATTGGAAGAGTTCTGGACAAATCTCGGCTCCAAACCTTCGGGCGAAAAGCCGTAAGTATATAGTTCTAAAGAGTTCAAAATTTCCGAATAATCACTCTTGTCCAATTCCTTGTTTCTTTTGCAGTTTAGACCCAAAAGATGATCGTCTTGTGGCAGCTGAAAGCGTTCAGGTAAGAGCCTGTGTTTTGTAACACTGTCCGGTAAATGATGCCAAGGTTTAACTCGCTGCTTTCTCTTTTCTTGCAGGTGCAGCGTAGGAAGATTTGGCGTGCTGGTGGATAATACCTCCTTCGGTAAAATCAGGTAAGCATATGGTGGCAAGAGATTGTCCTTGTTTGTTCCCTTGGCTCACCTTGTTGTTTTCTTGTCCCCCTTAGGTGCAGGAATGCGGCAACCTGGTGATGGAGACAGCACCGGATCGTAGAGATGCTGCGAGAAACGGTGAGTATGGCGCGGCGCTGCTGCTGGCGATGCGACGCGTTTAAAATGAAGTCTGTTTCTGGTTCGAAGATGCGCTGAATCCGAAATCAGGTAAGACATCCAGTAAAGTTCTTGTTCTAACCTTTCTTCTTCTTTCCCTTCTTTCTAGGCGCTCTGGACTCGAGGCGGGCGTGGCAGGATGCTGGATGCTGACTGCAGACACGGTGAGCGTTACGCTGCTGGATGCAGAATAACGCGAAGCATGTGCTTCTCTTCGGCGTGGTTTAAATAGCCTTCAAAGTAGTCCCAGGTAAGTATTCCTCCACAACCACACCCGAGTAACAAAATAGTTCCTAAGATAAAATAGTCCCTTCAAGCCTCACATGGGCTTGGATGGTTGGATCCCTTGCCGCATGGTCTGCATCAGGTAAGTTTTAACATATGAGCCTGGCGCCTATGGTGCCAGGACTGATGTTCCATATGAGCCTGGCGCCATAAGGACTGTACCCAGATAGCCCCTAACAGGGATTGCTGGGTTTGCTCCAGGTAACATGATGCCTGCTTCTGGGGTTGATGGACTTGGTCTGGATGCCCGAGGTTAGGCATCATGACAATGAGGGAGATCGATGCCGTCTCTTCTTGGCCTTCTTAGAAGACGAAGAAGAAGACTTCCTCGATCTACTTCTCGAATGATGTTTTTATGATATGATTTCGAAGACTCGCCCAAGTCTCTCTTTTTTAAAGTGGACTTCGAAACACCCTTCCCCATCGCCAGTTTACCTCTACGCTCTTTTAGGGCTTTGTGGGTCATCGACTGGCACGAACCACAGTCTTCCGTACGGTGGTCGGGGCCGAGGCACCATAGACAGTTCTTATGTGGATCCGTCAGGGCCATTTTCTTTCCACATTTTAGGCATTTATTAAAGCCTGTCTTCGGTGTGGAAAGATTCAAAGACGATGCCATCGCTTTTTTCTCACAAAATACTGAAGCGCCGTTTTACTCGATCCGAAGCGAAGCTAACGGAAAAACGAACTGAAGCCAACCGGCGCGCTCGAGGCTCTTATACGGGGGATGACGTCGGTGCTCCATGGATGCCGTGGCCTCGAGTGGAGCGCCCTCTGCTGGAGAGAGAAAAAAATTTACGAGGCGAAACCTAAAGGTAAGGATATATATCTAAGATGAGGAATATGTGGGAGGACACAATCCATTCGAATGGTAGCTTCTTTCTTTGCCCCGTCTTGGTCTTTCTTCGGCCATCCTGGGAGGGGAAGGTTCTGGTTTGGTTTTTGTATTCAGCGGGAACCCTTTGTGTAGCCCGCCGAGGCGCCAGAGTGTCTGTGAAGACAGGAAATGAGTGAGGAGCCCGAAACTCAGCAGTCCTTTGCCTTCTGGCATGCCTGCCTGGAACCAGTCCTAACTGGGAAGGTGGCTGTCCTTTATTGGGGCTTGGCTAACCTCTGAGTTCCCCAGTTCCCTCGTTGGCCTCCTAAAATCTGTCTCAATGCCAGGTACTAGAGTTCATCTCAACAGTCATCGATGCCGAACCACAATAACTTGGGTGATTCCTTTCATACACTTTCTGTAAATATATTTATTTTAGCATCATTGTCATGGATTTGTGAACCACGTGCGGAATGAGCATGGCACTGTGCACCACTGTTCTGACAAAAACATGCTTTAGGAACATTGTAAGGGTTTGATGTTGGTTCACTTGGGGGATGACGAGGGTGCAGATAAGGATTTGGGTTACAGAGAAAACTTTCTAGTGCAAATTTAAATTAGAATTATTTTGCATTGTCTGTGGAAGAGGTGACTTCTTTTAGGGTCAAGTCATTTTTATTCATCTGTTATTTTTAAAAGAAACATATTTTATTAAAAACAGCTTGCCAAGTCTCGATCACCCAGGAACATGCACGCATACAGATGTTTTGTAGCATATTCATATTATAATTCTGGTGCAAGACATTATGCACAGTTACCATCATTTAAACATCCTGAGGCAAAAATCTTGACATCACTACTACCAAACTAAAGCAACACGGTTAGCGCATAATGAAATCATTCCCTTGATTCTTTATTAGTTTATTTTACCGAGATTACTCACCATTTCGGGTGCTGGCCATTGATTGGTTGGTAGTACTGCTGGAAAAAAAAAGAAATCCTACCCCACCTCTAATTTCTCAGGTTACGCTGCTGTCAGCAACTGGGGCGACTACATCAAACATTCAACTGTCCGTAGAGAGAGATGGAGTTTGCGATAGATCAACATAGAACACACAGGGGGCAGTTAGTAAAAGGATGATCTACTAAATACATTGATACAAGAACACAGTGGCACAAATAACCTGCAGTATATAATCAAATTGAAATACTGCAGTACAAAGCTTACACTAGGATCTTGAAATTCAAATATCAGATTAAATGTTTCAGCACTAGTATCATAATGTCTCATATCTGTGTTAACAGACTATATATAATCCTTGAAGGACATCTGTGTATTAGAAACTGAGCATGCACACAGTCCCATATGCACAAAAAGAAACCTTGCTGGGTGGCAACATTTTATAACAGGAAACATTACCTCAGGGACCAAGATATATATATATATATATATATATATATATATATATATATATATATATATATATATATATATATATATATATATATATATATATTTTGAGTGTTGTGAAAAATTAAATGAGCATCAAGGCCAGTGTTCATTATTTAATTAGTGATTCAAGCATGGAACCCTTTTTTTTTGTAAATCACAGACATATTTGTCGAGCAGAAAGATCTGTGGTCATTCCAATGGAATCCTCACCAGTACTATTTGTCCCCCTCCCCTTTCTGAGTGGGTTATTTCGAGGAGTTGTTAACAGATTTATAAAGCGCTCATAGGCCTGCAGGCATCTTGGTGCTAGGGACATCTAGCATAACTGATCAAATCTGTTTTTCATCAAAAGAGAAGGGTTTTCAGGAGACGCCTATATTGCAGATGGATGGAAGCACATCTCACAAGAGGGAGTGCGTTCCAGAGTCTACCAGCTGCCACAGAAAAGGCACAACCACCCACTTTGGATAGACGAACCCTAGAAACAGAAACTAAACTAAACAAGCATTCCCAGAGGGTAGAGCTTGAACAGGAAGATACAGGAACTTCTTATCCCAAAGATAGTCCACACCTTGACGATGCAAGGCCCGATTAACTAGACAAAGGGTCTTAAATTCCACACGTGTAGCAACTGGGAGCCAGTGAAGAGAATGCAGAAGGGGGTTAATATGGGTATCATAAGGAGTATTAGTGGCCACCCGAGCTGCCAAATTCTGCACTAACTGGACCCGGTGGAGAAGCCCCAATGGCTGAGCCAAAAACAGAGCTACAATAGTCTATTCAGCTCAAACCAGTGAGGCCACCACCAGGGGTCTCCAGGGATGTCATTCGGGCAGGAAGGGGTCAGAGTTGCGAACCCTGTGGTCTCCCTTGCTACCACTAAAAAATATACTTTAAAAAAAATGGATTTTATTTTTTTTAAAGTGAGCTTCTGGGCTGTGGCCAGCGCCATGTGGATCTTTGTTTCTGGAGTGCTGGACTTCTTGTTCAGGCCTCTTAAAAAAACAGGGGGTTCTACAAGTTTAGCACTTTGAGCCAGGGGTGTTGCTAGTTCTGGAAAAGACCCGGGGTTACGCTAATGTCGTAACTGTTGGGACTGAGGGCTAGCTAGCCTTTTGGTTGTGGCTCCTGAGATTCTATCTGGGGCTACAACCAAAAGACCAGGGGCTATAGCCCCCTTAGCCACCCCCACCCTTAGCAACACCTCTGCTTTGAGCAGTGACCCTAAATAACAAAGAATGGGAATAACACATAATTTGTCTTTCTGGAATTCTATACAATAATTGCTAGACTCATTAAAGGTTTATTTCAGGCACACATCAGTGGGTTGAGTCTCTGTTTTAGTCTGTTCTTAAACACCTCCTCAACTCAGTCTTTCATCCTTCTGAAGTCTATAAATGAGTACCAACACAGGTTCTGTGATATTGTACGTGTCATTAGGAAAAAGGGGGGTATTCCTGGCTGCCTTGCAAATCGAATTTTTTGGAATATAAATTCTCCACGCTTTGTGCGTTTGTTGAAAGTCGTAGGCTTATTTTACCACGAATGTGGACTCTTAGGCCTAGTAGTGGTCAGCTGACATGTGTTTCGACCTCATGGGTCTTTATCAAGGCAAGGGTTGATGAGGCATGGCCCCCGGATGGGGTCCTAGATTGGTCTATAAAGATCCTTTGTAATCACAGCGTTGGTCCTGAGGGGCCTTGTATCGGGATTCACAGGAGAGTTTCCTGCTGCCGTTTGTCACAGACCTGTGGCCTGTTTTAGTTCCAGAGGGATAAAGCCAGATTGACAGGACAAATTGATAGCCTGGGAAACCCAGGTGGTCATACAAGAAAAAAATCATCTTAAAAACCACCAAAGGAACAGGGTCAGAAGGGGAAGTTGATATAAGCTGAAGAACTGCTTTCTCTACTGCAACATCAGAAAACAGTGGAAACTCCAACCACACATGTGCAAGACAGTGAAGAGAGACTTCCGGAAAACTGCTATATGGTAGAGAGAAAGTACATCTGCCCACGTCCAGGCACAAGACTGTGGTAGTCAAGGGAGGAAGCCAGGCACTTTCCTGCTGGCGAGTCCAGCTACAAGGAGAGCACAAAGTAGCAAAAATAATTAATTAAAACAGCATGATGTTATTATAAAAAACTAAGACGTCCGGTCAGCCGCCGCACTCGCATAGCGAGTTATAAAGGAAATTATTAAAAGTGATGAGCAAAGTAAAATAAATCAAGTCAGCAGGTAAGATATGGCCAAACCACAAAACCTAGTACACAAGACGTGGACTAGACTGTCCATTTTGGAATGATGAATTATCCGAAAATAATGTATATGGTTAACCTAGATGTTGATAACGTGCTTTACTTAGAAAGACAACTGAAACTTTATTATTACTGCTATACATACTGGAAGTGATTAGAAATGGAGACTGAACAATTTTAAAAAGACAGTTTACATTGTTCTAACAATTAAATATTTTCTTTTTTTAATGTCTACTTTGCCAAGAATATACCCCATTTTGCGTGATATCCATTGAAAGGTTGGTAGTGTGACTGAACCCAAATATCTGTTACAGTGTGCACAAACATTAATTGTTAATAAAAATAGTATCCTGCCAACATTCCTGAAGGCCACATGCGATGATAATATACGTCTCCAAATACCAGGTCAGTCCTGACCTATGGGGATGCCGCTGTCATTGCTGCTCAAATATTGCTTTTAATAATAAAAGAACACCCCCCCCCCCTCTTACAGATTTTTTTTTTCTCTCAGGCCGCAATGCTGTTAGCAACAGCTGGGGTGGCTCTAGCAAATGCACACCTGACAACATTAACCTTGTCCACAGAGAGAGAGAGACAGACAGAGAGCCTTTTAAGATGGATATTCAGAATCCGCCCTTTGGACAGATTCTGAGAGGCCACCCTATTCAAGTGAACAGGAAAAGACAATGTTGAACCAAACTATCAAGATAGTGTGACTGAGCAGTAAGGCCTATTCCTAGGAGAGTGTGAGGGTAGTGAAGGGTCCAGTTAAGCACCCACCAAGCACTTTTAATAATTCAAGTTAAGTACAATGTATAAAAAGACTAATATTTATTAGGCATTGAACAAATGAATCAATTAAAATTACAGGCAAGCAAACTACCAAACCTACACTATCAACATATGTACATTTACCTTGAGGTACTCTGGGTACCAACAATTTACTTTTCACACTGTTAAAGTAGACTTAAATAAGAACACTGTAATATAGTAAAGTAAGTGAAGAAAATAAAAGGAAAATATTAAACCAGTTGGAGAGGAGAAAAGTTATTCAAAGAGTAGAAAAACAAGCGAGCATTATAAAAAAGAAAAGGCCCTATACTTAAAACATTTCTTCTTTTGTTAGAGGAGATCGGGTCTAGTGCTCTATGAGTCACAAGTATCAAATGTAACCCTTTCTAGGGAGCTAGGAGTCTTAAGAAGGCTGACAAAGTGCTAGCAACGTGTCTCAGGTAGTGAAGATAATAAATCAAGCAAAGTTCTTAGTAGGCTCTCCCCCAATCACGCACTACCATAGGAGGTGCCAAGGAGAGAATCCTTGGCCAGAACTTCACTGATCACGACCAGGCAAGGAAGAGGTAGGGTTAGAAGTTTGTGCTTGCTAAACCCTATGGAGGTAGGCAAGTAGAAACCGATATGTTAACACACTCCCGGTATGCCACTTTTTGGAGCTGCTGAGCGCCTAGGGACCCTCTTGCGGTTCCTGGTGTCTCCATTGCACCACCTGCTCTCGCAACATTTCTTCCCTTCTCTTCTCTTCTGGCGAGCCCTTCTGCTGCGCCACACTGGCTCGTGTCTCCAGCTTCCACACGCCTGAGGGAGATGTGATGGCCTTTCCCAAGCAGCTTTTACCTGTGCAGCTTTATCTCGTACTGCCTTCTCTTGTACTTCCGTTTATAGTTGAATTTCCATCATTAAAAGTCCTGCGCAACAGGACTTTCGAGAAACAAGTAGCATTGATCTTGAGGCTCCTGTTGATCTGCATCATTCCCTTCATCGGTGGTTATGGGACCTGGAGTCCATTGTTGTCAACCGATGCATAGTATTTGCAAAGTCTCTCTCAATGATTCCATACGACAAGTTAGTTCTACATGAAGGGGAATTAAGAACTGAAAAGGGTATTCTTGGAGCTTGTGATTTTTAGACCAGGAATCAAAGATTGATCAAAAGAATGTTTGGAAATAAATTCTCTATTTTCCCTAAAGGGACGTGGGGGAACAGATCCATGGCAATAGGCCATTAGGGTACTAGGTATCAAGGGGTCTTCTTCATGGGCAAATGAGGGGTACCATGTCTCATCCAATGAAGTCATGGCATCTCACTGATAGTTGTCTCCACCCATGTGATCCTCCCTCATATAACCGCCCCCAGGGTCAGGATCAGGTAGCGGCTGCCGTCCCTTGGCCTTATGGGAGGAGGTCACCGCCAGGGAATCTGTGATGACTCATCCGATTCATTACAGTTCTCAGTGGCAGAAGGGGGACCCTGGTGGTTCAGGGGCAAAGACAACAGTAGGCAGGTCAGGATAAGGCACAAATGCAGGCAAGTCAAACACGCAACAGACTTCAGAGGAGTGGAAGTGTTCAGGGACTTTGTAGAAGGCTCCCTATATGCGTTTCAGTGTTAGGCCTGGGCAAACGTAATGGAACAACTTCCAAATTACACAAATCACCACACTAGCCACACAGGAGCGACACAAGACTTTAGGTAAGTATTTACCTCAAGCCACACAGTACGTCAGCAGTGAAGAGCTTGCAGACGGACGCCTTCATGATGCAGCAAGTACAGGACCCAGTCTCTCGATTCTTGGTGGTGCAGACGAAAGAAAGGAGGCTTGATCGGAATTGCAGCAGCATTCGAGAGGAAAGGCTCCCAGCAGAGGATTCTTCGGTGCTTCTCTCGGCTCTGTGGATTTGGCATCCTTTTCAAGGTACCAGATGCATAACAGTCATCGTCTGATCGATTCATCTCGCTATCTCGGTCCTCTGGTGAGGTGACTTCAAAGACTGGAATCCTGCTTCTGGAGGTCCAACAGGAGTCCACTGAAGTTTCAGGGAGATCTTTATTTTTGGTTTTTCAATATGATCGCCATACATGGGCACCTCCAGGGTGCGCAACCATAATAAAACAATCAGAGAAAAAAAAAAGAAAAAACAAGACCCCAACTTTAAACAACCCCACTGAGCCAAACCCTTACCCCCCGCCCCCTCAAGTTCACCCTTGCAGGATTCCGTTGGTTCCTTTCGCACCATCAGTTCGCCATTGTCCAGCGCCTCCTCACGAATCTGAGCTCCTCTGCACATCATCTAGTCCGCAGATGAATCAGAATCTGGGGCATCTGCGTTTTTAAGCAGGTAATTTATGTATGGACCCCAGATGTCCGGGGGCGAGCATGCAGTGGTAGGAGTCTTATGAATTCACACTCAGTGTTTTGACAATAAATAATGTCTTTCTTCCAGTCTTCAATCTTGGGAAGTGGGCCACGACCCCACGACATTGCGATTCTCCTACGAGCCAGCACCAGGAGAAGGGCCGCAAGTTTTCGAGATGCTGGCTGCAAGTATTTCGTAAGAATGAGCAGGGCTCCAAGGGATGTTGGGGTCACTTGCTCGCCTATGATGTCTTCAGTTATTTGTAGAACAGAGGACCAGAAATTGTGAATTCCCGGGAAGTTCCAAGCTGTGTTTGTTCCTCCTAACTGGGGTGTAGTACGTCTGATGCACGAAGTTAAAGTGAATTAATTTATGCCGAGTGTTTATTGTAACTTTTTGCGTTTGGCGGAGGATATAGGACCAGTCTTCGTCTGAAATCGATTCCTGAATGGCTGATTCCCATTTTTGCTGCGCCTTGGGTTTGGGTGTCACACTGTCTGCTATGAGGGATTTATATAGTAGCGACACTAATCGTCCGTCCCCCTGCGCTTGAATCGTATTGTGTAATAAGTCCCATGTGGGAGGTTGATTGGTAAAGGACGGAAACAACTTTTGAAGGGTGTGACGTAGTCTAAAGTAGATGAACACATCTAACGAAGAGTTGCCGCCTCTATCTTTGGCCATTTGTGGAGTCAAAAAGGTGCCCCCGAGGAAGAAGTCTCCAAAGGAGTGAATGTTAACCTTGTCTATCCAAATAAGGAACACTTTCTCATTAGTAAGGGGGATTCCAGGAACAAATCTAATGGGCAGTTATGGGGAAATCTATTTGTCACTCCGTATTTATTAGCTATTTTTTTCCAAATTGCGTAGGTGGATAGGACCGTGTTTAGCGTGTTATATGGGACCGACATATGACTGATAATGACGGCCCTCAGGAGGTTGGGCGAAGCTAGGGCACGTTCTGCCTGCATATGGGGCCGAACAAAGTGGACCGTATACCAGTGACTGAGAAATTGGGCCTGGGCTGCCCAGTAGTACTTTTCGATATCGGGGAGCGCTAGTCCACCATTCGACACTGGCAACGTTAATGTGTTGTACGCTACGCGTGCTGGTTTCCCAGCCCACAACAGCTCTAGGACTAGACTCTTGACTTTTTGGAAAAAGGATTTGGGGACAAGTAGCAGAATGTTCGTGAACAAAGAGAAGTTTGGGTAGAACAACCATTTTCGTTAAGGAGGTTCTTCTCCATATCGTTAGGGGTAGAGTTTTCCACCTATGAATTTGTTCCTGCAAGAAATTCAGTGCACAGACAGTTATCTCTATATATCTCATGATGATTACGTGACATATAAATACCCAGATAGCGAGAACCTTTGAGGTTTCCCATTTGAGGCCGTAATCGTCACGAATTCAGTTGTGGTCAGGGTCTGGGGAACGATTACGGATTTTGAGTGGTTGGTTTTGAGACCCGACATTCACCCAAATTCTATGACTTCTCGCATTACCGGGTTAAGATTGGCCTGGGGGTCGCTGACAAATAACATGACGTCGACAGCGTAGAGAGAGACAATTAATCTATGGGGACCCAGTTTAAGACCTCGTGTCAGATGGTTGGCGCGAAGCCTCGACGCCAAGGGTTCCATAATGAGGGCAAAAATAAGGGCAGAGAGTGGGCAACCCTGTCTTGTTCCGTGTTATGCCTGAGGACCTGGAGTTTCTGAGTGTAATATATGAGCGGGGGGGCACTAAATAGTAAGGACACTAATTTGGTAAAGAATTTGCCTAGGCCCATTTGTGTAAGTGTTGCGAACATAAATGGCCATTCAACCGAATCAAACGCCTTCTCGGCGTCAAGAAGGACTGCTATGGCCCATTGTGTTGGATCTAGGGCCTCTATGACACCAAACAGTCTTCTGATCTCGTAAGTTGTGCTTCGCCCCGGGATAAACCCAGCTTGATCCTCTAATACGAGTGCAGGCATAAGAGGAAGCAACCGTGCAGGGAGGATTTTAGCTATAATTTTATTGTCCAAATTAATCAAGGAGATTGGCCTGTAGGATGCACATTCAACTGGGGGTTTGCCGACTTTGTGCAGTAACATTACGTTGGCTTCACGTGATGTGGGGGGGGTATCCACACTGCGAAGATTCTTCAAAAACTCGGAGCAGAAGAGGAGCAAGGATGGTTGCATGGGCCTTGTAGAACTCTCCGATGAGCCCATCGGGCCCAGGCGCCTTGGCATTTGGGAGGGATTTTATTGCCTCCAGAATGTCATCTGCTGTTATCGGAGTGTTCAAGGGATCACGTAGCTCCGCTTCAACCCAGTACAACTCTGTGTCATCGATTCTGGATCGGAAACCCCTTTGGAACTATAAAGAACTTGACAGAAGTCCCGAAATACGTTGACAATTTTTTCTTCTGAATATACTAGTTGACCTTGGTCATCTTTAATACACTCCACTTGAGTCAGAGATTTGTCTATTGATAGAAGATGGGCTAACAAGGCACCTGGTTTTTGTCCTTCCCCATATTGGCGGACCTGGTGTTTGCGGCTCATGAACTTTATTTCTCGTTCAGCTATTTCTCTGAACTTCAGCAGTTCTTTCTTCATTTCGGCTTGGACATGTGGGTCTTGGGTAGTGGAGGCTCTCATCTCTAGTTCTTTCAAGCGTTGTTCACTGCTGGACAAGTCTTTCTGGATCAGTTTTAGTATGCCGTTTTCTTTGGCCAGGCAAACTCCTCTCACGTAACATTTTAGTGTTTCCCACAAGGTGCTGGCCGAGGCGACAGAGTCTTGATTTATTTCTATGAAGGATGTTAGTTATTTGCGAAGTTCATCTGCGAAGACGATGTTGTTGAGTGAACCAGGCTTGAATCTCCATCGGAGCCCAGGGTTTGTGGTGCCTTTGAGGGTGACTTCCAGTGTGACCATTGAATGATCAGAGAAGGAACGCGGTAAGATTTGGCTTTCCCCCCCAGTTAAAAGGACAGTGAGTCGATCCGGGAACTAGTATTGTGAACCGCGGAATGAAGGGTGTACTCTCTTGCGTCACGATTGTGGCGCCTCCATGTGTCGCACAGCTCATACGTGTGGCAAATCTCACTGGCTTTGGAGGGATGTCCTGTTGTGTTATGGGACTTGTCGAGAATGGGGTCAATGGGCGTGTTAAGGTCGGCTCCCCAAATAATGGTTGCTGCGTTGATCTTCCCCAGCTGAGTCATGACCCAGTTAAAGTTGTTGGGCCTATCGGTATTTGGTGCATATGAGTTTACTATTGCTACCTCTTTCCCTGAGATCAACCCCCTCACCAGTAGGGCTCTTCCCTCTGAGTCCTTCACTAGTGAATGAGACTAAAGTTCGATTTACTGTCTATTAAAATTGCAACACCTCTGGCGTATGACGAATATGAGAGATCAACCCCCTCACCAGTAGGGCTCTTCCCTCTGAGTCCTTCACTAGTGAATGAGACTAAAGTTCGATTTACTGTCTATTAAAATTGCAACACCTCTGGCGTATGACGAATATGATGAGAAATACCTCTGACAACCCCATGATTTAGGAAGCAAATTTGAGTGGGCACCACAGGGGTATTGAATCTTTCTGGCGTTCTCAAAGGTCTCTGGTGTAATGAGTCTTTTTTAGGAAGTTAGGTCCTATGTACAGGAGCTGGCTGGAAAAGGCCTGGAGACACCCAAACCCAAAAAAACAGCAAGAGCAAAAGATTAGGTAAAAAACCCAATCATACAGCCGCTCTCTGAAATCCCAAACTGGGTTTTGTGTTAGTTGTAATTTTACTATGTACAATTCCTGTGATCCAATCTTGGAAAAAATTCGAAAGTCAGATATATAGTGGTTTTTCAATGTTAATTTTATCCATCAAGTAGAACATTTTTAAAGAAAGGAGTGACAAGTAGCCACTAATAATGTTCTTCGTGAGGAAGAGATTGCCATAAGTCACTCTATCCGTAGACTTATATTGTGCCAATGCATTTCGGAATACAACAAATTCCTTCATCAGGGCAAGCCTAAAACATAACAACATTTAAATGCAATTGTGCCAACCATCCCATGATTAATATCCATATATAATAATAATAAATCCCATATTTAGAACAACGTAAGTATGTAAACATCAACATGAACAGTCATCATCCCAATAGTTGAAAAAATATGAAGGTAAACACATACCCGACAATGTAATGAGCAGGATCAGTAGGCAGGTCAAAAAATAAAAGAAGCAAATCAGATCAGTACAAAGGTAAGTAAAGACGTCCTATAACAAAATGGAGGGAATTGGGTCCATTACCTGATGTCGGTGAGTAATGGCGAAATCTATGTTTCAGAGGCCAGGCTGCTTCACCGTGTGCGGCGAGCAGGTACTGTAAATGGTAAAGTAAGTATATATGAAGGACCTATCCAAAATGTAGCTAATCGCTTAAAGAGAGAACACACGTGGATTGTAGCTTACCATATGTAGAGAACGGTGCAGAGAAGTTCTCTCTGCGTCTGCCAAAAGCAGACTGTCCTCGTAGCATCGGCTCGTTGCCGAGCAACCTAGTTGTGTAAGACACATGATCACGGCTTCATGATGAAATGCACGAGCCGCGATCCGTGTCTGTGAACAGGTCAATGAGCTTGAATATGATAAAAATACCTAATTTGAGGACCTCCTGGGTTAGTAATGATTAAAGTCATCACCTAAAAATCAAAAAGGAATTGGTAGTCTGTCATCCATGGAAATAGAAAAAATACCAAGAGTGAATGAACTCAATTGGATGGCAGTAATGGCTGTTTCATGAACACCTCAGATGAGGCTGTGTTGTATGAACGTGCCTAAATTGGATGAATAGAGCCTAGGGAGCAACCCTATGGCTGTACCTTACATTGATAGTATGTGCCTTAATGCCGCTAGTGGTGTCGTCCTGACAGACGGCACCTCGGGTCCTGGAGGAGAACTCCAGGATGCGCAGCATGCAGGACATTTTAAACATGGGAAACATCTCTTATTCATATACACATATTAAACTAAAATACTTTCGAGTGACCCTCAACATTCAGGTCATATGTGTACTGGTGTCAATCTAAACCAAACGATGCAAAATACAATAAAAGAAAACAATTAGAGAAAACAATTAGAGAAAACAGTGGAAGTTGATCTTCTCATTTAATCCATTGGGTGCCAGACTGCCAAGTTTGTCAATCCAATATGTCTCTCTGCAATTCAAACGTTGGCATAAATCCTCATGAGGGCTATTCTTGGTTAGAACTTCCAAAATAACAAATTTTATTTGTGACACGTTATGTCCATTGGCCATCCAATGCCGTGCCACGGCTGAATTGGTGTTTGCATTGCGAATACAGGATCGGTGTTCACCCCACCTCAACTTGGCTGTTCGGGTTGACTGTCCCACATAAAATTTCCCACAAGGGCATTTAATGCCATAGATGATATTACTGCTGTCACATGTGGCAAAAGTCTTTAGCATAATCTTCTGCCCCGTCCTTGGATGGTTAATGGAGTTCCCTTTAATAACAAAGTTACAGTTGACACACTGTAAACAAGGAAAAGTCCCAGTTCACTGTGTCGTAGGTTCCCTTGCTGTAGGTTTCATCTGCACCAGTTCGTCTCTTAGGTTCCTACTGCGTTGGTATGCAAAGATTGGTTTTTCACTAAATATATCTTGAACTCGGATGTCATTCTTGAAAATCTCCCAATGTTTCATAATAGTTTTCTTGATTTTGTTACTTTGCGTAGAGAACTTAGATACAAATACCGGTAACTTTAATTCTCTCTTATTTTTGGGATTCTGTTCTGATAATAGAGTCTCTCGTGATAAGGCATCAACTCTGTCAGATGCTAGATCGAGTTCATTCTGCGTGTATCCCCGGGCCAGAAATTTTTCTTTCATTTCCATCTGTTGCATTCTGTAGTCTTCAGGGTCACTCACTATTTTCTTGACCCCAAGTAATTGACTGTATGGTAGATTCTTCAGTAGGCTCGGCTGATGGAAGCTGAGGCTGTGTAGGAGATTATTCCGATCCGTCACTTTCCGAAACAATGAAGTGCTGTAGCTAGTAAGTTGCTTTCTGACTTGCACATCAAGGAATGTTATAATTTCATACGAGAGCTCCCTAGTGAACTGTACCCTCTGGTCAATGCTGTTTAGATACACAAAAAATGTTTCAAAAGACTCTCTGGTTCCTTTCCAAATTTCAAAGATATCGTCTATGTATCTCGTCCAAATCCGGATATCCTTATTCCATTCTTGTTTATTCAATAACATGGTCTGTTTCAAATTTATGCATGAAACTGTTTGGACGAGATACATAGACAGTCAATTACTTAGGGTCAAGAAAATAGTGAGTGACCCTGAAGACTACAGAATGCAACAGATGGAAATGAAAGAAAAATTTCTGGCCCGGGGATACAAGCAGAATGAACTCGATCTAGCATCTGACAGAGTTGATGCCTTATCACGAGAGACTCTATTATCAGAACAGAATCCAAAAAATAAGAGAGAATTAAAGTCACCGGTATTTGTATCTAAGTCCTCTACGCAAAGTAACAAAATCAAGAAAACTATTATGAAACATTGGGAGATTTTCAAGAATGACATCCGAGTTCAAGATATATTTAGTGAAAAACCAATCTTTGCATACCAATGCAGTAGGAACCTAAGAGATGAACTGGTGCAGACGAAACCTACAGCAAGGGAACCTACGACACAGCGAACTGGGACTTTTCCTTGTTTACAGTGTGTCAACTGTAACTTTGTTATTAAAGGGAACTCCATTAACCATCCAAGGACGGGGCAGAAGATTATGCTAAAGACTTTTGCCACATGTGACAGCAGTAATATCACCTATGGCATTAAATACCCTTGTGGGAAATTTTATGTCGGACAGTCAACCCGAACAGCCAAGTTGAGGTGGGGTGAAGACCGATCCTGTATTCGCAATGCAAACACCAATTCAGCCATGGCACGGCATTGGATGGCCAATGGACATAACGTGTCACAAATAAAATTTGTGATTTTGGAAGTTCTAACCAACAATAGCCCTCATGAGGATTTATGCCAACATTTGAATCGCAGAGAGACATATTGGATTGACAAACTTGGCAGTCTGGCACCCAATGGATTAAATGAGGAGATCAACTTTCACTGTTTTCTCTAATTGTTTTCTCTAATTGTTTTCTTTTATTGTATTTTGCATCGTTTGGTTTATATTGACACCAGTACACATATGACCTGAATGTTGAGGGTCACTCGAAAGTATTTTAGTTTAATATGTGTATATGAATAAGAGATGTTTCCCATGTTTAAAATGTCCTGCATGCTGCGCATCCTGGAGTTCTCCTCCAGGACCTGAGGTGCCATCTGTCAGGACAACACCACTAGCGGCATTAAGGCACATACTATTAATATAAGGTACAGCCATAGGGTTGCTCCCTATACTCTATTCATCCAATTTAGGCACGTTCATACAACACAGCCTCATCTGAGGTGTTCATGAAACAGCCATTACTGCCATCCAATTGAGTTCATTCACTCTTAGTATTTTGTCTATGTCCATGGATGACAGACTACCAATTCCTTTTTGATTTTTAGGTGATGACTTTAATCATTACTAACCCAGGAGGTCCTCAAATTAGGTATTTTTATCATATTCAAGCTCATTGACCTGTTCACAGACACGGATCGCGGCTCGTGCTTTTCATCATGAAGCTGTGATCACGTGTCTTAACTAGGTTGCTCGGCAACGCGCCGATGCAAGGAGGACATTCTGCCTTTAATCATGTGTCTTATAAAACCAGGTTGCTCGGCAACGCGCCGATGCAACGAGGACAGCCTGCTTTCGGCAGACGCAGAGAGAACTTCTCCGCACCTTTCTCTACATATGGTAAGCTACAATCCACGTTTGTTCTCTCTTTAAGCGATTAGCTACATTTTGGATAGGTCCTTCATATATACTTACTTTACCATTTACAGTACCTGCTCGCCGCACACGGTGAAGCAGCCTGGCCTCTGAAACATAGATTTTGCCATTATTCACCGACATCAGGTAATGGACCCAATTCCCTCCATTTTGTTATAGGACGTCTTTACTTACCTTTGTACTGATCTGATTTGCTTCTTTTATTTTTTGACCTGCCTACTGATCCTGCTCATTACATTGTCGGGTATGTGTTTACCTTCATATTTTTTCAACTATTGGGATGATGACTGTTCATGTTGATGTTTACATACTTACGTTGTTCTAAATATGGGATTTATTATTATTATATATGGATATTAATCATGGGATGGTTGGCACAATTGCATTTAAATGTTATGTTTTAGACTTGCCCTGATGAAGGAATTTGTTGTATTCCGAAATGCATTGGCACAATATACGTCTACGGATAGAGTGACTTATGGCAATCTCTTCCTCACGAAGAACATTATTAGTGGCTACTTGTCACTCCTTTCTTTAAAAATGTTCTACTTGATGGATAAAATTAACATTGAAAAACCACTATATATCTGACTTTCGAATTTTTTCCAAGATTGGATAACAGGAATTGTACATAGTAAAATTACAACTAACACAAAACCCAGTTTGGGATTTCAGAGAGCGGCTGTATGATTGGGTTTTTTACCTAATCTTTTGCTCTTGCAACCCCATGATTTAGCCCAAAGCTGTTCTGATGTAGGCAGGAGATGAGTTTCTTGTAAAATAGCAATGTTGATCTTGTGACGCGGGAGATAATGGAGGATCCTCCTAGTCTTTGCTGGATGGTTACCCCCTCGGATGTTCTAGGTGGCGATTTTAAGTGATGCTTACTATGCCAGCTCCTACCTGTAACTATTTTGGAACTTGGCTTACTGTATTGTTGTGATTGCACACTTATGTAAATGTAACCTTCCTGTAATTGTAACTGTAACGTAACTCATTTAATTGCTCCTTTGTAACTAGCTCCTCATTTACGCGCCCTTATGCCCCCGGGCCTGGCTGCGCTTTATAAATAAACTAAATACAAATACAAATAATCCGGCCATCTGGGAGGTTGATTAAGTTCCAAACCATCAGGACTAGCGGAATTGACTGGAGGTGGCCGGAGGGCCCGGCTTGTGTTGGAGTGACGAGGAGCCAGGTGATTGTTGTGGAGTAATGGAAAGGGGTAGGTGGTGGCTCGGCTGAACTGGAATCCCACCCTTGTGTGGGCAACCCCCAACTGGCCCACAAAGAACAGTTCCATACAAACACAATAAACAACATTGCAGTGCTAGGGGCGCAGGTGGCCCTCCAAGATGGGCTGGCTCCCAACTTTCGTTATGAATTGCGGTCCGTGGTGAAAGAACAGCTATGTGAGTGCTGGTGTGGCGTCTTTCATTTTGCAACAATTACGAAGTGGATTTTTATGGCGGATCCCTCCTCGGTTTATTTCCCCTCTGAGTGTTTCGGTTGTTTGGGGCGGGCCTGCAGCCGGCGCGGTCCAGGTAATCACTGATCTCTTCTGGAGTGCTGAAAAACTGCGTTTTGCCTTCATGCTGGAGGAGAAGTTTCGCCGGGAAAAGCATGGAGTATTGGATCTGGTTTTCTTGTAATCTTCATTTCACGGCTGTGAAAGTCCGTCTTTGGGCCTGGACGGCCTGGGAGAAATCTGGGAAAAACTGAATCTTATCACCTTCGTATTGGAGCTCTCCTTTGACTCTGGCTGCTCTGAGAATGGCGTCCCAGTCCTTATAATTGAGGAGCTTCGCAATGATGGGCTGGGGGTTCGCTCCGGGAATGGGTTTCGTATTAGGAACCCTATGGGCTCTTTCGATAAAGCACTTTGAGAGGATCTCGGAGCCGAACAGGTCCGTGCAAATGTTCTCCACGTATTCCTCCATTTTAGGGTGGGTTGGTGCTCTCTGATTCCAACGATCCTTATGTTATTACGCCGTGAGCGGCCCTCCAAGTCCTCGTTTTTTTGGCACTCACTGCCTTCATTTGTGCCTCCAGTAGGGATACCATGGAGGTTAAGGCCGATGACGATCATCAAGGTCGGAAACCCTCTGTTCGACAGTGTCGAGCCTGACAGCATGTTTATCCAATCGATGTTGGAGCAGGTCCACTTTGGAGGAAAGCGAGTCTAGTTTGCTCCCAAGGCTCCCTATCCCTGGCTTGAGGTCTAACAGAATTTCTCTGATATCGAAGTCTTGCGTCTCCTCTTCTTCGTGGGGCGGACTTGGTTTGGGTGATTGTGATCGACTGTTGGAAGAGGACGCTTTGACGGAGGGGCAGCCCTCAAAGTTCAGTTTTCTCTGTGATCTATTCGTTTTCCCCATGATCTTGATGAACAGTGAGCGATGGAGCACCAAGGAAGCGACACCGGGCGGGCTCAGGAGAGCTAGCCAAGAGTCTGCTGGGTGTGTTTGTGGCAGGCTTGCCGTGGGTTCCTTGCCACGCGGTTAGGCGCACACTCTGCAAAGTTTGGTTTCGCTTCTGATTGATCTATGTTCGTTTTATGTACGTGGCGACTAGGCCCCACAGAACCGCAGCGGTTGCAGGTAATGTTGATGCGTGGGCGAGCCGGGAGACCAATCCCACTTATCGCGGGTGCTGGCGGTTATGGGGGCGCACAGCGCGCTCGTACCTGGCTTTCCATTGGCGTACGGTCTGCGGCCTCATCGCCGCCTTCGGCGTTCTTGCTGTTCACGCCGGTCCCCTGGGCCCACACTGTACTCCGCGGCTTCTCAGGAATCGGCACCTCGCCGCTTCTCAGGAGCTCAAGCGAGGCGCAGCCGGTACTCGGGGGGGTCGCCGCTGTACACCACTGACGTGTGGCTTCTCCACTCTGTCCAACGCCCCCAGAGCTCCGGCGCGGCACGGCCGGCACCTTTTGATGTCACAGCCAGGTTCTGCTACCTCTCGTACGGCCGTCCCGCCACAGCTCCGCCGAGGCCGCGCCACCACCAAGATGGCGGAAGGGGGGTGGGACCTTTCTCCTGCTGTCGTTCGTGGGCGAAACCTCATGCGACGGATGAAATGGTTCCGGAGTTGTGCACAAAAACGCCTTAGCTCTCGCTGGGTGTTCACAACTGCTCAACTAGTCACCACGGAAGAATGATATTTTCAGGATCTTTGGGGAGCTACGCGCAGCTCACAGGGAAGCCGCCATCTTGGACAGCTCTCTAGCACCCTCTAGGGAGATTTGTTAACGGGAAGACAACGCACAGCACTCAGCCTCAAGGTCCCAGGGTTTGCAGCGGCTTGCAGCCCAGGAAAGTCACAGTTCAAGATGGCTCGAAATGCAGGTCTTAAGACTGGTTGGTCCCACCATCCTAAAGGTCGCAGACGTCTTTGTGACTCCTCTGTCGCATGAAAGAAGGGGTCAGCACAGGCAGCAGATACACAGCAGGCACCTCTGGTCGCTGGAAACAGCTACAGCCGTTTTCTCTTCTTCCTCATCAGCTTCAGCTTCAGTGGTTGACTTATCTTCAGCTTCCAAATCCAGGCCATTTATCCAGGAATCCAGCCGATCAGCACACATGCTACATTCAAACTTTGGGGAGTGGTTGTGCTTTTAGGACAACCAGCCTCCCAGTTAGGACGGGTTCCAGGCAAGCATGGCAGAAGACGAGGGGCTGCAGAGTTTCCGACTCCTCCCTCGTGTCCTGTCCTCACAGACACTCTGGAGCCTCGGCTGACTACACAAAGGGTCCCCACCGAAGACAAAAATCAAACAAGGACCTTCCCTCCCAGGACGACAGAATAAGGACCAAGAAAGGGCAAGCACACTAAAAATGGCCAAAAAAAAAAAACAAATACAGCCACCATTCTAGATGAATGATGGCCCTTCTGGGGGTTACTGCGGCTGGATTGAAAGCCTGCAAGTAAAAACAAAAAATTAAAAAAATTTAAAAAATACAAAAATATCACACATCATTTGGTAGACCACATCCACTGCCAGCCATAAAGGTATACTCGTCACTGTAACATAAATATTACAGGAGCAGTGAAAAAGGGGGATACAGTGGATCCCCTCAGCACTCCACATAAGATGGGGTGTGCTGATCCCATAATGGGGATTGTAGAAAGGGTAAAAAGGGTCCTTCTACTCTAGGGAACAACAGTTCACACCAGGATCCCAAGAGAAAATAAATGCCCAAGTGTCTTCTCAGCAACACTGTACAGAAAGTGCTGTGTGCTGCAATAATAAAATGTAGATGCCCAAAACGTTATAAGAAAGTATGTTTCCCAAAATAAAGTATGAAGAGTCAAAGAAATAACGTCCATGGAAAGAATAAAAGAAAGGGAGTGGGGGGAAAAAGGTTCCCACTCACTCAGAAGCATAGAAGTTATAAGTTACTCACTGTATACTGCATGGGCGTCCCTTCCTAGGGACGGGGGACAAAACCTTTTTGACCAGAAAAAAAACCTTCTTCCCCTTTAATTTTAGAGGCGCGCTGGGGTGCGGCCCTGGCAGCATGCGCTGCCCTGGCTCCGCCCTCCGGCACCACACCTCAGTCCCCATAGACGTGTCAACAATAGTCTCACATTGCCTAATGACACCGGTTTTATTAGGGAGGAGGATGGTGGGACGTCTGGCGGAAAGGGGACTAAGAGTACGTTAGTCACTACAGCGAGTAACTTATAATTACTCTTACGTCCCGTCCCCTTTCCTCCATACTGCATGGGCGATTACAACTGAGTGTAGCCCCAGGGTGGAGAGGAGACCCTCCTTCAGCAAACAGGTTTCTGAGAACCGACTGCCCGAAAGCTGCGTCTGATCTAGAGCCGGCGACCAAACAGTAATGCTAGGTCAAAAAATATAATAGAGGCCGCCTGGCGGAGTCCTGATATGCCCAGGAGGGTAAATACTAATAATGAAAAAATCAGGATGGGAGATCCAAGCAGCGAGATTGAGGATTCATTTATTTAATCTAAAAAAATGATAGCATAGGGCTAAATATTTACTTACAAAACAACAGTACACGGACACATTTTGCATCTTTAACAATGGGGGGCACTTCTGGGTGCCAACCTGTATGGTGTAGAGGTAATTGTCCTCGCATCAGTCAACATTCTCTGAAAAATAAAACATCTCAAAAGACAAACAAGTTAGTGCTACCCAGAACTCTTAGAGGTCCATGGGTATTACGGAACATAACACACAACAATATGTATAAGCAGAATAAAATGGGACAAGGAGTTGTGTCATAGATCATCAACACTGTAGTGTTTCGGCCAGCTGTAGCGGTTGGTAGGAACTAGCTGGTGTGGTGGCCTTCTTCAGGATAAGAAAGAGAAGTGACTTTGTCCGTCGGGTATCGTCTATACAAAGTGTAGCGGTAGAACTTTTATGGAGGGTCTCTCACTGTTGCATAGTGGAGACTGCAGTCGTTACAGAGAGATTCAGTCGCACACGGCTCTCACAAATTCAGGGACCCCACGCGTCAATCAGGCATTTGTCCTGGCGGTTCCCAGGACCCAGAGAGTGAGATACTCTCTACCTAGCAGTGGATTCAGCACCACTCCAGTCTCCACTATGCAACAGTGAGAGACCCTCCACAAAAGTTCTACCGCCACACTTTGTATAGACGATACTAGGGCGAGTCCTTGGGAAGGGGTCTCCCTTTCGGGGTGCGCTCGAAAAGAGCGGCCCTACCTTGGGCCTCAATCGATGATTGATGAATTTCTTTAGGTCCTCTGGAGGGGACCTCTGGAAGAGCTCCCTCCACCTAGCCAGTCTGTTCTTCAGAGCCCTTCTAGGAAAGCGCGTTGCACGCGGTAGAACCTTGCCAGCCATGGTCGGGGCCAAGGCAGCAGAGGCAGAGGGCGTGGGGGTCTGATGTAGGAAATAGGCCCTCGCAAGCTGGGCACCAGCTCACCCTGTTGAAGTCGACATGCAACGGGCAGGAGTGTGACGCCTGAGGACAGAGTACCTACATGTAAAAAAGACAAAAAGACAGAAGAAGTATCCGCGCGTGGAATTACAAGGCTGAAGCCAAACCCAGGAGCGCTGGTGATTTAGGACCGTTCCCATTGACGCGGAAAGAGGGACTGGGGTGTGGCGGCGGAGTCAGAGCATCGCATGCTCGCAGGGCCGCGCCCCAGTGCGCCTCTAAATTTAAAGGGGAAGAAGGTTTTTTTGTGTGAAAAAGGTTCCGTCTCTCGTCCCTAGGAAGGGAGGCACATGCAGTATGGAGGAAAGGGGACGGGACGTAAGAGTAAAATAATCCACAAGTCCAGCAAAAAAACTGCTGGGGGTCTCACAGGTGAGGGAGATTTACTATAAATATCTAACCTAACCCTCGTCCTCCCCAGACAAAGGGACAGAAGGATCTAATCCACTCATTGGATTAATCTCTTGGTCAAGTTGGTTAAACCTACTGTATAGTCCATCTGCAATCTTTTTGTTACACTTACTCAGATCATTTGGAAAGTTCATTATCCTTAATAAACTATAGGACCTGCAATAATTGCTAGGTATTTTTCCCTTTACAAGATGAGGTCCAAGTTAACAGTCCATCGGGGGTGTTTCAGCTTCTGAACCTAAAATGGGCTTTTTAATGGCATCTCTGAAAAAGGTGCATGGACCAAGAAGGGGGCAAGGTAGTGGAGGAACTCCATGATTCCCATCAACCTCTCCATCTGGAGCAGGCTTTGTCTCAGGTCTCAAAGTTGGAGTTTTAGTGGAAGAGCATGGTGTATGCTCCCACTGCCTTTTAGATCTGTTTTTACCTTTGTTAGTGGTTGCTCTCCTAACATTAGGATTTTTTGTTGGATTCCCTATAGAGGATCCACATGTTTTAAAATAATTGAACCCTAATTTGGTTTTACTGGTATTACACCAGGTGGGGCAACTAACAGGCCCCAATTACCTACAAGGGTCTCCATAGTTCCTATCCACGCTCCAATTTCGTCATAGATCTAGTTTTAGTTCTGCCTTCGTTAGAGGTTGCCCAGCTAACATTTGGAGTTTTTTAGGGTCCTCTGTAAAGGATCCCACAGTTTCAGAATAGTCTCCAGAAATAGAGACTCTAGCCCTTAAAGTAATCCTTTCCACCTCTCATGCAAGAGCAGGTGGAGTTGAAGGCCTTTTAACAGAAAGCCTAGGGAAAGAGCTAAGGTTAGCCTTCTTCTTACTCTTATGTTTGGTCAGCTTTTCAGGCCTTGAACCAATAAAGGAGAGACATTTTTGTCTGCCTTTGTGTATAACTCTATACCACCAATAGTGGCTGCATACCTTGAATTACATACGGTCATTCTAAAAGTCTTATAATATGGTTGTACTGCCCTTGAATAGCATACTGCCATTTGAAATGTCTAACACTGGGTTTTACTCAACTTGAACTGCATACTGCTATTCTAAATGTGGTTATATGCTTTGGTTTACTTAACATAAGTATTGTGTTGGGTTTTATATTGTGTTTATGATTTTTAATAGGACATCCCTTTCTAAAGAATTCTCTTAGCCTGTGCACATATAAAATAAACCTTTAGTTGTACAATATTTCAGTGTACACGTGTTTCTTTGGACCATATGTATGCTACAAGTTCTTTGTACCTTCCTACAGTCCTCTCTCCCTCCTAAAATAAGCCTGGCGTCCCTGTCATTGCTACCAACATACCAGAAGGTACAACCTTATACTAAGAGCTGGAGTTTCTGCTTTGTCCAAGGGATAGTCTTATAAAGTCTTACTGAGGCGGACCTTAGAAAAACTGTCCCAACAATGTTGGCAAATGGGCGGGATATGTGTAGGTTGGATTACTTTGTTTCTTGAGATACTGTGTGTTCAGAGAAAGCATCCACAAGGTTTGGTTTAGCCAAGAAAAGTGTACTTAATCTAATCGCAACTGAAACCATGGTCTTGTGCGGGGTCATAAATGTGAGATGGACACCAAAAGGTATAGTTTTTTCAATGTTTGCCATTTATTAAAATAAAAAGGGATGGGATTCACACCTATCTTTCCCTATCCTAATGAGAATGCCCCTACCTAGCAAACTATAACTAAAGGAAGATGACCTAGTGTCCAAAAAGCAAATGACCCTCACAATAATACATATAATAAAAGTGTTAAGGAATATTTGGCTGTCTTCGGTGTTAGGTAAGATTTTCATATCAATGATCAATCTTCCTGACCTGTGTCAACCCCAGAGCGTTTTGCTCTGACTAGGCAACTATTTTACCTTGTCCCTAGGTGAAGAGGAATATTTTTCCCCTCTCACCTAGTCTTTTACTCTTTTTATGGGTGACCTTTTTATGTCTCTCCCTAGCATATGGTTGAAGTTATAGTTTCCTACAACCTTTCGCCTTAGGCTGGGTTGCTCCTATGGTCTCCCCTGTTAATTTCCCTTTCATGTTCTTGGGGGTGAACTACAGTTTTTATATAGTGAGCCAGCTCACCCCACCTTTTGAAGAGTGCTGTGGGGATACCATGCATCCCCTTTCTTACTTACTTGGTAACATTTTGTTACAATTGTGAGTTTTACATGAATGGCTGTTGACAGTGGTTTTCCCTTTATGACATTTAGTTTTTATTACTCACAGGCTGTTAATTTAGCTCAATAATGCACAAAAGGTCCACAATTTTTCTAAAATGGTGAGCACGTTCTTTTTTCACCATTTCTTCTGTGCTTGCTGTTTGAGGTCTTCCCCTGCCATTCTAGGCGGAATGACCCCAGTGGCTGTTTTGTCTTCGGCGAGAATCCTGTGGATTCCCTGTCCAGGCTCCAAGGTGTCTGGAAAGGTAGGAAGCGAGAAAGGAGTCCAAAACTCTGCAGCCCTTTCTCTTTCACCTTGCCTGAAAGGGAACAACTCCCAGTAGGGTGCTGGCTGTACTGACTGGAAAGCCAGACCGCCCCTTTATGTAACATGCGGGGAGAGGGATTATTTTCATTTGCAAAGTCCAGCACTCCGAAGAGGGGACTTTTTTGGTCTCGGTTCACGTCTCTGAAGGTCCAGCAGGATGCCCACAAAGTTTCAGCAAGATTTGGAATTCAGAAGACCACGCACCACACAAAGGCTCGAGGTCCCAGGGCATTAGGGATATTGCAGCCCCGCAAGGTCGCAGCATGGCATGGGATGGCTCAAAATGCAGGTCTTCTTGAGTCTAGTGGGTCTCACCTGACTCTGGGTCGTTGTTTTCTAAGTCTCCAGGTTGATTACAAGGAAGGGCTACAGCAGGCTCGCTGGAAATCGCCGCTTTTCCTTCATCCTCCTCTTCGGTTTTGATTCCAATGGTCGACTTGTCATCAGCTTCCAGGGTCACAGTATTTAAATAGGAACTACAGCACCACCCTGAATTCTCTCCCTGCATATTGCAACAAGGGGCAGTCTGGTTGTCCAATCAGGACAGCCATCCCCCCACTGGGATTTGTCCCCATTCACGCAAGGAGGAAGACAAAGACTGTGGTGTTTTGGACTCCTCCATCGCTTCCTGCCTTCACAGACAGACTGGAGCCTGGGCGGACTCCCACCGAAGATAAAAATCACACAAAGGATATCCCATCCTGGACGCCAGGGGAAGGAACAAGAAAGGACACAAAACACTAAAATGGCAAAAAAAGAAGACAGGGCCATTTTGGTAAAATGAGCACCATTAGGTGCCTTTACTGCAGCTGTGAACACAGCCTGCAGTGAAGGTGCACCAAATTAATAAAAGGTATCAGTGCCACCAGCCATTGAAGGTAAGCTTGTCCCTGTAACAGAATTGTTACAGTTTTAGTGTGAAAGGGGATACATTGTATCCCCCCAGCACTCCACATATGGTGGGGTGTGCTGGTTTCACCAAATGAAATATAAAAGCGATCCATAGATCCTTTCTACCCTTGGGAACTTTAGTTCTCTCAAGGTTGAGCAGAAAAAGTTAAAAGGGGAAAGTTAAAAGGGGAGACCCTAGGGCAACCCAGCAACAATAGGCACTTATTGCCAAAAAGTTGTTAAAGAGGATAACTTTAAAAGGACCTGTGTAAATCCTAAAAAATTACACCCATAAAAAGAGCAAAAGATTCTGGGAATGTGGGAAAAATGATCCCACTCACAGAGGTATAAGGAAAAATAATCCACCAATGAAGCAAAATGTTCTGGGGTTGGCACAGGTCAGGAAGATTTACCATTACTATGAAAATCTTACCCAACAGCCACTGAGCCAAGATTCAGTTCCTGCGAGGAAGTCATCGTTATATTACGTGAGAAGATCTTCCACCTCTGCACCGTGTTGTACCAAAGAGTGAGTGTTAAGCAGCGAGAACGCAAGAGGGGGGCCAAAGAGGGACTCAGTAACAGCGGCCTTAGTGGAAATGGAGGCATCATTAAGAGGGACAGACAAGCCCCAGATGTTACCAGGACTGAAAATAGCTCTGGGGCACATAACTGGAACAGAGTGGATTTCGGGGATCAGCCTCGCTTGAAATAGCAGTTTTTGAACACAGCCCAGAGCCTTACCTGGACCAAGTGTGAGGATCAAAATGGCAAGCTGCAGGAAGCAAGCCAGACACAAACCGGTGATAACCGGCCTCTGCATACGCGCCAGGGCTGGCAGGATAAAGACAACCAGTGATTGTGGGTAATGTAGTTTGTACATCTTGGCCGATAAAGCTAAAAAACGTACTGCTCAAATGTAGTTTATAAAGCAGGAAGTTTGTACATTTTCCTTGTTGCCCTTGAGCCGTTACTATATAGTCAAATTTGAATCCATCATCCTGTACGGTCTTGACCTATGCTCCCACAATATGGGTATCATCCTGAACATTCTCCAAGGAAGGCTCTGGAAGGACTTTCTTGGCCTTTCGATGGCTATTCCTAATGCGATCATTAGACACGAGTTGTATCTTGTGTCCTTGAAGGCCAGGTATGTCTGGCGTCAGCTTTCCTTATTCAGAAGAATGATTGACCCTCCCAAGAATTCCGTTTATGAGAACTTAAATGTAGCTATGCTCGCTGGTACTGTTCCACCCATAAGAGAGTTTAGAGACCGGACGTGTTCAGTACTGGCTTGCATTAATGCTTCCCAAGAAGATCTGGTTCTAAGACCGGGGCAGACTAAAACGATTTTGTTTAGGTCAGATTGGGCTGAGACAGTGGATTGCATTTCCTCTTATGCCAGCTATGAGGAATACTCCCAGTTTGTCCATGCAAGGGAATGTTAACCGTTGTATCTTCAGCAATTTTCCTGTTCCAATATACGCATGAATTAGGTTAAATCAATTGCCTGTTTATGAGAAGATTAGGCATTGGAGCGAGCCGAATATTTAGGTTGTTTTGCATGCATCTAAGAGCAAATGCAGGTTCTGTGGAGTAATCAATTCGAGAAACCCTGAAGCATTTGGTTGTCATCTGCTTGTTTTTTTTATAAGGAACGTGCCAAGTCCTTCAGGGACAAGTTCGCTGAAATCTTACAAGTGTCCAGGAACCTGTTCTGGTGTCGTTGCATGTGGGGCACTAGCATTTCTTTGGTCCTAGCTCTGAATCTCTTTCTTACTTTTCTCAGTTCTGAATTGGATAAGAAAAATGTAGAATTGGGTACTTTAATCTTAATTCTGCTGAATATATGGTACTGAAGGGAATGTTTTCTGTCCAATGAATTGATTTTTTTCCCCTTTCTTTAGAAGGATGAATTGTGACTACTTGTGATTCAATATGTGATTTGGTACTTTCCGCTCTAAGCGAAGGGAGGTGCGGGAGGGGAAGTTCAACCATCATGTTTGAAATGGGCCATTGCACATCTTCAGCCGAGCTTGCACTGACCTCACTGACCTCCTATGCAGCTTCACACTCCCTTGGCTTCTCCTGGTCAGCCTCTTTGGCTTTGCCATAAAGGGGTTGCACACGTTATGCCCATCTTTGCCACACTATCTCAATTCATATAGTTCACTTTGCAGTGGTCTTATCAATCCCCCACCTCTATGTCGCACTTTTTCACACTTGTGCCCTTTTCTGCTGGTTATTTTCAAATGGGCACTTTCCCCATTTAATTCTCATCAGTGAACAGCTTTGCCCACAAAGTTTCACTCAAAATGGTATTCAATGCGTGGGATTTAGTTTCCCTATAAGCTTCTTTTATAATGAGTGTTTCTCTTGCTCCCTTCAATTCGCTAAATGGTACTTTCATGAATGAGGGATACAAATACTTGCGTCTCCTAGTTCTGAAGATCCTCACACGCAACTTGCCCTTTAATTGCCATGTGAATTAAATGCATACGCAATGGTCTGTTACTTAGTTTCAGCTTGCGTGTCTGTTCAAATAAAGGTAATTGCTTTAACCATACTGCAGCATTACCTTTCAGCGTTCGTGTGCATAGCAGTCTGGGGTTTCGGGCTTCTGAGAAACTCACTGGCCTCTTTGAAGTGGTTGGGTTGCACAGCGAACCTCAAAGCGAACTGCTGATGCTTCTGGCTTCCTGCTGGGGTTTCAGACTGCCGATTTTCACACTTCAGCGCTTCTGCTGCATAACCTCTGCCACATGGAGTACGAGCTTCTGGGCCATTCAGGGGATAGGATTCACACGTCCAAGAAACCTCATTGCTTGTGTGCTCTGCTCCCGGCAGCTTACTCAGTCTGCCACATCCCTCATGGCTACCACGCCTCCTCTGCTTCAGATTGTTCACACCTGCTGCTGAAAGTAACGGCCTTCGCTTCAGCCCTCACATAGGCCTCCCTGTTTCTGACTTGTTGCTCCTTTCGTCTCCTTTTGTACACCTGCAACCACAACAGGTGGAAGGTGGAAGTTCCCACTTGAACTTGCCTGACCATATTTAAAAGGGACATGCCTAACCTTCACAGTACTTTGCAGGCATCATCCTTGTCACAATACTAGAGTGCTGAAAGGAGCTGGTGTTCATTACTCCTAGTTGCCTCTTCTTCACCCCACTACTGTCATAGGTAAAGTGTGGGAAAGTGAGGGGAGATGTTATAAAATAGCCTATAAAGGCTGGGGGAGGATTAGGTTGACATTCAAAAGGAAAAGGGGGATACCATGTCTCGCCTGTAGGTACCTCACTCTCAATCCCCAAGGACCCTCCACCCAGGTGATCCACAACCTCCTCGACACACTCTCTCTTTCCATTCTGCCCTGTGGTCCAACACTCTCCCGGAAATACTTTGGATGTTCTCATCACCTCAGACACACCAAAGCATAAATTAGTTTTCAAAAATTGATTAGCAGAATTTGCTAATTAACATTTTCTTGATTAGCAAACAAAACCTTTTGATTAGCAATATTGTATTAATATTATGTAGCCAGACATTATTTGTTCTCCAAACATGAAATGAGCAACAATACAGCCCTTTGTGTAAAAGGTGCATGTCACCACAAAACCACTTTGTTTGGCACACTTCTGCCACCCAGCGGCCAACCATGCAGAGTGAAGCTTTTATTTGATATTAATTGCAAACAAATTAAATGTTAAATAAAGGTTTCAAACATCCCCTTCAAATGGTACTAGCCCTTCATTAAATCTATTAGACTATGCGAGTGGCCGAAAGGACTTTGCGATCCCTGAATGAGTGCCTGTAAAATGTAAAAGGTTAACTCTGTGAATGTATTCAAATAGATGTGATAAAAAGGTTCTGAAAACAGTTTGGCCAGTTCTCTCCCACAGGTACTAATATATAATGATATCATAATCATGGAGCAAAGCGTGCTCTGGAAGCAAATTACAGTTTATGGTAGTGTAGTAGATCTCTAGTTGTACTGACTAGATGGAACTATTGATCACTACTTTGTGTTAACATCTAGTTAGCTTGGTGTTTTCATTATGTAAGATGTTAGAAAGTAAGAGACTAAGCAGAGTGGATGGCGTAGCAGGAGAACTGGGCAAACTAGGCGGAATATTGTAGTGGCTAGCCCCCTCACTTTCGTAGTAGCTTGTATAAAGCAACAGGGTGATAAGATAGAGAACGTCAAGGAGTAAAGGGTTAGCTCAAGGGTTGAGCACCAGCTGCACAGTTGAATGCAACCAGCAAGTTACAGAACTGGGCTTGCCATAAAAAAAAACTTTGGTCATGTACATTTTCAAAATTGTGCACTCCTCATCTTTGCCAACAAAATGAAATATATATCAGATTTAGATACACAAACCTAAACTTTACTGGAAAGCATTGACTTATCTTACACCCTCATCAATGAGGACACTGATCAGAACTTTTTTTGTTATTCTGCTAAAGCAACTAATTTCCACTAAGATAGGTGCTGAAAAAACCTCTATAGGAGTACAGGAAAAGAACATACCTCGCACTGCTAGGCGGGTCATACTGCAAAACCCAGTTTACTTCAGCAATGTCTATGCCGCGGGCCATTACGTCGGTGCAAATCAAAATACCACTGAAAATGATTAAACAAGAGAAACAATCCATCAATCAGTGCAAATTTGATATTTACTGATACATTTAACAAAATCATATCAGATAACAAAGGATGAGGGTGAAGCAGAATTCGCATTATGTACCCAAACTCCTGCATTAAGTGCTTTGGCATTGAAGCAATGATGGCAGATGTGGGGATGAAGGGCATGTGGAGCTTAATAATCATTTGACTTCAGTCCACACAGACCTTACACACCAGGGTTTTCCATTCCTCATCAGTGACCTCCCACCCATACAAACAAAAGGCATTTTCTAGGTGTCTGTCCACCCGCACCCACATTCCTTTTACCCAGTGTTTGCTACCTCCTGCCCTACCCCCCCACAGAGTACAGGTGGACCCTATGACCATAATGGTTCAACTCCTTTCTGCACTCTCCAATCTTACGCCTGCTAATCTTTCCTGTTTTCACAAGAGTGGAACAGAGAGGACCATCAGTCATACCTGCCAGTAACTTGAAATAGCAAGGCGATATGACATCAGCACTGTGAATGTTATGGGAATTCACAAAAGCTGCTGCCTCACCAGGATCTCAGAGACCAACATACGGAAGAAGAGTTCCGTCTACCCATTCATTGTAAGGCAGTGGCCAATTTTTTTCTACTGTGGCAATGGCACAATATTGACATAGGAAAGCAACATTTCATGATGAGCGTGTCAACAGTGGACAAGCAAGTTTAGAATCTGCTGCTTCTCTAAGGGCATTTAAGTTAGTCCAAACAGAACAATGTACAAATTGAGCCAAGATCACATTACAGAAACTACTGTATTGTAAATGGGAAAAACAGTGTTACTTGAATAACCTACAATGACAGTTGATTGGTAGGCTGCCATTCTGTCCTGATTGGCAATCCTTCCATAGCCGTGGTTCACAAGGATAAGGTGCAGATGAGAGGCCATTAGTTAAGATATGTATTTAAATTTAATTTTCTAATCCTCCCCTTGCCCTTTCTTTGGTTTAGAGATGGATCCTTTTTAGAGCAGTGCAAATTCAACAATGAAAAGAACTAAGAAAACAAAGCCTCCAAGAAAAGTAAAGCGACCAAAAGACAGAACCACAACTACCTCACCACTAGAAAATAAACTCAGGAGCCACCCTCAAAACTGGCAACCAAAAAGAAGTGGTTATAATACAAATATGAACTAAATATATTTCCAAACATTGTTTGTTTCTTAATAACTCTAGGTGATCTTTAACAATGCTCGTTAGACACTGCCTTAGACTATGCGGTATTCAGTGCACATACTCACTCACTCTCTTGGGTACTTCAGATGAAGTAACTTCACAGACACCACAAGCATTGTGGACATCCTAGCATGAAGTCTTCAAAGTCATTGGTTTCAGAGCACAAAGTACACAAACAAAAAACTACTAAATCAGTAAACAGCAATGTAATACTCATAGAGCTTTTAGTAGCTTCCATTTACTAATATGGTAAGGAAAGGTGCATGCACCACATATCGATGCCCAATCAATAAAGCACAGTTACCTTTCCAATTTCCGAAAATCAGTAAAAATCTTGTTCCGTTTGTGTTTCATTTTTCCATGAATGGTCATTAATTTCACACTCTTAACCAAGGCACTGATGACCTTCCCATAGTACTCCACACAGGCACAGGTACTGTGAGCCACAAAAGAAAAACATTACAGCTATTTAATCCACAGTACAAGTCTGTAGTTTCAGTAGTAATTTTCTAAACCGCAGAAGAAATATGACTGAAGAACCTTTTGGTATTATTGGGCTTTTGTTCACAATATTAAAAAAAAACATTCCAGTGTGTTCCAAACAGCCCCACAAAGCTAGAAATTATTACACAGTAAGAGAAAAGTATTGTATTTGTGGAAGAAGACAGCTTGTTAATGCCATTTGGGAACGTATTGGGTAGGGCGTTGTCTTACTAAATCAAAGACAATGGGCAATCCTTAAGCCTCCTTGGCATCCTCAGTAGTACCTTGAATAAAATAAGTTCAACACAGAGGTATTATGAAAATAGCCTTTCTATCTTGTTCAAGGTAAGCCAGGATGGTGCAGGAAATGTGTATGGTGTGAACCAGCATCTATTCCCCGACTTAAGATGCTGATACACTCAGGAGAGCGAAGGAATGATAGCAATAGCATCAGATGTCAATCACGTTTTGTGTTGCACATGGGAGGACAGAACCTGTCCCGGTAGCTTTGCTGGCTCAACCCTGGGTCAACCGGCATACCAGTTGGATTCTGACTCATGGTTTCTTTTTTTAAACCTTTATTTATAGGACAGTCCTGAAACAAGCAGTTTACAGAATTTTTAACCAATAGCTTCTTAAAGGACTTTACAGAGCATCGATTGTGTGGCAATATGTAAAACAAGCAACAATCAAATTCACACAGCATGGCACATGGGAATGACAGTGGCATCAAATGGGGTATTAACAACTCGATACATAGACATCAGTCCTTTACGCTGCATCCCCATGATCTTCTCATGTCAGAACCTGAGTGGGTTCCAAATTTCCTTGGCTTGGTTTAAAGGAGTTACGGTTAAAACATAGCCCTCCTCCATATTGTTGACATACAGCAGCTCGTGCAGCCACTCCTCGCTGCTGCGGAAACATTTTGATTTCCAATATTTAAGTATACATTGTTTCGCCACTGCAACACATGCAATGTTAAAAATTTGAAGTGCAACCATGGATAACTATCCTAAGTCCCCCAATAGATGCTTGATCGGTGAGAGGGTCAGTGGAATTTCAAGCATGTCATCAAGCATTCCCACAACCTTGCCCCAGAAGGCCAATATCTGGGGCAAGCCCCGTACATGTCAAAAGAATCAGCCATCACCACCCCACATTTAATACAGGTACTGCTTGCATCTCGAGAGAACTTGGCCACTCTGGCGGGAGTGTAATGCAAATGGTTTAACACCTTGAACTGGATGAACCTAAAACCAGCATTCAGGGAGACCGTCTTGGTCAACTGACACCTGTTCCATTGCCCATCATTCAACGTCATACCCAAATCTCTCTCCCAAACAGTCTTCATGCTGTTCCTCAGCGTGAGTTGCGTTTGCAGGAGATTATAGAGCTTGGACACCCCACGCTGCATCCCCTCCCCCAGCACAATCAAATCGATACACCTATGGGATTCCGTCTCACTAGGAAAGGAGGGTCACTGTCCGTGAAATGCAGCGTTCATCCGACGATATTGTAGCACTTGGAGGGGGCCATTTCCCAACCTGCGAGAGAAGTCTTCAAATGATACAAATCGTCCCTCCAGGAACAGGTCACCCATCATCAACTGACCCGACATATCCCAGGACCTTCTGAGCTCTTTAACAAACATGGAGGAGATGCCTGAGAAATTCCATAAAGGGACTGTCTTGTGGTAAGGTGGCTGAATCTCCAGTCTATGTACCAGTCACTAAAGATTACTGATTTAAGGTGTGTGAGTGATGCCCCATAGTGCTCTAGTGGAAGATATACCACAGTGTGATATGATATGGCATTTATAACGCGCCTATACACAAGTGTTTCAAGGCGCGACGAGACAAGGGAGGGGGGGGAACAGAGGGAAGACCTTACAAGGCCGGGTGACATTGAGATTGTGCAAGTGCAGGGGAAGGGGAAAAGTGCGGGGGGTGAAGGGGTAGGGGGCAGTGCATAACATGGGATCAACAGTAAAAAAAAATAAATAGAATAAATGAAAGCAATAAGTAAAAAGGTATCCTCAGCATACCAATGTCCAGTGAAGTGGGCTTGAGCGGCAAGATGGTAAAGCTCAAAGTCTGGTGCTGCAAGACCACAGCGCTCATAGGGCTCAGTTAGCTTTCCTCAGCTCATCCTGGCTGCCCCTGTACCCCAAACAAATGCCATCAGCAACGACTGAAGCTTGGTGAGGAAGGCCCTCCCCGTCCAAATGGGGAGGTTACCAAATAATTAGAGCAGCTTCAGTAGGACCATCATCTTAAGTAGCGTAACTCGCCCATACATCGAGATCGGAAATCCTGCCCACAGATACAGTTTTGCGGTTAATTGATGAAGACATGCCTCATGATTATCCGCATATAATGACCGATGATTCCGAGAAACCATAATCCCCAGATACCTAAATTGGAGTGGGGACCAATGAAACCCTTTCAGGTCGACCAGTTTCCCAGTGGCAGGTGTAAGGTGGAAAAGTTCAGACTTCGTATTATCAATTTTATACCCAGAGAATTGTGTGAATCTATGTACGTTCCCCTTCAATAGGCACAGGTTCTGTTCAGGGTCACAGACATAGAGTGAGGTATTGTCTGCATAGAACAAGATGACTTGGGGTGGAACCAAAATCCTAATTCCTCTATGCCCATGGGATCCCCTAACCAACATAGCTAGCGGCTCAATCGTGAGCCCAAATAACAGGGGCAAAGTGGGCACCCTTCCACAAAGGGAATGGGGCCGATATGGCTTGATTAGTACAAACACTAGCCATTGGTTCAGAGTACAACAACTGCACACACTGAAAATAGTAGGGCCCCAAGCCAAATCGGCAAAGAACCTGAAACAAGTAGCGCCAAGATACTGAATCGAAAGCTTTCTCAGCGTCCAAGGACACCGCCACAGCTCTGGCCCAAGGGCTTATTTGTGCCAGTACGCAGAACAGTCGCCTCAGATTAAAGGCAGTGGATCTGGGGGAATAAAACCAGACTGATCTGGGTGCACTAACAGGCATGTAGAGGAGCAGTCGGGCAGCTAAAACCTTAGCAAATATCTTTGCATCTGTGTTAAGGGCAATGATCTCTAAGACGACACATGCTGAGCAGGTCTATGGGGTTTCAATAAACACAGTTATAATGAGCTTGCGAATAGACCGGGATAGTGTATTGCGACTAAGGACTCCTCTCAAACATGTAGCAATCAGGGGTGAGTTCCTGTTGGAATTCTTTGTAGAGCTCAATCCCCAGTCCATCTGTACCAGGAGCTTTACCAGATGCCAGCAATTTCACTGCCTCTACGACCTCCTCTACTGCGATAGGCTGCTCCAAACCCTGTGCGCCCTCCACCAGTAATGTAGGCAAAGCGATGTCCGACATGTATCAGGTAAGATTGTCACCTGATACGCTGTCACAGTTCGAATATGTCGTCGAATAGAATTTAGCAAACGTGTCATTGATATCCCTTTCCCTCACAAAAACTGAGCCATTGGGCCCCAGTATACTGATAATAGGTTGTGAGGATCTCTCAGCCCTAGGCATCCTGGCTAGCAGTTTACCTGCCTTATTTCCTTCCCCATATCGCCTTGCCTTAACAGGGATGGCCATATGGAAGACCTCTCGTTCCGCCAATTCATCAAATTGTGCTAACAGACTTCGAATCCGACCCGATACAGCCCCGTCCTGAGTTCTACCATGCTGGTTCTCAAGGTCCCTCAGGAAGCCCTCCACTATGTTTAACTCCCTTCTGATACCTCTGAGAGCCCCATTAGAGACCGATAGAAAGATCCCCCTCACCCAAACCTTGAATGACTCCCAGAGTGTGGGTTGTAATGCCACTGATCCATTATGTAGCTTAAAATAATTCAACTATGTCTTTGTGCAACCCTTCAACTACAGTGTGGTCCTTTCAGCACCGTCTGGGGCATCCTCCAAAGGGAACGTGGACTGGGGAACTGCCCAAGCACCAATGATAAAGCCACTGGGGAGTGATCAGAAGGTAAAGTCCTTCTCTTGTGGATGCAGTGGTTGCAAGCATCTGCCAGCAGGAAATAGAATAGCAGCTGGTGCAGAGTCTGGGCAGCTCTGGACATGGCACGTGGGGTTGCGGTTGTTCTATTGAGAATCCCCCCAAACAACATATGCGCCCATTCCCCTCCTATCTCACCCGATATTTGGTAATAAAACTCAGGGTCATCCACATTCGGCCAATTATTTTTCTCCCAAAATAACAGGCTACCTGCCAGAGCACCCCATACTATAACATAACACCCCACTGGGAAAACAATGCTCCTGGAGACCCTGAACACCAGGTATTGATGTATTAGAGTAAGGACACCCCTCAACTGGGAGTATTAGGCCGTGTAGAACCGTACAAGGTCCCAATTGCACACAAACGTCTCATGTACTTTACCCACTGCGTGCGTTTCCTGTAGCATTAAAACCTTGGGCCTGTGTCAATCCACATATGAAAGATGAAAGTATCTTCCTGGCATTAACAGGGTTAATCAAACCACGCACCTTCCATGTTAATAACTTCAGCGGGTGCCCAAACCCGCCTATTCCGTCACCCGCCATATGCAATTGCCATTATCGTACGAACTTGAATCACCCAGAAGTGGCTACTTAATGTCGCTTTCCAAATGACCATCCAACATTTTAACTTTTGAGCCCCATCCTACCACCCACCACAACTTGACAGTGTATCCCTCTACCCCCAAAAACACTTCTGGTAGAACATCAGGGAGCACAATGCAAACTCCAACTGAATTATGAAAAGTTCAAGACAAACAGCAGAGCGTCCACTAATGCACAACAAAAGAGTACACCCACTGGGTGACAGAGCCACATCAGACCTCAACATGTGCAAAGAAATCAGTTGCCTGATGAAGGCTGCTTCTTTATGGACAGTGTCAGGACCTCGCCCCACCGGCACAGGGATAGAGAGCTTTCAATGCATACCATGGCTGCCTCCGGGGTGTCAAAGAAATGAGGCTGCCCCCATGATGTATAAGCAATTTAGCTGAGAACATCATGGTGAATTGCACTTGCCGGTCACGAAGGAGACGCTTGACATGGTCATATGTCCTTCTGGCCGTCTGCTCACCTGCCGAGAGGTCGGATAAAAGTGTACTTTGCACATTTGTATTTGAGTGTCCCCTTCTCCCTCGTCAGATTAAGAACAAGATCTCGGTCCCAATCATTCAGGAGCCTGGCGAGAATAGCGTGCAGTGGAGCCCCAGGTTTTGGAAGAGGGGCAAGTGAGCAGTGCGCCCTCTCCACCAGTAACTGTGAGGAGAGTTGATCCTCCCCAAAGATGAATCATAGCAGGCTCTCAACAAAAGGCTCCATGGGACTGTGGACTGGATTCTCAGGGATCCCAACAATTTTAATGTTGGTCTGGCGGTATCGGGATTCAAGATAGTCACACTTCAGACAAACCACAAACAGCTCGAACTGCAGGTCCCGGCCATGCTCCACTACTGTGTCCTCCAGGGCCCCAACACGTGTCTCCACCAAAGTAATCCAGACACTTTCTTTATCCAGTTTGTTGAGTGAATGGTGGATACTATGTCGTCAGGTTTAGTATTCACCAATGCAAACCCAGCCTGCATTGCTGTCATATATGGGTCCATGTCGGGCTAACTGGCAGGGACCCCATCCAGCTCAGCCGATGCAGTGTCACCCACCACTGCATCCCTATGGGGTACTTGTAAATGAGTCCATTGGGTCTTTACGTTTTTTCCATTGCCCCATATCATGTCAGGGAGGATCCAAAGCCACCCGGGGGAAGGTTGGGGGTGGGGGGCAAATGCAGTATCAGGGTACCAAGCCTCACAGTGCACAAAGGATTGTGAATGTTCTGCCAGGGGACAGATTCCTGCAACAACTAGTCGCTGCACTGTTACCAGCAGTAGCTACATTACAAGCAGCAGACCCCCAGAGAAGTAAGGGGTCCCAGTGCCAACCACACACCACCACAAGGTCTGGCACACCCAGGCTCCAACTCAGGGCCCAGACTCACCAATAGGGCAAGCAACACTTCAGGGAAGCTCAGCACCATTGTCTGCACTATGAAAAGGCATAGATCCGTCCTACGAAGCTGGGTCACATGTATTTGCTGCACTTGGCTTCCTGCGCTGGGTTTCAGCAGGGAAATCTGCTAGGCAATCATTCACAATTGTAGCCTTGTGGGATCCTCTGGGTGCACACACCAGCAGCCCACCGTCGACAGCGGGGAAGCCATAGCGCAGTCCCGATGCTGCTTGTACGTCCGCAGGTGGGCTCACCGTGTCGCAGACCCCCGTCACAGCTCCAACAACTGGTTTACGCCCCAGGCTTCTCAGCCGCACTGCAGGGGCTCAGACACTTCCAGGCCGGACCCTCGATCGCAAGCAACAGGATCTTACTACTGGTCTGTCCCACCGCACCGCAGGTCCTGTGAAGCCAATGCAGGATCAACCGCTGTCACTTGCACGGTCAACCGGAGGCCAATTCATTTGAAGCTCGGGCTCTATTGTCCCCACTGCAGCCAGATGAAGGATTTTGCAATTTAAACCGCGTGTTGTGCTGAAACAATAAGATAGTAGCTGTAAAGGATCTTGTTGGATCTCACAGCTCAAGTAGCCATCACTGTTTCTGCTCAGCAGCACCACCTTCCTCCGACTCTTGGTTTCTCTGTACATATGCTCTTCTCTTTTTAGTCATCGGAGTCTTTTCAGATGGATTTCTAAAAATCATCCCTGGTGGTGGATTTTGGAAGGCCAGTCTGTTATGTTGAACAGGGAGACAGAGATTTTAGCCAAGCCCAATCAAGGTAAGGTAGCAGAGTGGCAAAGCTAAATCTCATGAGGGCTGTGAGACAGGCAAGTACAAAAATATACAACGATTTAGTAGGCCTTTTAAAAAAAAAATCACTGAGCAAGTAAAACCTCTAGTCAACTATTGTCACACATCATCTATAAAACAGACATATCCATTCACCATTTGGAGAGGAAAGCATATACTTCAATAACGAAACACAGGTAAGTACGCATGCATAAAATTCAGTAGCGACAGTTAAAATAACCACAGAATAGCTCCTCCAACACTTAATGAGCCCAACCCTGAGATGGTTTGGGACCTTGTGGACGAAGGCCAACAGTTCAAATGTTATGAATAAGTAAAGTTGAGGTACGAAAACATACTCGATCCCAGTCACTAGGGTAGGCCTACGAAGGGATCCTAGACCAGGCCTCCACTGACCAAGAAAGAGCAGTTAGAAAGAATTGTTTAGGGACAAGACTTTATACCCATGTAACCCCATGATGAATGGAGGAGGAGGCAAAGGGACAGTTATGTTGACTTACCCCCCCCCCCCCCCCCCGAGTATGATATCTCCAGTGACCACTGATGAGGATCCGGAGTCCATTTGGGGCAGTCTTCTGTGCATGGTCCGGTCAAGGACGGTCCAGTGGTCGGCGGTGCAGAGGTCGCTTTCGGACATGGATTTAGTGTCAGTCTAGGGGCTTAGGAATCGGTTGCAGACACCTTCCAACTGAACACCAAAACGACAAGAAGACTTCTACGATGCAGGCAACATCAGGACAGCTCTAGGATGTAAAGAAGACGGATTGCAATGGGAGTGACTGAGTTAGGGAAGTGACAGACAATCTTCCAGGAACAAACAAAGAAGCAGGTCTTGCACAGCTTCTCTTGATGCAAGAAAGCTGAAAATGCAGGAGAAGAGGTCTTCTTGTTTTTGTTGTACAAGTTGAAGACCCTCCAAGTTCAAGTGATGCACTCAGAATGGAGACGGATGCTAGGAGCTACCCCAGCAAAGAGCTGGCCAGACCACAAGTTGGTCCAGGGACACTTCTGAAGGCTCAGAATGCACGGTTCCTAGAGCAGGGTTCAGGACTGGTTGTTCCCCCTCTGATCCAGGTGTTGAGGCACTGACAAGGATCTTCTTGTGACCTGGCAGAGGAGCAGGGTTTCACTGGAGTTGATAGCTTGTCAGTTGCTGGGGGCTTCACCGTAGAGTACTTGGATTCAACAGTAATCTCTCGAATGGCTGCAAGAGCTCTCCTTTTATCAAAGATTCTGGCTAGAAGCTCGCCTAAGCCCACCAATGGAAACTATCTGCACCATTCAAACCAGAAGTAGCTATACAATTATGGATTGTCACTGGCCACAACATCTGCCCAGCAACAGACATTCAGGCTCCAGGATGTGTACTGGGACAGTCAGTCTCAGCCCTCACATCAGGGTTAACACACAGACCGCCTCTTAGCCCACAAAAGCAGCAGCTTTCTCTGGGAAAAGGCATTCCATATATGGCATTTCCTGACCTGAAAAGGCAGGACACAGTCCAAAGGACAAGCAAAAAACCTTGTGGCACGGCCATTTTAGGATGCTAGCCACCTTGTGTAGCCCTTTGAGCAAAAGTGCACACAAGTAAAATGTATAAAACACAGTAGCAAAATATCCATTGCTACTCGCTCATCCTAGGTGCATTGTAGAAGTATCCAAAAAGCCATTAATGAAAGCTATAGAGATACAAAGTATCCTAACCAGAATTCCCTTTAGGGTGATGTGTACAATTGTAACTATACAAGATATTCAATTGGAGGGACATGGCCTCTCTCCATACTGATAAGTATTAGGGACTTAACCTTTTCCCCTAAAAGAATGAGCAAAAAAGACAAGCGAATGTAAAGCAGACGTTTTACCTACCTCCAAAAAGTCTGGACAGAGGTCCAAACAAAGCAAAAAGGAATGATGTCCATAAAAGTGTATGGGAGGAAACCAGCAAAAAAGAAATTATTTCCTAACTGAGTCAAGTAAGGATTCAGGATGAGACACTGTCCAAGACCTGCAACTGGGCTGTTTTCACCAGATCAAGGGAAGAGAATGCTGCACCTTTATCTCTCTCTGGTTGATATGAGTCTGGTGACTGCATATACCAGGAAGAACCTTGCAGGCAGAACAGTTCTTGGAAGGATGTAATGATACGCAAAGCTTCCTCACAATTGATCCTTAGTTGAGTGTCTTCCGTGCTTTGGGTCTTGCCCTCAGAATAGGTATAAGGTTTAAAAATAGAAGCTGAGGGGCTAGCACAGTTTTCAACAGAAGGAAAACATTAATTGAACCTTCTAATTGCCTCCCAATCACTGTGCACTTGCCACATTCAACTTTGATAGGATTCATCCTGGTCTTTCCTCTCAAGTATAGATTCCAACTTGAATCCAGACATCATTCACAAATCAATCACATCAGATTTTGGGACGTGCAGGGGAAGGCCTATTTCCTGGTCTTCCCTTTCCGGAAATGTTCAGTCTAGTGGCGTTACAGCTTCTGAAATTGCACTGGCCTCGGAAAGGATTATTTTTTCGGATACAGTGGTTGAGTTGCTCTAGTCTTAAATATATTATAGGCCGTGTTGCAAGGTCACATGGATCATGCCTCAAGAAGGCGAATGGGGAACTCTGGGGGCAAGGTCGAGCTCCCTGTGCTGTGATGCAACCCTGAAGGTGGTAGGTGAGGCAAAAGGATTTTAGTCCAGAGAAGAACCCTCAAATGTCCCAAAGAGAAATGTGCCTCCAAAATCCAGGGGAAGCGGGTCTAGAGTAATGTTTAGGAAGCCCCAATGCTGTTAATAAGGAGAAAGTCCAAGAAATTCCACCTCACAGGAGATTTGAAAATTACAGGGGATTGGTGAGCAATTCTCCAACTGCTGTGAGATGCGTGCAGCGGGTCCTAGAGAGCAGCTTACATAGGGTGCCCAAAGCCTGGCATGGAACGCAAATCAGAGACAAAAGCAAATTCTTCAGTAACAAAGAATCACAGGGAATAGGCACACGTGCTTGTTGTACAAACACTGACAGATGCAAGTTCTAATTACCTGTGAAAGACTGCTCCCGCGGCCACCATGACACCCCTACCTGACCATAATGTGTTAGGCACAGTTTTGTTAACTTGAGACTCTGTGGACCTGGACAAGAGTCCATTGAATAACAGACAGCACCTGGGACTAATTCATAGAAAGGCACACACATGGTGAGAGTAGAACCAATAGGAGAGAGAAAATAACAAGAAACAAACTAGATAGGGAAGTGCACGCATGAACCAGATCCCTCATGCTCTCATCACTCTGTCATTACCGTTAAAAAAGGAGGCAGAAATGATCTAGGTGTTTGGAGTGCGTTACAGAGACAGATGTGAGAAAGTGATTGGAGAAGGAGAAAATGTATTAGCAATCTCTGTTGGCAAAGTCCAGAGTGGGAACCAGAATAGAAAGAAGGAGGTAGCTGCATCAGAATAGCATTCAACATAAGAAAGGTCTGTTGAGATTGGGAGGCCTGTCAAAGGTTTGGACCCAGAGGCTGGCAGGGGCCTGCTTTTAAGAAAAGCATAACACGAAAAGTCAGATGGGGACCCTAGTATAGATTGCAGCAGCAATTGCAAGTTTACCAGCATAGGGTAAAGAATCTTGCAAATCCTTGAAAACCCAGGTAGGGTCTGGCATCCTACCCTAATAACCCTAGTAAGTGGGTTGTACCTACCTGTAAAGCCAAGAGAACCATTAAAGAGGGGTACATCGTAGCCGAGATGAACCACCATTGGAAGAGGTTTACGATACTGGTCTTGCACAGCTAGCAGATTCAAGGCCATCTCCACATACTGGAATTGACATAAAAACAAGAGAAATGCACAGAACAAGAGAAAGACAAGGACCTCAACTGAGGCGTTGGCAAGGACAACATGGAAAACAAAGAATTGTACAGGGGCACAAAAAACTACCCTGCGACTGAATGATTTGTAGGTCAGTGTCCAGGGTGTGAACGTCTCAGGAACCTTGAATTGAAATCATGAAACAGGACTTAGGGGACTCAAGACATCAGATCCCAAAGAATAGGATTTCCCTTGATTTCATTACCTCCTACACTGGCACATTTCTCTGTAGAACCTTCCTCCAGATGTTATTTTTCCAAAGGTGTTGAAACATCTTTCAGTGTCTGTGGGTTCATAGTGGCCAACTGTGGCAGTGGTTTTTAAAATAATTTAGCCAGAGAGTGGCAATCAGTGAAGCTTTTTGAGAATGGGACAGATGCAGTCGACTTTCCTGAGGAAAGTCATTAGTCTCACTTTCCTTAAGGAGTGGAGCATTTGTATGTTCCTGGCAGTTAAAGGGAGGAAAAGGTGGGACTGGACTTGTTTCACCAGAAAGTACCAATAGATTATTAATTTCACTGGTGTCACTCTACGATGTGTGGTGTGTAGGATTGGTAAAGTCTTCAAGAAGTGTTCACTGTTCAAATTACCTGTAGATCCCTTATCTAAAGGATCGACATGGCCTTAAAACAGCAAAAAATACCCATCTCCTCACTTGCAATCTAATGGCTGATAAATCACAGGCATTTCTCAGTGTGCTCACCATGATTAACAATTAAAATGGAAATCAGAGCACAGTTGTATAGTTAGCATAGCTCTACAAAGAAAACAATATTATAAAGGCAATGTTATGGCCATATTGAGTACTGGAGAAATAGCCAGACAAGGAGGTGATAGCTGTTCGCATCCCAGCACTGCAGGGGTGCACATTGCTTTATTTTGTTTTTCAAGGGAGATGAGCTCTGCACATACTACATCAAGCCCAATCTCCCATGGAAAAAACAAATTAATAGCCACCATTGAAAATAGAAAAGGGATGGAGTCCCTTCTCTAGTTCTATGGCGCCCCAAGACAGGAAAGAGCTGCATAGCCAGAAGCTCCAACAGGTGGGTGGGCAGGTTGAGGGATGATGTGGGGGTGGTGAGGAGGGTTGTAAGGGTGCTGGTGTGAGGTCAGGATGCCGAGGCACCTAATAAAATGGCACCATCCATGGAAGTGCCTCAGGTGGCTGGTAGAAACATGGGGACGCCACCAGTTCTTTCCCACATTTTCAACCACCCGACTGAAAGAGCACCCTTCCCTGGGTGCAAATTAAGCATCAACTAATACACATCGATACATTTCTAGGTTTATTTCGCGAACCCAGAATTCTGGTGTATGACTCCATCACCATATCAAGGAGATGTTCAATTTATTTGACTTAAAGTAAGCTCTTAACAGGCATAAGCCCACTTTTGAACTTCTTGGACAAACCCATTGAAGGACTTAATTATGTACCAAACTTAAATTCTATGACATTACAGCACAGCAAGCAAATATGAGACAATATGAGCTGCAAAAATCCAGTTTTCAGCTTATAATGGAACCCTTATATATGGGGTCTTCAAATCCAACTTCAATCCTTTGAAAACAATGTACCTTTCAACTTAGGTTATGTTTAGGAGAATTTGTAAATTGCGCTTGACAGTAGGCGTTTCAGCATGAGGGTCAAAACACCTGATGAGCTGTTGTATAATACACAAGATAATGTTGATGGCCAGGCCAGGCTGGGATGAGGCCTGTGGAACAATGGAATTGTTTTTTTGGAGGAATTCTGATTGTTTTTTTCTTTTCAGAGTTTAGCACATATAACCACCAGGGTGATACCATATGAATTTATCTTTTTAAATATTGAGGACCTGATGCTCTACCTTAGGAATGCTATTAGCTTTCAAGTTAGTACGTTACTGCCCAGTTCGTTTTGTCAGTAGATGGTTCCTTTTCTCCAGATGGTTGTTTGCAATTGTCAGAACCTTAAAGTGAGTGAGAGCCCTTGTAGAGAACGTCTACAAATCCAGCTGGCTCTACACAATGATCTTAATAATGCTCAAACAAAGTGGGGTATTGCAAAAAAGGCTCAATGAATTTAAGAAGGATTAAGGTATGTTTTGATAAGTTTACGGAAGCTGGTGCAGTAATGGAGGGTTTGTTTCAGGCCACATCCTGAATGGCAAATCCAAGATTCCCGTATTTGATAAATGTGGTTATGGTGATGCTTGAGAGGTTTTTGTTTCCACTGTGATGTCATACCTGAAAGGTTCAGCAAGGTAAAGATCTGTTCTCTGTGAACTTGTCTAAACGCTCCTTATGTTTGTGATGTCACAGATAGCAAAACTCAACGTTTGGAGGTTTTAGCAGCAGGCCTTTTGAAGGTTCCTCAAAGCCTGTTTTGATAGTCAAGATGAGGCTTAATCATAGTTCCCACTACAATAGCAAGGTGATCATTCCCAGCATCAAAAAGGAGTTCTCAAAAACATGATGTATTTGGGGGTGGGGCATAAATGTGAGGCATCTAGGATGGCAGCCAGGTTCCTAATTTTGTCAAATGGATGGAGGTGCTCACCAAAAAACGGCAGAATATTGCATGGAAGTTCTCTCGGTTTCAAAGAAGGCCTTGTGATGATAACTTCAGTTTAGGTCTTATTAAATTGAAACTAATCTCCCGCCCCCTACTTACCCAGGCTTGTCTTTTGATAAACAGGGAAGTTTCTAAACCTGTGCATCACCAGTGAATTATGTTGCCTAACACAGCCGCCAGGACCTTGTCAATTACTTGGTGACAATCTCATGGGTTAAATATGCAGACACCAGCGGCATTGAAACAATTGCACATAATCCATGAACTTAAATATTTGAGGTTTATCACCAGACAAAGAGCCAAATTATACTTTTCCATAACATTTACCATCATGCCTCCAATTAAACAATAACTTTTCTTTGCAACTGCTTATAAATTCACCATCAATGTATCATTTGTTAGTGCATTTTCAAATGACAGCTCAAACTTGCAGGTGCCTTCTACCCTGAAACAGACAGGATTTTAAATGGTCTATCATATGCAGGACAAAGTAGTAAATATTTATAAGAAGATGGGAATCCTGTACATAGAGTAACCCAATAATAATCTGGGCAAGGGATTTGAACTGGGACAAGTGTTCAAGGACACCAGGGATTTACACCAGCACATGTTTTAGGACATTGTAGAGAGTCAGTTTCAGCTCATTAATTACAAAATAAACACACACACTCTGGTTTCACAATGTTACACTCTGCTTCCTACTGCAGTGTTCTGCACTAGTTCTGTGCGTGTGGATTTGCATCAGCGTGAAGAAACATTGTCAGAACAACAATGGTTAATATGTATATCGTGATTAATGCACAGACTTTCGTTTTAGCCTTACTCAATAAGTGACATCACGAGACAGACCTGAAGAAAACAAGATGTTTCTCCTGCTTATGTTGTCGTAAGAAGCCCACAAGATGATTAAACTTTTCGTCCGCTTTGCAAATCTAAACAGCATACAGTGCAACATGTAAAAATGGAAAGAAAAAAAAAGACATGAAACAATTTGTGTTGAATGGCACTTTCCTACGCAAAGTGCCAGATACATTTAAATTACATTTTTTGAGACATTCTTAATGGACACAGTGGGCCTGTTTCACAATATACCTAATGTTGGCATATGAAATAGACCCAGGGACTGTGGAGATTAAATAATTTTCACAGGATAACGCACCAGATTAAATGTGGCAGCGGACATCAGAAATCAGTTTTCCTACCTAGATCCTCAGCAAACAACCTACACAACATAGCACATCTTCTCTCATATAAAGGAGTAGATTACATGAGTTAAGTATATTTGTTTTACATCAGATTAATAGAATCCCTTGTGATCTCTTCTGTGAAGTCACTCACTCTCGCTTCTGATAAGTGCTTCTCCTTGCATTGAAATAATATCAAATGGGAGCTTCTACTGCAGTGGCAGGCATGACTAAAGATAATCCTTTCCAAAGTATAACAGCCAAAGATGTATTTTAAACAAAGGATACACTCCCAACTACACTAATAATGCTCACAGCTGGAGGAGCACCGAAGCCACGCTCCTTAAGTTAAGCCCTGCCAGCCAGAAGCCATCCCAGCAAACATCACTGTTGTGCCTAGGGACTGAAATCTCCTCAAAAGTGGCCGGCGCTGTTGTGGTATTCTTGGCCTCCCATGCCTGCAGCCTGACTTGCCCACCCTCACATCCTGGCTATCGGATGCTTGTAACTACATTTCTTGTGACCTATGGGAGCCGGCACCCCACTAAGGCCCTATATCAAGGCCTTCTCCTGTCTGGCCTGTCCGGTTGTGGCCGTTGTACCGGCCACCACTTTATCTTACCTACGGGATCCCACCTTTCCATCCGTACATCTGCTCATCCACGAGTTATAAGCGAGCCAGGTAAGCGCACCTGAAAGCATTTGTGCTCGGTCTATTTTTGCTCTTTGGATCTCAATGAATCCCCACCAGCTTGCCCCTGTGGCTTTTGCTAAATTACTTCTCCAGAGGAAGCATGCATGCTGCGGTCATACCATTAACCAGACTATAACCATCTTGTCTTCATGCCTCCCCCTGATGTATCCCCCGCTTGCGCTCCATCAAACTATTGAGTTCCTCCACCAATGATAGTATCAGGACCTCTTCATGCACAAATTAGTCTCTCTCATATGCTGTCCTTGAACTATGAGGCGAGGTTGTACAATCTACGTATAATTAATGATTTTGTCCTGTGACTGGTTTGCACATAGGTATTAGTCCTGCACTGTTCATGTAACCTAAGTTTGGAAATTCCTATTTGACCTGGCAACCCTATGCTGCTATTGTAACTTTTCTTGTCTGCTAATAGCAATTTAACATGGCATACCCTAATATTGTCTCTCATGCATCTGTACACCCGATGTAGCCCTCCCGCCCCCGCACTGATGCGTGGCTTTGCCAGATTATGCTACTAAGAACGACTTGTTGTAACCTGTATATGTGATCTTGCACTTCTAAGAATGCCACTTCACACTTACTGTAACTAGCGCCCTGATGCCTGAGGGCTTGGTGCGCTGCTATAAATGCAAAAAAAGAAAATACAAATAATTGCTGAGAACAAAGCCTACAAGGTACTAGACAACTGGACACCCTGTACTTCATAAGAAACCCTTCTATGAAAACTATTTGAAGTGCAGTTTCTCAAAAAATGAATTTCATGAATACAAGGTTAAGGCAAAGCAGTACTTTCATTCTATGCGATAACCGTTTCTAGGGTAGCTTGAGCAGAATGCATGATTCACAGAAGATGCCACTGGATCAAATCACCACGTGCCTGTGGGCTTCTCAGATTTCCACCCGCTACCTTATACCAGATTCCCAAAGCCTAAGAATTCAGCAACTCTAAAGATGTCTGGAGCCTCTTCGAGATGCATTGAGCAATTATTTTGTGAAACATATTTGCACGTAAGCATTTCTCAAATGCTTCAGGCATCTCAAGTTTTACTCCAATTTCTTTTTAGTCCAATATAAGCTAGCGGCTACAAATCAGGGATGCTCATTGATGGTTTATATGCTCTTAGTTAATCCTGCCCAAACTTTATCTTTTCATGGTGGTTCGTCATGTCAGGGAGACACTACAGAATTTGGCCTATACCATCACAAACGGGCAGGAAAACATCCAGAAAAAAACCGAGGATGTTAGTTCTATTTCATTTACAAAAAAAAAAATGCACTGTAGATTTCAGAATGTGCCACCTTTTTTTAACTAGGTTACCACAGAAAATGTGTAATCAGATCTTACCATGTAGAAGTTCTGTAGGCGTGCTGGTGTTTTCTGGGTGTTGCTTGCTGCAACACCTTTCTCCTTCACTGTAATACGCACAGGGTTGCGCAGACCGGCTCTGACCAGGTTCTCCACTTCTTGTGTTTGAGTTGCAGAAAAGAGACCAGTTCTCCTCTGCTTGGGCAAAAATTCCAGAATGGTATTTATACTGCAAATAGAGCAAACATCTATTATTTTTACAGAAGGTGTTTAGGTGTATTAGTGAAGTAAGTTCCATTATAAAATGTAATTCTGCTGTAAAATACAAAGACCTACTGTCTTGATTTGAAATGCAAATATTCATCATTACATTTTCAAAGGCTAGGAGTGCATCAGAGAAGGAACCGAATGTATATGTACAATCAGAAAAAACAAACTCTAAACAGATGCCCAGAGAAAGGATAATCTACGAGGAAATGGATGACCGGAGTGAGGTAATGACTTCAGGAGCAGAGGTGTTGAACCCACTACAGTGGAACATCCTGCGATTCCAAATGGGGACATGAGTACAGGTGAGCCGGCTTATGACTTATCTTGATGAGAGCAGCGTAATTTGAAAAAACTAAAAAAGCAAAAATTGAGTAAAACATCTAAAGATCAAGCAACTGTAGTAATCTCCATTCAAGAGAATGGATGTCAAATAAATCCAAAAAAGCTAGAAAAAAGAGCAAGTTGTCCCCTGAATAGGGGAGGAAATCTTACTAATAGGTTGCTAACAAGAGAGAATGGAACAAAAAAAACACCAGGAAATACAGTACTGGTGAGGCTGTTCACTTCGAGAATAATAGGAAAGTTAAAGTTACTTTAGGTGATACTTCAATATTGTAGTGTGCATCTCCAGCAACGGTAGACGTTTGTGTGAAAGCTGCTAATGAAGCTGTAAGTGCCTCGGTTATGAATGAGAGCGTTAGTGATACCTCAGATAAGAATGTGGCACAAACAAAGATTGAGCAAAATTATTTACAGTTAACAAGGCTGTTTGAGAAGGAGAAATTGTAGTGTGCTACAAAACATCATGCTCCCATTCTAGCTTTGTTTGATGTTTAACCAGCATTGAGGGTGTTATCTACTGTTGACTGATTTTGTAGAGCCCTAGTAAGGTACAGAATATTCAGTAACTAGGGTACACTGTTTCATCAGATGTTGTTACCTTAGTAAGAGAGAATGCTGAATCACTGCTTAAGTGGGGCTAGAATATAGATCCTCCCGGTTATTCCCTAGTAAGTAAGGTCTCAGAAATAAAACAATTGAGGTTCCAAAATACGGGAGATAAGGGACGGGGAGCTGCAACTAATAAAAGACCAGATCAACAGATAGATCTGCAAATTAATGATTTGGTATGTAAGAAGCACTGGGAATGGCTACTTACATTCTTACCACCAAAGATGAAGAAGCCCTGAGACTGTGTTTATACTAAGATCCTGGAATACTCAAGGCCTTAGCCACTTATACAGAGAAGGAGGTACTAGTTACTGGTTGGGGGTAGCGACCCTTATTTTGCTACAAGAGACATGGCTCACAGTCAGAGCTTTGATGGATATGCATCGTATTCCAGAAAAGCTCAAAAGGGTGAACAAGGCCGCCCGTTTTGGGGGGTTTCTATCATTGGTGGGTAATTATTTTTATGTCTAGAGAAGTGTTTAGTGAGACCGAGCACAACAACATGCTGGCAATCAAAGTCCAAATCACTGAACAGTTGGTGGCCCTGGTGATTAACATATATTCTCCTCCTAATGATGAATCCATGGTAACATTGCAGATGACTATGTATGAGCTAAAAGAATAGTGCGCTCATAAATGTTATTGTCCCGAGTGTTCGGGCATGTGGTTTTAAGCAAACTGATCAATCGTAAAAACATTTCCTATGCAACTTACCTTAGTTTTCTACACTTTTACACATGTGAAATCAACAGACGGGGAACAGCCATCTTGTGCTAATCTTATCTTTGGATCGATCGCCCTAAATTCAAGTTCCTTTGCGGCCGATGCGTATGGCCCATTTCACAACGCGAATGCTCGTGTTGTGTCAATGTTCTCTGTGTGCCAGCTAACGACGTGTCTCCATGGAAATGGCAGGAGGCCTCTTTCCTCAATAAGTATAAACAGACTGTTTCTCATCAGACAACATCAGAGTTGCTTTTTCAATCGTTTCACTGTTTTTTTTGTATAGCCAGTGACTCGTTTCTGCTGTGTTCAGCTATCTTCGTTGCACAGAGCCCCTGCAAACAGATACTTATACTACTTTTACTATTGATTTCAATTTTGTTGTATAATGGCAACAATACAGCCCTACCAGTACGAGCCAGAGTATTCCGAGGCAGAATGACTTGATAGAGAAAGATGCGGAAATGATGGAGCATCGAACGACAGTTGGCAAGACGAATCACTGCATCCTGAGCCAAAACCTAGACGCATGGAAGATGTTTCCACCTCGTGTACCTGCAATCGGCGCAAGGTCATGCCAACCGAGGAGGAGAACTGCTGCTGCCGAGAAAACTATGGATGCTTGGCCTACATATCGGAAGAAGATACACCACCGCTATGCGTTACCGAGCTGCATGACTTCAGGGCAGCCTGCCTCACAAGGTCCGTGTTGAGGATTATAATGGAGCTTATGCACGAACTTCATGCAACAGTTCGCCCTAGCAATCCAAGTAACAAGTAAGTGTACTGTAGATTTGATGTCATTTAGACCACTAACATTTCATGTTTGTCTCCTATATTGTCGTAACTTTGATCTAGCACTGCCAACTGAATGTAGATTGCCAACTGAATTCATTTCTCGCGCTTTGGGGGAAATCAGAGTGTTTCATCTTATGTGTCTTCACTTTCAACTAAAACTATATTTCTCTGTGCCCCAAATGTTATGGATGCCTGGGTGTTCACTTTTGTAATGTGTCTACACTTCAAAGCCCAAGTTGATTGATCCATGAAGTAACATTTGTACAGGCAACTATGCCATAGGATACAGGGTGCATTTTCAAGTAAGGTTTGTACACTTATCAGGTTCATTTAAATACAATATGTGTGTTTCTCTTCCACAGGTGGTACAGGCTGGTGGCCTAGCGTTCATTTACATGATGGCTTTATGGGAGGCTTGGATTCCGTGTTCGACGAGTAATACCCGCCCGTGTCGTTGGAGCCATTCGCGCCAAATTCCCCAGTGACAGCAGACAGTACAGGGGATTTTCCCACACTGTGCTGCAACCCGAAGTATACAATTAGTAGTATATTTGTGCCATCAACATCAGCAACAAAATAAAATACAAAAGAGCTTTTATGAATAGTTGTTTCAATTTTTCTGTGAATCAATGACACGCTCACTTGTCTATGAGGGCATGAAAGAATGGTTGGTGCCCAGTGTCTCCAGGCTCCCCTCAAGCAGACCGTGCACCTGCAATCAACATAAGTGAGTGTCTCTTCAGCATCGTTCCAGACCTTTTCCGCATGCCTGTTGCCCATCCATACCCCCTCCACTATAAATGGCAGTTCACACCTGTGACCGTGCGCTCCCAAGGGGGCTGGCAGAATGGGAACGGCCAAGGTGCCAAACACCATGGTATCTTCCGCACAGGGGCCATTGTTCACATGGCCTCCCCAGACCCAGTGTCTCCAAGCTCCTCTCTAGCAGACCCCACCAGAAACATGTCACACATTCACATACACACCCACTTTTCTAATCCTGTATAAACTCTGTGATATTTATCCAGAGAACATTTCTGAGCACTGGAAGTAAACTCTTGATCATGCTACCTGTTGTCCTGCTACTAGCTCCCCTGCTTGCTGAATCTAATTGTTTGTTAGTCAAGGTAAGGGCAGGTCACCTATTACCTTCTCTATATTCCTCTATTTCTGATCTCAAATGTTCCATTTCGACCGAATGTACCCAGTAGTGTAATGTTCATTTATCTCAATGACTTTACCATTGTAAACTGAACCTGCACTGGTTACCTGGCCACCCTCTGATCTCGGCCCCAGGTCCCTCCCCCGCCAGTCGCACACACCTGCACTGCCCTCATTACAAACCCCGCACTTGGGGACTGTTTCTGTATCTCCACAGTCCAACTACCAGCACTTGACACCTGATATCTGCACTAACCGTTGCACCTGCCACCTGCTGGCTGCACTTCCACTTATTGCTTATTTATACTATTTCCCAATGTACTGCACTTTCCCCACCCCTTGCCCCCTGCACTTTTCCCCTTCCCAGGCACGCACAATCTGAATGACACCTGGCCTAGTAGGATCGTTGTCCGTCTTCCCTCTGTTCCCACCCCCCTTTGCCTCGCCGCGCCTTGAAACACTTGTGTATAGGTGCGTTATAAATTCCATATCATATCATATATCATTGTATAATGTTTCAAGTGTTTTGATTTCGATCTATAGCACGTCATCAATGTCCATTGTAATAGAATTGCATCTTTCTCGGACCATGTCTATAAGCATGTTTCCTTTTGATACATGAAAGTACATTCAACGGACAAGTAAAACATTACAATTTGTGTCAAAATAAATCAATTCTCTATGAAAGTTATCCCAGTGTATAATCGACTACGCCACACAGGTTTTGCTTCTTTGACCAAAACAAGCATTGCATAGAAAGCTGTTATATAATGCCATCAATCTCATGTATACAGCACAACTGTTTTGTAATTATTTATACTTTTCTTATACGGATCTTATAGATTTTTCAAGAATGCCTGCTTTTATGGTTTTAGGTTGCCGTTCTAGGAACCATGTCAAAAGTCAGGGCACAACCCTGCATACATTCCCGAAGGATATTGATTTAATAAGAATATGGGTTCGATATTGTGGTTTTGCGGTGGACGAGATTGAAAGTAGAGCCCAGGCTGTCTTGGGAGACTTGAGGGCCAATCGATTCTGCATCTGCAGCCTGCACTTCACTGAGGATATGTACGACCAATCGAAGTACACAAAAAAGCGTTGACTCAGAATGTTTTGTAAATTGCTTCCAAATGCAAGTCCAACTCTATTGATGCACACGCTGCCTCAGGTGAGTCCCGGATGATGATTTAGCGGTAGACGGTGGGGTACTGAAAAGGTAACTTCATGAACGGATTGGTGCTTTCGGTGTATATGAGTCTTACTAAAGTTTGCATATTTACCAGATTGTATTACATTTTACTATACACCTGACCCTGGTTTATGGATCCTTAACTGAAGTAATTATGACCATGGAAAACAATGCCATAGTGCCCTTCAAAAGAAGCATAATGTTTTCATAATCGGTTGCTTGACATGTCAATTATTTTAGGAAAGCATACGGACGGAAGCACAGTCCCTGGCAAGTGACAAAACCACTGACACGTCCAGTATACCCATGGTGAGCCCTACAGACTTGCAGAAGTTCATATTCTCCACAGTTGGATTTTCCCACATATCTAATGCAAATCTAATTTTCCCGTTTACCACTTTATGACAATGCACTGAAAATGAAGGTGCACGATTCAGCATCCATTTATTTTCCAGAGTCAAAACAAAAGCACCTATCAGGTAATTTTATTTCACTTTTCATTTACGAGAATGTATTATGCTTGGAATTTCAAATAATATAAAATCGTTTATGTATCCTGTCTGTTTACACTAGGTGTCATTTATGGGTTTCTCTTTATATGTACCATTGTCTGCATCCCATTGTCTCGGTTCCATTTTGCTGCTTTCATCCATACTAAAACAAGTACTGTGTTACAGTGGGATGCTGGCACTCCGACTACAATTACATCGTCATTTGCAGCTGGTCCCGATTATGTAGTATGTGTACTTACAATTCTCTTGAATGAAAGAAAGTTAATTCTACATAGGATACTATTAGACAGTGACATTAATATAAACATGCAGTGTTTCAAACTTTTATGATTTCAGTTCTAACGTTACACTTCCTCCCTAATGCAGAATACATTGTAATGTTGCCCTCAAACATTTTGCAATCAGTATGTTTTGCATGGTGATCTCTGATCAAGTACACTTGCCATCTACCAAGTGTAATTTGAAATTTATATTTTGACTAAATGACGTACACTGTTTACAAGGGTATGTGTGTAAGCGCCGGTGCGATGAAAGATTTTAATTTCCAATACGAATGACGTTTTTTAATGAATATTCTATTCAAGGAATGTACACAAGGTGTGGAATTAAAAGTGGAGGCCATGGATCTGAGGTGGCGTATCAGCTTGTTGGTGCGGTCATTTCAGAGAAGACCATGGTTTCACAGAAAATCAAGAAAACAAGGGTAACTAAAACAATTTCGTTTTCTAAAAGTGTTTTGGGCTGGTATTTTCTTCATAATATGTTTTTGTATTTATAGTGATATGATATGGCATTTATAACGCGCCTATAAACAAGTGTTTCAAGGAGCGATGAGGCAAGGGGAGGACGGACAATGATCCTAAAAGGCCAGGTGTCATTCAGATCGCGCAAGTGCGTGGGAAGGGGGCAGGGACAGTGCAGTACATGGCAAGATGATAACAGTAAGTAAGTAGCGGGCAGCATGTGGCAAGTGCATGGAGAAGTACAGACAACAGATGTCGCAGGCAGGGAGGGGTCTTTAGGGATACAGAAACAGTCCAAGTGCTGGGGTTGCCAGGAGGGCAGTGCAGGTGTGAGACGCTGGCATGGGAGGGAACTGGTCCCGAGATCAGACGGTGTCCAAGTAGCCAGTGCAGTTCCAATTATAGCCAGGAGGTCAGCAGAGGAGGGGAGGGGAAAAAGCAGAAGCAAAGAGAAAGGGTTTGAGGTGCTTCCGGAACCGGAGATGGTTCTCCTCAAGTTTGAGGGAGGCAGGGAGGCTGTTCCAGAGGGAGGCACCAGCCGCGGAAAGAGATCTACCACCAACTTGTTGCTTGGAGAAGCGACTGACCCTGAGGGAGTTGGAGGCGGATGAGCTAAGAGCTCGGGAAGGAAGATATTTAGGAAGAGAGAGTTGAAGGTACAGAGGCCCTAGCCCCCAGAAGGCCTTGTGGACAATGCAAAGGGTTTTGAACTTAATCATTGCAGACACTGGGAGCCAGTGCAGAGATTTCAGTCCTGGAGGGATACGATCCCTAGTGCTAGCCGCTGTACGTGTGCTATACATTGATCATGTTTTTAGAACACATCTCTTAGAGGCCCAGAAGGAAAAGAAGCATAACGAGAAAGACAACAAATGAAACCAAAGAGGTCGCTTGCCAAACAGATTTCACCATGGAGCAACTACTATTTGAGGGGCAGCAAGGTCCATAATCAGACTTGTGATGCTTATGCCCAATGGCCTGAAACTGAATTGAATGTGACCGGCGAAGCCAGCAAAAGTATTCTTGGACCATTGCTACAATGTGAGAACTCGACAAGATGAAAATGAATATAATGAAGATGCATTGGAATTCCTCTCAGACCACTTGACACTATTTACACCCACAAATATAAAGTTCCACCCAATAAACATTCAATGTTGACAGTTTCTCCAATTCGTGTGCAAATAACACAAGCTGAACTAACAGAGACTGAAGCTTCAACGCAATTGACCAAGGAACTTGCCAAACATCTCGACTACAGTATGGGCGATTTGTCCACCACAGTTGAGTCACAAACCACATTCATGCAGGATGATTGACTAATAAAGGAGCACAAATACATTGTATTTGACAGCTGCCTGGTAGACATTATACGGATGCTGAAATGTGTTCATCCATTCAGGGGGAAAATATGCAGGGAGCCATTGGTGAATACGACTCGTGTATTCCAAGGCACAAACCTGAAAATCCAAGCCACCTGTCTCCACCTCCATGATACATTTTCATGGTCCGCTCAACCGATGCTGGGCAAAGTGCCAGTGGAAAACTACTGTAATCGAAGCTTTACTTTTCAGTGGCTTGACTTTCCGTCAGATTTCCAGTTTCTGTCAATTTGTGCCACTGGAGTTCCTTGCCAAAAACCCAGTACTACAACTATCAAAGCGAATTCTTATTCCCTGCTATTAGTCTAGCCTGGAAAATTGAACAGACATCAATTGAAAGCACATTCTCTGGCAAACCGTTTAGGCTAGCTGTGGACGGACAGTGTGACAGCCCCGGATTTTCAGCAAAGTACTGCACATACCACTTTTAAGACATGAAAACTAAAAAAATTCTGAGTTCGGAGATTGTGCAGGTGTCCCAATGTACATCCTCTGTGGCCATGGAGAAACATGGTTTCATCAAATCCCTCGAACATCTTCAATTGAGGGGAATGCAAATAGACCTCATAGCCACTAACAGACATATTTCAATAGCCAAGGCCATGTGAGAGCAGTTTCCAAACATTTGTCATCAATTTGATGTATGGCACATTGCCAAATAAGTCAATAAAAAAATTACAGGTGCTTGTAAAAAAAAAAATAAAAAAAAGGGTTTGGAAAATATTTTACAGTGGTCTCAGTCTTTCAGCAACCATCTTTGGTCGAGCTCCAAAACCTGTGATGGGTCTGTGGAAATTCAACTTGAAAAATGGCGCTCATTGATGCACCACTGTTCCAACGTTCACTCATGGACAGAAAACCAACATTTTCAAGATTGTGCACATGGACCTTTATCGGAGGAGCAGTAATGCAAGAAGAGGTTGTTGGTGCCATGTTCACCTCCACACAAAACTCTTTCAAGAGATCTAAAGGGACTTTCAGAATTCTCTCACACTGGAGATTTGGACTTTCCCCTTGCAGTGAACCTGATCTGAAAAGGCAAACGAACTTTTGTACCTGCGCTGGCTATGGGAGAATAGCGCTGGGAGTTTCCTTAACTCGCGCTTCACTGGCACCCTCTTCCTGGAGGGGGAGGAGCATTGTGACGCTCACGTGACTGCTCACGTGACACTGCCTGCCATTGAAATCAGGGCGAGCGTACCCTTGCGGCATTAAGCCCATTAGGAGTGAAGTCCACCGGCTGTTGTGCAGCTGCTAGGCGCTGGGGCGCCTCAAGCGACGAGATCAGCCTGCACCAATTCGTAGCAACCGAAGCAACTAAGGTAAGACCTAATCAATGGCCGATAACAGGCCACAGACTCGGCTAAAATCTAAACAAGCCCAGACCTTTTTGCTCTCTCATTCCTATCATACGGACGATATTGCAATGCACATAGACTGTGAAAGCGAAAGCCTAATTAAAAATGTCAATGAAACTGATCTTGCTTTGGAAAATGAACTAGAAAAAGACACAAAGTCAAAAAATGAATTATCTGAACAAGTTGAATCTTGTGGGTCTGAGTCATCCAACAATCCAATGAATCCCAATACGAGATATATATACCCAGAGGTTTTAGTTGTAGTCTCAACAATTGACACACAGGAAGAGGCGGTTCCTCCATCAGTCTCTGAACTAGCACCAACACCTGTAGCAGTTCTAGAAACAATGCAAGGTAATTTGGGACAGACACAACAAAATGCCCAATTACCCATGGCCAAAGGCCTACTTACTGAGGAGTTTTTGATACCAATAGCTGAACTACGTCCTACCGAGAAACTGGTACCGGAGCAGCGTTCTCCATCCCAGGCACAATTGACGACATTAGTGGTTCTTGTGCATAATCAGGGCGGGGGAAACAAAACTAATGGAAAAATTGAATGCAATAGCAGCAATGGCAGCAACAAGGACACCAAGGAAAATGATCGCCGAAACAAACTACAACCTATATCATTATCCACAGAACGGTTGAGATCAGAAGAACGAGTACTTGAAAAAGAAGATAATGGCATGGAAATATCTAAACAAACCATTAAGGACCCCAGTTCACAAGCAACTGATCCACTAGTAGTGGATATTAACGCAGAATCATTCCAATCACCATTTGATGTAACAGATTTGGAGCTGCTTGCGGTTGAAGTCCCAAGTACCTCCCATGGATACAAAGCTATTACGGTTCACTTTTCTTCGAGATCTCGCTAAACCATCGATACAAGAAAAGGAGTGCACTTTACAACAAGAAATAACAAATAGCAATAAGGAAGAAAGATGCTCAAATGTCAAATCCAACGAAGGCAGGCGAATAGAGAAAAGTGACACATGCACACAAACTACCTTAGATCGAAGACAAAATGAAGTTGCCTGTGAACAAGCAGGTGAATTTTTCTTTACAGAAGAAACAGATACGGAAAGAAAAAGGTATAGATTATGCTGGGAGAGAGGCACGCCTGACTATGAGGCTCCAGGCTGACTTTGAGCAAATGAAAGCAAGACTGGCTGATAACTTCATAAAAGGCAAAGCAGGCGATATCAGCTCTCCAAGCCGAACGTCTAATAACACGAGCACTACATTGAAGAACCCTTTTTTATCTGAAAGAACCGGTGATTCAATACAAAAACTGATAACTGGTTCGCCAACGGAGGTTGTAAAGGCTGGTCGGATAAATAATACCGGACACAAACAGGCCATGCATTTGACTGGTGAAAATTATATAAAGTCAACTACAAATCATCAGGATTCTGAGACCCAAAAAAAAACCTGGAAAGAGAATTTCGAAAGGCCCTCTGACAATGAACACAGAAATGAGAGATCATGACCAGCCCTGCGCTCAAAGGTTTTTAAGTCTTAATCAACAGGAAAGGGGGATCCTGAGAGATAGGTGTAATGAAAGAACAAAAAGCCCTGATGAAAAAGACCTGGAACAAAAAGCCAACCTGTCGACAGCGGCAGCCATTCAGATTCACAACAATGTTTTTTTTTTTTTTTTAAACTTTTATTTTTGGCGGCAGAGGTATACATTAGACACACTCAATAATCCAGCAACTGAACAGCACAGTCACATTATTACTTGGTACATGAGATGAGCCACTCACAGTGGACGCAACAGTCAACTTAGCTTCACAGAAGAGAAGTGGGAGAATGGATTCAGGGTGCAGGAGTAGATTCCGTTGGAGTAGGGGACGAGCCCGATCCGGGCGCATCCTCATCCTGGCTGTTGAGGTACGCATTAAATTCAACCCAAATGTTCTTGGGGCGTGAATGGCCCGGGAGCATTGTCAGATATTCCTCTTCACAGTTTCGTGACCAGGTGAGCAGACGCAGCCAAGTCTGGAAGTCCGGAGGAGAGGAGCTCCTCCAACCCTGGAGTACGCATTTCTCGGCTACCATACAGCCTATGTTCAAAAACTTAGCCAGGCCCCCAGTGCCGACCCCCCCCCACACCCCAAACAGAACCGCCAAGGGATCCGGGTCAAGCACCGTGTCTGTTATTGCAGCAAGTGTTTCTAGGATGCGCCTCCAGAACTCCGACAATCTGTCGCAGGACCAAAAGATATGTAGATGATCAGCTTTTTGGGCCCCGCAGCGTGGGCAGGCGCGCACAGTGGCATGGGTGAACCTTGAGGTGCGATGTGGAGTGTAATATAGCCTGTTTAAAAGCTTGTATTGCATGGCACGATACCGAAAGTTTAGAGAGACTCTCTGAGTGTGGAGACACATCCTCTCCCAAATCTCATCGGAAATCTCCAGACCCAGTTCGTCCGCCCATTCACCGCGTGCCCTCGGAGCCAGAATCGGGGTAGTGTCCTGTAGGATCCTATACAGAGAGGATACAACGCCGCCGGCACCGCCAGAATTAGCAATGTATGCAACTGCCGGGGCATCCGGGGGCTAGTCTGGGAATGAGGGCCACATGGCACGAAACGCTGCCCGGAGTCTATAGTATTGAATAGTTTCTACTGCGGAACCAGTGTGCCCCGGTTTCCACATCCGGGGTTCAATAAACCTGCCCTCGGGGTAAAAGTCGGATAAAGCCAGATAGCCCAGTGAGCTCCAGTGTCGAACCAAGGCAGTATCATGTGTGGGTTCCAGCCCGGGGAAGGACCCTGCAGGGAGCCATTTGTAATAAGGGGAGGACTCAGGCGTCGCATTAAGCAGGCGCGTCCAGGCACGGAGGGTCACATTAAGTGGATCAATAGGGGAATCGGGTGTGTACTGACGGTGGAGAATGAGGGACATTACGTTGACACCAGCGGCAGCTAGCCGCTCCAGCTTGACATGTGGGCGCTCTTGAGAGCCTGGGTACCAATGCGTGGCGTGTTGGGCTTGGGCCGCAGTCCAGTATAGAGTCAGATTGGGGGCCGTGAGACCCCCTCGTTTGTATGAAAGTGCCATGTCAGTCCACTTCTTGCGCACCGCACCGGAGTGCCACAGAAACTGCGCGCAGAGCGAGTGGAGTTTGGTGAAGTAGGCCTTCCCGGGCCATACGGGTATGTTGGTAAAGACATAAAGGAGCTTGGGGAGTAGGATCATTTTAATGAGGGGGGAGTCTTCCAGCTATGGATAGTGGGAGAGCGCGCCATCGCAACAGTTTGGACTCAACGGTCTGCGCCACAGCCGTTTAGTTGTCGGCCAGTAGAGCAGGCTTCGCCAGGGAGATGTGGACGCCCAAATATCTGATACCTTCCGGGGACCAGCGAAGAGGGAATTCCGTAGCGGGTTGTTTAGTTGAACTAGTCAGTGGAAAGATCTCGGACTTGGAATAGTTAATTGTGAAGCCAGAGTGGGTGCCGATACGAGTAATGTCCCTCAAAATGGGGTCGAGGTGCGTTGTGGGGTCTCTAATATACAGTAGGACATCATCTGCGTACAGAGAGATGATCTCAGGGTTACCCTTCAGCCTGATCCCCCTGTGAGCGTGGCGGGCACGGACCCAGTCTGCCATTGGTTCTATCACTAGGGCAAATAGAATGGGTGAGAAGGGACAACCCTGGCGTGTGCCTCTAGAAAGTGTGAAGGGGTCAGAGGTTAGGGAGTTGACCCGCACCCGCGCCACAGGAGAGGTGTACAGTAACTTAATGAACCGGATCATATTTGGGCCAACACCCATTGTCTCCAGTACCAGCCACATGTACCGCCAGGAGACCATATCGAAGGCCTTCTGGGCATCGAGCGTGACTGCCACAGCCTGCGCGTCCTGGTCCATCCGAGACATAACGTTAAATAATCTCCTGATGTTGTGTGAGGTAGCCCTCCCAGGGACGAAGCCAGACTGGTCTTCGTGAACTAAATAGGTCATGACGGGTAGGAATCGATTCGCTATAAGTTTAGCGAAGACTTTGGCGTCAAGGTTCATGAGAGAGAGAGGTCTATATGATCCACATTCATCTTCGGGCTTACCGGGCTTGAGCAGGACCGTTATGACTGCCTCCCGCATGGAGGGGGGAAGAGCCGAGACCCGTATTGATTTGGTCCAGACCTCGAGCAGCCTAGGGGCTAGTATGGCGATGTGCTCTTGGTAAAATTCGGCAGTAAGTCCGTCTGGACTCGGTGCCTTACCTTTGGGCAGGTCTGAGATGACGGTCACTACTTCATCCAAGGTGATTGGGGAATCTAGCTGCTCCCGGGTGGAAGGGGAGATCTCCGTAGTGGGGATCTGGTCAAGAAGGTCGCGGGTGTTTTGCTCGGTATGCTCTACAGGCTGGGTATAGAGGGAATTGTAGAATTCAGTGAAGATATCTAGGATTTGTTGGTCAGTCCACAGTATGTTCCCATGTTTATCTTTAACTGAGGTGATCTGAGTACGACCAGACTCCCCCCTCACAAGAGTGGCTAACGTTCTCCCAGGTCTGGCCCCCTCACCATATTTCTTGGCGGCCTGCGGGCGGCTGAAATATCGGACCTCACTGGCGGCAAGGGCATTATAAATATGGAGCTCGTCGCTGATCTGAGCGAGGACGGTGGGATCTGTCCCAGTGGAGCCTCGGAGTTCCAATTGTTTAAGTTTGGTTTCGGAGCGGCCGAGGGCGGCCCTGATTGATTTTAATACCCCCGCCTCCCGCGAGATAGACATACCTCTAATATATACTTTGAAGGTGTCCCATCTGACCGCCGCCGAGGTGTCCTGGAGGGAGTTATGGACAAAGAAAGATTCGATATCGGCCAGTGTCCCAGCCCCGAACACAATGTCCCGGAGGGCCTCGGATTTAAAGCGCCAGGTGGGAAACTTGGGGACAGGGATCCCTAGCCCAACGGTCAGTGTAATCGGGGCATGGTCTGAGAGTGTGCGGGGTAGAATTCGGGCGCTCTCTACTCTGCCCATCGCGTCCCCCGACACCAAGAACAGGTCTATTCTGGACCAACTGTTATGCACAGACGAATAATAGGTATACTCCCTCTGCTGGGGGTTTAGTGTCCTCCAGACGTCACAAACACTGAGCGTCCCGATGTGGTCTCGCAGTCTGCGGGCAGCTCTTGACAGTGCCCGAACAGCCGTGCCAGTTCTATCCAGGACAGTGTCCAGAATGAGATTCAGGTCGCCACCCCATATTATCTGAATGCCAACATAACCCAGCAATATAGAGGTGATAGTGTCAAAGAATTCAGGAGAGTCGACGTTAGGGCAGTAGGTGTTAACAAGCAGATATTCACTATTTACCAGTGTGCAGTGGAGTATGACATAGCGACCCTCCGAGTCAATGTAGCTTTTATGTAAGATAAACTTGATGGATTTGTGAATCAGCGTGAGAATGCCCCTGGATCGAATACGCGGTGAAGAATCTAGCGGGGCCCCATGTCGGGGCTATGGTCCTTGGCATGTGGCCCGCAGAGTGTGTCTCCTGCAAAAACAATATCTTACACGCATGCCTGTTGGCATAAGCCATAATCTTGCGGGCCTTAGTGTGGTTGCTCAACCCCCTGATGTTCCAGGACATGATGAGAGTGGTCATTGCAGTGTCAGGCAGCTAATCCCGCAATGCACAGTTAATGTACCTCCCAAATCCAGCGATAGCATGAGTTACCAACCGTGGTGCTGAGTGTGCAATCATAGCCAGACAATGCGTGCGCCATGCAACCTCGTGTGCCTTTTTTAAATAACACCCCGTTCCCACCCCCCTCCCTCACTACCGCCCAATAGGCAGCAGTGTGTTTATTACCCGCCCTTAACTGTAAACGGCTGGGCCATCCCCAACTTGGCCCGAACTGTCCAAAGGCCCAACCAGGGCTAACACACAACCATAGCATAAAGAACATTGCAATCGCAGTGGGGTGCGCCGTTGCCGTGCACTGGCGCGCTTAAGGCCCAGAGGGTCGTTACAAAACAAGCAGTGGACTGCGGTATCATAGTGCAAGTGTATAGGTCTAAGTCTCAGCAAGGCCTGGCTGCCAGGCCCTGGGCACTGCAGCCGAACACCCATACCACCAGGAAAACTCAAGATTAACATCTCAATAATGCAATTAAACTAGCAGTGAGTATCGGGGACGCCGACCGACATGCAGGCTGTCAGAGCCGCATGCCCGGATAAATGACATAACAGTAGAACCATCAATGCGGTCGGCGGCCAACAGCCCTCCCAGTACCTTGTAAACAGAACAATTAGAGAGAGCAGGGTCCAGACCAGTTTCCGTCATTGTTCATGAAGTCTTCGGCAGGGCGATGAAGAGGAACATGTGCCTCTATGAATTTCACTGCTTCCGAGGGGACCGTGAAAAAATAGAGTTTGTTGTCGAATGTGAACTTCAATCTTGCTGGGAACAGTATGGCATACGGGATATTTCTCTCTCTGAGCAGCTTCTTAACACCGAGAAATTGCCGGCGTTCCTGCTGAACACCCACTGAGAAGTCAGGGAAAATCCGGATTACTTGCGAATCCAATCTGAGCTCCCCTTTTTCGCGTGCAAGCCGGAGAATCAGGTCACGGTCCTTGAAACTGAGGATCTTTGCAATAATGGGCCTCGGGAAATCACCAGGCTTAGGGCGTGGTAATAATGCCCTGTGGGCTCTCTCCACTGTGAAGAAGGGGGACATGTCAGGGTTGCCCAGGAGGTCTTTCAAAAGGTTCTCAACCGCCAACTCGAGTCGGCCCTTAAGCGCATTTTCGGGGACTCCAACAATGCGTACATTGTTCCTCCCCGACCTGGATTCTAAATCGTCGCATTTGGCCTTGACTGTCTTCATGTCCATGACCAGAGTGGATACAGTGCCCTGCAGCGAGGCTATGTTATCCTCGTTAGTGCTGACCCTATTTTCGGCCTCAGTAATTCTTGACCCGTGCTGGTCCAATGTGGCTTTGAGAGACGCTACGTTTGCATTAATATCGTCTAGCTTTTCATGGAAGGCCGCAAAATTCCTGGCCATTGACTCCATCATAGATTGTAGGTCTGTGGGAGGTGTGTCAGCGGCCGGCAGTGAATCCGCCCGGTCACCAGGTGCACGGGGCGAGCCAGATCTCGGGGTGGCTCTTGCAAATCTGTCCATGGCTCCGGTCTTACCAGCATTCCTGGATCTATTGGGCATGGCGCTATACAGCACTAGAGATACATATAACCTCTATGAGTGGTATGCCTGCAAATGATATTTGTCACAAGAGTAGAGGTGAGCGCTATCTTGATGAGTCAGTGCAGCTCGAGGTCGAGGTAAAATTGCAGGCAGGCGATGCTGGTGCCAGGGGTCGGAGGGGCCAGGCAGAGACCGCTAAGAGGATCCGTCAGTGGCAGGGATCACAAGGCACTCAAATTGGCGGTGAGCTCAGCCCAGGGCCATGGGGGAGTGCCGGGGGGGAAGCAGGGGCGGTAAGGGAGCAGCGGTCCCAGTTAAAGTAATCCCCGGCTCCTCACCTGCATCCGCCGAGACCAGTAAGCCCCATCACCCCCGCGGCCACAGCACACCCAGCGGGGCACAACAAACCGCCAGGAGCCGCCCAGGAGCGCTGGGGACGAGCGGGGGCCAGCGACCAGCCAGACCCCAGGCGCGGCAGCTGGGCCGGCGCCACTCCGCGCCGCCACCGAGGTAAGCCCACAGAGATGGCGCGCAGCAGTTGGCCAGCGTCCACCCGGCCCCCAGCCGGCGCACGGCCCAAGACGCAGGCCGCGAGCGTCCGGATCTTCAGGCGGCCCACGGGAGCCGCCGCTTGGTGCAGAGGGACAGGCCAGCAGCAGCTCGGCGTCACGGGCGTAGGCGGTCGGGCCAGCACACGACCCCAGATGAAAGCGGAGGCAGGAGCGGGCGACCCGCCGCCGAGCGGCCCCCAGCAGTGTAGTTCGGGGCCGCCAGTGGCCCAGGGTCTCGGACGCCGGCCCCGCGGCGGTGCAGCGCCGCTCGCGGGTGGTCCGGGTAGGCGACGGCCGAGGCGCCGATACCGGGAGGGCAGGTCCGCAGTCTCTGTGTGGAGGAGCAGGCAGGCGTCCCAAGCACGATGGTGAGGCGGCCCCGGCAGGATGAAGGGGTGGAACGCCACGTAACTCCCGGACTCAGAAGCCGGCTGGCCGCAGAGGCCCCACAAACATGCCGTATCTCGGCATCGGAGGACCAATTCACGCTCAAAACACACTGACACGTAGCCCCAGATGTCAGGGAGGCAAAGGAGCAGGAATAAGGGCATGTAAGAGTCGCCAACCGCAGATGTATACGGATAGGAAGCGGCCGTACACGGAGCTATCAGGCTAGGCAGCCATCTTGACGGCTGCTCAACAGCGCCCCCCTCACAACAATGTTTTAGCTGCCACTTCATTGGCTTTAATACCATTCATAAAACTGTATGAGAGTTTACATGAAGCAATTCAGAATAATGAAGGAATATTGGGCAACCTTAACGAGAAAATAACTAAAATGGAATCCCGCCTGTCAGAACAGCAATCACGACAAAAAGAAGAAAAACGCCAGTTAGGTGAACAACCAAATAAGCAACTGGAGTTGCTTCTGAAAGACAGTGAAGAAAAAAAATAGTTGAATGGAGGAAATGGCCAGTCTTCTGAAACAAATGGCCTCACATATATCTTTATGGACAACTTCTCCTGTGAAGGGGGTGCAAAGTGGATTACCTGCACCCACACAAGGTCTCTTAGATTCAAACAAGATGGACAAGTCAGATGGGAAAATTGTGCTTGACATTGTAACCAACGTCAATACATTCCTGCTAGACTAGAAAAAAATGATGAAATAACGAATGCTGTATCAGAGAGTAACAACTTGCTTGCAGGAAATGTGAGGGATAAAAGTAGTCCAATAACAGACGTGGTAGATAACATAGAGAAACATAACGAACTAAAAGACAAATTAGCAAGGCTTGGACCGGTTAATGGCATAAGTAAGGAAACACCATCCTGCTCTTTAGCAATTGAAATAGAGGCGATGACCACTAACGAGAAAACTACAGAAACTCAGTCTTCCTCTATAGAGAAAGCATCGTATGGGATATTCAGTGGGCAAGAAAAAAACCTCTTTTCCAACACCAATAAAGAAAAAACACAGGTTGCTGCCAACAGACAAGGAAAACAAAGACTAGAGAAAAGGAAGAATATTCAGGTTCCACCAAATCGAACGAGTAAAACAAGGACATTTATAAGAAATTTGACAACTCCAGTAAAACCTAAGTTATTTGAGAGAGAAAAACCCGTAGGAACAAAGAAAAATGATACAGAAAGGAAAGTTGGAAAAGAAGTGAGAAAAGGTGAAAATGGAGAGAGAAACCCCAAAAAAAGGATGAGAATTGATTCAGATATTAGCACAACCTCCTCAGTTGAACAACTTGAGGAACTATGCGATCTATCAACTTATCCTGATCAGAATGATGATGATTGCACAATAATGTCAGAGGATGAGCGGCTAGACAAGAATTCACATAGCCCAGGTACTTCAGCACAGACCCTAGGCAAGAAACAGCTAACAATGGAACTAGACAACAAAAAGAATGGAAAAGCTGTACAGTCAAGATCAGTAATTGATCAAGTTGAATTAGACAAAAGAATAAAAACTGCAAGTGAAGACCATAGAGACAAAACAAGGCCGGCCTTAAATCCAACCCAACCAAAAGTAAAAATTCAAAAATACACCAAAATAGCGGATAAAGAACATCGAGCCAAGCAAAACGTGCAAACTAGGAAGATAAGGGTTGAAAACATCTTGAATGACGATCCTTATGTCAACCTGAATCGTGGCAATATAATGCGACTGCTACATGCGGTACCAGTGTTACGTACCATTCGATCTGATGACATTCGAATTGTTGAATATGCTTCAGAAGATCGTGTTGACTGTGTGTTATTACATATCATCTCACAAGCAGTCTGCAAGATTCTGATGGCTGCTAAAGATGAGCTATTGTGTTTAGGGTTTGAGATTTCAGAACAGGAGACGATTGAAAATCAGATCGCAGAAGAGGGAATACATAACAACAGCAAAGTCATAACCCAGGAACAACGATGACAAGAACTTAGGAGCCATCTGAAAATGGTCTCCCAACCACAAGCTCGAAATAGAAACTCATTGTTTGAGACAAAGAAACACTAGCTAGGGAAATATATCCAAGATGAAACAGTATCCGTGATTTCCTGGAATACCAGAGGATTTAGTCATCTGTACAATGAATTCCCAGTAGACCTGACAGATAATTTTGCGATTTGTATGCAGGAAACCTGGATGCGTTCACCTCCAGTAAAAGATGGCAATAAAATAATGTTAAACCCAGCAGTGAAAAATACAAGAGGAAGACCGTATTCCGGGTTAATAACTATGGCGAAGTCAGGAACAAACTGGGAAGTAATTGAAGAATACAACCCTAACAGTTATGTACAAGGGACTTTACTGAAACAAATGAATGGACCTGAAAATAAAGAACAAACGATACTCTTGTTAAACGTTTATTGGAATCCAGCAAAAATCATTTGTTGCCGCAGTAACTTCGTTGATAGATAAAAATCACAGAATTTGCCCAGATTTATCGATCATAGTGTGCGGAGACCTGAACATTTCATGGTTCGATAAGAATAAGGAACTGATTGTGGCTAAAGCTACCAATGGATGTCTTGAAAGTTCTAGACGAACAAAATGGACTGACGAAATGGAAGCACGTGATTGCATGATGGTAAATGGAAATGTGAATGGCGATAGTCCTCCAAACTACACATGGCATAATTTGGGATATAATAAGACTCTTGATTATATTTGGACGTCGCAAAACGTGTTCATAAACATCAATAAGCTGTGCATCTTACCAACTACAAACAGTGACCATCATGCACTGGTAATGACATGGCCATTACACTGCAAACGCGAGGTCGAAATTAAAGGCCAAGCACTAGAGGTAAATGTTGGTCGAAACAGACTGCGAATAAATGAAAAACAAATTTGTGTATTGACCACGGCAATAGAGGAGCCAAACAGAGAAATCTACGATCCAACAGACTACGTGGCACTGCTTCCATCTTTAACAGTGGGGTTTGCCCATAAACAGAACATTGACACAGTACACAAACACAATTGGAGTATGACTCTAAGTAAACAAAAGAAGCAGCTAAAAAAAGGTCTAGCTAAACTAAAATCACGTCTATGCGTACAAAAGCATAGCCTGATAAAACGGAGGAAACAAAAATATCGTAATTGGCTCAAGAGTTTCTCTTATCAGAGAGACCAAGAGCGTGGAGAAGAGATGCTGGGTCTAATGAAACTAAATAACACAAGAGAAATATGGAATATTTTAAATAGAGCCTCCATTAATCAAGCTGCTTCTCTGGCAAATGGAGTAGCTGAAAGTGACTGGCTGCAACACTTTAACAAAGTGTTCTCTGGGGTTGAGATGACATCGAAGACAGGAAAACAACAATGTCATACTAACTGGGATACTAAGGAGGACAGTGAAGACATTTGCACCGCCATTGCGAAGCTGAAAAATTCAAGAGCGGCCGGCCCAGATGGCATCACTAATGTGATGCTGAAAAAACATAAACATGCGTGGTCTATATTTATCGAACGGTTGTTTTGGATAATAGCAGAAAGTCGAAAAGTACCAACATCTTGGACAACAGCAATAATAGTACCAATCTACAAGAAGGGCAATCGGGACGATCCTGCCAACTATCGACCGATTGCCCTTCTGGATACAATCGGCAAGGTATTCGTGACATTTTTGCAAAAAAAACGAACAGCCTGGGCGCTAACAACGGCAAAATTGGATAAAAGACAAACAGGATTCACCAAGGGAGTTGGTACATACATCAATCTAGCCCTGGTGAACCTATTGAAGTTAGAAGCCTTACAGAAGAAGGACAATTTATTTGTAGTCTTTATTGACATGCAACAGGCTTTTGATACTATAAACCGAGGAAAACTATGGCTGAAATTGGAAAAACTGAAATGTCCTGAGACCTTGCTGCAACCAATAAAAGCACTGCATGAAAAAACATCAATTAGAATTAGACTAAACGAAAGAGATGTCTTGTCAAAAGAAATCCTTACCAGTAAAGGGGTTAAGCAAGGATGTCCATTGGCTGCCACTCTGTTTAAGCTATACATAGCCGACATTCAACTTGATTTAGCAACTGTGAAATACTTTCCACCGAAAGTCAATGGGCAACAAATAAGCTATGCAATGTATGCTGATGACTTGCTATTGTTTGATCGGACCCAGATAGGTCTACAGCGGCTACTGGCGAAAGTAGAAAGTTATATGGCAGAAAATGATCTATTAATAAATGTGAAAAAAACAAAAATTATGAAATTTGGACACGCAACAGGTTCAAAAAACAAAAACTTCAAGTGGGAAGTATATGAAGAACACCTTGAAGAAGTCACAGAAATTCGCTATCTGGGAATAACAGTGAATACCTCAATATGTGAACGGAGTTGGGTAGAAGACATTTATCGCCGAACTCGAGGTCTCTCTTTACAAGGTGCAAGAATTCAGACGCTTTATGGAAAATTCTCTTTAATACCAATACCAACATTTTACGTGCAGAAAGTAATTCCAGCAATTACATTCGGGACAGAATCAGGATGGAACATCGACCAAAAGATATGGCCACAATTGGAAGGCCTCTTCTGGAGGCGAGCCCTGAGACTACCCAAATATCTATCAATGACAATACTACGTCATGAATTAGCTCTGGAAAGCTTACACGGAACAGTGATATGGAAATCCATGTCATTATTTAGAAAGATGGTGATCTCAAATCCTGAACCGGCGTTCCAAATACTGGCACCAAACAGTGATCAACCGCATAAAGGCTTACTCCTGGAATGGTCGGAAAAAGTGAAAGCCATCATGCGAATTGCCGAGATTACGTTAGAAACGTTGGTAGACCGCCCTCAAATTGCACGAAAAAAGCTGAAAGAGTGGCTTTGGATTGAAAATCTTGATAACTATGGAAACATGCCCACAGCTCTGGGATTAACGACGAATAAAGTCGACAACATGCCAAAATACCTTCAACAATTTCCTTCACGGCATCACAGAGACAGTTTTCTTCGTCTTCGAACAAACATATACAAATCAAAACATATGATGGCAATGCGTCACTTGGCCAACGTAACAGAAAATAGCTGCAGACATTGTACATTGTAACCAGAGACAACAAAACATTGAGTAACTGAATGTGTGGCATTAATAGAGGCAAGAAGGGTACATTTGAGTAAATTTCAGCCTGAAACAGACACAATGGCTGAGTTTTGGTCTCGCATTTTGGGTGGAATCTCGGTTCACTTAACTTGTTCGGTAATTAATTTCCTAGACAAAGTCACAAAATGAAGAACAAGGAATTAGGAATGATGGTTCAAAGACAGCAGTAAGAAACGTGAATGAAAGTAATGAAACAAAAAAAATTGTAATAAAAGTTTGTGTCATGATCTCTGCTTCCAAAAGGTCAGGGTTTCCCCAACTCCCTTGGAAGCAGATCCATAACCCAGGTTCCGAGTGCCAACCAGTCCCAATTGGGACCTTTTGGACCCAGTCCTGGCGCCAGTGGCACCAGGCTCATAAATATGCCCAGTCCCAGCGCTGGAAGCGCCGGGCTCATAATGCTTGGGTGGACTTACCTGCAGCAGACCATGCTGCTTACTTGCCTGCCAGTTGAGCCTCTGATCCCCTTCTGTTTGGAACTACTTTTCCTGTTGGGTGGGGCTGGAGCCACTCCCTAGATTCAGAACACTGGAACTCTTCTGGAAAGCAGGAACTCTTTTCTTACCTAGGCGTCGCTGTGGAAGGAGACACCGAAGCACTACAGGAGGCTATTTAAACCACACCCAGTGGATGAATCTTGCTTTGCGTTATTCTGCAACCTCTGCAGCAGAACGCTCATCGTGTCTTCTGCATCCGGTCCTGGGCCTAAGGAAAAAGGCTTACCATCCTGAATCCAGTCTTCAGCAACACCTATAAAGACAAGAAAGAACAGGTTAGCATTCCGGCATCTGAAAGGCAAAGGCTTACCTACTCTTCGTGCGCTCCGGAGGTCTTCACACTGCATTCCGGCATCTGAAAGACAAAAGCTTACCAACTCTTTGCACGCTCCGGAGGCCTTCGGCGCTGCATCCCGCATCTGAAAGACAAAACAAGGTGCGTTTAAAGACATTGGGGAACTTTAATACTCACGTGCCATTACTCCTTTCCACATCTAATCCAGTGGGTATTCCGGCACCCTGCAGCCGCTCCGAACTCGTACCTGCTAAATAAAAAGACAGTTAGAGCGCATCGTGAAGCAGGCAACAAGCGCTTACTTACGTGCTTCCAGGCGCTTCTATTCATCACACGGGCTCCATCTTCAACTCACTTCAGCCCGTCATCCGCCATCGCCGGAACCCTGCAAAACAAGAGACATCATTACTAAAGACTTTAAAGACATTTGAATGACTCGAAACTTACCGTTCGTGCAGTAAACGACGGACAGCAGTCCTCTGAAGTCAAGAGGCCTGCGCTACCTATCCAGTGAAGAAACTGGTTACAGCACCCTGCCCCGAGGCAGATGGAGAGCTTGGCATTCACTTACCTAAGGTGAGAGCGTTAACCTTTGGGGGTCTACAGGAGAGGAGAAGAGGAAAGAGATAGGGACACCCCAATAACCCCAGTTCATTAACCCCATATTTTCTATCTGCAGACATCTTACTCTACACGTCAGGCATACAGTGCACAGAGGTCCAGCCCAAGAGCCAACCGGGTGCTACACATCACCTTTGGAGATACGGTAGTCGCCCAGTCAAGACCGGCGCCTCTGCGAGAATCAGGTGAGCGTTACAGAACGCAAAGCCCACTGCAAAACTCTCGCCCAGGCGCTATGGAAACCTCGGATACTGACCCCTTAGCCCGGTTACTTGGGGAACTAAGGGCAGAAGTGCATGCAGCTCGTCAGGAAACGAATGCTCTAAGAAAGGAACTAATTATTTCCAAGGAGAGAACAGACAATCTTGCTAGACAAGTGCTACAGTCACAAGCCGGACAGACCCCGTTACCCGCATCAGGGGCAAATCTTCCTTCAACATCCTCTATGAATCCAGTGCAGATCAACCTACCTGGGAATGTACCTCTGGCTCCGCCCGAACGATTTTCTGGTGACCCAAAGAGGTTTGCAGTATTTATCAATCAGTGCCGGTTGCACTTCTTATGCCGGCCAGCAGCCTTTCCAACTGATCAAGCAAAAGTAGCTTTTGTACTTTCGTACCTTAGTGGCAATGCGGCAGACTGGTCGATCCCTCTAGTTAATCAAGATGATCCGGTTCTCCATGATTTTCAAGCCTTTCAGCTTAGTATGGAAAAACTGTTCGCAAGACATTCACAGGGGCAGGCCTTGGACAATGAGCTTCTTTCGTTGCGACAGGGTAATCAAGACCTTTTGGCTTATATTGCATCTTTCAATAGACTAATAGTGGAAACTCAATGGCCTGAGGACAAAAGGATTACGCTGTTTTATAGAGGTCTACGTGGAGAGCTCAAAGACGTTTTAGCCCAAGTAGTGAATCCCCCACAAGACTGTTCGGATTATATAGACTTGGTCGTTCAAATAGATCACAGGCTGCAGAACAGGAAGGCCGATCGTTCCAAGTTTGATGTTCGAGTATTTTCCAAACCGCCAACTCCTTCCAAAGGAGTAGACCCATGCAAATAGGGGGTCTGAAAGGTCCTCTAACACAAAGGGAGCGGGAAAGGAGGAAACAGTTGCAATTATGCCTATATTGCGGAAACTCAGGGCACTTTCTTCGAGACTGTCCGGTGAAACCTGCCAAGAAGGCAGTAGGAGCTGCAGTTACCAAAGTTACAAACTCTGAGCAGGGAAACAACCTCGCCCGACAAGAATCGAGGTCCTCTTGCCGAGCGTGAAAACCAGTTCCGTGACCTCGCATTTCGTGATACCTATGGTCCTCATTAGCCCTGATAACCCGGATCGATTACATGCAATTGAAGCTTACGTCGACAGCGGTGCCATCGGCAATTATGTGGATCATGAAATGGTTTTGAGGATGAATCTAACTCTTTGTCCCAAGGCTGTAAAGGACGTCATTACTACGGTGGATGGTACGGAGATAGCCTCCGGGCCAGTAACGCATACCACTCAAGAGGTGACGCTAGTAAGTCAAGATGGACACCATGAGAAGATCGTGTTCGATGTGATCAAGGCCCCTCAGTTTCAGATTATTCTAGGAATACCTTGGTTAGAGAAACACAATCCTCTGATCGATTTGCGAGCAAGAACGGTCCAGTTTCCAGAATGTGTCTCTACTTGTCACCCTCCACCTGGTGTTGCACTGGCCGCAATTTCTTCAGAGACTCCCCAGTTACCTCCCGAATACCTAGAATACCAAGATGTTTTCCGGAAGGATCAGGCTAACTCTCTACCTCCTCATAGGTCTTATGACTGCCAGATAGACCTGATACCTGGATCTTCTACTCCTTGTAGTAGAATTTATGCCCTCACCGAGCCTGAGAACCTTCACCTTCGACAATACCTGGATCAATACCTGGCAAATGGGTTTATTCGTCCTTCCAAGTCCCCTGCTTCTTCAGCTTTGTTCTTCGTTCCAAAAAAGGAAGGAGACCTTAGAACTTGTATCGATTATCGCTCCCTGAACCAGATCACCGTTAAGAATAGATATCCGTTACCTTTGATCCCTGAACTCCTGGACCAAGTCAGAAAAGCATGCATATATACAAAGCTGGATCTTAGAGGAGCTTACCACTTGGTACGAGTAAAAGAGGGCGATGAATGGAAGACGGCCTTCCGCACCAAGTATGGGCTATTTGAATATCAGGTCATGCCCTTCGGACTTTGCAATGCCCCGGCCGCCTTTCAATATTTTATGAACGATGTCCTCAGAGAGCTCAAAGATGTATGTGTTGTTGTTTACATTGACGACATCCTCGTTTATTCTTAATCGGAATCTGAACATCGGAAACACGTGAAAATGGTCCTCGAAAGATTGCGTCAACACAAACTTTTCACTAAGTTGGAAAAATGTGTTTTCAACGTGACTGAAGTTGAATTCTTGGGATTCATATTATCACCTGGCGGAGTGCGTATGGATTCAAAGAAGGTCGATGCAGTTCTCAAATGGCCATCACCATCCTCCGTAAAAGGTGTGCAAAGCATGTTAGGCTTCGCTAACTTTTACCGCAGGTTTATCCCCGAATTCTCTCGAATAGTCCAGCCCATCACTGCCTTGTTAAATAAAAACAAACGTTTTGAATGGTCTACCGAGGCGGAACAAGCTTTCCAGGATTTGAAGACTAAATTTATCTCTGCACCAATCTTAAAACACCCTCGCCCCGAACTCCCCTACATCGTGGAAACTGATGCTTCAAGCCTTGCCATGGGGGCAGTTCTATCACAAAAGGACCCGGTAACCAATCAGTTGCATCCCGTGGCATTTGGGTCCCGCAAATTCTCGCCTCCTGAAATCAATTACACGATTACTGACAAGGAACTTCTGGCTATCAAGTCTGCCTTTAAGGCTTGGCGGCATTACCTGCTGGGGGCCCGACACACCGTTACTGTGATTACGGATCACCGAAACCTGCAATATTTGAAAACCGCAAAAGCCCAATCCTCTAGACAACTCCGTTGGGCATTATTCTTTGCCGAGTTTGACTTCATAATTACCTATCGACCTGGTACAAAGAACGGTAAAGCTGATGCCCTTTCTCGGATGGGAGTGGAAGAACACTTGATCAACCCCAAACCTGTACCAATCATTCCCGAACAAAGAATTCTGGGTGTAATCGCCACCGAATCCATAGAGGAAGTTAAGGATAAAGCCAGGCAACTTGTAACTCCAGCAGACATACAGAATTGGCATCTGCAGGGAAAGGACTTTGCAGTAAAGGACAACTTATTGTATTTCCAAGAACGATTATACCTACCCAGCACAGATTTACAGAAAAAAGTAATCTCTTGTTATCACGACTCTTTAATGGAAGGTCATCCCGGTATGGCCAAGACCTCAGAAAAGATCAAGCGCTACTTCTGGTGGCCGTCTTGGAAGAAAGATATCAGAGACTTTATAATGTCCTGTGGAGTATGCGCCCAAAACAAGAGTCAAAAGGAAAAACCAGCAGGCCTCTTATGCCCTATTGACATCCCACCTCGCCCTTGGCATACGCTTTCTATGGACTTCATCACCGATCTACCTCCATGCTCCGAATACAATACGATTCTAGTAATCGTGGACTTATTCTCCAAGATGGCGCATTTCATTCCGCTCAAAGGCTTGCCAACAGCAGCAACTCTGGCCCGAGAATTTCTCGAAAACATCGTCCGACTGCATGGTTTTCCTTCGGTTCTAATTTCGGATCGAGGTAGTCAATTTATTTCTCATTTTTGGCGAAGTTGCTGTCGGTCGGCTCAAATTGATGTGAGGCTATCGACCAGTCACCACCCTCAGACCGACGGACAAACCGAGAGGACCAATCAAACTCTGGAACAGTATTTACGCTGCATGCTGCAACAAACTGAAAAAACTTGGAAAGATATCCTTTGGATAGCCGAATATGCCTACAATAACTCTGTCCATTCGGGAACTGGGAAAACCCCGTTTTTTCTTTTGTACGGCAGTCACCCTCGAACCTCAGAGTTGGATCCCCTCCAAGATCTTGAAACACCAGCAGTAGACTACCTGCATTCTACAATCACCCAAGCCTTTAAGGAAGCTGTTTCTCACCTTCAAAGGGCTAAAGAACAATACAAGAAAGGAGCAGATCAACATCGGAAGGAAGCCCCTCACTATCAAGTAGGGGATCAAGTCTGGTTATCCACCAAATATCTATCTCTAAAAGGGCCACGCACATTCAACCCAAGATACCTTGGTCCCTATTCCATCACTACCATAGTAAACCCAGTAGCGGTCAAGTTGGACTTGCCCCCGCACATGAAGATACATCCGGTCTTCCACGTCTCTCTATTAAAACCCGTGCAACCTCAAACCCGACTAACCAAATCTCCAAAACCTATCCTAGTTGATGGAGAACTTGAGTTTGAAGTTAAAGCATTCTGGACTCCAAGATCTCCAAATCTAAACTATTCTACCTAATTGACTGGAAAGGCTACGGCCCCCAAGAGAGATCCTGGGAACCTGCTGAATATGTCCACGCTCCTCGCCTAATCAAAAGATTTCACCAAACATTTCCTGACAAGCCAAAACCCCCGGAGAAGCCCGGTTTGGGAGGGGCCTTGAGGGGGGGTACTGTCATGATCTCTGCTTCCAAAAGGTCAGGGTTTCCCCAACTCCCTTGGAAGCAGATCCATAACCCAGGTTCCGAGTGCCAACCAGTCCCAATTGGGACCTTTTGGACCCAGTCCTGGCGCCAGTGACACCAGCCTCATCAATATGCCCAGTCCCAGCGCTGGAAGCGCCGGGCTCATAATGCTTGGGTGGACTTACCTGCAGCAGACCATGCTGCTTACTTGCCTGCCAGTTGAGCCTCTGATCCCCTTCTGTTTGGAACTACTTTTCCTGTTGGGTGGGGCTGGAGCCACTCCCTAGATTCAGAACACTGGAACTCTTCTGGAAAGCAGGAACTCTTTTCTTACCTAGGCATGGCTGTGGAAGGAGACACCGAAGCACTACAGGAGGCTATTTAAACCACACCCAGTGGATGAATCTTGCTTTGCGTTATTCTGCAACCTCTGCAGCAGAACGCTCATCGTGTCTTCTGCATCCGGTCCTGGGCCTAAGAAAAAGGCTTACCATCCTGAATCCAGTCTTCAGCAACACCTATAAAGACAAGAAAGAACAGGTTAGCATTCCGGCATCTGAAAGGCAAAGGCTTACCATCCTGAATCCAGTCTTCAGCAACACCTATAAAGACAAGAAAGAACAGGTTAGCATTCCGGCATCTGAAAGGCAAAGGCTTACCTACTCTTCGTGCGCTCCGGAGGTCTTCACACTGCATTCCGGCATCTGAAAGACAAAAGCTTACCAACTCTTTGCACGCTCCGGAGGCCTTCGGCGCTGCATCCCGCATCTGAAAGACAAAACAAGGTGCGTTTAAAGACATTGGGGAACTTTAATACTCACGTGCCATTACTCCTTTCCACATCCAATCCAGTGGGTATTCCGGCACCCTGCAGCCGCTCCGAACTCGTACCTGCAAAATAAAAAGACAGTTAGAGCGCATCGTGAAACAGGCAACAAGCGCTTACTTACGTGCTTCCAGGCGCTTCTATTCATCACACGGGCTCCATCTTCAACTCACTTCAGCCCGTCATCCGCCATCGCCGGAACCCTGCAAAACAAGAGACATCATTACTAAAGACTTTAAAGACATTTGAATGACTCGAAACTTACCGTTCGTGCAGTAAACGACGGACAGCAGTCCTCTGAAGTCAAGAGGCCTGCGCTACCTATCCAGTGAAGAAACTGGTTACAGCACCCTGCCCCGAGGCAGATGGAGAGCTTGGCATTCACTTATCTAAGGTGAGAGCGTTAACCTTTGGGGGTCTACAGGAGAGGAGACGAGGAAAGAGATAGGGACACCCCAATAACCCCAGTTCTTTAACCCCATATTTTCTATCTGCAGACATCTTACTCTACACGTCAGGCATACAGTGCACAGAGGTCCAGCCCAAGAGCCAACCGGGTGCTACACATCACCTTTGGAGATACGGTAGTCGCCCAGTCAAGACCGGCGCCTCTGCAAGAATCAGGCGAGCGTTACAGTTTGAAATAAACTAGACGTTACAAAAAAAAAAAATGTGCCTAAAGTACTGGCCCAAAAGATTGCATTTCAGCATAGACGGTATGCAAGCTCGAACATTACTAGTTGTGTTAGCGCACAATGAGAACTTAGGGAGAGAACAATTGAGAACTGCCGGAAACTTTGGGGTGCTTCGTTAAATCTTGGCCTTTGCAAAACAAAGCAAAAAACGGGTGGTCAAGCCAATATACCAGGAAATGGAATTCAATTTTTTGAAAGTTCTCATATTGACTGTGTTGGCCATGCATACTCATGGAACCGATCCCGATTTTGTACGTAGGACACATACAATGCCACAAAACACTGCAAATGAGCCCTGTCCACCCAAAGCTGAAATTGTTGAACCCGATGACTTCCAGGTATAAAATGATTTGCAGCGGTGTATGTTCCCCAACGTTTGTACATTGTACATCAACAATGGAATGCTATTAAACTCGAATTTTAATGCTATAAAAAGTTCTAAGAAGTATTTGATTATGCAGATTTAATCCGGTTTATGAGTCATTAATTTATATCTTTTGCCTTCCATTAATTTATATTACTGGTCCTCGATCGATAAGACACATGTCTGTGGTTGCTATTGGTGATATATTTCACAATAGAATTGCCCTAGCACATCGGTGCTGCACTGCCCATTTGGGTTTATGAAGTATTGATAGGCAAATGGATATTTGTATATCAGTCTTTGTCCCGCCCACATGTGCAGTCCAGCACCGAAATGCTATGGGAATTCCCTTCTGAACAAGAGTACTTACAGCAACCCCATACAGTGTTTCAGCCTTGCTGGGCCTCAACAGCATGGTGGAGCTGTGCCTCTCTGAGCACAGTGAGCATGGAGTCCACATCTGGTTCCCCCAGGGAACTCGGGGGCACCAACCCCAAGTTCGTTTCAAATATTCTGTTATAATGCCATCTATCTGTTCCATTTTTCCATCAGCTTCTGCATCCCATTGGGAGCTATACATACTCCACAGCGCTAACCTCTCAAGCAGATCGTAGTCTCAAATACCGCCAGATGTTTTCTGTGTATTTCCAATGTTTGTGGTTTATGTTCGTTTTTAGGTTTCATCCGGTGCAGAATTACAGGGTAAATGGATACATATGAATAAAGAACCGCTACTAAAATATATTTATTAATTTATAAATAATTTGCATTCAGCCCACAAGGCTTTACATATAACATGTGATACAATTTAAGATATATCTTCCACCTTTAATTCATATATAATAAGACAAAATAAAAACAAACAGGATAAAACTAATCACTTAAAATTCTTATTTAAAAAATAGAATTCCATATGACCATTTTTCAAAAATGGAAAAAATTACATCATAAAATCTCATCATATGATAAATCAAATTCTCATTGTTACCCATTAACAGATTTTCCCAGATTTTGCTTATACTATCTACATACTTGGAGTTATCATAAGCATACAGATGTTTTGAGTCTCAAAGACAGATTCTCACAATAACAAAGATGATGTTTAGCTGTCTCAATTATGTTCACGTCACATAGTCTATGGTATTTCTCTATCTGAGGAATACCAACTTTTGGACCTAAAACTTCTAAAACATCACACATGTTAAATTTAAACAATAGATACCTCTGTTTGGCTGTCAGGATACGCCATCTGATATGCTGGTTTAGCTAGACTTATAGACCAGAATTCAAGATACAGCCCACTATTGACTTTAGTAGATATGTTAAAGCATACTTTGTTCTCTATCAAGACTATATATACATTTTTTCAAAACAATTTCATTTTATTGATAGAATATAGTGGATAGATTTCGCTAAAGTCTAATGACCATTTAACAAATGTTTTTTCCAATGCGTAAAACAGGGTCATATCCTGTTTGTTCTTCATCTTGGCATATTGAGATATTGTTTCCACAGCAAAAGTATCATTATTTAGTTGTGACAATTTTGCATATAAAATCGCTATCATATATTGGATTTTGATGTTTACATTATTTATGTTGCATTCCATTAATACATATTCTCGGGGAAGACATTTAGGCATTCGAAAACATCTTCAGCATTTTTACCTCAAATCTCTGAAGCTCACTAACAAAGTGACTCCCCCAAATCTCTGTCCCATATAGTAAACATGACACTATTTTTGCAGTATACAACATAACAGTATTTATTGACAAATTCCCTTTCATACCAATAAAACTGCTTAAAGCTAGCGTAGCTATCATGCGTTTTCTCTTGGTAGCATGTCAATGAACTTTCCATCTAAGTCTAAAATAAATTTCTATTATGTTTTCTACACAGCTATATTTTGCCATTCTGCGAATGCCATAGTTTCCAGATACTAACAGATGGAATTTTCAGCCAGCAGTGGCAGATACGCCTAAACTGAGCGATTTCCATTACGCTTATGTGGGACGATCGCTTGGGAACGATATGCCCTTTGGCAGTACCAGCAACAAGGAGCAACCTGTCATCGTTTATGGAGGTCTAGCAAGAAGCTGATGCTGATGCCGAAGCCTTGCAATTCAAGGTGCGTTGAATGCGCATCTTCTCCCGAAAGGAACACTGTGTGCGTCATGATAAAGTTTTGATGCTCTAACCCAAGGACATTCAAGAACTGGTGCTTCATCAAAATTAGCGGATCATGGTTGTTCTCAGAGTGCTTTTGTGAAATAAAAGCACATTATAAATTGCAGAGTATTCAGGTTTCCTTTAAAAATAGTGTTTTCTATTCCGATTTGGGACGCACTGTGCTGTGAGAGGATGTGTGTGTTGATATTCCGGGTGCTGCGTCAACTGATGTTAGAAGTAGGTGATGACAGGGTGCGTTTGGCTACGCTGCCTACTAACGTCACGAAAATAGGCAGAGAATATCTTTAGGAATAGTGATGTCAGCTTCAGGGGCGGGTGATATGATTTAGTGCCGCAGGGGCACTTGAATTTAGGGCGATGGATAAACGGTTAAGATTAGTACAAGATGGGCACGCCCCACCCTTGATTTTGCATGTGTAAAAATGCAGAAAACTACGGTAAGGTGCATAGGAAATGTTTTTATGATCGATCAGTTTGCTTAAAACCACATGCCCGAACGCTCGGGACAATAACATTTTTGAGTGCACTATTCCTTTAATAACCGGATGGTGTATGATGAAGCGTAAGTATAGCTTTTTGTGTAGGTTTGAACACACAATGCTTTGACTATGTAGTGACGAAAGGTGGAATCATGGCATCTGATGCTGTAGCAAAGTTAAGGAGCGAGGATAAAAGAGCTAGATCTTGAGTAGAATTTTGCCATGACATGGAATTACAGATATTGAATGGTGCTGTTAAGTGGATGTGTCCCCAGGAAAAACATGGAGACAAGGTAAACTGAGCTCTACTATCGATTACATATCTGCATCTGGTGTTGTGCATGACATGGTTGAGAGATTAGATGCAAGTTTGAACGATTATAAAAATCATGCTATTTTTACCGTACATCTGTGAATAGTTCCTCATTATGCTAAGCCCAGAGAGAAGGTCGGTGAAAGGTACACTGAACAGAATGGGATGGACTGACCAAAACCTTAAGGGGATTTCAAATTATATGTCTAGTAAAAGAAGAGTTTAAAAATGTTACCACCCCAAATCAGATTACAGAGTGGATTTTGAGTATTACAGACCAGCTTTTGTGCTCCTGAATTCCAATAGGACGGGGGTAAAGTAAGGTTGTGTGCTTGCCCCCTCCTATTTATGTTGTTCTTGGCAGATATTGGGAAATCCATTGAAGGGGCGAAGAACTTTCCACCTAAATTAGGATCGTGGTGAGTCCCGTGGCTCGCCTTTGCTGATGACCAAGTGGTATTTTATCCAACCTATGGTGGGATATCCTGTGGTGCTCAAGCAAGAGTATGCTAATGAGAATGGTCTGACTGTAAACCTCAGCAAATCAAAATATATGTGTTTTGGTAAAACTAGGGAAATCAGGGAAAATATCTGGACTATTGAGGGGAAGTTGGGAAAAGTTCTGACAATATTGTTATCTGGGCTACGACATTACTACAGACAGGAAGGGAAGTTGTTTATTTACAAAAAGGAAAATATAAGCTACTTCCCCCACTGATGGCCATTAGAAACTTTGTGAAGAAAACAGCAGGGTACAGCCTGATTGATCTTATAAGAGTATATCACCAGAAACTGATTCCAGTTATAATTTACGCTTTAGAGGCCTCTTATAATAGTTGTGATGAATGGGCAGACAAAGATGAGGGCCTAATATGGGGTAGATTATGGGGCCTATCGAAGGCTACGCCAGTACAAGCTATTCGTCTTGAACTTGGCTTAACCTCAATAGCAAGTCTGATGAGGACAAATCAAGGCCGTCTTTATATTTAAATGTGTGCCCATAAGGTACCATTCAAGATTTTATTAAAACTGAACTGCTTAATAAAACATCTCGAAGCTTGGCTATATTTCGGGAAAGCAGATTTCAGTGGGTAGCTGAAAAATGGGACTGCATTTTAAATGTGCCCAGCTGAAGTCACTAGGCACCTTTGCTCTTACGTTTTTTTGATTAAAAAAAAAAACACAGCGATACATAATTCAATTTCCTTCCCACATTCTAAGAAGGACTTTCATGTTAATAAGAATGAATACGCTAAAAGTGTCGGAGAACATAGGTGCATGGGGGAGGATATCCCTGGATAAAAGGATTTGTAAATTTCGCCACAGGGTCAATTAAGTGCAAAGTGCCCATCATGGCCATGTCATCTTGCTCCACTATGGGCTATGGGGCCCACATATCGGGTGTATTAGAAAGCTCATGTAAATGACTTAAATACCATCAGAGACGAAGGGTTCTGGTTAAGATGCGTCTCAGGACAGAGTTTATCATTAACGTTGCGGTAACAAATGTATGGAAAGTAATAGAAACCAAATGAGTTTCCTCAATGTAATGCACTGATAGTTCAGGTTTGATTGGTTGCATTAATTGTTTGCACTATGTACTTGATGAATTCTATATAAGTATTCCTTTCCCTATTTTCAGGATATGAACATGATTTGCACTACCCGTTATGTGAATGTATTTTATATTTGATTTGATTGAAATGAATTGGAATTCATGCGTTTTATTTCTTATTTAATTGTATTTGATGAATTTTGTGTGTATAAAGTTAAATTTTGTAAATAAAACACACTAAATACATTTTTTGTAAGATATTTAAAAAGGACCCCCTGGTGCTTTTCACGAAAGGTGAGGTGCAAGAGAGTGTTTTTACACAGAGTTACTGTTTTAGAAAATGACTGCCACATGTGTGACTGAATTCAAACCAGTGAAATGTTTGAGAGCCCCCAGGAGGGCGATTATGTGCTCCAAGAGCACCTGGAGTCCATGCCATTGGCAGCGGTGCACAGTATAAATCAACATAACATAATGTCAGAAAAACATGTTTCAGCACTGTGGAGGATCAGAAGAAGGACAAAGACGCAGTAAATGTTTGTTGTTACTGTTAGGGGAGTTATCCTAAAGTCCACTTGAGGTAAGAAATCGCTAAACTATCCCTTGGCATACAGGTCCCCAACTCTTAGTATAAGTCTGTACTACCCAAAAGATCTTTGTAGAATGGCAGAGCAGCCAGGCTTATCATAGGAGGAAAGGAACAAGTTACTTACCTGTAACTGTTGTTCTCCAGCATGGGTCTGGCATGGATTCACATGCTCATGAATATTCCCCGTCGTCAGGCTGGGAATCCTCGGTAAAGAAAAAATCAGTATCAGTTTCGTTTCTGATCTGTCTTTCGTAGTAGTAACCAATCACTGACCTCTGCGTCATACTGACCACAGCCAATGACTGCCCTCTACCTAAGCCCCACCTCTGGCAGCCATCTTCAGATTTGGTAGTACGAGAAGTGGCAGTATGACCAAGTGAAGAGCCGCAGAGGGGTAGGCGGGAGGGTTTGCATGTGAATCCATGCCAGACCCATGCTGGAGAACAACAGTTACAGGTAAGTAACTTGTTCCTTCTCCAGCATGGGGTCTGGCATGGATTCACATGCTCATGAATATAAGAATACATAGCGGTACACACATGCACAACCACGGGGGGTGGTAAAAGGCTCAACATTAAGCAATACAAAAACTCAACATTAAGCATCTCTTACCTCACCAGGCTCACCTTAAGCGAACAGGTTGCGCAGCACTGCTTGGCCAACCCTGGACTCCTCCCTGGAATCCCGATCGACGCAGTAGAATCTCGTGAAGGTGTGCGTCGACCTCCACGTAGCAGCCCTGCAGATGTCCAGCAGGGGCACGCCAGATAAGAACGCCGTAGTAGCAGCGATCGCTCTGGTCGAATGGGCTCTCGGACGGTCTGGCAGCGGTCGGTTAGCCAACCGGTGACAGTGCATGATGCAGCCGGAGAGCCATCTGGAAATAGAAGACTTCAAGCCGTCCCTTGATTCACAGGTCTAAAGTTCACAAACAGCTGTGATGTCCTCCGGAAACTCTTTGTGCGGTCCACGTAGAACTTCAGCGCTCTAGCCACATCCAGCGAGTGCAAAGTCCTCTCGGCCGGCGACGAAGGAGACGGGAAGAAAACAGGTAACACCAAGGGCTCGTTAAGATGGAAGTCCGATGGCACCTTGGGCATAAAGGAGGGGTGCGTCCTAAGCACCACCCTCGAGGCATGGAAAGTCAAGTACGGTGCTTTGCAGGATAGGGCCTGGATCTCTCCCACTCGTCGTGCGGAGGTAATGGCCACCAGGAACGCAGTCTTCCACGACACAAACTTCATCGGTGCGGAGTGCATCGGCTCGAATGGGGGCCCCATGAGCCTGGTCAGCACCACGTTAAGTTCCCACGCCGGGGCCGGGGCCTTTACCGGCGGGAACGACCGGAACAGTCCTTTCATAAATTCTTTTACCAGTCGATGGGACCACAGGGACGTCCGTCCTGTGGTCCTGGTATATCTGAAGATCGCCGCCAGATGAATCTTAATGGAGGCATGGGCTAGCCCAGCCTTTGCCAGCGATAGCAGGTACGGCAGCACTTGAGGGGCCGTAATCTGTAGGGGGTTGATCTTCTGTGCTCGGCACCAGATAGAGAACCTCTTCCACTTATGACCGCAGCATTTGAGAGTCAAAGATGCCCTGGCCTTTGCAAGAACCTCTCTGCAATCGGCCGGTATATCGTAGCCTCCAAACTCTAGCACTGCAGGAGCCAAGCCTGCAGGTTCAGCGACGCCGGGTCGTGGTGGAAGATGGCGCCTCCTTCTCTGGAGAGAAGGTCCGCGTCCGCCGACAGCTTGATGGGAGGGGACGTTGACAAGTCCAGAAGGTCCGGGAACCAGATCTGCCTCGGCCACGTCAGTGCGACGAGGATCATCCTGCACCAGGACCTCTTGAGCTGGCTGATGAGTCGAAGCAGCAACGGCAACGGAGGGAACGCATACAGGTATAGGCCGTCCCAGGGGAACGAGAATGCATCGCCCATGCTTCTCGGCTGGAGAAACCTGCTGGCGAACCTCTTGCAATTCGAGTTTGTCGCTGTTGCGAACAGGTCGATTTGGGGTTTGCCCCACTGTCGGAAGAGTTGGTCCACCTGATCCTGGCGCAGTTCCCACTCGTGACACGCATGCAGCTCCCTGCTGAGCGAGTCGGCGATGGTGTTTCTTTCTCCTGCCAGGTGGAAGGGAACCAGGAACATCCCCTGGGCGACCGCCCAGTACCACAGATCCTGTGCCTCCTTGGATAGGGCTGGGGATCTGGTGCCTCCCTGCTTCCGTATGTAAAACATTGTCGTGGTGTTGTCCGTGAAGATCCGCACCACCTTGCCCTTGAGCGACGGGAGGAACGATTTGAGAGCCCAGAACACGGCTCAGAGTTCCAGGACGTTGATGTGCAGGAGCCTCTCCTTCGGGAGCCAGAGGCCTCTTGCGTGGAGATCTCCGGTGTGGGCGCCCCAGCCTTCCAGGGAGGCGTCCGTCGTCACAGTCTCCTGGTACGCTGGCATCTGAAAGTCCTTGCCTGCCGTGAGGTGCGCTCGAACGCCCCACCACTGAATCGCCCGCCGGAACCCCTCGTTGAGGGGGACCCTGTCTTCGAAGGTGCCCGTCGCCTGCATCCAACGGGTGTCGAGAAATTCTTGAAGAGGGCGCATCCGTAGCCTGCAGAGGCGCACAAGGAAGATGCAAGAGGACATCATCCCCAGGAGGGACTTGCTGGACCTCACCCTGGCCACGTCCGTGGCTAGCAGGCGCTGCACTTTGCCTAGAATGGTGTTCGTCCGTTCTTCCGACGGGGCCGCCAGACGCCTCACTGTATCGAGCTTCGCTCCCAGAAACAGGGCCACCGGCAACGGCACCAGGTGGGACTTTGGGTAGTTTATGGCGAATCCCAGATCTGTGAGTAGCTGGACGGTCCTCGCAGTGTGTTCGACTGCGAGTTCTCTCGTCCTTGAGCGGATGAGCCAGTCGTCCAGGTAGGGGTAGACGTGAATCCCCTGCAGGCGCAGCCGCGCCGCCACTAGTGCTAGGCACTTGGTAAAGACCCTGGGGGCCGACTTCAGTCCGAACGGCAGTGCTCTGAATTGGTAGTGGCGTCCCTGGACTACGAACCTGAGGAACTTTCGGTGACTTTTGAGGATGGGAACGTGGAAGTATGCATCCTCCAGGTCCAACGACGATAGAAAGTCGCCCTCCTCCAGCTGCCCCAGTACGTGCTGGAGGGTGACCATCCTCAACTTTTGTGATCTGATGTATTTGTTCAAACGACGAAGGTCCAGGATGGGGCGCCAGCCGCCCGTCTTCTTCCTGACGAGGAAGTACCTTGAGTACACCCCGGAGCCTCTTCGGGACCAGCTTGATGGCGCCTTTCCTGAGCATCGCCCGTACTTCCAACAGAAGTTGCGGGACGTGACTTTCCTTCCTGGCCACAGGTGGAACGTGAGGGCACTTCTTCAGGAATTCGATAGAGTGTCCTCTTGCCAGGGTATCCAGCACCCAACGGTCAGTGGAGATGGACTTCCACACGCCGACGAAATTCGTCAGCCGGCCTCCCACCGGGGTGCTTCGGTGGGGGCCCGAGACCACGGCCGGTTCAGTCCTGCTTGGAGGTGGAGGCCTTGCCGCCCTGGCCACCTTGCCGACGGCGGCAAGGCGCTCCCTGCGTGCCGCGGCCCCTGTAGGCCTCCTGAGACGAGGAGCGTGCCGCCTGGCGGTAGGACGACGAGCCGCCGCTGGATCCCTTGGAGGCACCCTGTCTGCCTCCGGGGTTCCGAAATGGCTGTCGTTGCCGAAGGGCTCCTAGGGCATGGGCCGTCTCTGTGTCCGTTTTTATGGCTTGGAGGGATTCGTCCACCGCCTTCCCGAACAAGTTGCTGCCGTCGAACGGCATGTCCAACACCCTGGTCTGGACGTCCTGACGGAAGTCGGTTGCCCGGAGCCAACCCCGTCGTCGTAGGCAAACACCGTTGCCCAGCTGGCGGAACCCGGTATCGGCAATATCGGTTGCCACTGTTATGGCGTGGTCCGACGCCACCTCGCCCTCCTGCAGTATTTCCAGAGCCTCAGACCTCTTGTCGTCCGGCAGGAAGTCCAATATGGGGGCCAGCTTAAACCAGAGCTCCCTGTCGTAACGGGCCACAATCGCCAGGGCGTTGGCCGCTTTGATCGTCGTCGACGAAATGACCCGCCGCCCCATGGCGTCCAACTTCTTTCCCTCGCCGTCCGGCGGGGAATTCGACGTCGAGGCTCCTGACCCCGCCGCTTTCTTCTTTGCCGCCGCCGAGACGACCGAGTCTGGCGTTGGCTGGGCCCTGAGGCACAGGGGAGCGGTTTCGGGGACCCGGTACTTCTTCACGTACCGGTCCCGTTTGGCTGGTGCCGTGGAGGGGTTTTTGAGAACCCTCTTCCCAGATGTCATCGATTAGGGGCACCGCGATGACCGTCTTCCTCTTGGCCTCCCGGCGCTTTCTCTGCTTCTCCGGGCAGAGTTGAAACAATTCGGACGCCCTGGCGATCATGGCGTGGAATGAGCCAATCTCGTCGGGCGGAGAGGCCCGTGCGACGGGAGACGGGAGACCCGTTCCGTCGTCGTCGCCCTCAGACCCCGTCGTCGATCCCAACGCACCGTCATCTCCCGACTCGTGGGAGGATGAGGAGGGAACTGTAGGCCTTACGGGGGCGGGCGGAGGAGAGTGGGTCCTCCGTCGTTTGTTCTGAGGACTTCCCGACGGGCCGGGATGCGGGTCCTCTGGCCTGGGCCGTGGGAATCTCGTCCTTATCTCAGAGCATAAGGACTGGATGGCAGACAAAATGGCCGCCGAGCCATCTTGAGGTCTAGGGTCCGGCTGTGCCGGAAGGGAAGGCGCTCTTCCTCACCCTCGTCGTCTTCCTCGGTTATGTCCCGAGGATCTTCCTGACGGGATCGAACCTTCTCGAATTGGACTTCGAGGTTCCCCACGGCCTCGGTCAGTTCCTCCTCCGAGGCTGACTCCGAGCTCGAGGAGGGCACCGTGCCCCCCCTCCCTTCTTCCATCATGGCGGCCACAACGATGGGTTGAAAAGAGGATTCCCTCTTTGGCGGCAGGGAAACTCTAGTCCCAGAGGCGGTCTCCGCTGGCGTTGTCTCTGCCGGCTTGGCCAGAGTCGCCGCGATAGCCTCGATAGAGGCCTTCGCCTGCTGGGTAGGGACCTTCACCACCTTAGGTGCGTCCCGGGCCTTCTCCTTCAGGGGAGGGGCAACGCCTCGCTCCCCCTCTTCCGAGATCGGACGGGGCTTCTCCCGAAGCTTACCCGGGGTCTCGGGCTTTCTCTTCCCCGAACCGGAGCGTTGGCTCGTGGTTGACGGTGCTGGGGAAGGTGCGCCCTGCCTGGCGACCGAAGAGCCCGACCTTTCGGCGCTCCCGGAGCCAGCGGACTCGCTGCGCTTGGCCTGGTGTTGGGCCCCCGTCACCGGGGAGTTCGCACAGGATTTAGAAGCCCGCTCGGACCCTTTCTTCTTCTCACCCGACGAGCCCTTCTCCAACCAGCTTGCGCGACGGGATCGACGGTGCCTCATGGTCCGCTCCGACAAGTTCTTGCAGAACTGGCAGTCCTTCTCTACATGAGTCTTGTCCCCATGAAGACAGTAGGAGGCATTGCGAATGTTCGTCTTCCTTAAACACATTCTGCAGCCCGCATCCAGGGCAGCTGCGAAACGGCTTGGGTCCAGGCGACAAACTCGCATCCTGGGCCATCTCAAAGTAGGCCGCAAATCTTCTGGAATCCTCCAAGAGTTGATTTGACGAAATCTTCACCCTTGAGGGGCGTAGGAAAATCCTGCAACGGGTAGCCGTTAACGGGAGTAGAAACGGTGGAGTTGAGGCTCGATTAACCGAAAAAAGTGAAAATTCACCTAAAAAGCGCGAAACAAGCAGTAAAAGCTCGAGAGCTAAGCACAAGGACTCCCAACACTTGAACGTGCGGTAAAAATCTGAAGATGGCTGCCAGAGGTAGGGCTTAGGTAGAGGGCAGTCATTGGCTGTGGTCAGTATGACGCAGAGGTCAGTGATTGGTTACTACTACGAAAGACAGATCAGAAACTAAACTGATACTGATTTTTTCTTTACCGAGGATTCCCAGCCTGACGACGGGGAATATTCATGAGCATGTGAATCCATGCCAGACCCCATGCTGGAGAAATGTGAGCTGTAGGTAAGTAGACTGAACCCAGTAAGTACACTGAACCCAGTAAGTACAATAGTCCAAAGAAGCACTTGCGCTTTAAATGTTATATTAAAAATAGACATGTATTATTATTTACACAAGGAAGGTGGATCAATACCTATTTCGCTAACTAACACACACAGGAATTCTTAATACTTTTCAAAGGTGATTACTTCAATGGTAGTTGTTCGCAGTTACAATTGTTACAGAGTTTTGACAGTACTACCGTGCACTCGCGTTACTTCACAGATTATACAGTAATTGTATTCAGTAGAAAATCCACAACATAAAATAAAGTCTTTAGGCAGGAAAAAGTTTGGTTGTACACACAGCAACAGGGCTTAATGTTCTAGAGACATGTTTCTGGGCTTCTTATGCTTTTAAAGTCCAATCCACAACTATACGAAAAAGTCTGTATAGGAGTAGAGGCAATGTCTTATGAAGTAGCAGAATAGCAAAAGTTCCACAGGATATTTTCAGTTTCTACGATAAGATTACTTGAATAGAACACAATTTAGGAGGACCCTGCGAAAGGACTCCCTAAAGGGACACAGGTTGTCAAGCTTGGGTCGGAGGTAGGGTGGACACCCTGCACACCTCTTCATGCACTCCAGTCACTCTGAAGAAACTTCTTCGGTTCAAGGTAAGTTATACCTCTCACACCACAGTACCTTAGGTTAGAAGAAATTATGTAGCTGGATTCTCCTCTCTGCAGCAGCGGCAGACCCAGTCTCCCGATTCCTTGGTCTGGTGACGAAAGGAAGGACTCTTAATGGGTTGTCCCAGCAGCATTCTCGAGAGAGGACCCTTGGCACGGATTTCTTCCATCTCCTTGGTCAGTCTGTGGTTTTGGGGCCTTTTTTCTCAGCACCAACAAAGGACCATATTTGCCCGGTCAATCTTCTTTGATTTCGAAGACCTGCACTCTGATGAGGGGAATTTGATGAGTCAAATTGTGCCTCTGGCAGGTCCAACTGGAGCTCACCAAAGTTCTGGACAGATTCGGCCTTGCAAAGACGTTGCACTGCAAATGGGTCGGAGGTCTCCTGGTATTCGCGGCTTGCAGCTCTGGAAAGGCATAGCACCTCGGGAGATGGCTCAATTTGTAGTTCATCTCAGGGCTGGTTGGTCCCATCAGCCAAAGGATAGGAGGAGTCCTCTTTGGAGCTCCTCTGTCCATTAGAAAACAGAGTCAGGATGGTCTGCAGGCGTCTCTGGTAGTCTTCTGCTTCGGTTCTTCTGTTCCTGTGGTTGACTTGCCTTTCACCTCTAGAACCTCACCTTTTATTCAGTTTTTCCCACACACTCAACATTTTCCAGAAAAGGTGTGGGTGGCCGTCCAATAAGGACAGCCAACCTGCTAGTGGGAACTGGTTCCATTCAGGCACTCTGGCAGACAAAGGGCAGAGGAGTGAATAACGTGTCCCCGACTTCCTGCCTGCCCAGACACACTGGAGCCTAGGTGGGGACACCCAAGGGTTCAAACCAACACACACACAAACACAAACACACACCCTCCCTCCCTACCTCTCCCAGAATGATAGAAGAAGGGCTAACAAAAGACAACTACAATAGTTGGTATAACACATCCACTACCACCAGCCATAACTATAGTTGTCTCTGTGACTAAAGAAATCACAGGAGCAGAGAGAAGGGGGATACTAGGTATCCCCTTAGCACTCCACATTAGATGGTGTGTGCTAATCTCTCATAGTATCAGGTTTTACGAAGGATATAAAGTATCCCTCTATCCTTAACAGCTGCAGTTAACAAGGATAAAGAAACAATCTTAAAGGAGAACTCAAAGGGTTCCCAGCACCACTGCATATAGGGTGCTGTGTGCTGCAAAAGAGATATTTTAAATGTTTTTATTTAATAAGTGCTTATGGCTGTAAACTTATCTATTTACACTACTCATATAAAACATACAAACTAACAATCACAGTATTAACAATTCTAACAGATTTTCCAAATTAAATACCATATAGCATATAAAACAGATGAAACCTTTAAAAAAATATTTGTTGCACTTTTTAAACAGGGATCACATCCAGTATTTTCTTTGCCCGCAACCAGATGCCATCACCAGCGCCTCTGCACCATATACTGTGGCCCAGAATTGGTCAGGGTGATACCACTGACATTTTGAGTAGCCTTTCTCATAAATGGATCTAAGGGCTATAAACTCCAAGAGTACCAAATTGTGATTGACAGAGACGCTTCTCCCAAGGTACATCCTTCCAGGAACCTGTGCACTCAAACTGGTAATATCCCCAATCGCAAGTACAATATCAATTGAATTAGTGCCGGAGTGTGCAACTTTGTCAAATAACTGCATGGAGATTCACAGAACATCCCTTGTTGTGTATGTGTAACGTAATTTTGCTTTTTATCCAATTCAGCCAGAGAAGTTATTCGATCCTACCGACTTTGGACCTACATTTTTCAAAAACAGAGCTACCTCTGATGTTAACGGGACTGACAGACCTATATCCGCACAATGACTGCAAACTGTGCTCTCCAAAACCCTATACCAAATGCGGTGCAAACAAAGCTTTGAGTGCTGAAGGGTCAGGGGCAGATGCAGACATATAGCAGCCCCATCAGCATTGATTTAAATCCATAGCTTACAAGCAGCCATTTTCCACAGGGACAACAGAGACTGCAAACCCAATTCCAACCGAATGACCTCCACGGGCACAGCTCCGGGGAGTCCCAATAATGAACGTAGAAGGTTAGCCTCCAATTTAGGTAGCCAAGAAACTGCCTTCTCAGGAAGAACATCAGAGCATACAGGATCCCCGGAATAATGTAAACCCTGTAAGCATTAACCATGGCCTCAATAGAACGTCCCCCATAGTTAACTATAACTCTTCTGATGGCTAACCATATCTGCCATGCGTTCAAATGAATTGCTTCAGTAAGATGCTTAAAAGACGGAGATGCCCTAATGGGAAGCCCAGGTATTTATATTCCTGGACGTGTTCTAACCGAGTATCTCCCATGCTCCACGAGAAAGATGAGCCCCACTATGCTTTTTTTACCAATTATTATTTTACTTTTGGTCAAATTGCTGCAGAGACCATTTTGATCAGCATACTGTTGCAGGACAGCCAACGAGCGCTGTAAGCCCATGGCAGTCCTGTCCAGAATAACTGTCATCTGCATATGTTAAACAGTAAATATCCTAACTACCAAAGCGAGGAGGGAAACTATGGGCCGTCTTCAACATCTCAGCTATATCTGCAACATAGAGATTAAATAAAAGAGGTGCCAAGACGCTCCCTTGCTTAAGCTCAATGTTTCTGGGCAGGGCTTTGGACATGACACCCGCTGGGACAATCTTACCCTGATAGAGGTGTCAATGTGCAGCATTTTGATAAAGTGAAGTAACATGGGCTTGATGCCCAAAGTTCCAGTTTTTCGCACAGTTTTTGCCTTATAACACTATCAAATGCTGCACAGTAATCAATGTAGCATAGATACAGTGTGGCTTCAGGATCTTCATAGATATCCGATATTAATGTGAAGAGTGCCCAGATTGAATGGGATGTATTATCCTTGTACCCCTCCGGCACCCGCTCCTCCTACTTACGTGGGGCGTTGCGGACATGCAGGGTCCCTTTTATTTTGTTATCTTATCCCGTGCTTACCTGAAAGGTAAGCGGCGGACACCCCATAACCACCGACCCCTGTTAGTGCACCCAAGGAGAGTCGGGGACATCCCTGCAATGCCCGGTCTGCTTGTGCGCAGTAATGGGGGTGGGAGGGTCGTGGTTTTCAGACCACGCTCAGGCGCAGTTTTAGTGGCGACATTATGGTACGATTCCCCTTTGGAAGGCCGCGCAGGAGGAGGCAGAGCCAAATAAAAAAAAACAATGAGTACCTGTCTAAATTAAATGGGGAAGTCAGCCAAGTCTCTTTCAAAAAGAATATTTGAACAGACATGTTCTCTCTTCCCTTCGGGTCATTAAGAAAAAGATTTAAAGCCCAGAGTACTCCATGACAAAGCATTAAAAAAGTAATCAATGTTAGCACCATTATCTGGTCATGGCAGAGCTTTCAATGCTTGTGTCCAGTTACCCGGCATCCTAAGAGGCTCTTGATTAGATCTCAGCATACTCATTGTGGTCTGAGTTAGTAAGCTCATATTTCTCAAACTGGAGGACTGACTTGTAACCAGATTTGGTTCCTCCACACTCATATACATTGGTGCTTCGTATTTAGCTGGAAGATAATGGGGTTGGAATACCGAAGCCTCTAATCCCAGAGCTTGGAACGCCATAGCATTTTTACAAATACATTCAACCACCACAGAAGAAACAAATGCTACTAGTGCCCACCAATGTTCCCTCTAAGGTGTGCGCATGTGCGCTTGCCCAGCTTCCTTCTGAGTGCCGCTCAGAAGAGTTTTGGCAGCGCACACAGACAATTCCCACCTTCTCAATAATTAATAAGGCACAATCCACAGCAGTTACCTGATATTTGTTTTTTCTCTTAATGAAGCTAAATTATCGTCGTAGTCATGATATTCAGTTCTACTACCCTATTTGCCGTATTAGCATAGTTGGTCGAAAAACATTTGACCTTTTACTTTTGACTGAACTTTTGAGATTTGTTTTGTTGAAATTTGGTCAAATTTAATTAAATATATATATGGGGTGGAGTAAGGGAATAGAGGGGGTTTTGAGGGGTCTTCCCCCCCCCCCTGTATTTTCAGCCAAAGAAAGAGCAAAGACAAATTCGGTCAAATGGGAAAAGGTCCAATATTTTCGATTAAGTAGACGCAAACCCTATTAGCCTTCCCATACTAGCAAGTATTACCTTAAAAACCTAAATACAGAATAAATCCTCAAGAGGTTAAAACAAATATGAAAAAAGTGGCTCCGTGAACAGAAGATCTAACAGAGATATGCCTGCAAACATTAACCAAACAACCCTCCCAAATATTGGATACTGACTGCAAGTAAAAAGGATACTTTATCCTTATTAAAAGATGTTCGCACCCCTTAAAATTCCTCTTGAGATCAGGCAGTAATATTATTAGAGTTCCTACCTATGCCACTGTTCTGCTGATCACTGATTTGTAAATATAAATGGAGATTTGTGGGTAAAATAAAGGGGAAGGCTCCTCTATGTTCATTATTTCCCATTTCTGTTGGGCACATTTTCCTGTTTTTATGGAGTAAAAATGGATGGTGTGTATGTCTCTTAGCTGTAAGACTGGTTTTGAGCAAGTGTCACAGCTCTGTTCCCAGGACAATGTAATGTGGATGGAAAAAAGAGGCACAAGAACTCTGATCATCATATTCTGTGGTGAAGTTATTCTGATGCAATTATCATCCTTACACAGATTATGAGAAGCATGTTCTTCTGGCTTTTAATTACTTAATTCAAATGGCAGTTTTCCTACCCTTTTACCATCTGTAAATATTGTATCTCATGCAAATTATTAGCCAACCACATCAGTTATAGGTGATACATTTTTTGCAATACAGATGAATGTTTTTTCCAGAAGCATAAAACACTTAATGCATTGTCTCTGATCAGTTTCGACAAATGAATAGCCACAACTAAAACTATTATACAAAGGAATCCGTGCTTTTTTTGTGCATGTTCATTTTGCTCTGTGCAGGAATACATTTGCTAGGTAGTGTGGCAGATCTTGAAGTCTTAGACTGGTTGATGAGCCCTCTTTATAATCACATATCAATTTTCTTGTTAGCCTACATCTTTGGGAAAAGTGCTCTAAGATACACCTTTTACACAGATTTGTAAAGAATTGCAGTGGTTGCAAAGGGGACATTCCCTTCAAAACTCTTTTTGCATATAACTCACTAACTGGGCATGCTCACAAAGTCGTTCACCTCGTTAGTCAGTTGCGCACATGGAAATTAATGTGTGCACGAAAGCCAACCATCTCCGCACTTTGAGAAAAATAATTAGAGGGAACATTGGTGCCCACTTAGTTCTACTATCATATGCAGGCAATTACAAACTTTCAATGTCTTTAGATGTAATAATGCATATTTCAGGAATCTGGTGAAATAAATCAAGCAGCCAGGAACCATTTAAAAATGGATTTGCTGCTGTGAGATTGATCTCAACAAAAGAAATGTACTTTAAACCAGTATACTAAGCTGTTTCTGTTGTATAATTAATTTTTTGAGTCACTGCCGAATATGAAGTAGCAGTAGGTAAAAGCCAAGAATCCCACTTGGAGCTAATGGCTTCCGCTGCTATACTGACTACTGTATGCAGTATTTGGGCAGAGAGACCTAAATTGCCAATAGGAGGCGCGTCTCTAAGCATAGCAGGCAACTGATTATTTAAAGTCTGAATAGAACTATAACAAACATTGGTGGCGGCACTAATAGGATATTCTACGTCCATTATACCAATGTTACTGGTTTTAGCCACTTCACAATGATGGCCACAGATTGGCTGCTTTTAATAGTCAAAGAAAGTATGTCCTGTGCGCCTGTGGACAAGAGTTTATTCATCAACCCACAATTGCCCACCGTTGAAGGCTGTAAAACAAAGGGACAAGGAACATACAGCCATTTATCCAGAGGTCCAATACCATGACTGAGGGGCTCTTGCTTATCATTAATACTTGGCAAAACTGCCATGAATTGTCTCCAGATTAACTTGGGTTCAACTGCTTCAGAGGACGACCCTGTGTCAGCTGTGTATCCAATAATGTATGTACTTTATGGTTACCAGACATTTGGTCGAAAAAAAAGGTCGACAGGACAAATGGTCGACACCATTTGGTCGAAAACCAAATGGTCGCATTTTTTTTTTTTTGTATTTTCACTTTTTTTGTGGGGGGGGTCCCCCTAACCCTCTTTTTTTTCTAAAAAAACAGTTTTTTCCCTAAACGAAAACCTAAAAAATATATATATAAATAAAAAAAAATTCAACCATTTGGCTTTCGACCAAATGGTGTCGACCATTTGTCCTGTCGACCTTTTTTTTCGACCAAATGTCCGGACACCGTACTTTATATGTCAAGGTTTGCTTCTGCCATCTTCTTAAGCGCCTTTGCGTGTGACCACCCCTCCCAAATCATCAGGCGGCATGTTGATTCAATGATTGGCATTTTTGGCATATCTAACTAAGGAAAAGCAGCAAAGACTTGATATACAAAAACCAATTGACTAATCTTCCAAGTGGGAGTTTGTGGAAAACCCAACCAACTGTGTGCGACTGATGTCAGTAAGCATTGCCGAAGTCAGGAGAGGCTGGAAATCAGCAAAACACAATCTGGCCAATATTGCAAACACCAGAAGGGTGCTAATGCAAGGGATGTAAACTCTGGAACTAAGTGCCCACATTATATACAACTTATGTTACAAGCTGAGATGCCCACACCTTGTCGAAACCCGGGAAGAGGTAGAAGGAGACCAGTCAGTCTTTGGTTGTTTGTGAAATGGGGAAACAAGAATGGCAAAAAAGGCTGTCGTCCTGGGAACACATATTCAGGAGGTGAGGAATAGCATTTACAGAAAAGTTTTGAAGAGCATCAATGTGAATGTTGTCTTCCCTGAAAAGGTGTTGAAAGTCTTGACAGTGTCATTTGCTGGATGCTGTGAAGCTGTTGCAACCTCTTTTCAGTTGACATGGACTATAAAAAGCACTTGTTGTGAAAAGGTGTTCAGGTAGGGGAGTACACCTGAATGGAAACCCTTTGGAGATTGCAGGCCTGGCAAGAAAGCAGGCCAAGTGGAAGTTGAAGAAGTGCTACAAGTTGTTCCTGACAGGGACATTGTATTCTGTAGTGGTACTGGAGAAAGAGCCAAACAAGGCTGTTGTAGAAATGTTATATTTCCTGGAATTGTTAAAGTGGCAAATCATACTGGCCAATATAAACATTGCTGTTATTGAAGAACTAAAAATCCAGTCAAAAAATAGAAGAATCTCATCATCTATGTGTTGAACTTTCTGTTGACAAGTTGAAGTTACATCAGACTATATTGGAACTCTTTTGGGAATCTGGATTTCCTTGTGTTCTTTTTTTAACTGTAAACCAGAATCACATTTAAAGCCTGGTAAAGGGGAGTTTGCCCATGTTGTGAAGAGAGACTTTGTTACTGCATGAACTCAAACATTATTGTTTTCAACTGCAATGCATTTCCTTGTTTATTTTTTGTATTTTTAAGTGTGAGGGACATATATCCGTTGTTAGAGTGTTCCCTTTAGTTTATTTTAGGCAGGGAAATCCTGGTCACGGTAGGGATAGTGAGGTGTTCATCCAACCTAATATTCAAATAAAATTACATTTGTTGAGAAAACATCACAACGTGGTCCGCCTCACATTTCTGACCCCTCACATCATCCACTTAAGTTCTGCAGTTCCAAAGGGGTTACTAATTCCCTTCTCCTTATTCTTCCTAGTCTCACTTCCCTTGTTCTATTCAATAGACCATATGCAAATAGTCCCTTGCCCTCCAGTGTATCAAGTTCTGCAGTTCTTTTAGGGGACTGGTATTTCCCTTGTCCTTATTCTTCCTGGTTATCAATAGCCTATTTAGGTTCCTCTTCTCCACATTGCAAGTTTCCTAAATCTCTGATACACTCTTCTCTCTTTTAAAGTAGCTCACTCGGCTTGCTGGCATTTCCATTTCCTGCTTTACCTTCCGAGTTCCGGGGCAACATCGGCAGTACCTGCAAGCTCTTGGATTCTCTTTCCTTCTCTGTGCCACTCCGGGGCTTGCTTTCCACAGAGTATCCTTCCTGGATGTGCCGTTCTTGTCTTTGGGATGTCAAGTGGCTGTGACTCAGACTGGGAGCTGCTTACACCCCTGGATGGTTTCGGTGCTGTTGTACGGACAGACTGCCCAGCACTCTGATTCCGTGGTCACGCCACCACTGCTCTTTCTCCTCCATCTTACTTGGCGTTCTTCTGCTCTTGTACGATGGTTGCTCAGCATTTCTGGTTCTGTGCTGGAGTGGCTCAGTCACATGTTGGCTCTGTGTTCTCCCAGGGTTCCACTTTCTTCTGCTCATTTACACACAGGGAGCTTTCCCTGCGTCTCTCGGGTCTTCGCTCTCTTTTCGGTGATCGGCCTCCTCGATGCTCTCGGCCTTCTCTCTCTCTCTCTCTCTCTCTCTCTCTCTCTCTCTCTCTCTCTCTCACTCGTTCGCTCACATCCCTTTTCAGCCTCCTCATTGCAGTCCATTGGAGACTTGGATTTAAAGGGATATGCTTTAATTTCTTGTTGTTCATAATATAACTTCACATTATCTTCATGAGTGTGCTAACAGTTTGTTATATTGCATAAGTCTATATAAGCCATCACTTGGAGGCCATCAGGGAGTTCCTCACAGTACTGGGACTACTTGTCCCCAAAGGGGGGAGCCTCCCCCAGTGAGGTCCCATTTGCCTTGACCCCTAGGAAAGGTTTTGCGAAGCAGGCTCACATCTGCAGCCTCACAGTGGGGGGGTCTCCCCATTGGGGAGAAGGGACAAATTCCCTTAATTTGTCACAGTACCAAAACAAAAGGTAGAGCTAGCCAATGGGTGGAACTTGCTAAAAGCTGAAATGATATAAATCAAGCAGCAGTGCATGTATATTATTTTCTGATAGAAGCATCAAGATGAAATAACTATGGCAGTCTAAGTCATAATAGAAAATAATAATAACAAGCTTTCATAGAGAGCTTCATGCCTATCCCTTCTTGCTTCTAAGAACTTTAATAATTGTTGTTATCTAATTTAATGGTACTTTATACACCTGTGACGGATGAATGGCTGAGCAGACACTTTTGGAATTTTAACCAGTGAGCGCAGGTCACCCACATATCCAAGGCAAAAGCTTAACTTGCTGAAGGAGTCCATTACGCAACACATAGCGAAGGGTCAGATGTCACCTAGTAAACTACATAATATTTTGTAAATATATAAAAACACAACACATGTTGGATGCTTTATAAAATGTAATGTATCCATCTATGCAGTCCTACGTAAAAACTCTCACATTCAATCTAACATAACAACTACCGTTTGATGTGGTGAGTTTACAGAAGAGATAGACTTAGCACATGGAAGAGGTTATGTTAGACATCATACCCAGTGGCAGACCAGAATTATTTTCTAACCCAAGATACTATCCATCTAAAACTCAGTACAGTGAATCTGCTCGGACAGCACCAATCATTACCCTCCAACTGTGCTTTTATTCGGGTAGAAGCATGCTTTGGTTTTCACTGTATGCAAAACAAATTTCAAACAGGAGCTTTTATGACATTATTGTTGAATTTAAAACGTACCTCGCTTCAAATCCCATATCTAGAAGTCGGTCAGCTTCATCGAGTACAAGGACATCAAGGGTTTTCACACGGCTTGGCAGGTCTAGTCCTTCGGACTTCCTTCTGAACATATCCACCAAACGGCCAGGCGTGGCAACCATAATATGACCGCTACAGAGAATAAAAGGAATTCCTTGTTCATTGATTTATTATTGGTTTAATTTTTGCGTAGGAAACAGGAATAAACAAGCATTTCAAATACACACTAAACATACATTCACAAAGTTTGAAGTTGGTGAATCCGTGTGCAAGGTGTATGCTTTGAGCAGTCTCTGCCAAATAATATTCTGTGTCCATGGAAGTTCAGAAAGTTATCAAAGTTGGCCTTTCCCTACTACAAAGCTTGCCTAGAAGGATGGTCTAGTAATGCTTTTTGTAATGTGTATCCTGTATATCTGTTTCAATTCGGCTCTGCTCTCTGGTTTAATTTATTACTGTAGGCAGCTGCAAGCCCTCTGAAAAACCTCATCCCACCAAGAGTATATTAGGAAATGAAGGGACCATTACGGGTTTGGAGGAATTAGTTGAAAATATATCTCAGAACTGAATTTTCATTACCACCGCTAGCAATAGCAGCGTCTCCCCCTAATTGAGATGCATTATTCAAGTTTTTTGGAGATAATACTGCAAGATACACATGCAGGTAGATATCTTGGTTATGGTTTTACAAACCAAAAATCTGACAGATCTGTCAAATAAGTGGAAAGAGTCTACTGGCTGTATTTACCACTATCAGCCGTAGGTATGCCCCAACTGCATCAATGTTTCAAGCATCTAAAGTTATGTTAAAGGTTCTTGTACCGCGCACTGTTGCCACCTGCTTGGTCTCATAGCACTCTGGGGGATCTGCAATGCAAGGCTGGGTTTGTTATTCAAAATGAGCGGGTGAAGAGCAAGAGAGCTGTGATGTGCTGTTGGCAGCTTCAGTTTGGAAAAACCGGTCACTGAGCATAGGTGCGTTTTCAGTTGGTAGGTGTCATGTTGTGTTGAGGTGAGATTGTGTATGGCTTGTTTCCTTGTTAGGGTGTTGTGAAGTGCGTGCGGTTTGGGGTGCTATGGAGATATGGTTGTGTTTAGTTCAGAGTTTGAGAAGGCTTATGCAGAGGGATGAGTTTTTAATACGGTTAGTGAGTGGCAATAGCTTTCCTACCCCAACGTTGTGACTAAATGCGACCCATATCCCTCCCTGTCGTTCATTCTAGTGCAAAGCAATTACCACCCCACACAATCCTCCAGGAGAGATGCGTTCCCTGTATCCGGAACTCAACCCGTGTGCTGCACAGTTTCTGCCTCCCAACCCATTCCTTTATGAGTGATGCATTTCACACCCTCTGCAGTCCATTTAGGTGTGATACATTTCCCTCCCCTGTTCGCCCATCCCAGTGAGGGACGCTTCCCAATTTCAGCACTAGGTGCAGCCCTCCAGATAAGGTGCGTATAGTGCCTTTTAAGCATGTAATTGTAGCCAATACGGATGATTTTATTTTCTACTGCGTACCGTTTACGCTGTATTAATTCATTTTAAAAAATTACTTTCCACCATTAGATGGCACTGTAGCATTTCTTTTGTCGTCAACAGCATACATGTTCATACCCATAACATCTAATAGCTTTGTATGGTAAAAAGCAAAGTTTACTTTTATGTCTTTAGTTGAATGTTCTTTAACCATACATAACAACACAGTGGAGGTTTGTGACGAATCCCCAAACCTAAGTGAGTGTATGGCAGAACTTACTTTTTAGGTGTTTTTAAAGCACTGAAAATAAAGTGGGTAAATCAGGATGCTTTGCCTTTTGCATCTTATAGTTTTCCATTCAGGATGGGGAAAATAAAGATAGTGATATTATTTCGGCCCAACATTCTGCTATAAGGATTTACATGTTGTCATGATGCTTTTCTATGAAATTTGTTTATTTTGGAAACTAAACTCTATAGGACAGTATTACTGTAGGTATTGACACCCAAACTTAAATTTTTGTTCAAAGTAAAACGTGGAAGAAGGTGGCTGTGCCCAAATTGAAGAGTGGGTTAAAATCAAAGATTCGCTGTTTAGCGCAAGTGTGTGATACTGGCCAAGTAATGTAATCTCACCCTGACTTCAATTTCACAAATTGGAGTGCTTATAAATGATTAAGTTTACACCCTTACAATAGGACCGTTTTAATAAGTATAGGGACACATTGGTGTATCCTGGTACTCCTCTGCTAGTGGTTCGAATACTGCTGCATAGAAAAGCATTATTGCTGAACTGGCCCTCCCCCAGTCTTGTAACACTGGATTTGACAAGCAGACATAGTCTCACCAGCCAGTCAGTGCACCAGAGATTCTACTATAGCGGACTGTGCTAGAGCCAACATTACATTTTCTCCCCTGTTGCTCCCAGCCACTGAAGTTTCTTGGGCCGTCCAGAGTACTGCCCCACACTCTGCAATGTCCTGTTTTGTTATGATATTGAGTCTTTCATTGCACACCATCACAGCTGGTCCAATAGCACAGTGAGTAGAGCGCTCTCTTTGATATCTGTGCAGAGCATGCTGATGCAGGTTCGAATCCCGGCAGGGCCAGACTGAGCCTTTCATCCTTCCGAGGTTGATAAATGAGCACCACCCACCCTGGGCTATAATAAGCAGTGCACAGATACCTGAGGGTTCGTAGCGCTATATAAATGCCAAATTATTATTATTATTATTATCTGCCATTTTCACACATTCTAGGACCTTCAGGATATGCAAGTAGTGGGTGTTTTAGACTCAAAGGAGAGAGCAGTTAACTGTAACATTGAAGCTGCACTAGAATAGTCTTCTTACAATGGTAAATGAAGTTAGATGCCCCTAAACAAGTAAGTTTGCCACTCCTCCACAGTCTCTGAAGTTAGTGCCTCTCCCAACATTTGAAGTGTTAGCCCACACCTACATTTTAGCCTAGGTGCACCCCTGGAAGTGCACACTTGCATTTTGTTAGGCGGAGAGGTGAGCCTTTCCCCGAAACTGGCGGCGTTAAAGTTTTACTGTGTTTGTTCAGAAAAATGTACTTGAACAAACGCAGTAAAACTTTAAAGCTGTTACTTTCAAGAAAGTCCTCCATCACCTCTCTGCATATTGCGCTTTAAAATATACTAATCGATAGTTGGTCCCCACACCAGACCATGGGGGAAGGTGGGTTGAACAGTGAGGGCAGAGCTTCTAAGTTTGCCCTCCCTATTTTCTGAAGAGACCCCTCGCATCACGACTTAATTCTCCCCCCCACCCCGAAATGTAGGTTTTGTTGCGCCCATGCATGGGAGGGCAGTCAGGTAGGTCGGCTCACTCTAACAAGCCACCAGCCACCCCCCACTGCTCCCCCACTGTGCTGAAATAAAGGGGCGGGAGCCAACACATCTGCAATAATTCCTTTCCTTGCTGCACCATGGCCCGTTGCTAACCTGCTCTGTAATGTGTAATTTATAAAGTTATGCTGTCTGTAGTAAGACGTGCGCTTGCTGTTGGGCTATACCACGAGGGATAGGCTGTTACCCCATGCAGGGATGAACAGTTCCATTACCCTGCACGAGAGATGCGGGCAGCCCAGGAACTGAACATATTTGCCATTAGCACATGCAGGGAGGCCATGTGCCACTGGCACATGCAGAAAAGAGATGCTCAGTTAGCATGTGCAGAGAGGAGGCTATGCCAATAACATGTGGAAAAGGGAGTATGTGTTCTTACATGGCACTTTTAGCCAAATTCCTTCAGCCTTTAAGCACTGTGTTAACAGTTATAATCCCATTTCGAATGCTACTTGATTTATTACAGCAAAACCGAGCCGAATGCCAGGGGAACACTGTTGGGCATTGTGTTGGGGGCTGGCGAGGACGTGTTCGAGTCAGGTTGAATAAGGAAATGGGAGGGGGGGCAGGGGGGAACATTTTAAATCGGGTACACATTTGGCCACAGTACATTTTGTCCATTTCCAGCACTGATAGTAACTTGTCTGAACGGTCATTCTTCATTATTGCATTTCTTGTAAGAAAGAAGCGACTCCTCTGCGGTCTTCCCTCTGCGCCACACCCATCAAGGCTGCGTCAGCCCTCCACGTAATTGGAACTTAGCAAGTCCAGGCTGCCCTCCTGCCCGGTAGCTTTCCACCCTTTCTTTGGATGCAACGTTAGCATGTGCTTTGCCAACATTAGCCTCTGCAGAAGGGAGTCCTGCCGTTAAGACTGGAGAGAGGAGATGTGCCATTATAGCATGGGCAGAGGAGATGCTACGTTCGCACTCGCAGAGAAGAAATGTCCCCTAGTACGTACTTAGTAGAGATGTGTCATTTGCACGTGCCAAGAAGAGATGTGCCATTAGTATGGAACAGAAGTGCAATTAGCATGCAGAGCCGAGAGGTGCAGTTAGCATGTGCAGAGACAGGATGTGGAGTTTTCACATGCTAACTGCACATCCCGTCGCTGCACAGGATGTGCAGTTAGTACGTGCAGGGATGGGATGTGCAGTTAACATGTGCAGAGACGGAATGTCAATTAGCATGTTCGTAGAGAAGGCGTGTCGTTAGCATGCACATCTCCTCTGTCCACATGCAAGCAGTTAGCATACATGTACAGAGAGCTGTCCCACTAGTATGTGTGCAGAGAAGATGCACCATTAGCAGAAGCAATGTGCCAATAGCATGCGCAGAGAAGAGATTTGAGGTCACTATAGGTAGAGATATGTCCTGTCAACGTGTGCAAATATCAGGATGGCTAAACAGAACGTTTTCTATCAATATGTGAAAACAATGTCTGCCATTAGCATATGCATAGAGGTATGCTGTCAGCATGCGCACGTTGTAAAGGAGCAATTTACACATGCAAATGACACAAATTTGCTCTTCAAGTGCTGCAGCACATCTCTGAAAATGCTGAAAGGAGATGTGCCTTTACCATGTGCACAGAGTATGTGTCGTACTTGTAAGTATGTGTCAAAGAGATGTGTAGCTAGCATGTTCAGGGAGGATTCATCCCATTATCAAGTGGAGTGATGTGCTGTTACTATGTGCTCAAACGGGATGTGCCGTTTGCTTGTGGAGTGACGGGCTCTGCGCAAGCCAGACAACTTTGATCTACAACTGTTTTGGTCTATGGGTCCGATTTTACGTATGCATTGGATATTTGTGTTGGATACGTTTTATTCTCTTGCAGAGGAGAAAACTAATTTTTACTCACTTGAAATTGCATTTACTCTCTAATTTGAAAAATCATGCGTAAAATACACACACCTCAAAATCTTATCTGGAGCACTGACTAGGTGAGATACACATCTAGTCTCCAATGGTCCCTTCCAAATGAAATGCCTCTTCCACCCCCCGCCCTCCACCCCGGTGCAACACACTCCCCACTCTTAATACATCTGGGTGTGCTACAATTCCTGTTCCCATCAGTCTATTAGGTTTGATGCATTTCCCACCCAAATTAATCCTTCTCGATTGGCCGAGCATAGGGCAGACGTTACACCGTGTCTCGATTCAGGACGTAGCAAGGGTGATAAAGTTTAGCTATACTATGATAATATATAGCGCCTATACACAATGTGCTTCAAAGCGCATCACGGCAAGGGAGAGAACAAGGGAAAAATACAATGACATGCTTACAGGCCATGAACAACAAGAATGTGAAATTAACTATCGTACTCAGCCTGGCAACATTTCAGATAGAGCAAGTGCAAAGGCACAGATAGGAAGGAATGGGAAACAGACAGGCTACTACCGTGCTAGGCCTAACGACATTTCTGATAGAGTCGGAATTTTACAAGAGGAGAGGGAGAAGGGATGAGGAAGGAGAGGAACAAAACAAGCGACTATCGTACTAGGCCTGACGACATTTCAGATAGTGCTGGAAGGGGGGCAGGAGGAGAAGTATTGGGAGGACTGGGGAAGACAAAGGTTGTTGCCATCATACTAGGTCAAGGGACAATTCTGATAGAATAAGTGCATAGAAAAGGGAGGAGGGAGGGAGAAGGGAGAGGAGGCGAGAACAGAGAATAAACAGTGAAAAAGAGCAGAGAAGTAGAGGGGAGAGTAAATACAGTTGCAGAGTTAAGAAAAACACAATGTTGCAGGGAACAAAGAATGTAGGCAAGAAATCAAGAAGGGCACAGCATGAATCAGGGCCACCCTGAGTGTGAGATCCCAGGGAGGTCCAGCATGAGAGTGGAGAAGGTGAAACAACAAGTCAATGTATCCATAAAGCCAAATCCAAGCATTGGCAACAGGTTGGTGATGGTGAGATAATAGTGAATATACTATTAGACTGGATGCTGAAAGCGGCTAACCTGCACATATATGCTAAATTCAAGAGTGGCTAATTTACACAAATAACGTATATGCTGAATAAGGCCGGCCTATGCAGGTTGGTTAAATGCAGGTAGGAGTATGGTATCAGATTATACGTATATGGGAATTTCCTCAGAGTACTTTATTTCGGTTGTTATTTCGGTTGTATTCCCCTCTCTTCAGGCTTGTTTCTCTTGCTGGGTTAGGCAAAATACAAGCTTTGGCTACCTTAGACAATTAGGCTACATGCAGACTTTGGCTACCTTACACACTTGGCTACATGCAAACTTAGGTCGGACAATAGGACTACCTCATACATTTAGGCTAAATGCAAAATATGACTACCTCACACAATTAGGCTAAATGCAAAATTTGACTTCCTTGTGCAATTACGTTCGATGTCTTCAGGTATATGACACTAGGTAGTGTAAGGAAGGCATGGTATCAAAGTAAGACCACAGTTCAAGGGTGTTCATTGAACCTCATCAAGGTGAATAGGGGGAGAAGGCAGAGGGAAGCAGGGAGAGATGGCTGCCAGGACAGAGGAAGAGAGACACCAAACTGCCTGAACCAATTGCTAAGGGGTTGCATGGGGGATGGAAAAAAAGCCAGAAACAAAGGACTGCCTGCAGCACGAAGGCAGGGCACTCTAGAAGCAGACCAGCTCAAAAAACAGTTTGAGAGTCAAAGGTAAGCACCAGATCCATTTCTCAAAATACCAACAACTAGCTCAAAAAACAATTGCAAAATACACACAAATCCCTCCAAAAGGCACCCAAAACCAAGCCAGAAAATGGATTAAAATCAAATTAAGAAACTCACAAAGCATCAGCCAAGTCCCAAGACTGCTTACCAAGCGGTCTCTGTGCAGGGGGGAGGAAACAGGGAGGGATGGCGAGTTACTCATATGTTTCTCATTTGCACAGAATGTATTCACTACATCGAATGAATCCACCATGGGTGAAATCATTTCACCCAACGGCAATCTCATTCAACTGGCAATCTTCCTTCCCCTGACATTAAGCATGCTTTATTCCATTAAACCCAGTGTTGAACAATTTTCAGCCTTTAAGACCCATTTATTTAATCTACTATTTTACCAGTCACAATGCACAGTCACAAATAGGACTAGCGAGTTTTGGGCAGTGCACCTTCCTTGTGTCTAGTATGAAACAAGTTACTTACTTGTAACTGTTGTTCTCCAGCATGGGTCTGGCATGGATTCACATGCTCATGAATATTCCCCGTTGTCAGGCTGGGAATCCTCGGTAAAGAAAAAATCAGTTTCAGTTTCGGTTCTGAACTATCTTTCTACTAATAACCAATCACTGGTCTCTGGGTCAAACTGCCCCCAGCCAATGACTGCCCTCTACCTAAGCCCCTCCTCCGGCAGCCATCTTCAGATTTGGTAGCACGTAAAGTGGCAGTGTGACCAAGTGAAGAGCCGCAGAGGGGTAGGAGGGAGGGTTTGCATGTGAATCCATGCCAGACCCATGCTGGAGAACAACAGTTACAGGTAAGTAACTTGTTCCTTCTCCAGCATGGGGTGTGACATGGATTCACATGCTCATGAATACAAGAATACATAGCAGTACACACATGCACAACCACGGGAGGTGGCAAGGCTCAACATTAAGCATTTCATCAACTCAACATTAAGCATCTCTTACCTCCTCACCAGGCCCACCTTCAGGCGAACAGGAAGCGCAGCACTGCCTGGCTGACTCTGGACTCCTCCCTGGAATCCTGGCCGACGCAGTAGAATCTTGTGAAGGTGTGCGTAGCAGCCCTGCAGATGTCCAGCAGGGGCACACCAGATAGGAACGCCATGGTAGCAGCGATTGCTCTGGTCGAATGGGCTCTCGGACGGCCAGGCAACGGTCGGTTTGCCAACTGGTGACAGTGCATGATGCAGCCAGAGAGCCATCTGGAAATGGAAGCCTTCGAGAGGGCCTTCACCTGGTTCACAGTTCCAAAGTTCACAAACAGCTGTGATGTCATCCGAAAACTCTATGTGCGGCCCACGTAGAACTTCAGCGTTCTAACTACATCCAGCGAGTGCAAAGTCCTCTCAGCCGGCGATGAAGGCGACGGGAAGAAAACAGGTAACACCAAGGGGTCATTGAGATGGAAGTCCGACGGCAGCTTGGGCATGAAGGAGGGTTGCGTCCTCAGCACCACCCTCGTATCATGAAAAGTCAAGTATGGGGGTTTACACGAGAGGGCCTGGATCTCTCGCACTCGTTGTGCGGAGGTGGTGGCGACAAGAAACGCCGTCTTCCACGACAGGAACTTCAACGGTGCCGAGTGCAGTGGCTCAAATGGTGGCCCCATGAGCCTGGACAGCACCACGTTGAGCTCCCACGCCGGGGCCAGAGCCATCACCGGCGGGAATGACTGGAACAGTCTCATCATAAACTCCTTCACCAGGCGATAGGACCAGAGAGACGATCGCCCTGGGGTCCTGGAGTAGCGGGAAATCGCTGCTAGATGGATCTTGATGGAGGCGTGCGCCAGGCCCGCCTTGGCCAGCGACCGTAGATACTGCAGCACATGAGGGGCCATAATCCGCAGAGGGTTAATGTTCTGTGCACAACACCAGACAGAGAACCTCTTCCATTTGTGTTCATAAAACTTGAGAGTCGAGGGCGCCCTGGCCTTTGCAAGCACCTCCTTGCAGTCCGCCTGGATATCTTACCCTCCAAACTCTAGTGCTGCAGGAGCCAGGCCTCCTCCAGACGCCAGATCATGGTTGAGGAAAGCGCCTCCTTCTCTGGCGAGGAGATCCGTGTTTGTCGGCAGTTTGACTGGGGGAGACGCTGACATGTCCAGAAGGTCCAGGAACCAGATCTGCCTGGGCCACACCGGTGCAACGAGGATCATTCTGCACCGGGACCGTTTGAGTTGGTTGATGAGTCGCAGCAGCAACGGAGGGAACACATATAGGAACAGGCTGTCCCAGGGGAACGAGAAGGCATCGCCCATGCTCCCCGGCTGGGGAAACCTGCTGGCGAACCTCTGGCACTTAGTGTTCGCGGCCGCCGTCGCGATCTGGGAATTGCCCCATCGTCAGAAGAGGATGTCCACTTGATCCTGCCGTAGTTCCCACTCGTGGCACAAGCGCAACTCCCTGTTGAGTGCGTCAGCGATATTTTTTTTTTATTCCTGCCAGGTGGAAGGGTACCAGAAACATCCCTTAGGCTACGGCCCAATGCCACAGATCCTGGGCCTCCCTGGATAGGGCTGGGGATCTGGTGCCTCCCTGCTTCCAGATGTAAAACATCGTCGTGGTGTTGTCGGTGAAGATCCTCACCCCCTTGCCCTTGAGGGACGGAAGGAACGACCTGAGGGCCCAGAACACAGCTCGGAGCTCCAGGACGTTGATGTGAAGTGACCTCTCCTTCGGCAGTCAAAGGCCTCTTGCGTGGAGATCTCCGGTGTGAGCCCCCCATCCCTCCAAGGAGGCGTCCGTCGTCACCATCTCCTGATGGGCCAGGGTCTGGAAATCCATACCGCCATCAGATGTGCGCTGTTTTCTTCCCGTCGCCTTTGTCGCCGGCTGAGAGGACTTTGCACTCGCTGGATGTAGTTAGAGTACTGAAGTTCTACGTGGACCGCACGAAGAGTTTTTGGATGACATCACAGCTGTTTGTGAACTTGAGACCTTGTCTTCGAAGTTGCCCGTCGCTTGCATCCAACGGGCATCGAGGCAGTGGTCGCATCCGTAGTCTGCAAAGGCGCACGAGGTAAATGCAGGAGGACATCATGCCGAGCAGGGACTTGACGGACCTCACCTTTGCCAGTCCATGGTCGACAGCCGTTGCACCTTGCCTAGGATGGCCTTTGTCCTCTCCTCCGACGGAGACGCTAGTTGCGCCACTGTATCGAGCTTGGCTCCCAGGAACAGGGTGACTTGTGACGGTACCAGGTGGGATTTTGTGAAGTTGATCGAAAATCCTAGATCCGTGAGCAGTTGGATGGTCTTCCTTGTGTGCTCGATGGGGAGTTCCCTTGACTCCGCTCGGATGAGCCAATCGCCCAGATAAGGGTAGATGTGGATCCCTTGCAGGCGCAGCCGCGCCGCCACTGGTGCTAGGCACTTGGTGAACACCCTGGGTGCCGACTTCAGTCCGAAAGAAGGCCCTTGAACTGGTAGTGCCATCCTTGGACTACGAATCGCAGAAACGTTCAATGTTTTTTCAAGATGGGGATGTGAAAGTAGGCGTCCTCCAAGTCCAGCGATGACAGCCTTCCTCCAGTTGTCCCAACACGTGCTGGAGGTAACCATCCGGAACTTCTGGGACCTGATGTACTTGTTTAGACGACGAAGGTCCAGGCTGGGTCGCCAACCGCTGGTCTTTTTCCTTACAAGGAAGTACCGAGAGTATACTCCGGAGCCCCGGAGCCTCTTTGGGACGAGTTTGATGGCTCCCTTCTTTAGCATCGCTCGTACCTCCAGTAGTAGTTGTGGGACGTGGTTTTCCTTTCGGGCCACCAGTGGAATACGGGGACACTTTCTTAAAAATTCCAGAGTGTGCCCGCGGGCCAGAGCATCCAGCACCCAGCGGTCGGTGGAGATGGACTCCCACACGCTGACGAAGTTCGCCAGCCGGCCTCCCACCGGGGTGCACAGGTGGGGGCCCGACCCGACAGCCGGTTCAATCCTGCTTGGCGGCAGCCTAGCCGCCCTGGCCTCCTTGGCAACGACGACGAGATCCTCCTTGCTTGCCACGTCCCCTGTATGCCTCCTGCGACGCAGAGCGAGCCACCTGGCGGTACGTCGAGGAGCTGCCTCCAAATCCCTTGGAGGCACCTTGCTTGCCTCCGGAGCCCCGAAAAGGCAGCCGTCGTAGCTGAAGAACACCTAAGGCACGAGCCGTCTCCGTGTCGGCCTTGATGGCTTGCAGCGAGTCGTCGACTGCCTTGCCAAACAGGTTGTTCCCATTGAAGGGCATGTCCAGGACCCTGGTCTGTATGTTTTGACGGAAATCGGTTGCCTTGAACCAGCCGCATCGGCGAAGGCAAACGCTGTTGCCCATCTGGCAGAAGCCAGTGTCTGCAATGTCCATGGCCACCGTTATGGCGTGTTCGGACGCCACCTCTCCCTCCTGTAGGATCTCTAGGGCCTCAGCCCTCTTGTCATCCGGGAGGAAATCCAGTAGAGGAGCGATCTTAAACCATAGCTCCCTGTCGTAGTGGGCCACGATCGCAAGAGCGTTGGCCGATTTGATGGTAGTCGCCGCCGACGAGATGACCCGTCGTGCCATGGCATCCAATTTCTTCCCTTCGCCGTCCGGCAGAGATGTCGAAGTTGACACCGCCGCCCCAGCCGCTTTCTTCTTGGCTCCTGCGGAGACAACCGAGTCCGGGATAGGTTGCGCCCTAAGGCACATGGGAACGGAATCCGGGACCCTTCGAGTAACGGGACCGAGAGGACAGTCTTCCTTTTGGCCTCCCGTCATTGGTAGAGGAAGCCTTCCTTCTTCTCTTCCACAGGGCAGAGCTGGAAGAGCTCGGATGCCTTGGCGATCATGGCGTGGAACGTGCCAATTTCGTCGAGAGGGGGGGCCCCGAGAAGGTGGTGATGGAAGGTCCAACCCGTCGTCACCACCATCGTCATCCGTCCCCATCATGGCTGTCTCTGTTCCCGTATCGTCCCTCGGCTCGGGAGAAGGGAAAAAAGGCTGTGCGGGCCGAGAAGGCTGGAAAGGAGGGGGGTGGATGAATTCTCCTCCGCTTGCTTGGAGGGCTGTCCGACGGTCCAGGCTCCGCTGGGTCATCCGTTGGTGGTAAGGGCAACCTTGTCCTTATCTCCGTACACAAAGCCTGGATCGCTGTTAGGCAGAAACCTGTGCAGTTCCCTTAGGGAACACTGCAAAAGATTTAAGACTACAAGTGTTGGCAGTAAACCCACTTGGTAGCAGTCTGCACCACCCAGATTTACCTGGTAGCTGTGGCTGAGCAGTCAGACTTCCCTCAAGAAGAGTTAGACAGTATGCAAAGTATACACAATCAGATAAGTCACAGTAAACACCACTTATTTTCATACAGAGGTGAGCGCTTAACTAGATGGCACTCCAATAAGTTTGTGAGAAAAGGGAGGGAAAAAGACAGAATATGGAAAGGTAAACCACTCTAAGATTCAGGAACACTGTTAGCAAGGCAGAAGAGCAAAAATTCACTGATGAGCCAAAGTCCAAAGGCTGGGCCCACTCTTAGAGAGAGCAGAGCACAAATGCGCCCAAGATCACACAGTTACACTAGGCTTAGAAAGTCTTGCAGAGGGTTCAAAAAGAGTTTAGAGAGGCTTAGGAAAGTTTAGCCAGGGCGTCCCAGGCTAACCCAGGTCCGAAAGCCGGGGGCTAAATCTACCCCGTAAAGTCGGTAGCAAGGAAAGCCAGGCGGGACACGGTACCTTAAGTGGGTAGGGTCCTCCAGCGGTGGCAGTTGTTCCTGGTAGTGGGTGCAAGTTGCGTCGTCGTCCAGGGGAAGAGAAGATCTCGACTTGGAGGAAAGATGAAGGTCGTTGCACTACCAGGGAAGAAACCAGCCGTGGAGTTTTCTGGTTAAAGGTGGTACCTTTGTTTCGCGGTCGTGGTAAAACGTGGTATCCCGGTTGCCGGGGTGCTTAGTACAGGCAAGGCGGCCACGAGGTACGTCGGGAAGGCGAAAAGACGGTGAAACTGGTTATCCCCACCAGTCAAAGGAAGAAGACTCTCCGGCGGGAGATCTCCTCTGTCGTTGGGAAAAGTGGTGAGACGGTCCAGCAGGGCTCCACCGGTGGTGGTGTCCTGGCAGGTCGGCTCAGCTTCTCCCTCGTCGGATTCTTAGGTCCTGTGGCGACTTCTGAAGTTCCAGTCCCCAAAGCCCTGCTATTATGCAGAAAACCCCCATTCACTCAGCCTAGCTGTCACTCAAACATGCTAAGGCCAATCAGGACGGAGTGCGACTTGAGTTGCCTAGGCAACTCAGTCCAGGGTGCCTAAATCCCCCTACACCCCTCCTAAGTACCCCAGACAGAGTGGCACCACTTTGGAGGGCTTCTGTGGAGAAGCCCGCCAAAAAGTGGAACAAAGGGCTCTACTTGGGTTGGAGTCACAGAAGAGAACACAAACGCCATTTTAGAATCAAGTTTTGGCAAAAAATACCAACCGGAGAATTAATATTAATTAAATAAACCGGCGGTATGTTCGAGGCTAATGTAAATAATTAAATAAAGATAGTAGCCCAAAACAATGGGAAATCCCATAGGAAAATATTTGCAGTTGAATATAAAAAGTAGTATCCACTGCCACCAGCCAAAACTCAATCAGGGGGGATGGAGACATGCCCCCTTGACTAACAGACCCTGGGGCAATCGAATTGCCCCAGCCAGTACGTCCACAATATGATGGTTTGTACTGGTTCTGTTCAGAATTTAAGACTAGTAAAGTCAATGGTGACTTTACATGCCCTGGGAGACAGTAGTCAGCCCCAGGGTATGGAGTCTATTCTGGGGGGGTCACTATGACACCCGTGTCACTGCACTGAGGGTGCTGTGTAACACACATCACAATAACACGTGAAGCCCTATGGAGTAAAAGACCCCATAGCCCATTAAACACATCTAGATTCAAAGAAACACACTCAAATCATGCCCAAGAGTGAGGATAAAAGAGTCTCACTCTTGGCAGGAGAAAAAAAATAAACCCCAAAAACCCAGCAAAGCTGCTGGGGGACTCACTAGGTTAGGAAATTCAGCCTAAACAGAGAATTCTCCTTAACAATAGCCATCAAGATCGCACCCGAGTTGTCTTGTGGCCCAGGGACCGGCTGCAACGGGCGTGACGGTTGGGGAGTGGAATCCTCCGCCTCCACGTGTTCCTCGTTGCCACTGCCGTTACTTTCCTGGTCCGCCTCTTTGGGATCCTTCCCGTGGGACTGGACCTCTTCGAACCTCCTGCTCAGGACATTTACGACTCCAGCCAGTTCTTCTTCAGAGGCTGTATCCGCGTCCGTGATGGCCACCGCCCCCCCCCTCTTTTCCCACCCGGGCTTTCACGGGGGTCTTAGCGATGGGCTGGAAAGAAGATTCCCTCCGCGGTGACCGGAAAAGTCTAGGCCCAGAGGTTGCCTCCACAGGCTTCGCCAGGGCCGCCACGACTCCGTCGATAGAGGGCTTAGCCTGGTGAATCAAGACCTTCACGACCTTGGAGGTGCCTGAGGCCTTCACCTTGTGGGGAGGGTCACCGCCTCGCTCCCCCTCGGCTGTCATCGGGATCGACCGGAACTTCTCCCGAAGCTTACCCGTGTTCTCCGCTTTCCCCTTCCCAGAGGCAGAGCGTTGGCTCGTGATTGATGGCGTCCGTGAGGCTGCGCTCTGCCTGGCCGCCGAGGAGCCCGACCGTTCGGCGCTGCCGGTGCCCGCAGACTTGCGGTGCTTAGCCTTTTGTTGGGCCCCTGTCACCGGGGCACCGTCAAAGGACTTAGAAGACCGCTCCGACGACTTATTTTTCTCACCCGCTGCTGGGCTCTTCCCCTCCAGCCAGTTGGTGAGGCGGGCGCGACGATCCCCCATCGTCCGCTCGGACATGTTCTTACAAAACACACAGTCCTTCTCCACGTGCGTTTTGTCTTCATGAAGGCAGTAGAGACATTGAGAATGTTCATCTTCTTTGAAGACATTCTGCAGTCCACATCCAGCTCAGCTCATGAAGAGGTTGGGTCCGGGCGTCGTGTTTCCTTTTTCCTGGGCCATGTCCACGCGGGGTAGGCCTCAAAGATCTTCCGGAAGCCTCCGAGAAGTGAAACTCGATGAAAATTGCGCCCTTGAGGGGCGTTGAAGAATCTGAAACCTTCTCCCCGTTGATCAGAAGTAGAAACGGTGGAGCTTGAGGCTCCATTGACTGAAAAATGAGATGGAATCTCTTTGAAAATTCGCAAAACACAGTAAAAGCTTGAGAGCTACAGCACAAGGACTCCCAACACTTGAACGTGCGGTAAAAATCTGAAGATGGCTGCCGGAGGAGGGGCTTGGGTAGAGGGCAGTCATTGGCTGGGGGCAGTATGGCCCAGAGACCAGTGATTGGTTATTAGGAGAAAGACAGTTCAGAAACGAAACTGAAACTGATTTTTTCTTTACCGAGGATTCCCAGACTGACGATGGGGAATATTAATGAGCATGTGAATCCATGCCAGACCCCATGCTGGAGAAGAGTAAGTCCTTCAACAGTGTTGGCTGGCAGCATATCTAGCAATGACTGATACTTACTAGTCAGTCAGTCGGAAAGTATATGTTTGCTGTGTATGGGTAGGTTAGGTTTGTATTGATTGATGGATTTATTTATTTATTTATAGAGCGCTTTACACCAAGGCGCTGTACAGTGGAACAACATAATGCATGACAACAACAACAAATTAACAGTGGAAGCAAAATTACATCATGAATCATTTGACAAAACAGTGCAAAGAGCAATTAACTGAAGGGGACGGGGAAAAGGGGAGTGGGATTAGGTGGTGGGGTGGTGATGAGTTGGGCGAGGGAAATGGAAGGGAGAGAGAGGAGGGGCAGGAGAGGGGAGAGAGAAAATCAAAGGGAAGGAAGAGGGGGAGGGGAAGTAGAGAGGGCAGAGGGGGAGTTTTCAAGGAGGAGAATGGAGGAGGGGGATTTAAGGGAAGTGCGAAATGAGGTGAAGGTCGTGGTAGAGCGGATTGTGAAAGGGAGCGAGTTCCAGTGCAGAGGTGCAAGGAGTTGGAAGGAGCGGAAACGGGAGGAAGCACAGGGGGATGGAGGTACAGTGAGAAGGAAATGGTCAGCGGAACAAAGGGAACCGGAGGGGGAGTAGAAGAAGAGAAGGGAGGAGAGATAAGGAGGAGCAAGACCATGGAGGGATTCCACATAGGTCAACGAAAATCATTAATTCAAGTCTTGGGTTACATTTTGATTATTGGTTTAATATCAGATCAGTTTCTGATTATACCTAGTGCCAACATTCTCCATTTGGAGGCACATTCAATTGTTTCACCCTCACCCAGGCCTTCCTAAGGCACAACGTTGTATTCAAGTAACCCAATTATAAGTGTGACATATCTAGTGCATTCCTGCACATTGAATTCAAGTACATCCATTGGTTATGCATGTTATTTATCTGATATCACATTTTTGTGAAATTAGGCTTTCTTGGTATACTTTGCATTCATTACTGTTGCAGCATAGTAATATCACACATACATCTCTATTAATTCAAAATTCAGATCGTGTAACCAATATTGAGGTATACAGTGGTTAGTTGCTCTGCAGGGAGGAAAGGTGGGAAGGAAAGGATAAAAGCAGACATTTATATTAATGCTTGGTTAGATGTCTGGTTCCAAGTACACTATTGTTCAGTCATGGTGCCTGGGTCATCTCTTACCTAGTGTGTTATGTCAGTTTCACCCAGTCCTCTCTCGAATTGCAAGTCCTTGTTGCAATCTTGAGAATTCAGCTTTTAAGTTGCATCTATAAAGTATTAGAGGTGCTCTTTTAAACCATTGTTTGGGTACTTGTAGTTAAAATAACCCCAAACAATACTCTGTGTAGGGGTGTCACTGGTCATATTTGGTCGGTATCATGTAGGTCCAATTTTTTTTATAATTCTCATTTACTCCTGTAGTTAAATTTTAATCTATGGGGGAGGGGCGATGCGGTTGCACACCGAGAAAATGGGTGCCTAGTCCTGTTGCTCCTGCAACACCACAATATCCCGGGCCAGTGATCCGCTCTTAGGCCGTCTAGAACATTATAAACTTGTGGAAACGACTGCCTGTTGATCCGCCCGCAGCTGGCAGAGGTTTGGGACCGTGACTGTGTCGGAGCGCAGAGATTCAGTCATGTAAAATCAGCCGACGCGTGCTGCTGGGGCTGGCCGACTCGCGGTACCCGGAGGACTCGCCCGTGAGCCGCGGCTGCGGTGATCTGCGGGCTGCAGCTGGGCGGGCTCGCGCTGAGGATCCCTGCCTAGCCCTGCTGCGTGACCTGCTGGCTTTGTATGTTGGTGTATGGGGGAGCCTGGTGCCTTTTCGGATGCTTGGCTCTTCTTGAGCCCTTGGTTGCCGACCGGCTGAGTGCGCACCGCCCTCCTCCCCCCTACCCCCCCCCCCCCCCAGAATGGCTTGGCGGGTCTCCTGGGCATGTTGGCCTGAGGAGGACACCCCCGCGGATCAAGTAAGCGGCTGGTGAGCGTGGGATCTGGAGGTGAGATGTGTCGTTCGGCCGCGGGGTCGGCTCTCGACGGCGCCTCGCTGCGCCCCATTGTTGAGATCGTTTTGCGCGCTGTGTACCCTGTCGGGCACATCATTAAAATGCACACAAACTGAATACAATCCATTGTATGTGCTGTATAGTGTTCGGCTGGACCACGATTCATATTGGATACGCTACTCATTCTGCTGACTGTGTGGGATTGTCTTTCCCGTTTGGTGCGCACAACTTCTGCCACATCTATAAATAATCCATATGATTGCGGGAGCCGTGCCCGTTGGCTCCGACAAATTACACCCTGTTAACTGTGGTGGGAGCTGCATAACCGCAATACGAATTTCCCGTGGACTTGCCCTGTGCGCCCTGTATGCCTAGATACACCCGGTGACACTGTGTGCTGGATGGGGCGCCTGGGAATACTGTGAGGCTCACTTAGTGCTGTACACGTGGGAGGACATAGTGCATTTGTGTAATACGGACCTACACAGGTGACCTGCTGCTTTGTGACTGCGGATATCCTGGGCTCTTAGCCACCGTTTGAGACTTGCAGACCGCTGCACAGGTTCAAATTAGACACATCATATACCTGCTGGATTGCTCTCTGTGTTGATTGTGGGTGTGGTTGGCCCGTCGGGCCGCTACTTGCTGTCTCTCTCTGGGCGCCCTGCCTGCTTGGATACACCTGGTTGCGCTGCAAAACCAGTGGAAACGCCTGGGTGTGCTCTGTGAACTACTTATCGCGGTGCACGTGGAGGGTTTGCCCCTTTTGTGTGCTGTGGACTCACACTGTTGGACTGCTGCGTTGGGGCCACTATCATCTAGCCCCGCCCGCCCCTTGTAGCTATGGCCATACGTTGCCTCTGAAATTCACTTAATACACACTCCAGATTTGGCGACGGCATGGGCGAGCCGGGCAAGTCGGGCAGGGCGCACAAACTCCTGGTGACAAGACGAAGGGACCTATGGACATGTTTACCAGCACGTCAAATCTTACCATAACAGCGGATGTGCATCCTGAGGCAAATGTGCCTGGCGAAATGGAGGCGATGGACCGAGAAGATAAATTGGCTGCGCTGGTCCAAAATGGGTTTCTGGCTGTAAACACCAAGCTGGACGAAATAGTTGCCACCATCGGCTCCTTCAGGGCCAGAATAGACAAAGAAAGTGCACGTGTCACTGAGACTGAGAACAGGATAAGCGCAAGCAAGGATACTATTGCCCACCACAGTCGGGACATCTCCTGCATGAAAGACACGATGAGCAAGCTACAGCACAAGTGTGAGGATCTCGAGTCCAGGTCGAGAAGAAATAACGTCTGTGTGGTCGGAATGGCAGAATCCTTTGGAAAGAGCCAAATGTAAAAACATGTGGAGGAGCTGTTTAGATCTTGATTTGGACCGGAATCGCTCTCGGAACATTTCCTGGTAGAAAGAGCGCACCGCACCCTAGCACAGGCGCCCAAGCCAGGAGCCCCTCCACATACAACTATTGCTCGCCTCCTGAACTACAGGAACAGAGATACAATCCTTTGTTTGGCAAGGGAGGCGGGTACGCTGCTCTATGAGGGCAATCGAATACATATATATCCAGACTTGTCCGCTTCTGTCCAAGCAAGTAGACGCTCTTATGAACCAGTTAAGAAGCTCCTTAAAGCTCGGCAGGTCACATATACCCTGATGTTCCCGGCCAAAATGAGGATTCAACATGCAGGAGGGCTCACTTTTTTTGAAAATCCGGCTGAAGCCTTATCCTACATTGAGTCCTCTATACCCCTTCCCCCCAGAGGGGACAGACCGGCGCCCAACAATAAACCTTGTCCTGCTGACTGAAATATACGGTATCTGCAAATTATCTTAAGTGAATGAGCGCCTTGTTTTTTATGTTCTGATGATAGCTGAGATTACAGACGGCCATTGTTTGTGATTTGGTGTTGCTGGGAGCCGGGGTTGGCGGACATGTGAGACAACATGACTACCCCAGGAAAACTCCACAAGTTATGGGTCAGACATCGTCAAGTTGGGGGTGACGGTGTGGGAGGTGGGTTGGTTAAAGGGTACGAAATGGGTTGTTGTTATAACACCTTGTGGTTTGGAGTGGGACAATGCCCACACCTCATGACACATTGCCCTGAGGTAGTTTAAAAACTAAGAAAGTGGGCAACTACATTGTCAGACAGGGTGCTCAAATTGTAATGCTACAGGAGACACATGCTGTGGATACTTGTAATGAATACATATTACCAGGCTGGGGCAAGTCAAGGTTTTATACAACTTACTCCTCTCAGTCTAGAGGGGTTGTTACGCTTATACACCCCAGTTTGGGATTTCTGCCTGAAGGTCACAAAACGGACCCCCTTGGTAGATATGTTCTGGTGTGGGGATTGATTGCAGGACAACAGATCCTGTTGGTCAATATGTTTGGCCCAAACATTGACGACCCAGCTTTTTATACAAATATATACCAGCTAATTGCTGCCATTAATGTTCCTAATATACTTTGGGGTGGGGACTTCAACGTAGCTATGGATCCCGGATTAGAAAGATCCAGCACGATCACTAGGGCACCTAGCAGGGCTGCTCTTACTTTGAAACACATCCTGCCTCAGCTCTCCTTGGAGGATGCCTGGCACGATCTGCACCCTCACGAAAAGGGCTACACATACTATTCCTTAGTTCATGATTCCGAATCCAGAATTGACTATTGGTTAATATCCCCCACCATGATTACGGCAATGAAGTCGTGTGATATACTATCTTGCACACTGTCCGATCAGTCCCCGGTAATACTTGAGGTTGCGTTTAATAGGTGTCCCAGACCGCTTAGAAGATGGAGAATGCCTGGGGGGTTGCTGGGCGATTCTGGAGTGGTGGAAGGCTTACACGTCGAAATTGCGGAGTTCCTCGAGAATAACATGGGTTCAGTTGATAGATGCTCTACAGTCTGGGAATCCCTTAAGGCCTGGGCTAGGGGGACTTTGCTATCTAAATCTGTGGGGCTTCTGAAGGGGGTCAGAGCTGACCTAACCCATACTGAAGATGAGCTAAGGAAGATGGAGGAGGCTTATGCACGCACCCATGATATGGCTACACTAGCTGGGATACAGATACATCTCCAAGAATTTGGCAGGTTGGCTGCAAGGGAAATTCAGTATATGGCGGCCCCTGTCCGAGCCCGCAGATATGGTGAAGGCAACAAGGCTGGCAGGAGACTATCCAATTTACTGAAACAAGACAGGCACCCCAACCGTATTACTAGTATACAATCATCGAGTGGTGATATTCTGTTGAGTGAACAGGAGATCAATGATGAATTTGCCAACTTCTACCAACGGCTATATAGTAACAGGGACACTAAGTCAGTCACTGAAATTAAGGCGTACCAGAAGACGCTGACGATGCCGCAACTCTCTGAGGAGTCCCGGCTGGCAATGGACCAGCCTGTCACTGCTGATGAAATTACTGAAGCGATTAAGGACTTGGCATCTAATAAAGCCCCAGGGTCAGGTGGTTTGGGCGCAGAATTCTACAAGGAGTTCCGCGAAGAACTAGTCACACTTATGTTACAGGTTTGGGAGGAGGCCCTCCAGTGTAAAATACTGCCCTCGTCAATGAGAGAGGCTTTGATAACTGTGCTCCATAAACCGCGCCGCCCACCCCAGGACATGTCATCCTACAGGCCACTCTCTCTCATCAACACAGATGCTAAGATATTTGCCAAAGTCTTGGCCAATAGCTTTTGCCGGCAGTCCCTACACTTGTTCACCCTGACCAGAATGGTTTTATCCCTACTAGATCCACTGCCCTCAACCTTCGTAGACTTTTCAGTATCATTGCCCAAATAGACCCGGGTAGGAGCACAGTTGCCATATCATTAGATGCTGAAAAGGCTTTCGATTCCGTGTCATGGGCTTACCTGCTAGCAGTGCTGGAAGCATTTGGTATTGGCCCTAATTTCATTAGATATGTGGAACTGCTGTACACGGAACCTGGGGGCTCGAATATTAACCAATCAATCCATATCTGATCTGATCCTTTGGGTAGGGGTACCAGGCAGGGTTGCCCTTTCTCGCCCATATTGTTTGCCTTGACAATAGAGCCCATGGCGATTGCAATTAGGCTCAGACACTCAAACAGGGGTATCAATCTATAGGGCACTGTTCAGCTAATCTCCCTATATGCAGACGACACACTGTTATATGTCAGCGAACCGGAAAACAACATTGCACCTATTATGGCAGAGATCCAGGAATTCACTGCACACTCAGGATAATCCATTAATACAGCCAAATCAGAAATCTTCCCCCTTACATCGGCTACTAGCTGCCCTGGTTCTCTATGCGGCCTGAAGTGGTCCGAGAAGACCATTCGATATCTGGGGATACTTGTTTCGCGAGAAAAATGCACGCTGTACACAGATAATTACGATAGCACTTTACAAGCCCTGACCACTAAGCTACTATTATGGGATCGGCTACCGATAACATTACATGGCAGGGTAGCAGTTCTGAAAATGATAGTTCTACCCAAACTATTATATCTATTCGTGAATATCCCAATATGGCCAGGACGACCCTTCTTTAATAAACTTAGGTCAATGGTTACGACCTTTCTTTGGAATGGAACGTCTCCAAGAATAGGATGGGGGAAAATGACTGAGCCGTACTCCACGGGTGGCATAGCGGCACCTGACTTTGAACTATACTGCACATGCCCAATTCTCAAAATACTGGTACTATAAAGACGAGGGACCCCCCCCATGTGACGATAGAAGAACTCACCACTTCCCCCACGAATATACAGTCCGTAATTTTCGACGCACACTACAAAGACACGTGTGACTTTAATCCGGTGAGCTGCACGGTTGGTGCGTGGAGAGATATATTTAGGAGACTGGAAGTGCTGTCCCCCTACAACGCTGAAGTTCCCCTTTGGAACTACCCTGAGATGTTGCCAACACATGACAGCAGCTTACGCGAGGCCTGGGATACCAATGAAGAGATGAAACTGGGTGACATGTTTATTGACGGGAAATTTGTGACCCTTCAGTAGATCACGGGGGCATTTGGTAGGGGCCCACTCAGGACGTTGCAGTACTATCGCATGAGATCTTCCTTTCAAAAACACTGGGCGTCCTTTCCTGATGAACCTCGTACACACACTTGCATACAGATGATAACGCCTGGAGACCATCTAGGGATCTCCGGTCTGTACACTGCGATACAAACACACTCCCCCACAACTAACCAAGATAAAATCAAATGGGAAAAGGATCTTCAAATCCCCATAGATGAGACCTGGGATAGGTACTGTTCCCTAACTAAGAAGAACTCCCTGAACGCTGGATTACGCCTGAACAAGTTCAAAATTCTAAACAGATTACATTACTCCCCGGCCAAAACAGCCAAATTTGTACCTGATAGTCCCGGTGAATGTCCAAAATGCAAGATGGATCAGGCTGCTTTGTTCCACATGTACTGGGAATGTCCAATGGTGGTTAGGTTTTGGAGGGAGGTGGCGGACATCCTAGAAGAAATTACACAAATTCCACCTACATTGACCCCGCAGAAAATTTTTTATTTTGGGGACATAGGCAAGTGCTCCGAAAAAAACAGGAGATTATTTAATGTTTCATGTGCAGTGGCCAAAAAATGCATTTACAACAATGGAAGAATACGTCGCCACCCACCGTGAGACATTTCCTTCGGGAATTGACTTATGTCAATGAGGCTGAAGAACAATTTGTCCTCACTCACCCAGGGGCATGCAGCATTTAAGATATTTGGGGACCATTCAGAACGTACCTGTGCGACATGCTTTCTGAGGACGAAGAAAATATTTAAACATACCACCTCTTGGGGATATAAATCATGTAAATTGTTTTTTTTTCCTCTTTCTTTTATTCATTCTTATCTGTAAAATGAAGATGTAATGGTGTTATGTATCTCTGTGACCACTAATAAAAAGAGTTTTAAAAAAATAAAATGTTAATCTATAGGATAGACAATTCATATATATTAACCACCCCCCCACCCCCCAAGTCTGAGATCAAAGGATTAGAATATAAATGATGGTTTGTTACCTGGGTATCGCCAATCAGGCCCTGGCTTGGATGACCTCCTTCCTCTCCGATCGACCTTCCTAGGTCCAATTTGGGTCCTTCCTCTTCTCTATCTCTATCTCTACCTGTGGTGTTCAACAGGGGTCTAACCTCTCTCCCTGGCTGTTCAACCAATACCTGGCACTTCTTGCCCACTGCATTGCCGCTCTCTGCCCCAACTTTCAGTCCTATGCAGATGACACTCAACTCATCTTCAGGCTCCCTTCCGCCACCTCTTCGCCTTCTCTCATCTCCGACTGTCTATCCGCCATCAGGAGTGGTGCGCCGCCAATGATCTCTGCCTTAATGCCAGTAAGTCCAAGATTCTCCTCATTGGCACACCTGCTCCCTTCTTTCCTGTTACTTGTTACTCTCTGGCTGGCCTCTCTTGGCCCTCCTCCTGCACCCACCTGTGAAGCTAAAAACCTAGGGGTCATCATCTTCCACTCTACACTTTCCTTCTCTCCTCACATCTCCGACGTCTCTAAGAAGTCACTCTACCAGCTGTACCTCCTCAAAGGTATTCTCCCTTTCCTCTCCTTCCCCCAGAAGCTCACTGTCTCCTGAGCTCCAGTTCTCTTTAGGCTAGACTACTGCAACAGCCTCTTTCTAAATCTGCCTTCCTCTACTCTTTGCCCTCTGCAACTGATCGAAAACAGGACTGCAAGACTTGTCCTTGGCCCCAAGCCCAGAGATCGTATCTCTCCAGGACTGAAATCTCTGCACTGGCTCGCAGTGCCAGCGAGGATTAATTTCAGAACCCTCTGTATTGTCCACAAAGCCTTCTAGGGCCTGGGACCTTAATACCTTCAACTCTCTCTTCCTAAATATCTTGCCTCTCGAGCTCTTCACTCATCTACCTCCAACTCCCTCAGGGTCAGTCGCTTCTCCAAACAGCGAGTTGGTGGTAGATCTTTTTCTTCTGCTGGGGCCTCCCTCTGGAACAGCCTCCCTGCTTCTCCGAAACTTGAGGAGAACCATCTCCGGTTCCGGAAGCATCTCAAGACCTTCCTCTTTGCTTCTGCTTTCTCTCCTCCTCTCCCCTGCTGGTCTCCTGGCTGAAACTGCACTGGTTACCTGGCTACCCTCTGATCTCGGGCCCAGGTCTACTCCCCGCCAGTTGCACACTTGCACTGCCCCCCCGGCAACCCTTGCACTTGGGACTGTTTCTGTATCCCCTCAGCCCCTACTAGCACTTGACACCTGATGTCTGCACTTACCTGTGCACTTTCCACCAGTTGGCCGCACTCTTATTCATCGTCTTTATTTATCTTACTGTTATCCCATGTACTGCACTGTCCCCTCCCCTTTCCCCCTGAACTTTTCCCCTTCACCCCTCCCCTGCACTTGCGCAATCTCACTGTCACCTGGCCTAGTAGGATCACTGTCTCTGTCCTCCCTCTCCCTTGCCTCGTCACGCCTTGAAACACTTGTGTATAGGTGCATTATAAATGCCATATTATATAATTTATGTTTGTTTGTTTTATTATTTATATAGCGCACCAGACCCAGGGGTATTCGGGCGTGAAGGCAGCAAGAGGGTTGTTCAGCTTAGGTTACAGGTTGAAGATTGGACATATTGGTACAGCTGCGGTTACAATGCTGTAGACAAGTGATGTCAGGGAATCACAGAAATATATACAATACGTTTACAGGAATACAGGTGTAACATAAATAGAACAGGTCAAATATACAAAATATACATGTGATCCCAGATGACATTAGGGTGAAGTTAGGCATCATGAGCTTTTAGCCGTTGAATCAGATTGGATCTGAATTGCCGGTAGGGGAGATCTTCCCTTAGAGCCGGGGGAAGGGAGTTCCAATATTATGCTGCTTTAACAGCGAAGCTGCTCCCGCCAGATTTAGTGAGTTTGAATCTGGGTACTAGTAAAAGGTTGGAGGTGGCTTTCCTTAAGGGGCGAGAGGCTGTTTGTCTGGTGAACCTGTCTATGAGGTATTGCGGGGCTGCTTGGTTAAGGCATTTGTGTGTAAGGGATGCTGTTTTAAGGAGGATTTTGTCTTTAGTGGAGAGCCAGTTGGTAGATCTCCTGAGGTCTGAAATATGGGCATTTTTAGGGAAGTTTAGGGTGGCTCGAAGGGCATTATTTTGAAGAGTCTGTATTTTGGTGGTGATGTATTTATTGCTACCTACATAGAGGGTGTTGCAGTAGTCGAGTTTCGACAGGATTAATGCTCTTGCTAGTGTGACGCAGTTATTGGGAGAGAGGAAGGGCTTGGCTGCTCTGATTAAATTGCAGGTGTAGGTGGTGGCTGAGGCCATGACACTCACTTGTTTACCAAAGGTGAGCGTGGAGTCTATATGGAAGCACTTGTTTACCAAAGGTGAGCGTGGAGTCTATATGGAAGCCCAGGGTTTTAACTACTTTGGCCACCGTAATGGTGGTGTTGTCAATTATGAAGGAGTCATAGTTGGGACCTAGTTTTTTGATGTTGGAGGAGGTGCCTAGAATGAGGAGTTCAGTTTTGTCATCATTCAGGCATAGACCGTGGGAGGCCATCCATGCCTGGATGATGAGGTAGATTCTGTTCACAAAGGCCAAATCCTTGTCATAATCTCCCGTCAACGGGATGAGGATCTGTGTATCATCTGCATAGTTAGTGTAGGTGATACCTAGATCGTCTCGATCATCGAAAAGGGGCTTTGTGAAGATATTGTAGAGAGTAGGGGATACACATGATCCTTGGGGTACGCCGCAAGAAATAGGTGCGGGGTCTGCAGCTGCTAGAGGAGAGAAGACTTGCATTGTCCTGTTGTCTTAGAAGGACTGGATCCATGCAACTGCTTCATGGGAGAAGCAGGCTGCCGTGACCAGGTGATTGCAAAGTATTGCATGGTCTACCAGGTCAAAAGCGGCAGAAAGGTCGAGGAGTAGTAGGAGTGAGGTCGTACCTTTATCTCTTAGTGTGTCTATTTGGGCCTTAAGGTCTAGGAGTGCAGTCTCAGTCCCATGCTGTGGTCTGAAGCCGGACTGTCAAACTCCTAGGAGATGGTTTAGTTCCAGATGGTGCTGAATTTGTGAGTATGCTACTTTGTCTAGGATTTTCAGCAGGAAGGCCACGGTGGTTATCGGGCGGTAGTTAGTTGGGATGGAGGGGTCCAAGGTTTGCTTTTTGAGGAGAGGGAGGACCCAGGATTGTTTCAGATTGCTAGGTATGGTACCTGATGTGAAAGAAGCGTTTATAAGTTTGGTAATGAAGGGTGAGAGTTCATGGGCGGCGTCTTTTATGATTTGGGCTGGACATGGGTCGCCCTGGCAGTTGGAGGGTTTGAGAGTGAGGATGACTTTCTCGACTTCTTTAGTGGATACTTTGCGAAAGTAGGAGGGAGGGATGTCTAGTGTCGGAGGAGAAGGCGGTGGATTTCACAGTTGGTAATGAGTTTGTGGTAACCTTGGAATGGGTGCCTGCGTTGACAATAGTAGGGCCAATTATAGATGCTTTTTTGTTGTTGATCTTTGCCTGAAGCGTTGTTATCTTATTGGCAAGGGCATTCTGTATGCCTGTGCACCAGTTCTTATCTTTGAGGCAGGAGTCGGGTGCTTGGATAGGGGATTCTACTTCCTTTAGAATGGCGAACAATTCTTTAGTGTTGGATTTGGCTTGGGTGATACGGGTGTTGTAGGAAGTTTGTTTCGCAAGGAGGATTTCTTTTTTGTAGAGGGTAGCTAGTTTCTTCAGGTTGTTTTTATTGATGTCTGAGGGGTCTGATCTCCAAGTCTTTTCACTGAGGCCTTTTTACCTTTGTTTCTATTCTTTAGTGGCATTCCATTTCTGTTAGATTCTTCTTATGTTCTATACACAGAGCTTTACACTGGATATTTCACCTACAGATTGCAAAGCTATGAGTTAAATTCTTGTGGGCAAATAACATTTTTGGAGAATATAATTCTGAAATCATTAGTTCACCTGGTCAGGCAGAGCTATTTATCTCACCTTCTTAAATGCTGTTGGTCAAAGGTCCTTGTTGATTCTTTTAGGAAGGCAGCGTTCCACATTGTTGCACGATCGCTGCCATCCTGAAAGTGATCTTTATGTTTTGTCTGACGGTGATGACGTCATCCGCCGTGGCCATACAATGCAAAACAATGCGAAACAATCCAAGGCTAATCTCGTTGAATTCACTACCAAACTTACTTCCTTGACTGATAAATCAATTTAATGCATAATTAAAATAAAGTTAAAGGTTAAGAAAATGGTACCTCTGTAAAAACAATTCTTCAAAATTATAATAGTTTTTTTTATTTTTAAAAGCAAAAACAGCCAGGGCATTACTGAACATACACAAGTTGTTTTACATATTTTCAGGGGGAAAAGCCAGCTGTTACTATCTTTCAATCAATGGGGAAATCTAGACCAAAATAGTGTCCACCTTATTAGAATGCGCTCATTGACCAATGTTTTTTGCGTTAATGAGAAAAATACAACCGTTTCAACATGCACCAAAACTCTGCTTTAACATGGAAAACAGTTAACTTTACATTTCTAATCAGAGAGTAGCAGCACCTTGCAATGAATCTGTTTTCCCAGTGGTGACCTCCTACCATCTACCATGTGGCCTGGGGACGGCAGCCACTACCTGATCCTGACCCTAAGGGTGGCAACGTGAGAGAGGATCACAAGGGGGAGGGGGGAACAATCTCTGGGGAAATACAATGGATTCATCGGATGAGACATTTTTTCCTTGCAGGATGAATCTCCCATTTTTTAAATATATTTTTTACAATCTTTACATTTTATTGATTTTAAATGTTACATGGGAAACTTTACAAACATCCAATAACCAAAATTCAACAATACAATTTTTTTCCCCCAGTAAACCCCCCTGCTCCCCAGCTCTGCCCCTGCGGTGTTCCCACAAGCAACCAGAAGGAGGTAACCACCATGAACTTAAACACAAACGGAATAGTATCAGTATGCACGATCAGCTATTGTTCTGTCCCATAAGGCAACTTATCCCCCCTGCTGGGGGGAACACACCAGCGGGTGAAACGGATCTTCCACTGCACCACGCCTGTCCTGATGCCCCGACTCCATTATCTCCCAGCGGGTTATCCCGTTAGGTAAGATTTTCATAGCAATGATAAATCCTCCTGACCTGTGTCAGCCCCAGAACATTTTGCTTTTCCTGGTGGATTATTTTTCCTTATACCTCTGTGAGTGGGAACCTTTTCCCAAACTCACATAATCTTTTACTCTTTTTGTGGGTGTCATTTTTAAGACTCTCCATAGTGTCTTTTAAAAGTTATCCTCTTTGACAAATTTTTGGCAATAAGTGCCTATTGTCGCTGGGTTGTCGTAGGGGCTCCCCTTTTAACTTTCTCTAGCTATCCTTGTGAGAACTACCGTTTCCAAGGGTAGAAAGGATCTTTGGATCCCTTTTACATTTTATTAGGAGAGACCAGCACCCCCCACCTTATGAGGAGTGCTGGGGAAATACTAATTTTAAATGTAACATTTATGCTACAAGGACAAACTTAATTTAATAGCTGGTGGCAGTGAACCTTTTTATTAATTCGGTGCACCTTTACCGTGGGCTATTTGCACAGCCCCGGTCCAAACACCCATGGGTGCTCATTTTACCAAAATGGCCCCCATCTTCTTTTTTTCGCCATTTTAGCGGTCCTTGTGCTTTCTTGCTCCTTCTCCTGACATCCAGGGTGGGAAATTCCTTTGTGAGATTTTGATCTTCGGCGGGAATCCTGTGTATTCCCCACCCAGGCTCCAGAGTGTCTGTGAAGGCAGGACATGTGGGAGAAGTCCAAAACTCTGAAGCCCTTTGTCTTCAAGCCTGATTCCAAGAATCCAGTTCACAGTGGAAGGCCGGCTGTCCTGAAAGGACTGCCAACCCCCCACCCTCCAAGTTTGAATGTTGCATGGCTATTTGATTGGCTGTGTTCCTGCATAAAAGTCAGATCCTGGAAGCTGAAAAGGTAGTCAACCACTGGAACCAAAACCGAAGAGGAAGATGAAGAAACCGCAGCTGAGATGATTTCCAGCGACCAGAGAGCCTGCTGTGTAACCAGAGCCTGCTGTAGCCCTTCCTTCCAATCGACCTGGGGATCCCGAAACGATGAACCCCGACCCAGAGCCTGGTAGGACCCACTAGACTCAAGACCACCTGCATTCTGAGCCATTCCATGTTGTGCTGCGACCTTGCGGGGCTGCAATACCCCAATACCTCTAGCCATCTGACGGTACATGGTACTGCGAATTCCGAATCTCGCTGAAACTTCGTGGGCATTTGCTGGATTTCCAGAGGCACGAATCAGGTCTGAAAAGTCACCTCACCAGAGTGCTGGACCTTGCAAACGACGAGAATCCGACCAGCGATATTCTGTCTTCTTCTGTGCGCCTAAAATGGCACCAAATCCACAGAGCCGCATCCAGCCATGACGAACCTCTTGCCTGGAGCCTTCTCCTGTGATCCCTGCTGCAAAGGTTCTTCCAAAGTCCTGTCTTCTGTCTTCTTGACAAAGGTATCCATCGACCAGATTTTTGGCTGCATATCCGGAAGTCTTCCTGATTCAACTCTTCTTCTGTGCTGAGGTACTGTGTTGGCTGGGGTATTTTACCTACCACTTTGTGATTTCTGTATAGCTTTGGGGTGTTTTCTGTGATTGGGAAGGCACTCATCCAGTGCACCCAGGCCCAGCGCCGAATCCTCCTAGGGTGTCTTCTCTGAAGTCCTTGGACCCTCAACTAACTTTAAAGTGAAATGCTTACTTGTTTGAACAGTCTTCCTGTGGAACTCTGACCCTGCCTACAGCTGGCACCTAGACCACTAGGGTCACTCTAATGCCTCGGATTGAACTAATGTTATAGAATAAGGAAAGGACTGGATAAGAAAAGAGTACTGCATTGAAAAGAATAGCTGTTCAAAAGTTACTTGTAAAAGAAGTTGATTGGTAACTAACTCTGAGAGTGAACAATTGCAAAAGTTCTTACTTACCTTGATTGTGTGTTGCACTATTCTGAAAAGTATATATAGGTTCTTTTACTCACCTGTGAATTGCTTGTGCCTCTTCCCCAAAAGTAATGTTGGTTTCACTTTACTATTCCTGTTAGGATAAATGTACGAGTGTCCCCAATTGGGTCTTGCTTCCCCGGACTTGCTCTTAACCTGTCCAGAATAAGTGTGTCCAAGGTTATACTTACCTTTATAACCCCTTAAGTGCCAAGGATGAGATACTGTGTCCTTTTTGGCACTGCACTTTGTGTGATCCCTGGAAAGGGATCACACAAAAGTAATATCCAACCCTCGGGCTATGTAAGGAGGCGGTCCCTCCTCACGGCCCGGGGTTGGATTTCCTTCAGTTTCACATCAGCGGGCATAACGCGTGCTGACGTGAAACAAAGTAATTTTCACCACAGCAGCCATTTTCGGCTGTCGCAGTGAAAAGAGAAGGTGAGTTTCCTTCTTTTTCTCCCTCGATCTGCAGCATTATTGTGCAATTCAGATCGAGGGAGTTGTTGGAAAGGGGAGACTCTCCCATTTCCAACAACACCTTATTTGAAGCATTGCTGGGCGCGGATCGGGTGCACATTGCTCGATCTGTGCCCAGCAATGCCACTAGACCACCAGAGATCTGTTTTTGAAGAGGGTGGCAAGGGGACTGCTTATTATGTAGGCAGCCCTCTCCCCTCATCCTCCAAAGCATGTGGTAGCACGTGTTGGGCCTCCTGGGGGCGGATGGGCACAGTAATGTGCCCATCTGCACCTAGGCAAGGGGCAACAAAAAAAAAACAAAAACAATGTTTTGAGTGGGGGATGGGGGACACTAGACCACCAGGTATTTTATATATTGAAAGGGGGTGCCCCCCCCACACTAAACGGATGATCTGGGGTGATGTCCCTGGCCTTGGGCGGCTGTCTCCCATGTGGTTTGACCATACCCAAGCCCAGTTACGTTTTCAGGCAGCCCCGGCAGGGTCCCCGACCATCCCGATTATCCTCGGGGAATGGACGGGGACCCTGCCAGGGCTCCCTGGGACTGCCGTTGGACTTGTGGACGGTCAACATTTTCTTTTCCACCCAGGTAGGTGCACCCACACGTGAGGTACTGTTTTCATCCGGACACCTGTTGGAATGTGGGAAGGTACGACATGTGTTGTTGGTGGCGTGTTTCAGAAGTTTCCAGGTGGGAAATGTCTGAAAATGGAGTTATTTTTTCTTAATTTTGAGACTTTGCCAGGGCTTGTGGGTAATACATTCTAAGGCGGTTCGCCCAAGTCAGACCTCTGGGGATTCCCACGGGTGTCTTTTTGGAAAGGCATGGGGTTCCCTGTTTTCCTTGGTGGCTGCGACACCCCAGGATCAAATCTGTAGGTTGTCTCCCAAAACCCTTTAGGGATTGCAGTGGTTTAGCCTTTTCCCTTTGCGCCCAGGTAGGTGCACTCACACATGCGAGGTACCGTTTTCGTCAGCACACCTGTGAGAACACGGGAGGTAGGACATCTGTTGTTGGCGGCTTGTTTTGGTGGGTTGGCAGGGGGACATGTCTAAAAATTGTGGGTAATAAATTCTGGGGTGATGTGCGCAAGTCAGACCTCTGTGGATTCCCACGGGTGTCTTCTTTTCAGAAATGCATGGGGTTCCCCGTTTTCCTTGATGGCTTCCACACTATAGGCCCAAATCTGTAGGTTTTCCACATGAGCAAAATCCTGCAAAATCTGCTCTGCCGAAAGATTTGGGGTTACCAGTGGATTAGCCTTTTCCCTTTGCACCCAGGTAGGTGCACCCACACCTGTGAGGTACCGTTTTCGCCGGGACACCTGTGGGAGTGAAGTTAGGACTTTTGTTGTGTTTGGTTGGTTTTCATAATGTTTTCATACATTTGCTGCTGCACTTTGTCATGAAACCCTTTCATTTCCCAAATGTGACCTAAATGTAGTCGATGCTTTAGGTCCTATACACTTTTGTAAGCGGCACAAGTCATCTACCCTTCAAAAGGTCTGTCCGTGCTCTTTCAAAAAATGTATACTTGCCCCTCCTCACCACATTCGTTTTCCTTATTTACACATGATAAGTACGTCTGTTTAGGCCGTAAGCATAAAAATCCTGTGTACCATGGCTCCGTCTTTGACTTGTGGTATTGCTTGTTCTGTGAAACTTTATGGAATATTTGTGATTTCCTAACTGGAAGAGTCCAGGGAATGTAGCAGAGCATTGCTTTTCTCAAAATTCACAGAGGCTATTGCCTTACCAGGCCAACCATGTCCACCACATACCTTTTTTCTGTCATTTTTCCCAAAACAACGGAAATGTTCCCTACGTAGTTGTTGCCGGACCTGCGCAGATCACCCACTCCTAAACTTGGAATGTTGTCTACTTTTCAGAAATGTATGCCTTTCTGTCTTCCCATTGAGCGTTCCTAACCACCTCTTCCATTCCGTCCACTCATGTCCTATTGGAAAAACTGACAAAATCGCCTACCTCTCACAAAACAGATGGTAACCATATAAAAATATGTTTTTTTGGTTTCCACTCAACCTGTTCTTGAAAGCCTGTAAAATGGTGAATTCAGCACAGTAGACCATTTGTTCCAAGCTTTTACAAGGAAAAAAAACAAAGGCTTCTTTGTACATCATTTTATTGCCATTTTCTGAAAAACCCAATTTTCTCCCTTTTTGGTTATTTTCTCTCACCCCATTCAGCAAACTAGGATTCCTTGATGGTGTTAAAGTTACAAGGGATTGAATGGCGACATATCAAAATCACCAAAAAAGGCCTTGTCACAGGGGATGGGGGGGCCTTGGCAGTTAAGGGGTTAAGTTGCTGATAGCCCCTTTAAAAGTATATGGGTTTTACTTACCTCGTGTTAGCTGTGTGCCATACTAAAACAAGTTAAAGAATTATTGCTTATCTCAATCTGTGTTCCACTAATCTTAAAAAGCAGCTGTAATAGTATGTTACAATATTAGGTTTGACCTGCCTATAATAGCGGTTTGCCATTCCTGAAAAGTGTTCAGTTCGGTGTAGCTGCCCTTGGATTGCCTGGAGAATCCAAAATGAGCGTAAAGAGTTCTTGCTTACCATAGACTGTGTTACACGTAGCTGAAAAGCAACTGAAATTGTACATTACACCAAAAAGGTATTACTCACCTAGTATAACTGTGTGTTATCACAAAAACAGTAGAGGTATTTACTGTTTCTCGAATCCGTGTTCCACTATTCAGAAAAGTATATTTGCAAGTTGGTTGTGATTTACTTGTTGAGTGCCACTGTATAACTGACAGGCTCTCCTACCCTTGAATTACTGTATAGTAATCCGAAAGTAATTTATGGTTTTACTCCAGGAATAGGTGTCACCTATACTAAATGCGTATGATAAGGTCTGACTTACCTAGAAATACTGTTAGTGTTCTAAACAAGGCCTGTGCTTTGGTCTGTGTACTTTAACCCTTTAAATGCCAGCGACGAGCCGGCTCGTCGGTAAAAACCGCTCCAGGTTGCCACCGACGAGCCGGCTCGTCGGTGGCACTTAAGGGGCTAATGAGGGGGGAAATGTTGGCGGATTTGGGCGGTGAATACCGCGATTTAAAAAAAAAAAGCCATTGGCACTGGGGGGGAACCTCAATGGCACTTAAGAGGTTAAAGACTAGTGGTGTGTTTGTATAATTGTGGTGATATATAATGTGATAGTACTTGCTTAACCAAGAATCTCTTGGTCTGCTTGTATTTTAAATATACCTTTTATGTTTTACAATACATAGTGTGTCAATGTTTCTTTGGACCATATGTATAATAGAATTCATTTGTACTGATTCTACAGCCCTCTCTCCCTCCTAAAATAAGCATGGCTGCTCTGTCAGATGGTACAACCTTATATTCAGAGTGGAGTCATGTACGGTCTTAGTTGAATGGTTTTACTAAGCCCCGAGTTGGACTTCAGAAAAACTGTCCTAACAATCCCCCACCCCGATATTTTGCTCTGAAACTCAACCAGCTCGTTTCTATCTCTCCACTCCAACCATGGAGGGCGGCAGTGATTTTTTCCATCAAAAAGATAACTTTTGCTTTCGCCACCCATTCCTCCTGAGTAGGGAGCCATGGCCTCTTCCAATGTGTCATTACACCCGCCCTTGCGGCTAACAATAAAAAGCGTACCATGTGTGGCAGGCTCTTGAACACCCCTTCTATCCCTTCAAACACAAACAGAATCATTAGGGGGCCAGGGGCGAGATATCCCCCCACAGCGTTAATCCACCCCACACCTCTGCCCAATATGACTGCACCACTTCACAGTCCCACCACAAATGCCAATATGACGCGCGTTCCCCACACTCTTGCCAGCACAATGGACTTGCCCTCCACCCCCCCCCCCGAACATCCTTGCCAATCGAGCAGGGTCATATTGCCACCTATGCTGCTTGATCCCATGTAGCTTGTACTGGCAGGAAATCTAGATCTTAAAGGCTCTGCTGCATATCTTATGCCACAGCGCCTCCATAATCTCACTGCCCATGTCCCACTCTAACTTTACCCCCAGACCCTCCATGACCAAACCCCCTTCCCCCACCCCACCGCCCAACTCCAGCAATGCTCCACACAAGTTTGAGATCAGGCTCTTCATCTCTCAGTGGGAGTCCAAAATAAGTTCCACCCGTTCTGCTGTGAGCACCCCCTTAAACCGGAGATACATCGACACAGAGTTTCCCTATATGCAAGGCCAACTCCAGCTCCTGAATGGACATGAACCTCCCCACCCCTTTCCAAAGTTGGCCAACCCTAGCCAGACCAGCCTCAAATCACACCCGGTATCTACTCACTTCACGGATCTCCCTTCACATCCCAGGTGCCCTTAGGTGGCTCATAAGTGACGGGCATGTTGTAATCCCCCACATCCCTGCACTCGGACTCCACATTTGCCACATCACCCCCAGGATGGGATGCTCTCTGATCGTGCACTGCAACGATGACTGGGGAGCCCACAACCATTTACTCACTGTTGCCGGTTACAGATGTGGGTTCTCAAGGAGGACCCACTGCTTCCCAACATCCTCTCTGAGGTAAGGGACCAACACCCTTAACTGGGCTGCCCTGTAGTATCCCCTAAGATTCGGGAATCCTACACCCTATCTCTCCTTCGGCAGGATCAGAGTTCCATACGCTACCCGTGGCTTCTTCCCCTGCCATAGAAATCTCAACATACTCCCCTTGGCCTCCCTCAGCAACCCCTCTGGGACCGCGACTGGGAGCATCTGAAAAAGGTACAGTATCCCAGCCAGGATATCGTGAGCATTTCCCATTTTTGCATGTCCCCATAGAACAACACGAGCAGTGGCGGGCAATTTGGCTCACATACATTTGGCAGCCTACGTGTAACATTGACCCCCAGATATCGGACCCTCTCCAACTGTACTACCATTCCCAAGGGTACAAGAATCGCAGTATCCCTCTCCCCGTCATCATCAAATGGGAACAAAATGGATTTAGCTGTGTTAATCTTAAACCCAGAGAACCTGCCGTATTGCTGTATCTCCCTCAAAGCAAAAGGGACTTAGGAGTGTGGGTTTGTTAACTGCAACAAAAACGTCATCACCCCCCCGCCCAAACCCCCTCAACCTGAGGTGCCTTCCTGAGCCTCTCTGCCATCGGCTCAGAGGAGAGCGCGATTAATAGGGGGATGGAAGGGGGAAGAGAGCAGGCACTCCTGCCTCGTACCACGCCCTATCCCAAAGGCATCCGAGAATAGCCAATTTACTGTCACCCTTGCAGTGAGACCTGGATACAAGGCTTGGACACTGGCGGGGGCCCCCACCCCAAAACCATATTTCCTTAACACTGCATATAAAAAGGGCCAGTCCACCCTATCAAAGGCATTTTCCGTGTCCAAGGCCAACAGCGTTGGTTGCCCCCGCGCTGCATCCATCAAATGCAAGGTCTTCCTCACCATGTTCGCCCCCTGCCTCCCATGAATAAAGCCCACTAGATCCTCATGAACGAGCCGAGGCATTAGCATCTTGACCCGGGAAGTCAATACCCTGTTGAAAATCTTTGCATCCACATTCAAAAGTGATATGGGCCAATAGGACCCGCACACCTGAGGGTCCCTACCCGCCTTAGGAATCACTGTTACCAGGGCCTGGCCAAAAGATTCTGGGGCCCACCCCACCTCCTGAATATAGTTAAAAAGTTTCATCGAATGGGACGCAGTTTTGTAAAAAACAATCATAAAACCCTCTTCACCAGGTGCTTTCCCCACCTGCATCCCCCAAAATCGCCAATACCACTTCCTCCGATCGGATGGGCCCATCTACCAATGGTATCTCTTTCTCCATCAGGGTCAGGAGTTCAATCTCTCCCAAGTACGAATTAAGCTCCACCTCATCGGCCTGTGCTACCACTCCATACAGCACCTGGTAAAATTTCACAAAATGGCCCACTATCCTGGAGGGGGACGTATTCACCTGCCAGTCAGTCAGTCCCAGCGATCCCCTCAAACCATCTCTCCGCCTACTGCCCACGTAGTCTGGCTGCCAGGAGCTCATCAGCCCTATCCCCTTCTCATAGTACTTCTGTTTTAGGAATTGGAGATGCCTAACCACCTTCCCAAACTACAGGGACTTCAGTTCCTCCCGTGTCGCCCGTACCTCCTGAATGAGCACCATTCTGTTTGCGCCCCCATGCCTGTAACCCACGTTCAAGAGAATCAATTTCTTTCTTCAGGCCCATCTCCTTGGCAGTCCTCTCCCTTTTCTTATTGGCCCTTTCTCCAACGGTCCCCGCCAGGTAGCCTTTGCTGCCTCCCACACCGTGCAGACATCCACTTCCCCGGTGTCATTAATATAGAAGTACTCCTTAATCCCCGTCTCCAGCTCCTTCCGGAACTTTGCATATTTCCAGAGTGAGTCATTACACCTCCAAACGGGGTCCCGTCCCTGCAGCCCCACCATTGTAAACCCCATTCGGACCATGTCGTGGTCCGACCAACTAATAGGGACATGTGCACACTCAACCACCCGGCCCAACAGCTCCAGGCTTAGGCAAATGTTATCGATACGGGTGTATCTTCTGTGAGGTGGGGGAAAGACGGTGTATCCCCGCTCCTGGGGATGAATCCATCTCCAAACGTCCTGGAGCCCATATATACACAAGCAATCCACCAAGCCCCCTTGACAACCCTCGACCCCCCGCCCTTCCTCATCACCCAGGGCTCTTCTATCCAAGCTGGTGTCCCCACCACATGTTAAAATCTCCCCCCATGGCTTCCCTCATCAATTGAGCCAGTGCCTTTGAAAAAAAGGCCTTCTGTGCTTGGTTGGGTGAATACATTGTTGCAAACGATATCCATGCCCCATCCCACCTCCCCATAACCCACAAGGCCCTTCAGTCTCCTTCAAACCTTAACCTAGTCAGCGGCACTTTCCTATGCAACAAAAGCCCAAAGCCCCCCTTCATGGTGTTCCCAGACACCCAGCACCCCCTGCCAGTGAGTCCAGATGGAATACCTCTCTCCTCCCCATCTAGTACCTAGTTTCCGGTAGCACCAACACCTCCAGGCCCGCTCTGCGGAATTCCCTAGCCACCAATGAACGTTGGGTCTGAGAGTTCAACCCCTTCACATTCAGGGTCCCAACAGCTAAATGATCCGACTCCCCCCCCCCCCTTTATTGCTCCCAACCGTTGCCATCTCTCAAACCCTTCCTGCAGGAGCTGGCCGTAACACACCCTGTCTGCAATCTCCCCCATTCTCAACCCCACCGCCCCACCTCCTTCACCCGTAGACCCAACCCACCTCCCCCTAGCCCTAGCAGAACCCCCTCACCCCACCCCCACCCTACCTCCTGAGACATCCATCAAACGATGGGCCACCAAGGGTGGAACAACACCCACCCCCCCCCTCGTTAACAACTCAAAAAGCAAACAATGAGGCAGAATCAAAACCACCCCCCACAACAGTTTGTCAACTCCTTCAATAAATAAATGCAGCAGCCGTTAAGAGCCGGGTGCTCACTTCACCGGCAGGGGAGCGTTCCGTTTTGACAATTTCCTGCCACTTGGGGCCCTCTTCTGCCGAGTCGGGCCTCTCAATGCCACCTGGCTGAACGTGGACCCCTCAAATCCTGTCCACTCCGCCCTCCACTTTTCTCCTCTTCTGCAAGATGTTAAAGAACCTGTTCCGAGTCGGTGCTCCTGGTGATGCGCTAGTCAACCGCTTTGATGAAAAAAAAACAGCGCAAATGGGAAAGTACACCTATAACTTATATTTCTCTCCGACAACCAGGCCGTAAGGGGTCTGCAATCCCTACATCTGGCCAGTGTGAAGCTCGAGAGGTCTTGATAAATTTGTATATCGTCTCCTTCATGTTGAATCGCACAAGCCAGCTTTGTTCTTTCTAGGCCCATCTTCTCAGTGTACCTAAAAAAATAAAATAAAACCTTGGACTCCTGCCTCTGCCCATGCCTCCTCGGTGGGCCCGCTCAATCTCCCCCTCCATTCCACTTTCCTCAGCGAACAGAGCGTTTGCTATCCCCTGGACCATCCTTTCCAAATCTTTAGCCGTCTCACCCTTCTTTTTCTGAAGACCGAACACACAGAGGTTGTTTTTCCGCTCCCAATATTCCAGATTGTCCAGCTTCAATTGATAGTCCTCATCCCGTGTCTCGAGGTCGGTCAGACAACCCTCGAACTTCATTTTGATGAGGTCTGCGTTCAGGTGGTTGTTTTCGATCCCTTCCACTTTGTTCTCCAAGACCTCGACCCTCCCCTCAGGTCCGAGATCGAGGCCTGAAGTTCTCCCTGCATGGCGTTTTGTCTCCTGGAGTATGTCCTTTATACCCTCTGCTGTAGGTGGGGCTTTAATATCTCCTTCCGGCTCCTGCAAAAGGGGGTACCCCAACCCTGTTCCCTCTATTGCGGCCTCTCTCTGGAATTGTAGTCCTTGTATGCCTCCCCATGCCTTCGCCGCCAGCTCGAGGCACCTCCGTAGATGCCACCCAAGGCTGGGGCACCCCTTGCTGTGTCTGTGTCCTGTATCAAGGGCTCTTCCCCAGTAGGCGCTCACAGTCTGGTCCAAAGACCTTTGAAGGGCCTAAATTCCCGGTGCCCAGTCTATTCACACCACCTGTGTGGTTCCACCACAACAAGAATTTGTCTGCTTCCGACATCCTAATACGCAAGGCCACCGCTGTCTCGCAGCCTCTCACTAGGACGCCAACTGTTGCGGAGCTGCCTGTGTACGCCTCCTTCGTGGGCTTTCCTCCTGTCTCCTCAGTCAGCTGGGTGCCTCCCAGCCAGGTCACCACCCGGAGAGCCCCTCACAGCCCCGGACAGGCACCCCTCTCTGCAGGCCGGCACCAGGCAGGGCTATCTACCGACAGACTGCAAGGCTGGCTGCCGCGCTATGTACTGAAGCTCAAGTCACAGCCGGGCCCGGGGCAAACTCCTTTCTTGCGTGGGAGCCATTATCCAGCCGGGCTCACCGCACACCGACACCTCGTTGGCATCCAGCTCTCCGCTTGGGCCCCCGGCACTACTCCGTACTGCTCTGGGTCCCGACAGCCTGACTCCACCTCCTGCTCTGGGAGCTGACCAGGGACCCCCGCTGTCATTGCCACATGTGCGCCGGGCTCCCTTTAGCACACCTTCGAACAGGCCTACACCCGTTGCTTCGGCGCAGGTCAGGCCCACCTCATACCCGGTGTGCGCCTCACTTCCCTACGGCTGAGGGACTCATCACCCACACCCGCGTTCTCTGGGGTTACCACAACCACTGCCCCTTGTTAATCTCAGGCCCTGCCGTTGCTCGCTCTCAAATCGCCATGGGGAAGCAAGCTGAGCGGAGCTCCTTCAAGGCACAACCATGTGGGTGCACGCCCTGTGGTGGTCTCAATCTCCCATTTGTAACCCTCTAATGGCCTTTTGTGATTCCTCCCCTACTCACTTAAAGGAGAGTGCTGAATCTCTCCAATTCCAATCTACAGACCACCTTGCAAACACCAACTTGCCTTCAAAACCTATTAGAAACATTCCTCCAATGCGTTCATGCAAACCAGCTAAAAAGGACTACTATTGTCAGAAACACCTTAACGACGAGGTAGAAAAGTGGAGGAATGCAGCGCTGGACAAGTGCCAAACACAGACAATGCTCTAGTTGCTGAGAGCATGCACCTGTGCCGGGGACATTTAAAAAAGGACCGCCTGAAACCATGAGACTTCTGGTGGGAGTGAACGGTTCCTCTCTGTGCGACTGACGGATTGAGCAAAAGACGGTGGAGCCAACCGATTTAGGTGCCGAGAAGAGGAAAGCTGTGCGAGGAATATTACACACAGCAGGAATGCCAGAAGCCAGTGAAGGGCTACTGGATGTTCGCCAGTAGCAGAAAGCAGCGAGGCACTTACTGAACGCCCGTGTGAAGCAGAGAAGGCCATCTGGAACCACGGGAAACAGTGACGCAGAAAGCTGAGCTGCGTGAGGAGGAAGCCACCTGAAGATTGCTTTCGGCAGGCTGCGAGAAAGACGAGGAACACCACGAAAAGCCGGGGAGTACATGCTGGGACGAAGGGAACACTGTGGCATATCGGCGAGCACGCTGCATGCGAGTAGTTGAACAAAATAGAACAAAGAAAGAAAGCAGTTTTCTGAAAGTGAGAATGTGCTTCTGCTAAAGAAGGGAACCTTTAAAGTTCAACCATATGTTCAAAATATACATACAATAAACAGAAATAAATCAGTATATAATTGACAAAAAGAAATAGTCAATAAGGCTCAGGTGGTGAATTACTAAAAGTGGAAGTGTGAGGAAAACACTAACAAGGTAATATACCATGGACAGAATGAATTGGCCAAAAGGGCTAATGTGGTGAATTGTCAAGTGTGGGAGTGCAGACAAATGCACATGTACAAAAAGCCCTGGCAGCAGAGTATACCAAGCAATTACAAGTGTGTAAATACAAGAAGCCCTGGCAGGAGAGTATTCCAGGCAACTACAAGTGTATGAATATAAGGGAGATTACAGCAGGTATCCCGACAACTCAAAGGCCAAAGGATAAGGTGTATGATTTTTGATATTGATAAAGGGGAAAGACAAGAACTGTTGCGTATAAAAAGAAAACATGAAGGATCCAGGGGAAGGGAGACACCCTCCTGGATAAAGGAGCCATATCCTTGAGAGACTTTATGTTGGTGTTACTTATTGCTTTGCCCATTTGAATATTTCTAAAACACTGAAGGCCAAAGACATTATCCTTTTGAGTTTAAAATTAATTTCCGTAGAATGTGAGGGTCAGAATAGTACTTTGGACACAGGACGGTTTCGTTTTTGGAGATTGTGGCACTGACAGATTCTTAGCTTTGAGTTTAGGTAGGGAAACACCTCTAGTGGAGGAACAGCAGCATTTTTCCAACCCCTTTAAATTATCAATAAAAAAGTCTTTAGCCAAACCCATGTCTAACTTGTGTCCGAGTTTCATTCCTAACTCCTCACATACTGTACAAAAGGAAATCCCAGCTCTTTGTCAAACATTTCAAAGCGTGGCACTATCGCTGAATAGATAAACTACTTGTGATCAATTCTGCAACTCACTGGTGAGTGAGTTTTCCTATAGTGTAAGCATTCTTAAATGAAGAGGGTCAAGACGTTTTATGCAAATGTAGTGCTCGGGAAAAAAACGACCGAGTACAGTGGAGGCTAAAGGTTACACACGCACACTGTACTGCATATTAATCCATATCTGTGCAGGAGGTCCAGACTATGTTTGATCATTCGAGACAGTCTCTTTGCTGGACCCGCTGTCCACTGAGTAATTTTCTTTTGGAAGTCGGAAAGATAGAGCTCACTAGGTGGTTGCCACTTTGAAACCTTTATGTTTTTACTGTAATGAGACAGGTTATCGTTTTTCAGATTGCCCTTTTAGTGCATGGGCTTTTTAGTGTTTTTTTTTCTACGCAACGGTCAGAGAGCGGGGACCAATCAGATCCAATGAACTCCCTTAACGTCAGCCAACATATTTTTCTGGATACATGGTGAGAAAGGAATTCCTAATGTCAAAAGCTTTTCTCTCCCAGCCATCCCCTTCTATCACACAAACATTTCACACTGGAACTTTACAAAAAGCTAGAGAAATACAATACCCGTGTTCTTTCAGCTTCTCCACATCTTCTGCTGGATTGCTTCCTCCAATTAAAAGCGTCTGGCTGAAACAAAAAAGTGCTTATTGAAAAATAAGAATACATGAATCTCAAAAGCTTGGGTTGGTAATCCCTCTCGTGGAACGCCCCTGAATGCCTAAACTTGCAACCAGGTATTTTTGATGCAACACAGAGTGCAGAATGAAGTCTATTCCAAATCAGGCACTGTATGGATGGGAGTCTAATGGCATAAAACGCTGTGCTGAGTGAGGCATTTTCAGGGCACCAGAAGTAGATGGACAAATTAGAGGTCCATTAACTGGACATTACAGCGCTACCGACAGCCCTGCGACCACCGAGTGATTGCCAACCAGTAATGCATGGGCATTCTTCTACATTTCCCTCCATTTGACAAGGAGACAATGACATTTAATAACCCAAGGGACATGCACGGACTCACAGAGTTACTACGGTTAGAATCTGGGTATGGGCACTCTTAAATCAAACCACGAAAAATTAAAAACATTACTCACCTAAACTGGGGAAAGGGTTTGATAAAATGAGATAGCACCTCGTCAATTTGAATTGCAAGCTCTCTTGTCGGTGTAATAATAATAGCTCCCACCTGCCCATTAAGAAAGACAACGAATGGTGTCATTTGCCATGAACATTCAGTACTGCATTATCACAATTACGAACAGAAACATAGGCATGAAAAAACATGATATTAAACAATTTTCTTTAAACGGTTCAAAAGCATAATCCCAAATGCTTAAGTACGTACGAGACATTATCATTACAAATCTGAGTAACGTTTACATTTGCAGTTTTTTCAAATAAGAATAAAGACAAAAGGCAGAGCTTGTTTTATTACCATATGTAGGTTTTCAAAAATGCATTTTTACATGTATATAAATAACAGTATGGTGTGCAAAATAAAGTGCATTCAGAACCAAAAGTAGTAATACTACTCAATGATACTGGTATACAAAATAGAAATACCCAAACTCAGAGATTATACAAACTGGCAAAGATGATAAAACGATCCATATTCACATGCTTGGTTCAAACACAATTTACAAGAGAATAGATCTCAGTCAGGCAGCGCACCCTTTCCATACATGTGTACAACTCGGGGGATCACTGCATAAAGAATCAAGGCCAATAACAACAGTGCCATTGAGAATAGTAATTTAAATAATGCCTTTTATTTAAAAGACCAATTACATACAGAATAAAGGTTTCCTGTAGCGATTTTAAATAAATAAATAAATAGCAAGCGTTCTATGCACACACCCACATACATGGAAAGGTTCATATAAACTACCGTGCCTGTGTGTAACAAGCATTGGCAAAGCCAACAATGTTTGGCTTCTGTATAGGTACTGTTCTCCTATGCCCAGGTAATCACACCATTTTCCAGCAGTTGCCATTTTATTGCCAGGTAGTGAGATTGTGGTAGTGCCTTGCAAATGCCTATCCCATGCATACACACAGACACCCAAACTGTTAGCTTTGTCAATGCTTGTTTTCCTTTCTTTCTAGTCACGTATCTTTTTTTTTTGACGGTTTTTCTTAGGAGTTATCCTAAGAAAATGTATCAAATTGGTCGATTTCCATGTTTTCAAACTACTTCTTTCTGTTGTACCATAAGTTTCCTTGGTACAGAGTCGCCTCTTAAGACCACAGTCATTCGTTTGTTTCCAGATGTCATTTAGGTAGACGGATGTTCCTCTTTGATTTGTCGAAATATTGCAACAATTTGATTTACCAACGCTATCGTCCATCTTGTGGTTTCACCAGATATCAAACGCTTCCATAGGTCGTTTTCACATATCATCCAGGGGTTTTCGATCAAGGGTATTAGGTGAACTAGTCTGTGTTTCTTGGTTTTTGGGCAGTTTATTGACAGGTGTTTCAGAGTTTCTGTCACCTCCGTCGATTTGCACAAACGGCATTCTTTTTTTTCGGACGCACCTCTGATGCACAAAATTTCTTGAGTTAGAAGCAAGTTTAATCTAGCTTTCATAAACAACGTTCTTTTTCTTTTTTCAGGAAATTTGACGCAATATTTCAGTGGAGATTTCACTTTGTTAAAAGTAGATGGGAGATGTGATAGAAGTTTATTCTCTGGTGCTGCCTCTAGTGTGTTCATCCAATCCATGGTTATCATTTTTTGCTTTATTCGTTCTGGGTTATCGATCAGTTCTTTTTCTGTGCAGGTTATTTCCTCCAGTTTCTCTTTTCTCTTTTCCAGCTATCTATTCAGTGCTGCATATTTGCCACTTTCTATTTCCTCCTTTATGATTTTGAGGGCTGGTAGCGACTCGGGCAGAATTATTTTCCGGAAAAAGCTCATGGCGCTTTGCTCTACCATGGATGCCAGGGATACCAGACCTAGTTCTCTTCGGATTGCCGCCATAGCAGTGGATTTGGGGAGTCCCAGCACTGACTTCCATATCAGTCCTTCCAGTTTTGTCCATATTGATGAATGAATGCATAGAGAGACTTCTGTTCCATACGTTAGAACTGGGACCGCTTTTCCTTTACAGAAGTTAATTGCGGGCATTAGGGAGAACTTGCCATATTTTCTATCGATCACTTTAATTTGTGATGTCAGCCTTTTAACCTTTTCCCACAGCGTCTTTTGCATGGCTATGTCAGTTCCTGAGCTGTCAATTTCGACCCCTAGATATTTGATGTTTTCAACCGTTTCAATTTTGTTGTTTTCAAGGTTCCAAACCATTTTTTTAGTTTTTCTATTCGTTGCTTTCTCGATTTTGTTGATTTCTAGGTGGTTAGTGTGGATGTATTTAGCTAGGTTTGACATTTGCGCTGTAGTCCGACTTTGGTTTGATCGATAAAGATCACGTCATCTGCGTATAATAGTCTGGGGATGAAAGTTTTGCCCAGTTTTGGTCGGAAGCTCCTTATTTCGGCTTCTGAGGCTTGCAGATTGCTCAAGAAGGCAATAAACAAAGCTGGGGCTAGGGGGCATCCCTGTTTGACCCCTCTTTGACCAAATCTTGATCCCTTCGAAGAGTGTACCGTGTTGACTTAATTTCACTCTTATGGTGTTGTTCGAGTGTAGTGCTTTGATGGGCTCGAGTATCGATTGTGGGCAGTTCCAGAGTAGTAGTTTCTCCCAGAGCATGTTTCTATCGATGGATGTTCACGCCCTCCTTTTTTATATAGTGGTACGATCACTGCTTTCAGCCATGACTCGGGGATATGTTGTTTAGCCTCGCATTCTGCAAAAATTCCGCTAATTACGTTCGACCACTCATTCGGAAATTTCTTGAGTTCCACGTTAGTCGGGCCCGGGGGCTCTTGATGTTTTCAGTTTCTTAATTTTGTCTGCAATGTCTTCCGGGTTGGATAGATTCACCCAGGTTGAAATTGGGTTTTTACCTTTCGCTACTTTTGCAACCTTCAGGTCTTCGAATTCTTTCGTTAGGTACGATGTCCATTTTTCTTCCGCAACTGCGTTGATCATCGGCGCGGTCTGATTCGCGGATGTTGTTTTTATTAGAGACCAGAATTTGCTAGATTTTTTAGACGAAAGTCTCTTCATCATCTCCTCTGCATCCAGTTGATATTGTGTCGCCCTTTGTTGTTTGCTGGTGCCAATTCGCGCTGGTGTTTGTTTTTTTAGCCGTTTTCTTCAGGCGTCGTCCCATTTTTCTCTGTTCAACCCCCTCTTTGTTAAAGGCATGTTTTGGATAGGTCATGGAGGCGTCCGTTTTTTTTTAGTGTTTTTTTGTAGGGGGCTAACAGTGGTATGTAGTCTGGTCTTTCGTCTATTTTGTTTAGATTGTTGGTCTGGATTTTTTGGTCCCAATCGTTTTTAATTTTCAGAATGTTTGCTTCCGTTAGTCTCAGTCGTGTTTGTTGATTGTTTGGCTCTGTTATTGGGCGATACCTGGATTTTGTAGGTCTCCAACCCTGCCAATTACACGACAGCAGGTTGTGATCGCTGTCCAGTGTTCTTTCCACTCTAAAAGTTTTTATCGCTTGCGTTAAGCCTGTGGAAATGCTTATGTAGTCTAAGGTGGCACTTGAGGATCCACGTTCCCATGTAGGTAAGTTAGTTTGGTTGGGGAACAGCGTATCTAAGTTTTGTAAATTTCTTGTAGCGATGAGGTCGTTCCAGGCCTTCCCGCGCTCTCTTGTTTGATCAGATGTTAAAGAATACCGGTTGTCAGATGGGTTTGTCGGTTTTTGATTGCTACAGTTTGCGTTGAGGTCCCTGCAGATTATGATTTCGACGTCTTCGAAATCTTCGTAGAGTTGGTCAATCGTGGAGCTCATACTAGCGCAAAATGTTTTCGTTGAAATACACTGGGGGTTCCAGTAGCAGGTGACTATAGCTAACACATTTGGATTTTGTCCTTTTTTTGGTTCCTGTTGGGCCCATGATGACACCACTACTAGGCTTCTTTCCAATTTCTCGGCTCTGTTAAACCGCAACCTATTTTTATCGCGATTAGTAGGCCAGATGACAGTCTTCCTAGAAGGCCTTTCTCGGCTGGTGAAATAACAACTGTAAAGCCGTCCAGTGCTGGTTTAGTCATCAGCCACGTTTCCTGTAGGCATAAGATGTCGAAGCTGCCCAGGTTTACATCTCCTGCTACCGTTAGGTGCGCGTGGTCCCGGGTGTTCCAGGATCCTAGGATAAAATTCTTCGGGTCGTTCCTCTCTGAATTTAACTGTTGTGTTAAGGTCGAAATCTGGCCCTGGTCGTTGCTATTTATCTGATTTTTTGTTCCACGTTGCTGTCAACCAGTTCCAACGCCCCTTCGCCTGCCTCTGGTCCGCCGTCTTGCTCTTTTCTTTTGGGGTCTCTAGAGTCAGTGAAGATGTGTGTCTTGATTTACCTGGCTGTACGTCGGTGATCGGACTTTGGGATGAGCAGTGTCTTAGGTTTTCTTGACTCGGGTGGAATCCCCCTTTTCTTGTAGTGCCAGCTGGCCGGCGTCTTTCTGGTGATTCTGATTTCTTTATTTCTGTCAAACGCAGACTCATCAGTTCCAGTTCTTTGCAGGCTGCTTGGTCAATTCCTTCCGTTCCGTTAATTTTGATGTGAATGTACGCTTTTGCTTGATTACCGTCATGGTACAGTTCCACTAACTTGATATCTTCCGATCTTAGATGTCTCAGGTATTTCAATCTCTTTATCATCTGGAGAATTGCTGGTCGATTCAGTGGCTCCTTATCTTTCCTTGGGTCTTGTTGCTCTAACTTGAATGTTCGTGTTTGATGGTTAAGTGTGTTTTCCTTTGCCGCTCTCTCAGCCCGTTGTCTCGGGGTCTTGACCCTGCTTGTGCTTATGGGTCTGGCGGGCGATTCTTTGCAGTATGAATTGTGGGTGTCTCTCTGCTTTGTGGCACTATAGTCTCTGGTTGATTTAGAGCGGCTAGGGTTTTCCTTTTTATGCTTTGTCTCTCTCTCTGTTCGCTGATGATTGTCTTTTTGTTGCTGCTCGGAAATTTTTCTTATCGGGCTATCTTTTGTTTTGTGCTTTTTTATTTCGGTTAGAAGGAAGCCTGTTTGCTCCACTTCTTTGAAGGCTGTTTTTTCAATGTGATTAATACTTTCTGCTTTTACGTGTAGGTATGCTTTCGCCGTTCTCCCGCTATGATACGGCTCTACCAGAGTTATGTTTTTTCTTTTAAAATTCTTGAGAGATTGGGTGTTTTTCATTATCTGAATGACAGTTGGTCAGTTTAATATGAGAAAGTCTTTCCTTTCACCATTTTGCTCCAGCTTGAATAGGCGAGTTTCTTCTTTTCTTTTTGTTTGTTCAAGCTCAATTCTGCTTCTCCATCTGTTCTTTGGAGCTGGGTTTTTTTCTCCATCTTCATTTGCCTGACTTGTCTGTTTCCGCTTTTTCGTGGTGGCCCTCTTTTTTTTGGGGTATGTTGACCTCGAGTGTCCCATTTCTTTCTTTGGTCTTTTTGGCAGGCGTGTTATCGGGCTCATTAGTAATGAGGTTATGGTCTTCCTAGTGTTGCGTTAGATTCATTAGATTCGGGTCTGCCATAAATTCCTCTGTAGTTTTGGGAGAATTTGTTATCCGACAAGTCTCCAGGTGTGTTGTAGCTGGTGTTTTTAACTCTTCCGCTGTTGATACCTGTTTTTTGAGTATTTGGCCCGTAAGTGCCAATTTTATCTTTTGCTGTGTTTTGTTATTTTGTGGCAGTGGTTTTATTTGGTTTTATTCTGCACTCATTTCCAATGGCGATGCGTTTTTAGTTGTAATCCACAAGCCCTCTTCGAGGCGCGTTAATTGATGCCCGGTTCTGCAGTGCTTTTTGGAAGTTGTTTTGGCACACTAGGTCTTTGATTTTTTTTTTCTAGTTCTTCTATTTTGTTTTCCTGTGGTCGTTTGTGTGTGTATTTCAAATCTTCAATCGCCGTTATATAGCTTTCCACGTGCGATATTTTGTTAATCATATTAGACATCATTGCCGTGTTGTCTCAAATTTCTTCTTTTATTGCTTCGTAGAGTTTGCAGAATGGTGCAAGTACAACTGACATAGCAGACATGATTGTGATCATGTCTGGGTTCTTATTTGGTGAAACTCTCTGCATTCCGGCTGCTATGTTGCTTATTCTTCGGTTTTTCGGTGAAGTATGTGTTTTCTCTGGTCTTTTTTTCAGCAAAGGTGTATTTGGTGGGGATTTAGCAAGCAGTACACGTTGCTCGTCTTCAGGGATTGCTCTTTCTCATGCCAGTCTTTATGTAGGTGCTTCCACCTCCTGTTCGAGCTCTCTTTCGTCTTTGTCGGTTGACCTCGGTGTCCTCAAAATGCTGGTTGTCAGATGGGGCTTGGTCCATGCGTATCTTCCCTCTTTTGCCCTTACCACTGGGCTTAGCTCTTTGTCGATTTCTACGAGTTCAATGTCGGAGGTATCTTCCCTTGTCGTGTCCTTTCCGGGTTTTTTTCCCTGTGGGTGTAGCGGATGCGTCAATGCTTCTGTTTTTTTGGAGATTCCTTCCACTTCTTTAGTTGTTGTTTTGGTGGGACGATATCCCTCAGTTGTCAGGCTTGCCTCTGTTGACTCAGTGTTTTCCGTTGCTTGCTCCAAAGTTGTATTGTTCAAGCTGATTCGTTGATTGTCATTTGTATGGTTTACATGTGGAGCTGTGGTCCAAATTGAGTCGGTTTTCCTTTGTTTAGGTCCCGGAGGGTGATCGTGGGCAACTGCTAGCATTTCTGCATCAGAGATTTCAATCTCTGTCGTCAGCTGCCTTTTATACGGTTGTGTAAAGAAGGCCTTCAAGGGACATGATAGCAGAGGGTTTGGTAGGGGTTTCGAGGAGGTTCTTCTCTTTTAGGATAGTTTTTGGTTTGTTCGAGGTTTGTTTCGTGTGTCTGGTTGTTGATTTTTTTTTGGGGTTTAGCGTTTTCGTTCTTTTTTCCTTTAGTGCTCTTGGGTTTTCTTTGCCTTCTTCCTCCTCTGATTCTTTGTGTGAAATGTCCGAGAGGTTGGGTGTCTCTCCCGTGGAATTGGGATCTTCTTCGATGGATACGATGGAAGATGAGTGTGTTCCGGACCCGATCGTATCACATTCCTTATTCTGCGTCTCAGGTTTTTTCCCACATTGCTTCTCAGTCGTAGGGTGTGGTGCGTTTCCCATGCTTGTCTTTTTTGGGCGGTGGAACATGGCCTTTATTTTCATTGTGGATTGGGGGTTTTCGATGGTGGGGGTTCTTTTCTGCCCCTGTGCCCCTGTTAATTCCAAACTTTGATTCTGTCGGCGGCCATCCTGTGGGCCATGTGTGATCTCCTGATGGAGGCAGGGTGAATCGGGGCTCACCTCTCTCCCCGCCTTCCCTGCTGCTGGTGGAGGGTGGCGAGGCCCGATGTCCAGTAATTCGTCCTCTTCAGGTGTGGCGGTCGGTGTCGTGCGCGCTTCTGTGTCCGCCCGGGACTTTGGGCGGAGGGCGTTTTCCTGGATCGGTATCTCAGCTTCATTACCAGCTGGTTGCCGCCCCTCTTCTCCGCTCGCAGTCCGCCCTGTCCCGTGAGTACTCCCGCCACAAGGGCTTCGAGCGGACTGCTTGCTGATATAGGGGGTGCCGAGGGCAATCCCTCGATTGTCATCTCTTCGCCGGCGGTACTCACCGACCCATTTCATCCCGGGGTGTCGGTCTTGGGCACAGCACTGTACACGGCGGGGAGGGGTAGGCTGCTCGCTTCACCTTCACTTCTCTCGAGCAGGCCAGCCACGCCTCCTGCTCCCGCCAGGACCAGCAAAGTCGGCGGTGGGAGCAGCGTCAACAGCGGTTTCGACAGAGTTGGTTCTGCTGCTCCCGATGTTGCTGGTACCCTCTCGGCGGAAGCCCCGATAAGGTCTGTTTCTCCTTTTGTGTTTTCATTGTTTTTGAAATTAGGCAGGTTTGTGCCGCTCGATTCTTTCTTATGCTTAGGCGCGGTTCGGCTCGATCCTGAGCCCTGCAAATTCCTTCCTCCATTGTTATTGAATGAGCGCATCTCTTCCACCTCGCTGACTGGTTGTGGAGTGGACGGGCAGGGGGATCTGTTGCATGGGGAGGATGTGTTTGGCACGTTTGGTTTTTTCTGGGTTCTCCCCTTCGAGCGTACTTCAGGCTCCATATGGGTTCTGCCGTGGGTCTGCAGCGGACTGCTGCAGACTGCTCCTTCACCTCTGCTCCCAGCTCTGCTCACCGCTTCGCGGTGTATTTGGGTTTTTAAACTGCTTCCTGTAAGACAACGATGAGGACTGGCTGCACACTGCAGACTGCTCCTTCGCCTCTGCTCCCAGCTCCGCTCACCGCTTTGCGGTGTATTTCGGTTTTAAACTGCTTCCTGTAAGACAATGATGAGGACTGGCTGCAGACTACTCCTTCACCTCTGCTCCCAGCTCCCGCATTTAGAATGCAAAATCACAATTAAAATGGCCAGTATACGAAAAAAAAGACTTAATGCTCAATCCTGGATAGGAACTACCCGGGAAATTTTTCTTTTAAAGGGTTTTGGATTTCTGTCTTGTGCAAGAAAAGCATTTAGCAGATTACCAATATGTGTACAAAGCAGCTTCAGGCGGTAAATAAATACTGTATTGGGCAATAATAAAATGTTTGGCGAGTCATAGTAATTGATAACAGCCTGCCACCCGAGTCAATAATTCAGAGCACAATTAGCTCCCCAAACACACAACGGAGTACCACGCCCTCGTTTTTTTTTTTACCCCGAAAGAATAAAGGTCCACGCAAAGTACACGGCCGACACTTCACACAAAAGGAAATAAGAAAAAACACAATAAAAAGGCGCACCATCGAACTGACAGGGAGCGAGATGTCTTCCATTTTCCATGATGTTAGCTCAGTGTAGAGCAAGAAAAGGGGTGCGTTTGGGGTGGTTTGGTGTAATTCACCATATGCACTGGTGGGACAGTGCAGAGTACAGGATATGCCAGATGGCAGCAGGCAAATGGTGGTGGCAGTGATGGGGTGATCGGGAGGGAAGAGAGCCAGATCCCACCCGCCAACGACAAGAAACTTCAAGATCAGTAGGGATACTAAGCCTATTTGAAACACTGTGGGTGGTAGATATCTGGAGGTTTCTGCACCATGGGTAGCAAGACTACTCATACTTCTCGCACATACACCGCACCTGTCACACATTGATTGGTTATTGGCCACCCCCCAGTTGATGCTGTACGTAGACAGCATAGCCTTAGGGACAAGAGTTACTCAGACCACGCGCCAATCCTACTAACGATCCAGATATATCACCCATCCCCTCCTCCAAGGTCCTCCTGGAAACTATACGACCCTAGCCTCAATGGTATTGCCCTTCACAACAATATTGCGCAGGCCATTAGGAATTTCTTCTGTGAAAACAAAGAGGGACCCACATTGATAGCAACAGTATGGGACTCAATGAAAACAGTAATTAGAGGGAAACTCATAGCCCAGGGGGGTGATCTATCACAAACGGCGAGCATTGGTGAACTCCGACTTGTAGGGCGAGGTCGCAGCAGCAGAGCAGTTACATAGAAAGGGGTGGTCCCCGAAAGCACATAGAAAGCTACAAATTGACCGCAATAAGCTTGAGGCGCACCTGGAGGAACAAACGGCCCAGGCCTTAATCACAACAAAACAAGGATATTACACCAAAGGGAATAAAGCAAACAAGTTCCTGGTTAGGAAGTTAGCGAAAATAACGGCTAGCAGTGGAGCACCTATGCAAGACTATGTCGGTCACACCCCGCTCTGTGGTGGAGCAAAAGCTATAACATAGAAAAGGCTACCCTTCCCCACCTTACTGACTCGGAGAGAGATACATTGGGACCTTCCCATCACAATGGAGGAAGTAGACTCAGTAATTAAATCCCTGAAAGCAAGAGCCCCTAGCCCTGATAGCTTTATGCCACAGTTTTATAGAATGTTCTGGGCACAACTCCTGAAACCCCTGACCTCCTTGTTTAATTCCTTCCGACAGACCAGTAGGGCGACAATTCATGGAAAAATCCCCAACCATCCTCCTGTTAAAGCTGGATAAAGACCACTCCACCTCCTACTATAACCTGGTTGTTAAACATTGACGCAAATATCTATTACAAAGTCCTGGCTAACAGGCGGACTATGGTGATGCCCAGGATGATTGACGTGTTTCAGACCGGATTAGTTTCGGGCTCTAGTCCTGGTGGAAATCGTGGCAATGGACTATGGTAAAATGGCTCTCTTGGTGTTGGATGCCACTAAAGCTTTTGATAAAGATGACTGGTCCTTTATGAAACTAACCCTAGAGGTGTTCCGCTTAGGGCAATCCTTTTGAACCATGGACCCAATTATAACCCACCCAAGACATCGCTATTGGTAAACCAAAGACCATAAAGGACCATATGCCTTATGTGCAGAACGAGACAGCGGTGCCCCCGTTCTCTATTAATTTTTGCCCTAATAATTAAGCCTTTCGCTAAACGGGTCAGAGCCAACCTAGCCAACGAAGGTGTAATGGTAGGGCATAAACAATTCAAGCGGTCATCATATGCTGATGACTTTATGTTATCCCTTGCAAAGGTCCAATCGTCCTTCAGGTACTCCCTTATAGAACTGGAATCCTTTGAGCGCACAGATGGCTTTGCCGCCAACTATCACAAATCCAGAGCGCTAGAGGTTGGCCTGATGGAGGAGGATATTGCTGCCATCTGCCTGTGTTGTCCAATTAAACGGGAAAATAAAAAAGCAATAAAATACCTAGGTGGCTAGATTCTATCGCGACCGAAGGAACTATACACACATTTCCCAAACCTCTAGACCTAGATAGTTGGAGAACTCATGAAATCTCATTAATGGGACATATTAAAGCATGCAAAATGAACATCCTACCAAGGTTCCTCTATCACTATGCGGTGCTCCCGGTGGAGCTCCCACGGCAACCCCCAATGCATTTACAACAAAAGGTCCTCTGATTCATTTGGCTGGGAAAAAAGCCTAGAATTCCCAAACAGGTAATGATGGGCAGCGGACACTTGGGGGGGCATGGGAGGCCTGGATTTACCATGAAATGAAATTACCATGCAGCAGCACAATTGCCCGCCTGGAGCGAGGACTGCAGGGCTGAGGGGAGTACATATCTAAGCTCTACAAACCCCTGCAGCCTGATATGTGGTCACTGCAACCTGGGTATATGTCGTAGTGGGAAGCAGACTTGGGCCGCCCCATGGACAACCAGAGCTGGGTGAACATTTGGTCGCGTAATTAATCCTCATCGAAATGCGTGACCAACATGGAATAAACCTTTAAACTGATGTGCCGCTGGTACTACTCCCCCTCCCCCTCCCCACCGGTCAGGCTCCATAAGATCAAGAACTCTATGTACCTGTCTTGCTGGAGGAGTTGTCGAGCAATGGGAACATTCTTCCATTTGTGGTGGGAATGTCCATGGGCGCAGTCCTTCTGGGGAAAGGTGTTGAAAAGGAGGACCCAGGTTCAACCGCTGGCTAGAGCTCGAGGTTATGCTGCTCAGGGTCCTCGCACTTGATATATACCCAAAATTGGGGATGAAGGCCAACCTAATCCCTCATCTCCTTCTGGTTGGCGAAGGTTTCCCTCGCCCGGGCCTGAAAGGCCTCAGGAGGGAACTCGCATTTCCCAGTGGTGGACCAAAGCATGGGACAGCCTAGTGGCAGAAAAGGTCACGGCAGCCAAGGAGAGGGTTTTACACTGATTTACTGAGATCTAATCCCCGATCCTGAAATATGGACTGGAGTTTCCCATACAAGTATATAAACCACGGCAAGTGGCACAGTTCCTACAGGCCTTTCAGTAGGTTGAATGCTTGCCAGGGATGGCGGGTACAAGGGGTGTGGATGTAACAGGGGGATGGGGTGGAATGTTATGAGGCATCAAGTGGTATTCTGTAACTCCATAATATATAAGCATCAAAGTTATGCTGCTCATATGCAACCATACTTTAAAAAAGTGGTTTAAAAAAAATATATACATATATCAATCCTTATAGAACTATGTTAGGCGAAAAGTGTACAATTGTGGCATTATTCCCGCCATCTTGACTTGGAGACTATAAATACCAGAATGCAATTCGGCAAAAGACAAGAAAATGGCATTTGGGTTTTAAAAATGTATTTTCAAGGCTTATAACAAACTGCAATGTGTGAAAGGATTACTTGTTAGCGTTCCAGTGTTTTACAAATGCAGGGTTGACCTAGATGTGATGAAAAGATTACATTCTACCAAAAATAAACGCTTTTTGGTATTCAATACGAACCTCTGAAAATAACATTTACTCTAAAACTGCTCTGTGTGATATTGGCCTGGAGGAGGGTGCACAATAAGGCAACTAACCTGTGCTTTCTGTGTGCTTTCAGAATTAAATTCCCATTTGCATTTCTTCACACGGAAAGGTTAGGAGCATCTTGTCCAAAACAATGGTCCCTGAAATGAGGCATGATTTATAAATCGCTCCCAATTCAAAAACTCTCCATGAAGAAAGGTAGTACGAAGCAGCAATTAAAGGGGCCTGCAGCTTCTGATAGGCTGCTGGGTGCAGTTGCTCTAGAGAGCCACAGGAGGCAGGGAGGTGACCGTGGCCTCAGACAAGCCTCGTACATGTAGCTGCACATGGCTTTCCTTTTAAAGCTGAGAGGCAGCTGCCACTTGCTCTACTCCAGACAGATTAGACAGGTCAGGCCTATTAAAGGAGGGCTCTTTCACCGGAATGAGAGAAAAGAAAGGTGCCAATGTGTGCTGCAGAGAGACTGGCAAGAGATTAAAGGAGCTTAACACTCGCACATAGAGCTCAACTGAAACCAGAGTTTTCTGGATTCTCCTGAGGAGAAAGAAAACAGTCTCAAGGGACTTTTGCTGGGCTTTTTTGGGTTTTACCAAAAATCAGAAAGCCTACCGATGCTGTACCCGTTCCATGAGAGTTAAAGCTTGCCCTGCTGGGGCCCTTGCTATACCAATTCCGTGTTAAGCATACTTGTCCTGTTGTCACCCATGCCCTACCTGTTCTGTGTTAGTGAAGCTTGCACTGTTGGGGCTCATGTCGTACCTGTTCTGTGTGAGAGAAGCTTTCCCTGCTGAGCCCAAGCTGTATATATTCGTTGTGAGGGAACCTTGCCCTGCTGTGGCCCTTGCAGTACTCATTCCGTATGAGTGATGCTTGACCTGCTGTGGCCCATGCAGAAGCACTGCATAAGTAAAGCGTGCACTGCTGTGGCCCATGATGCACCCATTCTTTCTAAGTAAATCCTGCCCTATTGTGGGCTGTGCTGTATCCATTCCATATGAGTGAAACTTACCCTGCTGTGGCCTATGCTTCAACACTCACTGTGTAAGTAAGGCTTGCACTGTTGTGGCCATGCAGTACCTGTTCTGTGACAGTAAAACTTCCATTGCTGCGGCCCTTGTTATGTCCATTCCGTTTGTGGGAATCCTGCTGTGGCCTATACCTGTTCTGTCTGAGTAAAGCTTGCCCTGCTGTGGGATGTGTTGTACCCATTCCATATGAGTGACACGTGGCCTGATGTAGCTCATGCTGTAACTGTTGCGTTATATTATGCTACTGATCTTTTTACTGTGCCTTTTGCATGGTGTCTAGGTTCACTGGCGGATCTGAAAGATAGGAGAGTCAGTGAAGTTAATGGGAAGAGAGAGGAAATGCAGGACAACTTTGTTCATTGCTAGCATCCTGTAGGTCATCCTGATATTTTCCTCAAAACTCCTGATGCTTCAAACTAACCTTCTCCTGGCTCCCATCGCCTCGAACATCCACTTCTCAACTCTTTCTCCAATCCCCTTTGTCGCTCACCAACTCGATCCATAATTCTTCTGCCACCAGCTGCTACTACAAACACTCACACTGTTGATATAGCTTTGAGAACCTTTCCCTGGGTATGCACCTGTTGTCGTGAATGAGGGAGGGGCAGTGATTAAGTGTACTTAAATGATTCATCCATGTTTTTTTGGAACTGTAGGGTGGATGTATGCTTTAAAAAGCTTAGCCACCATCTTGGATTTTACTTTCACCAGTGGTGGGGATATTGATGCTCAAGATTGTCCAGGGTGCTCCTTTTGTTTGCATATGGCATGGAGTCCGGGCTCACATTCAACAGGAGTGACGATTGAGTAGGAGTAAAGGAAAATCACGTGTAAGATCTCTAAGGTCTTGCTGCCGGGAAATTAATGCAGAATCTATTTCTGAATCAGATGCACTGCGTGATTTGTAATGGCAAGTGTAGTGCCCCTCTGATCTTTAAGCACACATACTACACAAATGTGAGAAAATGGCATGTCACTTGTCTGAAACGTGTTTTCTACTGGCGCTAAAGACATTTAAATCCTTTGCTATATGCTTTCCTCTGATTGCATCATTCAATTCTCTTAAAGGGACAGTGTGTACACATTCTGCTGCTCCACGAACATACAAAGTAATTGTCTCACAGATTCATTATTGTTTCAGCTGACCAGGTTAATGTGCCATTTCCCTTAATGGCACAGTTTCCTTAAATGGCCTCATGTGACCGTCCTCTAATTAGGGGTGGGCTCTAGGTGTAGATCACCAGGGGAACTTCCCCATACCATCCTATGGGCCAATCATCCACTAGATCACGAATTCATCCAGCCCGCTTGGTAACCTAACCACGTTTCCTCACTGCTAGATAGGGGACTTTGTCACAATATGTACTGGCATTCTATACGTCTGGACACAGCTTCTAATAGACAGGGTGAAAATAATGCTGTGCAAGCCTATATTTTGGGTATATGTCTATATGTGAAATGAATTAACATATATCCCCAGAATCCGCGTAGCAAATAGTACATTTTGCCACAACATGGTGTCACACGCGTGCATACACACTTAGCCTAATGAGGACCTGCCTTTGTCTGTACACTAGGTATTCACAAGTGTTGAGAAGAAACAAGTTCTTTCTTTTCACTTTGGGCGCTCATTAGAAAGACAAGTCCTCACTTCAATTGTGTGAATCCTTGTTAGACCTCAAAGAGCAAAATTACCCGTCACTGCAGAAAGTCGGCATGGATTCATGGTTGCTGGTCATTTCTTGGCTTTAGCCACATGACCCATGTTAAACACCCAATCCACTTAATCAATTTAAATAAGCAAAGCACAATCAGTTTCCCAAAACGATTTTAGATCCCAATGGTCCAGAGTAAGTCACTGAGGAACACCGAATTGATAATGCACTAATAATGTTTAGCATGAAAGAAGCTGAACATAACTAAGATATGCTCGTCTTCCACAACAAGTTGTTTTCTTTAAAAAACATTTAATAGACATGTTGCCCTTACCTGCATTTTCTTTAACTTTTCTTCCCGCCGTAGTAAAATTTCTATAAGTGGAATGACAAAAGCTAATGTTTTGCCACTGCCTGTTACCTAGAAAGTCAATTATAGGATTCAGTTTTGTTCAATGAACAGCCCAGAATATGAACAGTATCATCTACTTCAAATATATACTTACTGCTTCTGCTGCAATGTCTTTATTTCTCATAAACAAGGGAATCGTTGCAGACTGAATGACAAAGGAACACTATATTAATACAGATACTATCGCAATGGAACAGGTAGTACAAAACAAAACATCTTGTGAATAAAGATTATTTCACATAAAGCAGTAAATACAACTTTAGTTCATCTACTAACCTTCCTAACACTAGTTTCCACTGAATCTGTTCTGTACTACTATATTTTTTGACAAAAATATCTTACCGACCTGTACTCATTTTGTCACTTTACTGAAGAAAATATTTCTTTACATGCAATTAGTTTTTAAAAGAAATCTAGAGTGTTTTAAAAAATTAAGGGGATTACCGTGTGCAAGTCCCATGCATCACTAGACACACACTTCTACTTCCACAATGAACCACTCTTCAGGGATATCGCCATAGCATGTTCGACATATGCTCGGTCTCATGCCGTTTGAACAGCCACAATAATAGTAAGTTGCATATCTTTAACTGCGGTCCTCTTTTTGCACTTTGTATCTTGTATGATTTATATGCTCATCATATTCCCTTTTAAAATTCTCAAAGCCTGAAAACACTTACTATGAAGTACTTCTAAAAGGTTGCTACGAGAAACAACCCAAATGACACCATAGAGCAGGGCTCACATATTTAAGTTGTTCACTACTGGCCAGTCACACAAAGGTCAGTCGCCACCTCATTTTTATACATACTGTGAGAAACCTGAAGGTGTCTCCCTGGCTAGTAGCAGGGGATCTGTCATGTTGGTTGACAGGACACAGCCAGCCATCGCTATTGGATCCAGTTCCTGGGGGCGGACCAGTGAGGCTGGATCACCTGGATGGAGGGGTCCTTGGGGAGTGGGAGGCCAACGGGTGAGACGCGCAATCTCCTTCAATATCTTTTCCCCATCCTACAATGTAGGATATTGCAAAACACTGCCCCCCCCTCTTCTGACACGAAAGACAACAGACTAACACCAGAGCCGTTTACCCGACATGTCTCAATACAAGGATCAGGCAAAGTCAGGCAATTGATCAGAATCGCACACACCGGACAGCCCTTTCCCTTCCCCACAGGGATAAAAGGTGGAACACAAGAGCACAGGATGAGCAAGGCAGACCGCACAACATGAGAGCTAACTCAGCACAGCATTTCAAGAGGAGGAGAAAGACGACGCATACCGATAGGGGGACAAAGAGAGAAGCGACCTTGCCCTTTCTGATCAAGGCCAGTGAAACCCCAGAAGGCGGGAACATAAGACCGCAAACAATAACCAGGGCATGTTGCAACAAATGTCAACGGTACACAAGACCCTTCTCTGCTGATTACCAAGCCGGGGAGAGAAGCTTGTCTCAGAGGTAACCCCCTTGACTCCAATGAGGAGAAAGCCAAGCAGTTCATCACAACCGGTGAGTTGAGGGGAGAACCAATGAGAAACCAAACTGCGTTGAACGAAAAGTATCAAACCGCTAATTTGAACTGTGAAAGGCTTAAAAGAGCGAGTGATGAAAAGGGGAAAACCAGCAACAGAGGAATCCGACACCATGTGGGTGCTCACGCAGAAAACTCTGGCCGATTACCCAATGATAGAAACTACCATAACCAGAGGGCATTGGGAAGAGGCAAGAGAGGTCAAAGTGGTCATACAGGGGTCTTGTAAAATCCTCTGTACCATTGAAAGTCTTTGACCTACAGATGATTGTGAAGGAAAGGGAGATGGATCCCGCTTGGTGAAATTAGCGCATGAACTGTGTGTCGTAAAAGTTGGCAAAAGCGAACCCGGTAGAGGGATGTTAACAAAAAAGGGGCATGGCCTGAAGTCGCTATGAACATTGTGTTGACAGGAGTGAACCCGACCCAGCCCACCAAAATACCTCCGCAGATGGCCCACTCCAACCCACACCACCATTACTGTGCCCATCTGCCCCCAGGGTGGGAAAAATGTGCTGCCCCACCCTTCTGGGGCCATGGGGGGAAGAGGGCCACTTACATAGTAAGCAGCCCCATTACCCCCCCCCCCCCACTTCAAAAACAGAACCCTGGTGGTCTAGTGGCATTGCCGTGCGCGGATTGAGCGATCCGAGCCCAGCAATGCTTCAAATAAGGTGACTCTCCCCTTTCCAACGACACCTCCCTCGATATCAACGGCACAATACTGCCAGAGATCGAGGGAAAGGGGGAGGGGAACTCACCTTCTCTTTTCACCGCAGCAGCCAAAAATGGGTGCCACAGTGAAATTTACTTTCAGTTTCACATCAGCTTGCATTACGAACGTTGACGTGAAACTGAAGGAACTCCAACCCCACGGGCCATGAGGTGGAACCTCCTCCTCGCATAGCCCGGGGGTTGAATTTTAGTTTCGTGTGATCGCTGCTTTGCAGCGATCGCACAAACTGCAGTGCCAAAAAGGACAAGATAGCTCGTCCTTGGCACTTAAGGGGTTAAAAGAACGCAAGCTGCTGTATTGAAGTAAACAAAAAACCTGTTGAGTAAATCGTAGAAAAATCAAGGCGCAAGAAGTTTCTTCAAATTGTTATTGTCAAGGCCAGCAGTCAAGGAAGCATTCTCCCAGATTGACTTGGTGGGTGCTAAAGGAGCCTCAGGCCCAGACCTTAATGTGATCCAGTCTGTGACAGTTGGAAACTGGGGAACATTAGACATAAGGCCTGGCTGCAGCAGAGGATGCAAGTCAGCCTACTATATCTTCTTAATTTGTTCAGGCACCTTTGGCAACTGAGCCGATTAATACTCCGCCTCAGCCTTTTTCAACACATGTAAATCTTGGCGTGGGCCACCCTACAGGGGCTGCCCCTGATGCTTCCATTAATCAACACCAACCTTATGTCTCTACTCCGTCAGCGAGTGAACAAAACTGTGGCCCAGTGGGCCCACTGGCCATATGGGTCCTCTCTAAATAACAAAATCCTCAAAATTTATCTCTGGCATTTGCCGTTGAAAGCGTAATTCCGGAACCTTGCGGGTCAGTGCTGAATCATTTAAATCTCCTGTCACTTTACAGAGGGGTATCTATATTGGCTTCACTTAAGAGATGAGATGTTGAAATAGTGTTCTTCCCGGATCGGGCAAGACTTGATTGCGCAGTGATCATCCTAAAATCCAAATTAGTGATGGATACTTCGATAAAGGAACGGGACAGTCTGCGGTGTTTGGGGTATGACTTCCTGTCATATCTTATCAAATCTGACCAAGAGAGTTCGCAGAGGAATGGACAGGGCGGGGGTGAAAATCATCCACCTCATCCCGGGCAGGGTTCGCTGGATGACCACATTCTTGCCTTAAAAAATTAAATATTGGCCTCAGAGGAAAGCCGGGACATGTCATGGCTATTTTCACAGATTAGGCCCTAGACCTTTGGCCACTAATTGAGTCAAAAGAGGTGCACTGTGATTTTCCTCCTACCTCTATTTCGATACCTTCATTTAACTCGCAACGTCATACTTAATTATTTACAAATGGTGTACTATCTGCTTTATTTAAAAACCACACTCTTCTGCTGTTACAGGAAACGTGTCTTAAGGAGCAGCCAGCCTTTGATGGATTTGAGGTGGGGGCCTATTAACTAAGATTAAAATGTCCCCTTACATTAGAGTGATCTCTCGGTATGATCTGAGATTTGGAGTTTTGGCAACACACATTAGATTCCTTGGCTCTTTACATATGGACGGGTTGGTGTTTAATCAATGATAGAGGCACTCTTCCCGTTTCACCGTGTTGCGGCTGCTGGAACATCCACCTTTACAGTACCATTTAGCAGAAGACGACCCATACCAGTGAAACACTCCTCCCATAACTTTCCATTTAGCGGTTTTTTATTTTTTTCTTGTGGTAGACACTAGACTCCCCAGTGAAATACAGTTAAGAGTTCAGATCACCCGCCACCACCACATGGTCCAACGGAGCGACGAAGTCCCATTGTGCTACACAAAGTAAGTTAGTCTGATTGTGGCCAATGCCACCACACCCACACGCCAATATATAGAATATCTTTATGGATAAGTGGCTGTTAGACAACTGTTCTCTTTTTGAAGTCATTAAAACGATATGCAGCGATCATTCAATCTTAACTGCTGAATTTGACCTGGTGACAATTGGAACATCTAAGACCTTTTTGTTGGTGGGGCCGGGGGGTGCTCGGCCAATCTTAATACCCAGGGCAATCGTCTTAAATGGTCAACAAATATGCTCGCTAGAGTGAATCATTCACTTGTCAGTATGATGGGGGAACAGACTACACAGGAATTGCAATCAGATCTCATGGCAGACAATTTCGGATGTTTTATTTCCAGTGTCATTGATCCAAACATTTCCAGGAAGGGACAAGCAGCATCTAGACCGTCATCCCATGTACATGTGTACAAAAGGTAGCTGGTCCTTAGACAAAGACAACTGAGCTGGAAGGAGGTGCATCAATAAAGACCCCTCTATCTCTTCCTGGGAAAAAACTATACAAATTAAGAAACTTGACCAACCCTACAAGAACTGGTTGCAAGGGTGCAAAATGCAGAGGCTCCAGTTAAATGGTGGACAAATGCTAGATGCACTGGTGGATAAAAACTTAGGCTCCTTTTGGTCATTGACGAACGCCTCCGGTAAGGTTCAGCAGGGTAGACTGGTGAATGCAGTCACAGAGAAGGACTGGATTGACCATTTTGAGGCACTATATGCTCCATTTGTTTCGCGCTCTGAAACACCTGTGTATGAGCGCGATACAAATAAAGTTGACATTGGGAGAGAGGTGTCAAAGGAGAGACTTGTAAAAATTAATTGGTGCCATTAGTAACTCGAGGACACCAGGTCCAAATGGATTAACGAAATCAACTTTTTAGGGCAAACCCGACGGTTTGGGCAGACATCCGGTCTACTCTATTTGGAGACATTATTAAGAGGGGAAAATGTCTCCTCCCTCTTGGCAAAGGGCACACATTATTCCCATTTACAAAAATGGGGGATAGGGCTCAGCCAATGAACTACCGTCCAATTGCCATTCTGGACGCGGATTCCAAAATGTTTTCATGCTTGCTACTGGAACACTTGGAGTCTTGGGCCACTACCCACAATTTAATATCAAAATGGTAGACTGGCTTTAGAAAGGGGGTGGGCAACCAACGGAATGGTCTATTGTTGAAGTGCATCCAGAGGCAGACTTGGGCAAAAGGGGGGGGGGGAGAACAGGTCTTTGGCTCAATTGATTTAGCAGCAGCATTCGATAGAGTGGACCACTCACTGCTGTGGGCGAGAAATGGGATATTCCTGCAGGGCAGCTTAGTCTACTGGTAACACTTCATACTAATTCAACGATACAAGTAACATTAAACCAGGAGGGTCATCTGACACGCCAGGTTAAAACGCACAGAGGTGTTAAGCAGGGGTGTTTCTTGGGCCCCTTTCTTTACACTCTATATATGGCAGATTTAGAACCTTTTTTACAATCTAGGGCCTTTGCAACTCCCAAAATTGCAAATATAAGGCTGTTGTGGACATGATATGCTGACGATTTCATTGTGTTTGATAAATCACTCCCATTGGTCTCCGGTCATGCATTTGACAAATGGTACGAAACAGACTGCCTTTAAATGGCATGTGAAGTCGAATCCGGTGGAGAGGATTGATTCCCTCATATCTAGGCTTCAAGATTCTTTCCAAACCACCATTCACTCTAGTGAGATCATGGCTACTTTCGAAAACAACAAAGCTACTAAATCAGCTATATAGGGTGGATTCAAAATTTGGGAAATGTTCCTTATTGCATGGAAACGCTTCTATGAAGGCAAAGTGATACCAACACTACTTTATGGGATATATGATCCTAGGGTACTGGACTATGTCCTATTTCTTGAAGCCTTGATGTACAGAAGAATCCTTTGTCTCCGCCTGCCCCCTCGGCGCCACATGAATTATTTGGAATTAATTGGGTGTAACGTCCCTCAAGGTGAGAGAACTTTGGAAATATCTATCTCTTTATAGAAAAATGCTGGCACTGCAGCCCAATTCGTTGTGGTGCGATTTTGCAAATTCAGGCGAAGAGGTGGGTATCAGTGTGGTGGTTGAAATCAAGAACATCACACTTTTACCTTTGAAGGAATTGGGATGTACTGAGGGCGATTTGGTGGGCAATCCTGAAAGAGATATATATGCTTTAGATTGGGCAAACACAGTGGATGAATTCCATGCTTATCTATCCCTTGGTCACTTGAAAACAGGTCTATAAAAATAATGAGAATCTTGGCTCCTTATTTATCAATTTATGCCAACAGATCCACGCGCTCCTTTTTTTAAAATGAGATTTCGTCTGAATTGATTGCGTACAAAGGACATTCTTTTCAGATATGGTCAGGTTGAGCTGGAAGCTGTCAACTGTAGATTATGTACCCAAGTCAAAGAAACCAATAGGCATTTAGTGTTGGAGTGTGCAGCTCTTGAAAGAAAAAGAGTTTAAGAAGTTTGTTTTTATCAAGCAATCAATTTTGGAATTACTCTTTGTTAGGTCTACACACATCAATTGTGAACGCAGTGTGTATATTTTTTGAATCACTTCAATACAAAGAATCTTACTACTATTTGTTGATTTATATGTGGTAGTAAGGAATGAGATTACTTTATGTTTGTATTTTAATTTGTTAATTTAGACCTTATTGGATGCAGTTGTATTGAAGTTTTTTTCTTTTTCCTTATTGTTTTTATTTGAAAATGAATGTTGTGGATGCTATCCTTTTAATATGGATTTGTTAAAGGTTGGATTAAGTTTTAACCAATAAAACAGAAAAAAACAGAAAAGGAAAATAACACTGGAAGTGAGGAGAAAAGGAGGAGGAGATCAGGGGGGTGAGAGGGGCAAGGCAGATGTTGAAGAGCCACAGCAAGAGGATAGAGCCTTGAGGGACGCCGCAGGTGGAGAGTGATAGGTGAGCGAAAAGAGCCCAGTTGAACCTGGGAAGGCCGGTCGGAGAGGAAGGAAGTCAACCAGTCAAGTGCCAGGCCTGTGTTGCCAAGAGTGTCGCAGAGACAATTTGTCAGGGTGGCACTAATGACCATGTCGAAGTCAAATGAAAGATCCAGAAGGATAAGAACGAATGGAGAGTTGGGATCGAGATTTGAGAGCAAGTCTTCACAGGTGTTCAGCACAGCCAGACTGGTGCTTGTGGAGACAAGCAACAGATTCAGTGTGTTGGATCGGTCGGGAGATGACCAGCTTCTCCAGGGGTTGGCCCAGGAAAGGGGTAATGGAGCTAGGGCGATAGTTAGTTGGGCAGAAGGGGTCCGCAGAGGGTTTTTTGAGGGGAGGATGCACATAGGAGTGCTTGCGGGGTAGAGGGAAGGAGCCAGTGGCCAAGGAGTGATTAAAGAAATCGGCCAAGGCTGACACTAGGGAGGCAATGTTGTCCTTGATAGTTCTGGAGGAGCAGGGGAGCACCTGTTTGGAGGAGATTTTCATAGAGCGGACTTGAGCGGACTAGAGCGGAGACCTCATCGGGTGCTATGGGTGAGAAAGAGGAAAGTAGGAGGGAAGGGGAGAAGGGGGCCAAATGAGGCCCGAGAGCTGTGGCGGCGTGAGGGATGGGAGTAGGGGAGAGTGAGGACAGCATGGCCTGAGTTTTGGTTAAGAATTGGGAGGCCAGTGAAGTACAGAGGGTCAGGGAAGAAATGGAGATTGGAGAGTTCCTTGCAGATTTTAAACAGCTCGCCCATGTTGTTAGTGGCTCCAGCGATGCAGGCTTGGATATAGGCCCTCTTCTACGAGCGGATGGAGAGTCTGTATTGGCTTTGGAGCAGGCAGCAGGCCAGTCTGTCAGAGGATGTACCTGATGCCCGCCACTTCCGTTCAGCAACTCTGCACTTGCGTTTCAGAGAGTCTAGGTTGGAATCATACCAGTGTTGCGCTTGGAGGCAGGCGTCAAGAAGATCCTCATGACAGGAGCAAGGATGTCCAGGGTGTTGGTGATAGAGAGGTGTATATTAGCAAGGGCAGAGTCAGTGTGGGAGTCAGTGGCAGGAGTGAGAGGTGGGGAATGAAAATGGCAGCAAAAGCAGCAACTGACACTTGCTTCATCCGTCGAATGACAGAAGGAGACTGGCAGTGCAGACAGAGGCTTAGCGGGGGGACCGAAGTGATCCAGTTTAGAGGACAAGAGAGCATGGTCAGATCAGGAGAGAGGTGTAGTGAGAGGGTTGGAGATGGAGATGTCTGCTGAGATGAAAGCATACAAGGCATGTCTGTCTGAGCGCGTCAGAGCTGAGGGGTGAATGGTGAGGGAAAGCAAGTCATAGAGGCTGTGGAAATAGTCCAGTGGCCGAATCAGGAGAGTCAAGGTGAATACTGAAGTCTCAGAGGAGGAGATGCTTAGAGGTGGAGGAAAGAAGAGAAGAGGTGAGGCCTTAAATTAGCCTGTAGGCCGCAAAGCTGTCTCGCTTTCCTTTTGTTTAAAAGAGCCTATAGTTCAGGGAGATTTTTTATAAAGATCAGATGAAATCCCATTGGGACCTGGGCAACGATCAGGCGCTTGCTTATGGATAGGATTTCCTTCACAGAAAATACCAAGTTGCTATGGTTTGATTCTTATCGGGGCAGTCAGTGGCTCATTTCCGGTGGGGTTTGGCGATCACAGTTGCAAAATTATATGATGTCTGGAGAGTGTCTTTCTTTATAAAGATTCAAAAAATGAGATACGCAGGCAGAATCCTCAACCGAGGCAGCAGCACCATTATTCGTTTGCATGTACAAAGGACCCTGTTGACGATGTCCCAAAACTTGCAGCAGTCCTTTGAAGAGACGGCCGCAAGCAATGAGCTCCAGCCATCCTTACCTAAAACCTTCTTCCTAGTCAGGATAGAACTTTGATAGAGCACAGGCTGTTATCAATAGTTTAAATGAGGATGGACATTTAAAGCGGATAGCTGGTGTTTTTTTGCCCCAGTGCACTCTTGGTTGAACCGCCCCCTTGGTTTAGATATACGATTGTGGCGCATGTTTGGAAAAAAAAAAAACAGTCTATGTAATTCATCAATTCAGTAAATGCTTCCACAAAGATAGTTAATAATATCCCAGTTGCTTTTTGTCATCCTTTGTGTTAATAGAACTTCATACTCGACCAGCTTTTCCTGCCCCATTGGCTGTCCTATTCCGTGTGGACTATATGTGGTATAACATTGAAGTTTCTAAGGTTTGGTTGCCATCTGATTTTAAGCACAATTGTATGGTGGTCTCCAGGACAAATAAAATCCTGCAACTTTGGCCACAAATGTAATGAGATACAAAAGTAAGCAATTGTGGGAAACCCCTGGTGACCCGGGATGCCATTAGCGGTGCGACCATTGGTTGATCGCAAACCCCATTCTACAAGATAAGTATAAAACATCAAGCATGTGGATGTCATACAGGAATCACTCATATTGGGCTCCGACGGGCCTATTAAAAGATCTTCTGTTTGGACAAATAAGTCCCGGGGGGCAGGTGGGAACCCATTACCATTTTTTAGATAAAGATCACTAAGACCATAAACAGCTAAATACAAACAACCAGACACATTCCAGACGAGACTGGAAATAATATGTCTACTGAACATTCAAAATTGTACTCATGGAGACACAGAAAAGATCAGAAAGAGCCTGTAACAAGCAGAGAAAATGCTGATCAACTAATCAGACAGCTGATCCATTTAAGGTGAACCAACATTAAAACATGAACTGTGCCACACATGCGATACATCTGTGTACCCATCGTTGCATCAGCATAAAAAAGTCCCATAAACTGGCTAGATATATGGAAGTTGTTGCCATGTCTTAAGCAAATACCACCAACTAACCTTCTAGCCTCAAACCCTACCTGACACCACATGCTTCGACATAACTCTGAAACTCTGAATGCCAACCACTCAAACATAACCACAAAGTAGTTGGCACACATGAACCTGATTGGGTCACCACATCTTTAGCTATAATAAAAGGCCCGATGTATGTTCGTCCCTGTATGTTTGTCCAATGCAGTCATAGCTTCGCCTGTTGTCAGCGCTAGAGGGAGCGGTTGCCTAGGATATATAGAGACCATGCAGCTATAGGCTTAGGATATATAGTGGTCCTACCGTGTTGATGAAAACCTGAACTTTGGCCCATGTACACAGGCCTGTACACTAATAAAATTATATTTGTTAACAAACATACAGAGTGCAGTGTATGTCAAAGCTACGCCTCAACAGACCCGGACCCAAAAACATTTAGAAGGTTACATTCACACAGAGGCTGGACCCTTCTGATCTTCACACAATAGCACTGTGGCAACAGCAAACTTACTTCTCTCACTCTACTAAAATCCCACACCACCCAACTCCAACAATTCAACAGAGGAACAATCTTTCAGGCACCTTGCGCCTGCCTTTTGGAAGATGGAGAGGACATACTAAAAACTTCTCAACGATTCAAACAAAGCCTTCAAGAAACGAGTTGTATCGGTTTCCAATCTGAAAAGAGTTGGTAGACAAGTCTCGCAAACTGCTTGGTTACTCTTGCGGCATTTTAGCATTATATAAATGAAAATACCATCATAACGTATACTGAAGAGCTGTAGTAAAGGGATGGCTGCAGCAACAGGGATTTCAGGTGACACAACAATGTTTTAGGGTACAACATTCATCTTACTTAAAAATCACCAGTTTCTTGCTAAGACTAGCCAAAATGTTGAACTAGACTTTTCATTGGGAATTTAAAGTTGGGTAAACATTCTAAAGTCAGAGGTCATTGGTTCATTACAACAATGCATAACCCTCACATAAGGGCCATATCAGATGATTGGGAACGGTAATCCCATTGTTGTCAGTGTGGTGGAGTTTAATGGATGCGGCCAACATTACAGACGCGATAGCCAGATGAACACGCCTGCACACCGGCATGTAGTGACTTGACTGCAAGATCGTCACTGCATTTTTAATTTTTTAAAATATTTTTTATTTTATTGATTTGATTACACAATATAACCTTTCAATATATACATAATCATAAAAAAGTCAACATCTTTTGATTTAAAAAAGCACAAATACAAACATAATTATAGATACATTAATAGTTTTCAAATCCATATCAACACTTATTAAAATCTTCATAATGTTGGTCATTTATCAATTTATATATTTCTTTTTACATATAGCAATTCATCACTGAGTTACTAGGCCCAGAGCGGGGACTTCCAAAAATGCCATAGCTGCTAACAAAACATATGTGGGCTAGAGTTTTCAGGCATTAGTACTCTATAATCTTTGAACAGCTTTTGTAAATACAATTTCCTCAGTTCTGAAAGTGCTGGGCAATGCACCAAAATGTGTTTAAATAGTTTCTGGTTCTAACATGTTTTTACAGTGATGGCATGCTCTTTCCTTCGCCGATGCATTTGCTCTCAAATCCACATGATCTCTAGTGGGCCATAAATGTATCTTTAATCTTAAGAACATGCTCCTGTATTTAAGGTCAGGTAATTTTATCATATACAATTCAGGAGAGTTCAAGGGTTTCAAATGAGGCACTCCTATCTGGAAGCTTTTATATGTTTGGTACAGTTGCCATGTTAACGTCAATCTTACCACCAGAGTTTGTTTTCAGTTTTCATTGGGTTATTTAACAGCAAATCAATTGATATGTCTCCCATTTTCATATATTGGGTTGCATAAGTTATCCAAGGTTTCGATGAATTATCAGTAGAAGGCTTCAGTAATGTAGCCATGACGGAAGAGATTTTGATGCTGGTACACTCACACATTTTCTGTATATAGATAGTATTTTCCACACAACAATTATATTCAGTGAGAGAAGCCCCAACTCATATCTAACAATTGCCATAGGCTGGCTAGTTGGGAGCATTACATTTTTTTTAAATAAAAAGCCCCTTTCAGTCTTGTCCAATATAACACTACTTGATACAAACTAATATGTTATAACCAGTACTGTTTTCTGCTTATAGTAAGTTACGAGTGGTTTGCAGGAACATTTACCATATTTCTGATGTATCAGTCTGGCTTGAGATACAGCGGTCTGGAGTTTCTTTAGATCGAAATGATATAGAAGATCAACTGGATTATTATTCGTGTCAACACCAAGATAGCTGGGGCATGAGAGCAAAACGTAACACCCCATAAACATTGTGTCGACACGTGTGAACCCAGCTGAGGGATGTCCACAGTGAACAGTTGTTTAAAAAGACATTGAGACTCTTTAAGGTTACAAGTTGCTGATATTTTGGAAGAAAGGCCGTAGTGAACCAGACGGAGGGAGGCCAACGTTGCAAAAAGGATCAGAGCCCGGTTGATGGGATCCATGGGTGAAGGGAAATTATCAGATGGGAAAATTACAGACAGGAACTTTTGTTTTGTTGTTTATAGCACATCAGGCCCTCTGAAGCAAGAGACTTTGTGTAAAAGAGACTTGGTCACAGAAGCCCTGATATTTTGAAACAAACTGTAAGCTCATGCTGGAGAAGCCCATGGGTCTGCTGTGCTCAAGAGTCCCGCCTTGTCCCGTGCTAAAAACGTGGGGAAGGTAGACCTCAATTATACCATCCTGACTATCATTTTGTTAACACTTTTCTTTTCTGGTGAACATCAGCCCAGATTATTTAGTAACTTAGCGGTAAGGATTGGCAATAGATTTTTTTTAGTACAGGCCCTTTTTATTTGACAAGACGCCACTAGGACTGCACTATTATTATTTCATGGTTGTAGCATGCTCCCATCTTAGATTTAGGTTTATATTAGGTGTTTTTCTCACCTATTTATACAGTTTAATAACCACCCTTGAACTGTGATCAGCTATTCAGATAAGGTCGTATCAGGCCATTTTACGCACAGAAATCTTGTCAATACGGCCCTTTTAAGTCTTCCTTGCATAGTACTTAGACATGCTATTTATGGCAGCATCCCCATAAACCATGGAGCTCACTGGTGACATCAGCATGCAAATTCACTCTTTACTTTAGTAATCGATGCAGTTCCTTGAAAGAAGCAACTGGGGTGAGTCCTGGTCTGTTTAATGTTCTTAACACTCTCCTCTGTTAATGAGTCTATCAAGATAATCCTTGAGTAATTTTTTTTATTTATTTTTTATACTTGATTCAACTATTTTACTAGTTTTTACAAGTTATGCAAGCCTTGAATGGTGTTTTGATGGTTTCGTCTATTAGTTTGCCTTTGATCTTCTTCGATCGTTTACAAAATCTTTCATTTCACAATTAATCTTTGGTCTTCTTCGATAATATGCAAAGTCTTTCATGTTACAATGTGTTCCTTGTTTCTTGACTGTTATAGTCCCCCGTAAACTATCAGTTTGTTGTCCAGGTCAAGGGTCTCTAAAACGTTTCCCACAGCAATCACCGGTTTGATGTTTTCTCCGTTCATCAAGAACATCCACCAATATTCCTCGTCCAGGCTGCAAAAGTATGTGAAGAGGGGGGCGAGGTGTGTTGTTCTATTAGCCGACAGACCTTTGCAGCTAAGAAGTAAGTGTTTTAGTGTTTTAACTGATTGGGGTTCCTCACAATATTAGCATTTATTGGACTTAGTTGTATCTCTGATTGCTTGAATTTCTTTAGTCTTCAAGACATTCAAATGTGCTCTCATGAATATTGAACGTATCCCCGTTAGTGAATTTTACTAGATAGTTCACAGGCTCATTCCGTTTCTGGACGGTTGTAGGAAGATGTGTGGTTAACTTATTTCTTCCAGCCAACTCTATTGTTTTGCACCAATCTGTGTCTATTATTTTTGTTGTTTTCGTCAGGTTCCTCACTTCCTTTGAGCTTCCAGTTTCCTCGAGGAGTAGAAGGTTTTTGCGGGCCCATGAAGCCAACATTTTGTTGTCTCCTTTGTTCATTTCTTTTCGAATTATCTCATACATTTTCTGGTTTGATGAAAACATTTTCCTGAACAGCATTAGACCATTAAGGTCTACGGTTGCTTTCAATGATGGATGTTAACCTAGTTCTCTCCTAATAGATGCAATAGGAGTTGAGGTCGGTAAACAAAAGTATTTTCCTCCAAAACATTCCCTCTAGTTTATTCCAAAGTTCTGAGGCTATAGTCGGCATGGCTTTGGCTCCATAAACTATTACTGGAACTACTTTTGTTTTGTAAAAATTCAGGGAAGCCTTGAGGGAAAAGAAGCCAAACCTTTTGTCCATCAGCTGCATTTGGACGATTAGATTTTTGATTTTATGACAGATGGTTTCCTGCATTGGTTTCTCTTGTGGGTTGTTGCTGATAGGGACCCCTGGGTGTGTGAAGGCTTGCACTGTTTCTAGTCGTTCTTTGACTAAGTGCCAAGATGGAATTTTCTTTCTTTTAGGAACTTTCTCATAGCTAGGCATGTGGTCTGAACTTTAACTCCTTTTCTGACCACCCACCGCAGGCAGGTATGATGGATACAGGTAGAAGCAGTGCTGTATATATTCTCAGTGGCACAGATTGTACCTGTACCTCTCAACAGGACTACTATATATTTAGGCAAAGTAGCCTTATGTATCAACAGAGCTGCTATAATGTATGCATGTCATGTCATGGCACAATGCCAAATATTCATAGCAGGGCTGATTGCATCGTAACCACATTTCTTAGCAGGACTGCTATGTTTTGGTACAGTTATCACGAACTTGGGCAACTGGCGTGTATGGGGTAAATGGAAATTCGGCTGCCATTAGAGTGTGCCGTTACGCTGTTTCACAACGCACCGCAGCAGTCTAGTCCTTTTCAACATGGCCGCCGCCGAGTTCTATTTCCTGTCCAGTATTCGGCGGCTCGGCACGTTGCAACTTTCTGGATTTCTCCTTGTTGCCAGCGTTCCTCGTTATTTCCCTTGGTGGCGGTCTGCCCACTCTACTGCTTACCGTTTGTTTCCCTCTCTCTGCTGCCATCTCAGTCTCTCCACCTTGTATGATATTAGCCGGTTTCCTTTACTTCCTCTTGGTCTCCTTTCTCCTTTTCCCCTTCCCCTGTTCTGTCTGTTTTTAGTTTTGTTCTTGTTGCTTCCCTTCTGTGATATTTGGAACTTCCTGTTCTGTTTCCTACCCTTCATTTTACAGTAAACTTCATTCCGGATTTCCTCTGTCTCCTGCAGTGATTATCCTTTTTCTGTCCACATTATCCAAACAGGATTTTCCTGGTCTTCTTCCATCTTATAATTACCATCTAGACCGACTTACTGAGCCATTGCTTGTGAAAATCTGGGGGGTTTTTATGCCCAAGGCTTTTTCCCCCTTCGCCGCTCCGGCTGTTGCGTAGAGGAGTGACCGGAGATTCATAGGACTGGAATCACAGTGACTTCCTTCCGAGGCAGATCGTATCTGCACAAAAAAAAGAAGGGAGAAGCCCGGCGACCTCGAAGGAAGAAATTGGATTATTCTTCTACCTCATCAGGTGAGGAGGAAGGGGGAGAAGGTGAACTCCATTTTCTGAGTGAAGAGGAAGATATTACCGATCAACCAGATAGTATTACCGACAAATCTGATAGCTTGCATCGCCAAATTGAAGAGATGGCCACACCACAGCAAATTCAAGAACTTGTGGCTGCGGTTCCAACCCTTAATATTGAAGTTCAGGCACTCAAAGCCGACAATGACGCCTTGCAGCAAAGAGTGGCTGCTAGAGAACAGCAAATAGCTGATCTCCCTCCTTTACCCCTGGTTTCAGGGACATTTGATGGCTCAGAACGGAAGGTAAAAGAATTCCTGGAGGCTTGTAACACTAATTTCGCCTTTAGAAAGGGCGCTTTCGCTACAGATCATGCCAAGGTGGGATTCATGATAACTCATATGTCTGGTAACGCCTTGGCATGGGCAACTCCATTAGTATCCCAGTCCGATCCGGTTCTGCAGGATTTGCCGCCTTCAAGGCTCTCCTACAACAGAAGTTCCTCCGGACAGAATGTGCCTTTGTAGCCAGTGAGGACATGCTGGATATACGCAAGGAAATTCTGACCTGCTTACCTACATCTCAATCTTCAAGAAGTTGGCAGCCGAGGCGGGCTGGCAAGAACAAGCCCAATACACCATTTTTCGCAGAGGATTGCAAGAAGAATTGAAAGATGAGCTTGCTCGTATCCCTCGTCCTGAGACTTTCTGACCTCCTCACTGCGGTTCTGAGAATAGATTTCCGCTTGACTGAATGAAAGAACGAAAAGAAGAAGAATTGCAGTTCGGTATCCTATCCTGAAGCAAACCCCTTACCTTCCTCTCCTGCCACGCGCCCCATCCGAGATGAACCTATGCAAATTGGAACTACTCGGGTGCCGTTAACTCCAGAAGAGAGAAAGAGAAAAAGAGAGGGAAGCCTCTGTATGTACTGTGGTGCTTACACCCACCTGCTGAGGGACTGTCCAGATGTTCCTCCAAGGAGACCAGGAAACGAACGCCCTCGATAGTTAATAGGACGGACTATCGAGGGACGAACCCCAGTCCATACACAACCCTTTCTGTCACCTCCGCCAACCTCCGCTGAGGATTCACGTCTGATGGTAGTAGCTGTTAAGATACAGTTCAGAGGGAGAGAAGTTGACACACAAGCCCTGCTGGACTGTGGAGCTGCCGGAAACTTCTTGTACACCATATGGGCAGACAAGGTGGGCCTAAAGAGAATCGCCAAGACGGAAGATCAAAAGGTGGAAGGAGTGGATGGAACACCCCTGTGTTCCGGACTTATTACTCATACCACTGAGGAAGTTAAGGTCTTCATCCAACAGCACTCAGAAGTAATGAGCTTTGACATCATTCGTGCAGCCCACTTTCCGGTTATACTGGGTATAGGATGGCTCAGAAAACACAATCCTACCATTAACTGGACCAACAATCTTTTGAGCTTTCACTCCAAGCACTGTAAAGAGGAGTGTCTACCCAGGCCATTGTTTGAAACTGTTAAGACAGTATGTTCTACTGAGACCAGTGCAATTCATTGCATACCCAGTTATCTAACCGAGTTTTCTGATGTCTTCAAGGAGCAATCTCCCCGTAAACTACCTCCACATCGACCAGAGGATTGTAGAATTGACCTAATTCCTCAAGCATTGGTTCCCTTTGGCCGGATTTACCCACTCTCAGTATCTGAAAAGGAGGTTCTTAAGCAATATCTAGATGACAATCTCGCTGACGGGCTTATCAAACCTTCTTGGTCTCCAGCTGGGGCCTCTTTGTTTTTCATTCCAAAAAGAGACACTAAAGAATTAATGCCTTGTATTGACTACAGGTGTCTAAACAAGCTAACCATTAAGGATCGTTACCCTATGCCCATCATTACAGAAGTGTTAGCGTCTGTCCAAGGCTCTGTGGTGTTCACGAAGCTCGATCTCCGGAACGCCCATCACCTGCTCTGCATTAGAGCAGGTGATGAATGGAAGACGGCCTTCTTCACTCCTTACGGTCTGGTTGAGTACCAACGATTTATGGATTGTTTATTCTCAGATCTGTTGGGCCAAACCACGGTGGTATACCTAGATGAACCTAGGTGAACTCCATTTTCTGAGTGAAGAGGAAGATATTACCGATCAACCAGATAGTATTACCGACAAACCTGATAACAGTACCTGAATTTCTTCACAGAGCTTCTGTTAAGAAAGCACAAACATGTGTTGGCATTTTCTGCAGCGAGCTTAAGTACAAGAACAGTGTCTGAGCTCTTTCCACCAACCTCCAACAGTGTGAGAAGATGACATTGCTGTCATATTTTCCAATTCCTTCTACCTGGTCTTGCGCTTTTCAAAACTTCTGCTTCTCCCATGTCCGATTACTGAGTCCCACGACCCAAAATCTAGCACATTTCAAAGCCTCATTATGAATCTCCTGACTAATGAAGGATAGTCCAAACAGGCTTAGAGCTTTTGACGAGCCATTTATGTCAGGCAAGCCTCACATGGAACTGCCAGTGCCCTAACCCAATGTGCTTTTCAGTGTCAACAGTCTGTTGGGAAAGGCAGCTCAGTGGGTCAATGGCCATGCTGCAGTGATGTTTCTGTAGCCTGTTAGTTCGAATTATGTGAATAGGTTAGTTAATGCATCAAAGATATGCATTCAAGATGCAGGTAACATTTAATTATAACACAGTTGACTTAACTTTCAACTTATCAAAAGGACTACTAAATGTTCAGTGATTCAGAACACACACATTTCATCTGGATGCTCTAATTGTAAACGCTCATAACACACAACTCATCCGGGTTACTATACCTGTGATTGCTCAGAACAACTCTTCAGGGCTGCTATGCTTGTTATGGCTCAGAACAGACACCCCATCAGGGCTGCTATACCCGTGATGGCTCAGATCACACAACTCTTCAGGGCTGCTATCCTTGTAATGGCTTAGAATACACATCTCATATGGGCTCTTGTGCTTCTAATGGCATACAGTGTTGGTAAAGCACCTGCATTCAAGCAAGTGCTGCATCTGGTCAGACAAACCTCTAACTCTATAAATCCCAGCCTAATGGCCAAAAGAAGGTTTGCACACATATTAAAAAAGAGCACCCAATGGTAAAGCTGCACTGAACCTTTTAAATAGAAAAGGCATTTTCAGCTTTTTGGATATTTATTGGTGCTATGTTAAAAGACAAACCGTAAAACAGGAGAAGAAGAGCAATTCTGAACCTAATAGAGAAGAACAAAGGTGTGGTGGGGAGGGACGAAGGGACAGAGAACATACAAGACAATCCAAAACAGGAATTCAAGCAACAGGAAGAAAGAGCAATGGACTACATGATAGGGCAACTGAGTTAATAATAGGACAAACACACAATAGGAGTGAGGGATAGAAGTAGAGCAAAAGAGACATTTGGGGACAGTAAAATAAAACACAGATCAACAGCAGGTGTGGAGGGATGGAAAAGAAAACGGAAGAGAGAGGGGCAGGCCAATAACATAAAAGACAGTGCAAGAAAGAATCAAAAGGAGTAGCAACCACAACCAAGAAAATAAAATAACAGATATAGCCAGATTAATGACACGAGAGAGGATGAGATATAGGAGGGATAACGCAACAATAGAATGCAGAGATGGGAGAGGCAGAGTGACAGAGAAACAGACCGTAAAAATGTGGCATCACAACACTTACGGGTGAGAGGCAGAGCAGCAGGAAGTGAGAGACAGGGGAAAGAAAGTAGCAAAGGGAAGGAGAGATGGAATAAAAACATGGAATGGCTGTCAAGTAGGTAGTGCCAGGCAGCAACAGTAGGCCCGTGAGGCAAAGAACTAATGCTGGTAGAGTGAGGGACTTGATTTATGTATCATCCGATGTAACTAGCGGGCATCTGTATTAACTCTTAACAGAGTTTGTTCCCAAGTATCATGAAGATGAAGTTGGGTAGTATGCATCTACAAGGTTCTTGTGTGTGGAAAATGTTTTCTACAGGTGCAATAAATTATTTAGAACCAAATACAGCAGTTTTGTCACATATTTTTTTAACAAAGTTTTAATTGTATGTACAATTTGGATAGTTGTCAGACACGTTACTCTCTTGCAAAGGAGGAAAATAATGTTTACTCTTGAAATTGGATTTACTCTCCAATTCTAAAAAAATTGAAGTAAAATACTGTCACTCCACAATCCTATCTGGAGCACTGACTGTGATCACTTGTGTCTATCTTCAATGTTGCCACCAGGAGTTCCTTACAATATGTTAACACAAACGTACAGTAGATAAGGAGTCAGATTTGACCGGAAGCAGTGAGCGTTTTACAATGGGGTGAGTTCAAGTGACATGATGACCAGGGTGTGGGGAGAGTAAAAGGAGCCATCACTGTGGACAATACAGGAGTGGACATACATAGATTAAGGAAAACCAGCATTTTACGTTTTTAAGTGCAGATCGGCGGTACGGCCAGCTGTGTTCGGATTGTGACCATGATGGATAAAGTGCTAGAGGGGAGTTTCTATGGAACCGTTGATTTTTTGCCAATTAAATAATCCTGTAAAATGACTTGTATGTCATTAATACATAGTTGGGTCTCTGCATTTTGTTGATTTTGGCTGTGCTCATATGCATATATTTGTGTGTAATAAATCAAATGAAAGTGTAAATATCATTTTTTGCAATACGTTTCAAATATATATGATTTAATAATAACATTTAAAATAAATTTGATTGATTCATAGAATTGACACATTTCTACATAGTGGGATTGACAAATGAATTTGAGTACATCCAGTGTCACTTTGATTAATTATTATTTTGGAATTATTTTATTAATGGACAACATGAATAATTCATATTATCTGCAAGATACTCCCCTCACGGCAGTATAGCCTAGTAGCTGGGCACTTGTTCTTGGTTTCCCCACAAGGACATACATAGATTAAGGAAAACCAGCATTTTACGTTTTTAAGTGCAGATCGGCGGTACGGCCAGCTGTGTTCGGATTGTGACCATGATGGATAAAGTGCTAGAGGGGAGTTTCTATGGAACCGTTGATTTTTTGCCAATTAAATAATCCTGTAAAATGACTTGTATGTCATTAATACATAGTTGGGTCTCTGCATTTTGTTGATTTTGGCTGTGCTCATATGCATATATTTGTGTGTAATAAATCAAATGAAAGTGTAAATATCATTTTTTGCAATACGTTTCAAATATATATGATTTAATAATAACATTTAAAATAAATTTGATTGATTCATAGAATTGACACATTTCTACATAGTGGGATTGACAAATGAATTTGAGTACATCCAGTGTCACTTTGATTAATTATTATTTTGGAATTATTTTATTAATGGACAACATGAATAATTCATATTATCTGCAAGATACTCCCCTCACGGCAGTATAGCCTAGTAGCTGGGCACTTGTTCTTGGTTTCCCCACAAGGTAAGGGGATTGGATCTAGTAAATGGCAGTTTGTGGTAGCAAGCTTTTCACACGAGTACAGTGACAGAAAGTGTGTACATTATAAACAGGCTCTATGGCTTCCTACCATGATTCGTATCTGTGACCTAGAGATCTCTCTCTCTAACACACATACAAACACACCTCTGCATCAGGGGCTCAGCCCACTGAGCTATAATGCCATCATAGTGCATGTTAAGGTATATGCTGGTTTATATATCGATACATGCCACACCAATCATTCGCTAAATGATATGGTGATTTATGGATTTTTCTAAGTTTGCCAAAATCTCAAAGGGTTACTCAAGGTAAATCAGTGCAGGAAGCTAATTTAAGTATTTTCCTTCCTTGAATTGTAATGTGGAGACTGTGAGAAACCTGAGGGTATTCTCACTCCTTCTCCCCCTGGATCCTCTGCTCAGGTGGCCAGGGGACGGGCATTGCTATTGGATCCAGAACCTGGGGGTGGACAAGCAAGGGAGGATCACCTGGGTAGAGGGTTCTTGGGTATTAGGAGTGGGGTTCCCACGGGTGAGACGTATCCCCCCCATTTTCCTACAGACAGTAAATCTACCCTTACCCCTCCCATGACCTCTTTACCTTACAGTAAAACATCTTCACTCATTTTCCCACATGTTACATCTATTGGTACAGAGACACAGTATTCCCACTTTCACTGTTATACATCATCACACTCTCCCTCAGCCTTTACGGGGTATTTTCAATCTCATCCTGTTCTCGCGCCCCCATCCCCATTTCCAACATGTACTGGGTTGAGAAAGAGGCACCAGGGAGTTATAAGGATTACCCATAGGAACAACACTGTGAGGGAGAGGCCTACTACACTCCACCATTAGAATGTCCCGTTAATAGAGTCAGGCACTTGACAGCAATCCAACACACACCTTCACTCTATCAAACACCACTTCAGGATTGTCCAGGAGAGGAGGGATCCTGATGGTCAGGCATGTCCCATTACGATAAACGGGACATGTCTGACCCAATGAAGGTCAGGCAAGGGAGGACAAGGACTCACAACTGAAGCCCCTTAACAGGTCTCAGCTGTATAAAAGTGGCGGCATTCAACAGTGCAGTGAGAAGCAGTTCGGAGAGCAGATGGGAGGCTGCGCGGCTGCGTCAAGCAGGGTTATCCTTTCTCAGTCCCAAGCCAGATTTTCAGAGTAAAGCAGAGTGAGCTGGAATTGCCGGTTAGAACATGAATGCAGCAGCAAGAGGAGCCTTGGAGGACCGGAGGAGAGTGGAACACCCAGACATTGCCCTGGTGTGCAAGAGGGGTCACAGCATTGCGAGGGAGCCCGGTCTCCAAGAAGCCAGAGGAAGGTGGGTTGCGGGTGACTGGTCATGTCCAAGCCAGTGCTTGTTCCCCTGGGACGTGTGCCGGTCCCAGGGGTATCTGAGGGGCAGCTGGCGAGACCCTGACCTCTACCCCATATCCTGGGGAGCTGCTCGCCAGCGCTGTACCGTCTCAGTGAGTCTCGTAACACGAGTGAAAAGGACCCAGTGGCGTGTGGATGGCTGGAGCGGCAGCCAAGCTGTGAAAGAGGAAGACAACACGAGCAGAAAACGAAGTAAAGTAAAGAAATGTAAAACATGCAAAGTGGCGCAGAGCAAAAGGAAAGCAGGGGAAAACAGAATGCGTAAGCCCAGCGCAAAGCGAGATAAAGGAAAAAAAAAAAAAAGAGTGCAAGCAACCCAAATCAGAGAAAAAGGGGCGAAAGACACAAAAGACTGAAAGAGTGAAAAGAAAGTGTGAGAAAAGCCAAAAAGAGATATGAGATTGATATGATAGGTTTCTAAGAGCGGACCCGGGGATCGAACCTCTGGTGCTCCATGTCGTCTTGCTTACAAGGCGAGCACTTTGCCCCCGAGCTATCCTCCCGAGAAGGTGCGAGCGACCCAAAACCAGGACACGATGGTGCAAGCGACCCACAAGCAAAAAGGGAAGTGCAAAGAGGCACCAAAGGAAGAAAGGAAGGTCCAAGCGTGCACAACCACAGGAGAAGAGTGTGCCAGGGGCATGATGCAAATAAGAGGAGTGTGCAAGAGGCACAGTGAAATAAGGAGACGGTGCAGGTGTGCAGTGTGGAAGAAAAGAAAGGTGAAAGAAGAAGAACCAGAGTGAAAAGGGAACAGGAAGGAAAGGTGCCAGAAGCAAAAGCCAGAGTATAAAGAGAGGGGTCAGATATCAGAGTGGTCGTGCAGGAGAGGATTCAAAGCCCAGTGTTTTCTAAAGTCTCTGACACTACCCCATGCAAAAAGCTGTTTGTATCCTGACAAGTTGAACTTTTGTTTAAAACTAAAGGGGCCTAAGCTTGGGGAAGGGAAACCCTGAGAGGCCCAACAAGAATTGCACACAGTGCATCCTGATAAAGTGAACTTTTGTTTGGAGCTAAAGAGGCTTAGTGTCATGCCTGCGCCATGGGCACATCCATTTATGCTCCATTTGGACTTTGCTGCTTAATAATTATTGTCAACTAACTACGCATACCATAATGCACCTGGTCGCAAGCATTGTTTCCTGGCCGTTCCGATTGGTTTTCTATGGAACTACACCCCCCAGAAGCCTTAGCGTCTGGTCCTGTTTCCACCAGCCCAGGAACAGAAAGGGAGGTGGCAGATTGCCTGCAGGTGTGATTCGCCAGGTGAAACCAATTAGCCTGCCTCTGTGCTGGGCTAGGCAGTATAAAGGCTGCTGCCTGCAGTGGCTCAGCCTCTTGCATCTGAGAGTCCTCCCTCCACCTTTCGCTCCTGACTTCAGTTCCTTGTATGCGGTTAATCATCACTCCTGCTTGGACCCTGCCTTGCAGCTTGCTACACCCTGCTGCCTACAGCCCTAGCCTTTTGGGCTCCCTGCCTTGTTGCTTGCTACATCCGGCTGCCTTAGCCCTTGTCCTCAGGGCTCCCTGCTCTGCAGCCTGCCTCTCTCCGGCTGCCTTTGCCCTTGTCCTCTGGGCTCCCTGCTTTGCAGCCTATCTCACACCGGCTGCCTTAGCCCTTGTCCTCAGGGCTCCCTGCTCTGCAGCCTGCCTCTCTCCGGCTGCCTTTGCCCTTGTCCTCTGGGCTCCCTGCTTTGCAGCCTATCTCACACAGGCAGTCTTAGCCCTTGTCCTCTGGGCTCCCTGCTTTACAGCCTACCTCTTTCCGGCTGCCCTAAACCCTTTTCCTCTGGCTTTCTACCCTACCGTCCTACTCCGGTAGGTTTACTCACTACTTTCCTGCTCCTCTGAGCTCTCTACCTTGTACCTTACTGTCCTCTGCTATCCTATCCTGTTACTCGACTTTCCCTTCTATTCCTTCTGCTAGTTTGATATCACCTCCTTTCCTGGATTTGTCTGTTGTAACATCTCTTGTACCGTTTGTCGACCCTTTGTTTCAGAGCTTGTCTGTTGGTTCCCCATCAGTCAACCTCTGCCCCTTCCTTTGTCTTGTTTCTACATTACAGACACCCATAGCTGCTGTTCCAAGTCATGAGCAAACAGCGTGGGCCTCTGTTATAGCAAACTGTGCAGAAGGCTAGAGTATTTCCAAGGTTCGTGGAATACTCTTTCCCTATTCTGCATACACCCCAAGAGGGTATCCATTCTGTACCTTTTCCCTTGCTACTCTTTCCTACTCTTCGTTCTATTTCCGTTCTGTTGTGTGTGTACTTGTCTGTCCACTTATTTTCAGTACCCAAACTCTTCTGGGGGTCCAGTGCCACTCTTAATAGAGTGCCATCCGTGACACTTAGGCTCTGGGAAGGGTACCCTCCGAGAGGCCTAACAAGAACTGTACAGTGAAAGGTACATCCCGACAGAAGAATTCTGTTTGTTTGAAGTCAAAATGGGCCTACGCTTGGGGGAAAGGAACCCTAAGAGGCCCACTGTGGACATTGTGGAACTTTGTAAAGAGAGGCCTAGACTTGGGGACGAGAACCATGAGAGACCCGACTAGAAATGTATATTTGTGTTTAAAACCAGAGGAGTCTTAACTTGAGGGAAGAGAAACCACGGGAGACCCAGAGACATTGTGAATTTAACAACTTGCTGCAAGAGCCTTATGTGGATGGTTCCAAGGGCAACACCTTTGAGTTCAACTATTTTTAACTGGCAAAACTACAACTATTGTGAAGACTACCTGAAACCAGCCTGGGTTTATATTTCTTTAAGAAGACTTCCTATTACATTTTGTCAGAGTGAGGGAAAGCATAGGTTTAGACGGATTTTGGACTTTTAGACCTCTACGGACCTTAGAAACATCAGTTGAGTGAACAATCCCTTTACAGTTAGTGCCAGTTAGGTACTACACCGACCCCAGAACGTCCTTAAATAAAGATCTTGAAACTGTTACTTTTGAGTCTGTTCTTGAGAACATGCCTGTTTCACAAGACTGACAGATACATATTTAATCCAACATCTTTGCTGGCCTTCGTTGTAATCATTTAGAAGATACACATCACAGTTGTGCACCTTTTGTATCATCCTTTTTAATCTGGACTATTAGGAGTCGTTTGAAGCACCTATATCCCTATACTTTTGCATTAGAGTACAGATAGGGAGGAATGGCATAAGAAGAGGCGTGTAGGTGTTGTTTGGTAATTCGCCCACTCATTCACTGCCCATGGCAAAACCTATGGCCTTTCCCACCCGATTCCTGCCCCTCCCTGCCCAAAGCATTGCCTCATGGAACTCTTTAATCAAGCCTTACCCTCAAACTTTGCACTGGAAGTGCCTGTCAGTGTTTTTTTCAAAGCAGTCTTCTGACAGTTAATGACTTAACTGAATTATAAATGCGTTATTAGTGTAATAAAAATGTCTTTACCCATGTCTGGCTTCAGCCACTCTATTTATAAGCACTATTTGTGCCCTGGACTGAACAAAAACAAGCATTGGCAAGGGCACCGGTTGTGGCTTTTGTCTAAGTATTAGGCATTTGACAAGCACTGCTATGATATGTTCAGGTACTCGCACCATTTTGAACTTGCTAACTTAGATAAGCAGTTAGTGCATGGCAAGTGCATTTCCCATGCCAACACAAAAGCACAAACGGTTAGCCTTGCCAGTGCTGGTTTACTTTCAAGTTAATTTACCATGTGGTTTGGTGGGTTGCAAAGCCAGCTTTATTGAGCACAGTACTAAGGTAGCTTTCAAAACACAACTATACAGAAAGCATTGAAAGTAAATGTAAAACGACTGGCAGGAGATATAGTGGGTCATTAACAGTATGGCAATATTTCTTTATTTTTTAAACACTGCCATACTTATTTTCAGTTACTGCCACTTGTATCAGTGGCAAATTGCTCGATTAGGAGTGGTGATGACATGGAGTTAGTTCCAAATTCACATGACTCCACTGGGGACTCTGAAGTATTACTGTAAGTGGTCATTTCACCTGCACGAATTCCTCGGGTTTTTGGACGTAAAGTGAAGACAAACCCTCCAGCCAAGTGCTGGACGGATTTCTTCAACTTTACCTCCAAACACTTGTTGGCAGTGTGAAAAAAATTATGGTAGTTCCGTTATCACTACTTTTTCCTGCAACACATACTCATAATTACCACAGTCTACTTCCTGAATGACAAATTATAGAACCAGGAAAGCTGGTCTAAAATCTCAGCTTCTTCACTAGACCAAAGTAAGCGGTACTAGCCAAATCACTTTACAACACTGTGCTTTAATTTCGGTATCTGACCAAATTGGTATTTTCTTGAATGGATTCTTTTAGGTCTGAACTACAAGGAGCCACACTCATACATGGGTTAACAGACTGCTGTGTTGAAATATATAGAACATGGACCATGTATATAGTGCATTTCACAGGGTGAAGTGTCACATTGCTACATCAATTCTGAGCAATGGTGCTTACCGCACAGATTAAGTGAAAAAAACAGATACTACAATGCTAGTATTGTGGGTGTAGGATGGCTATTTGGTGGTACACATGAACGGCTTGTGAAGGAGACATGAAAGTATATGGTTACGACTGAGATATGTCCTGCAAATGTAGGGTAATACAACAAAAGATCTACAGTCACAGTAATATAAAGCTATTGTTTCTATTAAAATCAACATGCCTTTCAAGTCACTGCTTTTCATTATAGTGGCTACAAATGTGACTTTGATCACTGCTAGAAGAGGATATTCGAGTGCATCCCATAGCATCTCAATTAAAAGAAAATGAAACAAGAACCAACGGACCAACAGCAGATCAGTGAAAAATATCGACCTACAGATGAAGTCGACGACAGACCGGATGTTCCTGCATGTGAAGATCCACCAGCTCCTGTGCGAGCATGACCAGAAATTACCCTCACCCCACATCAGTATGAGCAAATCCAGGCAACCATGAACTAACTGCTGCCCGTTATACATTAAGAGAACAGAGACGAATGACACGTTTTTTTGAAGACTTTATGACTGAAATGATCTCATGTCATCCTGTTAGTGGAACTTCTAACACTATGATTGGGAGGGATGTGGTGAAGTTAAATAGATGCACGAAAACATTGCGTAGACATGACAGCCCGGCTGATGCTCATGCACATATGCAGTCGCATAATGATGGCACGCTCGCCGCTCAAGATTGCCAGAATTAGTTATTTCCCCCACAATTGGGCTACTAGGCACTGGCAGTACATTGGAAATATATATATATATATATATATATATATCCATCCAGAGATGGAAGTGTAAAACAATTTACACAGTCTACAACTCTTTCATTGTACCTCTACACACAGTCTTCAACTCTTCTATGGCTCATGAAAAGCATCCTGGGCACATTCTCTTTGTTGGTAGCCAATTTTTAGAATCTGGTCATCTTGGATGCACAAGGACTGCCTATTTCCCAAGCCAAGGACGAGCTGAGACACAAACTGTGGAGTCTGGGCTGTGCAGCCAGCATCTCGACAACCTGCTAACACATTTCTTTATTATCAGCAGAGCATCTCTCGTGTGCGATATGATATTTCCAACTGAAAGACCCTAAACAGCACCAGTTACCTAGCAAATCTGCGTCCACTGCAAAATCAGTAAAAGTGAGCAACAGAATAAAGCCCACTTTAAAAGACCTGTTTAAACTCACAAGGTTTTCCAGCTTGATATGCAAAAAGAAAAAGGGTTTCCTTTATGTAGATAGTGAAATATTATTAAGAAGAATTATTAAGCCAAAGAACCAACCACTCGACAGAGCATAAGACATCATGGAAAACAGCCGCAAAGGAAGGCCACAGGAGACTGACCACATAACTAGACCCAGACGAAACCTAGACCTAGACTCTCCCGCTCGTACGGACAGGTGCATCTAGATAGACGTTGGCCTGCGCCGCATGTGGATAGGATTGATTGAAGGATAACACGCGTGGCTTTTGGATGGAGTTGTGAATGTTAGCTTGCCCACACTTGGACCGATCGCTAAACACTGGCCTGCGCCGCGTCTAGATAAATATGTGAATATTGGCGTGAGCACACCTAGATGGAGTCCTAATCACTGGCCTGAGCCGCGTCTAGATGGGAATGTGTGGGCCAACAAGTACAACACCCCCCAAGAACTACGAGTGCTAGCACTGATAAAGGTCAGGTAACCCATTAACCAATAAGCTCAAACTCTGCATACTTATCTCACTCAAAAACTCACACAACCATCTCTCGCACAACAAACCGCACGCACTTTACAACACTGCAACAACACATAAACCGGAACAACAGCACACGCGGACTGACTCCGATCCGATACCCGCACCAAAGCTCAGCACCCGGTGTATACTGAGTTGAAGCTGCCAACAGCACACCACTCCTCTCACTATCCTACTCCCTTCTTCAACCTACTAACCCATCCCACCTTTATCCTTTGCAGATCCGTCTGAGGACCAATTCCGTTGGTGACGGTGCGTGGTACAAATACCTTTAACATTTAACATCATACATAACAAGTTGGACATGTGTGAAAAAGAATCTCCATAACTAACTTATTACGCAACTTTCAGTGAGTGTCTGAAAATGGCGATTGTACAGTGCTGATAAAAAGGAGAGGGTACAGGCTTGCATTATTTTGCATTCTCGGACTTCTAGTTTTCCTTCCAATAAGTGAAAAATAAAGCTACACTGAAATTCGTTTAGCTTAACATGTTTCTGCAAGGATTTACGTGTTGTCAGATTGCTACAATGTGCGCACTTTGCAGGTAAACGCAATAAAACAATGCTTGGAAGGTTTGTGTGCTGTAGTACTTAAATTGCAGAGTTTGTTTACATCCCTGCTTCAGAGTGTAGCCAAAGTGTATGATCCTGGGCAAACAATTTAATCTCACTCTCACTTATTTGCACAAATTGGAATCCTTATAAGTCATTAAGTTCACACTATATGAAAAAAGATGCCCTACGAAACGGGCAGATTCTATATTTCCTCTCTCATCTTAGATTGCCTAACTGCCATTCAATATTGGTGTGCTGCCAACTATATGTGTCTGAACGCCAGCAAAACGGAGATCCTCCTCATCGGCACACCATCACCATCCTTTCCCCTCACTCTCTGGCCGGCCTCCCTTGGCCCTCCTCCTATCCCCACCTGCGGGGCCAAGAACCTTGGTGTCAACTTTAATTCCACACTTTTCTTCTCCGCCCACATCGCTGAAGTGTCAAAAAAGTCAAACTTCTTACTGGACCTCCTCAGAGGTACTCTGCCTTTCCTCTCCTTCCCCCAGAAGCTCACTGTCTCCCAAGCGCTGCTTCTCTCTAGGTTGGACTATTGTAATAGCCTCTTTCTTAATCTACCTTCCTCTATTTTAAGCCCTTTGTAACTTATCCAGAACAGGACTGCGAGACTTGTCCTTGGCCCCAAGACCTGGGATCGTATATCTCCAGCTCTGAAATTTCTCCATTGTCTCCCAGTGGATCCAAGGATTACATTAAAAGCCCTCTGCATTGTTCACAAGGCTTTCTGGGGCTTGGGTCCAACATACCTTCAGCTATCCCTCTGCAAATACCTCCCCTTCTCGAGCTCTCCACTCCTCTACCTCCAACTCCCTCAGGGTCAGTCATTTCTCTAAGAAACGAGCTGGGGGTAGATCTCTGCCTTTGGCTGGTGCCTCCCTCTGCAACAGCCTCCCTGCCACACTAAAACTTGAGGAGAACCATCCCTGGTCCCGGAAGCATCTCAAGACCTTCCTCTTTGCTTCTGCATTCGCCCCCCCTTCTCCTCTGTTGATTCTGTTCTCCCTCTGCACTGTGCACCTGGCCACCCTCTTTCCTCCAGGTCCAGGTACCTGCTCACCCTGCCACCCTCACGCACCGACTCTGGGCCACTCCTTGCACTGGGGTCAGAATCTGTACCCATATAGTTACCACCCCCCTTTTTCTTCCTGCACATATCAGACCTACCCAGCCTGCTACCTTAAACCCAGCACTTGCCACTTGCTGGCTGCACTACCATTGTTGGTTGCCTTTATTATTTATCCGTTTTTCTCCTTGCTCTGCACTCTCCTTTTTCTCCCCCCCCCTTCCATGTACTTATCCTCCCCCAGTCCCATGCACTTGCATGTTCTCAATGTCACTGGGCCTAGTAAGATAGTTGTTTTTGGTCTCCCCTGTTTCCCTTCCCTTGCCTTGCTCTCAAACACTTGTGTATGAGTGCGATAGAAATAAAATATCAATATCAATATTTGGGACAAAATGTTGTACCCTCAGGGTTCTCCGTTAGTGAGCCCCAATGGAATCACCTAGAATTGCATTATTGTTGCAATGATTTCTAGTAGCTTCAGAATCTGCCAGAGTTCGGGTAGGGGTCTAATTCAGTAGTAGGGAGAGCACAGTAATGTTTCTTGGTTACAATGTTGATGTGTGCAGATCTAAAAAGATATGGCTTTCTGTGGGGGAAAGCTTTTGATATTTTGTGAGCCATCTGTAGCAGTTGTTAATGTGTGCTTCAGGTTAAGGTAATTGTCTGTGATGTCTGCCATAGCAGCGCCTAAGGAATGTGGAGTATTCTGTTGGTACATCTGTGGTTGGTTAGAGCAGCGTTTGGGGTAATGTAGTGCGCATACTGGTGGTATACATTCCATTGTGTAACCTGTGTTGTTTCGGTAGAGGAGTTGCGTTTCGAGATGTGTTGTCAGTTATGGTGCAAGGTAGAACGATCTTAACATTTTTAACAATGTTGAAGGCGATTGTATGGACGCACCATGCAAGCATGGGAATTTTGGTTCTATGTCAATAGACCTCATTTAAAAGGTCTCAAGACAAAAAGACCGATTTATTTTCTTCTGATCGTAAAAACAGCATTGTAAAGGTCTTTTTCTCTTGAGACCTTTAAAATGTGTTTTTTTTTCAAAAATGTTGGTGGGGTTTCATCCCCGTTTGTTCCGTCACCTCCCCCACACCCACCCTCTCCAGCAGGATTTCAGCCCAGCTCCCTCCCCTAAACCCCACCAAAACACACACACACACACAACCTTTACTTGTTCTCCACGTGCTGCGCTTCCATTACCTGACATGCCTGTCAGCCCCTGTGCGCAGTTGTGTGCGGCAGTGGCATGACAGTTCCATTTAGAAAGACCGCTCTGTGCAGTCACGGAGCACTCTTTCTAATCAAACTTTTAGTGAAAAGACCTTTTTTGAACAGGGAATTCAGGGCTTTTAAAGAGTACTTAAAGGGGAAGTTTGCTCAAACGTTTTATTGTCCCGATCGTTCGTCATGTATTTTTAAGCATACTGTAATCGATCTTAAAAATGTTTCCTATGCATCTTACCTTAGTTTTCCTCACTTTTACACATGCGACAACAATGGGTTGGGTGCCGCCATCTTGTGCAAATCTTATCCGTTCATGCATCACCCTAAGTTCAAGTGCCCTCACGGCAAGAATACAGATCGCCCGCCCCTCAAACTGACATCAATACACTCTTATGTCCCTTTTCACAACGCCAAGGCACGTCTCATGTCAATGTTCTCTGTGCGTAAGCTATTGACGTGTGTCTGTGGAAATGCCAGGACACCTCTTTCCTCGACAAGTATAAACAGACCCTTTCCGAGCAGACAACACTGTAGTTGCTTTTTAATCGTCTCACTGTATTGAGTTTCGATCGACCGTGACTCATTTCTGCTCTGTTAAGCTATCTTCCTAGCACAATGTCCGACAAACAGGTACTGGGTACTGAGCCGGTAAAATAGTTCAGCGGGTTGAGCGCTCGCTGCTGCGATCAGAGTGTGATCTGCAGGTCGCAGGTTCAGATCCCGGCAAGGCCAACTCAGCCTTTCATCCTTCCGAGGTCAATAAATGAGTACCAATTTCAGTTGGGTGATATTGTATGCAAATATGTGCTCTGTAAAGCGCTTTGGATTAAGGCGCTATATAAATAACACATCATTATCATTACTTGCGTTTTATTTAACTATTTGTCATATTATGTACCAATGTCTTCACCAAACCTTATTTAATTTCAAAATGTCAGTTTGTGCCAATTGTGAATTGATTTGCTCTATGGGTATTTATAACATTGCAATGTATTTTCTTCTCCTTCTTTACCAGTAGTTGGTACATACAAACAAAAACATTTTTATTTTTCCAACTGTGGATTTTGTACTTATTCAATTTTCAGGAACTATGGCAACAATACAGCCCCACCAGTACGAGCCTGAATATTCTAAAGAGGAACTAATTGAAAGAGAAAGAAGCGGAAATGATTGGGAAATCAGACGACAGTTGGGAAGATGAGTCACTGCAGCCTGAGCATAGTAGCATGGAAGATGTTTCAAACTGGTGTACCTGCAAATGTTGCAAGGTCATGCCAACCGAGGTGGAGAACTGCTGCTGCCAAGAAAACTCTGGATGCTTGGCCTACATATCCAAAGAAGGCACACCCACCGCTATGCGTTATCAAGTTACATGACTTCAGGGCAGCCTGCCACATAATGTCTGTGTTGCGGATTATGATGGTGCTTATGCACAAACGTCCCGCAACAGTTCGCCCTCAGAATCCAAGTAACGAGTAAGTATACTCTTGATGTAATTTTGACCACTGAGACGACTAACCTTTCATGACGTTCTCCTACATTGTCATAACTTCGATCGATCACTGACAAATGAATTTAGTCTGTAAATTGAAAACATTTCTCGCACTAATTGCAAATCATGTGTTCATATCTTACATGTCTTTCTCTTTCGACTAAAAAACAATGTTCTGGCTTGAATGGGTGTTCATTTTTGTAATGTGTCGATACTTCAAAAGCACAAGTACATTTTTTCAGCAGGCTACTTTTCTAAGGGCAATTATGCCACCAAATTTAGGATGCATTTTCAAGTAAAGTGGTACACTTATCTGGTTCATTCAATTCAAATATGTCAGTTTCTCCTTCAAAGGTGGTACAGGTTGGTGGTTTACCGTTAGTTTACATGGTGGATTCATGGGAGGCTTGGATTCTGCATTTGACTAGTAATACCCCCCTGTGTCGTTTGAGCCATTCGTGCCAAATTCCCCTGTGACAGCAGACAGAACAGGGGATTTTTAAACACTTAGCTGCAACCACATGTATGCAATTTGTAGTTTGTTTGTGCCATCAACAAACTAAATAAAATACAAAATGAGCTTATACAAATAGTGGTTTGAATTTTTCAGTGAGTCAAGAACACGGCCAATCGTCTATGAGGGTCATGAAAGAATGGTTGGTGCCCTTTTGCGCTCGCCTCATGGCCATTCATCCCCCCTACAGTATCAATGGCAGTTCACACCTATGGCTGTGTGCTCCCAAAGGGGCTGGGTGGATGGGAACATTCAAGGTGCCAAACACCATGTACAACTCGAAGGGATCTTCTGCACGGTGACCATTGTCACATGGCCTCCCCAAACTCAGTGTCTCCAGACTCTCCTCTTCAAGACCCCATCTCAGCAATCCAACATAAGTTTGTGTCCCTTGAGCAGTGTTCCAGGCTTTTTGTGCTCACCTCTTTCCCATTCATCCCCCATCCAGTATCAATGGCAGTTCACACCTATGACTGTGCGCTACTGAGGGGGCTGGGTGGGTGAAAACGCTCAAGGTGCCAAACATGTACAACTCAAAGGGATCTTCTGCACGGTGACCATTGTTCACATGCCCCACTCCCCCCCCCCAAAGACCTGGTGTGTCCAGACTCCCCTTTCAAGACCCCACCCCAGCAATTAACATAGGTTTGTGTCCCTTGAGCAGGGATCCGGGATCTTGCCTCATGCCCATACATTCCCCCTCCAGTATCAATGGCAGTTGGCACCTATGAACAGGGTCGTACTGGCCCATAAGATTGTCATGGGGAACCAAAGACAACCTGGGCCACAGTTGGAAGACGCTATTCATTCCTTTTCGGACACTGTTTGAACAGTACCCGAGGGGGAGAATTTTGAATGAATGGTGATGCAAATTAAAAAAAAAATATTTATTCAGCAAGTGTTCGCTACTAATGACCGCATATTGAAGTAACTCAAAATGGCCCAAATTGCCCAAAAGTGTGGGACACTTTGATAAAAATAAATGGTCCATGGAAACATTTTGCGTTTGTGGTTCAGCCCTGGCCCGATTGCCCTGTAGGCAGTACGAGCAGGCCTATACATGTGCACTCGCAAAGGGGGCTAGGTGGGTGGGTATGGCAGATGTGAAACATTGGCATTGAGGCCAAGTGGGTATCAACGAACACCTCACACCTCACACATTCACACACACCCACTTTTCTAAGCCTTTTTAAACACCTTGACATTTACCAGGAGAACATCTCAGCAATCGACAAGATATATAGTCATCAAGCTACCTGTTCCCTGGCTACTTGGTCCCCGGCTTGTTGAATTGACTAATTTGTTCGTCCAAGTAAGGGTAGTTCACCCATTTAGTTCTGTATGTTCATTGATCGCTGCTCCGAAAGTTTCAATCGATTTCCACCTAATATACACAATATTCTAATTTTCACTTATCTCAAAGACTTCACCATTATCAATTGTCTGATACACTTTGTTCTCGGTAAATAGCACATTGCATCACTGTGCATTGTAAATGAATGGAATGTTTCCTGGTCCATGTTTGAGTGTTTTAGTGCTTGAAAGTTAATTCAATGGACCAGTAATAGGTTACACTTTGCGGTATAACAGTCTTACAATCAGGGGGCGTGGCCAACCGCCATGTGAGGAAGCCGTACCTTGGAAGAGCTCCGAGTAATACGCTCAATGATCCGCCGCCAACTGAAGATAAAAACTGCAAAAATACTTGAGAATAGCCTCATCAGACCGTGAATGACTGGGGAACTGGCAGCTGCGGCTTGGAGCAGATCCGTTCCCTTATTCCGACACTGCGACGCATGAGAGGGGAGAGACGCCGACGCCGGAAAATGGCGGCCGCATAGATGTCCGCCGCGCTGTGAAAATCAGCGGCCCGAATCGAGCCACCACCAGATCCGAGGAGCCCGGCCGTTGCCGGGGGGAGCGGGTGTCGAGCGATCGGCACTGGCGTGCTGAGGTGGGGGGCCGGCGCTCCGGAGCACCCGGTCGGCGGAGCGGAGGAAGGAGCGTGGGGCCGGCCGGCGCTCCCCTGATCCCCCGGGACGAGGCTCCGGGAGGCATTACGGAGAGGCCAAGGGGCCAGGGGGCGAGAGGTGCTGCTTACGCCGGCTGGGGCGCCCCGCCACTGGACGTCCTGTTGGGCGCCGCGGCCCCCACAACAAGGTCCCCGGAGGAGACAGCGGAACGATCGAAGAAGGGCGGTAAGGAGTCGGTGGGGGGAGCGGAGATCTCTATCCCCCCAGCTCCCAAAGCCGAGGGCCCGGCGCCGGGGGGTGGAGTGGTGCGCTGGTGTGGGACGCCAACAGGGCCCAGAGTGAAGAGCGGCCTACACAGGGTGTGGGCTCCCCTAGTGACTGGAGTGGAGCGGAGAGTCAAGGGAACGGAAACAAACGAGAACCCCCGGGGCGCCCTGGCTGTAGCAGAGGGCCTTTTCCCCGGACTTATACCCAAGCTCAACCCCTGAACGTCTGCTTAAACCAGCCTGCAGAGGCCTCCGCTCCACAAGCGCCCTAACGCCCTGACTTTGCCTCGGATCACCCCTACCCCCTGAGGGATAGAGGACAATGCACTCGGCCATTTAGCGCAGCACTGCCCTCCCACGAGACGGACCACCCCGACCACCACCTGGGGCCAGCAGAGTACTCGGCGGGCCGCCACACCACTTAAACCATGTCGGTTAAAAACGCCAGAGGCAAACATAGACAGACCACTATGGAATCCTTTGCCGCCTCCGAGGCACCCGGCCCGGACGCCACCCACGCCACCCACGCCAGCAATAAGGCACCAGATGCAGGAGCGCCTGAACCATCGAATTCGCAACTTCTGGAGGCCATCATGACACTCCAGAAAACCATGGAAAACAAGATAGACGCTGTGGCCATAGACGTGAATCTGTTACGGCAGGATGTGCGATCCATTGCCGATAGAACAGACACCCTAGAAACCCAAATAAAGGAACACTATGAGTCCAAAGCTAAGCTCTCAAAGGAAGTGGACGTCCTTGTACAGAAGGTAAAGAACCTCGAAGATAGAGCCGAGGAGGCAGAGGGAAGGGCCCGCAGGAGTAACATCAGGATCATCGGCCTACCCGAGGGAATCGAAGGCAATGACCCCACAAACTACGTCGAAAACCTACTTATACACAAGATTGGCGCGGGGAAGCTGTCCCAAGGCTTTACTATTGAGAGAGCCCACCGATCCCTAGCCAGACGGCCGCCACCTGGAAATCCGCCCAGGCCTATAATAGCCAAAGTACTGAATTATAAAGACAGGGAGGCAATCCTGGCATTCTCCAGGCTGGGCGGTTCCATACAGCGAGACTCCGCCAAGGTCACCATTTACCCCGACTACACCCTACAGGTCCAGAGAAGCAGGGCTATGTTCAACCACACCAAAGCCAGACTAAAAAATGCTGGATTGCGATACATGCTCCTATACCCGGCCAGATTGAAGGTCCTTCACAACAACAAGGCCCATTTATTCGACACTCCCGCTGAAGCGACTGATTGGATGGACAGAGCACAGGTCCCAGACTGGGAACCGAAACAGCACAAGCCTAAACCGCCCATCCCATGAGATCGTTCATACCATTCCCAAGCAACACCTGCCACATACTCAGAACTACCAGATGAAGAGCGGCAACCCAGATGCGACCGGAGCCACACTCACCACGGAAGTACTTCACACTTGTTACAATCAGGAGGTGAAGCCACACCCGCCCCAGAACTATCTCTGTTTTTTCGGGTAATTACCCGCCCGTAGGGCACCTAGGGACTTAGGTCCATGGAGCAGAAACGGGAATGTCAGAACGGGGGATACCCCGCTAGACGAGTTATGTTACAAGTTCAGTTAACAGTTAATGTTTATGGGGACAAAGAAGATCAAGACCAACGAACACACCGCAAACCAATCATACACCCAAAGATGCCAATGGAACTGATCAGATTCACTCGCCATATGATAGGCCGCCGAACTAAGAGCCAGACGCTGCTGGACGGCCCACCCAGGTACTCTCACCCACACCACATTCATGGCTAATGCGATCAGAGTAATGACATGGAACGTTAGAGGATTGAACAGTTACATTAAGCAACACAGAGTCTACACCTTCCTCAAACGCCATAAGATAGGCATTGCCTTATTACAAGAGACCCACCTGAACGCACGGAAATTGGCAGCGCTGGCCGGGGTGTGGAGGGGGACCCTAATAGGCACCAAGTACTCCAGCTACGCCAGAGGGGTGCTAATATGGATAGCCCCTAACATGCCTATCAAGGTGATGCACACTAACATAGATGACGAAGGTAGAATGGTCCAGATACGTTGCACTATAGAAGGCAAGGAACTATGCTTGGTCAACACTTATGCCCCCAACCATGACGCCACGGTCTTCTTTAGATCATTGTATAACCGATTGAGCCCAAGCCGGAATGGCACGGTCATATGGGGGGGGGGATCACAACTGTACTCTAGAGCCGCGCATGGATAGATCAGACAGTAAACACTCACAGCCCTCCCCGCCTGCAAAAATATTAAAGGCCCTTACACAACAATATGCCCTATGCGACCTCTGGCGAGCACAGCACCCCGAGGGTAGAGCCTACTCCTTTTATTCACCACCGCATGCAGTGCACACTAGAATAGATAGCATACTGGTTAGCGACGAACACTTAGACGCGTTTGAAGACACCCAATACCTGGCCAGAGTGCTGTCGGACCACTCCCCTCTGATGACCACATGGTCCCTAACTGCGCCCAGACCCCCTATACCCACATGGAGGCTCCGGAGTGGAGCGTTACTAGACAAGGCATTCTGTGAACAGATAGGCCAATGCACATCCACCTACTGGCAAATAAATAGAGACAGTGTCCAGCATATCAACACTGCCTGGGAGGCATACAAAGTAGTGATAAGGGGGGACATGATAGCCGCCGCAGGGGGCGCCCAAAAATCCATCACCACCCAGCTAACGCGTGCAGAGGACGAGCTACAACACCTAGAGGCTGCAGCCTCACCGGACCCTGCCCAAATATGCAGAGCAGTCGAACTAAAGCAGGCCTGCCTGCTGCACTGGGAGGCGCTCGGGAGGCTCAGCTATGCCAAACACATAGAAAAAAGCCATGCCCTAGGCGACAAACCTGGGAAGTTGCTAGCGTGGCTATATAAACGAGAGGCCCCTAGACAAACCATCTGCCAAATCCGGGATGCAGCAGGGCTAGAAACATACTCACAAATAGATATCAACCGCACTTTTGCAAAATACTACCAGAAACTATACACTGACCCCTCACCCCCCACTGACATGGCAATAGAGGATGTGTTAGACATCATTAGGCTACCACACCTAGAGGAACAAATGGCAGAGTCCCTGGAAGGACCTGTCACCCCTGAGGAGGTAGCGACCGCCATCAGATCGCTGCCCTCCGGGAAAGCACCTGGACCAGACGGACTCCCAGGAGAGTTCTATAAAACCTACGAAGATACACTGGCCCCGTTATTGTCCCAGGTGTTCAATGAGGCGTATGAGTTAGGCTACCTCCCGGACACCATGAGAGAAGCAACCATCATCCCACTGCTAAAGACCAACAGGGATGCCACAGACTGTGGGTCATACAGGCCCTTGTCCCTATTAAATGTGGACAGCAAGATTCTGACGGCAATATTGGCCATGAGGTTGCGCAGAGCCATCCCGATCCTGATCCACCAAGACCAGACAGGGTACGTGCCGGGTAGAGCCATCACGGAAAACCTGCGCAAACTGCACCATGTCATTTACAGTACCGAGGGTAGACGAGAGAAATACGCAGTAGCGTCCCTAGATGCCTCAAAAGCGTTTGACTCGGTTCGCTGGAGGTGGCTCCTAGCTACCTTGTCCAAAATGGGGATGGGGCCCAGCTTTATTAAATGGGTTACACTCATTTACACTAACCCAGAGGCCAGAGTGCGCACCAATAAAACTTATTTGGACAAATGGAGGTTATCCCGAGGTACTAGACAGGGCTGCCCCCTGTCCCCCATGCTATACATCCTCGCCATCGAACCCGTGGCAGCATACCTCAGACAGGAATATGAGGACGTTGGCATCGAGATAGATGGTGTATCCCACCTGCTCTCTTTGTACGCAGATGATATGCTCCTCTATCTGAGGAACCCAGAACACACACTGCCCTACATCCTAGAGACCCTGGAGGGGTTTCACAGAGTCACTGGCATTCACATCAACCATAGCAAATCCTGCTTGTTCCCCCTGGCGGCCTTGAGCGAGCTTGCAGCCGACAAGCTCCCTACACTAGAATTGAAATGGGAACCCACCTCCTTTAAATACCTGGGCATCGTGATCCACAGAGACCCTAAGACGGAACACATCCTTAACACAGTCAGGGCAAAGGAAGGCCTAGTGAAATCAATGAACTTCTGGAGCAGGCTGCCGCTTTCGGTGGCTGGCAGGGTGGGGCTGCTCAAGATGGTAGCATTACCCAGGCTTCTTTACCACTTTACCAACGTGCCATACAACATCCCACATCAATTCTTTAACGACCTACATAAGCTCTGCAGGAAATTCCTGTGGCAAGAAGGAAGGCACAGAGTGGCCCTAGACACGATGCAAAGACCCTATGACAAGGGAGGCCTGAGGGTCCCCAACCTTGAACTGTACTATTTAGCCGGTCAGCTAAAACATGTGATCCAGTGGATGGCGGATGGCGCTTCCACAGACACCCGCCTGCTGCGGCCAAGCATCGCCCCATCGCTACTGAGAGACCTGCTGTGGGTCGAGCCATGCCAAAAACAACGATACCCATACTTAGTCCAACTCGGAATTCAGATTTGGAAAAGAGCCAGCAAATCCATGAGCCTCAAGGACCCCTACTCCCCACAGATCCCGATAGCTGCACTCATGGCAAACAGACCGGGGAGTCGGAAAATAATAAGAGACACATGGGAGCTGTGCGGCGTTGCCACCCTGGGGGACCTAGTGGATGACCAGGGCATCCTGACATTTGCTGAACTGCAGGAAATCTCTGGCCTACACACGGGTCAATTCCTGCTGCACAATGCTGTAGCGAAGAGGGTGGCTGCCCGCTGGCCATCTGTAGAAAACTTGGACACAGGACACGAAGGGATCGAGAGCCTGCTGGCGGCGGCGGAAGGGGGCCATGAGACCTCCAGGGTTTACGAAACGTTGCTAGACAGTACTACCCAGCACAGCCTCAAGTGCAAGGCAAAGTGGGAAATGGAACTTGGACAGCAATTTGAAGATGCTGAATGGGAATCCATTACAAGATACCACAAAAAGGTATCCAGAAACGCCAGATTTCAGCTCATACAGTTCTACATAACAAACAGAGCATATCTCACCCCGGCAATCATTTCCAGATTCAACGAAGTCAACAGCAGGGGATGCCCCAAGTGTAACGAACCCCACGCAGATATGACACACATGTTCTGGGGGTGCCCCGCAATACAAACCTTCTGGACACTAATCAAAACCAAAGTGGCTGAGGCTGACGTCACCCTGGAGGTGCATACGCCCACAGCATGCATCCTGGGAAGATACCCCAGGAACCGGAAGAACAAGCCACTGAATAAGCTAAAAGACCTAATGTACATTCTTGCGAAGCGACGCATCGCCATGTGCTGGAAACGCCCCCAGGCCCTGTGTTTAGTGACATGGTGGGAAGACCTCCGGAGATGGACACAGGCTGAAACGGGGGCCTGGGAAAACGCCCGAAGCCAGCAAAGGCTGGACACCTCGGCCGACCTACTCCAATGGGTGGAGCTCACGGTGACGCTGTTCAGCCCCAAGATGGTGGACTCAGCGAGCGACAGTACGATCACTGTGGAATAAAGCGGAAAGGACCTTGCGGTGCAGAGCGAAATGGTCTTGCGAGTTGGGAGGGAGGGAGGGAGGGAGGTGCAGGGTAGGGGCGGGGAGTTCAAAAGGTGTTGTATGCGGCCAATTCAAGGCCCTACTGTTTGTATGTTTAACTAAATGTAATAAACAAATATTAAAAAAAACAAAAAAAAAAAAAACAGTCTTACAATCAGTTCTGGCAAAAGCGATCACTGTGTTAATTAGGACTAGGTTACGCAGGGTTTCTGCCTCTATTTAAAACAAACTTTACAGCCAAAGCTGTGTAATACTTGCTTTATTCACATTCATACGTTATTATTTGTAATAATTAATTATATTTTTTATACAGATCTTACAGACTATTCAAGAATGCCTTCATGTATCGTTATCGGTTGCCCTTCTGTGAGCCATGCCAAAACTCTTGGCACAGTCCTGCATTTATTCCCAAAGGATATCGATTTAATAAATGGACGAGGTTGAAAGTAGAGCCCAGAATGTCTTGGGAGATGCAAGGGCAATCAATTCCACGTCTGCAGCCTGCACTTAACCGACGATATGTATGAACAATCAAAGTACACAAAAAAGCGTTGTCACAGAATTCGTCGGAAATTGCTTCCAAATGCAAACCCGACTAAATTTATGCACACGCTGGCTCAGGTGAGTAGTGGTCGATTAACTTGTTAGGTTAGTTGGTATGTAGGACAGTGGTCTGTATAAATATGTCTTCTCAATGATCTTGCAATTAATTTAAAGTAGTGTATTAAAAAGGTAACTTCATGAACGGTTTCCAGTTTTCAGTGTTTATTTCCATCAATGTTGAATAACTCAAGTTTCCCTAGTTACCAGAATTACCTACGTTTCAAATTGTTTCACTTGAGACTACTTTCTCCATCCCACTTTCGAGACACTAATAACTCAGTGAAATGTGACCCTTAGTAAAAACATCCATAGTGCCCTTTAAAAGTCACCTAATGTTTTCGAAATGTGTTGGTTGACATTCCCTTCTTTACGTAGAGTTCACTGATGGACGCAAAGACCCTCACCAGTAACTAAACCACTGACACATCTAGTATACCAATGGTGAGCCCAACCGACATGCAACAAGTGATAATTTAGAGATTTGGATGTGGCCACATTTCTAATACTAACATACCTTTTACATTGTACTCTTTTCTGCCAATGTACTGAAAATGAAGGAGCAAGATTCTTCATCCATTACTTTTACGGAGTCAACATCAAACTCACTCACCTATCAAGTAATTCTAGTGTATTAGTCCTTTGTATGTAAATGAACAATACATGCATGTGTTATGCTTGGAATTTAAATACATTGAAAATGATTATGAATAGTATTGGTTATTTACACAAAGTGGCATGTATGGGTGCCTCTCCGTATGTACCATCGTCTGCATCTCCTGTTCTCAGTTAAATTTTGTTTTTACAGCCATATTAAAATAAGTACTATGTTATAGGGGGATGCTGGAACTTTGACTACAATCACTTCCTCGTTCGCAACAGGTACATGTTGAGGTATGCGTACTTACAGTTTCCTTGCTACAATGAAAGTAAATCTTACAAAATCTTACAAAAGATATACTTTGAGACTGAAATGTATGTAAGCTTGCACTGTTTCAAACTTTTCTGATGTTGGTTCTAACATTACACTTCCTCCCTAATGCAGAATATATTCTAAAGGAAACATTACAAAGCAGACTACTTTTGAAGGCAACATTATAAATCACTATGTTTTGCCGGGTGATCTCAGATCACGTCCATGTGTCATCTCAGAGGGTTATCAGGTGAAATCTGAAATTTATATTATGACCAAATCACATACACAGTTTTAGAAGGTATGCTCATACAAATGTTGCATTTGTGTTGCAACAACAAACCTTATAGTACATGGTTTGTAAACATTTTAAACTAATGTGTGAGGAAGTGTTCTGTGCAATGAAAGATTTTACGTTTAACTTTTTTTTAATGATGCTTTCCTCCAAGGAATGTACTGAAGATGTTGAATTTGAAGAGGCACATGAACCCAAGGTATGCATAACCTAAAATGAAATACAATTGAGCATCACAGTGGATTGGGATTACATTTTCATAATGTTGTGATGTTTTTAAGTCCGTCAAGTTGGTTCTGTTTCTAGATATGTACATATGTTAGAGTTGAAAAGAAATGTGTTTAATTTAAACCATATAAAAAACACTTTTTGTTTGATGTTGCAGTCGGCAAAACGAAGTCCACAGTTTCGAGGCAAATTAAGAAAACAAGGGTAAAGAACAAACCAGTTTATTTTTGAGACGTTTTTAAGCAGATGTTTTAGTCATATTATGTTTTTAGTTGGAAAATCGTATCTTCTGTGTGCGTGCTATACATTGAGCATGTTTTTCTATAAATCTCTTAGAGGCCCTGAAGGAAGAGGAGTATAAAGACTCAGAAAACTGAAAGCAAAGATGCCGCTTGCCAAACGGATTTCACAATGGGGCAACTACTATTTGAGGCACAGCGTTGTCCAGCTAATATTCAGACTCGTGATGCATATGGCCAGAAATAAAATTGAATCTCACCTGCAAACCATACAAAATGACCATGGACCATTGCTACTTTGTGGGAAATCACCCAGATGAAACTGAAGACAAGATGCACTGCAATTGAGAAACTCTACACCCTCTAAAAAGTTGCACCCATCAAACATTCAATGTTACCGGTTTCTCCAATTCATTCAGAAATATCACAGCCGGAACTAACTGAAGCATCAACGCAATTGATTGACAAATTTGCTCAAGATCTCGACTTCGGTATGCCTAGTTTGGGGTAAATGGCCACCACTTTCAAGTCTCAAAACACAGTTTTGCAGGACGATTCGCTATTAAAAGGAGCAAACATACATTAAGAGGGAGCATATGGCGGGGGGGGGGGGGACATTGGTGAATTTCTCTTGTTCATTACAAGGCACCAACCTGAAAATCCAGGCCAGCTGTGTCCACCTTGTATGGAACTCCTGATGGTGGCAACAGTAAAGACAGACACAAGACATCACATCAAGTGATCATGGTTTTACCTTTCCTTCATTTATATTGCTTATCCTCTGTCTAGAAAACATGTGTCTGGGGTTGCTGTTGGTACTGTTGTTCAGAAGAGAATTGCCCTAGCATTTCGGTGCTGGAATGTCATGCGGGTGGGAATAAGACTGATATGCAAATGGTTATTTCCCTCTCTGTGAAAGGTACACTGAGGCTTGGCGTCTGTCAAACCCTCCGTTAGACCCGAACCTCAGACACACATGCAATCCATGAAACTTGCGCTGATGGCGTCCCCTTAGCAGACGCAATAGGTTGTTCCAATAAGGGATATGTTTTTTATTATGCAAGAAGTGAAGGTACGTCCCGTCGACACTATAAGTTTGCTGAAGGGGCAATGGAAAGGGGTAAAAAAGGATGTCATCGCAGACATAAAATCTATCCTATGACTCCAGTTGACTACATGGATCAAATTCAAGAACCTCAGCAACAATCACAAACCGATCTGGGTCCTGAGACCACACATTCTCCCACTTTCCTTCCTGAAATGGTACCCTCAGACAGTCGTATGCTACTCTAATTCCAACCCCATGACAGTCAAACACTTCTCCTATCTGAGAGTGGGTGGCAGGTCTCTCTACCCCACAGGTGCCTGCCTTCCCAACAGGATCAATGCGCCTGTCAGACTTCTGGAGCAGCCTCTACAGTTCCGCAAACTGGTAAAAAGTGTACCTTTCTACACTGCTTTCCCTTTACCCGAAATGACCCAACTGCTGCAGTTACCGCTGGTCTCATACTCATGATTCCCACAGGTTCCCTGGCCCATCCTCCGAGTCAATACTAGTCGAACCTACTAGCAACCTCGACTAAACTGGCAAAGTTAGGTTCAGACTGTTCCCAGGGTCGGTGAGTACTTGCATCACTTACTGCTTTCCGCCTTGCATAACCGATTCCTTTTACACACAAATATCCCCTACATGCATTCGATCTTGGCTGGGTTAGCCTGCTCTCCCTAGCTATTCTGATCTTTTGAAAACTGTTCTGCGCGATCGTGCCCTTTTACGCACAACTGTACTGTTAAGCACAAGGCACCCCACTTCTTAGAGCTGGACTAGAAAGTTAAGGAACTAGAAATAATTGTGTAATGCTCCTAGTGTGTTAACCAAGCCTTCTCTTTACAGGTTGCGACTGTGTTTTCCTCATTTGTCGCATTAGGAAACGTATTGTATATATTCTGCATAGTAGAGTATTGTGTGTGGTAACTGTTCGCATAACTAGTTTACTTGTCTCCATTGGTCCGGTCGACAATAAATGTATAAATATCTTTCATATGCACTTTTCTAAGAGTAATTTGTGGTTCTTTGCTGTGTGTGCTCATTGTGGGCTTCTGGTCACTCTCACCCCTCCTGAGACTTAGTCTTGGCCGCCTGCCAAGCTAACTAATTTGGTCTGGCTTGACCATAAAGTTCCCGTTTCATTAAAGTGAGGGTGGCCTCCTAAACTTCTGGCCATCAGGTCAGAGTTTAGAAATCCATCTGAACACCCTGCTCCAGCACTTGTACACCCATAGATGCCTCCCTCCATTCCCTTCATTAGCACTTCTCCCCTATGCACTAGCACGGCCGATGGCACAAAGCCTAGTCGGAGCATGAACGTAACTTACTGATTTGCAATTCTTTTTCATCAACCTGCGTTCTCATTTCGGCTTGTGGCGCTTTGAAATAGAATTTTGTTGTAGAAGGCGCAGTACAAAACTTCACTTCGTGCGTCGTGTGGTAACTTCACATGATAAACACACTGAGACATATTTAGCATGAGCACGCTATATCACCCTGTCTCGAATTATGGTACAGAGGGCTGCTTCAGGTGCACAATGGAGCATGAACGGACATGCATGAATTATAGCAAGAGCCGAGCAATTTATGCCAGAAGTGTAAGTAGCAAACACATGATTCAAGAATGGCACAGGGACATAGTCATGAAGGGTGTTTGGTCTATGGGATACTAGGAGTAGGGGTATGCTTTGTGCAATGAAACAGTGCAGGGCGAGGAAGAGGTGGGGTTTCGATTTAATTTTCTTAGAGTGATGATGTATCCCCGGAGGTAACAGCAACCCATAATTTTCTGGATTGTTCTTAAATTCCTGTCGCAAAACATATTTTGCATCGCTGTTTTCAACTGTCCTTCGTTTTCTGAACCACTTGCTCGAAACAGCGTCTTGTCCAGTTAATTTTTTTAGTGGCATTCTTTCACAAAATCGAAACCTACCCGTCTCTGGCTTCAATCACTGAAAACAGGCTGGTATTATTTGGCCTTGAGCAAAAAGTCAGCAATTAGAAGCACACAATGTGTTAAATACCCACAAAAAATTGCTAACATTCACTATATTGAAAGTGGACATACGATGTAGTTTCCATTTCTGCAATCTGTTGTTCTGAGCGGTTACTCACAGTGACATCGAGAAAATTGAACTTCCTGAAATTATGCAAGCTTAACTATACACAATATCTGTGCGATTAAAAACGGCATGTGTGCTGTATGCATAATGACTAATTCAGTGACGTGTGAATGTGCGATTTGACCTGAAGAATTGACACAGTACGTTATGTTATATGATATTTATACCACGTACTATAAAAAAACTAGTGAGTAACTCGCAGTTTATCTGTCTATCTGTCCAGTAATGATTGTTATTTGTGTATAGTTTAAAGAGGTGTGAACAGAGGTATGACTTTTTTTTTTAACACACATTGCTTACTGGCCTTGCCCACCAATATATTCTGTGTGCAGAGTTATGGGTTGTTAGCTCGACCATATTGTGATGATTATTCCTCGAAGACCCGCTCCCACAACCTGTATGCAGACTAATGATATCTACACCGCTTTGTCCTGTGGGATATCCTGGGATGCTGTCACCGTTGCATCCTTGTGCACCATAAAGTGAGGTTTCACCACTCTTACCACTTCCATTGTAATGCCACCTGTTTGTAGTTCAACAGAAAACATTACCATCCCTGTCCGTATTTTCTGGTAGGGCCCGCTATGTGAAGCGGGTGCATTGCATCTGGTTCTCCATCCCATCGGGAGGTATACCTACTTCACATTGCTATGCTAAACTTTCATGCACGTCGTGGTCTCACCTACTCCCCCATGTTGTCATGTCTGTGTTCATTCTGTGTGGTTTGTGTTTATGATTAGATTAAATCTGGTTTTTAATTATATGTTAACTTGTTATATTCGATTACAGAACGGTTACTAAAATATATTCTTTTATAGTCTGTTGTCTACACAGCTGTTTTGTACCTTTCTGCGCCTGCCATAGTTTCCAGCTACAGTCGGATGGATTATTTAATCAACATTGACCGACAATCATCAACGGTGCTTATTTGATAATCCTTATGTGGGATGACCGTTAGGGAGCAATCTGCCCTTTAGCGCTATGAGCAATACGGAGCAACCCGTCAGCGTTAATGATGCAAAAACGTGCTGAAGCAAAAGCGTTGCACTTGAAAGTGCAAATAATCCATATCTTTGCTCGAACGGAACACCATGTGCGTCATCAGAAAGTTTTTCTGGTGTAACATAAGGACACACAAGAATTGGAGTACATGGATTGATCGATCGCTGAGGACGTTATAAAGAACATTCGAAGCATGCAATGTTCGCTAGCTATAACTTGTATTGCAAAAATATATCATTCATTTCATGGACTTAATATTCTCATGTGAGCGTTCTTTGCAAAATAAAAGCACTTGTTCCATTGCACACTATTGATGTTTTCTTAAAAATAAATGTTTTGCTCTCCTATTTGGGACAAGAAAGAAATGTTTTGCGCTGTGAGAGGGTGTGTGTGTTTATCTTCCTGGTTCTGCGTTAAGTAACATTATGGCATGAGTGATGATAGGACACGTTAGGCTACGCTGGCCAAGAACGTCATCAAAATAGGTGGAGCATGCGTTTGGACTAGTGATGTCAGTTTGAGGGGCGGGAAATCTGTATTCTTGCCGCGAGGGCACTTGAACTTAGGGCAATGCCTCAATGGATAAGATTAGCACAAGATGGCAGCGCCCAACCGGTTATTTTCTCATGTGTAAAAGTGAGGAAAAATAAGGTTAGATGCATAGGAAAAAAGTGTAAGATAGATTACAGTATGCTTAAAAATACATACCTGAACAATCGGGACAATAACATTTTTGAGCAAACTTCCTCTTTAAGGAAGCAACAGCACCCAGAAAAATGAAGCGTTTTGCTTTTTGCAGGGAACTCACCTGGGAGCCAATGAGCAGAAGTGCGATGGGCCACAGCTGTCAAGAACCTGAGGGGCAAATGACCAGAGGAGAGTGACTTAGCAGGGAGCCAGGAACTCAAACGACAACTGGCCAGAGTAGCATTTTGCAAGGCAATAGCATTGCCACCAGATAACTCCATGTCATGAGGGACACCCTACTGTACTCCTGGGCTTTGCTTTTAACTTAATATGAATTCACTACACAGGGCGAAAAGAGACTTGAGGCATCAGCTCTGTAGTTTAAAAAAGAAGGGTGAGTGTGATGGACAAGCTTCATCCATTTTTGAGATTGACTTAAGAACGGAGTTCGAGGGAAGAAAGCTGGGAGATATCAACTGGATGGTGTAAAAATGTTTGGTGTTTTCCTTAAGGGGGACGCAAAACTATTTTGGAAATTGATGAATGGGTGACCCAGGATATGAGATACGCAGCCAGGTGAACCTGATGAACATTCCTGGGACTTGAGCTTTGATAAAGAGGAAATGTGTTCCCTAATCATTGTCACAAAGCCCTTGAGGGGCTACCGAACTTTGTCTTTAAAGCAGACCAAATGCCCTGGATGGACATTCTGTCTCTGTTGTTCCGAGATAGCTTGAAGAAAATAAAATAGTCCCAGAATCTTGCAAAACGACTATAATTGTCCCTGTTTTTAGAAGGGGGGGGGACAGGTTGTCGCTGGCAAATTATCGCTTCATTGCTCTGCTAGACTCTTGCAGTAAAATCTTCTCACTGATTTCAGAACATCTAATATGTGGATGAAAAAGTCTGGCATAGTAGACTAAAACCAAACTGGTTTCCTGAAGGGGCAGTCAAAGAAATCTGTTTATATGTGCTTTGTGGATTTAACATCTGCTTTCGATAATGAAAATAGAGATCTTGTGAGAGAAACCTCGAAAATGGGGTATTCCGAATAATATTATGGAGATATTTAGAACTTTAAATGCAGATTCTAAGGTAAGGATCAAATTAGGCTGTAAAGGTTCCCTGTCTCAACCAACTGGGTCTGCCTGTGGAGTATGCAAGGGCTGCGTGCTGGCCCCAGCACTATATTTGGCAGATTTGGATGTTTATATGCAGGGAGCCAAAGCCTTTCCACCTCAACTTGGCTCAATGCATATACATCATCTTGCATATGCAGATGACCTGGTCCTATTTGACCAACCCCGGATTGGTCTCCAGCATTCAATAAATACCCTGGTTAGTTTTATGGAGTCCCATGATCTATCCATCAATACTTCCAAAACAAAAATAATGGTTTGTCAGAATGGTGGGAGGAGGCTCCCTTTCTCCTGGGAAACTAACAGCAGTAAATTCGAAGTGGTGGATAAGTATGCACAGGTAGTATAGCTCAGTGGCAACACGCTCGTCTTGGAAGCAAGACGAAGCAGAGCAACACAGGTTTGGATCCCGCGTCCGCGCTTAGAAACCTCTTCGGTATTAATTAAAAAATCCAATTAGAATATATACCTAGGGTTTACTATTTATAATGGCATAAGTGTAAAATCTTGCATGGATACTATGAAGGAAAGAAGTAATCACTATGTGGCGCAGATGAAAAGACTTAGTACAACATTTGGTAAATTCTATTGGCTGCCACTAGTCAACTACTATAGATCCAAGGTAATATCAGCACTTCTTTATGACGCTGATCTGCTATGCAAAATACAAGAGAAAGACTGGCAAACAATTCAAGGGTGGATGTGGAGAAGTGTTTGGGGGCTTCCTAACTGTGTCCCTCCTCCAGCTATCAGATTTAAATTTGGACTATTATCTATTGCAGCGAGGATAAGCTGGAGGTCCAGTGCCTTACTGCAAAAGATCATTTCTCCGTGCGAACGAGCAGTGTTCAGCAAACTTAACCTTTCATCACAATGGAAATGTCTCCCCATTACAAAAATGGTTTATGAGATGTCAAGGAATTCTATCTCAATGGGACTGCTCTGTTGAAACCTTGCAGAGCACGCCATGGTTGTTAAGCAAAGCGGTATGGGAGTCTGGTTGGTGCCGGACTAGGGAAGTAGTTACTAATGTTGTCCTTCATAATGGGGTTGAGAGAGAAAAAGAGATTATATGAAACACAGTCCTATTAGTAAATTTCCATGTTCAAAATGAAGGACCAAATTCTTGATATTCAGGTTTAATCTTTTGTTGACTATGCAATTGAGCGGTGCTCTTGAGGGTTTGAGGGGGTGTAGGATTTGTAAAAATGAAGATCAATTGGAAACTTTAAAACACATAATTACGACCTGCTCATGGATAGCGAAATTAAGGCCTAAGCACTTTGAAAAGATTGTAAACACCCAATATTATTAGAGCAGCGAGCATTTCTGGAATAGGATAATGGTGGGGTTAGAAGTTTCGTTATCAATTGCAGTTTTAAAGTGTTTAGAGAAAATATTTTTATCAATATGCTCATTTTAATCTTGCTCACTATTTAGTGAATTTATACATAGTCATTTATTGGGGAATGTGGTTTATTGTATGTATTGCATTTAATGATATAAAATATGTTTATATGTCAGATTTATAATGATGATCCATAATGTGATACGTGTAAGGTTTTATGTAAGCCACATACACACAAACAAAAACACAAAAAATAAAAAATTTACTAAATTGTTCTCAACTGAAGTGACTGCAGTCAGATAATTACTGGCAACTACCAATTGTATTGAATTTAAGGTACAGGTATTTTTTGTTTTGCTTAATTAGTGCCATTTATAAATAAGATGATTTACAGAAAGGGATAAGGCAATATAAAATTAATATTAAAAACATCAAGTATCACAGACGCCTGACGTCCTGTACAATGCAAGTAGGTAAATGTCTTTTTAATTACTGATATTGTTTAAAGCCCTGCACAGTACTCATTTAATGCCAACCACAATATGTTTAAGTTATTTTGTAACTGAGTGTAAATGACGACTCAAAGATAACACTAATACATGTGCTCTAAAGGGATATGTGTGTCAAATAGTATCTTATTTAATGTGCATGCAAAGTTGGATCAAACATTTCTATTAATTGTTTGGAAATGTCTGTCAGGGATGCATCTAGTCCCTTTTTTTATTATTCCAGGCATTTTCTAATCTGCACCAATGCAACAAGAATCAATAAGTATTGAAAACCAAAAGATCAAGCCCTGTCCTGTTCCCTCTACACCTCCCCGCCTCCCTCTCCCACCCACTCCCTCCTTTTTGATTGCTGCCACAAGTGCCACTAGTTCTTTTCCCCGCTTACACCACAGCATAACCACAAATTATTAAAAGCCATGAAGACTAAAGAATATTGAGAACCAAAGTATGCATGCCCAACTGTAACAAAACACAATAAGATATGGGGAAGATGTTCAATGAGCTGTCATTATGATGTGCAGGGAAGGGAGGCCAACATAAAGGGGATGTAGGTCTCACCATACCTGCTGTGAACCACGGGAAGCTCTCTTGTTATGATTTTCTCACTTCCATGTCGGACGGTTTGGCAGAACACACAGCATGTAACCAGTGATGTATCTTACGTACATGCCAATATGCCCCATTCTAGTTAGGAGCCACTAGTGCAGTTCTGGATTTAACTTTGCATTCTGGGAGTACTAGTTTTTCCCATTGCAAGTCCCAGAATGCAAAGTTAAAACCAAGACTGGACTAGTATCTACAGAAAGGCATGTTAGCATATATGCCCTTATAGTATACGATTAGACACCTCTGTATTTACACGATTGGCAGAACATACTGCCTGCAAAAAATGAAACCTTTATTTCAATTGCCTTTGTTTGTACCCGATTTGTAGCTTTTAATATACAATGATAAACAAGTGGTGCTTTATGCAAGCAAATCATATTCATTGGCAAGTACGTTTTTGGGCTAGTTCCTAACTCCATTTGTGATATAGCCAGGTTTCCATTTCGGCCAACCGCATCGCTACGAACTTAACAAAGCAGTGGAGTCTCCAATACACAAGCAGCAGCAACATAAACGACATGGGCTCCTGTGTTACTTCTTATAGCCCACCACACATGCTCTCAATCCTCAGAAGAACATCGCAGCTCTAGCAGGGATTCTCTCTACACCCACAAGAGCTTCCCAACAGTCAGTAGAAGTGAATCATTTTTGGAGTTAAATGAAAGTTTGCTACGGTGTGAACCTATAATGGTCTGTAATGGGATGTGGGTTGTTGGGAGGGTGTAAATGATTACATTGAGCGTGAGTCTACAAACGTGCATGAAAAATGTGTTTGCAAGCAGGGCAGGCTGAGAAAAAATGTAATCACTTAGTGATGATACTTTTACATGCAAAGAGAACCTTTCATCTCCACACAATGACTTTACTGAGGTCTATTTCTGCCAGTGACAGGGCTTTGACCTCCTGTGAATTCCTAAAGTCTGTAGATTTCGCCACCCAGAAGTGTATAGCCTTCCTGCCAAAACGCCAAAAGAAAAAAGGATGTAAGTGCTTCGTAATCAGGCACACAATTGGTGGGCCTGTCATCAAAAAAGAGTTGTCATTTCTGAAAATCAATCTTGCACGAGCATACAAGTATTTACAAATGGCTTCATTTTAAGTCCAGATAATGGTGTTCTCCACTTCACTAAATATATTAATAAACGATGTTTCAATGTGTCAAAAAAAGTCACTGCTAATGAAGACACCTTCTCAGAACAGTTCTGCCCAAGATCACAACGCACTTTAGTGCTATCAGCATCACTTCTGAATACCTATTGAACAGTAGCTCCAGAGTACAATGCAGTGCACACTTTAGATGAGTGATGCAAACAAGAGAAAGTGCTCGTCTTTCTAACTAATCAGAAATCACAACCAAGTGTCACCTCTATTGGGGCAATTATCTATGCTAGTAACGCAGTATCACAAAAGGTAAATAAAAGGGAACATCGTGTGTTTCTAATTCTAAGGGAATTGTTCTTAATGTGGAATTGATTCAAAACACTTTGACATTTTAGTGAGGTGGGCGGAGCTATGCAAATCTTTGGAGTGTGAGCATGAGCAACGCATAAGGGACCCTCGAGCCCTTGGTGAAAAGTTGGCATCTATGAAGTTGAATGGCGAGCAGGTCCGAAGAACTGTTTCCAACACTATTCATGGGACAAGGATTTGCAGCAGTAGTGAAAAGGGGATTAGTTCACTGCTCATGGCTTTCTACTTGTATTGCGCAGCAGTCTGCAACACTGCCTTGGGTATAGGTCATCTGCCTACAAGAGATCCTTGCCCCCACAGCTTCTGTTGGGTGTAACAACTACACTAAATGGTTATCTGGCAAACTGCTGTCTGGCTTGGAAATATAACATCGCTGAAGTTGTGCCTGGAACACTGTTCATAGGTCAGTAATACTTCTATATAACTGTGCGGAAGGAATAACAGCAGCACTGCTGGTGTTCTGGACTTCTGGTGGTGTGAACGCAACAGCATGGCTCAAGGGTCTCAACACACATGAACGTAATCTGCGAGAGCCTTTGTACCTGCACTGGAGTCATGTGCGTGAAGCCTAGCTCCGCCAAGCTCTGCAGCACCTCTTGGTGCAGCTTCACAGGCAAGCTGCGCCAGGTGCCTTCAGTCACAGTATCCATCCCCAGTCTGTGTGGTTCTCGTGTACAGAAATGTGCTAGTTCCTATTAGAGGAACAGACCCAGCAACGTGCGCTTATCACGTGACTTGCACGTTACGTTCCATGTAGTTTATGCCCACCCTTACAATAACTCGTGTTCTTGTAGTTCTGTCAATCTGCTTTAGGGCGACGTGTGCGCCTCCAAACTGGGTAAATGGATGTTGCGGAATAATGCTCAACGAATTCGAATTGAGTACGTAACGCAGATGCACACGTGCCCTGTGATGTTAAAGTTTTGTTTACTACTGTAGTGGTTTTGAAGGGGGTGATGAGCGCGCAGTTTTTAAAGGCGGCTGGGGGAGGCAGCTTCGAGGGGGGGCGCAAGTGCGGGGCCCCTTAATTTTCATTTGATAACATCACAGCAAGTGACATCACAATATAATAAAGCGAAAAATTGTTATATATATTAACGTGAGCAAGCGGTTTGTTACCGCGAAACGTGTCGTTTTTGTGCTGTTTTTTCTTTCTTTCCTGGACATTTAATGTATTAAAGAAGACTTTTTGGCTGATATAAATGGTCTGCTGCTTCTGTGTTTTGCCACGATTCCTGCACGCAAGACCGCTTCCTGGAGTGCCTTCCAATTCCCCTGCACTAAGGTACAGGGACTACAACATATATATATCCAAACTTGGACAAACGCTCAAGAGGCACAGAGTGCGCGGACGCAGCTGGGAGTGACACAACCGATTGCGGGTGAATTCGCTTTTCATCGGAGGATGGATGCGGATTCCAAAGCATCGGTGAGTGTTCCCCGGGTCGCCCGATTTACTTTGTGATTTTGGTCCAAAATGGTTTGAAAAAGCGCGTTGCACAGAATATCATTACATGTGCATTCCAAGTGGCCATTCCATAACGCCAGTTCTCCTGCAACATTACGAGCCTTTATTGGCCCGTTTTCTGTAAATAATTACCCATCAACAACTTTCTCTCCAGTATATGCCTGAAACATCTTTTAAATTATAAAAGTATGGCATCACAAGCAGATAGAGAAAATGCACGCCGCAAACAGGCACAGACTTTATTTTGTGAAACCCAGCATTTCAAGACACCATCCAAAACCACCACAGAGAAAAGCACCGTGGAAAAAAACGAAATCAGTTTATTAAAAGAACTGGAAAAAATGCAAAAAAAAGAAATAAGAAAATGGTGGGAGGAACATTCACTTCAAAACTATGTGGATGTTGGAGGAATTCCACGAGGGCTGAGAATTCTAACCTCGCCTTCGTTTGAGGAGCAAGATCCGGAAATGCTGAGAGAGTGGGGTGACTCTACTAACCAGTGCTCAGGACAATTTCTGAATATTTTGATTAAGTACGCGCGCATAGATAGACAAAAGACATTGACAAAAATAGAGGAAATCAATGAACAACTCTCTTCCCTTCCTCCCAGCGAAGATGGAAATAAATTAAGAACAAGCATGGAAGGCAATTTGAAAACTTATGAAGAAGGTATAAAATTGCACAAACAAAGGAAATTTCTTCGAGATAAGGAAGATTATGAACTGGGCAGAGTATATACATTTGCACGGCGATTTGATCACTTAAGGAAAAACATGCCAAGTCAAAATGCAAAAAATAAAGAGACAACCCCAAGCTCAAGCGATGTAGCTACTACATCAGATTCGGAAGCCTCAACGAGCACCAATGAAAACCCACCAAAAAAGACTAATTTTTTAGATGAGATGAGAATGTTGGGGCTGGATGGCCGAAAAAATACCACGAAAAAGAACATAGGAAAGGGCCATGCCAAACAACAAGGATCAGGAGGAAGAAGAAAACAAGGAGGGGGACAAAGGAATAAGCATCTCAGAGTCAGATGAGAGTACAAGAACACGCTCTGGGACCAAAAAGACGCAACAAATTTGAAAAAAATTGATAACAGCATCATCAACTTTTCAGATCATGTCCTTAATCCAGAACAAACCAAAGTACTGCAATATGAATTTAATTTTTGCCCTACTGCTGGGTATGACTATATGGAAACAAGAATTGACTTTTACAAATATATGCGAAAGATCCGATTGAAAAAATTCTTTATTTTGAATCCACCAAAAGAAAAACAAAGCACTGGCTTATCGGGTCGAACTATGGTAGCAATAGAAGATCTAGACACGCTAATAGACTTACCTGAACTGGAACTAATCGGGGAACAAGCTGAAGGGTCCGTCGCTGTCACTCCTGAAATGTTAAACATAGACACCGATTGGTCTATAAAAAGCAAATTGAAGGCGAAATCTAGGTTCAACCCAATGTTCCAACCAGGAGGGAAAATTGAAGCCTTTCGGGATCTCGTTATACACGACCTAAAGAAAGCCAGATTTCCGAATCAAAAAATCAAATCGAATTTTTCAATAAAAGAAAGGAAAAGTCTTAAAGATCTGCAAGAGTTAAATGATGTTGTCATAAAAGCATCTGATAAAGGCAGCAATATAGTCATCCAAAACAGAAAGGACTACATAAAAGAAGCAGGAAGGCAATTGTCTGATGTCACTTGGTATGAAAAGTTGCATGAGAATCCGATGGAGGCAGTAAAGACGAAAGTGGAAGACTTCTTGAAAAAATGGACAGATCTTGACATCCTGAATGATGATGATTACAAATACCTGTACAACAAGTTCCCCACCATACCGACAATTTACTTTTTACCGAAGGTCGATAAACATCCGTCTCGTCCTCCAGGTAGACCCATTGTTACCCTGAATGGAGCCTCCCTTGAAAACATGTCGAAATATGTGGACCAAACGCTGCTACCTCTAGTCTTTACTTTACCATCCTATCTATGGGACACAAAAGATTTTTTGAGTAGGATTGAAGGAGTAGCTTGGGAAAAAGAATTCATGTTTGCAACACTAGATGTGGTATCTCTTTATACCTCCATTGAACACCAGGATGGGAAGAGAGCATGCAAACATTTTTTAGACAGTAGATCTTTGAATTACCGTACACATGGTGAAATGATTATGGAAATGATTGATCTATGTCTATGTAACAACATCTTTCTATTCGATAATGTCTATTATAACCAGTTGAGAGGCACCACGATGGGCACGAGCTTCGCTCCGTCATACGCAAATTTAACAATGGGTTGGTGGGAGAAGTTTACTGTATGGACAGAGGCTAATAGCCAGTACACCAATCAAGTAGTTCGTTGGCTACGGTTCATAGATGATCTATTTATTCTCTGGAATGGCAAGGAAAAGGAGTGGCTCGACTTTGTAGAAATTCTGAATACCAACAACCTAAATTTAAAATTCACAGAGACACACAGCCGTGAGTCACTAATTTTCCTTGATGTATTAGTAAAAACAAACCAGAAAGAAATCAGTACAGAGCTTCATCGGAAACCCACTAGTTCTGACATGCCTCTATTTGCTAGCAGCAACCATCCTACTGCATTAAAATGGAGCATACCGAATGGAGAATTTGTTAGAATTCGGCAAAATTGTAGTGAACTTGAGTGCTTTGATAGAGAGTGTAAAATCACGGCCAACAATTTTGCTAATCAAAGATATCCGAAAGCAATTATTGAAAGAGCGTACTCCAAAGCACGCAATCTAGACCAAACTGCCCTATTACTAACTAATCAAACATCTGAAGAAGTAACAAAAACAGATGAGATGAGGCTTATTCTCACATACGGTACTAAAGCCAAGACAATAAGAAATATACTGCGCAAACATTGGCATGTTTTAAAATCCGATGAGGCTCTACAACCATACCTTGCGGAACGAGCAAATATAACCTTCAGGAAATCAACCTCCATCAAAGATCTTCTTGTGAGGAGTTTTTTGCCCCCCAAAATAGAAAAGCTTGGTATCTCTTCATGGATAGGGAGCAAGAATACAGGTTTCCATAAATGCACTAAGTGTAAAGCGTGCCAACATGCTTTAAACAAGAACAATTTTGTGCATCCTGTACTGGGCAACATTGTAGAAGTAAAATCAATGATCACATGCAACACAGAGTTTGTTGTATATGTACTGTCTTGTTCATGTGACCTTTGGTACGTGGGAAGTACCATAGGCAAATTGAAATTAAGAATTCTGCAACACATGCGAGCCATAAAGAATATTGATGCCTCCTATCCAATGGCAGTCCACTTTAGAGATGCCCATCAAAGTAAATTGGATTGCTTCAAGTTTTTTGGAATATACCAAGTGAAAGAGAATCCACAAGGGGACAATCGAGAACTAGAACTCCGTCAGATGGAAACCAGGTTTATATTAGATCTAGCAACCAGAAAGCCTAAGGGACATAACTTAGATGAAGAGTTCTATACTTTCCTCGGCACATAGAGTGTTTAAATACTGTAAAATGTATACATTTGGGAAATATTTTGCTAATTGTTGGAAAAATTGGAATGACTTGGATGCTGGGTTCCAAGAAAGAAGGGACTAATTGAAAAAATTCTAAGAAAGTCTTTTTACTTGTTTTATTAGTTTATATATGTGATTTTTTATCCACCAAAAGTATAGAGTGTCCATGCAAAGTCCTAGATGTAAATATGATGAAATTTACTACCTTAAATACTTTCCCCTTTTCAAGCTTTGGCCATTAATGTGTGAAAGAAGCATTAATAATGTGGCAGCTATATATTTTAAGAAATAATGCACTATGCACTTTAGCTTCTATACACATTGACAACATTAAGGTTTTTATTAGTTTAACCTTATTCTCCACCTTTTTATCCAATCATGGGAGTGCATAAGAGTTGTTTGTGAGTAAATATTCTTGTAAATTTATAAAGGAAAATTATAATAAGGATTTTCTTCTCCGAGAAACCACTACATATTTTTTCCATGCACTATGCACTTTATGTATTTTTTTAAAAAATTTTAAAATTAGTAAAGGAGTTTCGCCGATATATTCATTCCTGAAAACATATGGAATACACAAACGACTATATTATCACAAAATGCACACTAATGATGTTTTAAACTAATGGTGCACTGAATACAAAAGTCATTACAAAATGGCCGAATCCTTCTTACAATGGAAAACATAGAATTTAATTATGGAAGAAAGAGAAAACGTACAAAGAAACTCAGTAGAACCATAGAGTTTTTTGCATGTGTACCTGTATTTAATGGCTGAATGTATGTCTGTTCCTTTGTACGTGATCAAGCAACGGGAGCGTTGCGAAACGCGTTGTACCGTGGCAAATCTGTTTTTACCGATGCCTAAATAAAACTGGATATAAGAAATTCTACGAATTGGCATACGGCTGTAACTTGGTGAGTGCGTCTCACTCTGGAAGAAGTGCGATAACTTCTTTCTTTTTTTTTTTCTTATATATGTATATATATACATATGAATACATTTCCTATTGTAAAGTTTCAATAATGTAAATGGGGCTGCTAGTAACTTCTATTTGTTTTCCACAGGTCTGGGATCCACAGGATTGGTGGCTGCCTACCTGGGTTGCTCACATTGCCAATAGCATGTCAGGCACATGTGACCAAATGTTGGCTAAAACAGAAATTGAGCGATTTTAGTTATGAGAATAATTGTGTGTATCTCTCTACCAATACCAACAGTGGACCGTTTATTCAGTACAGAATGGCTTCTATAAGTAAGCCAAAATACATCATGGCATAACCCAGTAGTAATATTATTAGACAGTATTTGCTTCTAAAATGTAATTGTGATGTCCTTGAGATCAAAGGTGCAAAGGTTGGCTTAGCTAGAGCTGAGCGATTGTGCCGCTTACGTGGAGAGATTACAGTTCTATCTATCCATCTATCTTGAATCTTTGGAACACATAATTGTCCACTGTGCGAGTTTACAGGCTATATGTGATGTTTTGTCAAATTTTATAACAGTAATGTTGACTGCAATGATGTGTCATTTATTTGGTCTAAACTGATGGAGGGTGGCGACCAAAATTTTATATTCTTCGTGGTAAAATTTTATTTGAAGTGTATAGTTATTTTAGGTGAATTGTCGTATGGTTGTAAATATTGATTTTAAGTTGTACATAGATTGTATCTATCTTGATTTTATCTCTTCTTAATTAATGGTCCTCGGACATTTTAGTGAAGCTGATTTTATACAATGTGCTATTATTGAAGTGTTGTAGTGTACTTATATGTGTGTTCTATGTATATACAAAGCCGTAAGGCTATAAGTATATTAAATAAATAAAAACATTAAAATACATTAAAAAAGTGTTTTTTTAAAAGTCAGGCAATCGACCAGACTCACACACACCTGATGGCCCTTTCCCTTCCCCACAGGGTTAAAAGGTGGAACATGAGAGCACAGGATGAGCAAGGCAGACCGCACGAAGTGACTGCTAACTCATCACAGCAATTCAAGAAGAGACGAAAGACTGCACATACCGAGAGGGTGACAAGGAGAGAAACAACCTTGCCCTTTCCGACCAAGGCCCAGGAAACCTCTGCATATGGGAACATAAGACTGAGAACAATAGCCAGCTTGTATTACAGCAGATGACAACAGTGCACGAGACCCTCCTCCGCTGATTACCAAGCCGGGGAGAGCTGCTTGTCTCAGAGGGACCACCCTTGACTCCAAAGAGAAGGAAAGCAAGGTAGTTCATCACAGCTGGTGAGTCGAGGGAAGAGTCAATAAGAAACCGAACTGTGTTGAGCAGAGAGTTGCCAACGGCTAATTTTAACTGTGAAATGTTTAAAGAAACTATTGATGAAGGAGGGGGACAACCAGCAACAGAGGTGTCCGGCACCACGTGGGCGCTCACGCAGGAAACTCTGGGCCCAATGGTAGAAACTACCGTAGCCAGAAGGCCTTGGGAAAAGGCAAAGAGAAGTCAAAGTGATCATAGAGGGGTCTTGTAAAATCCTCTGTACAGACAGATGATTGTGAAGGAAAGGGAGGTGAGTCCCACTTGGTGAAACTAGTGTATTAACTGTGTTGTAAAGGTTGGCAAGAGTGAACCTGACAGAGAGATACTAACAAAATGGATGAGGCCTGAAGTCCCTATGAACACTATGATGTCAGAAGTGTATCCGATCAAGGGATGTCCACAGTGAACTGTTTGAGCGAAAGTTGGCAAGAGTGAACCCGGCCAGAGGGAGGTCAACAAAAAGGGGCAAAGCCTGAACTGTTTAAAAAAACATTAAGATTCGTGAATGCAAGAAGCCTAGCGGTCCGGTCCAGAGAGAGGGAGATCCAGGGGTGGAATGTCATCACCCAAAAGTAATTGAGAAAGGAACTGTTTATGTGATTTATTGAATACAATTTGTGAGGGGTCTGTGCCCAGAACAGGGGGGCCCAGGGATGAAGCCATAACCCAAAGTTGTGAGGGGTCCACGCCCAGAACAGGGGGACCCAAGGGTGAAGCCATCATCCAGAATATATGTGGAAGAGAACTTTGTGTTTGTGTGTTTGTTTAATTGAGTACATCAGGCCCTCGAAAGCAAGGGACTTTTTATTGGAAAGAGACTTGACCACCGAAGAACCTGATAGCTGGGACAGAAGTACCAACTCGTGTTCGCAATGCTTGAGTGTGTGCTGTACTCAGGAGATCCACCTTGTCCCGTGCTCAAAATGTGGGGAAGGAAGCCCCTTGGCAATCACATCCTGACTTATTATTTGTGAACACTTCTTTCTTTCTTGAAAACCCTATCCCACACTCTTTCTATAATTAGTTGTAAGGATTTGGCAATATTTGTTTTTTAGTATAGGCCTTTTTTACTTTGGCCAGGTGCCGCAAGGACTACCTTATTTTTCATTTGATGGTCGAAGCTTGCTCGCATCTTAGATTTACATTAGATTAGGCATTTTTCAAACCTGCATATTGTTTAAAAAAACACCCTTGAATCATGATCACTTGTGTCTGTCTTTATTGGTGCCACCATGAGTTCCTTACAGAATATTCAAAGTAAAGTTGCCATCATGTGTCCAAATCCTAACCTATCCCTCACAAGATGAGCTTAAAAAAGGTGAAAAGGGGAAATTGCTCTTGGCTGTTGACCTGCAGCCCAACGTTTTAGTTCCACCAGAAGATCCAAAGCAGTGTAGAAAAGCCAACAAAAGTTCCACAAGACTCAAGGGTTTGATTACCTTGCCCCGAAGTCTTTCCAGCTTTTACCAACTTGTCTTAGTGTTTTTGATGCTCACAATCAGTCTTTATTTTCACTTCGCAAACCTGACTCCCAGGCCCTGCCGCAAGGAAGAATGGCTTGGACGCCTTAGCCAAGCCTCTGGAGGGTCGCAGACCCTTTGTGGCTAGACCCGGCCTCCAGGTACTGTGGTGGGAAGGTATAGCCTGCTTCTCTCTCCCCAAGCTGTGCTCGGGATCCCCAAACCTTTCTCTTAATTTCTGGGAGTCCCAGACCCAGTTCTCATTACTCCTCATCTCGGCCCACTCGCCTGCCAAGTAGGGTACTCAATGTTCTCGGATTCACAATTCTCTCTCTCCGTCCTTGTTAAGATGGATTTCTGAACTCTGATCTGGTGGACAGAGGTTCAAAAGGCCAGTCTAGTTTCTTGGAACAGGGTAACCTTCTGGACAAGCCAGACCAATCAAGGTAGCTTGGCAGCAGTCAAGACTAGGTCTCAGGAGGGGTGAGGGTGACTGAAACACCTCAATGAGCACACCTCTGTGTGAGGGTTTAAGGACACTTACAAATCACTCCCAGTCAGGTGTAGATATATTAAAAATACAAATAGATTTAATTCAAGGCCTTTGTGTTTCAACACACAAATCAAATAACAGTAATACTAGTAAGCCAACACAATCCTATCTAAATACATATATACAAGACCAATGGGGTCTAAAGGGTGAATGCACAAAATGAGTCCACAACCTAAAAGGGGGAGGAACAGGCAGTGCAAATAGTCTAGTCCCTTCTGCATCCAACACATTCCTAACTAAGAGGCAGTCCAATCCCTAAGAAGAGTGGAGTCTATTGCTCAAATGTACTTGCACTGCTGGCGCACGCGGTAGTTCAAATGGGCAAAACGGGGGATCTTCAGGTGTCTGTAGCAGCTCAGGAAGGTGGGTGAGGCCATGAAGAATAGGTTCCCACTACTCGAGGAGGGCATCCACTTGAGGGCAGAGTCGATTCCAAGAGTTGGGAATAGTTTGCTAGTTCTCACTAGCAGTGGAAAGGAGAGGGGCCCTCAGGAACCACTCATGCGTAAAAATGGATGGAGGCGCTAGGGGGCACCGGTTGGGGTTGTGATTACTCACCAACCCCCAGTACTCCAAACCAAACTCCGGCAGTCGAGTCCACTTTGGTTGTAGGTTCAAGCGCAGCAATTTGGCGGCTCTGCAGCTTTCAGCGGCGAAGATACAGCGATGATTCGCAAATGGGACAGTGGCGATTTCTGCACTCCTGGTGGATGGATCAGGCCAGTTTCACTGCAGCAGGCTTCAGGGGTAAGAGGGGCACAAATGTTGTGCACCTGCAAAGTTCGTCACCACGGCTGGACGACACGGTAACCGCATATACTCCAGTTCGGGCGCACTCACTTCACTTAAGACCTGGGAATGCCAAGTGTACGAATTCCGGTGTGAGAGTGCCATGAACACAGAGCTAGCGGCGTACCAAGTTTCGAGGGCTTCCGGCGCTATTAGGACAAAGAGTCTGCGTAAGATGGTCAGCCCACTGATTGGCCCAGGGACACTTCCGAGAAGGCTTACTTGCAGGGTTTGATGAAGGTGCAGAGAAGTTGGTTCCACTATTCCAATGGGTCGAAGCGTCTTCGCAGACCTTCTTGGATGACCAGATGCAGAGGGGTCCCATGGGACGACAGTGGGCTCAGGGTGCCAAACCTTCCAGCGGGTCACCAGCGGCTCCTCGACTCAGCTTCTTAGTTTCAGGATACTTGGATCCTATCCTTCTTTCAGTGAGAACTCCAGAGATTGACATGGTATGGGTGTTTGGCGCCTTCTCTTATCTAGAATCTCCTTCACGCCAAAACTAAGAGGACCCAATGGGAGATCTGCTCACATACAGGCATACCATACGTGGACCAATCACGGACCACGGTGGTCCCAGACATTCACAGGACTTCAGACTCTTTTGCACCCAGGATGTGTATTGCAACCAGACGTTCCAGCCCACATCCTGGAGGCACACACACACAAGGCAGAAGCCTGGAAAAGCTTGGCGCTTTGCGGGAAAATGCATGCCCAAATAAGGACTGAACCAGGTCGGCTCGACCTGGGGAAGATGAAGGGGCAAAATGGCCAAAGAACAGGACAAAGAACCTTGTGGCATGGCCATTTTGGAGCCAGGCCACCTAACCGTGCCAAACGCGGTAATCGCAGTGGCAAGAAAGGGTTAAAACTATGGAAATGATTAGCTGCCACCAGCCCTGTCCAAATCACATCTGCACCTCTAAAAAATCCTTCGAGAGTATCTAGGGCCTTTGGAAATTACTAATAGACCCAAGTGCGCTGTACTGGAAGGTACATTGTGCACTTGTTACATGTTCCAGAAAGGTTGCAACATTGGAAAGGACTAGGCAAAACAAAGTTTCCCACTACTGACTGTCTGTTTTAAGGGCATGATCGGGAGGATAGCTCAGCGGCAACATGCTCGCCTTGGAAGCAAGACAACACGGAGCAACACAGGTTCGATCTCCGGGACCGCGCTTAGAAACCTTTGGGTATTAAGCGTGTTATAAATAACCTATCATATCATATCATGTCAATTTCCCCATAAAAAGTGAGCGAAAAGCCCAGCAGAAGGTGTGCAGCAGAAGGCTGGGCTCCTCTGGTAAAGACTATGGTGTTTAGCATCAGAAGAAAGTTGGGGGGTACACAACTGGAGGGGAAATTACACAGTCGTTATGTCAGGTTTATGGCTCACCTGTGGTTTTATGGACGGCTTACCAGATGGAGTAGGACGATGTTTTGCCCAAATTGTGCCCAAAGCAAATTTCCAAAAAAGGAAAACCCAAAAACAGAGAAAAATCCTTCTTCAGCAAAGATGAGTATTCCAAATCTTGCAAATTGAGAGGAGCAGAGTTTTTATGTTCAGAATAAATGATAAGGCAAGATTTCCAGGATAAAGAGAAGGGAGAAGTTACGACAAAGTCCAAAAGGCTGGCCACAGCGAGGAGTCAGGGGAACAAGCAAGGGTCAGGGATCCAAGAATCAGAGCGGAAGGAAACAAGAGGAACAACACAGCGTGAAGGACAAGAAGCAAAATCAGGCAAGAAGGTCAATTAGAGCAAGGGAGCTTGCTGAACTATGGTAGATACCTTAGCGTTGAGATGTGAGGCTCCACGTCTCTCTTCTTCTTTTATGTGACTCCATCCTGTGGGAAACTGGTACGGAACAATGACACAGCATTCTTAGGTGCCCTAGAAACAGACAAAGGACTACCCGTCCGTGCAAAGGGTATTGGCTGCCATGTTGGAACTTGCAGGGTCGGACTGGCGGCAACGGCCCATCGGCCACTGGCTGATGACCTTTGAGGACCTGGGGGCCGGTTTTCATGAGGCCACCCCAGGGCCGGTTTTTTGCCCGTAAAAAATGTTTACATTCTGCAGCAGCCGGCTGCCAGGCAGTAGTGACTCATGTGATGTGGCCGAGTCGGGCCCAAGCAGGACCATTTTTTTTTCTTTATTAATTAAATTGTTGATTGCTTTATTATCAATCGAGCCCTGATCATGACAGAGCCGTCACCGTGACCATGGCTGCCTGGTGCGGTCCGGGGCCGAAGGTGCAGCTCGCCTGAGAGGCTAGGGGCTGCGCACCCGCGCCGGGCGCCGGAAAAGGAAACTGACACACACTCTCTCTGAGGGGCGGGCGGGGCAAGGTTACTTTGTTTTCATCCAAGTTCCAGCTGTCGCCAGTGCCAGGCCAGCCCTGGCTTGGACCATGGCCCAGGAGCCTGGAGGCGGTGCTGCTGATGACGGTGATCTGACTGAATGACCTGGAGAGCGGGACTCGGAAATTGCAATTTGCAAATTGCAAATTGCATTTGCAGTGCAGATGAGATGCATATCATATGCATGAGATGAGCAGCATCGACCATGCATGAATGCATCAAGGGCCGGCCGCCGCCAGAGCCAGACAGGCCGGCGGCGGCACAGCAAGCCCCACCGGTGCCTGTGTCGTGTGGCCCGCGGGCCACCCCATGCACCTTTGATGGGGAAGTTCACAGACAAGTTCCTTTCCACTTTGCAGGAACTAACAACAAGGAAATTGTTGTTGCCCTCAATGCCCTGCTGCAAAGTTGAAAGAACTTGTGCTTGGGCTGGGGGTGGGGGCCTGTCTGGGGCCGACACACACAGACTCCGTGCCGCCACATTTTGACACATGACTCTCTCTTCTCTCTGAGTCTCTCTGAGAGAGGACATAGGACCTCTTCACTCTGTTGGGCATTACATTATTTTTTGGCCACCCACCCACGACCGTCGACCACCACCGCACCGGCCACCGCAGTGCACCCTGACCCACCGGCAGCCTGAGCCCCCACAGTACAGCAGCAGGCAGAGAACGAGGAGTGTCCGGGACACGACGACACACCGGGCCCCGGCCGCACTCCACAGCACCTGAGCCACAGCCAGACCGGCCACAGCGGCGCGGCGGGCCTAGGCTCTCCACTCCTCAACATTATTTTTTGCCACACACCAGCACCACTGCCGGCACCGGACACCACACTAGGCTGTGACTCTGTCCAGTGCTGACCCACCCCACGAGGCAGCCTGAGGCTGAGCCACAGCAGCAGGCAGCAGGAGGAATGAGGAGGACTGAGGACACGCACACACGCACTGGGGGGCCAGCCCGGCGCCGCACTCCGACCGCAGCCAGCACTGCTGACCTGACCTGAGCCACCCACACAGCACAGCCGGCCGGCCCGGCCACAGCCACCCAGCCGCAGCAGCCAGCAGCAGGCAGAAGGCAACGCAGCAGCAGGCCAGCCAGACCACCCGGGCCCGGCACGGCCACAAGACACCACAACACGGACAGATGGTCTGTGTGACTCACCCACCCATACGGCCGACGAGTAATCAGGTAAGAGAACTTTGATCCACACCTCCATATCCACTAGACTAGTGGTCTCAGTCTCCGACCACAGCTTGCTGTGTCTAAGTCTAACGGCTTGCCTCAGAAGTTCAGAACCCATGCTGGGTCGAGTGCGCGCAGCGCAGCACAGGCCAGGGCGCCGTTGCCCTGCAATGCCCGGAGTGAGTGTGAGTGACGCTAGGAATGCTGCAGAGCGCAGCACGACCCAGACAACACCTAGGAGAATCAGGAGGGAGAAAGTGAGACCCAAGATGCTAGGTGGCCTAAATATAGACCTGGCTCCCTGCCTTAGATCTAAAGTAATCACAGGTGGCCACAGACAGACCGGCCAGTTCTCAGTAGACTATTAGCCAGTGGACAGTGGACAGTGTGTCTTTCCCAGTCAGCCCCAGTGTGTTGTTCCCAGTCAGCCCTTGTGTGGCTTGCCCAGTCAGCCCCTGTGTGTCTTTCCCAGTCAGCCCCAGCGTGTCTTTCCCAGTCAGCCCCTGTGTGTCTTTCCCAGTCAGCCCCTGTGTGTCTTTCCCAGTCAGCCCCAGTGTGTCTTTCCCAGTCAGCCCCTGAGTGGCTTGCCCAGTCAGCCCCTGTGTGTCTTTCCCTCCCAGTCAGCCCCAATGTGTCTGTCTCGCAGTCAGCCCCAGTGTGTCTTTCCCAGTCAGCCCCAGTGTGTCTTTCCCAGTCAGCCCCTGTGTGGCTTGCCCAGCCAGCTCCAGTGTGTCTGTCTCGCAGTCAGCCCCAGTGTGTCATTCCTAGTCAGTCCCTGTGTGTCTTTCCCAGTCAGCCCCAGTGTGTCTGTCTCGCAGTCAGCCCCAGTGTGTCTTTCCCAGTCAGCCCCAGTGTGTCTTTCCCAGTCAGCCCCAGTGTGTCTTTCCCAGTCAACCCCTTTGTGGCTTGCCCAGTCAGCCCCTGTGTGTCTTTCCCTCCCAGTCAGCCCCAGTGTGCCTGTCTCGCAGTCAGCCCCAGTGTGTCTTTTCCAGTCAGCCCCAGTTTGTCTTTCCCAGTCATCCCCATTGTGTCTTTGCCAGTCAGCCCCTGTGTGGCTTGCCCAGTCATCCCCAGTGTGTATGTCTCGCAGTCAGCCCCAGTGTGTCTTTCCCAGTCAGCCCTGTGTGTCTTTCCCAGTCAGCCCCAGTGTGTCTCTCTCACAGTCAGCCCCAGTGTGTCTTTCCCAGTCAGCCCCTGTGTGTCTTTCCCAGTCAGCCCCAGTGTGCCTGTCTCAGTCTCCAGTGTCCTGGCTCTGTATGCTGGGTCCAGCCTGTCCCAGTACACCCGTCCCAGTATGTCTCCCCAAATAAGCCTTTACCAGTCAGCTCCAGTAGATCTGTCCCAGTTATCTGTCTCTGTATGCTGGGTCCTGTCTGTCCCAGTACATTGCCCCAGTCAGCCCCAGTAGGTCTGTCCCAGTCTGATTGTGTATGTCTTCCCCAGTAAGCTAGTGTCCTGTCTGTCCTTGCCTGCCCCAAAAAGACTTTCCAAGTTATTCCCAGTATGTGTGCCCCAGTATTGCTGACCCAGTATCCCTTTCCAAGTCAGTCTCAATAGGTCTGTCCTATGAGGCCTGTTTGTCTTTCTATAAGGGGGACTTCCCCATGTGTAGCCTTAACAGGCAGGAAATGGAAGCACGCTGGGCCTGGGGGCTCCCTTTTGCATGGACATGTTAATCTCATTCTCTCTACGGGTCACCATCCCCTTTTGTTGTTCCTGGTACCCTGATTTGTCTGGTTTTGGGGGCACATTTACTGTTGTGGATTTTATTGAAGCCAGGCCACCTGTTGGGCTGAGGACAATAGCGAGAAGAGAGGGGTGTATTCCATCACATTCTGTTAACACCTTTGCATACTTCCCACCTCAGTAAGTTAATGCACCCGTGGAGGTGGAGAAGTAACCTACAGAGCAGATAGCCCACTCCAGGCGTTGGCGGGGCATCCACTGCCCGGACACCTCAGTAGGTTAATGCACCTGAGTGAGCCCGGCGCCTGCACTGCTGAGCGTGGCGTAGGAGGGGCCTTTAGCGCTCACCGCTCTTCGACTTCGAGGCGAGCTAGCCGCTCGCGTGCCTTTCCACCGTTGTCATCGTCATAGCAGCTCAGAATGAAGTATGATCGGCCGGCCGTGCTTGCCTCAGTAATTGTATGCGAATGTGACTCGTGCGCACGGCACAGTCATACTTCCGTTTGTAGGTGGTTGCATTGCATGCATATGTGCTGCCTCACTCAGCCTGCTGCTCTGCATGTCTCGAGTACCTCGAGTCGACCATTTCAGCTTCTCTAAATAGTATCTCAGGCAGTGTGCATCTGTGGACCATGTCTGTTGGCGGTGTCCGGACTCCGCCGTCCGTGAGCCCCCTATCCCCTGTGACACAGAGACACAGAGACAGAGATGCTTCTCTTGTGGGTTCCCCGGTGGTTCTGTTGCCACCGGACAGGCCCCATTTATTTAACTGCGCACGCGACGGAGTGAACCTCACCCCGTCGCGTGCGCGCCCTTAAAGGGCCAACGCCACACTCCTCCTTTTCCATAACAACAAATTGGAAACAGGTAGGACTAACTATCACACATTTATAAAGCACGCAACTATGCACACAACAAAACCCCCATTTAATAACAGCCACCCTGGATCCCCCGAGGGTGCCTGTCACGGCCTGACCATTGTCCCCAGGTCAGCCTCCCCAACTCAGTCCGTTACATAGTCTGTGAGATGGGCAGGTTTTCCACGCCCTGTTCGCAGGGGGTACCTCCTGCCAACGTCTGTGGCCAGTGTCTCTTGACCTGGTCTGCCCCGAGCAGGAGAGTCCACGGCGGGGCTTTCACCCCCACCTTCATCTAAAGCATCCTCACCCTCTCGGTTGTCCGAGCTGTCCACTCTCGGGTCGCCGAGTCTCCTGAAGAAGGAGGCATTCCTAGTCACGGACGACGTCCCATCAGAGGCTGTCACCATAGAGCCCTTCACCGCCACGACATCCAGGGGGGCAGGTTCATACATGAGGGATAGCTTGCCTTGTGGGTGGCGATTCCTCACCAGAACCTCATCCCCCAACGCGATGTGTGGGGGTCTCAGGCCTCTCCGGATGTTTTCCATCTGCGTCCTTGTTCGTCTGTCCTCCTCGACCTGTTCATTGTCAATGACGGCGGTGTCCCTGTCCCCCACCTCCAGTATAACGTCTCTCGGGCATCTTTGGAAGAGAGCCTCCGCCGGTGCTACACCCGTTGAGGAGTGGGGTGTGGTCCGATATCCCCGCAGGAAGACATACAGTGCCCTCTGCAAGCACTCGCCTTTTCCGTGGGCAATCCTGAAGACTTGCGCTCTGCTTCACCCTTGGCCCGGGGCCAAAGTGGGGTTACCCGCCGGTGCTGAATGCCATACTCCTTCATGAGCTCAGCAAAACTCTCGCCTTGGAACGGGCAGGCCATGGGTGGCGAAAATCTTCTCCAGCGCCACCACCACGTTCTCAAATGCGACTGACTCTATGAACTCGATCTCCGGGTATCGAGACCACTCGTCCACCACAACTAGGAAGTGAGTGCCTCTCGACATGGACCCGGAGTCTGCGTGCACTACTTCCCATGGCCTAGTCCCTCTTCGCATCGTTTCAATGGACGGTTCCCGCTGGGCCGGTGCCGCAGCCTGGCACCATACGCAAGCTGCCACAAATGCTTCCACCTTCTGCTCGAGCTCCGGGAACCACACCTTCTGGCGGAGGCGAGCTTTTGTCTTGGGCGCCCCTTGGTGGCCCTGGTGCGCCAGGGCGATGACCTGTGCCACTTTGGCCTGGGGCACCACGATCCTCTCACCCTTTAGTAGCAGCCCCGACTCCGAGAATGTCAGTTCTTCTCTCACTCGCCATAACTGCTCGAGAGCCACTCTGGCTTCACATGTCCTGCGTTCCACCGCTTCCAGCACCGTCTTCCAGGCACACCGCTGCATTGCTTCCCTCAGGATTTCAAAACACTCGTCGCTCTTCGACACGAGCTCCAGCTCCTCCACCTGCATGGAGTTTGGAGTGGCCGTTTCCACGACCAGGCGGACATGTTCGTCGGCCTCTTCAGCCGACGTCAACTCCTGCGAGTCCCCTCTTGGGTGTCGAGAGAGGTAGTCCGCCGCGTTGTTAGCCCCTGGGCGATATGTCAACGACACTCCATACTCGAGCAGGGCGAGCATCCAGCGCTCTATTCTCACTGGTGGACGGGATGATGAGCCCGCCATGATCGGCAACAGCGGTTTGTGGTCCATGACCACAGTCACGGGGCGCCCCAGGATGTAGAGGCAAAAATGTCTGCAACCCCACAGCACCGCCAGGGCTTCCCTCTCAATCTGGGAGTATCTTTGCTCGGTGTCGGAGAGCGCCTTGCTGGCATATGCTATGGGTCGAATCTCCTGGTCACTCCCCACTTGGGTAAGCACTGCCCCGAGGCCATAGGGGCTGGCATCCACTACGTTCTCTGTCTGCAGGCTTGGATCGAAGAACGCCATGGTGTCGTCCGCTGCCAAGGCACTCCTGGTATCATCGAATGCCGCCTGCTCAAGGGGGCCCCACTGCCAGACGGTATCCTTCTTCGTCAGAGATCTCAGCGGCTCTGAACGGGACGCCAGGTTCCTGATGAATCGGCCACAGTAAGTGACCATGCCCAAAAAGCTCCTCACTGCCGCAACATTTTCTGGCGGGCGCGCCTCCTTTATGTCCCTCACTTTGCGGGGATCCGGCGACACCCCATCCGCCTTAAATACGAATCCAAAAAACTTGATCGTTGTTTTCAGGAACTCGCACTTGTCCTTGTGCAGGGTGAGTCCCAGCGAGCGAAGGCACTCAAAGGTCTTGGCCAGACGTGCCAGATGCTCCGTCTCTGACCTGGCATACACCAGGATGTCGTCGCTGATGTTAAGGACTCCATCCAGATCAGCCAGTGCTCCTCTTATGATGTTTTGGAACACCTCTGCCGCAGAAGTCACCCCAAAGCTCAACCTCTTATATCGGTAAAGACTTCGATGAGTGGTAAACGTTGTGATGTAGCGGGACTCAGGGTGCAGGACCACCTGATGATAGCCTGCTCTCAGATCCAGTTTGGAAAAGAACCTCGCCCCTTGCAGTTCCGCTATAATGTCATCGATGGTAGGGGTCAAGTGCCGTTCCCTCTTTATGGCCTTGTTGGGGAGTCGCATGTCCACGCAGATCCTCACTGCGTCGGGCTGTTTGGGCTTCCATGCGATGACAATGGGAGACACCCATGGGGTGGGGCCTTCAACCTTTTCAATAATGTCCAGCCCTACAAGATTGTCCAGCTCTCGATCCACCAGATCCCTGAGATGAAAAGGAACTCGCCGGTGCTTCAGCGCCACTGGTTGGATCGACTCATCGATGTGGAGCCAGACCGGCTCACCCACCAACTGTCCAATGCCTTCGAACAGGGAGCTGTGTTTGGCCAGGAGCACCTGAATGTCATCTAGGTACACAGAATAGGCAAATGTTACGATTCCCAGAGCTTCAGCCGCAGCACAGCACAGCAGTGTGTTGTCGCTCACCCGCGTGACATAGAACCTGGCCCGTATGTGTGAGTCGCCATATTGAACTTCAGCCACGAACACGCCGTCCAATGGAATGGGCTGGTCGCCCCCGAAAGCGAAAATGCGTGCCCTTGGCGCGTTCAGCGTGGGCGGGGTCTGCATGGTGTCATAGTGCTGTCTGGCCATCACATTCACGGATGCACCGGTGTCCACTAGCATTGGTATAGAGTCCCCATTGACCAGCACATTGCATCTGGGCTGCCTCTTGGAGCGGGACTTCAGCATGCTCACACTGGACACAAAGAAAATGTTTTCATCATCTTCTTCCTCCTCCTCCCCCTCCTGAGGGGCCCCTTCGTCACCCTGGTCCACTTGAGCAACGTTGGACGCCCTCTGGGGGCGGAAGAAACCGGCTCGAACAGGCCCCCTAGGCACTACCTTAGGAGCTGCAGATCGGCACATCCTGGCGAAATGGTCCACGCCTCCTCACCTACCACACTTCACCCCAGTCGCCGAGCATTCAGCCGGGTGCGGGAGGTCGTACCCGCATTTTGGGCACGAGGAGGTTGTCCCTGGCGGGCGTGGGCCCTGGGTGTTCATGGGGCGCCTCGCTCCACGGCCTCTTATGACCGCGCAGACTTCCTCCACCTTGCCTGGGCGGGCACTAGCTTCCATTCTGGTCGCCCCCAGTTCAGACACTTCGTGGCATCTTCCCAGTTCTAGGATGCGGGGAAGGGTGATACCCGGCTCGCGCAATATCTGGCGTCGCAATTTCCCAGAGGCGCACCCCTGAATGAGTTGATTGCGAATCATGACTTCAGGGTCGTTCCACGCACATGGCGCCGCCAGTCTCCGCAGCCGCCCGTAGAACACATCTAGAGTCTTGTCATCCTTCTGTCGAGCCGTCCCCATGAGAAAACGTTCATAATCTGCATTGGCCATTGGCAGAAAATGATTATGGAGTGCATCCTTTGCCGCCGCAAACGACCCATCCGCTGGCTGCAGGGACAGAAAAATCTCATGCACTGCCGGGCCAGCAGAGTACAGGAGAGTGGCCAGCTTACTGTCGTCGCTCGTCTCCCTCATGGCCCTGAAGTACATCTCAAGTCTATCCATCCACATCTTCCACCTCTGTCCCAGGCTTGATGGAGCGCCCAAGATATCAAACTCAGGCATTGGCTGTAGGGACCCAGGTGGTTTCAGCGGGAGGGCGGGCGGAGGCTGAGCTGCAGGAGCAGCAGCAGCAGCTTGACTCATGGTGGATAGCGCACAGGCACCCCAGATGATCTGATCAATGGGGCCGCAACTCACCACCAGCAGGCAGCCTCCTGACACGGTCTAAATTCTGCCTCTCTCCAGATGTGCCCCTCGTGGATGCACCGTTCCAGCCAGCAGGCAGGACAATGAAGCGTCCAACAATTGAGCAGGGGGGGAAGACCCCGAGTGCATTCAGCAGGCTTCCAATGGAGTCTCACCCATCCACTCGATGAAAAACAGTGAAAATGTCAATGATTCATTTTAAAATTGACACGTGCTGTTTCCAGTGACTGTCCGCCGCTGGATTGTCCAAGAATTATGTCCGGATGGCTCACCGGCGCTTCGTTATGAAGCCGTGAGTATCCGAGGCCTATTCATCAAAATGGCCGCCGGCCGCGTGCGTCTCTCCCCTCTCCGCGGTCAGAATTCGTAGGATCATCTACGCTACGAGCGAATATCTCCGCCTGTTCCAGGGAGTGATCCCAGCACTCGTCCGCCGTCCGTGAGCCCCCCACCTCCCGTGACACAGAGACACAGAGACAGAGATGTTTCTCGTGTGGGCTCCCCGGTGGTTCTGTTGCCACCGGACACGCCCCGTTTATTTAACTGCGCACGCGACGGAGTGAACGTCACCCCGTCACGTGCGCGCCCTTAAAGGGCCAACGCCACAATGTCCGTGCCGTGGCCTGCTCGCCTTGGCTTGTTTGGCACTGTCAGTGCCACCGCGGGTACAGCTCTCCCTTCCCTTGGCCCTTTCCCTTCCAGAAGAAGAGCGCTGCCGTTTAAGGTGGGCCAGGCGCGACGAGTGCCACTGACTTGCCTACCACCGCTGCAGCCTCTTATTAGTCAGAATGAAAGTGAAACCCACCGTCTGAACACCTGGGTGACGGTGAGGTCTACTGCCATATGGCAATAACAGCTAAGACCGGCCTGGCTAGTACTAGGATATGTGGGTGCATAAGGCCTGTGCACAGCCTGGTGTGACAAAAAACAGGGCAACCCTTACCCTACCCTTGCTAAACTGATCTTTGGCTTCACTTTACCCCGCCCCCCCAACCTCCTCAATGACCTATTCTCGTTTAACCTCACTCTTTTGAAGGGGACTTATCCGCTGCCTTATTCCTGCTTTGCTGAACTGACATATGTGGGTAGGTTTGCCTTGCTCCTAATGCAGAAAAACGGATATGCCACTGTCGCACTCCTACTCTTGCTGAAGTTGAACTGACGCATGTCTCTTCCCTCACACACCTCAAAATAATCTGATCTGTGTGGACCTGCCTCACTCTTACTCAGGGGCGCAACTCTGGAATTTCGGGGCGACTTCCTTACGAGTTTTTTGTGTGGGTGGGCCAGGGCCACCCACCACACACACTTAGATGATGGAGCCCACTTTCAAGCAACTTTTTTGGGCACCAGTATTACATTAGCATATGGTGCTGGCCACTGTCTGCCAGCCCAGTTGAAGCATCTTGAAAAGTAGCTTCTGTGGATTAGCACAAATTGGTTTTGTGGGGGAGCTACATTAAAAAGGGGGTTCTACATCTCCATTGTTATTATTGTTTATATAGCGCTTAATGTCCGACTCTTCTTCTAGCTTCTAGCCTTTGACAATGCATCAAACCCATATTGCATGAAATCGTCCTGTTACCACTGAACTAGCTGCTGTGGGCAGATTTTATTTTATTTTTTATTTTGATGACGTTATCGAATTGTATGTAATGTTTAACATTGGATTCCGTGACTGAATGCGGTAGAAACCCTGTTTCATTCTTTTCTGCTGGCCTCTCTCACACTGCTCTTTTGTGCAGGTCATAATTACATGAATGTCGCTTTTGAAAATCACTTACCAGAATTTTAACATTTGTTTAGCAAACAATCATTAAAGCCAGCCAGGTGTGCTTTCAGTATTTTTCGCAGATGTTTTCAGAAGTGTTTGCGTTTATCACGGACAAAAAGACAACTGTTGCTGGCCGTTTTAAAACAGTGTTGCTTTTTGTGACCAACCATGCGATAAAAAATACTGATCAGTGCACTGCAGCCCGATGCGAAGGCTAAGCCTTTATTACAACAATCCAACTCTACACGGTAACATGAGGCTCTGAGCTTGCTACTACATCTCATGATGCACATGCACAGTCGGGCTTCACTTGGGATAAAGCAGTGTGTGAAGCGTTCTTTCTGCCACATTGTCAATGTCGGACCCTTCCGATCAGGTTCATTTGGGAGGACTGATCATAGTAGAGATAGTCTGAATCATCTGCTTCCAATCTCAACTTCCCTGGTATGCATATGACAGCATGTAGAACCAACAGATTGCCACACTTTTGTGGAACTCTCCCATCCCCTGCACACCCAATCAATTGTGAAAACAATCAATAATTTAACGATTGTAACAATATGTTTTTTGAAAAATGTTTGTAAAAACAATTTAAGACAATGATTATGTTAAAAAATAATCATTAATTTAATGTTGCTATCAAATACAAGCTACACATGTGCATATTGATTCATTAGATGTTTATCATCTATATTGATGCGATTTCAACTTTACTTATTAAGCATGAACATACACATTTATCAGTCACACTCAATTTAGGCGCAATATTCTTCGTGGGCACACAGTATGTTTAACACATTTTCTATTAATCATAGAGAGCGTTAACATATATTACCCGACGCGTTTCGGGGTTGGTTTTGTCCCCTTCTTCAAGAGTTGTTTGCCCTCTTTCTATTCCTTCTTTTGTTCTTCACCTATAATATATAATACAATATTCAGTACAATATTCAGTTTTCATCTTAATTGATCTCTGTCATGTTCTTTTTGTTGACCATATCTATATTAATAATCACCTGGATGTTCAATGTCAAATCTCCTATCTTGATAAAGATGGGGGTCTCTTAAAAAATAACCAAATTGTTGTATTTAGAGCATGGTTGGTATGCAACCTGCAGAAATAATAGAAAAACGGTAGAGAAAAGTCCTGAATTCTAGTTAAAAAAGTTCTTATCATGCAACATGTGCATCAAAATGTACCTGCCGTATCTTCATCTGTGGTGCCACACAATAAGTTGGTTAGTGTCACTGTTGGACCGCCAGGGAATTCCCGTGGGGGAGAAGTATTTTGGTTGAATGATTTTCCAAGATGTATCTGTAAAACACATATATATGTGTTGTAATAGATGGTCAAGGTATAGCCATCTAGAACCTAAATTAAACCATGGATAATAGTTAGAGAATGATCTACGAAACTTATGAGCACTGGTTGTAAACAACTGCTTCTATGGAAGCAGTGGGGCTATGTTGTCTAGCACGGTCACATCCCATGTTGAACGGGTGTAGCCAAGTCAGTCGAAAAAATAGCTAATATTATCATGGTGTCTATCTGCTGACATATATAAACACAGTATGTATGCTCGAGGCATCTGTCTTACCTTACTCTGCGAAAGGACGTTCCCGGATTAGGTGCTGCTTATTGCGTAGCTCCTCGCGAGTAACACTCAAAAATGGATGCTGTTTATGTAGTGATGTTATCACGTACGAGCGTGATGACATCATTGTATTTACACCGTCAACGTGTGACGTGAAAATCGTCATGCCTACGCATGTAAATAAAGTCTGTTGATACGAGTACTGGTTAAATGTAAGTATGCGTGAGTTGATAAATCAACTCGTCACTAGCTACGCCCAATGTGTAATATATCATATTGATTTCTAGAGGTGGGTGTTAGAAACACCTGGTGTTGTTCATTATGATTTCTAGAGGTGGATGTTAAAAAACACACCTGGATCTACCTAAGTTTAGCAGAGCTAGGCGTTTGGCGTCATGTATGTGCGAGTCCCATGGGGGGAGTGATATTGACCATCCATGTGCTTATAACTCCAAACAGAACATGCTCACATTCTCCATTATGTTATCCTTAAACCATATTAAATAATTCTCACAGTCAAAAACATCTACTGATTTATGTGCAAGGTTATTCATTGGATATCACCATGGCCTCTTATCTATAAGAATGCAGCTAGACTGTAGTCTTCGTTCATCACGTTGGGAGTTAGGCTGTTCAATTTTTCTATCCAGAAGATCTCCCTCTGGTTCATGCGCCTGGCATGATTCCCCCCTCTTTGACCTTTGTTTACAATCTCCAAGATCACCACTTTTAGTTGGGCAATATTATGTTTCTTTTGAGCAAAATGTCTGGCTACTGATGAGTGTGTGTTATTAGTTCTTATGTTGCTTTTGTGCTCACTACAGCGCTCCTTGGCTTTCCTTTGTGTCTGTCCGACATAGTAGATGCCACACGGGCACCTTAAACCGTAAATAACAGATTTTGTGTCACATGTTGCAAAATCCTTTAGAGGAATTTTCTGTCCGTTGGATGGGTGTCTCACATAACTCCCCTTCATTATGTTGTTACAATTACCACAGCTCAGGCAGGCATAAGTGCCTGTTTTCCTCTTTGTGAGTGTGCGCTGGCTCTCGGCTTGGGGTCTTTCGGCTTTCACTAGACTGTCCCTAAAGTTCCGGCCTCTCTTGTAGGCAATAATGGGTGGTTCTGGAAATAGTCTCTTTAATTGGGGATCCAAGCTAATTATCCTCCAATTCTTTTTAATCATCCTTGTTATGTGGTGGCTCTGTGCTGAGTATCTCAGTGCATAAAGAAATGGGATTTCTTTTGATTTATTCTTAGGTGTGCGGAGATCCTTTCTTTCCAAGTTATGTGTTTTCTCCTCTGCCTTCTTAATGACGGTTTCGGGGTAACCTCTTTCTTTGTACTTTTCTGCCATGTATAGATTCTCATCCTTAAGGGTGTCTGTGGTTGAGATAATCCTTTTCAATCGAAGAAATTGACTATAGGGCAAGTTCTTCTTTAAGTGTTCTGGATGATGACTCATAAAATGTAGTGTATTATTGACATCATTGGGTTTGTGGTAGATATTTGTGATGATTCCCCCTTGTCCGAGCTGTAGTTCAACATCCGAAAAGTGTAATTTCGGGCCTCCCACTTCAATTGTGAATTAAATTTGTTCATGGCCTTCATTGATGTATAGTAGGAATTCTTCCAATTCAGCGTGTTCTCCTCTCCATACGACAAAAACGTCATCGATATATCTCTTCCAGGTGACGATTTTGTCACTATATTTCATTGGTATTAATATCCATTTCTTCTCCAGATGGTACATGAATAGGTTGGCATAGACAGGGGCCATGGCTGACCCCATTGAGGTCCCTGATGCTTGCAACTAGAATTGAGTTTTATATCTGAAGTAATTGTTGACTAATATTATCCTGCTTAACTCCAGTATAAAGGTCTTGTTGGCTTTGCATTCATTTTGTAGTAGAGACCATTCAAGTGCTTCCAAACTGTCTTGATGCGGATAAATTCAATGCAAACGTAGGCAGATCCAGGTGTGTTTTTTAACATCCACCTCTAGAAATCATTATGATATATTACACATTGGGCATAGCTAGTGACCATTGGATTTATCAACTCACGCATACTTACATTTAACTAGTACTCGTATCAACAGACCGTGTTTACATGCGTAGGCATGATGATTTTCACGTCACACGTTGACGGTGTAAATACAATGAGGTCATCACGCTCGTATGTGATAACATCACTACATAAACAGCATCCATTTTTTAGTGTTACTCGCGAGGAGCTACGTGATAAGCAGCACCTAATCCTGGAACGTCCTTCCGCAGAGTAAGGTAAGACAGATGACTCGGGCATACATACTGTGTTTATATTTGTCAGCGGATAGACACCATGAGAATATTAGCTATTTTTCCGACCGACTTGGCTACACCCGTTCAACGGGTGATGTGACCGTGCTAGACAACATAGACCCACTGCTTCCATAGAAGCAGTTGTTTACAACCAGTGCCCATATGTTTCCTAGATCATTCTCTATTATCCATGGTTTAATTTAGGCTCTAGATGGCTGTACCTTGACCATCTATTACAACACATATATATGTGTTTTACAGATACATCTTGGAAAATCATTCAACCAAAATACTTCTCCCCCACGGGAATTCCCTGGCGGTCCAACAGTGACACTAACCAACTTATTGTGTGGCACCACAGATGAAGATACGGCAGGTAAATTTTGATGCACATGTTGCATGATAAGAACTTTTTAAACTAGAATTCAGGACTCATTCTCCAATTTTAATTTAGCTTTTCTCTACCGTTTTTCTATTATTTCTACAGGTTGCATACCAACCATGCTCTAAATACAACAATTTGGTTATTTTTGAAAAGACCCCCATCTTTATCAAGATAGGAGATTTGACATTGAACATCCAGGTGATTATTATTATAGATATGGTCAACAAAAAGAACATGACAGAGATCAATTAAGATGAAAACTCAATATTGTACTGAATATTGCATTATATATTATTGGTGAAGAACAAAAGAAAGAATAGAAAGAGGGCAAACAACTCTTGAAGAAGGGGACAAAACCAACCCCGAAACGCGTCGAGTAATATATGTTAACGCTATCTATGATCAATATAAAATGTGTTAAACATACTGTGTGCCCACGAAGAATATTGCGCCTAAATTGAGTGTGACTGGTAAATGTGTATGTTCACGCTTAATAAGTAAAGTTGAAATCGCATCAATATAGATGATAAACATCTAATGAATCATTATTCAAATGCGTAGCTTGTATTTGATAGCAACATTAAATTGATGATTATTTTTTAACATAATCATTGTCTTAAATTGTTTTTTACAAACATTTTTCAAAAAACATATTGTTACAATCGTTAAATTATTGATTGTTTTCACAATTGATTGGGTGTGCAGGGGACGGGAGAGTTCCACAAAAGTGTGGACATCTGTTGGTTCTACATAGGTTAACACAACCCAGTGTCAAGGTTGTTATTCTCCTCGGCACCCCACTAATTTATCACCAACGTCTTGAAATAACTCAACAAAGAGGTGTGCGCCAGGCCATAGATATATTGGATTCATGCATATGACAGCATATAATGCACTGTGCACCTGGTGTTTATAAATAACTAGTAATTTTAATTGCTGTGATCTTTTCTTCATTTCCCACTGGTCTCGCCCCCACCTTGGTTCTGAAAAGTATAAAGAAATTAGCAATGTTTTTTCTTCTTTATTTGAAGATGTTGGTTCAATGGAAATGCATAAATACATCTATAAATAATGGAATAGATGAAGAAATGTATACACATTAATCTGGGGGGTACGGGAGAACCTGTCTGTGGAGGGGTTTTGGTGTGAGGGAAAGTCAACTCATTGCTCATTGGTCTGGGGTGGGTTCAAGGCCCTGGGACAATTACCTGGGTAAATGGGTGAGAGGGGATGAAGTAAGGTGAGTCAGGTCCTGACCTGAGACAATGATACACCTTGGCCAATGCGTGCTCCATATGTAGCGCCTCTGGCGTGTAGGCACTCTCCCCTGGCGCGGCTGCGCTGAGCACACCCAGGGAGTGTGGTGCAGCACCTGTCCGTATTATGCCAGGGTGCCAGGCGCCACCACAGTGGCTCTCAGAAGTCACCAGTGCTCCATGCACAACTAGGACTACTTGGTCCGTGGCGCTTAGAAACCTGTGAGTATTAAGCATGTTATAAATAGCCAATCATATCATGTACCGTAATAATGCACTAGACACCGGCTAGAGGATTTAGAGGCATCTGTCATGCAGTGTATGTATGCTCCCGGGGCCAGCTTTCTTTCTGCATATTTGTGCTGTGCTACTGTGGGTTCCTAATGCTCTACCTTGCTGTGTGAAATGCTATTCTTTCTTAGGTTTGGTATTGTATACTATGTTATATTTGTATGCTAATGCTATATTATATCATATTAAGCTACAGGGACATGTAAAGCAATGTTGGCCTGTTAGGATCCATGTCGTTTAATGTTAAAACAAAATTGTTCCTTTTAATATATGCCTTCCTTTTATTTGTGGGTCAGGGCCGGGCCCTCCAGAACAGACCTTTGTTGGCATTCCACCCATACACATAGGTATTCCTGTTGCATCCTTGATTTGTGTTTCCCTTTCCAATTCCAAACCACCAGTTTGTGCACTTCTCGGCCAGGTGACTGTTCTGGACATACACACACAGAAAAGTTTACATTTATTAATAGGACTATGCATTTCCCTCCACATTCAGCATCATTATTTTCTACAGCTACTGTGTATAATGTTTTCACAAAGCAGATGTGAATCTGTACATTACAAATGCTCACATTTTCATCTCTGCTGTGAATTTCCTGCAATGCTTGCTTGCTTGCGCAACTGATGAGGGTGTGCAAGGGTCTCCTGTCACTTGTTCCATAGATCAACACATCACAATCATCCTCTATTGTTTTTTAGCTCAATTTGACAATTTGTATACAGCCTTTATGGACCTGGATGCACTACTCCTTATTTTGTGACAGACTATCTATGGTTTAGCTAGCTATTGGGGGATGCTTCTTTGGCGCACATCATATCTTTGTTACAAGCCATGCACTGTATTTATACGATATATACTGTTTTTACTGGGTTTTCGTCATCTTTACCTTGTTTCTTTTTGCAGGCAGGTGACAGTCGCTGTTCAAGTATCCATTCTAGTCAGGCCTTAGCGCGGACCTACCGGCAACAGCCAGCCAGCCAGGCAAACCCAACCCTGTGCGTAAGTAACCACTAGTGACTGACTGTATATCTTCAATGCAGTGCAATTTAAGGTGGTCCTGTATACCACGCTCAAAGTCTCAAACCACTTTGGCAACCTTTATTATGCACACCTGTTGTCTCCCCCCAGAAGCATGGCCATCCTAGGCTCCAGTCCAGCCTATAGGCAGCACAGTGACCAGGCAGAACTCATATCCTATTCCTCCTCTTTCAATCTGGCCAAGTTTTGTTATTGTGAATTTGCATTGCATCCAGACCTAATGTGTGGTAGGGCAAAAGGAAAACCTGGATTATACCTCTCTCAAACACTGGGGTGGAGGGTAGGATGATTACTGAAACGTGTGCATTTGTGTGCATGCGGCAGGAATTCACTTGCTATATGTATGTTGCTGCATGCACCCTTGGTGTTTCTCATAAGTTAATTACAATGCAGCTTTCCTTTTTTGGCTACTATTTTTTTCTGAGACGTCAGACCATAATACAACGTCCAGGCCACTGCTGGCCTGGAGAAATAACATGCATGAATCCAGTTCATTTACCATGCCATGGGACTGGATAACTGTTAGACTCAGCATTTTATTGGCCCAGCTGAATGGATATGGTTCTCTTTTTTGGGAGGGAGGTTATGGTGAGGCTGGGGAACAGTCAAATCTGATAATGCTGACAAGCACTTGTTTCCTCTTAATGAAATTATATTTTGGATGTTGGCAACCAGGTTACTTAGACCTACTGTGGTAAAGGTAGGAATCTGATGCACAATTAAGCTAATTTTATTTTTTAGGAGAGAAATGGATTCCAAAAAAAGAAAGGCAGAAAAACTAAGAGAAAAGAAGAAAAAGCAAATTGAAGAGGAAATCCGGCAAAACAAAAAAATTGAAGATCTGTTTAGAGGTCAGACCATCAAGTGTTAAACCTGGTTCTTCACTGGACACATCAGCAAGAGCTCCAGATGTGAGAAGACTAGAAGCCAGAGTCTCTGCAGTTATTGGAGACATCTCAACAGAGGCAGATTCTGCAGCAACTACAATGTCATCAATCATTGAAGGTGCCCCCCGAGAGGAAGTGTCGGAATCAAGTCTGCCAGAAATAATTGAGACTGTCCATCTCGAGGAAGAGGCAGCTGGTGGTGGGACCAGTCTGCCACAAACAATTGAAGATTCCCCCAAGGAAGAAGTGTCGGAATCAAGTCGGGCAGAAATAATTGAGGCTGTCCAACTCGAGGAAGAGGCAGCCGGTGGTGGTACCAGTCTGCCACAAACAATTGAAGATTCCCCTGTTACAATCGTTCGTCCTGCTCTCCCCGATACTAGTGCAAATCCAGCTCCCTCGCACCGTCTCAGGCATTCCACGCACTTGGCACTCGGACACAAATAACCCACAAAGCCAGAAGTGGGGTTGTAAACGTGCTGTAATGTTAACACACACACCAGGCTCTGGAGGGCTGCATCGACTCTGCCCCCTCCCAGGCCTGGCTCATACTTATGTACAATGCAAAGCTACATATTAATCTCCTCCCATTAGCCGTACGTATTCATAACAATAGTTCATTTCGCCGAAGAAAAGGCAATCAAGTACATTTCGTAACTTCAGATTGTCTTTGCAAGTCAGGCTCTTATCAACCTTGGGACTTGAGCCAGCAGCATCCGAACTGTGTACATTCTCGAAGGGAGGGCTGTTCATGCCCGTCTCTGCGAGGCCTGCGGCATTCCACAGCTAGCTGGGCTGGTTGTGCTCTGGTGGTTCTCTGCGACATCTGCTTTCATGGCTGTTAGATGTTTAGGCCAGTCCTTATGTCAAATCATTAGGCCAGTGTTCCTGCTTCAGATGTGATGTATCTCGAACCAAAAGAAAGTGCAGAATCAGAAATGTACCACGTAACATGTGCCCACTTTTTTTTCATCTCTTCTTATTTTATCTATCAATCACTAACGAAAACCCTTGCACTACTTCTACATAAGCACATTGTAATAAAACTATTCTTACTCAATAAAGAAGCAGAAAAATAACAAAAAACATTACCAAACTAAGACAGCTTATTTATGTCTTTACTCATCTAAAGCCCTTCACTGTACTGTATTGCATAACACTGCCACCTATTAACCTCAGCCATAATCTAGAGTGCATCTAAAACAAACATAACTACATGTCCCGCCCTTTCCAGCTCTGAGCATCCCTGTCACTCTCACATTCAGCAACACCACATACATGTGCCTGTCATGTTTGTTTGCACTGTCCAAGTCAAACTCTCCCTTACTTTCCAATAGATAGTAACCCTCTAGTACCTCCCATTCCCTAGGTGCACCCGCAGTCAGTGTCAGCAGCCACTTGTCAGTGCTTGTCATATTTTTCCCAAGTAGCATCTTCCATGGTGAATAACTGGTCGCTGAAAACTCTCTCAGCAGTCCATGGAGAACAAATGACAGCCAGTCTTGCCACTGTGTGTCTTTCTCATCCATCTGTTTGAACTGCTCCTTCTTGGGCACCTCTTTCTGTTTGTTCTTCCATTGAGCCACACAAATGTCCATGTGCTCCTGCCACTCATCTTTTGCTGTGGGTCCCCAGGCCCTCTCTGTCGGGCACTGAAATGCATTGTCTTGCCCTTTCTCTGCATTGAGAAGCTGAATCATTAGTTCATCCTCTGCTTTCCAAATACCCAGGAGGCGCTCACATTTCCTTTGATCCTGCTTCATGCTCTTCTGTAAGATAATCTCCACCACTTCAAGCTGTGGCCCCTCCATCAAATGACACTCCTTATCTTCTATGGATGCCATTAGCTCTGGCTGTGGATCATTGTCAGGTGCCACGGGCCACTCTCGCTCAGATGCAGTTACCATCTTTCTTCCCAGATGCAGCACCACTGATTGTGCTTCACCATGCTTTGCTCTTTCCCCCCCAAACACTATTAAGTGACGCTGACACTGACCACCAACTTCATATGTGGGCCTGTCAATGTGCTTCTCTGGTGGACATGCCCTGAAAGCGTCTTGTTGTGATTTGACATTCTCTGGCATGTATTCGCTTGACACTACACCTTTCACTATCATCTTGTTCAATTCCTTGTCTAAGGTGCACACTGCACAGTCACCTGTCCTTCTGAAATTCAGTTTATTTATTGCCCCTTTGTCTGGACATGCCTTCCCCCATTTTGTCAGGACCCCGTTTGCCAAATCAGTCATTGCATCTCTCTCTTCCAAAATGTCCTCCCTCCGGTATCTTCCCCCACTTCCTTCACTTTCTCGGAAATACATAGAGCCATCCCCACAGCGTTGTGCGTCATCCACCCCAACCCCCAAAGGCACTGGTGCTGGCACCTCACATTCCTGCCCCTCTGTGTGTCCTCTCTCCTCCCCCTCCTTTACTAACACTGTTTTTTTCATTTTCAGCCATGCGTCATCAGCTGCATTCAGAATGTCTGCCCACCCCTTGGCGGATCTTAACCTTTCCTCCACATTCCCTTCAACCACCCTCCTTATCTCTACTAGCAGCTGCCATCTTGTGCCGATCATGAACTTTTGTGTAAGCATTACTTCAAAATCTGAGCGTCTCTGATCACTCTGTACCTTTTCTTGTGATTCAGCACTTCCTCCCTTGTCCATTCCCTTCACCACCCTTTGTAACTGCTGTTCGTGGGCAGCCCCAAACTCCTTCTTCCTTTGTACCGACTGGGGGATCACATCCCAATTGTGCAACATGCTCTTCAGCCTTTCCAGCACAGCCCTTGCCCCCGACTTATATGACAGATCTTCACCCGCCTCTTGCCTTGTCAGTGGACCGGCATCTGCCATGTTGCCACTGAAACTGTATTCTGTAATCTGTATTCTTTAATCTCTTTTATTCCTCTTTTTATTCCTCTTTTATTCCTCTTTTTATTACTCTTTTACTCAACCTTCAGACAGACCTCCCACTCTGTGCCCTCTACAGCATCGACCCTACACCGACTCTCCACGCCCCGGTGCTCTGACTGTATTACAGGTGCCTAAGAATGCTCTGCCCTATCTTTGTATTATTCCTAGAGTCCCTGAAGACTCCAAATTCCCCAAATTCCACTACCGCAACATGTTTTCACTTACCCGTTGTATTGCTGTTATCTCTGTGCACTTGATGAACAGAAGAGTTCCCGGGTTTCGGCACCATATGTTACAATCGTTCGTCCTGCTCTCCCCGATACTAGTGCAAATCCAGCTCCCTCGCACCGTCTCAGGCATTCCACGCACTTGGCACTCGGACACAAATAACCCACAAAGCCAGAAGTGGGGTTGTAAAAGTGCTGTAATGTTAACACACACACCAGGCTCTGGAGGGCTGCATCGACTCTGCCCCCTCCCAGGCCTGGCTCATACTTATGTACAATGCAAAGCTACATATTAATCTCCTCCCATTAGCCGTACGTATTCATAACAATAGTTCATTTCGCCGAAGAAAAGGCAATCAAGTACATTTCGTAACTTCAGATTGTCTTTGCAAGTCAGGCTCTTATCAACCTTGGGACTTGAGCCAGCAGCATCCGAACTGTGTACATTCTCGAAGGGAGGGCTGTTCATGCCCGTCTCTGCGAGGCCTGCGGCATTCCACAGCTAGCTGGGCTGGTTGTGCTCTGGTGGTTCTCTGCGACATCTGCTTTCATGGCTGTTAGATGTTTAGGCCAGTCCTTATGTCAAATCATTAGGCCAGTGTTCCTGCTTCAGATGTGATGTATCTCGAACCAAAAGAAAGTGCAGAATCAGAAATGTACCACGTAACATCCCCCAAGGAAGAAGTGTCGGAATCAAGTCTGCCAGAAATAATTGAGGCTGTCCATCTCGAGGAAGAGGCAGCCGGTGGTGCTACCAGTCTGCCACAACCAATTGAAGAGTCCCCCAAGGAAGAAGTGTCGGAATCAAGTCTGCCAGAAATAATTGAGGCTGTCCATCTCGAGGAAGAGGCAGCCGGTGGTGGTACCAGTATTTATCTGCTTTACAACATACTGAAGACTCAGGGAATGGGGGTGTGAAGCGCAGGGCACGGAAAGATGATCTACAAGTGGAAGACTATTTGTTTCAACGCCCAAAACCAGATCAACTTTCCTATTTCTTTCAGCACCATCCAATTCAACCTCCCAAACAGACACAGTAAAGCAAGCTTAGCCTTTTTGAGGAAAGATGGGGTAAAACGGTATTGGTTAACTTACTCTGAAATACAAAAGGCCCTTTTTTGCACAGTTTGTTTAGCGTTTACTAAACGTGGAGAGAGGGGTCTTTTCATCAACGGGATGAAAAACTGGAGGCGTATTTACCAGCGCATTGCAGAATATGAGGCAGGCCAAGGTCACCGGAGTTGCACAGATTCATATATGTTAAACTTTTCAGGGGTCGACATAGGCGGTTTACTATTTCACCGACAGAGACATATTGGAGCGGGTTATTGACGTTGTAAAAGTCATTGGGAAAAGGGGGCTCAGTTTTCGGGGGAAATCAGAGTCCATGTCCGAGCTGGATAATGAAGAGCTGGATCATGGCAATTTCCTTGAAATTCTTCTGCTCCTAAGTAAATATGACAGACCTCTAAAGGAACATATTGAGGCCATTCAAACCAAATCCAAAAAGAAAACTGGGCAAGGATGGGGTGCTTCTGTGACCTTCATGTCAAAGAGTTGGGTATGTGATTGAAGCCATTTCCAAACTGATCAAAATGGTCATCTGTCAAGAAATAAAGGAAGCAGGAATATTTTCCATTCAGATAGACTAGACCCAAGATGTGAGTGGTACAGATCAGTGCTCTATAATTATTAGATATGTTACTGACACTGTACATGAACGCCTACTAGCAGTAACCAACTGCACTTTGTCTACTGGAAAGGGGCTGTTTGAGTTGGTGCAGAGTGTTATTAAAGATTATGGTCTGGACCTACGCAAGTGCATTGGGAATTGAACTGATGGTGCATCCAATATGCAGGGGCAGTACAATAGTCTCACATCCTGGCTCAGTAAGGAATCCCCTGGTCAAATACATGTCTGGTGCTATGCACATGTATTAAATCTTGTACTTTTAGAAGGGACACAATTATCAAATGAACCCACGTCTTTGTTTGGCCTGTTAAACTCCTGTGCCGTTTTTTTCAGGGAGTCCTACAAAAGGATGGATGTGTGGCGTGAGCTGTCTGCGGAAGGCCGCACAATCCAAATAATAGGAGAAACAAGGTGGTGGGCAAAAGATGCAGCACTACGGAAAGTTTTTGGCTCCTTTAATAACCCAAACAAAGCAATGTTCATTGATGTGGTTGTTGCACTCAATAATATTGGCTCAAATACGGAGAAATTCAATGCAAACGTCCGTTACCAAGCTTTAAACTTTTCTGAGGCTCTGTGCAAATTCCAAACAGTCCTCACAGCCCAGTTATATCTCAGAGTATTTAATTCGACAACCCCATTATCTAAGTACCTCCAGACAAGTGGAATGGACATCCTACAGGCACAAAGAATGGTCTTGGACACTACAAAAGCACTTGCTGCACAGTCAAGAAATTTTGATTCTGTGTATTCTGAAAAATGTGCAGAATGGGCCAACGTGGGCTTGGAAGAGAGAGGCTATGAAGGAGTGGAAACTGCACTTCCAGAGGGGAAAGTGTCCCAAAAAAAAAGGATGCCTGGAATTAATGCAAGGGATGAGCCAATCACTTTGGCTAAAGACCGGTTTAGAGTTACTGTACATAGTAACATTATGGACAACATTCTTCAAAGCCTAACAAGTCGTTTTAAAACCCACTCATCTCTTGCCGCAGATATAGCATGCCTGGATCCCAAAAATTTCAATGAAAGTCTACCCGACAATGCTCTTACAAATATGTGCTCCTTGCTTGAAAGACTGGATGACTCCATAACGCTACAGGGGTTAAGGGAAGAACTCTCAGACTTTGCAAGCAAGTGGACTAAACTGAGGAGGACACTACAAGAAGAATATGCCTTTGAAGCCCTACATAGTGAAGATCCAGCACTACAAGATTTTGGAGAGCTACCTTTAGTACAGAAATGCAATACATGCCATAACTGTGCAATATGTTGCTATGCAATTCTAAAAAGGTATGAACTTTTTAGTAGTGCTTACCGGCAATTGTATTTGGCATACAAGTTCATCTTGACCTTATCTTGCACACAGGTAGCATGTGAAAGACGTTTTTCAAAATTGAAGAATATTAAAACCCGCCTAAGAAACCACCTCTGCCAGGACAACCTCGAAGCCTTTATGCTCATGTCTGTGGAGCGTAACGTGCTTGTCCAATTGCAAAATCCAGACAAAATCGACCTGGTTGCACATAAAAGTGCATTGTTGCAGGAACTCTTGATTGAGTGATTTCCAGGATTTTCATGAAGCTAGAAGCAGGGTTTCCAGGAGCTGTGGACCCTGTCAAAGAACTGTAAAGTTATGTTATTTTATGAGTTGTGTTCTTATTGTGTCATCATTTGGCTGTACTGCTTATTAAATGCAACTCTATTTTCATTACTGGTGTCAACGACAAGACATGCTTTGAGTCTGGGTCTGCAAAATAAGTATTTCACTATGTGATGATGTTGTTTTTTTAAAAAAAGAACAAAAGGAATGTTATCACTTTCTCAAGCGTTTACACAAAACATAACAACATGTAACAGACACATGAACCCTCCACAAGTAGCATTTTCTGTTAAGTTGTGAATTGACGCGATTCAAGGATGATGGTTTGAGGGCCACTTTTTTTGAGGTGAGGGGTGGGCCACTTTTTGAGGTGAGGGGTGGGCCACTTTTCTGAGGCGAGGGTTGGGCCACTTTTTTTTGGGTGTCCAGGCCTATTTCTTGTCCCCGTCCGATCCTGGTTGGAAGTATGGAATAGTGGAACGGAGCGCCACAGCGGGACAGCGCTTCAATCTGCTCCAAACAGACCGCTACGGGAGACGACGCAACATGACACCTTATTTCTTCCCACAGTCTTGGTGTACTGTCCTGTCAAGGACAGTGAATGTCCCCGGTGTACATAAACTTTGTATTCTTCTGGATTATAGTTCAGGGTGTACTTCCCCAAAATGGAGTTGAGGCCCCCTTTACTTGGTCATTCACAATGTTCTCTTTGTTCAATCTTCCTCTGATCCATAGCCTTGGTTTACTCACCTGCCAAGGTCTGTGACTGCTGCTTGTATGTCCCCCTTTATTACTGGCCGGAGTATATCTTCTTGGTATAAGTCCCAGACCCCATTCACTTGATTGTTCAGTGTACTCATTATCTATTGTCCCTTCATTCCACAGCCTTGGCTTAGTCTCCTGCCAAGGTCTGCAGCTGTCATTTGAATCTGTAAAGTTTGTATTCCTCCTTGTTACTGGTCGGGGTGTGCCATGCTGACGTGGGTCCCTGACACCTTTCACTATGTCACTCTGCCCAATGAGTATACCCTCTGTTCTTCACTCCCGCCCCCTTGTGCTCTCTGGGCCTCCCCAACCCTGGGATCAGCCACCCATGTACCTGTAGGGTCTTGGCCATCACCCTCTGATTGTGCATTGGTGTCCCAGGAGATTCGGCAGCTTCTCCTGTGCACCGGGACCTTCTCTGGACTTCCACACGTCTTTCCTGAAGCGTGCCAGCAGTAGGTCACCCAGGCGGATATCTTCCTTCTCCGGTTTGCCTTCTCCGTTGCTGGCCCTCCGCGATCGTGCTTCCCTCCTGGACACTGTCCGCCTCTCTGCACTGTGGGTCTACGCGGCCGTTGCCAAGCCCTCGGTCAATGCCAAGCCGTGAATGAAGATGCCATCATTCTCTTACCTCTCTATCTTTGTTTAATAGCTGATAAATGGGATTACTTGAAAGAATATAGCATGTGCCTTCGTTCTTGTCAGCGATCCTCATTAATAATAGCCTCTTCCTCATCTAAGTAGAGCTTACCATTGAAGGAGAAGAAGAAAAGGTGAAGCAGCAAGCTGCATGTGACAGGCACGTAGGGCCCAAGTATATCCAACAGCACCACGCTATCTGCTATCACAGATGGGCTCAGGGGCCTAAGAGCAATCCCAGTAGTCTCCACTAAGCAGTGAGTGCAAGCATAATAGCAGGCCGACTTTACACATATAAAATATTGTGCATTCTTTTATTGTGCCAAAATAAACACATAGATGGTCGAAGTCACAGTGCTCATACTAAGTACAGACAAAATAAAATGCCAGTCTGCCCATTCAGATTTGGACAGTACCGTCCTGGACAGCCAAGTGGCACTAACCATCAGTTAGGTCCTGGAGTCAATGTTTTAAGTGGCCTTCAAACTTGACCTGGGGGGCTCTTATGGGGCGAGACATGGCAGAGGCTCAGTGCCGCAATTAAGAGACATCACTGAATGCTCGATTTTGCGAAAGGGCCATGGCATAACAGGCAGCAATAAGGCAAGTGTTGCCTTGTCATTTAACTGCAGCACTGACACCCTGCCGGGCACCCTTTTTACAAGAGATGGCGGCATCATCACGCTCCCACCTGGGGTGCGAGGGTGATGATCCCGACATCTCTAATGAAAGCGGGGGTGGCGGGGGTCAGCGCTGACACAATGAAAAGGTGAGGCTTTTTTTGTAAAGCATGGAGCTCTCGCTTTCATGCGAAAACTTCAGGCTGTAGAAAAAAAGCCTGCCTTTTCATTGTGTCACCGACCCCCGGCCAGACACCCCTTTCATTAGAGTTGCAGAGATCATAATCCCTGCATCTCTGAGGAAAGGGGGTGTCTAGCAGTGAGTCGGCATGGCGACACACATAAAAAGGCAAGGCTTTTTTTCTAAAGCCTGAAGCTCTCGAAGACTTGGCTTCTTGGAGCTTTGTGGGCTGGGGTTAGCAAGGGACTTTAGGAAGCCCTGGCAGAGGCCCGACTCGGACAAAGTATTTAGAGCCTGCCAGGGCTCCACAGCAGCTTGCCCCAGCCCACTTGACGCCCTGCCTGGGGTCACGGTTGACAAGAAGTTCCGGGAGGCACTGGGAACCAAAAGAGGCCCCGGAAATAATGTTCAAAGTGGGCCCATATTACACATTTTCAGCCAGCCCAAACCTTTTCCTATGGGAAAATGTGCAAATACCACACTAAAGAGGCCCATGGTGCAGAGGCCTACCGGGAATTCACTATAGGCCAGTCCGCAACTGCGCAGGACCATTTAGCGAAGGTGGAGGCATTACTGCCAAGCTCCCATAAGGGCACAAGCAGTAAGAGGCAAAGAGGGGCGAGGAAAGAAAGCTCAGACAAAAATGCCTCGTGGGAGGCAACAAAATGAACGAAAAGAAAGGCAGATGAAGGCCTGTAGCAAACCTTTTCAGAAAGCTTTGCTAAAAAAGAAACACGGCTCATGATTACGTCCGGCTACGCGGGCAAGAATATGAGGAAGGCCTCTTCAGACTCAGACCTCGATACGGGGACAATAGTCCAGAGGAGACTGAGTCGGAGGCAGAAAGGGAGGAGGAAGGAGACTTTGACCTCCGACGATTTAGTTAACCCCAAATCTTCCAGTCAGCAACCTGTGCCGAAAGTTGCAAAACATCTGCTTAGAAAGATACGGAAACCCCTGGATAAGGAATCCAGATTGAAACTTTGAGCAGCGCATCCCAGGGTTTTTTCTAGGAAGCAAAATTGCAGCTAGGCCATCCTTAGGTTCCAAAATAGTTACCGTCTTAGGGAAATTTGGGAAGGACACCAGACAAGACAAAGATCGGTCATGCTGGAACTGCCAAGACAAAGCCCTGGACGAAGCCGGACCAATCAAAAAAATAGCAGAGATTGGCCCATGCATAGAGGTGGCCCATGCAACATAGAAAAAAGGCAAAGGGATAGACGTCTTTTTAGGATTGGCGCAGAGAGCTATATGCATGCCGGGGAACGCCAACTGCACCCCATCGGTGGAGAGGCACAGGACAAGCAGCTACCAGCCCCCACAGGTGAGAGACTCAAATGCGCAGACACCTTTCGGAGGGCGAATACCGCAAGTACACTGCTGACAAAACCTCATAGGGGATGCCTGGGTGCTGTGGACAGTCTAATGTTTTGAGCTAGAGTTATTCACAGAACCATTTCATGTACATCTTCCTCATCCTATAACCTTGAGAGATGAGACTTGCGCACTGAGCGAGACGATTCATAGTGTGATGAATCAGGTGGACTCATCACTAATTCCCCCCCTCCCCCGTTGACCTCCTCCCACGTGGCCAGAAGATGGCTGCCACTACCTGATCCTGACCCTGGGGGTGGCTATATAAGGGCGGATAACATAAAAGTATATAATGACCGGGGGAAGGTGGTGACTCCATTGGGTGAGACGCAGTTATTTCACCCTTTTCTCTGACGATGACTCTCTAATACCTAAGTCTTAAATGGCTTGTTGTCACTTAACAATTCCCCCTATAGTAAAGGGCAGAAACCTCTTTCTCTGAATTCCTCTAATCAAACCCCATATGACTCAGCCGTTCACAGTCCATGTATAACATCTTCTGGTTTTGATGTGGCTTTTTATGAGACTTTTGAACAACATCCAAAAAGCCCAATAACAGCTATGGACTTAAATTCCCATAAACCCACATGTAATGAGATGAGGAAAAGGAGGAAGGAGTCTCTGCAGAGCAGGAGACGCCGGAAGCCTAACGCGCAGGCTAGTTTTCTACTGGGCCTATGGCGCATGGGATATTTAAAAATAGCAGAGGCACTGTGACAGAGAATCATTGTGCAGGAGAAAGCCACAGGAAAGAGGATGTCCAAAGCCTGGCAGCGGCTCAAGAATGCAAAGTTCACCTACTGGCATGGTGAGAAAGGAAGAGAGGCACTTCTGAGGGACTGCGGTTGAACTGGGAGCCGCAGCGAAGCTCCTGGAGGTGCGGTCATGCCGGAAGGTCATTTTCCAGTTCAGGCCACAAAGGGAAGCCGGTGAATGACCGCAAAGCTACAGGAGGCGCTGGCCAGACGTCTGCATCGTGTGGGAAGCCGATCCAGTGAAGAGGCTTCTTTGCAAAGGCACACCAGGAGTCAGGGACACCGTGAACAAACAGTGAGTTTGCCCAAGGTTGTTGGGGACCCCAGGGCGTACTGACGTGCGTGTGAACCAGTGATTGCATGTTACAAGGTTGCAAATAAGGCCAATGTACCGAAGTGGTTGAATGCAGATAAAGTCCAATCGTATTTAAAATATCTGACAAGCAGAATATTTGAATGCTGGTGAGACAAAGTGCAACAGAAACCCGGAAAGCAAATATAAGTGCATGAGATGCCAATGTTGGGGAAAACTGAAGCAAGTGTAACCATAGGCAAATATGTTAAGCGCCTCAAGAAATATGCTACTATGACAAATGAACAGTGAAACAAAAAGAAGTCCTGGCAAGTAGAAATACCAGGCACCTGAAGTTGTATAAAGTATAGAATAGATTAGATGTTGTGGGAAGATACCTGGCAGGGGAGTATATCAGGGAATCTGAGAAGCTCACAAAGAAGTCCTGGCAAACAGACATACCATGAAATATAATCTGGGTACTTCTGACATTTTTTTTTATCACAGGGCGCCTGTATCGAAAAGGAAGACAATCTAAGAACCACAATACAAGGTAGACAGGCTACCCCACCCTTATTCATGTGAGTTTTTGGACAAAAACTATGAAAAACCCTGAGATGCATCAATCACCGGAACATACACTCTTAGCATATGAGAGCTTTCACCCATTGAGCCTTAAGGAAAATCTCCCTTATGGGCAGTTTTTGAGAATCCGGCGCAATTGTACTGTGATGGCAGATTTTGATGGCCACAGTCACACCCTCAGCACGAAATTGAAGGAACGAGGGTATCCTGTCCAGGTAATATGTTGGGCGCAAAAAAAAGAGCATGCAATATGGATAGAAACAGTTGCATTACTAGACGTGCTGGAGTAACAGCAGATAAGATTACTTGCGTAACATCCTTTAGCCCTATTAGCCACACCCATCGCGGGGTCATATAAAAGAATTGCAATACCATTCGACCCGCGAATTTCAATCTGGAGAAACCACAGTTTGCCTTTAAACGACCCAGTAATCTCAATGATACGTTCCTGCATACATATAAGGAACAACAGAATATGCACACCAATACCCAGATGACACTATGGTCACTACCATCTGTGACTGGACATTTCAGATGTGGTAAATGCCTCCTGACGAAAATTTGAAAAAAAATATACCTTTATGGTTTCAGCTTGAAGCTGCAGGGTTTCACTAACTGTCAAACTAAGTGGGCTATATATGGGATTAAATGCCCATGCCAACTCATTTATGTGCGTAAAACAAAAAAAGAGATCCACCAAAGAATTTTCAAACACAGATCTTGTCTCAAGAATCAGGTGGCAGAGAAACCGATGGTGGCATATTTAAAAACCAAATCACACAAACACACCGATATGTTCTGGTTCATTATTAAAACTGTTAGATGCCCAGCAAGGGGTGGTGATCATGACCTCCTGTTAAAACAGACCGAACAAAAATGGATACATAGGCTTGACTCTGTTAAGAAGGGCCTTGATACATCAATCGAGTGGAACCTGTTCTTACACTAATTTCCAAGCAACAGAAGATATTTACCTTCGGAGGCCAGTTCACATTAGGGTCATTTGAAGTAGACACCTAACCCTTTGTAATATTCCCTGTATCCATGGACACTTGTGACTTTGACTACTCCATATAATGTTGCCGGGTCTCATCTGACGTAGCTGTGGCACGCCATAGGAGAAACAAAATTGCAATATAAGAAGATGGATCAGTAATATCCCGTTTACACACTGCACCCTATGGGGTGGGTTTGCACCTGCAGAGCGCTTCAGTGCAGAGAAGTAGTGATCATTTTCATCAGAGAAAGAACTAAGTACGCAGCGTGATGTATGAGAATGCTTTGGAAATGGAGTGCTGACTACTGTGAGAAACCAAAGGGTGTCTCACCCGCTAGTACTCTGGGACTTGTCATCCAGGTGGCCAGGATACGGCTATCACTTTTGGATCTATTTCCTGGGGGTGGAACAGTGCGGGAGGATCACCTGGGTTAGGGGTCTACAGGGAGTGGGGGTGAGACAACCAATGGTGAGATGTGGTATTCCCCCTTTGTTTGTTCATCAAATCCATCCTATTTGTTAGCATTCTCCGAGGTCCCAACTGTTACGCTCACCTGGTATCCACAGGGATGCCACCCAGCCGGGTTACTCGCTGGTATGCTTCTCAGCTTTGCCCTGATGTGGTCTGCGGGGAAGGTTCTGCCTTGTGGTAGAATTAGGCATGCTCTCCATCCTGCCTTCTTTGCAGGGGCGCGTTGTCTTTCATGGGCGAGTGCCGTCCAGTTACTTCACTGACGCCGGCCCGTTTCAAAATTGTTCAGGTCGGTCTTATTGCTGTTCTTTAGTTTTGTTGCTATCCTGCATGCCTTTCTTTCTTTAAAATGTCTCTTTTTTCTCCCTTAGGTATGCGGAGCTTCAGCGCGGCGAACTGGCTTGTTTGAGCCCCGCTGGTAAATGATGGCGCATTAAGAGCGCTATAGAAAGCGCTATGCGCCGCGCTACGAAGTCTTGCCTTTGCTAACCTGTGTTTTCCTTCCTTGTAGGTCGCGGTGTTCTTCAGCGCGAGTGGAATGTCAGGAGTGGTGCCAGCCGAGAGGCGACCAGCCAGGTAAACCTTTTGAGCAGTTTGTAATTTGTAAATGTCTCTACTGCTTTCTTTAATGTTGCCTCTATCTTCCTCTTTCAGGTCGTTCTGACCAGGAGGCGTGCAGATTCGAGGAAGATGTTCTCAGTAGCTGCGAGTGTTTAAAGATGAAGACTGCAGGTAAGATGCTGCTGCTAATGGTGTTCCTTTTGTCTCCTTGCAGGTTCTGCTTCTCCGAGGTTCGAGGGAATAGCTGGACACGGTGAGCGTCACGTTGCAAGCTGCAAAGTAACGTGAAGAGTGTTGTCTTGCTCGGGTGTGGTTTAAATAGTCCCAACAAAATTGTCCAGGTAAAGTAGTCCCTAGGCTACCACACCCAAAACACTAGACCGCATACCTTGGTTCTTAGGAACCAAGCTATGTGGATGCCTCCATGTTGGCTGACAATACAATACAATAAAGTAGTTCCCAAGCACATTGTTTTTCATGAGGGCTTTTTAAGAGGATGCCAGGTTCTAGAGGCCCAAGTCCTGACACCACCTGGCCAATGGGTTGGCCAGAGGGGGTTTTGGGCGAGGGTCATGACAGCACTCCCCCCTAAGGCCCCTCCCATGGTGTTCCTTCTGTCTGGCCCAGGTTTGGTTGGGAAGTTCCTATGGAATTTCCTGATTAGACGTGGTGTGTGGATATTCTCACTGAGCTCCCAGGATCTATCTTGTGGTCCAAATCCTTTCCAATCGACCAGATGATATAGCTTGGTCCTAGAGTATTTAGAGTCCAAGATATCTTTGACTTCGAATTCTGGTTCTCCGTCAACAAGTATGGGCTTAGGTGGTGTCCCAATCCATGTGCCGGGTTGCATTGGTTTCAGGAGGGACACATGGAATACCGGGTGGATGTGTAGATTAGGTGGTAAATCCAGTTTCACGGCTGCTGGGTTGAAAGATCCGGGTTCCCTTGATGGGTACGAATTTAGCGGATAACCAACCTTTGTCTCCTACTTGATAATCAGGGGCTTTTTCCGGTGTTGGTCGGCGAATCTCTTTTGTTTTTCTTTGGTATGAATAAGGTGTTCCGTAATGGTTGTGTGTAGAGTCTTTACCACTGGCATTTCCAAGCTGGCTGGAAGGTCTAGTTCAGAGGTACGTGGATGTCTGCCATAAAGGGTATAGAAGGGCGTTTGTCCCGTGCTTGAATGCAAAGAATTGTTATATGCATATTCGGCTATCCATAGTAGGTCTTTCCAATTCCTTTGTTTGTGGTGCAGCATGCACTGTAAATATTGCTCGAGTGTCTGATTGGTTCTCTCGGTTTGGCCGTTCATTTGGGGATGGTGACTGGTAGATAGCCGAACGTCGATCTGCGCCATTGCACAACATTTTTCCCAGAAACAAACTGGCTGCCTCGATCAGAGACCAGAATCGAAGGGAAGCCATGTAGCTTAACCACGCCCTCCAGGAACACTTTTGCTAAAGTGGCTGCATCTGGGAGGCCTTTGAGAGGAAGAAAATGGGCCATCTTCGATAATAAATCCACAACTAGAAGGATGGTGTTGAACCCTTGGCTTGGAGGTAGATCAGTGATGAAGTCAAGGGAAAGAGTGTGCCATGGAACCGGAGGAATGTCCAATGGTTGTAGGAGACCAGATGTTTTTGTTTCTGTGATTTATTTTGTGCGCAGACACCGCAGGACTGAATATACTGAATGATGCCCTTACGCCAGGTAGGCCACCAAAAGTTCTCTTTCACCTTAGCTAGGGTTTTGGTGATCCCAGGATGCCCTTTGATCAGTGAATCGTGATAGTTTGAAATAATATGCTGTTGTAATTCCTTCTTGGGTACATATAGGCGATCCCTAAAAAAGGGTAGATGGTCCTTGATGGTATATTGTTCTCCTTGAGTTTGCCATGCGAGGTAGGCATCAGGATTCATTGTCCATTGGATTTCTTTCGTAGTTCTGCTTGTGTTAAGGCTGTCGTGATACCAAAGAGTTTGTCTTCAGGTATAATAGGTACTGGGTCTGGAGTTGTATATACTATTTCATCTATGCCCATGCGAGATAAGGCATCTGCCTTTCCGTTTCTGACTCCTGGTCGAAATGTGATTACATAATCATATTCGGTGAAGAAAAGGGCCCACCATAATTGGCGCGAGGACTGGGCCTTGGCTGCTTTGAGATATTGCAGGTTTCGGCGGTCTATGATGACTGTAATGGTGTGTCTGGCCCTCAGAAGGTAGTGCCTCCAGGATTTAAAGGCAGATTTGATAGCCAGGAGTTCCTTGTCCGTGATGGCATAATTAATCGCTGGAGGTGAGAACTTTTTCGACCAGAAGGCCACAGAATATAGCTGGCCGGTTTCCGGGTCTCTCTGTGAAAGGAGAGCCCCCATTGCGGGACTGGACGCATCAGTTTCAACGACATAAGGGAGGTCTGGACGAGGATGCCGCAGGATTGGAGCGGAGGTAAACCTTTGTTTAAGTTCCTGAAAGGCTTCTTCTGCTTCTTCGGTCCAAGCAAACTTTTTATTGTTTTTTCGTAATAATACTGTGATTGGGTGCAAAACCTGAGAGAAGTCTGGGATGAACCGGCGGTAGAAGTTTGCAAAGCCCAGCATGCTTTGTACACCTTTTAGAGACGTCGGTGAAGGCCATTTCAGAATGGCATCTACCTTTTGCACGTCCATTCTGATGCCTCCTGGAGTAAGGATAAAACCAAGAAATTCTACTTCGGTGACGTGAAAAAAGCATTTTTTAAGCTTTGCAAACAATCGATGTTGACAGAGCTTGGTGAGGACTGAACAAACGTGCCTGACATGATCTTGTTCCAAGGCTGAGTATACTAAGATGCCGTCTATGTACACTAAGGCACACACATCAATTAACTCCCTTAAGACGTCATTCATGAAATACTGGAATGCCGCAGGAGCGTTGCATAACCCGAAGGGCATGACTTGATATTCAAACTAGCCGTACTTAGTACGGAAGGTGGTTTTCCATTCATCTCCTTTTCTGACTCGGACCAGGTGGTACGCTCCTCGAAGATACAATTTGGTATAAATCTGGGCATCTTTAACTTGGTCTAGCATCTCAGGGATAAGTGGCAAGGGGTAGCGGTTCTTCACGGTGATCTGGTTCAATGCGCGGTAGTCAATACAGGTTCTCAAGTCTCCTTCCTTTTTCGGTACGAAGAACAAAGGACTGGCTGCGGGGGACTTCGAAGGACGGTTGAATCCGTTTGCAAGGTACTGGTCTAAATAGGATTTCAAATGAAGGTTTTCTGGTTCTGTGAGAGCGTAGATCCTGCCGCAAGGGATTTGTGCACCAGGAACAAGGTCTATCTGACAGTCATAGGGCCTGTGCGGTGGCAATGTATTGGCTTGGTCCTTTTGGAAAACATCATGGAAATCATGGTATTCACTTGGCAAGGTATTAGTTGCTCCTAGGGTTGATACTGTCGCTCCGGGAGTCATGGGGATACAGATGTCGGGTTTCTCCTCTTGCTAATAGCAGGCAGGGGAGCAGTCACCGGGGAAGGTTAATTTTCGTGCCCGCCAGTCTATCAAAGGGTTGTGAGCAACCAACCATGGCTCCCTAGTATTAGCCTGAACTGAGGTGCCTTGATGAGATCGAATGAAATAGACTCCCGATGTCCGTCCTGGCACAGCAAGGTTATCCTGGCTGTGCACTGGGTTACTGGTCCGGAAGCGATTTCTGTCCCATCCACAGTGGTTACCTTGCCCATAGTTGGCTTAGAACACAAAGGAAGCCCCATCTCTGCTGCCAGTTCTTGATCAATATAATTTCCAACTGCTCCGCTATCGATGTATTCTTCAACGGCATGCATTCTTGACGACTGTTAGTGGTTAATTAAGATCACTGGTATTGCAAAGTGCGAGGTCAGCAACTCTTTCTTCTCACTCGACAAACTGACCTCTACGTTTGTCGAGCTTGGTAGTTTTCCAATTCCTTAGCTTCATCCTTCTCTGTGGCCCCGACTGTTCTTCTTGGGGGTTTTATTGGACAGTCCTTCAGGAAATGCCCTGGTTTCCCACAATACAAACAAAGCTGTTGTTGTCTTCTTTTGTCCCGCTCTTGTTTTGTTAATGGAGGCCGTATCCCTCCAATCTGCATGGGTTCTACAGCATTTTCAGGTACACGGGGTGTGTTTTCCCTTGGTCAAACATACACGGTCCGAGGGTCCGTCTTAGACCGGTCTGCCTTTCGGTCCTGGAACCGGTGGTCTAGCTGCACAACCAGATTTATGAATTGTGCACAGTCTCTGGGTGGATCAACCACCTGGGCTAAGACGTCTGGTTCTTTTGTTTTCTGGCCACCTAGCTTCGGCAACCAGTCTGTTGAAGGTAGCAATGTACGTTAACAAGTCCTGATTCCCCTGTCGGAGGGACAAGAGTTCATTGTCTACTGCTTGTTCCTGGGTATGGTCAGCAAAACGTTTTTCCATTTCTCTCTGGAACCCCCCAAAGTCATGTAATAGAGGATCGTCATGGGTTACCAACGGCACCGAACAATCTGCTGCACTACCACTCAGGTATGATAAGACAAAAGCTACCCGAGTTTCGTCGTTTGGAAATGCTCCAGGCCTACAAAGAAAATGAAGGCGGCACTGATTGATGAATGCCGCATTCTTCCGTAGGTCGCCTGAGAACCTTTCTGGTGGTGCCAGGGGCACTGTTCCAGGTAACGTGATGTGTACCGGAGTGGGTGCTATGGCAGGGTTTTGCATCGTTGGATTGCTTCCAGGTATAGGCGTCTGTCCTGCCTGTGATTGCAAGTATTTCCTGCTAATCTCTTCAGTGCGTTCTTTGGTCACTATTAGGTCTCTCCGGAGGGCATTAGTCTCTTGTCGGGCAGAATGAACCTCAGCACGAAGCTCTCCTAGTAATTGGGCCAATTGGTCCATTTCTGATGTCTCCATGGTGCCCAGGTGGATTTTTTATGGTAGGCTTTGTGTTCTTTTACGCTCACCTGGCATCCACAGGGACGCCACCCAGCCGGGTAACTCGCTGGTATGCTTCTCAGCTTTGCCCTGATGTGGTCTGCGGGGAAGGTTCTGCCTTGTGGTAGAATTAGGCGTGCTCTCCTTCCTGCCTTCTTTGCAGGGGCGCGTTGTCTTTCATGGGCGAGTGCGGTCCAGTTACTTCAGTGACGCCGGCCCGTTTGATATTGTTCAGGTAGGTCTTATTGCTGTTCTTTAGTTTTGTTGCTATCCTGCATGCCTTTCTTTCTTTAAAATGTCTCTTTTTTCTCCCTTAGGTATGCAGAGCTTCAGCGCTGCGAACTGGCTTGGTTGAGCCCCGCTGGTAAATGATGGCGCATTAAGAGTGCTATGATGCGATAAAGCGCTATGCGCAGCGCTGCAAAGTCTTGCCTTTGCTAACCTGTGTTTTCCTTCCTTGTAGGTCGCGGTGTTCTTCAGCGCAAGTGGAATGTCCGGAGTGGTGCCAGCCGAGAGGCGACCAGCCAGGTAAGCCTTTTGAGCAGTTCGTAATTTGTAAATGTCTCTACTGCTTTCTTTAATGTTGCCTCTATCGTCCTTTTTCAGGTCGTTCTGTCCGGGAGGCGTGCAGATTTGAGGAAGCTGTTCTCAGTAGCTACGAGTGTTTAAAGATGAAGACTGCAGGTAAGATGCTGCTGCTAATGATGTTCTTTTTGTCTCCTTGCAGGTTCTGCTTCTCCGAGGTTTGAGGGAATAGCTGGACACAGTGAGCATCACGTTGCAAGCTGCAAAGTAACGCGAAGCGTGTTGTCTTGCTCGGGTGTGGTTTAAATAGTCCCAACAAAACAGTCCAGGTAAAGTAGTCCCTAGGCTACCACACCCAAAACACTAGACCGCATAGCTTGGTTCTCAGGAACCAAGCTATGTGGATGCCTCCATGTTGGCTGACAATACAATAAAGTAGTTCCCAAGCACATTGTTTTTCATGGTGTATGAGCCTGGCGCATAGGCGCCAGGACTGGCCCCATGAGGGCTTTTGAAGAGGATGCCAGGCTCTAGAGGCCCGAGTCCTGACTCCACCTGGCCAATGGGTTGGCCAGAGGGGGTTTTGGGCGAGGGTCGTGACACCAACTCTCCCTCCTTTTTATACAAACACTGAGCCGAGGAAGAGGATGACAGAGTAATAAGACTAACTCTTATACATCATACTGGACATGTCCCGTTAATCCGGTCAGGCGAAGTCAGGCACTTGACTTCAAGTGCATACAACTGATACCAATTAGCTCTCCTCACACAGATAAAAGGCAACACCCAAAGACACACGATGGGCAAGGCGGAACACAAGTATGAGCTGGACGTCTGGAGAGAGGGCAAACCTACTGGAGCAGAGCGACGGACCAAGGCACGAGAGCAGCGGGTCTAAAACCCCAAGAGTTCCCTACTGGAGGCCGTTGCCTCTGACAGGCCGTGAAAGACATGTGGAAAAGGCCAGATCCCACAACTGAAGACTGCATTGTGTTTCAAGAGTGCCAGCGACCCTCCCGGGTGAATGGCAGTGTTGGGAAGGCGAGGCCAAGCCTGTGGTACTAACCTTGACTCAGGAATGGGAAATCGTAGAACTAAGATCTCAACGCACATAGCCGGTGAGTTGGCAAGCAGCCTGAGACCGGTGTGTATTAAAGAAAGTTTGAAGTGGCAACATTATGTTGCAAGTGAAGGCTGTATGCATGTGGATGAGAAGCGAAGAAATGTAGACCTGTGAATTAACTTTTGAAGTAAGGACAGCTCTGAAATCAGTGATATTGAGTAACGGAGTGGTCTGGCAAAAGGAAGTATCCCACTCGAAAGTCTCTGTGAAAGGTACATTATTTGTAGCAATAAAAGTGAATGAACAGCAAAAGCGAAATAAGCAAAATTAATGCTGAGAGAAGGGGAGAGTAAAAAGCTTAACAGTGAACTATGAGTCGAAGTGGTCCTGCAGAGGTCTGTAAATTAAGCCACGCACAATCGAAAGTCTTCAACATCCGAAAGTGGTCCGAGCCCAACAGAGGGAGACCCGTAGTATAAAAAGCATGGGGAAGAGAGCCCCCTTCCAAGTATTGTTGAACTTTGTTGTGAAACGCCTGGTCCCGACAGAGGGGGACCAGCGTAAGGTCTGAGCCCGACAGAGGGGGACCCATGTGAACTGTGTTTTGAAGAGGTCTGAGCCCGACAGAGGGGGCCCTGCATGAAGATTATTTTTTAAATGTTATTTGGAAGGGGCAAGAGAGACTTACACGTGGAAGGCCAGGCGGGCCACGATCCATGTTTTGGAACTGTTTATTGTACTGAGAATCCAGGCCAGAGTGTGTCATCCTGCCTACAAAGACTGCCTTAGTGTATGGGGGTCTAACGTGGAGAGGAGAGCTGATTCAGCTACCTTCATTCATTTGAACACTGATTTTTCCTCTGCATACATTTCCCCTTTATACACTTTTTGTACAAGAGATAGTGCAGGCATTAGTTGTTGTTAGGATAGGCCATTTTGATTGACGGACTCTACTAGGACTGTTTTGTTTATCGTTTGATGATCGAGACTACTCCCATCTTAGTTATAGGGCAAAGTAGGAGTTTTTCAAAGCCCAGAAACTTCAATAAAGGTTTTACAAATTGTACCTATTGTGACAGTGTCATACTTGTGATGCCATGTCTCCCCTACACTACATACAGTGTAGCTAGCACAATATGGTGCACACAACAGTAATTTGATCTGAGGGATCAACAGTATTATATTCGCTATTCCACAGTGTATACCAGCCCCAATCCAATACGGCGAACATCCATCCTGCGACACTTGCGTGACACATTACAGCAAGTAGAAGTAAGCACTAGTCTTGGCGTGCTCATCTGATCAACATTTCTGGTTGAGCCGTGTCAGAGGCGAGAACACGCTCTTTATCGTAAGTGTCTCTGTGTTATATGTACAGATCTAGTGACACTTGTGAGAAACCTGAAGGGGTCTCACTTGCTAGTCCCGGATGATCTGTCATCCAGGTGGCCAGGACACAGCCATCGCTATTGGTTCAGCTCCTGGGGGTGGACCAGTGCGGGAGGATCACCTGGATGAGGGGTCCACGGGGAGTGAAAGTGGGATGCCGACGGGTGAGACGTGGTACCCCCTTTCTTATAACACCTTTTCCCTATCCTACCTCGTAGGATACAGAAATGTTTTACGCCTGTCATGGCAACAGGCCCCAGAACACAAAAAACACACCATCTAGTAACGGGGGCAATGAGTCACTTGACTTACTTATGTCCCTTTGGGACTCATAAACACAGGGGCCCTGGCTGGACTCAGTCCTGGTGCCTTTGGCGCCAGGCTCATATAGAGATGTGAGCGGGAACACTTTATTTCAGTGCAGGAATGCTTTTATTTTTACTTCAGTGCTGGAGTGCTTTTATTTTGCAAGAACTTTACAGGTGCTGAAAGCCTTTATTCCAGAGAACATCCCCATGTGCTGACTCATCGGGCATGGCTCCCTAGGCCTGGTCTTCAGGTGCTGACTCATTGGGAGTGGCAGAGCGTGGCAACAGGCAGGCCTGAGTTACTGGGCGTGGCCGGGAACAAGACTATATAAACCCACCAATCTCTCAAGGAAACGCTTTGCGTTACTTTGCGCCTCCATGCAATGTGACGCTCACCGCCGCCTGGACCAGCTATTTACCTTGTGATCCTGCAACAACAGCATCCTTACCTGGACCCTGGCTCGCATCTCATGGCAACGCTCCATCTTCTTGGCAGACCCCGAATCGACGCTGCAGCACTTGCGTTCTCTGTCCCACGAAGGCGAAGTCCTGAAACAAGAAAAGAAGACCAGACAAGGTTAGAACTCCCGAGAACACCCAACCCAGGGTCGCGCCACATTTAAAACACAACGCACACCCTAAGGCACCATTAAAGGCTACTTACTATCTGTCGGAACATCTCCGCCCCGCTCCTCTGCATCGCTGGCTCCGCTTCTTCTACCACAGCTTCCGCCGGCACCGCTACACCACCTGTAAGGGGAGAGAGCAGAGAAATTAGACATTACATAAAAAGGACAGAGAACACACTTTACAAATACAATTACAACAGTCGGAAGACAAGCGGGCAAGTGGAAACAAGGGAAGCACTTACCTACAAGAGAAGTGGACTAGTCGCAGCTGGCCTGGACTTCCAAAACAAGGGACCAGTGAAGGAACTCGGTTCCCTTCAACAAGCGCCCCTGCCAGAAACAGCAGAACGGAGAGCTCATCATCATCATTCAGCAGGTGAGCCTCAAGAGTAGTGCAACCCCAGGGAAGCCACATCCAGGGAGAAGAGGTCTGGAGAAGGGGTCAGGGACCACAGGCTGCATACTCATATTACCCCACTTATATTCACGCAGGAATCGCACTGCTCATCACCCCAGTTCCCCACACAGACGCAGAGGGAGGATCAGACAAGAGGAGCTTCATCCCTGGGAGGGCTGCGACCATGCCCCAACGCCTCTGCAGAGACCAGGTGAGCGTAACAGAATGCGAAGCCTCCTACGAATCTCTGCTTGGGCGTTATGGAAACTTCAGAAACAGACCAGTTGGCCCAGTTACTGGGAGAGTTACGGGCTGAAGTTCATGCCTCAAGACAGGAACCAATACCTTAAGGAGGCACCTCATTGTGAATCGAGAACGCACGGACGATTTAGCAAGGTAGATGCTCCAAGCACAGGCTGGCCAAGCCCCATTACCGGGGCTGGCCCACCCTATTCCGCCACCAGGTAACAATGCCCCCCCTTTTCCAACACAAACACTTTCCTACACCGAGACAGACAGTCAACAAACCAACACCAGAGGCATTTACCTGACATGTCCCAACGCAAGGGTCAGGCAGAGTCAGGCAATGAACCATAACTATGCAAACCTTACAGCCCTTTCCCTTCCCCAAAGGTAAAAAAAGGCTGAGCACGAAGGCACACTTCGAGCAAGGCCGAACGCACAAAGAAGCAGCTATTCCTGACCGGCAGTTCAAGAGAAGGAGAAAGGCAGAGAGATCTAAAAGGGCAGCCATTAGGAAATTGCCCTTGTCCTATTCAAACCAGACCCGCAAAGCCTCAGTGAAAGTAAACTTAAGACCGGGAGTCGCAGCTGGCGAGTGGCATACTAGATATCAGCAGTATGTGGAACCCTCCCGCACTGATTACCAGGGCGGGGAGAAACCGTTCTCATGGTGGTACTGTCCTTGAATCCAGAGACAAAAGAAAACGACAACGAGTTCCCCCCAGCCAGTGAGTGGGAAGCAAGTTATAGCGAACCGGACTTGGTTGAGCCCAAGGTTGCAGTAGCAACATTGTATATACAGAAAGAGTATAATAGAGGTCTTTTGTGGGTGAAGTTGGAACCAGACAGAGTGGTCCAGTGCCACATGGGTTCTCATTCAAAGGACACTATATGGTATTCTTTGCTAATAAAACTACAAAGATCAAGGGGCCTTAAGGGAGACCGCGTGTAGTGTCAAAGTGGTCATAGAAGGGTCAAGTAAAATCCCTCGTACAGTCAAAGGTCTTTGACACATGGTGAACACCAAGTGAGTTGTGAGAATTGGCAAACGTGAACCTGACTGAGGGATGCCTATGAATTATGTTTATGTTTATTAGGTTTCTATAGCGCTTTAATCCAAAGTGCTATATAAAGCGAATTAGGGTGACCAACAACACCCAGAGAACATTGTGTGATGTGATTCCTGAAGTGAAGAGACATTGTGTTGACAAGTGTGAACCTTGCTGAGGAATGCCCACAATAGATAGTTGGTGAAAAGGACAGTAATACTGTTAAGTGATATAATTGTGAGTGAAAGGCCGTAGTGAACCTGACTGAGGGAAGTTAACGTTGCAAGAAGAATCAGAGCCCGGCTGAGGGAGATCCAAGAGGTGAAGAGCAGTCGTCCACCATGAAAAGATTGACAAAGGAACTTTTGGTTTGTTTATTTGTTTTGATACAGCTGGCCTTCTAAGGCAAGAGACTTTTGCTGCAAATAGACTTGGCCCCGGAAGGTTCTGGCATCATTGAAAAACTGTAACCTTGTGCTGGCGAGGACCAGGAGTGTGCTGTGCTCAAAGGTCCTACCTTGTCCTTTGCTAAAAATGTGGGGAAGGGAGACCCAGCCATACCATCCTGACTTATCATTTGGTGAGCACTTCTTTCTTTTCTTCAGAACATTGTCCCACACTATTTTGTAACTTGTTGTAAGGATTGGCACTCGTTTTGTTTTATAGATTGTGTAGGCCCTTTTTATTTGACAAGGCGCCGCTACGACTGCTTTATTATTATTTGATGGTCGTAGCTTGCTTCCATCCTAGATTTAGGTTTAGATTAAACTTTTTTAATAAACACCCTTGAACTGTGATCACTTGTGTCTGTCTTTACTGTTGCCACCATGAATTCCTTACACACTGTCAAAACGCCATGCATGGGAAACGTTTCCTCAAAGGTTGTTGAGGGACGCCATGCAGCAACGCAGTGCTACCCATTAAAGTGGGACTCTGCTACGCCTACGGGCACATTAAGGCAGTGACTATTGAATATAGAAGTTTGCCTCAGCTGTCGGTTGGGGTCATACATCCACAGTCCGGTATTATTACGGCCCTCGTGATCAGTGAATAGTAACAAGTATGGATGTGCAGCACATTTATGGGGGTATCAATGAAGTCTGCAGTCCCCGTGACGTATGGTGCTTGATAGATTTGGCCGTAAATACACTAATTATAGCGAGACACATTTTCTTTTTAATATAGATACCATAACTAATGGATGTGGCTGGAATTAGCAACAGTCCACAAATGAAGAAGAAGTGAAAGAAAAGTGGAGTGAGGAGTATTTTCAAGACCCCCCCCCCTATAGGGAAAAACAACAATAAGGTAACACAGAGACCTTGTATGGTTGTGTTAATGTGAAAAGGCACTCCCTGTAAATGACATGCTTACTGTATCTCTATTGTAGGAATTGATTATCCACATGAGAGTTAATTCGCGCAAAGAAGTATAAATGTCTTGTGCCCTGAACACATGAAGAAACAGGAGGTTAGTGGCAAACTATGTAAACGTGTGTGTGGCTTAAAGAGGTATCAAGCCTAACATCACAGAATTTTAATATGAGTTATCTCTTTGGTTACAGTGTGTAAATCAAAGAAGATTCACAAGAATGGGGAAGCATAAGAGCATTGTGCTAAAGTTGTTTGTCCTGATGAAGGGACAAGTAAATGTGGTATTTGATGTTAGACACAATCCATCAGAGAGGCCAGAAACGCAGTGTGTCTACTTTGGGTTTGACGCATTCTCTTTCGATAGGTCAACCCCCGTGCTTGAGTGTTGTAAAATAACTGCTATTAAATACTGTCTATTTTAGTAATTTTGTCACAATCTGTTTACTAACCCCACATTATTGATGAAATTGTTGTTCTTAACAGAATATGACCTTGGAATACTAACGGTTCTCTGGACCCCAAAATAGCTGGTATATTGGTTGTCTCCAGGAGGACATTGACTATCGGGTTTAACATATATGTTATGTATTGTATTTGTACAAGTGAAAAAACACTGTGCACAACTAGTTAAATGTTAATTTTAAGTTATTTGAAACAGCAAGAATTGGTAATGTAGCTCTAATTTTAGGAAATTCAAGGTGCGGGGGAGAAAGAACCAACCTTGCCATCTAGGTTGAAAAGCAGTATGGACAAAAAAAAGAGATCCCTGTTAGGGAACTCCCGTCCCCTGCACACTATCTATGGCCTGAAAATATCAGACAAAATGTTTTTTTAGGTATACAATGCCTATGTAGGCTCACCTATGGGTAGGATAGCTAACCAGCTTGTAACCAATTTTGAATACAAATTCAGATTCTCAGAAGTATTTTTTTGTTAAACAACAGAGGATTAAGACATTATTAATTTGAATGACAATTCCATATTTCACAAAATCAAAATATGTATTGTACAAATGGCCCAACGCATTTCGATTTTGGACTCTTCATCAGGGGCAAGGAGTTTGTCAATTAATTCTACAAAATTAACTTAATTAGACTCTTGTTTGGTACTGAGATCACCACATTGGACATTTTCAACATTTGCAATTTTTGAATTGTAATCATAAGACTCAGAATTTCATAGGTGAAATAACAAACACTTTTGTTCTTTCATAAGCAAGGTACAACCTCTTATCAAATGAGACTCTCACTATGCTAAAACACCACAGAGAGTACTCATCATATTGTTATATAGCTCTCATGTAGTTGGAGGTCTTTTAGGGGATAAGGATTGGCTACATTTTGTGCTTGGGTTGATGGATTATCTGATAATACCCTATGTTGCTCTTAGTATAAAACCAAATGAGTAAAATAAGGAAAATAAATGCTGACCAGTTTTTGAGTGCTGAAGTAAACAATTTGTATGTTCAGATGAAAGGTCTTGTCAATTTTCCAAGAGTGCTAATATCTAAAAAAATCTATCCATATGGCATTGATAAGTACTAAATAGTGTTTTTTTGTATAAACTGGTGAACAATTTTAGGTATATCTTACCAATAAGGGAGCTTGTGGGAATCAAGGAAAATCCGAAAGAATGCAGAGCTTGATGTGGTGTTAACTTTGTATCATAAGTGGGGATCTGGTTGTCTCCCCAGCTTTGGCCCAAATTAGTTTGTAATATCAGATAGATAGCTTTAGAATACTAGTAAAGTAAAAGGTAAGGACTAATAAAGGTGTCTAAGGAACTTACTTCTTTAGCCAGTTATGCTGATTAATTGTGGAGCTTTCCGGAAACCAAGGTTGACTGGAAGCAACTGTTGCGGTTTGAGATGGTGTACGCGGCTTATATACACGGTAGATACTGATGTCATCACGCGCATACAGGGATGACGTCATTGCCATCCCGTTTTGTTTGGCGGGAAAGACTTGGAAATAATCTCCATCTGTGAACATCTACTGAATAGGACCAAGTGTCTATATTTACCTGCACTCTGAGCATGTTAGTATATTTTGTTGCTATTTGTTCAGAGTCAAATGAAAGATACTGTGACGTCAAACCATGCATGTGGTTTTGCTTCAATATTGCCCCCTCTTGAACTTGGCAATAACAATTGGAACATTTTGTTTCTGTCTTTCCTTTAGAGTGAGTATATTGCTCATATAACTTCTTTGCATTAGTTCGATATTCAAAATATTGTTTCGCAGGCAGCGTTAGACTGAAGAGCGTTCCGGGGTTACCCAACATAGGGCGACTCACTGGTTTATCCACACGCATCCGTTGAAGCACTGCAGCTGCTGTTTCTGTGGTTTCATGAACATTTGACCGCTTCGGTTGCGTTCCTGCAGCCCGCGCTGCTTGTGAAAGGATCCTGCCTTGCTCCTACAGCACTCCGTTGCTTGGCAGCCACCGGGACCGGGCACACAATAAAGAGAGTTTCTCTCATGGGACAGCCTGGCAGGATACCGCTTCCCACTGTGTGACCTCTGCAGTTCAGGTTTTCAGCAACAAAGACCCTCTAAGGACTATACTCTGCTTCAGAAATAGCAGCAGCTCTGGTATCTTAGTTACACTGCTTCTGCTGCTTCAACTGAGTATGGCAATTTCTGCTCCACCTTCTTGCTCTAATGACCAGCACCTGAGTGGGCCTTAAATATTCAAAAGTCCCACTCAGGTGTGTGTCATTGGAACCACTAGACTGCACCCTGCAGTTTTGTACCTCTGAGTCCTTCTTCCTTTTTCAGTACTTCAGGCATTGTGGGGCTGGAAGTCCCCAATGTTCTGATTTCTTTTTGTATCAAAGGTCTCAATTTTGCAATAGGCCATCTAAACTGTACGGTCTGTGGGGAAGTTAGTTACAGGGTTCTCCCAATTATTCTGGCCCGAGTCTTCTCTCATGTGATCCTCCCCCAGGGTCAGGGTCAGAAAGCGTCTGCCTTTCCCTGGCACCATGAGAAGGGTCCCAGGCCAGGGTTCTTGGGATAATCACCTCTGATTCATCACAACCCATAGTAGACAATCTCAGAGAGCAAGGTATGAGGCGGATAATATATCTCAATGGCATGATATTCATGTCATAGGACAGGTAAGAGCTGGTAGAACAGGCCCAAAAAGCAACTTCCCTGTTACAAGACCTGGGATTCCAAATAAACTGAGAAAAGTCAGAGAGATCCTGTGATTCACAGTGAATAAGATCAAGACATTGCTAAGCTTACCACCACAAAAGATGTAGACGATCTGCAAAGAGATTTCAGCGACATTTGCCAAACAGAAGAACTCGCTCAGGAGGATAGTAAGCTATTTCAAGCTATATTCCCAGGTCTGCTGCATTAGCAAGTGCCCCAGAGGATGTAGATTCAACACCTGCGCAAGGGGGTGTTCTACTACCAGGAGGGCCAGATTTCCAGTGAGGCACAAACAGAGAATCAATGGTGGTTAGACCACATGGCAGCTTGGAATGGGAGAACAATCTTCGGTTGCTCCCTGGACGTGATCATAGAGGTGGATGCTAGCAGGCACAGATGGGGAGCTCGATGCAGGACACATAGCATAGGAGGGATGTGGTCCCAGACAGGTAAGATACCACATCAACTGTCTGGAGCCATTAGTGTAATTGTTTGTGGTCAAAGTGCTGCCCCCATGCTCAGTGAAATGTTGGGTTCTACTCAGAATGTACAACATTTCAGTGGGGAAATATATCAACCATCTAGGGGGCATGCATTCCCAGCTACTAGCAAAACTAGCCAGTGACCTTTGGCATTACTGCCTGAAAGGAACATTTCCGTACATTCGGAATACTCTGCGGGCTTGGCGAAAACAGTTGCTGGCAGGCACTCAAGACACCGCCTGCACCTGGAGGCTGCACAGCAAAGTGTTCCAGAAGCTGATGCGCATTTGGGGCAAGTGCCTCGCAGATATAATCACCTCAAGACTGAACCGATGGCTGGAGAAGTTCTAGAGTTAGAGGCCAGACCCAGCACCAGTGGCAACAGATGTCTTTTTCCAGCAATGGGGGTTGGGCACAGAATACTACTTTCCCCATTCATCATGATCACACATATGTTAGCGGCCAACAGGAGCCAACCAATCAGACTAGTGTTGGTGATGCCTCTCTGGTCAGCTCAATCATGGTTCCCGATTCTCCTAGAGCTCGCCACAGATCTGCCACTCCTGTTTCCCCCAGATACCTCAGATCATTCAAAACCAGAGAGAACTCCATCTAATGATACTGAATGGGATGCCTTTGCTTGTAGAATGGAGTGATTTGGGAGAGCCAGGACCTTTGCAGTTCACCAGTAGTTCCTGGGCAACAGGGGCAGGGGGGTTGTACAGATCAGCATGGGCTAGCAGGCGTGGCCGGTGAATGGAGAGGGACAAGGATCACATGAATGCAGATTTAGTAGAGGTGGCAAACTTACTATCCGAATTGGCATCAGAAGGTAAGGCATACAGGATAGTAAATGGCTATAGGTTAGCGGTGTCAGCAGGGCATGCAACAGTAAATTGTATGCCTGTAGGGGAACACCAACTGATAATAAAGATTTATGAAAGGAGTTTTACTAACAAAGCCGCCAGCTCCAAAATATTCTAAGCTGTGGGACGTAAAGGAAGCGTTGTGCCTTTTCTTGAATTGGGCTGTTAATGGGGTCCTATCTAGGCCAGCTAGGCCTCCAGTAGGAGTAATTCTCCAGAAGCAGCAACCTTTCAAATATCCAGGTGCACTAAGACAGGAATAGTGACATCGACCTGTGAATTCTCTCGGGCAGCTGAAGGCCTATGCAGTCAGAAGCCTCAAGGTTTACGAGGCAGAGACAGAGAATCAGACTGCTCGGGGAGACCAAACTGCTAATGTGACAAACAAGCCCATATAAGGCATTTTCATACACAATTCTCGCAGGATGGGTCAGAAGGATCATGGAGAAAGCAGGAATACATATGCAGGCCTTTAGAGCCCATTCAGTAAGAGGAGCTATGCGTGAGAAAACTGAGGGTGTTTTCCCAGGTAGACCTCGAGAATCCCTTATTCAGGTGACCAGGAAAGGGCGTGCGCTCTCAGATCCCAACCGTGGGGGTGGATGAGCGAGGGAGGATCACCTGGGTAGGGGAGACTGGGGTTGTGCCTGGGGATAAATGCCCCAGGTGAGGCGCAGTCTTATACCGGGGAAGAAGGTGAGGAAGACGGAGTCCCTGAGGCTTTTGTAGGCTGCACCACATCTGCCTCCCTTCCTCCCTTTGAATCTCCCTTAACCAAATCCAACGACCCATCCATCTATAACAAATACCCTAGGATCTCAAGCCATGTTACATTCAGAAACCATCTCTCCCTGTTTTCCTGGTCCCTACCTGAATACTCCTAACCATTCTTCTCCATGTCCCTATGATTACTCTTATCCTGACCAACCAGTGTACTTTCACAAAACTCTACCGTTCTCACAATCCCCCTGTTCCTTTCACAACAATAATCCCGGTCAGACCTTTGCATTGCGCAAACCCTATCAAACTCATCCTTCTAAGTTTACCACCCCTCCCAGTAAGAGGGTTATAATTCCATACAACATCTTTTCCCAATCTACCATGTACGACATTCAGAAACACTGCCCCCCCCCCTTTTCCACACAAACACTTTCGCACACCATGAAAGACAACAGACTAACTCTAGAGCGGTTTACCTGACATATCCCGACACAAGGGTCAGGCAGAGTCAGGCAATTTACCAGAATCACACACACCTGACAGCTTTTTTTCTTCCCCACAGGGATAAAATGTGGAGCACAATAGCACAGTACGAGCAAGGCAGAGAAGTAACCTTGCCCTTTCCATCCCAGAGCTGTGAAACGTCAACATAAGGAAACATAAGACCACGAACAATAGCTCAAGTATGTTGTAGCATATGTCAATGGTACAAAGAGCTAACCTACACTATAAGCAGGACAGAGGGATATGCCTGCTACCGTGGTACAGACCTTGACTCCAGATAGAGTGAAAAGCCAAGCGGTTCATCACAGCCGGTGAGTCAAAGGGGAACCGATAAAGAAACCAAACATGTTGAATGAAAGTCGCAAAGTGGCACATTGAGGAAAGTTCAAAGAACTTTAAATTGTTTAGGGAAAACCAGCTGCAGAGGGGATCAGAGGGGATCAGCACCACCTGGGTGTTAACTCAAGAGACTCTAGTTGATTCCATGTTGTGTGAAACTACTGATACCAGAAGGCTGTAGGAGAGCCGCCAAGAAAGGTCAAAGTGGTCCTACAGGGGTCTTGCAAAATACCTGTACAGTCGAAAGTCTATGACCGACAATTGAGAACGCAAGGGAAGTGAATCCTGCATCAAAAGAAAGTAAAGGGAATTGTGAAATGGCAAGAGTGAACCCAGCAATAAAGAGGGGTGGAGTCTAAAGTCCCAAGAAACACCGTGTTGACAAAAGTGAACCCAGCAGAGGGATGTCCATGGAGAACTGTTTGAAAAGACATTAATATGAATGCCAATGAGAAAATATCTTTGCATAAATCATAGTAAATCTGACAGAGGAAGGTTGAGATTCGTGAGGGGTAAGCGCCTGGAATAGGGGGACCCAGGGGTGAAGTCATCACCCATCGTACATGTGGAATAGGACTCTGAAAACAAAAGAAGAAAAGCCTGCGAATGAGAGCCAGAGTGAACCCGACAGAGGGAAGCCAATATTCGAGAAGGGTCTGAGCCCCGCAGAGGAGGATCCAGGGGGTGGGAAACCATCACCCCGTCGAAGGTTCTGAGCCCAGCAGAGGGGAATACAGGGGATGGAAAACCATCCTCCCATGGATCCAGGGGGTGGAAAACCATCACCCCGTCGAAGGTTCTGAGCCCAGCAGAGGGGAATCCAGGGGGTGGAAAACCATCATCCCATGGATACATGAAGACAAGAATAAGAAATCTTTAGAAATTAGCCACAGTGAACCCGACGGGAGGGAGGCTGATATTCAAGAGGTCTGTGCCCGTAATAGGGGGACCCAGAGGTGAAGAATCATCACCTCAAGGGCAATCAGAAATAACTTTTTATTTGTTATTTGATCAGATCCTTGGAAGCAGGAGAGACAACCTCTGACGATCCTGATATTGATAAGAACTGTTTGAGGGGTCTGTGCCCGGAAGAGGGGGATCCAGGGGTGAAACCATCACCCATCGTACACTTGGAACAGAACTTCTTTTTTTTTGTTAATTTTGGAAGCCATCAGGTCCTTGGGGGCAAGAGACTTTTTGTAGAAAAGAGACTTAACCACTGAAAGGTCCTGATACGTAAAACAGAACTGTTGTCTTGTGCTGGGAAAGCTCGAGGGTGTGCTGTGCTCAGGAGTCCTGCCTTGTCCTGTGCTCAAAACGTGGGGAAGGGAGACCCGCTGCTAACACATCCCGACTTATAATTTGTGAACACGTCTTTCTTTCTTGTGAAGCCTCTCCCACACTTTTGTATTTTAGCATAAGGATTGGCAATAGGTTTCTTAGTATAGGCCCTTTTATTTGACATGACGCCACTAGGACTGCCTTATTATTTGATGGTGGTAACTTGCTCCCATCTTAGATTTAGGTTTAGAATAGGCATTTTTCCAACCTACCTATACAGTTTAATAAACACCCTTGAACTCTGATCACTTGTGTCTGTCTATTTTCTTTTTTTGATAACATGTTTTATTGTCTTTTCGTGTTACAATACAATAACATATAAACTTACAAACATAAAACTGTGCATACATGTGGTAGAGCTACATGAGGGACCTCTGCCTATTTGCGGATCAATGTGGAAGCACAAGTGAGGTTAGGAATACAGTAGATATTAACCATATCAAGTGTCCATTTGACATTTCACGCTCAGTTCTTACAGATGACTAGAGGATTTAATGACCTAGCTATTATGCCCAGAGGCTGCGAGGATGTTAAACTACAAGCTGGATTATTTCAAATTGTACCAGTTTCACAACATCTCTTCCCACTTCCCTCATACTTTGTCTGCTTTGCCCGGGCACCCTCTTGCTTGGTAAACCCGTTGTTCCATTGGGATAATTGCGTCTATGTCTGATTTCCATTGTTCATACTGTGGAGTGATCTCAGAACCCCATAGTTGTGCTATGTTTCGTTTAGCTATGCCGGTGGATGTTGAGACTAATAGCTTTTCAAAGCGCGATTGGTCCTGTTCCGTCTCAATACCCAGTAGAAGGTGTTTGGGGTCAGTAGGGATTGGTCGGCCTAAGACTCTGGCGAGTCTATCACAGCAGCTATGCCAGAAGTGTTGTATTTGTGTACATTGCCACAGAATGTGATAGAATGTCCCCTCTTCTTGCTTGCAACGTAAGCATTTTGGATCAGATGTCTTGCCCCACTTGTATAGCGCCACTCAAGGGTAATATATTCTGTGGAGTATTTTCAGCTGAAAGGAGTCTGATTCTTGCTGAGATTGCTGTTTCCCTGGGGTACATCAGGGTCTCAATCCAGTCTTCGGGTAGAATCGGGCCCACGTCCCCTTCCCATTTGAGTTTCAGGCTTGTGAGCTCTCTTGTGGCAAAGGAGGAGATAGCCTTATACATGGTGGATGTGATCCTGGCTTTCACACTGTCGACAACTATATTTCTCTCTATGGGCATGCACTCTGGCATTTCCAGTAAGCGGTCTCTCTGTTCCAACAGTGCATGGTGTAGCTGATTATAGTGGAAACTTCCAGTGGCAGGGAGACCGTGTGTGGACGAGATTTCGGCAAACGGGATTATTTGATTATTTGCATATACCTGCTCAATGGTATGAATACCAGCTGTTACCCAAGCCGACCATTTAGGGAGATTGTCGAGACCTGCAAGATGGACGTTGTTCCAGATGGGCTGGACCGGGGTGAGTATGTTGTCACAACCTATGTACCTATGAGTATCTCTCCACATTTGAGCTGTGTGGGCTGTGATCGTGCCCTTAGGATGACGATTCACACGTGTATAGGCTTTCAATCGGGGTCATATCATGTCGGGCAGCAATCTCAGCCTGTATGTGGGGGAGCTTTGGGTCTCTATGTAGAATGTTGTTTGTTGTCGCCATCTGTGACACCCAGTAGTAGACCTGGATATTCGGTAGCCCTATTCCTCCCTCCCAGACCGAGCGTTGGAGGGTTTTAAGCGCTATTCTCGGGTGTTTCCCTGCCCATAGGAGCCTATGTGTTATTCTGTCTATTGTGTGGAATTCTGCAACGGGAATATTGAGAGGGGCATTCTGGAGGATATAGAGGAATCGGGGCAGGGTCAGCATTTTGAAGAGTGTCGCTCTGCCTAACAGCGTCAATGGCAGTGATGCCCAGTGAGCTACATCTTGCGACTATCTTTTGATCAGGGAGTGTAGGTTTTGGGTTACATAATTGTCGTCTGTTTTTCTATTTGGACGCCAAGGTATCGGAACTGTGTGGTCTCAATACGGTATGGGGAGCCGGTAGGCAGAATGCAGTCTATCCCTTTTACCGGAAAGAACACCGATTTCACCCAATTCACTCTTAGTCCGCTAAAGACCCCATAATCCACCAGTAATTGAGTTACTATAAGGCAGGAGACCGCCGGGTCCCCCAGATACACTAGAAGATCATCGGCATACAAGGACACCTTGTCCTCCCACTCTGAGTTCCAGCAGAAGCCGCGCCACGTGGGTGAGCTCCGTAGGATGACTGCTAGTGGTTCTATTATTAATGCAAATAGCATAGCTGAAAGTGGGCAGCCTTGCCTCGTACCCCTACCCAATGGGAATATACGCGAGTGCCAGCCGTTTACCCTTACCTCTGCTAGTGGGCATTTATAGAGGAGTTGGACCCATTTTATAAAGGAATCACCAAATTGCATCTTCCTCATGATCGCCCATAAAGCATCCCAATAGACAGTGTCGAAGGCCTTTTCGAAGTCTATGGCCAGTAATGCTAGTGATTGTTGTAGCACGGGTGCTCGTTCTAATGCCAGATGGAGTCTGCGAATATTCATTCTTGTCGAAAATTTGGGGCATAAAGCCGCACTGGTCCGGGTGTATCAGTGTTGTGATGACCGCTTGGAGTCTATTTGCTAGCACTTTGGCCAAGATTTTGGGTTCACTATTGATTAGGGATATGGGTCTATATGAGCTGCACTCATCAGGGGGTTTGCCTTCCTTGGGGATCACTATTATGGTGGCCTTACGGAGGTCTGGTGGGAGCCTACCTTTGGTTAGGGAGTGCTCGAACATGTTGAGCATCTGCGTGGATATGTCCAGGTGGTTCATCTTCTTCCAGATATCGATCGGGAACCCGTTGGGTCCCGGCGTCTTGCCCGTTTGTAGCTGGGAGATGGCCGCAGATATTTCATCCACTGTTATTTTGCTGTCTAACATGGCGACCTGTTCCGTGGTAAGTATTGGGAGAACAATGTTGGCGAGCATGTCACTGGCTGGTGTGGTGGCCGGGGGCTTGTAGAGATTTTCGTAGAAATCCGCAAATCGCTCTGCTATCTCTGCATCAGTGGAGACCAGTGGTCGAATTGAGCGGGAGCGGTCGGGAGCGGTGCTCCTCTACTTTTTTAAATTACCTTTTACAGCTCCTATACTTGTATTTTAAAAAGAAACCGTTCCGGAATGGTTTTGTTTTCAAATAAAAGTGTAGGAAGAAGATGAAACTTTCCCTTTCAGTGCATTGCACTGACCGTTCCCTTAAACAGCAGGTGCAAGTGTTTGGTGGTGTGTATTGTGTGTGAGAGAGGACGTGATGATGGGGTTTGTAGGGAGTGGGTGCAGGCCAGCAGGGAACATAGTTCCCCTACTTCTTTTCATACACTTCGACCACTGGTGGAGACTGGTTCTGCGTCTGCTGTCTTAATACATTTCACCTTTCGATGCCCCTCTTCTTGTCTCTCCAGCCAGGCGAGCGTTTTCCCAGCTTTTTCTCCCGTTTCATAAAGGCGTGCCCTCATGGCGTGGTGTGCCTTTTGGGCACAGTCAAGCGATAGGTTATGGAGTTTCTTTTGCGCTAGTGTTAACGCTCGATTCGTCTCCGGGGTATCGTTGGTGATGTCCTCCACTGCCCTGGTCACCACCTCTTCTTCGGCAGACTTCATCTGTTCACAGTGTGCTTTTTTCTTTGCTGACATCCACGAAATGATGTCGCCCCTCAGGACTGTTTTGTAGGCTTCCCATAGTGTGGTAGAGTCCTCGACCGAACCTGAATTTAGCTCATAATAACTGGAAGTGGCTGTCTCTATCTTCTCCTGCAGCTATGGGAACCCCAAGTTGTAGGTGTTCAGTCGCCATGTAGGTAGGGGGCACGGTCTTTCTGTTTCTAGTTCCAGGATCAGCGGGGAGTGGTCCGAGATACCCCGTGGGAGTAGGGATGCATTGCATATTTTGTGCACATTTTGATTTGGCAAGAAGAAGTAGTCTATTCTGGACATGGAGGCGTGCACTCCAGAATGGAAGGAATATTCTCGGACATCTTTGTGTATGTCGCGCCATGCATCTCGTAGTCCCAATGCAGAGGCAAATGCCACCAATTTGGTGGTGGCGGCTGGATTCCTTGCCCTCAGGTGTGAGTGATCTGAGACATTGTTCATGACCTCGTTAAAGATTCCCCCACGCACCCATGTATCTGCATCATTTTCCCCAAGGATTAGGGTAATGTCTGCTAGGAGAGCACTGAGTAGAGATGGGGGTGAGTATATTGCCAGGATCGCCAGGGTTTGATTCCATATTGTTGCCTGGACGTGTACATAGCAGCCACCTTTGTCTTGTGTGGTATGCGTGATTTCCAGAGGGAGCCTTTTATGTATGAGTATCAGCACTCCTCTCGCGCCCATGGATAAGCCCGCATGTACTGCTGTGCGGTAATTAGATCTTTGGAAAAATTTGCTTGAGGTTCCTGCCAGATGGGTTTCGGTCAGAAGGACTATGTCAGGGGAGTGGCGATTCAAGGGTTCTACGTTATTTCGCAGCAGTATTTTTCATCGCAGGTTTTTGTCATCGCCGTTTTTTTTTTGAAAAACTTGTTTTTTTTTTTTTTGGGGGGGTTACCCCCCCAAGTACCCCCTTTTTTATTTTTTTTATTCCCTTACACCCACAACCATAGGATGAGTTTTTTTTCGAAATAAAAACGGCGATGAAAAAACACGCGATGAAAAATACCGCGGTGAAATGCGTGTATACCGATTCAAGTGCCGTAACACCAGCCTTCTCTTGATACTGGAGCCTAGCCCATTGACGTTCCATGTCATGAGTGTTAGGCGCCCAGTGGTTGGAGTCGCTTCAGGTGACATCTGGTGCGTGAAGTATAGTGTCACAGGTGTGTTACCTTTGGTGCTTTTGCTTCGAAATGGTGGCATGGGCCAAGTTTACATTGCTCTCGGTACCTTTGTATGCTAAAATGTGTAGACAAACGTCTCCAACTCCCCCCTCCCTATGCTCCACCCTCAACTGAAGCATCTGTCGACCCAACAGCAACATGTGAACAGTTAAACTTTACAGCACCTCCGTGTGGTGCTAGAACTTAAGTCTTGGTTCGGGGGGCGGGTGTTTGATTGATTAGCCACCGGCCTGGATGTGTTCTGTGATTAGACTGTTGTCGGGAGCAGAGGCTCCATAGCGTTACAATACTTGGTGACTCTAACATATTGCTCACAGCTGCTCTTACTTCATACATCTCCCTGCTGCGGGTTTTCTGGTTCCGGCGGCTGCTCTGGGCGAGGGCTATTGCGTTCCCTTCTCTTTTTTCCCTCGGCGCTCCAGTCCCCTTCTATATGGCGCTCAGCCCAGCTCCACGCTTCTCTGGGGTCAGTGAAGTGTACGGTTGTGCCCTTGTTGAATATCTTGAGCTGGGCCGGGAAGATTAGCCCGTACATAACACCCATCGAGTGCAATCGTTTCTTGAGCGGGTCGAATGATTGGCGCGCTTTCTGCACCTCCCTGGTGAAGTCAGGGAAGAAGGCTATCCTTGATCCGTTAAATGTGACCGTGCCCTTTGATCTCGCCAGTTGGAGAACAGTGTCTCTATCCCTATAATTCAGAAATCTGGCGATGACTGTGCGTGGTGGAGATCCTGGTGTGAACTTGCCAGTTGGGATACGGTGGGCACGCTGGATAAAGAAGAATCTGGAGAATGACTCTGCGTCATAGGTGTTTGTCAGCCATTCTTCGAGGAACAGTTCCATGCAATCCCCTTCTGCTTTTTCAGGAAGGCCGACTATACGGATATTGTTGCGTCTGGATCTGCCTTCACTGTCATCAGCTCTTGCTTCCAGGGTTTTAATGTGCGCTAACATGCTCGACACTTGCCGATTCACTCCACATAAGCCATCCTCAGTCTCTGAGATTCGTGTCTCTGCTTCTCCCGTCCGAGAGGTCAGCTTTTGCAAGTCGTGGCGCAACAAGGACACGTCTCCGCCAATATTGTCCATCTTTTTTTCCATTGAGGTCCTGGAGCTGCCACATGATCTAGTTCGGCCGCTGGGAGCCTCTCTGGTGAGCGAGGCACTGAAGTAGATGCATATTGATCAATTCTACTCTGCGTAGATGTTTTCCTGGGCTTATCTTTACCCATCTTTCTGCTTAGTAGGATGTTGGTGCAGGAGGCTGGTGTCGGGTCTTGATGGGGGGAGTGCTGGTTGATAGGATAGGCCGCTGTTGCCGGGGTTGTGGTGGTGGTTGCAGCGGCGCTAGGCTAGTCTTGACATACAGGGCGATTACGTACATCCGCACTAACTTTGTGTGCACCTTTATCTCAATGTCCACCAATTCTCTCTATCCCACCATCTCCCGCTCCTTACCGCCCTGCAGCACACTTGGGAATCGGGTTGTTGCGGTCGTGCCTCGGTTTGCCGGGGGTTCTGTGCGGGCGCTCTACGCCGAGCGGAGCGCCCGCTGTCACTCCGTGGATCGTCCCTCGTTGCACCACCACTGGGCCCGCCTGGGCTTCCCTCACTCTCCCGCGATGGGGAATGGTCCCGTAGGTGACGGGCACCTTTCCACAGTCCGAGCGCCGCCACTCTGCGCTTCGTCTGCTGGGCGCGCCCCGGGCTACAGGATGTCCCACAGGCAGAGGTGCCCACCCAGCGGTTAACAGCGGGCCGGTACCCGCCGCAGATTAACGGGTGAAGCCCACCCTCAGCTGCCGCACAGCACCTCCGTCGGGATCAGGATATCGGACACAGAGCTGGCTCCTTCCGTGCGCCCGTAGACGCTGTGCCCGGTGTTTGATTTCGTTTCAGGGGCTCGCCGTCCTCCGCCTCGGTCGCCAGCTACTGCAAACGCACGGCGGCCATCTTGGAAATGGCCTTCCTTTCGGGTCCCTGGACTTTGCGCTCGCTCGGGAAACCGATCCACAATCCGGTTTCGTGTCGTTGCAGTGCGATTCAGTGCAGCAGAGGTTCTCACTTCGGTGAGCTACTTTGGGGCTCGTCACAGAAGAGTTATAATGCAGGATCGTTACAGGATAAGGCCGGTGGCACAGGAGCAGCAAAACTCACGTCCTCATCGTACGGCTGCTGGCCACGCCTCCCTGTCTGTCTATTCTTGATATCATGTCATCCTTACACATGACATCACAAGCATTCACTGTACGTACAAAATTCGAGGACATATTAAAAGCAGCAGACTAGTCGAACAAGTCTCTTTTCAAGAATGTCTATTTTAAACTGATCAACCAGGTGGCAGGTGAGCTTTGAACAAGCATAATACAAGCTTCCGGTCTTGAAATAGAATACAGATATTGCATACTAACGTTTTGGGAATGTATGATTCTATTGAAGACACAGAGATTAAGTATTATCCCACCCGTGCAAAAGAGAGAGAGAGTGATTCTTGAAATGGGCATTGATCCTGTAATGCAAATGTGTTATTCAATTATGACAATTGCAAAGAAAACATGAACTGTGTGAGCCTGCTCGATTTTAATGTTAGTCTTCTGCGGTTTGGTTCCTGGGACGGATTCAAAATCTACATAAGAGAGCATAAACTGGAAGATTTGATGCAGTTCATTTATTTCAATGTGACTGGATAATGCTTTCTTCCTGGTGTTTTTGGGAAATGTGGTTCAGTTTAAAGATATGTGGAAGCTTTTACACAAGTTTGAACATGCTGTCTTTGGCATTAAAGATGGAGAAGTATAATACTTTGCCTCTGTGTCTTTAACAGAATCATTACTTTCCTAAACGTTACTATGGAAAATCTTTATTCACAGAAAAAAGCACCAAAAAGAAATGGTAAATAAACTCAAATAACCACCCTTCCCCTTAAAAATGGTCATACACCACCAACTACTATACTACTTCTCAGCTCTCCCAGTCCATGTACCACCCACCCTCTACAGGGCAATCCAAAAATTGACGAGCAGATTTGTATGGAATAATAGAGCTCAGAGGGTAGCCGCAAGACTCATGATATTCCCGAGCGCAAGAGGGGGTGTGGGTGAACCAGACTTTAAGGCTTATAACTTGGCAGCCCAGATGAGAGTTATCCGAGTCTGGCAAAACAGGGATCCGGAAACGATATGGAGGCCAACGGATTGTGCAATCACAGGGGAAAAATTGGAAGGGATACTCTGGAAACCCAAAGCAGATAGAGCACCCTAAATGTACAATAGCACTATCCTTTCTCTGGTGGGAGACTCGGGGGAGGAGGCCACAAAGCGGGCACATATCACCTCGTACCCATCCCCATTCACCCCGATATTCGATAACCCACAATTCAGACCGGGACATAAGACCTCCACCTTTACCAACTGGCAACAGGGGAGATGTGAAAAGATCAGAGACATGTGCGAGAGGAACAATGTCAAACAATTCGACCAATGGAAATTAGACTTTGTTTTGGGGGAGAGGGAGAGATATCACTACGCGCAACTGAGGCATTGGTTACTTCATCCCATCATGCAACAAGCAGGAACTCGCCAACTAACTCCCTTCGAAAAATATCTGAACACGAACCCCGGGGACAGGCGAGTGGTAGCGTCTATATACGCGCAACTAAAATCAGGCGAAGACCTACCCCCCAGGCCCTACATGAAAAAATGGGAGTCAACTACGGGGCACACAATAGAGGAGACTGAGTGGTCAAGATGATGGGCAAACATTCCCAAACTCACCAAATCCCTCCAAATACGGGAGATTTGGATAAAAATACTTTTTCAGTTTCACATAACGCCTACTAGTCTCCACAAAATGTACCCAGGGGAATCGAAATACTGCTGGAGGGCTGTGGAAGTGAGGGAATGTGGAGCCACATATGGTGGGATTGCCCCAAGATAGATGGATACTGGAAGGACATACAAGAGGTGATAGCGCAAGTCCTGGGGTTGAAGGGCGGGGGTAATAAAGGTTTGGCACTGATGGGCCTAGATGGGTCCCTGGTGGAGCTTCCTTCGAAGCCAGACCGCAAAGTATACGTTATCATGATGATGGCGGGTGCACTAGTGCTGGCGCATAAATGGAAGTCCAGGGACACCCACTGGAACATGAGTGGGTGACGAAAATCTGGAGCTTTACAGCCTTGGAGTGGCTCACATACTCCCTCCATGGGGAACACAGAGTGTTTCGCACGGGCTGGTCAAGGTTACTGGATTTTCTACAAGAAGGAGCAAGGGGAGCCTGGTGCCCAAGGAATATGCGCCTTTTGGGCATAGTAAGGTAGACGCTGACGGGGCCGGAGCTTGGGAGATACCACGAAGACTGAGCAGATGTCACACTCAGCCCCTTGTCTCACCTGTTTGTCATTTGTCATTTTCTTTTTTGGAGATCTTTCTTTCCTAGATGGCCGGGACTTGTACAGGAACGGGCGGGTATCCTCCACCTCCAGTGTGAGGACCGAGACCAGCCTCGGGGAGATGGGAGTTCAGAATTCCATGAAGGTAAGAGATGGGCGGGCAAGTGTCCGGGATGGAACTTGGAACCAGGAAGGGGTTTGTAATACTCGCAGAGAGCAGGGGACTGGCAGCGAGCACGGAGGAACAGGAAAGGGGTCCAGGAAGAAAGAGGAACGAGCGTCCCTCAGGCTGAAGCGTAAGGGCAGCACTATAGAACCGCAGGAAGGAATTAGGAGCCGATAACAACGGAGAAGTAGCACAGAAAAGAGGGAGGTAGTCACGAACACACTTGCCGAGAACTTGGAAGGGTAGCGTTGAGACGCGCAGAGACGCAGGGGCGTGTCTGTTTTCCAGGAATCAACATTCTTCCGTAAACACTAGTCTGCAGCATTTCTGTGGCACTGGCCATGTTGGGAGGATAGCGCATCCAACGTTGCGGTGCACAATGGACCATGAAGTCCAAAAGCGGCGGAAATGGCGAATCATGACAGCAGAAGGCCGCTATTTAGCATTGACGCCGGACATCGAGGAAAAGATCCCTTCAAGAAGACATATATTGATTATGGACTACCGTCGGACCAAAGGGAGGGTAAGGAGGGAAAAACAGGGTGGGCACGTTCAAGGTTGAATTGTTATGTGTAAAAATGGTAATACAAAGTTACGTTAAAAAAAAAGAACCACCCTTCCCATGAAAATAAAGGTAGTCTTGGCTAATACATCACGTGATTCCTGACAACAAATCACTGTCCATCAGCACATATAATGCCCATAGCCTTGTCCTACTTCCTTGATGCTCCGAGATCAGTAAAGTGCCTCTCTCTGGCATTTTATCTTTGTGTGTACATAAGGTTGCCACCTGTCTTTGAAGCAAAAAATTGACTTGAAGCTGGACCCACATTTTGGAAGCCACGCCCCCTTGGCATCCCCCTTTTATTTTTTAAACATCTCTATAGTCGTTTAAATAGCAATATCCATTATTAAAATGCAAATAATTCTGTTAGGCTGAGAATGGCATTTTAATAAATTATATACCAGACCTTTTTTAACACAAGGATAAACTGATTTTCCCAGGATTGCACACTTAAGTTAAATGATCAAGAGACGATGTGAGACCAGGCCGCCACTTCGGGACTTGACCTCATATTTTCTCAGGTTTAGTTGTTAGAACGAATGGTTTGCAAAAAGACTGACATATGCACTAATCACCATAAACCAACTTGATCAATGGTTAGCTCTCCACAGAAAAATGTTAAGCAAAGAGTCTAACTGTAGCTTTCTCCCGCCCCCCCATCTTGATTGGAAGACTTCAACTACCAGAATGCAAAAGTAATGTGTCATGCAACGTATTACAGGAACAAAAGGCTGTGAAGTCTGGGTGACTACACAGCTGAAGATTTAAAGCCCACCTCATGCTGCATACTCTGTCTGGAACTTCTCTACTTCCCCAAATTAGCATTACAGTGAGTGGCAGAGCAGCAGGTCCAGGGACACAAAACTCATAACATTTTGCGCTTGCTCATTGAGAAGAATTGTTCTAATGACAGGGGATCCTAACTTTATTCTCCCGCCCTCACTCACTGAGGCGGCTGTGCACACCAGACAACCAGGAGGACTTTGGGTCAATTCTGGAGATTAGGCAGGTCTATATCAAGCTACTCATATTTAAAAAGATGTGCATTAACCCACCTGCCCAACTTGCCAGATCAACATACATTATTTGTCTAAATAAAAAGTTATTAGTTTTAAAACCAGCTGTGAGAACATTGTGAGAATCCTTATTTGAAACTTGAAAAGACAGTGAATCCTTAGAATATCTCAGTGGGTTAAGCACTTGAACCAGAGATCTAGCTGCAGTTTTCACATAAATCCCAGCAGTGGGCACACTAACCCACCAAGCCAACTTTCCAAAAGAAATTCACAGGGAGAAAAGGTGAGGATGATTCTTTAACCATTTTATAAAGCACACACTAATAAAAGAATGGTCTGTTGCAATTTTTAAGAAATATTGCTAATATTGCCTAACCACATTAGTTTTATGGGAGCAGGAAAGTTTAAAAGCTGGTTTAGGCACATTTAACATTAAGCAGACTCTTCCTAATCCCTACCAACCTTTTGAGGGCATAGGCCAGATCATATGTTCCACCAGAATCATCTCATTTTGTCAGATGAGATAAGAGGCTGAGGGCCTGTTTTACAAAAAATAATTCAAGTGGGAAATCCTATTGAAAACATTTGTGTAAATCAGTCACCAAGTACACTGATTTGTGACTGACCTTCCCCTGTTCCGTCTTTCCTTTCACAGAAACTGGCATTTTATTACATCTCCCTATTCTATCCGTGTTGTTACCCTTATTAAGCCTAATATTGCAACATTACAGATATCTTGTTTCCTTGCACAATAGTGAAGTTTAATTTTCCCACTGCAAATGCAGAAGCAGCAGGCTTGAAAATTGTTGTGGTCTTGGTGGCCACGAATAGTGTACCCTTCACTTGAAATTGGTAAGCTTTTGAAGGCTGTTTCATCCCCTGTTGTTGCCATTGCCCTCCGACTGTACGCATGTGTCACAAATCTCCGATTTGTCTGCAATGTCTAGGTCACTTCCCAAACCGGTATCTTCCCCCTCCTCCTCACCTGAAGAAAGGACCTTCTTAATCTTCTTCTTTCTTTCTTTGCCGTAGGTCCTCTTTTTTATTAGATATGGTCTACCGCAAAATGACGCCACAATGGTTTCCGAAAAGTACCGGAAACCAGTGGCCCCGGATCCGCGATAACCGGAGGGGAAAAAAACAGGTAGGCAAAAAACCCAGAGACTCCCTGATGCCAGAGGATGGAGTCCCGATAACTTTCAGCTGAAGAGGTTGGTCTTCGAGTATCCACGAGAACCGGGTAGTAGGTGCGGACTTCCCCTGCAATGGAATCGAAGTTGTCTGCAGGCGAGGCAGACCAATGAAAGAGAAGGAATGAGGTCCGAGCGTCCAGAGAGAAGCCTAAGGTGAGTACCGAGGGAGAGGAAGGCAGAATGACAGGAGAATGCCGGAATCCGTATACAATATGGAAACAGAGAGCCAGAGAGAACCGAGACAGGAGCCAAAGAAAGAAGGACCGTCCGCCTGAGGGGAACGAGAGGGACGGGCAAGAGCCCAAGGCAGGACAGGGGGGCTCAGCAGAGCCAAGAGAGAGCACCAGCGTATTAACCAGCAGTAAGGAGCTAAATTGCAACGCAAGTTGCTCGAGGAGTGAGAGCCCTGATAACCCTGGTGGCGGCCATCTTGAGAAAGACTAGCGCGCAGCCAGGAGTTGCGGCTGTAACGTGGCAGAACATTTCAATGGCGGCCGAGCCTCCATGGAAACCAATGCCTCGTGAAAAAGGGGCACATGACAGTATGCCCCCCCCCCAATGCGGGCAAAGCCTGGCTTGCCAGGATGAGCCCGAAAGAACGACTTCATCAGGCGTGGAGCGTGTACATCAGAGCAGGCCTCCCATGAATCTTAGAGGAAGGATAGCCCTTCCAGGACAACAGGAATTCCAATCTCCCTCGGCGATAACGAGAGACCTTGATCTTCTCAACCTCATATACCTCCTCCTCCGAACATTCCGCTCCAGGGGGGCGAACCAGTGAGGAGGCGGGTACCTTGTCCTGAGCCAAACATAGCAAAGAATAATGGAACACCGGATGAACCCTTTTTAAACTCTCAGGCAACTTGAGGCGAAAGGACACCAGATTAATCCTGGAGATCACGGTATAAGGACCCACGAATCTGGGAGATAATTTGGTCGGGTGGACCCATCTGGGTAAGTACTTGGTCGACAACTAAACTCGTGAACCCACTTCGATCGAAGGTCCATCAGTGCGTTTCCGATCGGCATACCGCTTGTAGTGACTGCGAGCCTGAGTCAAAGCTTCCTTGGCAGTGCGATGAGCTGCCACTATTTGTTGTAGTCGATTATTGATGGTAGGGCAGGCTGTGTCGGATGCCGAGACAGGTAAAATGGTCCTAGGATGTAGCCTGAACATACAAAAGAAAGGACTTAGACCCGTGGCAGAATGAGTAGCATTATTATAGGCAAAATCAGCTGTGGGTAGTAATTCGTACCAGTTGTCCTGGGTATATTTGATGTAGCAACGAAGATATTGCTCAAGGGTCCCGTTCAATCTCTCCGTCTGTCCATTTGTCTGTGGATGGAAACCTGAGGACAATGCCCTTTCAATACCCAGCCTCTGACACAAGGCGGTCCAAAACTTTGAGGTGAACTGACTACCCCGATCAGAGATGATTTTTAAGGGTAGTCCGTGCAAGCGAAATATCTCACGCACGAACACTTCGGCCATCTGAGAGGCCGATGGTAATCCTGGGAAGGGGGAGAAATGAGCCAATTTGGTAAATGAGTCCACCGTAACCATGATACAAGTGTGTCTCCGTGAAGCGGGAAGGTCTACAATGAAGTCTGTGGAGATCTGTTCCCAGGGAGTCTTGGGCAAAGGAATTTGTTCCAAAAGGCCAATGGGCTTTAGATTTCGATTCTTACAGCGGGCACACTGGATGCATTCTTGAATGTATTTCTTAATGTCAGAGGACATGTTGGGCCAAAAGAACGACCTCCGAACCAGTTCCTCTGTGGTCTTCCTTCCCCTATGTCCCGCGGTTAAATGATCGTGACACCAAGACATGACCTTGTGCTGTAAATCGAGTTGAGGCACAAACAGTTTTTTGTTGACAACACATAACCCTTCTTTCATTTCCATCTGATAGCGGGGTGAAGAAAAATCAGGTAGGGAAACTCGGGCTGTGGCCGACTTGACTTGCGAGAGGAAGGATGCGGCGGAGGCAATAAACACCTGTTGAGGAAACAGTCTTTCCTTGTTGAGAATGGAAGAATCAGTGGCTGTATAGCGACGGGACAGGGCATCGGTGATGATATTCTGACTGCCTGGAATGTACGTTATCTCAAAGTCATATTGGGCAAAGAAGAACGCCCATCTTGCCTGGCGAGAATTGGCGCATTCCATGTTCTGCAAAGCCTTGAGATTTTCATGATCCGTCCTGATGAGAAATGGATTACCCCCTCCCTGCAGTAGATGTCTACACTCTTCACATGCAAGCTTTATAGCCAACAACTCCCTCTCAATAACCGAGTAATTCCTTTGGCTAACAGTGAGAGTTTTAGAGAGAAATGCAATGGGGTGTTCTTCTCCCTTGCTCTCTTGCAGGAGCACAGCTCCCACTGCAGAGGCCGAGGCGTCTGCTTCCAAAATAAACCTTTTGGTTTGGTCGGGCTGGATGAGAACAGGAGCCGAACAAAAACTTCCCTTTAATCTTTGGAATGCCGCTTCCGCCTTCACGGTCCAGGAGAAGGGTTGGTTCTCTTTCTTAAGAAGAGAAGTTAAGGGAACCACAGTAGAAGAGAAGTTGTGGATGAATTTCCGGTAATAGTTGGTAAATCCCAGGAATCTCTGAACCTCCTTTATGTTAGTGGGAGACGACCAATCCATAATGGCTGAAACTTTCTTGGGATCCATACTGATGACATCTTGGGATAGAATAAACCCCAAATAGGGGATCGAAGAGGTCTGAAACTCGCATTTACTGGGTTTCACAAGTAGTTGGTTTTTCTGAAGTCGATCAAGTACCTCGTGGAGATGAACTGAATGATCTTGTAGTGTTTTGGAGAAGACCAAGATGTCATCTAAATAGATGATCACTGAGTGAAACAGCAAATCCGAGAAAGTGCGATCCATAAATCTCTGGAACACAGCAGGGGCATTCACCAACCCGAAAGGCATTACCTTGTACTCATATAGACCGTAGGGTGTCCTAAATGCGGTCTTCCACTCATCCCCTGACTTGATGCGCAGGAGATGGTACGCATTTCGCAGATCAAGTTTTGAAAATATGGTAGCCCCTCTTACCACTTCCAGGATGTCGGATATGAGTGACATGGGATACCGGTCCCGAATTGTCACTTTGTTGAGACCCCGGCAATCTATGCAGGGCTGAAGTTCTGTGGAATCCCTTTTGGCTATAAAAAACAGAGAGGCCCCTGCAGGAGATTTCGAGGGTTGAATCAAGCCGTTCTTTAGATTGGCGTCCAAGTATTCCCGAAGTACTATCTTCTCTCTGGCTGAAAGGGAAAACATTCTGCCAAAAGGTACTAAAGATTCTGGGATCAGATCAATGGCGCAGTCCTCTGGGCGGTGGGGAGGCAGATTGTGTTCCGTCTTTTCCAGGAAGACTTGGTGATACCTTTGGAATTGAGGTGGAATCAAATGGATCGTCCGGGATTGCAAATCCGCTGACTGTACCGCTGCTGTCTGGTAATGGAAGGATTCCAGACAGAATTGGTGGCAATGCGTGGAAAGGAAGCTGAGAGAGTTCTTGGTCCAGTCAATCGTAGGGTTGTGAAGACGCAACCAAGGTATGCCCAAAATAATGGGAAAGTGAGCAGCCCTGATGATCTTAAAAGAGATCGGGCCTCATTACGACCCTGGCGGAGTGGGTTTACGCCAGCGTTATTCGCGGCGGACCCGTCCGCCCTACTACGAGTTCCCGTAGCGCCATGGAGCGTTTTCCGCCTGTTTTTTCCGGGCGGAGAAATCCATGGCGCTACGGGACCTTGTTGTTAATTACGCCACCGTATTTTACGGTGGCGTAATTAACGCCTTCCCCACTCCCATTATACCCTATGGGGCAAAAATGGGAATGGGGAAGGGTAAAATGGGGGATGGGGATTTACCGCCCCGCCAAGGTCGGAATGGGGCGGAAAATCCGCCAACCCCCATGGCGCTATCGGCAGCTTTCCGCCGTGCTCCATGGTGCATTTTGCACCGCGATTTCCGCCAGGGTCGTAATGAGGCCCATCTTCTCCTTATGATGTTGAAGGGTAACCTGGAGGGGTTCTGTGGAGTGAGTAATCGGATCGGAGCATAGTGGGGTACCATCAACCCCTTCCACCTTCATGTTTCCTTTGTTGGGTAGACGACTGATGCCCATTCTTTCAGCCCACATAGTGTCCACAAAATTCCCCGCAGCCCCACAATCAATCAGGGCCATGGTTTCCACAGATCGCTCTCTCTAGGACAACTGTAGGGTAAGTACCATCAGGCGTCTGTCTTCTGTCTGACTGGAGGGTGTTATCGAGAGAGATACGTAGGAACTTTCTGAGACTCCTCGAACCATGGTCCCCCCTAGGTTCGAGGCGGTCTGTTTCCCGAACGCCTGGGTGGGACATCAGGACAATGCCGCAGGAGATGTGTAGACGATCCGCAGTACATGCAGAGACCCGCTTCTCGGCGTCTCTTCCGCTCCTCTGGAGTTAGCGGAGACCTCATGGAACCGATCTGCATGGGTTCCTCCTTTACGTTGGTTCCGGAAGAAGGTGCCGGAGTCTGAGAGGGGTTAAAGAGACCTAATGAACCTCTTCCTTTCTTCTTCTCTTGTCTGCGTTCATTAATGCGGTTTTCAATCTGCAGAGTAACAGACACAAGTTCTGAAAAAGAGACCGGGCAGGGAACCTGGGCCAATTCATCCTTCAGTTCCTCTTTAAGCCCCCTGCGGAAGAGAGTGAATTTGAAATGTTCAGACAAGGTGGATTCTAAGGCCAAACGTTTGAATCTGGTAATGTAGGTCAAGAGGTCCATCTGACCTTGGTTTACTTCTAACATCTCTTCGCACGCCATGTATTTTGTTTCTGGCCTTTCAAAGGTTTGCTTAAGTTGAGTGAGAAAGGCATCCCAGTCTCGTAAAACTGGATCATCTGTAGTAACGAGGGGGTTGGCCCATGCCAGTGCATTACCGGTGAGGTTGGAAATTACATAGCCCACCTTGCTAAGACCAGTAGCAAAGGTGTTGGGACGGAAGGCAAAGTGCACATTGCAGGCTTCAATAAATTCCTAAAGAGCCTTCGGCGTACCATCGAATTTCCCTGGAGCCAATGGCAGGGTTGGTAGGTCGGAGTTACGTGGCTCCCTATTAGCCACCAATTGACAGAGTACATTGTTCTCAATCTTTAAATTCTGCATTTCCTGGTTCAGGTTCCGAACTTCTACATTCAGAGATTGAACTGCGGCAACCAATTCCTGGATTTGCTCGGGGGTCGCCATACTGGTGTGTGTTGGGCGTTGCAAACTGTCACAAATCTCTGATTTGTCTGCAATGTCTAGGTCACTTCCCAAATCGGTATCTTCCCCCTCCTCCTCACCTGAAGAAAGGACCTTCTTAATGTTCTTCTTTCTTTCTTTGCCGTAGGTCCTCTTTTTATTAGATATGGTCTACCGCAAAACGACGCCACAATAGTTTCCAAAACGTACCGGAAACCAGTGGCCCCGGATCCGCGATAACCGGAGGGGAAAAAACCAGGTAGGCAAAAAACTCCGAGACTCCTTGATGCCAGAGGATGGAGTCCCGATAACTTTCAGAGGAAGAGGTTGGTCTTCGAGTATCCACGAGAACCGGGTAGTAGGTGCGGACTTCCCCCGCAATGGAATCGAAGTTGTCTGCAGGCGAGGCGGACCAATGAAAGAGAAGGAATGAGGTCCGAGCGTCCAGAGAGAAGCCTAAGGTGAGTACCGAGGGAGAGGAAGGCAGAATGACAGGAGAATGCCAGAATCCGTAAACAATACGGAAACAGAGAGCCAGAGAGAACCGAGACAGGAGCCAAAGATAGAAGGACCGTCCGCCTGAGGGGAACGGACGAGAGAAACAGAAGGAACGAGAGGGACGGGCAAGAGCCCAAGGCAGGACAGGGGGGCTAGGCAGAGCCAAGAGAGAGCACTAGCGTATTAACCAGCAGTAAGGAGATAAGTTGCAACGCGAGTTGCTCGAGGAGTGAGAGCCCTGATAACCTTGACGACGGCCATCTTGAGAAAGACTAGCGCGCAGCCATGCGTTGCGGCTGTAACATGGCGGAACATTTCAATGGCGGCCGAGCCTCCATCGAAACCAATGCCTCGTGAAAAAGGTGCGCATGACAGCATGACGGATGCAGTAGATGTAGCGAAGTCAGATAGCTGGTACTACTCCCACCAGGCCAAGTGACATACCATCCTAGCACCCCTCCCCTTCGCATTTCATAATTGTTTACACTAATCCACGTACACGTTATTGTTCCATGCTCACTGCATTTTGGCACGATTTGAAAATTGTTTTCAGCCACTGCATCCTGTGAATTGCTGCATAATTATGTCCTGCCACAACTATTTTTGAATTGTGTTAGCAAAGTTGAATCAGCCTATTGTTGCATTGTGTTAGCAAAGTTGATTCAGCCTATTTTTGCATTGCGTTAGCAATGTTGAATCAGCCTATTTTTGCATTGCGTTAGCAAAGTTGAATCAGCCTATTGTTGCATTGTGTTAGCAAAGTTGAATCAGCCTATTTTTGCATTGTGTTAGCAAAGTTAAATCAGCCTATTTTTGCATTGTATTAGCAAAATTGAACCAGCCTGCAATTGCCTACTGTGCCTACCTGCTTGCACCTAGCCCCAAGCCCCTTACCCTCCTTACCCTAACAGCCGAGACATCCTCGTACTCACAATTATGCTCTCTTGGCTCATTCTCATCATGTTCCCTTTTTGTGTCTTGAGCAACAATACACCATGCAGCGGAAACAGCTACATTTCATTTAGCAATGGACTAGCCAAACTCGGCTGCCCAAGACACCACCCCATCCCCTGTCCCACACATTTCCTGCCCACCCTACCACCTTTCCCCCACACTGTCCACAGACACCACACTGCTAAAGTCAGCGCCACACCAGTTAACACCCCACCCAACATTCCTAACGCTACTGAAAATGACTAGACTGATACTAACACTAACCCGCCCAAACTACCAGGATACCGGCCCACAACCAACCCCGACCTTTCTACCCGCAATAACAGACTTGGCTCTAGACTACACACCACAGCTAGCAAGTCGCCTGCAATACCCATGACTAAGGATATTAATAAGAATAGCACCAACACTACTAACACTGCATCTCTAAAAGGAGCCCTACTTAATGTCAGATCCCTTGTTGCTCATCCCACTGAAATCGCTGACATCATCCTCTTAGCAGATCTCGACTTCCTTGCTACCACAGAAACATGGTTACATGAGGCAGCAGGACCCTATCTAACCCTTGCTGTTCCCAACAATTATTCTGTCCTTAGAGCAGATAGACCTAATGCTCGTGGAGGAGGTGTAGCATTAATCTTCAAATCCTCACTCAACCTCAGATCTATCACCTCCCTTCCATTAGAATCTTGCGAGCATCTCACCATGAAAATACAAACCACCCCTAAGAGTACAATCACCTTGCAACTAATATACAGACCCCTTGGTCCAACAGGCACCTTCGAGGAAGACATTACTTCTCTAATAGCGAGGAACTCCAAGCCTATCTCACAAAATATAATTCTAGGAGACTTTAATTTAGGGTACAACGACCCTAACGACACTCCTGCCTCTTCCCTCGCTAGCGCCCTATCGGAGCATGACTATACTCAAGTCAACATACTACCCACCCATCAGAAAGGCAGAACCATTGATTGGGTCGTAGCCCCTAATTGCAACATCTCCTGCAAAGCCCCCCAACCTCTTGTATGGACGGACCATTTCCTCATACCATTTGGCATCAGCATTAATAACCCTAATCCTAAACAGTGCCCCCACGCGCCAGCATGCCTAACTAGAAACAAGCGCAACATTATGGCGGATGCCCTCACACCACTGGTTCTCCCCTTCCTAAACTCGCTTCCAGCCACGGCTGACCTTAACCTTTTAGTCAGCACCTACAATGATGCCATGACTAACGCCATTGACGCTGTGGACCCACTAAAGTTACGTTAAGGTAAACCTAGAGCGCCTCTGAACTCTTGGTACACTCCTGAACTCAAAACTCTTAGAAAAAAGAAAGCCAAGATGGAAACCATATGGAAAACAACCCCATCAGCTGAAAATAAAACTAATCTCATGACCATCTCCTCCCTTTACAAAAAAGAGATAATCCGCACTAAGAAGGAAGCTTACAATGTGAGAATAGACAAGGCAGGATCTTCTGCTAAAGAACTCTTCACCATTCTGAAGGAATTAGAAAATCCCAACCCACCGACGGACACCTGTGTGAAAGACAAACCTTGGTGCACTAGCATCCAAAATGCCCTGGCCAACAAAATCATTGGCCTACAAACTAAAATTTAGGCCAAACGACTACAACTCTCCTATAGTAACTCCTCCACCCCCAGTAATCCACCCCTACCCATATCACCTCTGGCTTCACATTCAAAAAGGTCACTATACCGGAAGTCCAAAGAATTATAGCATCCCTCAAACCTTCTAATTGCAAAGGGGACAGCTGCCCTGCCCAGATCATCAAAGATACAGCGAGAGACCTTTCCCCCTTCATCGCCAAACTTATAAACCTATCCTTCTCCACCAACTCTATACCTAACAACTTGAAACAGTCATGGGTTCCCCCTCTCCTAAAAAAACAATCCCTAGACCCAGCCATTCCCATTAATTACAGGCCTATCACTACTGTCCCCTTCCTGCTAAAAATCCTTGATATAGTTGCCTACTTGCAAATTCAGGATTACTTAGAGTCCAATCAATTGTTAGGGTTGTGTCAATCTGGCTTTCGACCCCAACATGGAACAGAAACTGCCCTTGTTGACCTCAAAAGTCAGATTGATGACATCAAAGACAAAGGTAAAGTGGCCATCCTGCTCCTTCTAGACCTCTGAGCAGCCTTCGACCTGGTCGACCATAAAATACTCTGCAACCACCTCTCATCTGCTGCGCATTTCCCCTCTTCAGCTGTCATGTGGATAAAATCCTTCTTAGCCAACAGAACCATAAGGGTCTTTTCACCTGTGGCTGCAGCAGACCCTATTCCCATTACTTGTGGTGTCCCACAAGGATCTTGTGTTTCCCCCACCCTATACAACATTTTTACAAAACCTCTCTTTGACAAACTGGACCATCTGGGTGTCACCTACACCAACTACGCAGATGACACCCAGATACTCCTCACCATCTCTGGCAACTACAATGTCGACGTCACTAGGATTAACGAAAGCTTCTCTATCATTCAGGCATGGATGGCCACACACGGCCTCTGCCTGAATGATGAGAAGACAGAGCTCCACCTAGTCGGATCACCCAATAAGTTACAGAAACTCAGCCCTGACTATACCAACATCATCATCGATGGTAACACTATCCCCATCGGTAAACATGTGAAAGCCCTAGGCTTTTATCTTGACGCCAATACCAACCTCTCTAAACAAGTCAACATGACCGCCTCAACTACCGCCTACACTGGGAAACTAATTAGAGCCTGCCTCACACTGGCCAGGGCTCTCATACAATCTAAGCTTGACTATTGCAATAGCCTTTACCTAGGTGCCAACCAAGGTATAATCAATAAACTTCAGGTTCTGCAAAACAATGCGTTGCAAGCAGCCCTAAACATTCCTAGGAGAGAGCACATCTCCCCCATTAGAATTTCTTGCAAATGGCTCTCCATTGAACAATAAATTGACCTAAAAATTATTTGCCTTTCCTACAAAGCCTTAAACCACCTAGCCCCCCCTATCTCACCAACAAACTCACTTTGAAGCCGAACACTAGAATCACTAGATCCTCCAACACTCTTTGCCTCACTGTGCCTACATTCACCTCTAAAAAGAGCTGGCGGCTCAAGCTTCACGGTCCTCGCCCCTCAACTTTGGAATACCCTGCTGTTGAATATCAAATCAACCGAATCCTTCCAACTGTTCAGAAAACTAGTCATTGGTTGGTTACTGGATAAAACCAATCCCAAGTCAGACTAAAACCACGACTACTGTATAAACTGTACATACCACTCACATGTTTAATTGTATGCTCTAACTACCTCTGACTGTATATATTGTATATTACCTCTACAAAACGTATAACTGCAAATTCTATATATATTGTACTTTTGTAACCTGTCCTTAAGCGCCCTTTTACTCCTGGGTCTGGAGCGCTATATAAATAAACAAACAAACAAACAAACAAACAAACAAGCTAGATAGATCTACAGTTCGTGACAATCCAACAAAGCTGTAAGTACTGAGAAGTGACCCCAAAACATGTCAGACACCACCCGTCCAGTCTTTTGTCACCGGAGAATGTATCCTTACATATGTTTGTAATCCCTCTGCTTTCAAGAGGACTACAAACTTTCTCTTATGTTGACTGGAAAGTGTTTCCGGTGATCTTGTGAGCAAAACCCTCTGTGCATTCTGTGGGAACGCACAATATATTCTACTTGGGACCTTCAGAGGGAACACCTAGTTTGTAATCTACCTTTAGCACTGGCCTTCAAATAATATGTGCAAAAGGACCGCTTAAGAAGGGAAAAAAACAAATGTTCAATTGCGCCAATACAATCTCATAATGAATGAAAAATATTTTAAGAAGTGTGCAAGCGATAGAAAATTTTGAGTGGGGACTAGCAAAAAGCAATGTTTAGTGCACCAAATTCAACATTAGTGCAAGCTTCCAGTGCTACACAGCACATAAGGCGCATTCACCCAGTGCAATCTTCGCTCAGACACTTACAAATTAGAATAGATAATATGATAAGCTTGAAGAGTACCTGGTACTAACAGTATGTGAAGAAACAACCTGTGGACTTCTAATAGCTTATGCCTTATGGCAGGCCCGTTTTTTGGCCCGGGCAGAGTGGGCGACGGCCCGAGGTGCAGAGCTAAATGGCTCAGGAGGAGGGCGGAGGAAGAGGCCCACCCAGAAAGCTGCCTCTGAGCTAGCCAGAGAAAAGATAAAAGGAATAGTGCGCTCAGAAATATTATTGTCCCGAGGGTTCGGGCATGTGTTTTTAAGCATACGTTGATCGATCTACAAACATTTCCTATGCACCTTACCGTAGTTTTTCACTTTTGTACACATGCAAAATCAAGCAGCAGGGTGCAGCCATTTTGTGATCATTTGATCCATTGTCGCATCGCCCAAGCTGGACTGCCCTAGTGGCACTAAATCATATCCCCCGCCCCGAGCCTGATATCACTAGACATCACTAAACGAGAACCACCCATTTCACAACACCAAAGCACGTCTCGTGTCAACGTTCTCTGCGCTTCATCTAATGACGTGTCGCCATGGAAATGGCAGGACGTCTCTTTCCTCAATAAGTATAAACAGACCGCTTCACAACAGACATCATCAGATTTTCTTTTCCATTCCTCTCACTGTCTTTTTTTGAGCATTCTGTGCCTCGTTTCTGTGCTCTGGTAAGCTATCTTTGTTGCTTGTAGCCAGTGCGAACAGATACCAGTACCATTACTATAAATTATTTTCGTTTCACCCACAATGGCAACAATACAGCCCTACCAGTACGAGCCGGAGTATTCCGAGGCGGAATTACTCGAAAGAGAAAGATGCGGAAACGATGGGGCTTTGGACGACAGTTGGGAGGACGATTCAACAGATCAAGAGCCTGAGCCTAGTCGCATGGACGACTTTTCCACTTGGTGCACCTGCAATCGGTACACGCTAATGCCAACGAAGGAGGAGAACTGCTGCTGCCGAGAAAACTCTGGATGCTTGTTGTACATATCGGAAGGCGAGACACGGCCGCAATGCGTTACCGAACTGCCAGACTTCAGGGCAGCCTGCCTCACACGGTCCTTGTTGAGGATTGTGATGGTGCTTATGCACGAACCTCGCGCAACAATTCGCCCTCGCAATCCAAGTAACGAGTAAGTGTACTCTAGTTGTGATGTCACTTAGGCCACTACCATTTCATGGTTGTCTCCTATATTGTCGTATCAAAGAAATTTAGTCTTGCAGTTCTCTAGTAATAGTCGTATAATAGTCATTCTATTTTGTACAGTGTCTAGGTAGCATTTGTACTGGCAACAATGCCATTGGATACAAGAATTGCCATTGGCAACTAAGGTTTATTACACTTATCTTGGTCATTTAAAAACAGTTTGTATCTTTCTCTTTCATAGGTGGTACAGGCTGGTGGCCTATCGTTCGTATACATGGTGGCTTCATGGGAGGCTTGGACACCGCGTTCGATGAGTAATACCCGCCTGTGTCATTGGTGCCATTAGAGAAACTTTCTCCAGTGACAGCGGTCAGTACTACAGGGGATATTCCCTCACTGTGCTGCAACCAGAACTTTACAATGTGTAGTACATTTGTGCCATCAAAATAAGAAAAAAATAAAGCACAACAGAACTTTTATCAATAGTTGTTTCAGTTTTTCAGTGAATCAAGTGAGTCTCCATTCAGCAGTGTTCCGGGCCTTGTCTGCACGCCTCAGGTACATCCATCCCCCTCCATTATCAAAGGCAGTTCGCACCAGTGGATGTGCGCTGCCAAGGGGTGCTGTCAGGCATGGGAACGGCCAAGGTGCCAAACACCATGTACACTTCAAAGGTATCTTCCGCACAGGGGCCTTTGTACACATGGCCTCCCCAGATCCAGTGTCTCCAGGCATGCTCCCCTGAAGCAGGCTGCACCCCTACAATCCACATAAGTGTGTCTCCATTCAGCAGTGCTCCAGGCTTTGTCTGCATGACTCAGGCACGTCCATCCCCCTCCATTATCATAGGCAGTTCGCACCAGCGGATGTGCGCTGCCAAGGGGTGCTGTCAGGCGAGGGAACGGCCAAGTTGCCAAACACCATGTACACTTCAAAGGTATCTTCCGCACAGGGGCATTGTACACATGGCCTCCCCAGACCCAGTGTCTCCAGGCATGCTCCCCTGAAGCAGGACGCGGCCCTACAATCCACATAAGTGTGTCTCCATTCAGCAGTGTTTTCCGGGCCTTGTCTGCACACCTCAGGCAGGTCCATCCCCCTCCATTATCAAAGACAGTTCACACCAGCGGATGTGCGCTGCCAAGGGGTGCTGTCAGTCGCAGGAATGGCCAAGGTGCCAAACACCCTGTACACTTCAAATGTATCTTCCACACAGGGGCCATTGTACACATGGCCTCCCCAGACCCAGTGTCTCCAGGCATGCTCTCCTGAAGCAGGCTGCGCCCCTACAATCCACATAAGACCACCACATATACACGTCATTCATTCACATACACACCCTCTTTTCTAATTCGTTATAAACCACTTGATATTTACCATGAGAACATCTTTGAGCACTGCAAGTCAACTTGTAAACGTGCTACCTGAGAACTTCTGTGACCACTGCGAGTCTGCTCGTCGTCGTGCTACCTGAGAACTTCTGTGACCACTGCAAGTCTGCTCGTCGTTGTGCTACCTGTGAACATCTCCCTGTTCTCCTGCCACTAACTACCCTGCTTGAAGAATCTAACTGTTTGTTAGTCAAGGTGAGGCAGGTCATCTAATCATATCTCCTTGATCTCTAAATGTCTATCTATTTTGAACTAAAGTACCCAGTAGTGTTATGTTCATTCAGCTCATTGCCATTGGCTTGATTTTAATTTGTTATGTTATCGATATATATCAACTGTCATCAGTGTCAATTTGGATCGAATTGCATCCTTGCGGACCGTGTCTATAAGCATGTTTCCTTTTGATGCACGATAGTAAATTCAAGGGACGACTAACATGTTCTGATTTTCATCACATCAATGAATTGTTTATGAATGTTATCCTATAATACAGCCGGCCACGCTGCACTGGTTTTGATGCGGTGACCAAACCACAGCTTCCATAGAAGAATGTATGATACAATTCCTCCTTTCTCACGTTTTTATGGCAAGTAATTTTTGAATATTGTTGACCTTTTTTTTAGATAATTTCCAACAATGCCTGCATGTACTGTTTTCGGTTGCCCTTCTAAGACCCATGACAAATCGGAAGGCACTACAATGCATGTATTCCCGAGGAATATAGATCGAATAAGAGAATGGGTCAGATATTGCGGATTTGTGCCGGAAGAGCTTGAAAGTAGAGCCCATAAAGTCTTGGAGGACACGAGTGGTGATCAATATCGCATCTGCAGACTGCACTTTGCCACAAATATGTACGACCAATCCAAGTACACAAAGAAGAATCGACTCAGAACGACTCATAAATTGCTCCCAAATGCAATTCCGACTCTATTCATGCACAGGTCGCCTCAGGTGAGTCACAGTTCTGGACTTAGCTGTAGCTCTTGGGGTAGAGAACAGGTAACTAAATGGACAGATTGGTGTTTTAGGTGTAAATATCCCTTATAATACTTATTCACAAGATTGTATTGCTTTATAACTAAATACCATTTTATTAAACATCTGTCCTTGGTTTTAGGAGCATCATAGAAAATGATTTATGGGCACAGATAACTATGCTATAGTGTCCTTTGAAATAAGAATAATGTTTTCGTAATCTGTGTCCTTACATGCCAATTTTTAAGATTAGCATTTCTAAATCAAATCAAATTTTCCCTTTACACCTCCATGACTATGCACTGAATGTGAAGGAGCAAGAATCAGCATCCATGTCTTGCCTGGAGTCAACAACCACTTCGAGCGTGTATCAGGTAGTCTTACTTGGCTATTCAGCTCTGGAATTGTTTTATGCATGGAATTTGAGATAATCTGATCATATTTACATATGGTGTCATTCGTTTACATAATGTTTCATTTGTGGTTTGCTATTGATATGTACCAATGTCTGCGTCACATTGTGTGTGTTCATTTTCAATTTTTTCATGCATACTAATACAAATACTGTGTTACAGGGAGATGCTGAAGCTTCGACTACAATACATCATCCAGGGCTTTAAGTGGGCCGGGGCCTGCCGGGGCCGGGCCTTGGCAGGCTCTGAAATCTCGTTTTGAGGCAGGGCCCTGCCAGGGCCCACTAATCTACCCTGGCAGCCCCGGCCACTACACGAAAAGGCTTTTTTTCTAAAGTCTGAATCTCTCGCTCATGTGCGAAAGCTTCAGGCTTCGGAAAAAAATGCCATAACTGTGGCGCCGCACCTGCGAAGCATCCCTTCAAGCAAGAGATGCCCGTGGGCCGGTGCCACCATTATGGAGAAAATGTGAGGCCGCTGGAAGCAGAGGCCTTGTTTTCTAAATGCTGAGGCTCCCGCGCATTCACGGGTGTTCCAGTCTTCAGGAAACAACCTCAGCTTCCAGCGGCCTCACCCTTTCAGCCTTAATGGTGACACTGCCCCTCCCCAGCTGGCGAGGGTCAGCGCCACCATTAAGGCTGAATAGGCAAGGCGCTGTCCCCTGCCAGGCAAGCCTTTAGAAAATAAAGGCAGAGATCAGCACCCTCTCCCTTGAGGGAGAGGGTGCTGATCTGAGGGAGAGGGTGCTGATCTCTACAAAAGGCTGCCTGGCAGGGGTGCCAGTAGCCCATTGAGCCAGGGCTCATCGAGGGGGCGTGGCCTAATGGGCCAGCAGGTGACCCCCACTGTTAGGCCACGCCCCCTTGATGAGCCCCGGCTCATTTTGTAGTGCCACTAAAGGCACTGACATCATCCTTCGTAGTTGATCCAGAGGTATGCGTACTGACAGTTCCCTCGAATGAAAGAAAGTCGGTCCTAGATCTGACACCATTAGACAGTGACAATATTAGAAACAAGCAGTTTTTGCAAATTGCTTGAGTGGAACATTTTGAAAAATTTGAGATAATCTCATCATATTTACGTGTCGTGTCATTTGTTTACACAATGTTTCATTCATGGTTTGCTATTGATATGTACCAATGTCTGCGTCACATTGTGTGTGTTGAATTCCAATGTTTTCATCCATACTAATACAAGTGTTGTGTTACAGGGAGATGTTGAAGCTTTGACTACAATTACATCATCCCTCGTAGTTGATCCAGAGCCAGGTGTATGCATACTGACAGTTCCTTCGAATGAGATAATCTGATCATATTTACATATCGTGTCATTCGTTTACACAATGTTTAATTTGTGTTTTTTTTATAGATATGTATCATTGTCTCTGTCACATTGGGTGTGTTAAATTTCAAATGTTTTCATCTATACTAAAACAAGTACTGTGTTACAGGGAGATGCTACAGCTTCAACAACAATTACATCATCCCTCGTAGTTGAGCCAGAGGTTTGCGTACTGATAGTTCCCTCGAATGAAAGAAACGCGGTCCTAGATCTGATACTATTAGACAGTGACAATATTAGAAACAAGCAGTTTTTGCAAATTGCTTGAGTGCAAAATTTCGAATAGTGTGCTTCGCACAGTCAACTTTGATCGAGTAAACTAGCCATCAATCAGGTGAAATTTGAAATGTATATCTTGACTAAATGTCGTACACGATTTACGAGTTTATCTGTGTAAACCATGTGTGCGAAGGAATCATTTTATTTCTAATACAAATGACTTAATGACTTATTTTTAATGAATATTCTTTTCTAGGGGTGCTTACAAGATCAGGATATAGAAGAGGAGGCACGTGGATCCAAGTCGGTGGACCAACTTGCTGGTGCAGTTGTTACAGTGAAGAAGAAAGTTTCAAAGAAAAGTAAGAAAGATACAGTAAAAGTTACAAACAATTTATTTTTCAAACAGTGTTTTGTGCTGGTGCCTTCAAAACATGCTTTTTTTTTAAAATCTAAGTTGTCCAATACTGTATGTTGGATTTACATTGAACATGGTTTTCCAACCTGTCTTCTAGTTGCCCGATGGTGTACGAACTATGCAGACACAGACAGCGACAGAAATGAGATATGCTGCTTGCCAAACTGATTTCACCATGGAGCAACTATTATTTGAGGCGCAGCATGTTTAAATCAATAAGCAGACACGAGATGCTTTTGCCCAATGGCCAGAAAATGAATTAAATGTGACCGGCGAAGCACGCAGTGTTTTTGGACCATTGCTACTGCTCCACCAGATGAAGATGAAACTGAATGTATTGAAGATGCTTTTGTCGCAGACCACTTGACACAATCGACACCTGCCAAAAAAAAGGGCCACCCAAAAATCAATTGACATTGATGATTTCTCTGATTCATGTTCAAGTAACAGACGCTGAAAGGACAGAGACTGAAGCATCAATACAATTGAGCAAGGAACTGGACAAAGATCTCGACTACAGTATGTGCAGTTTGGCTGATATGTCAAACACAGTTCAGTCAGAAACAAAATTAATGCAGGATAATAGTCTAAGAAAGGAGGCCAAATACATAGTATTCAACAGTAACTTGATGATGATTATAATGATGCTGAAATGTGTGCATTCAGTGATAGGGGTAGTATGTGGGAAGCCATTGGTGAATGTGACTCGTCTATCAAAAGGCAGTAACCTCAAAATACAAGCCACCTGTGAAATGCACCATGAAAAATGTTCATGGTCCGCTCAACCGATGCTGGGGAAACTGCCAGCTGGCAATCTACTATGTGAAGCAGCTTTACCTTTCAGTGGCTCTAGTTTCATTAAGTTGTCCAGTTTCTGTCAATTTGTGGGAATCCATTTAATTTCTAAAACGCACTACTACAAATATCAACGTCAACATCTATTCCCTGCCATTAGTCAAGCTATAAAATTGAACAATTGACTATTCAAAGTACATTCTCCAAAAAACGGTTCAGGCTAGCTGGTGATGGACAGTGTGACAGCCCCGGATTTTCAGCAAAGTACTGCACATACCACTTTCAGGACATAAAGAGTAAAAGAATTGTGAGTTCTGTGGTTGTGCAGGTGTCTGAATGTAAATCCTCACTGGAAGATCTACAATCGAGGCGAATGCAAATCAACCTCATAGCCACGGACAGACACATTTCAATAGCCAAGACCATGAGAGAGCAGTTTCCAAATATTCACCATCAATTTGATGTATGGCACGTTGCCAAATCCATCAATAAAAAAATCTCAGCTGTAGGTGAAAAAAAAGGTTCTGAAAGTATTTCACAGTGGTCCCAGTCTTTCAGCAACCATCTTTGGTAGAGCTCCAAAACTTGTGATGGGTCTGTAGAAATTCTACTAGAAAAATGGCGGTCACTAATGCACCACTGTTCCAACGTTCACTCTTGGACAGAAAACCAGCATTTCCACCATTGTGAACATGGCCCTTTGTCGCCGGAGCAGGAACGGAAGAAGAAGTGGTTGATTCCACCTTCGCCTCCACACAAAGCCCTTGAGAAAATTGTGTTTGATAAAACTCTATCAAGAGATCTGAAGGGACTCACAGAATTCTGTCACACAGGAGATTTGGAGGTGTTCCACAATATGTGCCTAAAGTACAGGCCAAAGAGATTGCATTTCGGCATAGAAGGGATGAAATATAAGATATTACTAGCGGTATTAGCGCATAACGTGAATAATCGAGGACTGTGGGAAACTTTGGGATGCTTCGCTACACTATGGCCTTTACGAAAAGAAGCAAAAAATGGGTGGTCAAGCCAGTATATGAGGAAATGGAATTCGATTTTGTGAAAGATCTTATTATTCATGTTTTGTAGATGCATAATCACGGAATTGTTGCCACAAAACTTTGCCAACGTGCCCTGTCTACCTAAAGCAGAGCTCATGGATCAGTTCACTTCCTGGTTCAAATGATTACCATCTGTTTTTTTTAATCAACAATGTTTTTATGAAGTGTCCAAATAAAGCATCCAATTTGTCTTTTAAAATATATCCTCTTTGTCAATTTCTTTTTCAGCTAGAACCATTTTTACGATTGCCATACAAAATAACGCTGTGCTTTCATAGTTCACAGTTTCGTCGAGCTACTGTGGGACCTTCACTGATCGTGGGAGGGCCAGATGGATAACAGTGTGAAAGAAACTTTGGGGTTCGGCAGTTGCCTAACCATACAGTTGCCCAAATAGCTGAATAACTACTTGTCCCACAAAAGGGATGAGACCTAGGCTACATAAGATACTCGGCACGCAAGAAGTACTGACTGTGAACAAAACAGCGCATCAAAGTGCGTTCTTGATGAGAAATAGAAACACTCTGACCAATATATTCATGGGGCATGTGTTGGGGGTCGTTTCTAATGTAAGGAAGGGGTGGGTCGGTTGAGCCCCCGGCCAACATACATTATATGTGAAAGTGGCATCCTGATCTTGCACTTGTGGTGGGTGCCTCCTTTGCCCATCTGCTGCCATGGGAAAGGAGGCCCTGACATAAGCAGAGGTGGGGCTATTGCTAGACACACTTTGACTCCATTTTGTGTACCCTTGTGTACCCTCGACTCCAATTTTGGAGAAGAGGCATTCTGTCATTGCGAAGTTTCCCCTACCCCTCAGCAACGCCACAAACGGCGAGCAATGACAGTCCCCAGATTTTTCCTCCTGTGCATGTGCTTCACAATTCCAGTTCTCATGGATGTGGTGAGACAAGATATTGCAAACTAAGAATGTATCTTCATTCTGAGTGAAGGTCACCAGCTTTGAATTTTTGCTTGCGAGCTGAGGAAGCCCACGCATCGCACACAGTATAAGGTTCAATTGTTTTTTGACCTTTAGAGAAAGGGACTATTCCAAAAGGAATTGAATGAAAGGAGGGGTATAATAACGTAAGATATGATAAGGTTCTCCATTCCTAAACTGGACTAAGGAACATGTAAGTTCAGTTTATGAAAAACCATTGATCCAAACTGAGTCTGCATTACGCCAAGAGAATGGAAATGCCAAAAATAATTTAAGTTTGACTTTCGACAATTTTATACCCGAACGAGTCAATTTATCATTAGTTGACCGTTATTGCTGGGTTGCATTGAACTCGTTTGTTCTGTGTGGCATATTGCAATGAAACGCAAGTACAACCTTTGTGTGTACTGGTCTTTCTACCGGGCACATGCGCAGTCCAGCATCAAGATGCATGTAGACCACCACTCGGTTCCCCCAGGTTGAACGCTAATATTTTATTAAAATGCCATCTTTGTGCACCTCGAATTGTAGCGTCAGCTTCTGCATCCCGTTTAGAGCTGAACATACTGCATAGCACTATCCTCCGAATCAAATTGTGGAGTACTTTCCATGTTGTTTGCTCTCTGTTCACATTGTTTCACGTCTGTGCTAATCGTTAGTTTTAACACGATGCCGAATTAATGAATAAAATGATACATTGTAATAAAGATCGGCTACTGAGACACATTTCTGTTATGTTTTCCAGACAGGTACATTCTGCCATTCTGCGATTGTCATCGATTCCAGATAACAACTGATGGCATTTTCAACCGGCAGCTGCAGATACACATCAATAGCTGGATATCTTTGACTCTTTTTTGGGACTATCGCCAGGGGCCGATATGCCCTTACACGGTACCAGCGATTAGGAGCAACATAACATCCTTTACTGTGGTCTAGCGCTAAGTTGATGCACAAGCCTTGCAATTCAATGTGCGACCAAAGCGCTTCTTTTACCCAAAACAAACACCTTGTGTACCCAAATGGAACACCTCGTGATTCACGATAAACTTTTGTGGAACGAGAAAAAAGAAAGAAATTACCCATTTGATTGAATATTGCACGCATTTACGTCATCATACCAAGCGCTCACCTCAGAACCTCAGAAGCATAAAAAAGTATCAACTCTATTCGGCGAGTGCTTCTGATTGAAGTAAGTTCCCTGATTCCTTGCTCAATTGTTTCTTTGCTTTCCTGTTACTGACCTCCGCTCTTCACTACGACTTGCCTTTGACTCCGGATTTCCTCCTGTTTACTGTTATCGACCTACACTTTGGTATTACGACTTCGCTTTGGATTACGGATTACATGTTTATTGGTTGATTATCTGGTTTTGACACATTTTGCCTTACTGGTTTCCTACTGGACCCTACTTGACTGATTTATTACCTTCCCATCTTGCAGAGAGCTCTGAACTTTGGATGCCTTGCTCTATCTCTCTGTCTCCCCTTAGAGTGCCCTCGTTCAGCCCGGGAATTCAGGTCATTACTAACCATATTAACTGCCCCTTCCTTTTACCCAGTCACTTCCCGGTCTCCATTTTCTTGTTCTACCATTCTAATCCAGGAGTCCCATCGAAAAACATTATCTTGATAGAGTACTTTTTTGCCACCTCTACATCATCTTTCCTTTAAAGCTGATTCCCAGCATACTCAGGTTAGTCTGTAGTAACTTCATTGCTTTTGGTTTACTATCAAGCTCCAGTACTAAAATTGTCCCTTATTTCTTTTTCAGCCTGTTGAATACCTGGTGGTATTTTTGCTCTACCAGGTAAACCTCTATTCCGTCCTTATCACCATTTTTTGGACAGGGTGCTATTTCATAGGGAAGGTCACCCTCTCAGAGGAGGCCCACAGTGGGCTGATCAATTAATAATCCAATAACAGACCGTCCCCTTTCCTTGAGGGTTCCAGTGTCCCTGATTGTGTGACTATTGACAGAATCAGAAGCGTAAACGATGGATGTGGCCAATACACTGACCAGCCTATTACAACTAATTGCTGATCTGCGCTCTGACATGACCACAGCTCAGTTGGATATTCATTGTAGAATAGATGCTCTACAAGATCTAGCACATCCATCAGGACTCGGACTACCCAGGCGCTGCAGCGTCAGCTCCGGTGTTCCCATTGGCACCTCCTGAAAGGTTCCAAGGTGATCTGAAAACGTATTGGGCCTCATTACGACTCAGGCGGTAAGGGTTTTACGGCGGCGTAAACAGCGCCGACCCTTACCGCCTGATTCCGAGGTCCCTTAGCGCCATGGAGGTTTAACACCTGCTTTTGCAGGTGTTAAAATCCATGGCGCTAAGGGACCTTGATGTTAATTACGCCACCATAATTTACGGTGGCGTAATTAACGCCTTCCCCACTCCCATTATGCCCTATGGGGCAAAATGGGAATGGGGAAGGGAAAATGGGAAAATGGGGATTTACCGCCCCGCCAAGGTTGGAATGGGGCGGTAAATCCGCCAACCACCATGGCGTAAACGTAGTTTACGCCATGGTGGTAAAGTCACGGCCCAGGCGGTAACTTACCGCCTGGGTCGTAATGAGGCCCATTGTACGTTTATTAAGCAGTGTAAACTACACTTCCTCGGTTGTTCTGCCTCATTCCCAGACGCTACAACTAAAGCAGCTTTCCTTCTTTCTTACCTTGGCGGAACCGCTGCAGTCTGACCTAACCCTCTACTAGAATCCAACAGTTACATATTGTACGACTATGATGCCCTTATCAACGCCATGAACCAGGTATTTGAAACTCGATACAAAACTCAAGCCACAGATCTAAAGTTCCTAGAACTAAAACAGGGTAATGCCCTGTTGCTAACTTATTTGGCAAAGTTCAATCAGTTGGCTATGGAAACAGGATGGCCAGAAGAGAAGAAGGCAGATGTCTTCTGTAGAGGGTTGTCAGATGGCCTAAATGATATCATTGCCACATTTCCTGTAGCGCCTGTTGGTTTCCCAGAACTACTCGATTTGGTCCTCCAGATAGATGCTCGTAGGGTGGAACGCAAAGGCGAAAAGAAAGCCCCCACATGTTCCTCCCACTGGACTTGAGACTCCTGTCGCTACTCCATCAGATGCATACAAACGTTGTGGAAGTCCTATTAAACACAGTGGAGTAGGACACAAATCTAAGCACAAACAACGGTCTCCACCGGTTAGAAAAGAATGAATTCAATAAGTCAACACTTAAAGCGTTGTGTGTATCTTTTATGATATCACAATGACTCTGAAGAAAGCCAGAAACACATTTTTGGAAAACATCAAGAGTAGTTGTATCGTGAGCTGAGTGTATTTGTTCAGTTTCCAAACTAATGAGTAAATAAAATTATAATAGACTTTAGAACGACAGATATTTATTTAACATAATTGAAGCATATATTAAAAAAATTACACACAAAAAAAAAGGGAATGGACAAAATGTGTCGAAACAATTTAGCAAAATCACATAAACAAGTAAGAAACCAGGTGTATAAAATTCAAAAGAAAATGTATGGAAACAACAAATAATTTGCATGAAAGAAAGAATTCAGGACTTTCAACACATTGAATTTAACTAATGATTTGCATAATCTATCGGATAACGAACCCATGAAAATCGGTGCAGTTCGTGGTCCTTTGTGTACTGCAAAGAGGGAACGTAGAGGTTCTGCTAATTTAAGTATGCTTTGTGGCTCAGCAGACCATTTCTTGCTTAACCGCCCAAAGAAGCCATTTCGTAAACCGGAAAACTCCAAAACTCGACCGCAGTAGGAGCCCATCAGTCGAGTTTTGATCCTTTGGACCCCTTGTCCCCGGCAACCTTATTACCTGTTTATCTGTCTGTCTCTTTGGCATAGGCTGATGATCTAAACATCCAGACTCAAGTAGTCATAGATTCTGGGGCCATTGGGAATTATATGGATATTATCTTTGCCCAACGGGTTGCAATATCGGCTGTACAAAAAGTGCACCCCGAACTGGTCAGTGCTGTCGATGGTACCGCTCCGATTTTAGGGCTGGTGACTGAACAAACCCCTGTCATCATGATGACTGTTAAGATTGATTTCATGACCTGGTGAGCAGAGGTTCAGAAGGCCAGCCAGTTTCTTGGAACAGGGTAACCTTCTGGACAAGCCAGACCACTAAAGTTAGCATTGGCGGCGGTCAAAACTAGGTCTCAGGAGGGGTGAGGGTGATTGAAAGCCCACAATGAGCACACAGAGTAAATGACACTAAAAAGTACTCTCAGTCAGGTGTATATATCAAAGATACATATACTTGTATTAAAGGCCTTTTAAATCATACACAAAGCAAATAATAGCAGTCATAACTAAACCAACACAGCACTACTATTAAACATATATACAGTCACCAATGGCCTAAAGGAAAAGTACACAGTAAGGGTCCAGAACCTGTAAAGATAGGGAGCATACAGTGCAAATATCGTTTATGCAGTCCTTCACTTTTCAAACCCTAACTGAGAGGCAGGGCAATCCCTAAAATGAGTGGAGCCTTGTGCTCAAAAGTACTTTCGGTGCTGGTGCATGCGATCGTTCGGTTCAGCCAAAACGGGGTCTCTTACATGGGCTGTAGCAGCTCAGGAAGGTGGGAGAAGCAGTGAAGAATATGTTCCCACTATTCAAGAGAGAAGACCAGGAGCCAAGAGTTGGGAATAGCTTGGTAGCACAGGAGATAAAGAAGAGTTGCCCTCAGGGGACACTAATGCGTAAAAATAGATGGATGTGCCAGGGGCTACCAGTAATGAATACAAGTACTCACCGACCCTCAGCGCACTCTAGGCCAAACTTCCGCAGTAGAGTCCACTTCGGTTGCAGGTTCAAATCCTGCATTTGCGCAGCTCTGCGTCGTTCAAGGGCTGCGTTCCAGGGATGAATCTGTGACAGGACAGTGGTGATTCCTCCGTTCCTGATGGAGGGATCAGGCCAATTCTGCTGCAGTGAGTCTGAGGGCACAGGGGGGCACAGCAGCAAAGCACCCATGAAGTTCGTCACCACAGCTGGGTGACACAGTGACTGCGTATGCTCGGGTTCAGGCGTACTCTCCTCATTCCGGACCTAGGAATGCTCGGTATACGAAACTCAGCGGCAGAGTGCCTTATACCCAGAGCTTACAGTCTCCAAATGCTCAAGTGTTAACTCGAGATGGTGGCGGTTCCAGGGCAAAGGTCTGGTGCAAACTGGTCAGTTCACTGCTTGGTCCAGGAACACTTCAGAGAAGGCTTGTGTACACGTTAAGTTGGAGGTGCCGAGAATAGTTAGTCCCACTATTCCAATGGGTCGAAGCACCTTTGCAGACCTTCTAAGTTCGATCAGAAACAGGGGTCCAAAGGGACGAAAGCGGGCTCCGGGCGCCAAACCTTCCAGCGGGTCACCAGCGGTTGCTTGGCTCTGCCTCTTGGTTTTAGGATACTTGTCTCCTTTCCTAAGGTGTGAACTCAAGAGATCGACCAGGAATGGGTGCAAGATGCCTTCTCTTATCCAGAATCTCCTTCGTGCCAAAACAAAGAGGACCCAATGAGAAATCTGCTCACATACAGCCAGACAGTGCTGTATCTCACGGCTACTGTCTCCCCTTAGAGCGCCCTCATTCCACCCAGAAATTCAGGTAATTACTTACCATATTAACTACCCATTCCTTTTACCCAGTCACCTCCCGGTCTCCATTTTCTTGTTCTACTATTCCCATCCAGGAGTCCCATCGAAAAAAACATCCTCTATCCCGTCCTTAACACCTTTTATCGGACGGGGTGGCGTTTCATAGGGAAGGGCGCCCTCTCAGAGGAGGCTCACAATGGGCTGATCAATTAACAATCCAATAACAGACCTTCCCCGTTCCTTGAGGATTCCAGTGTTCCCTGATTGCGTGAGTATTGACAATAGTCTTTCAAGTGGGGCAATTTATAAGTGATGGCTCATTTAACAAGCCATGGTTTTTACACAGCATTTGCTTAACATTTTAGTATTAAGAAATTAAAATGGGGCATTATTCTTCAGAAGGCCAGCACAATTATCAGCGGACCAAACCTATGCATTTTAAAGAGAATTAACGTGGCACACAGAAAAGTTTAAAACTATTTTCTTCATTTTGTATGTTACTTTTTAGTTACATATGGCGCATCCCTCAGAAGGTTAACTGTAATTTTATTGCTTAAGTATTCTAGTGGCTGCATTGGGACATGGATTAAATGCATCCGCTCAGCATCAAAGGTCTTTTAATTTTTGAAACCAGCCAGCCACTGCCTAGCGCGCACCAGATAGCGCCTCAATGTCAATTGGCATCTTGATTAGGAAAGAAGAGTTCATTGTGTGTCACCACGCAGACAATAGTCAATAGCAAATCAATGCAGTGATATGTGTGCAGCAGTGATTTGTGCGCTGCACAAGTCACCACCCTGTTGGTTAATGGAGTCTATGTGGTGCTCCTGTATGTAACAGCACATATGTTGTCTGATGTGTCCAATGGCCATACAATAGCACACTGGAACGCTTTGTGTATATGGCTCTGATGAGTATGCAATACACTGCCCACACATAAAGCAATCAAAGGGTTCCATGTAATAATGTCGCCACAAAAATCTCGCCATGCAAAAATATCGCCGAAAAATGGCCGTTTTTTGTGGCGACATTATTGCATGGAACATGCAGGGGATACCCCCGCAACCCCCAATTTGTTTTTTTATTATTATTAATTATTTATTTATTTTTTTGCCCCTGTCCCCATATATATGGTCACCCATATAATATCGCCACAACCTTTTCCCGGCGATATTATTTACGGCGACCATATATATGGGGATAATATTACCTGATACAAATCAAAGAAGCAGTCTCAAATTGTACATCCATTAGGCCAAACGTCCTTACTACACTGCCACATCATGATTTTCACTAGCTGCAGGCCAGCACTAAAGAGATGCTAGTGCCAGCCCTGCTAGATAAAGCATGCGCCTACTCTTTTTTTCAGAAATAACCCTTGAGGCCTGCGTAATGGTGAGGAGGTGGTGGCTGAGGAACTGTGGACCCTTTACTATGCATTAGAAGCTGGTTTTGTTTAAAACGCTTCATCAGCTTATTACTGGTCAGGCGAAAGTTTGTAAGGGGTACGATCCTTTCTGTGTAGCCTTTCTGTGCATTGTTTATTGGGTGTCTCTTGTACGGTATCCTTTCCTGTCTATAGATATATTTCCCTAAAGATGTTTCGATATTGGGGGTTGGGTGTGCTCACACTGAAACCCAGCTCTTCCTCATCTAAAATTCTCCAGAAACAAGAAGCCAAAGAGCCCTTGTACCCCATTTGAGTGGCTGATGTTGCCGCCATTTTATGTTCCCAGCCAAAAACTTAAGCTGTTCGAATGAGTATGTATGGTTCATGGTTACAAGCATTAGGGTGAATGTTGTGAACCGTGAAGTGAGCATCAAGCCATGTGTCTGATATGAATTTAGAGATTCACACATGCAACCCTTTTATCACAGACTGGTTTATCAAATATAGAAATCTCTGATCACTGTTATATTCCAGAAATGCTCTGTGATTTAATGCAAAGCATACAGGAATACTCATTGGTGCTATTTGTCCTCTTTCCCAGTCTCAGAGGTATTTTCAAAGAGTACAATAAGAGTATACCAGACTGTCCATCTTGGAATTATAACCCATCAGAAAATAATTCTTATGGTTAGTCTAGTTTTCCCCCTTGCGAAATACAAGTGAGGTGGTACAAACAGAACTCCTGCAACACAGGGCCAGTGGTAAGTGGGACCTCAGACCCTGGCAGGCTGGTCACACTGCAGTGTACCAGGATGGACAGTTTGACAGTTTGAAACTGCATTTAGGCAAGGCCTTCCCTAAGAGCAGGTGACAGAAAAACCATTCACTGGGACAGCAACAGCTGTGTTTTCACATTAGATTTGTTCTGTAAAGTACTTGAATTACAATGTAATGAAATCAGGTTAATTTGTATAGCAATTATTTATTGATATTAAGAAGGGTTTTTGTCTTGGGACACAGATGAGTAGTTTGGGAGTGACCGAGGACGGGGTGGGGGAGGAGGGTGGCGAATTCGAGTTTTCGCCCTTGGCACCAAGTCGGCTAGAAACTGCCCTGCCTCGTGGCATCTGGCATAATGTAACGAAGGAAAGAATCCGAAGGACTATCAAACGTCCTGCTGTGTTAGATCTGGCATAATGTAATCCGAGTTTGCAGGAGTGTTATTTAGGACTTTTAAAGCGAAGGCATTGTCACATATGGCATAATATTACCAGTTAGTGGGGTAATACGCCTGTGGGTCTCCAGAAGCTTTGATCAGCTAATCCGGTAAAGGGCGCCCTCATTTTGCCATACTGTGTCCATCTGCTCCACTAAGAAAAACAGATGGTGAGGACTTTGAGCAGAAAATAGGCGACACATTCGAAGAAAGGCAAATACTAGCAACAGCGAGACGGGTTGATGTTTGCGTTTGCTATCACGATCAAGGCACATCTGGAATAGTGCCAGAAAAAACAAACCAATCCTTTACTTGCAATACTAACTTCTTGCAGTCTTGATACCTTTGTCACTTCACTGGGCAATCTACAACACCCAAAAAAGTAACATTGGCTAAGACTGAATGTAAAACATGATGTGAAGTGCACGCCACAGCACAGTTACATTGCGTTTATAGTGTCATTAGATTACATATTTCTCCATTTTCCCCTCCCCCCGAGGATTTAAGTTCTAACCGCAGAGTACAGGCATCTCCTCTTACTTGTACATAAAGACTTGGTCATACCATTGCAGACTTAAAATACGATGTCTGTGTTGTTGCAGTGGAAACAAAGATACCAGCGATGCATCAAAACAAGAAACATTTTCAGAAAGCCCTCAAGACAAAATACTCTTTGATAAGGCCATTTTGAGCATAGCACTTAAAATCATCCTATAAACAGTTTCTTAATCAAAGAAAAGGCGAGGTACAGGAAAATGTACAGATCTGTCCAGGATCACACATTTAAGTCAAATGAAAAACCTGGCATTAGGCCAACAACTTGGCTACTGTATCAACCTCCCTCACTACATGATGAAACCATCCCTCACACTACTGTGATTAATGTATATTAGAGTTTATTAAATTATCCAATATTTATACTGCACCCATCACCAGCATAGTGTTCTTGCTGCGCCTAGTATGCCAAACGAGGTTTTATTCCACTCCTAATGGGCAAACAAATTAGAACTTAACGTTAGACTAGTCAACTGCATTAGGCCGCTGGTGTTCGTGAATCAGCCAACTCTCCCACTCTGATCTCTTCTTCATTAGCGAAGATTCTGACTCTTGTCGCTCACCCCGGCTACATGGTACACTCCATTCTCTATTGTGTTTCTCTGCTATTGTGGTTGCTCTGGCTACCGTGTGAATTACAGCAGTAAACTACGGTTCGGTCTTCCAATTATAAACTTTAGACCCAATAAATGACCCTTTGTCAGATATCAGTTTTCTGTAGCAAAGCATTCTTTTTTTAAGGACAATTGGGAAACTGCGGGTGGACATAAATAGGCCTGCGCCACATTCCTTTGCATATGATTACTCATATGAGTCTATCTATTCACTATGCACAATGGTGCCTGCAGCTCAACTCCATCATTACCATGCTCCTTGTTTTGCGCCTGTTCAAAATATGGCTCTGATGAGCATGCACGGAGGGTGGAGGGGGATACCTATAGGGCACCACGTTTTTTTCGAAGGAAGGCGGCGTAGAGCAACACAGCTTCCCGGTTCTGTGCTTGGAGACTAGATACAGTTTATTAAATGATAAGGGTGAGATGAGGGTGAGATAGACACCTATCTTTCCCTAACCCAACAAGGATGTCTCTACCTGACAAACTAAGGCTAAATGAAAATTACCTAATGTCCAAAAATATCTGTCCCTCACACTTATACATAAAACAAAATCACACAGGAATGATCTATTTTAACTCCACAAAATAACAAATTCAAACATAAAAGTTATAAACAAAAATCCTTGTGACCAGGGTTGGATCCCCTTCCCCTGGATCAATTCAGGATGTTTCAAAGCAAGGTACAATGTATAGAAAGTTATTATCACTAGCTAAGTTCCACTCCAGATATAATACAAAGTAATTTCTCTTCAATATGTCTTGCATTGTTACTTGGCAAAGTGACCGTCTTAGTTCCAAAGGGTTTTTCACACTTAAAGACAAACGTTTTTACAACCTTCTACATGGCAAACCAACAACATTTTCTCTTCATATACCAAGTCAAAAGTCAATGTAATTGTTCTTTTCTTTGAAGGCCAATCACTTTTCATCACATCTGATGTTCTCCTTCATAAACAATACTTTAGTCAGGATGGTTATGTAAAAGTTTGGTAAATATGGTAGTGGAATTGCCACTTTTCCACCACAACCTTATATTACATTCACAGTACCTAAAAGTATCTTCTTCCTGGTCCACTCGCCTGCCAGGACTAACTATTACTTGTCCCTTTCCTGGTTTACTCGCCTGCCCCAGGATGCAAATCATACTACTACAATTTGTACTCTGTGGTAAGGCTTGTTCCAAACTTTACACACCTAAATCCTCAATGGGGAAAATGTAACCAACAACCATTTCATGGGTTAGTCTTTTGACTTTCAACACACTTGGCTTACATCTTCTTCATATGTGCACTGCACAAACTGACTATTCTAAAATTGATCTGGTTGCCATAGACAATGCAGGTTACAGTACTCTCCCCCTTCGTCGTTTTTATAAGGAGGGTTTTTATCCTGCCATTTCAGATTTCTTTTTACACAACCCATCGGCTGTTGGCAATGTAGTTTACAACTTTCTCCCAAAGGGGCATTTTGTTCTGTGGTTGTTCTATTCAATTTGGCTTGTTGTTACTCTCAGCCTTCTTTGGCTGGGGCAATGCAGGTTATAGTGTTCCCTTATTAGATATCTCCTTTTAGGAAAGTTGTATTAATTCTGCTTCGTTATTCTGCCTCTTTTTGGCTTTGGCAATGCGGGTTACAATGTTCTCCTATTCAACATCTCCTAATATGAGACTTGTGCTCAGTTTGCTTAAATTGAAATGTTCGGTATTGAAAGGATTTACTATTACACAGTGGTCTACTTCGAAGCACCCCGGGGGTCACCTGTATCAGGCCAACTCACTGCTATGTCCCGACGTCTCCTTCTGACTCGCTGCCTCTGCTTCTGCACTCGTCGTGTTTCGCTCAGCATCTGACAGCTCCAGTCAATCTTCTGCTGCTCGCACTGGCTGTCGAAGCTCTGTTTGCTCACCACTGACAACCTCACACCAGAGCGGGATACAGGAAGTAGAGCGCTTCTATCCCCCACAGCTTAACCCAGCCTCATTACCACTTCCTTTTGCGCGTCCTCTTCCTTACGCAGGGATCTCGACCTTCTCTGTGTTCTCTACACGGCATCCCGCTGTCAGCACAGCAGCGACTCCATCAACTGCTTCCTGCTGTTTCTCTTCGGCCCACACCTGAAAGGTCTTAAAGGTTCTTAAAGGTCCTGCTCAGCTGTGTGTCATTACAACAACTAGCCCACTGATTACAACTTGGTTTATTTTATTTTAAAATTTCTTTATTGGCATTTTGTCATAGTTACATAGCAAATCTGATGATTCGTTCATGAGAGAAAGGAAGGAAAGAAAGAAAGAAGAACTTGAAAAAGAAAACATAAACTACATTAACTGTCTCCATTCGTTGACAATGTGTTCCAGTGTGGGAGCTGTTCCAATTTGGGGGGGTTGTTCGAGGTGCGGGGAGGGGGCAGGGGGGCCCCAGCCTTTTTCCTGAGGTGTTCCAACTTAGGTGCCACCGAGGATGACAGATCGCTGTGGCGTTCGTGCCGAGGCGCTCATGGGGGCATGTCATCTGAGGGGTGGAACATGCTCCATGTTAGTTCTTTCCGGGCGTCTAATGCCTCGCTTGTGCCATCCACAAATCTGGCAACGCTGTCTTCCCAAACTGTAATTTCCGCACCCACCCAGCATTCCAGTTCTCTGTACCATGTGTTATATTGTGGGCCGGCGGGTCATTTCCAAGCCATTGCGATTGTTCTCTTAGTTAGCACACACGCCATGTCCATGAGTTTCATAATATGTTTGGATTTAGCTAGCCTGGGATCGGTTCCCAGTAGGCATTCCTGGGGGACCATTCGTATCATGTCATGCCTGCCCTTTTGCAGGCTAGCTCCACTCCTGCCCAGAGGCTCTGCACTTTTGTGCATCTCCACAGCATGTGAAAGAGGTCTGCTTCGTCGGTGTTGCACCAGACTCAGTTGGATAGTGCCTGCGCGTTGAACTTTGCTATCTTGTGTGGGGTTAAATACGTGTGGTACAACACGTTTAGCTGTATGAGGTGGAACCTGGAATTCCTAGATACTTCTTTGGGGTAAGTGAGCGCCCTGTCCCATTCTTTGTCCGTCATTCCGTCCCCAGGTCTTCCTCCCACCTAGATCTCAGTGTGGCGCTGCAGGGATTCGGGATGTCACTTAGCTGGCCGTATATTTGGGATAACGGTCTCCCTCCCTCCCCGAGGTTGTATAACAGTGTCACTAGGTGGTCTGCTTCTGGTTCTTCAGGCCAGGTCTCCCACTTAGCCCGTGCTATCCTGCGGCTTCTTTGGTACCATAGAAACTGGCTGCTAGGCATGCCATCCTCTTCTTGTAGCGAATCAAACTCTCAGACAGTACCCCCTGCATATAGGTTCCCCCAGGTGTAAACTCCACCTCTTTCCCAGAGTCTAATATTCTTCAGATCTGTGCTAGATTTGCATAGGTCTGCGATCAGCGGAATTTCTGGTGAATATGGGTGTTTCGCATGTAGGAGTATTGGACCTGTGCCATATTTTCCTGTCCAGTTCCAAAAGAAGAGGCTCCTCCCTCAGGAGCTGTCGGGGTGCCCAGATAAGTTCCTTCAGTTGTATTGGGGAAACCATTTGGTGCAGTAAGGTTGATTCGGACGTAGCGTCATCCGCCAGCCACTTGGTTATGAAGCTAAGTTGTGCCGCTAAATAATATTTCTCCAGGTTCGGAAGCTGTATTCCTCCCTGTCAGTATGGAAGGACCAGTGTGGAAAGTGCCAATCTGTGCCTGTTTTTCCCCCATAGGAAGTCGCAAAGCAGTGTGTCAAGCAGGCGAATGAAGGGAACATTAATGTAGTGGTGCACGTTTTGAAACCCATATGGAAATCTAGGTAGGACAATCATTTTGATGATTGATGCTCTGCCCATCATAGATAGGGGAAGCTTAGACCAGAAGCCTATCGATTTGCGCAGGGCAAGAAGCGCTGCCTTGGTATTGTGCTCGTGCATCAGTGTAGGGGTGTGCATGATGTTAATCCCAAAATATCGAAATTAGTTTGTTTGCCACTGTATTCCCACCGAGGGGAGGTCTTCTACATTCCTGCCCCTCAGGTCTGCTAGAGGGAACAGGCAGGATTGTTGCCTGCTGAACTGTATCCCAGAGACCTTGGAGTAGTTGTCCAAGATTTCTAGTATGGTTGGTACATTCATATGTGGGTCTCTGACATATAAGAGGACATCATCCGCGTACAGGGAGATTACATGGTGCAGCCCCCCCACCCGTATACCCGCATTGAAGAGTTGCATCCTGAAGAAGATAGCGATGGGTTCTAACCCCAATATATAAAGCATGGGCGAAAGCGGGCAGCCCTGTCTGGTTCCCCTACCTATGTCCCATGCTGCGGGGACGCATTTGTTACACCTTTCCAACGCTGGTCCGTGGTCTATAGGAGAAAAATGCTTCATTCTACAAGACGGAGGGCTGCAGAACCCGGCAGAATGAGCCTTAGCGCTTTAGTTGATTCACGTTGTCAATGCACGCCGGCAGAGAGTCACGTGACCCTATTAAAGGATCGTCTATACTCGCCTCTAAGCGTCGCTACTGTTGCCAGAGACGCTCCGTAAGTTCGAATCTAGGGTGAAACCATTCCTAACCAACTTTCTGTCTATCGCTGCTCACTCTCTCTCTCTCGTTTTCCTCTTCCCAGAGACTTTGTTCCAGGTTTCCTCACTATCAATCCTCCCACACGTCAGACTCTCCCGCGCTTCTCTATCCGTTACGCTCGTTCAAGTGTACGGTGTTCGGTAGGACCCAGAGCCCCTCTCATACAGTGAGTGTCTCTTTCTTGGGTTTCGGGTTTCTCCTCACATTCCCATACTTACTCATTCAGTCTTTTCAGGATTTCCCCCCGGCGCTACGAGAACAAGGCTCACAAGCAGATCCTTACGCCACGCTCACCCTCTCTGTCACTAACGACCGTTCAAGCCAGACTCCCGTAAGGATTCTCCTTTCCTCTCCTTTCATAGTTTTCTCACTATCCATCATCCATCACTTACCTGTCCAATTTTCTCCCGTAGGGCTTGTGCCTCAACCCATTGAGGATGCACATGTGAAGGGATTCCATCCATCCGAGAAGCTTCCATCTGCTTCATCAGGGTTTTTTCCCCCAGAGGGTTTCCCTGGGGTTCGTGCCTCCCCTCCGTGGGTATTCGAGCTGCGGTGGGGGTGCAGGTTCCTCCGGGAGATTCTTGCTTTCTGCAGTTGCTGTTCCCGTGTTGGCCGTCTGACCAGGTTAGTGTGATTGTGAGTTGCTTAAAGGATAGTTCCGGGACTTTTTTTTTATTGTCCCTACGGTTTGGCCATGTGTTTTTAAGCATAACTCGGTAGATCGTAGAAAACTTTCCTATGGACCTTACCCGACTTTTCGTCCATTAACGCACTCGAAATCAGCCGCCATTTTCTGATAATCCTATCATTTCCCCCCATCGCCCTGGCTCACCTGCTTTTGCGGCACTAAATCAAATCCCCCGCCCCTGAGCCTGACATCAGCAGACACGTACCGCCCATTTCCCAACGCCAAAGCACGTTTCGTGTCAACAATCGCTGCGCCTCAGCTAATGACGTGTCGCCATGGAAATGGCAGGACGCCTCTTTCCTCAATAAGTATAAACACACCGTTTCACACACACAGCAGCAGATTTTCGATTCCATTACTCTCTCTGTGTTACTTTGAGTATTCTGTGACTCGTTTCTGTGCTCTGGTCAGCTACCTTCGCCGCTTCTAGGCCTTGTGAACACCTGTACCATCTCTGTAAATTATTTTACTTTCTTTACCACACAATGGCTACAATAATGCCGTATATGTACGAGCCCGAGTACACCGAGGAAGAACTACTGGAAAGGCAAGTACGCGAAAACGATGGGGATTCGGACGGCAGTTGGGAGGACCAGTCAACGGATGAAGAGCCTGGACCATGTCGCATGGACGGCGTCTCCACCTGGTGCACGTGCAATCGGTGCGAGCTAATGCCAACTGAGGAGGAGAACTGCTGCTGCCGTGAAAATTCCGGGTGCTTGGCCTACATTTCGGAAGGCGAGCCAAGTCCGCAATGCATCACCGAGCTGCCAGAGTTCAGGGAAGCCTGCCTCTCACGGACCGTGTTGAGGATGATGATGGTGCTTATGCACGAACTTTGCGGCACTGTTCGTCCGCGTAATCCGAGTAACGAGTAAGTATACTCTGGTTGTGATGTCAGTGATGCCACTACTATTTCATGGTCGTCTCATCATTCGAATGCATGTAAATTGGTTCCATGTTGTGCATTTTCTAGATAGAATTTTTTTCAAAGCAGAATGACATTTTTTACCTGAATCGACAGTGATAAGAAAGTTGTCATTTTAATACAGTTTGCATCTTTCATTTTCACAGGTGGTACAGGCTGGTGGCCTATCGTTGCTTCACTTGGTGGCTTCACGGGAGGCTCGGACACCGCGTTCGGAGAGTAATACCTGCCTGTGCGGTACTTGCCATTAGACAACATTTCCCCAGCGACAGTGGACAATACCGCGGATTTTCCCTGGATGTGCTGCAACCGCAACTTTACAATGTGTAATGTTTATTATTTATGTTCAATTGAAATTAAGATCTAAAATAAAACCCAACATATATTTTAACAATGGTTGTTTTGATTTTTTAAATGAATCTAGTGTGTCTCCATTGAATAGTCTTCCTGTGCCTTGTCTTGTCACACCACATGTCTCCGGCCAGCATCCTCCCTCACGCTGGCCGCCCACCTTCAATCCACATAACCGTTGAACCCATATGCAGTAGACATACATATGTTATTTTGCGGGTTGGCATCAAGCCTCCCGGCCTTGCCTCCGACCCCAAAAATACTTACCACACCACTTTGTTCAAGCGTTGGCAATAAAAGGAAGGCCGTTGGATTTTATTGATACAAAACATGGTTATAGGTAAATAATCAATATGGTTGATCATAATAAATCATCCTTTTGGGCACCGGGTACAGAGATGACCCCCTCTGGCCCGTGCCGCCTTGCCACCACAGGCCAGCCTGCTGCTGACTAACTGCCTAGGCATCCAGGGTCTCCAGGGTGAACTGCACCCATATATTCTCCTGGGAGGGTGAGGTATTTATAAACTCACCCCCCTGCCTTCCATGTACTAGATCCTGCAGCCTGCCTCTTACATGCAGTTAGATGGCCTCTCCTTGGTGAGGCCCTGCGGCAAACGAGTCTTGTCTGCACGACCACCGCCCCAATCCACCCCCCGCCCTATCAAAGGCAGTTCGCACCGGGGTACTTGTGCTGGCAAGTGGAGCTGTCAGGGAGCGATAAAGGCCAAGAGGTGCCAAAGACCATGTACACTTCAAAGTGGTCTATAGAGCATGGGTTGTTGTTCCCATGTCTACCGCCAGACCCCGTGTCTCCTGCCAAGCATCCCCCCTCACGCTGGACGGCCCCCTGCAATCCACATAAGTGTGTCTCCATTCACGAGTCTTCCTGTGTCTTGTCTGCACGACCACCGCCCCAATCCACCCCCCGCCCTATCAAAGGCAGTTCGCACCGGGGTACTTGTGCTGGCAAGTGGAGCTGTCAGGGAGCGATAAAGGCCAAGAGGTGCCAAAGACCATGTACACTTCAAAGTGGTCTATAGAGCATGGGTTGTTGTTCCCATGTCTACCGCCAGACCCTGTGTCTCCTGCCAAGCATCCCCCCTCACGCTGGACGGCCCCCTGCAAACCGCATAATGCCACGACATATACACGTCATTCATTCACAAACACACCCCTGTTTCGAATTCTTTATAACCCACTTCATATTTCTAATGAGAACTTCTTTGCACTTTGCTAGTCAACCCGTGAAGGTGCTGGTTATCTGCTCTTCGTCTCTGTGAACTTCCGTGACCACTTAGAGGAAACTCGTCAGTTTGCAACCTGTGAACTGCTCCCTGTTCTACGACAAGAAACTACTCTGATCCCTGCATCTAACTGTTTGCTCGTCAAGGTAAGGCCATGTACCATACTCATTTTGCGTCCAATTTCTTTTCGTTCAAGACAGTACATGCAAGGAACTAGTCACATGTTCTGAGTTTAGTCAAATTATTTTTCTATTTTTTTAAAGTTATTCAAATACTTATCCGCATGTGAATAACGTGTATAGTTCCAAGAACCAAAACATACCTTGCATTGAACCTTTTATGTGTCATTTAATTTTTTAACACATTGATATTCATAGAGAATTGTTGATCTTTACTTTTCAGAACTTTCCACAATGCCTGCCTGTTCCATTGGCGGTTGCCCTTCGAAGACCCATAATAAATCTGAAGGTACTATAATGCATGTTTTCCCTAAGACAATAGATCAGATAAGAGAATGGGTCCGATATTGCGGATATCCACCCTCTGAGCTTGAAAGTAGAGTCCTAGAAGTCTTTGCGGACAAGAGGGGTGATCGATACCGCATCTGCAGCAGGCACTTTACCTCTGACATGTACTCCACATCATTGCTAATAAAGAAGAACACACCGCGAGCGAGGCGAAAATTGCTCTCAACCGCTATTCCCACTCTATTCGTCCACATCCCTCCACTGGTGAGTCAAGTTTACGTATTTATCTCTCGGCCTTGCGGTAGTGTGTAGCATTAGCTAACAATAATTTCCCCATTTATGTATCCACTCAATATGAAGGCGGAAGATTCTCCATCCGTGTCGTTATTGCAGTCATCAGCCACTTCAAGCGCCTATCGGGTAATCTTACTTGGCTATTCTGCCACTGACTTGTTTTAGGCATGTAAATCAATAGTTTTAATTTATCGTGTAATTATTTTACCTAATGGTACACCCTTGTACTCGTCCTCTAGTCTTTGTTTTCAGTTATAATTATTGTTATCCAAAATAATTCAAGTACTGTCTTTCAGGGAGATGCTGAGGAGTCCAACGTATTGACGACTACCGTTGATGTCACTCAGATGCTCGAGGTACGTTTCAGGACAGTTCCATCGATGGAGATCATCAGATCTTGCATTCTTGTAGCGTGATTGTTACACACAATGTTTCTTTCGTTTTTAGCCATTGATATGTCCTTCTGTCGTCGCCCTCCTATGTGTCTTCTTTTTTCAATATTGTGTTCATTACTAATGAAAGTCCTATGTTTCAGGGAGTCGATGGAGCATTAGTCCAAGAAGAAGGGGGAGCGTGCAGTTACGGGTCGGCGCAACAGCTTGCAGAAGTGTGCACCGCAGTTACATCGTCCCTTGATGTTCTTATGCATTTCGAGGTATGGATACTGACAGTTCAATCAAGCGAAATCATATGACGTGATTACATCCGCTATACTTCCTTCTTTATTAACGCAAGTACTATGTTTCAGGGAGATGACGGAGCTTCTTCTACAAGAACATCACCCCTAGTAGTTGATGCAGATCTCTGGGTGGTGACACTTCCAACGATCGAGCAAATCGAATCATATTTACATATCCATTATTTATTTTAGACAACTGATCATTTGTGCAGGTCTATTTAGATGAGCCGTTCACGCCTGCACAAAGTTTCTGTTCTTTTTATCAAAATAGAAAACCATACTAATGCAATTACTGTGTTTCAGGGAGTCACTGAAGCATCATCTTCAATAATATCATCAATGGAAGTCTATGAGGAGCCCGAGGTATGGATCTTGACAGTTCCATCTAACTAGACCAACAATGCGTGAATAATTGTCGTTTGAATGTTCTACACAAAGCGTTCATTCGTGTTTTGCTATTGAGATGTACGTGGGTATTGGTCCCCAAGTACATTTTGTGTTTTCGATATTGTTATACATACTAATGAAAGTTCTATGTTTCAGGGAGTCGATGGAGCGTCAGTGCGTGATGGATGTGCTTATCAGGAAAACATAGTCGTTGCAGCGCAAGAGGAAGTGGAGACATGCACACACGAGTCGGAGCAACAGCGTCCTGATGTTGAAGTTCGAGGCAAGAAAGTTTCAAAGAAAAGAAAGCAAAAGAAGGTTAGTGTCCTGGTCACTATATTATGTTGTTTTTCACTGTTAATAGTTCAATACTGTAAGTTGTGTTTAAACTGAACATCCCTTTTCCAATCTGTCCTCTAGTTGCGAGTGGGTGTACGAACTAGATCTACACAGACAGTGAAGCGAACGAGAGATGTTGCTTGTCAAACCTTTTGGCAGGGACTTGAGACTGGAGATGCATCGTGCCAATGGGAAGAATATGAAGTGATTGACAACGGAGCTATACCACCACCAGCCATTGATAGTGAATGTCCTCCTGGTAGTTCGGATGCAGTCGGAGATCAATTCACAGAATCCACACCCGCAAAAACTAAGACCGCGAGAAAGTTGAAGAAATTGTTTTATTCACCCATCTCCGGAGAAGGAACAGATGTTGCAATGGAAGAGAATGAAGTGGACGACAATGAAACACCATCAATATCACTGAACATAGCGGAAGACGATATCAGAGATTCTACCTTTCATGTGAGTGACATGTCCTCAACGTTACAGGCCGAACCAGCTGGGATGCAGAGTGACAGTATAAGGAAAGAGGCCAAATTCATTGTATTCGATAGTTGTTTGATTGATATTATTATTCGGATGAAATGTGGGCATTCGGTTGGTGGGGAAGTATGTGGGGAGCCATTCATTAATGTGACTCGTGCAATTCGAGGCACTAACCTTAAAATACATGCCACCTGTACAAAATATCATCCTTTCTCATGGTCTGCACAACCTATGCTGGGACAACTGCCAGCAGGCAATCTACTTTGTGCAGCGGCTGCACTTTTTAGTGGTTCAAGTTTTAAAAAATTAGAGTCTTTCTTTCAGTTTGTGGGAATCCATTTCATTGCGAAAACTCAGTTCTACAAATACCAAACCGATTATCTATTTCCAGCCATTAGCGAAGCTTGGAGAATGGAAAAAATGTCTATTGATAGTACATTCGCAGGCAAACGGTTCAGGCTAGCCGGTGATGGACAGTGCGACAGCCCAGGATTTTCAGCCAAGTACTGCACCTACCACTTTCAGGACATGGAAAGTAAGAAAATTGTGAGTTCGGTGGTCGTGCAGGTGTCACAAAGTACATCCTCAGTGGCCATGGAGAAAGTTGGCTTTGTAGCATCATTGCAAGAACTACAATCGCGGGAAATGGTGATCGACCTGATAGCCACGGACAGACACGTTTCAATTGCCAAGACAATGAGAGAACAGTACAAAAATATAAATCACCAATTTGACGTTTGGCATCTTGCAAAATCAATCAATAAAAAATTGTCGGCTGCAGGTAAAAAAAAAGAATTGCAAGGTATTTCACAGTGGTCCAAGTCAATCAGCAACCATCTTTGGTGGAGCTCAAAAACATGTGGAGGGTCGTTGGAAATTCTACTGGAAAAATGGCGGTCAGTAATGCCACACTGTACAAACGTTCACCGATGGAACACGAACCAACATTTCCACAATTGTGAACATGGCCATTTGTCCACAGAGGAGGCACGGAAGAAGAAGTGGTTGATTCCTTCATCACCCACTCACAAAGCCATTGAAAAGATTGTATTTGATAAAACTATAACAAAAGCTTTGAGGGGACTCACGGAATTCTGCCACACAGGAGATTTGGAGGTGTTCCACAATATGTGCCTAAAGTACAGGCCAAAACGATTGCATTTTGGCATGGAGGGCATGATAAATCGGACTCTTTTAGCGGTCTTGGCACATAACCATAATGTTGGCCGTCAACAAAGTAGGACGACCGGAACTTTAGGGACGCTTCGCTACAATAAGGCCTTCACTAAAAGAAGTAAACAATGGGTGATCAAACCAGTGTTTGAGGATATGCAATATGAGTTTATTGAGAAACTTATTGTTGACGTCCTAGATAGGCACATAAATGGAGTTGTGAACGAACCTGTGCAGGGGACAACTGCATTGCCACCCAACATTGCCTCTGTTCCATGTCCACCTAAAGAAGAACTCATTGAGAAATACACATCACGGTTTAAATGATTGTAATTTGATTGTCTGTTCTCTCGAGTCTCCTCATGTCGCAGGCCCATTGAATATGTGTAGCTATGTATTGTGTAAATAAAAGTGATTGCTCAGTGTACATGCAATGTGTCTCTCCACCCTTGCCCCTCCCTTCACCGTGCAGTAGTGCGAACCACCCGGGTGTCACCTGTGACTTTGCTCTGGAGTCTCCTCATGTCGCAGGCCCATTGAATATGTGTAGCTATGTATTGTGTAAATAAAAGTGATTGCTCAGTGTACATGCAATGTGTCTCTCCACCCTTGTTCATTTGCGCATTAAATTAAACCAAACAGTAATATAAATCATTTTTCAAAAAATATAGAATGTCTCCGTATTTATGGTTCTGTGGGGCTGCAAAGCACGCAGACAAAATGCAAAGATGGAGTGTAAATTTCAAGTCCTGTGAGACGGCCTTACACTGAATGTAGCTAACTAGGAATGTGTGCTCGTTCAAAGTGAAGGTCAGCTGCTTTGATTTTTTCTAGGGTGCCAGAATGGCCCACGACTCAGTATAAGGTTCTATTGTTATTTGACCTTGACAGGCCGGGACCACGTAAGAAACGATAATGAATATAATTTCAGAAACGAAAGCCATTTCATGTTCGTTCATTAGAAGAAATAACGTCTGCATAGAAGGAGTGGTATTTCGGGGCTGCCCTACGCACAGACACAATGGAAAATGCAAATATAATGTAAGTAACTCTTTAGATGAGTTTATACCGCAATTTAATTACTATACAGTAGCTTTAAAGACGGGTTAAGTTGGACTTGTTTGTTCTATGTGGCATATTGTTTTGTACCGCGCACTATCTTGGGGAGAACCGTCTCCTTTTACGGAAGCACCTCAAAACCTTCCTCTTTGCTTCTGCTTTCTCTCTCCCTCTCCCCTGCTACAACTGGTCCACTGTCTGCGATCTCGGTCCTGGGCCCTTCCACTCTCCACCTGCACTCCCTGTCAACCCCTGCACTGGGGGACTGTCTCAGTATCCTACAGCCCCCCCTTGACGTTTAAAACCCAGTTGCACTGTCCTAGCTATGAAATAATTTACCGACCGAATATATAAAATGAATAATTTTAATAAAGATCTGATGGTGAGACTAATTTCATTTTTTATGTTTTTCAAACAGGTACTTCACCCATTATTGTCTGTGTCACGAGTACCAGACACCGGCGGATGGCTTTTATAACCGCCAGTTGCTTCTCCGCGTGAACAACGTTACCACCCTGACCATTTTATGGGACGATCGCCAAGTACAAGTATGCCCTTACGCGGTACTAACGGCTAGATGCAACATACAGACCGTTGTGGTGGCCTAGTGCCTCGTTGTTGGAACAGCCATGCGATTATCAGTGCGACCGAAGAGCTTATGTTATCGTAAACCAACACCCTGTGTACTGCACACGAACATCGCTTGCCTCAAGACGAACTTTTTGGAACGTGAGCAAATAAAAATGCAAATCGCTGAATATTCTCTAAACATTTGATGTCAAATAAATGTACTTTACCAAATTTACAATCTTGCGGTTTGATTTAAAAGTACAGTTTCATATTGCGAATTATGGCGCGCTGTGTTGTGAGCTGATCTGTGTTGGTTTCCGGGTTCTGTGTGGAGTCGCGTAGAAGACGCCTGGGCGCGTTTGCCTACGCAGCACAGTCACGTCACGGATAGAGGCGGGGAATATGAATGTTTTGATAAAGTCTGTTTCAGGGGCGGGGGATTTGATTTAGTGCCGCAAAAGCAGGTGAGCCAGGGCGATGGGGGGAAATGATAGGATTATCAGAAAATGGCGGCTGATTTCGAGTGCGTTAATGGACGAAAAGTCGGGTAAGGTCCATAGGAAAGTTTTCTACGATCTACCGAGTTATGCTTAAAAACACATGGCCGAACCGTAGGGACAATAAAAAAAAAGTCCCGGAACTATGCTTTAATATTAACAGATAGCGACGCCCGTAAAGATCCTGGTTACGATCGCGAACATGGAACAGTAAATGCAGCAGCTCATGGCAGCAATGCAAGCTATGACTTTAGAAATGCAGACTTTCAAACATGATAATGCTCAGTTAAAACTACAAGTTGCCCATGCGTTTTCTGAAACCCCCCCAGTCTCTCTGTCTACTGGCAAATTCGACGGAGACCCACACAAACTGAAATCATTTTTGGACAGCTGTACAGTCCAATTTACATTTAAGTCCCGCTTTTTCCCAACTGATAAGGACAAAGTAGGGTTTCTGATTTCTCATCTTACAGGTCCGGCCCTTGCTTGGGCTACCCCTTTGGTTACTTCAGGAAATGCCATCTTAGACTCATACCAGGCTTTCTCTAACAGTCTCAGATCAATGTTTAGCCGTCAAGAGATCTCGGTACCCACACAGGAAAAACTCCTGGACCTTAAACAGGGAAATAAGGATCTCATTACATCCATTACTCAGTTCAAACAATTGTCCTCCGAAGTAGGCTGGCCTGATGACGGTTTACTGACTCTCTTTCGACGGGGGCTTAATGAGGAATTAAAAGATGAGGTGTCGAAGGTTCCACGACCAGCTAACTTGGCCGAGATGATAACCCTAACTATGCAAATCGATTATCGTTTGCAAGAGCGCTCTCAAGAAAAGAGAAAGGGTAAAGGACATCGCTCGCATTTAGATCCGGTATCGATCCCTAGTAAACCTTGCTCAGGTGAAGAACCTATGCAGATAGGCTCTGTCAGAGGACCGTTATCTGCTACAGAAAGAGAGAGAAGAAGGTCCTTAGGGCTGTGTATGTACTGTGGGTCTTCCTCCCACGTATTACGTGATTGTCCCATAGTTCCTCCCCGTAAGTCCAGACCTCCTCAGTCGGGAAACGAGAAATCCCTGCCGTAAAGGGGAACCACGGCAGGAGATCAGCATCAAGGTTCCCCTATCAGAATCGAATCTTCTCTTGAACCATCTTCTAACCAACACCCCATTATTGTACTTTCCTTGACTCTTGTCTTGCATGATCAAACTATTCAAGGGGTTCCTGCTTTGCTAGATAGTGGAGCAGCAGGTAACTTCATTGATGATCAATGGGCAGCAAAAAATGGGTTGGATAGAATCACTAAGACAGTTTCCACCCCCATTCAAGGAGTTGATGGTTCTCCTTTGAGTTCAGGACCTATTCGGGAACAAACCCAACCTGTTACTTGTGTGATTGCTTCTCATCAAGAAACATTAGTCTTTGATTTGATCAGAGCCGCTCATTTTCCGGTCATCTTGGGCCTTCCATGGTTGCGCCTCCATAATCCTTATATAAATTGGAAGGCTGGAACCCTTTTTTTGGGCTCTGAATATTGTGTCTCCCATTGTATGTTCCAACACACTGTAGGTCTTCATCTTCCCGCAGTGATTTCAGATACACCTGCTGTACCCTACATAGGTCAGTTAGGGAAGGTTCCAGAATGTCACCAATCATTTCATAGAGTCTTCTCTACACCCCAGTATCCAACTCTTCCTCCCCATCGTAGAGACGACTGTCACATAGACCTTCTTCCTGACCAACCTATTCCGTTTGGACGCATGTACGTTCTTTCTCAACGAGAGAAGAGTGCGCTCAAGGAATATCTTCAAGCCAACCTCCAGAATGGTCTCATCACTGAGTCCAAATCCCCGGCTGGAGCCTCTTTATTCTTTATCCCGAAGAAGGACACAGAGGAACTAAGACCATGCATTGACTACAGAGGACTCAATAAGATCACCATACCAGACAAATATCCTATGCCTTTAATAAAGGACATTCTAGAAGCTGTTCGGGGAGCTACGTTCTATACTAAATTGGATCTTAGAGGGGCATATCACCTCATCAGAATTGCTCCCAACGACGAATGGAAAACTGCCTTTCGCACCCCATTTGGTCATTTCCAATACCGCGTAATGCCATTCGGTCTGTTTAATGCGCCTGCTGTGTTCCAGCGATTTATGGATCATCTATTTTCTGATCTCCTTCTTCATTTTGTCATCGTGTACTTAGATGATATTCTGATTTTCTCCACAACTTTAAAGGAACACATTGAGCATGTCAACCTTGTGTTAAGGCGTCTGCAAGACAATCAGTTATACTGTAAAGTAGAAAAATGCGAATTCCATCAAACACAAATCACATATCTAGGATTCGTCCTTTCCAAGAAGGGAATTTCCATGGACCCCCGAAAGGTGTCTGCAGTCTTAGAATGGCCATCCCCAACTACAATCAAAGAGGTACAAAGATTCCTTGGATTTGCAAATTTTTATCGTAAATTTGTCCCCTGTTACTCAGAAATTATACTCCCCATTACCCGTTTACTTAAAAAAGGAACAGTCTTTTCTTGGGATCCACCAGCGCAACAAGCTTTCGAAACCTTAAAAGAGTTGTTTACCTCAGCCTCTATCCTGCTCAATCCAGACCAATCCAAACCCTTTATCTTAGAAACGGATGCCTCTCAACATGCATTGGGAGCCGTCCTCCTCCAAAGAACGGAACAAGGAGTAGAACGACCTGTGGCCTATCTATCGAAAACTTTCTCTTCCGCTGAAGAACACTATTCAGTTTTAGAGAAAGAACTGTTGGCTATAAAAAGGGCCTTTGAGGAATGCGGCATCTGTTGCTTGGGTCCCCCTTCGCAATAGAAGTTTGCACGGATCATCAAAATCTTAAGGCCTTGCAACATGCACAAACTACTAATAGTAGACAAGCAAGATGGGCCCATTTCTTCCTACCTTACCGGATTGAATTTACCTTCCTGCCAGGGAATCAAAATTTGAGGGCGGATGCTTTGTCTCGGAAGAGACCTCACCCTTCCCGGTTTTGTTCTGAAAAGATGTTTCCCACAGCTACTTTTATCGCAGTCATTTCTGATTTCCTACAACTTCTCAAAAAAGAAACAACCAGAAGTCAACGCCTATGCGAGGATCTCGCTCTTACTCATCACCTTAGTAAGAATCAAGAATTATACTTTCACGCGGATCAAGTTATGGTTCCATCAACATTCCTTCAAACAGAAGTGCTTCGAATGTGCCATGACTCTAAGGCTGCTGGACATCGGGGTGTCCAGTCCACTTTAGAACTCGTGAAAAGACATTTTTGGTGGCCTACAGTTCAATCAGATGTTCAAGACTACGTTAAAGCATGCACTACTTGTATCCAGTCCAAAACCCCACAATCCCCTCCTTACGAGCTGCTCGCCCGAATGCCTATCCCAGAGAGACCTTGGCAAATGATTTCTACTGACTTCATAGTCGATCTTCCGCCTTCCTCTCAGTACACGGCCATTATGGTCACCATTGACTACTTGACAAAACTCAGCACTTCACTCCTTTAGTTAAGATTCCCGGAGCGGTTCATATGGCTTGAATATTTATATCAGAAGTGTTTTCTCGTCACGGTTTACCCAAGGTCATAGTATCAGACAGAGGACCTCAATATACCTCACGGTTTTGGAAGAGGGTATGTCACGTTCTCGGCATTAAGAGAGCCCTTACTTCAGGATACCATCCCCAGACCAACGGGCAGACTGAACGCCTCAATCAGACCTTGGAAGGCTACTTACGCTGTTTTGTGTCTGCAGCTCAAGATGATTGGAAGGAACTGTTACCGTTCACTGAGTTTGCCTACAATAACGCTAAGCATTCTTCCCTCAAGACTAGTCCCTTCTACTGCTCATATGGCTACCACCCATCCTTTGTGCCTACTGTTTCTTCAACCTCATCTAGTTTCCCCGGTGTCGATGGTCTCGTAGCCGATATTCAGAAAGGACATAGTCTCGCCCGTCTAGCTCTCCAAAATGCCCAAGACCGGGCCAAAAGGTATGCGGACAAACATCGCAGTGATATGCCAGAATTACACGTAGGGAACTATGTCTGGTTGTCCTCTCGATTCCTCCCAAGACATTTGGTTCTTTCCAAATTATCTCCTCGGTTTTTCGGGCCCTTCAAAATACTAACCTTGGTAGGATCTACTGCGGTTCGATTGGCCCTACCACCCTCTTGGTCTAAGATTCATCCAGTTTTTCATTTTTCTCAAGTAAAACTAGCCATTAGGGACCGGTTTTTACGGTCCTCCAAACCCTTACCTCCCCCACTGGTTACTAATACTGGGACTGAATACGAAGTGGCCAACATTTGCGACTCACGTTATTATAGAGGTCGTCTCCAATTCCTCATCGACTGGAAGGGTTATTCTCCAGCAGAAAGGACTTGGGAACCGGCCTCTGGGGTTCATGCTCCCCTCCTGGTGCGGCAGTTTTTTCGGTTACATCCATGGAAGCCGGGTTCTCCACCCAGGAGGAGGGGGCATACTGTTACACCTTTCCAACGCTGGTCCGTGGTCTATAGGAGAAAAATGCTTCATTCTACAAGACGGAGGGCTGCAGAACCTGGCAGAATGAGCCTTAGCGCTCTAGTTGATTCACGCTGTCAATGCACGCCGGCAGAGAGTCACGTGACCCTATTAAAGGATCGTCTATACTCGCCTCTAAGCATCGCTACTGTTGCCAGAGACGCTCTGTAAGTTCGAATCTAGGGTGAAACCATTCCTAACCAACTTTCTGTCTATCGCTGCTCACTCTCTCTCTCTTGTTTTCCTCTTCCCAGAGACTTTGTTCCAGGTTTCCTCACTATCAATCCTCCCACACGTCAGACTCTCCCGCGCTTCTCTATCCGTTACGCTCGTTCAAGTGTACGGTGTTCGGTAGGACCCAGAGCCCCTCTCATACAGTGAGTGTCTCTTTCTTGGGTTTCGGGTTTCTCCTCACATTCCCATACTTACTCATTTAGTCTTTTCAGGATTTCCCCCCGGCGCTACGAGAACCAGGCTCACGAGCAGATCCTTACACCACGCTCACCCTCTCTGTCACTAACGACCGTTCAAGCCAGACTCCCGTAAGGATTCTCCTTTCCTCTCCTTTCATAGTTTTCTCACTATCCATCATCCATCACTTACCTGTCCAATTTTCTCCCGTAGGGCTTGTGCCTCAACCCATTGAGGATGCACATGTGAAGGGATTCCATCCATCCGAGAAGCCTCCATCTGCTTCATCAGGGTTTTTTCCCCCAGAGGGTTTCCCTGGGGTTCGTGCCTCCCCTCCGTGGGTATTCGAGCTGCGGTGGGGGTGCAGGTTCCTCCGGGAGATTCTTGCTTTCTGCAGTTGCTGTTCCCGTGTTGGCAGTCTGACCAGGTTAGTGTGATTGTGAGTTGCTTAATATTAACAGCATTTCCCAGTCTTCACCCGCGCTCTTGGTTTATTGTAGAGTACCTTCACCCATCTAATGAACCTTCGTCCAAAACCGAACCGTTTAAGGACTGTCAGCCATTCCCAATAAATAGAATCAAATGCCTTAATGGCGTCTAAGGGCAATAATGCATACGAGCCTTCTTTCTGATTGGTCTGGTCTATAATGTGCTGAAGCCTGCGTAGGTTCAGAGTGGTGTTGCAGCCTGGTACAAAGCCATTTTGGTCAGTGTGTACTATTTCGCCTATAATTCCTGACAGCCTCTTGGCCAATATTGTAGTAAGAATTTTGACATCGTAGTTTAGCATTGCGAGGGGGCGATATGAGCCACACTCGTCCGCGGGTTTGTTGGGTTTGAGTATGGGAACCACAAGGGTTTCTCTCATGCTGTCAGGCAGGAGTCCCTGTTCTAACGCCTCCTGGAAGACCTTGTGTAGTATGGGTGTCAGGGATGATTCATACGTTTTATAAAATTCTGAAGGCAGCCCATCACTGCCAGGTGCCTTACAGGTGGCTAGGGATTTAATTGCCTCTGTTATATCTTCTGTGGTTATGTCTGCTTCCAGTGCTTCAGTTTGTGTGGTGGATAGTCTACGCAGTCCTATCTCGTCCAGGGTGTTTGTGATCTCTTCTAGGTGAATCTGGTCCTCGTGGGAAGACAGCTGAGCGTAGAAATGCTTAAAGGTATCATTGATGCTTGGCTGTGTCTGGTGTAAGTTGCCGTTTTCGTCTTTGAGTGCAATGGTTAGGTGTCTGGGGTGTTCTTTCTAGCAGAGCCAGGCCAACATGCGGCTGTGTTTATCCGCTTCGGCGTGTGCCCTGGTGGTTTAGTGGTGTAATCGAATTTAGCAAGTCTGCCCCAAACCTCCTTGCATTCTTCTCTGAGCGTTCTAAGGGCCTCCTCCCTTTGTTGACTATCCGGGAGGGTGGACTCTAGTCTCTCGATTTCCTTCTCCTGGCTCTCCAATTCTGTCTTTAACAGCCTTCTAATCCCTCCCGCTTTCGCTATAATCTCTCCTCGCATTACCACCTTTAGAGCATCCCATACTGTGCTCACCTTATCCACGCTTCCCATGTTTGTCTCTATGTAATTCTCTGTAAAGTCTCGGAGTTCATCCCTGGATGCCTGGTCTTTCAGAGCTTCGGTAGACATTCTCCACATGGGAATGGGGGGTCTGGGGCCAGTGTTATTCCACTCCACCAGCAGGGGTGAGTGGTCTGAGATGGTTCTCCCCAGCTATTGTGCCTTTTCTATTTGGAATGTGTGTTCCCTTCCAACAAAGATATGGTCTAGTCTGGTGTAGAGACCATGTGGAGAGGGAAAAAAAAGAATATCCTCTTTCCCCTGGGTGTAGTTCTCGCCATGTGTCGGCCAGTTCCAAGCGTTCGAGCAGGGTGTTGTGGCTGCCGTTGGGCCGCTTGCGAGGGGTGTGGACCTGTCCAGTGTTGGATTGTTCACGCAATTGAAATCACCCCCCCCCCACCCAAAAAAGCCGTTCCTGTGTTGTGCCAATTTTCACATACATTGAGTTCAGGTGGGCTGGGATGTTGTTATTGGGGAAGTACGAGTTCACAGTGCATACCTCTGTTTGTTCAATGTGGCCCCATAGTATCACAAACCTGCCCTCTGGGTCTTTCTCTGACTTAGTTAGTCGGAAGGGGAGGTGGGGATCAATCCAAGTAAACACCCCTCTTGCGTACCTGGAATAGGTGGTCTTGCTGTTTGGTCACATACTCCACTGTGCAGTGGGTCTCCTGTAGCAGGGCTATCCCAACCTTCTTCCTGCGAAGGCAAGTTTTAATTCGGTTTCTACGAAGGTAGGCGCCCAGTCCTCGCACATTCCACGTCAGCATGTTGATCCCGGCCTCCATGTTGTTTCGGGGGAAGGTTCCTGGGTTCTTTCTGGCCCCTTGCCATTAGTTTTCACTGCGGCCCCTGAACGGGACGGGTGCTCTGCCGTTTCACAGTGGTGCCCCTACAAGCCCGTTTCCCCCCCCTGACCTCCCAAGGGTCTTTGCATTGTCGTTTGGAGACTTCTCAAATATATTAACCTTCATTCCGGTGAATGACGAAACAAAACTAAACAACAAAGAACTGCCTCTATCAGTTGCTTTTAACTGGCAACGCTCAGAAGCTCCCGTGTCGTCTGGACCGTTCCAGGTCATTAGGCGCGGGTGTTGTGCCAGCGTCCGGCCTGCACTGGGTCTGGAGGGGTGGATTGTGGTGAGCTGCATGTGTGGTTTCCGGAGCGCCGTCTGAAGTAGCTAGCAGTATTATTGTAGCGGGTTGCTTATGTCTTGCCTTGTGTTCCCGTCCATGGTTGCAGCTAATGTTGTTGCAGCAGTAGGCGGGCTTGGTTGACTTGCATCATGCGTTTGTGTGTTATCATATGTAGGTTTGGGTGCATTTTGCTTCTTCCTCATCTGGCTTCAGCTTGCGTCGTGGGTTCCTCTTCTCTGGCTAGGTTGTTATGCTCCAGCCACATGTTCGCGGCTGCTGGGGTCTCCAAGAATATCGCCTTTCCATTGTATATAACCTTCAGGCGGGAGGGGTAAAGCAACATGTATTTAAGGTTGAGTTTTCGCAACCTCGCCTTCACTGGCACGAAAGAGTTCCTCGCACGTTGCACTGCGGGGGTGTAATCTGGATACATTACTATCTTGGAGTTGTTTCGTGTGATCTCCCCTCCCTCCCTTGAGTACCTCAGTATCGTTTCTCCGCCACAAAAGTTTAAGATTTTCGCAATTATTGGGCGGGGGTGTGATCCTGGTGGGGGCCGTTTTTGCAGAGACCTGTGGGCCCGTTCCACAGAGAATCCCTGAGTAAGTTTACCGGCCCCAATTTCTTGTTGGAGCAGGGTCTCCACAAAGTAGGTTGGGTTTGATCCCTCCATGTTTTCTGGGATTCCAAGTATACGTATATTGGTGCGACAGGTGCACCCCTCCGCTTCTTCAGATTGTGCTTCGAGTTGTGCCACCTTCATCTCGAGTTTCTGGACCTTCGCTTGCAGGCCGGAGGTGGTCTCAACAGTGCTCTGCAGACTGACTTCTGCTGTGGTTACCCTCTCTGCCATATTACGGGCATCCTGACGCATCAGCTGCATGTCTGACTTGACCTCCTCAATTTTGGTGTCGATGAACAACCTGAATGCTGCTATGGCTTGGACTACCTGTGTGTCCTTGGGGTCTTCATCGGGAGCGGGTAGTTCTTCGTCCACGGTGACTTTGTGTTGCGATTGTTGCTTGGGCCTAACCGCTGCGAATGAATCCATTATAGACGATTTAGGTTTGTTTCTGGATGGGGACATCCTTAATTTGGTTTCTCGGGTTGCGCTGGCCTGGGTGAGAGATTGCTGCTAAAGGGCAGGTGCATAGGCATTTTGCAGGGCCTTGGTGGGGCCTGTCCTGGTCTTGGTTGGGCTTGGGCGCTTATATACAGAGTTGTAGTACTTTTCGTGGTGGTGTTGACCAGGATTCAGGTCTAGGGGCCGTTTTGGGTGTTGTATACCAAGTGTTGTGTGTTGCCAGCCAGGCGTGTGTCATTTTCACCAGTGCTCCCCAAGATTGCGTGAAGCAATGTTCCTGCAGGTCCTGTGGGGTCCCTATCTTCTCCCGCAGAGTCTGGACCTTTAGTGTGAGTCCTGGACCCTGGGCCGTGTGCCCAGTGTTGGTGTTATGTGGTGGGGGGAGTCTTCCATAGGTGCCCGCAGGTGGGTCTGAGGCACAGAAGTCCATTGAGTGCTGTGCCGGCTAGAGCCTTTTTGCAGCGTGCCCATTCGTAGGTGTCAGTGCAAGTTCGGGCTGCTTGTGTCCCTCGAGTACCTTTCCCCGGCCCTGGTGCCAGCAGCAGGCCTCTGTGCAGGCGGGGCGTCTCCCCTCTCAGCAGGCCTTCTCCGGGCCCCCAAGTGAGCCTCACCAGCCTGCCGTTCTCCCAGGCTTGTTCTGGTTTGTCCTCGCCTGATGTGCCGCGGGCTAGAGGCGGCAAGGGTCTCAGCAGGGGCCAGGGCTTCCACTTACTGTTGGTCATCTCTCAACGGTCCGAGACGGCCTCACTGTCGGTGTCCCTCCGCCGGTCGCACTCGCAGTCCTTCGATCTGCCCTTGCCGTGCTTGATGCAGATCTTCCCTGTGGTCTGCTCGACCGCCACAGTGTCCCACGCCTCCCTTTGCTGAGCTGGCCCTTATCATTGAGCACCGCTCAGTTTCCGACAGCGGCAGCCGTTGTCCTCGGGCCGCTGCACCCTTCCTGCTCGGTGTCGCGGTGCATCGGGGTCTCCAGCTCCGGCCCGCCTGATGTTCTCTTGCTTCCAGTCTGTCTCGCAGGGCGCTCTTGCAGCCAGCTGTCTTCGTTGTACCAGCCTCGATATCTTCCACCGCTGTGATCAGTGCCTTCCACTGCGCAATGCACTTCGGTAGTGCGGCAAGCAGTCCAGACGGGATCCTCAAGGTTTGATGGAGCAGTCGTCCGTGGCGTCTGCAGGGGCACTCCGCCTCCGCTGCACCCTTCCCCCACCACTCTTCGGGCAGCTGCTCAGGCCGCCATCTTGCGCACCCAGGGGTCCGCTTTCAGCAGCTTCGTTTCACATGAAACCGGCTCCGATTTTCTCAGTTTTTGCAGTGGTTGCGTGCGGAGCCGCCTCTGCTGCTTCCTAGTTGCGTTTGCAGGGCTCAAGGTTGTGTAAAACTGCGTTTGCCAAGAATCATGATAGAATCTGGACGGAGCTCCTCCGAGGTTTGCCTTCATTCCACAAGCTCAGGCCACGCCCCCTGATTACAACTTGGTAACTCTGGACCCCTCTTTCTCATCTCAGTACTAGGAGTCCATAATGTTCTTAGTTGTTTCAACATTATTTAATCCACTCTGTTGGAATGATTTATAGAATGTATGGTTAAGGGAAGATTGCAAAGGAATTAATGATTTCCGCTTCGGTTTATAACCCAAACGCAATGCAGAATCATAACTACTAAAAATAGTAGTATTAACTCCCCAACCCTTATAGACATCATTCTTAGGTTTACAAAAAGGGTTTTCATACTTGTTACCTTGGGTAAGTTTGGGAGGGGAGGCCTTACTATGACAACATGCCATTAAATATTCAGGCATTAGGAAAACCTCATCCTCAGAAGAGGATGAATACCACGTCCCTCCTGACGGAGTCACCACATTCCCTTGACAGCCTTCTCCTCCCATGTGATCCTCCCTCCTAACACCACCCCCAGGGTTAGGCTTAGGTAGCGGCTGCCTTTCCCTGGCCTCATGGGAGGAGACTTTTGGATCGGTTTCTGCGATGACTCTGCAGGATTCATCACACAACACAGAGAAATAAAACATATGAAGATTGTCCAAGATCTAGTACATTCTCATTTAGCCAAGGCACAACAGGAACATCAAAAGGGGTTGTACGAAAAACCAGTAACCCAATCTTTTTCCATCTGGCAAAAGACATTAGTGTTCCTCCCTACATCCGAAAATAAGATGTTATCATGATGGCATGGTCTATATGAGGTCTAGAACAGACTGGCCCATTGTCATGATGCCTACCCCCGGAGCGCCAGGCCCAGCACCCCCGGGAGCAGGCATCATGCCCCCGGGTAAAAGCCCAGCGGCCCCTTATAGGGGCTCTTTGGTCTCTGTCCTGGCGCCTTTGGCGCCAGGCTCATGTTGGACATCAGTCCTGGCGCCATAGGCGCCAGGCTCATAAAGGAAAGTGTTTGGTGCACTTACCTGATGCAGACCATGCTGCATGAAGACCCAAGCCAAATGAGGCTTAGGAGGGACTATTTTACTGAAGGGACTATTTTGTTACTTGGGTGGGGCTGTGGAAGAATACTTACCTAGGACTTCTTCCAAGGCTATTTAAGCCACGCCTGGACAGCCACACGTGCTTCGCGTTGTTCTGCATCCCAGCAACTGAACGCTCACCGTGTCTGCTCCTGCACCTGGACTCCAGCCACGCCCGCCTCGAACCTGGAACACCTGTAAGGAAAGAAGAGAAGAGAAAGGTGAAAACCAAGAACTTATTCAAACTTCTTACCTGCATCCGGAATCTTCACACCAGCATTCTTGAAGAAAGACTTCCATTTAAAAGCATTGCGTTGCTCGCTGCAGCGCCGCGCTTCACTCACCTGTCCTTGAGACATCTCCCGGCTCCATCGCGGCTGTCAGCACCGGTCGCCACATCTCTGCACCTAGGGGAGAGAAGAAGAGACAAAAGGTGAGCAGAGGGAACACAGGAGGGAAGCCGAATTTTCAGCCATAATACTTACCGGCTTTTCTTGGTGAACCATTCCACATTTCGGGTCGGCGCCGCTTCGTTGGCAGGTACCGCACCCCGGCCCCTATGGGGAAAGGACAAAAGACATTACTGGGGAATTATAAAGACATTTAGAGGGGTCGCCTTCATCACTAACTCACCTGATTTTACCATCGGCAATTTAACCCCTCAACGCATCGCCTTCGTTCTGCACCTGAAATAAAGGACAGATCACAGGTTAGGAAGACAACATAAAAAGAGGCTCACATTTGAACTTTTGAATCTTCATACTTACGGCGTATCGCTCAGAAAACTCAAGTGGATTTTGCCAGCGCTATTCTGAAAACCAGTGAAGTAACTGGACAAACGCGCACCCCTGCACCAGAAGCAGGATGGAGAGTTCATCCTTCCAAACCATAAGGTGAGCTTAAACTGGGGGTTTTGGAGGAAGTCAGAGAAGAACGAAGGGGGAAAGGGGGGAGCAAGCACACTATTCTGCAGACAGTTAATCCCCTTTCTCATCTGCAGAAGGATATTCCTACGGGCCAGACAAGCAAGATTTGGGGGTCCTGTTCAATCGGTGGTCCGAGTTCTGCACAACACGCTTGAAGAGGCCACAGCAACCCAGACTAGACCAGCGCCTCCGTGGGAGCCAGGTGAGCGTTACAGAACACGAAGCAATCCTACAAATTCCCACCCAGGCGTTATGGAAACTTCTGAGACTGACCGGTTGGCCCAACTACTGGGGGAATTACGGGCCGAAGTTCACGCCGCTCGTCAAGAGACTAATGCTCTCAGGAGGGAAGTGATTGTAACAAAGGAAAGAGCGGATGACCTGGCTAGACAGCTTTTGCAAGATAAAGCTGGACAAACTCATCTACCCGGTTCCGGGGGGAACCCCGCTCCTGTGCTTTCCAGTAACCCGGTGCAGATAAATCTACCTGGAAACATGCCGCTGGCCCCACCCGAACGCTTTACCGGGGACCCCAAACGATTCGCAGTATTCATGAATAAGTGTCGTTTGCATTTCCTATGCAGACCTGGGGCATTCCCTAATGACCAGACCAAGGTAGCCTTTGTATTGTCATATCTCAGCGGCAGTGCTGCCGATTGGTCAGTTCCACTGGTAACTCAAGATGACCCGATTCTTCGTGATTTTCAAGGATTTCAAGCAAGCATGGAAAGGTTATTTGCTCGTCACTCCCAGGGGCAGGCTCTGGATGACGAACTTCTATCTCTGCGACAGGGCAATCAAGACCTCCTATCCTACATTGCAACCTTTAATAGACTAATTGTGGAAACTGGGTGGCCAGAGGATAAAAGAATCACATTATTTTATCGAGGTCTATGCGGAGAACTTAAAGATGTCCTGGCCCAAGTTGTAAATCCGCCCCAAGAATGCTCAGAATATATAGACTTAGTGGTCCAATTGGATCACAGACTGCAAAACAGAAAAGCAGATCGGTCCAAGTTTGACACCCGGGTGTTGGTCAAGACCCACACTAACCTCAAGGGGGCTGAAGCCTCTGAGCCAATGAAAATCGGAGGGGTTAAAGGACCTCTAACTCAAAAGGAACGTGAAAGAAGACGGCAGATGCAATTATGTCTTTATTGTGGGTCCTCTGGACACTTTCTACGAGATTGCCCGGCAAAGCCGCCCAAGAAGGTGGTAGGAGCCGCTGATAAGATCCATGAAAACTCTGTATCGGGAAACGACCACGCCCGACAAGCGTAGGGGTCCGCTTGCCGAGCTTGAAAACTAACTCTCAGACCTCGCATTTCATTGTGCCAATGGTCCTCGTAGATCCGGAACAGCCTAAGCGGTTGCATGCAATAAAGGCATACATCGATAGTGGGGCTATAGGAAACTATGTGGATTGTGAATTGGTCTCCAGGATTAACCTCCCTCTGCGTCCTAAAACCAGCAAAGATGTCATCACCACAGTTGAAGGAACCGAAATTGCCTCTGGACCGGTAACACATTCCACAGCTGATGTGACACTAATAGGTCCGGACGGCCATCGGGAGGCAGTTGTGTTTGATGTAATCAAGGCTCCACAGTTTCAGGTTATTCTCGGAATCCCTTGGTTAGAGACACATAATCCTCGAATTGATTGGTGAGCGAAGAGAATAACCTTCCCAGATTGTGCACAAACCTGCTACCCAGAAAATCTGAAGATCAGTCTAGCATCAGTAACCTCTATCTCCATGCAACTACCTCCGGAATACCAAGACTTTCAGGACGTCTGCCAAAAGGAACAGGCCAACACGTTACCTCCTCACAGATCGTACGATTGCCAAATCGATCTGGTGCCCGGTGCACAACCCCCTTGTAGCAGAATTTATGCCCTTACTGAACCGGAGAATCTGCATTTGAGACAATATTTAGATCAATACCTAGCCAATGGTTTCATTCGCCCGTCAAAGTCTCCAGCATCCTCGGCTTTGTTCTGCGTGCCAAAAAAAGAAGGCGACCTTAGAACTTGTATCGATTACCGCGCATTGAACCAGATAACTGTTAAAAATCGTTACCCTCTGCCTTTGATCCCTGAACTCCTTGACCAGGTGAAGGACGCTTGGGTATACACCAAGTTAGATCTCCGGGGGGCTTATCTTCTGGAACGAGTAAAAGAAGGCGACGAATGGAAAACGGCCTTCCGTACAAAATATGGACTATTCGAATACCAGGTGATGTCTTTCGGTTGTGCAACGCGCCTGCTGCCTTCCAATTCTTCATGAACGATGTCCTTCGGGAACTCATCGATGTCTGTGTTGTCATGTATATCGATGACATTCTGGTGTACTCCTCTTCGGAATCAGATCACAGAAAACATGTCAGGGCCGTCCTAGAGAAATTGCGCCAGCACAAACTGTTTGCAAAGCTGGAAAAATGCGTTTTCAATACCACCGAGGTTGAGTTTCTTGGATTCATCCTGACACCTAAAGGGGTCCGAATGGACTCACGGAAAGTGGATGCCATCCTCAAATGGCCATCACCTAGTTCGGTGAAAGGTGTCCAAAGCATGCTTGGTTTTGCCAATTTTTATCGCAGGTTTATCCCAGAATTTTCACGTGTGGTGCAACCCATCACTGCACTCTTGCGGAAAAATAAACGTTTTGAATGGACCGAGGAAGCTGAACAGGCCTTTCAGGAATTGAAAGCTAAATTTACGTCCGCACCTATTTTGAAACATCCGCGTCCCGATCTCCCATATATAGTCGAAACCAACGCGTCCAGCTTAGCCATGGGAGCTGTCCTGTCTCAGAGAGACCCCGAAACCAACCAACTGCACCCCGTAGCATTTTGGTCCAAAAAGTTCTCGCCGCCGGAGATAAATTATGCAATCACCGATGAGGAATTATTAGCCATTAAGTCCGCCTTTAAGGCTTGGCGGCATTATCTTCTTGGCGCCAGGCATACCATCACCGTGATCACTGATCACCGAAATTTACAGTATTTAAAAACTGCCAAGGCTCAGTCTTCACGACAGCTCCGATGGGCTTTGTTCTTTGCTGAGTTCGATTTTGTAATCACTTACCGTCCCGGCTGTAAGAATGGCAAAGCGGACGCGTTATCTCGAATTGTAATGGGAGAAATGGACACAAACTCAGAACCTGTGCTGATAATTCCCAAACAAAGAATTTTGGGGATAACCACTTTACAAACCCTTGAAGACATTCAAGCACGGGTAAAACAATTCCTGGACTCTTCAGCCTTGCAGGATTTGATCAAAAGGGGGTCTTACTTTTCAGTCAACGATGGCTTACCTTACTTCCAAGGACGCTTATTTTTGCCAGAAAAGGAATTGCAAGAACTGGTTATTTCCCGTCATCATGATACTCTGATGGAAGGACATCCTGGCATTGCCAAAACAGAGGAAAAAATTAAACGACAATTCTGGTGGCCTTCCTGGCGAAAGGATATTAAATCTTTCGTGATGTCCTGTGGAGTTTGCGCCCAAAACAAAGGTCAAAAAACAAAACCCGCCGGTCTTCTTCAACCCTTAGACATTCCACCAGCACCTTGGCACACCTTGTCACTAGATTTTATCACGGACCTGCCCTCTTGTAATGGATACAATACTATTCTGGTTGTGGTGGATTTATTTTCCAAGATGGCCCATTTTATTCCGTTGAAAGGATTACCTTCAGCTTTTGTTCTTGCCAAGGAATTCCTCGAAAATATCATCTGTTTGCATGGATTCCCGTCCATACTAGTCTCCGATCGGGGAAGCCAGTTTATTTCTCATTTTTGGAAAAAGTGTTGTCAACTGGCACAAATCGACGTAAGACTCTCAACCAGCCACCACCCACAGACCGATGGTCAGACGGAGAGAACGAACCAGACCCTTGAACAATATCTACGATGTATGTTGCACCAATCGGAGGGTAATTGGAAGGATATTTTATGGGTGGCTGAATATGCATACAATAACTCGATACACTCTGGAACTGGTCAGAGCCCCTTTTATACCCTATACGGACATCACCCTCATACTTCAGACTTGCTCTCACCTTTGAGCCTTGAAATGCCCGCAGTGGACCATTTGCATTCTACGATTACTCAAGCCTTCAAGGATGCAACTGCACACTTACAACATGCAAAAGGGAAATACAAAAAGAATGCAGATCTACATCGAAGAGAGGCGCCTCCATACCAAATAGGGGATCAAGTATGGTTGGCTACCAAACACTTATTGCTCAAGGGACCTCAGACTTTTAATCCAAGGTATTTAGGCCCTTACTCGATCAAAGCTATAATTAACCCAGTGCAGTCAAGCTAGATCTACCAGCTAACATGCGGATTCACCCTGTTTTTCATGTGTCACTTTTGAAACCAGTGCAACCAAGAACCAGATTAATAAAGCCACCAGAACCAATCCAGATAGATGGGGAGCCTGAATTCGAGGTGAAGAACATTTTGGATTCTAAGATCTCAAAATCAAAACTTTTCTATCTAATTGATTGGAAGGGGTATGGGCCTCAGGAAAGGTCTTGGGAACCCAGCGACCACGTACATGCACTTCGGCTAGTAAAAAGGTTCCATCGGAATTTCCCAAACAAACCGAAACCTCCAGAGGGAACGACCTTGGGAGGGGCCTTGGGGGGAGTGCTGTCATGATGCCTACCCCCAGAGCACCAGGCCAGGCCCAGCACCCTCGGGAGCAGGCATCATGCCCCCGGGTAAAAGCCCAGCGGCCCCTTATAGGGGCTCTTTGGACTCTGTCCTGGCGGCTTTGGCGCCAGGCTCATGTTGGACATCAGTCCTGGCGCCATAGGCGCCAGGCTCATAAAGGAAAGTGTTTGGTGCACTAACCTGATGCAGACCATGCTGCATACTCACCTGATGCAGACCATGCTGCATGAAGACCCAAGCCAAATGAGGCTTAGGAGGGACTATTTTACTGAAGGGACTATTTTGTTACTTGGGTGGGGCTGTGGAAGAATACTTACCTAGGACTTCTTCCAAGGCTATTTAAGCCACGCCCGGACAGCCACACGTGCTTCGCGTTGTTCTGCATCCCAGCAGCTGAACGCTCACCGTGTCTGCTCCTGCACCTGGACTCCAGCCACGCCCGCCTCGAACCTGGAACACCTGTAAGGAAAGAAGAGAAGAGAAAGGTGAAAACCAAGAACTTATTCAAACTTCTTACCTGCATCCGGAATCTTCACGCCAGCATTCTTGAAGAAAGACTTCCATTTAAAAGCATTGCGTTGCTCGCTGCAGCGCCGCGCTTCACTCACCTGTCCTCGAGACATCTCCCGGCTCCATAGCGGCTGTCAGCACCGGTCGCCACATCTCTGCACCTAGGGGAGAGAAGAAGAGACAAAAGGTGAGCAGAGGGAACACAGGAGGGAAGCCGAATTTTCAGCCATAATACTTACCGGCTTTTCTTGGTGAACCATTCCGTATTTCGGGTCGGCACTGCTTCGTTGGCAGGTACCGCACCCCGGCCCCTATGGGGAAAAGACAAAAGGCATTACTGGGGAATTATAAAGACATTTAGAGGGGTCGCCCACATCACTAACTCACCTGATTTTACCATCGGCAATTTAACCCCTCAACGCATCGCCTTCTTTCTGCACCTGAAATAAAGGACAGATCACAGGTTAGGAAGACAACATAAAAAGAGGCTCACACTTGAACTTTTGAATCTTCATACTTACGGCGTATCGCTCAGAAAAGTCAAGTGGATTTTGCCAGCGCCATTCTGAAAACCAGTGAAGTAACTGGACGAACGCGCACCCCTGCTCCAGAAGCAGGATGGAGAGTTCATCCTTCCAAACCATAAGGTGAGCTTAAACCAGGGGTTTTGGAGGAAGTCAGAGAAGAACAAAGGGGGAAAGGGGGGAGCAAACACACTATTCTGCAGACAGTTAATCCCCTTTCTCATCTGCAGAAGGATATTCCTACGGGCCAGACAAGCAAGATTTGGGGGTCCTGTTCAATCGGTGGTCCGAGTTCTGCGCATCACACTTGAAGAGGCCACAGCAACCCAGACTAGACCAGCGCCTCCGTGGGAGCCAGGTGAGCGTTACACCCATGCAACTATAGTGTCCCAACCGGATAGAAGACTCAAGTACCTGATCTACCATATTAACATCTTAAAAGATGGAAGGAAGATGCGTTAGCATCTACAACCATAGTGATGGCCAATCTATTAACTGAGGAAGGGGAACAACAACTTAATAAAATCTGACCTTCCTCTGCCCCAACAGCATAACATTCAAGACCTCTTAACCCAGTTCCCAGATGTTTTCAGTGAGGAATCAGGAAGAGTTAAGGGCATCTATCACTGCACCTCTACGCCCCTTGGAAAAGTGGTGAATTTAAAACCATACAGAATCCCAAAGGCTAGAAAAGAAATAGTTCTCCAAGAGGTGGAGAAAATGCTTGCAGGTGACATTATAGAGCCCTCTCAGTATGAGATTCTGCATCGGTTTTCGAAATTTCAATGCTATGTCCCAGTTCGACAACTATCCCATTGTCACGCTTCATCCCTGGAAGCTATGGCAGCACTGGACGTCCCACTGAGGTCCATTAAGTTAATTTCTATGGCACATCTATGTAAGATCACCAAAGCCCTGCAATAGGATGTGCTAACTGCTAACCCAATGAAGAGCCATTCAGCCCAATCGGCAGTGAAGTATCTGGGATTCTTTGTGGTAATGGGCTGATCCAACCCTAAGAAGAAAAGGTCAGAGCTGTGAAGGGAACCCCTGTGCCAAAAACCAAACGAGATCTAAGGGCTTTTTTGGGGTTGGTAGGGTACTACCAAAGGTTTGCTCCCAATTTTCCATCCATTACAGCCTGTTTAACCAATAAACTGAAAGATGTTGAACCTCAGAAGATAAAGGGGGAAAAGAAGAACAGAGCTGATTTGATGTCCTTAAAAACATTCTATGTAGTGAGCCATTTCTAAAGCTCTCTAACTTAAATAAAGAATTTGTACTTCGAACAGATGCATCCAGGGTGGGTTTAGGAGCAGTTCTCTCACAGATAGACGAAGGAATAGAACGTCCGGTGATGTATATCAGTTGAAAACTGTTTTCTAGAGAACAAAACTATGCCACAAAAGAACTCAAGGTCCTGGCAATAAAATGGGCAGTGAGGCACTTAAAGTATTAACTCACTGAGAGACAGTTTACTTTAATCATGGACCATTCGCCCCTTATGTGGCTTAGTTTAAGAAAAGGCACAAAGCCCCAGATCATGCGCTGGTTTCTCCTTCTACAATCCTTTTATTTAAGCATAGAACATCGCAAAGTTAAGGAACAGGGTAATGTTGATTTTGTGTCCCGATTTCCTTTACCAGATGGAAAAACCAGCTGCACGAGGGAAAGGGTATGTGACGAATTTTAGGGTATTGTCATTGCTCCCATGGGGGTGGGTGGATCTCTTGCCATGAGGTCAGGGAAGTGAGGCCACTACCCAATAGTCCCCCTGGGGGTGATACTCAGCAGGTGGATCGCTTGGGGAGGGAAACCCTTTATGGAACCAGTGATGTCTATCTTGGGAGAACACTATGCACCCAATCCATTTCTGTCCCCCCTTTGCTCTTACCCCACTCAGTCCTCTGTGGTCCACCCCATGCCTATTTGTGTAAAGTAAAAGACCCCACCCACACAGACCATACTCGGATGAGGAAGAATGAAGGCATGGAGTTCATACAACCACTGACACAAAGAAGAACAGTCAAGGAGGAAAAAGCCTACAGTGAAACCAACATATGCTGTACAATCAACAAGGGCAAGGGCCAAAGATGAAAGGAAAAGAAGCACTACGTACTTTGTCAGATCCTCCCTAGAGGAACCAAGAGTCAGCTGGAGGTTCGCCACAGAGAACAGGAAAGGCTGACTGACCCATACAAAGGCGGGGAAGCTCCGCAAGAACAGTACACAAGGGCCAAGTACCCTCATCAGTTTGGAGAAGCACGCAACCAATGGGCTGGGGCCCACAGCAAGTCATGGAGATTCTGAGAAACATACAGGGGTCTGGAACCCACACGAGAGAGAGAAGTGCATTATGTGTGGTCTAGGAGTAATGAAGTTTACAGATAACCAAGCCAGGCATTACCTCCATGTCCCTCTACCTCGTCCCAGTACTTGGGTATGTGGCACATTGCCTCATACACAAGTACTGGGATGGGGAAGAGTAGGGCTAGGAGTAATGCAGATTACCAGTAATTAATCAACCTGGAAAAATAATCCAGACAGGAGAAATTGCAATTAATATGCTGACAAAGCATAAATGGAGCCCACCTTTAAACCCACCAAATAATAATGAAATATTCCAAGGAATACAAACTCCAAACAGGAGTAGTAGCTGGACACTTGAGCAAGAAGACGTTCTTTTTTAATGCTGGCCTCAAAAACACCAACCACTGGGTGTGTCTGCCCTCTGAAAAACATGGGCTGACTCTGTCCACACACATATATCCTCGACTTGTATCCTGAAAATCAGCACAGGGCCAGAACCAAAGAAAATAACACCTTCAGTCTCCAAGACTGTAACCTCTTCCGCCACATCCTGGCAAATATTCATGGCTCCCCTTCCTTTCCACTTTCACCCCCACGTTTGTCTTTCAACAATACTCTATTTCATAAAGATGACATGAAAAGTACTCACCCAAATATATTAATCCTTATAGAAATATTCTAGGCAAAAAGTTTAAAATTGTGGCATTATTCCCCCCCACCGTGAATGCAAGACTACAAATACCAGAATGCAATTCAGCAGAACCCAAAAAATGGCCTGTGAATTTTGAAAATGTACTTTCAAGACTTAAGACAAAAGGTAATATGTAAAAAGGTTACCTGTTTTTGTTTTAATGTTACACAAAGGCATTCTATATTGTGTAGGGACTTGCAGAGGCTGAGAGGAAGCACGACTGGAAACAGCCACCTATAGAGTCCGAGCCCTGCCCCTTTCTGTCATTTTCTCCTCTCCAGCAAGACCTGAAATCATTTCTTTATGAAGCAGAGTGACTGCAAAAATAAAATAATTCTTTTTGTTTGAAGTCTGAGCCCCCCCCACTCCATGACATGGAAGGATGGAGTGGGGGGGGGGGCGTTTGGGGATGGCTTGGACTTCAAAAATAAATAGTGACTTCAAAAAATAAACTATTTATTTTTTAAGTCCAAGGACTCACCCCCCCCCCGCCCCCCACTCCATGCTTCCATGTCATGGAGTGGGGGGCGGGGGGCCTCAGACTTCAAAAATAATTATTTTCTTTTCTTTTAGAGGTCCGAGGACCCCCTCCCAGGACATGTGGCTGTGCCCCTCCCGCATGGCAGGGGCTGCGAGTGCCCCCACTACACCAGTGCAAGTCTGGCAGGATAGTGAACCAGACTTTGTCCTACATTTTGTGAACCGGAATAAGAACAAGGGAAAGGAGAGATTCTGTTTTTGGAAACTGTTTTTTGTGAAATAAGAACGATTGAAAGAAAAGGGGAAAGCAGACAATTCCCCATCCATGCCATTTTTTTCATATACGTTTGTATGAGTATCCATCTTCAAGAACTTTTCAGTTAAATAGAACAACTTGGTGCGTTTCCTCGTCAGAAACTGAACATTGAATTGGCATCCAGAACGAGAGAAGCCTCCTTCTGGATCAAGAAGACACTCAGTTTTTCCTTAGTTAATCTGGAGTGTAGGGGACGGAAATAGGCTTGACACAGGACAGTGGACATTTTACTTTATTGGACATACAGACAGACTCCAGAGTATTTCTTTGAGGCAGGGCAACCCCTCTTAGAAATAGGGCAAGATAGGTTCTGTTTCTTTACTTTTATATATAAATAAAGGTCTTTGCCAACAAATATGCCACCAATGTTTCAGACTCGTGTTTCTGCACCATATACATTTGCCAGGCACTGCTATTAGATGCCCAGGTACGTGCAACATTTTGCACTTGCTACCATCAATGGCTAGTTAATACCACCTCGGCAGTGCCTGGCAAGTGCTTTTCCCATGCCTACACAAAATCCCAAACTGTTGGCATTGCCAATGCTTGTCACTCGTCTTTCTGGGTTCACCTCAGTTGAACGTGGGATAATGCATTTGGAGTACTGTATACTCAAAACGGCTCAGCCTCAGGATTTAAGTCCTGTTCTTGGCTGCATCCTTTTTTGTTAGCGTCTTCTACGCCATCATAGTGGGATGCATATTCACAGAAATCTCACTCTGTCTGGTATCAAATCTGCTATTTCTTCAGTCTGCTACCACTGGGCGTCCCTTCTGTCTCTTAGGCTCAGCATAGAATTATCTTCTCCACAACCGCAGCTGGTGTCTGACCCTATTGGTCAGAAGGAGCCTAAAAACCTGCGACCAGGAGCATGCGTCTGCGGAGACCAACAGTGAGCCCTGTTGTCTCTTATCCTCTGTCCTGTCGGCGTTGGTGGTTTTGCTGTTTGAAGTTCAGGGTCTAAACTGCGTATATGTCTACTTCATCCTGTCGCCGTTGAAATGTATTAGGATTTGAAGTCTGACTGCAGTTATCCTCGCTTTGCTGAAAGTAGTGGTGCCTGGGGATCAGAGTCCTTTCTGGTGTCCCGAGACACTGAAGTCTGTGTAGTCTGTCATTTTCGTTTCAGGAATCATTACTCTTGAATATTTACCTTATCTCCTGAGCTGTGCTCTCGAACACTGCAGACTAACTTTTGAGCTACTCCAAGCCCATCGAGTTCTACAGGCGAGCCCAAAGCGCGTGCTTGAACGGCCTTATGGACACCTGTCCAATGAGGCTTACTTTCCTCCAATACAATTGGACAGTGTAGGATTGGACCTCATAATTAATGTTGAAGTGTGGTGTGTGCATAAAGTTATAAAGCTTATAATTGAAGTGATAACATTGTTTTCCCCACTAAGTGCTGGAACAATATAGGCTATTTAACTATGCGAGTACCACGGTGGTGTGTAATCCATTTTGAGTTACCAAAATGTGCTGGTATGTGTATATGTTGCTTTTCTGAGCTGAGGAGTTCTAGACAGTTTTAATGTACAGTTTTGTGGACATTCTAATACTTGACAAGTACTCCATTTCGTTTGTACCTTACACCAAAACATTACTCTCCTAACTGTAAGCCTTACTTGCTCAACCACATTTCCATGGAAGAGTTTGGTTAGATGAAGTGTGAAAAGCCCTTACAGCTCCACTAGGGTGGCTTCCCAGAACCAGGCCACCACTCCCCCTGTACCCAAAGTATATAACCTAGGGGATACAGGGCTACTCACTTTCATGCTCAAAGACGCACCTCTGCACATCTGCGCTACTAGGTTGAACACTACACATCACAAATGGGCCGTTGATGGCATGGTCACAGGGGACTCCAAGTGACAGCTGTCTCCTCCTCCCCATTTCCTGGTTCTTTTGCAATCAGGTTACTTTGGGCCGTCTGGAATGACGTGTCATGTTAGTCTTTTAAAGGAATGTCAATAGGAGGAGAATAGATTGGTCTATGTAAAGACAGTTAGTTGTCCATGTATTAAAGAGCTGGTGCTAAAAATGCATTCACAATTCTTCCATATAACCCACCAGTTTTGTGTTGGATTGTCTTTTTTTTTTTTTAAACTCTTTTTATTACTGAAGGTCAACACAGATTAAACTCATTGCACCCGCATATGTCGGTACATACAATTCAATAGTTGTTAAAGGCATAGCTCAGAAATCACAAAACAATTTCCACAGGCATTTCCTCATCAGAGGCCATTTCACATAAGTACATTCTAAACGGGGCCCATATGTCCTTGGGGCGACATCTCATTGTCACAGTCATGGTATATTGTTCCTCACATTCGTTTATGTAGGCCAGATCACGAATAAAATGTTCAGTTTTTGGCGGAGAGGTACTTGTCCAACATCTCAGTATACACCTTTTGGCTACAGCACATGCTACATTGAACAGCCGTCTGATCTTTTCACCTTGTTTGCCTATATCTCCGAACAAATATTTCAGTGGATGTATGTCCGCAGGGATTTGTGTAATGTCTTCAAGTATCTCCGCCACTTCTCTCCAGAATGCAGCAACAGGGGGGCATTCCCAATACATGTGGTATGCTCCCGCTTGGCTAGCCTTGCATTTAGGGCAGTCCCCCGAGTGAGTCGTTGAGAACTTGGCCATCTTTGCAGGAGTGTAGTGCAGTCTATTTAAGATCTTGAAGTGAATAAGTCTGAGCCCTGTGTTCATGGATACCGCTTTGGTAAGCATACAATATTTCACCCATTTTTCTTCCGGGATATTCAAGTTCAGGTCTTCCTCCCATTTGGCTTTTACCTGAATTGTGGTGGGGGTATGTAGTTGTACCAGTGCATAAAGTTTAGAGACTCCCAGATGTGGCGGCTTGTATGCAGGGATGGGATGGTGGCTCGTCCGGGAAGAGTGGCCAGCATGCACTGAACGCAGATTTCATTCTATGGTATTCAAGTGTTTTGGTTGGTCCCCCCCCTATTGCCTCCCTGAGTTCCTCGAGCGTTACAAATCTGCCATTCGGGAACATGTCTTGCATTTGGATTTCCCTGTCTGGGTCCCAGTGTCTTTGTATTGTCTTATCCAATGTGGGTGGTATGCCGGGGTATTTCCAAAGGGGTACATCTGGGTCGTATGGGGTATCTATCTTCAGTTTTTTATATAATGCCTTCCATGCGCGTACCGTGGTCCCGACTGGGTCGAAGGGAAAAGGATCTTTGTATTGAGAATAAAATATTATAGAACGGAGGTCTATGGGATGTGCCGCAAACTTCTCAAGCCATATATGGGGCGATCTATCCTCGGGGTCATACCAGTGCTTCGCGAACTGCGCTTGTGCTGTAAGATAGTATAGCTCGAAATCCGGCGCGGTTAGTCCCCCTGTACAATAAGGTTCAGTGAATTTTTCCCATTTCATTGTAGGGGTTTTCCCGTCCCACACAAAGGAGACCACCATTGATCTTATTTTCTCAAAAAAGATTTTGCCTGGCCAGATTGGTATATTAGTAAATAAATATAGTAACTTAGGGAGTACGACCATTTTAAGGATCGCAACCCTGCCATTCAGGGATATGGGTAGCTTGGCCCACATTTGCAATTTTGCCTTCAAAATCTGCATTATTGCTTCATAGTTGTCTGCCAAGAGTGTTTTTTTATCTCGAGACACCAGCACGCCTAAATATCGAATGTGTCAGCGGTAGTATTTCGGATTTTTCGTTATTTATTTTATATCCCGAGTATTTAGCAAATTCATTTATATCTTGCATTACAGGCGTCAGGTTAGTCTCACGGTTCCTAAGGTACAGTAAAGTATCATCCGCATATAAAGAGATCGATTGGGGTGGGCCGGACATTCCTTTATCCCCGTGTTTTAGCCTAATAATTATGGCCATTGGTTCAATAGTCAGTGCAAATAATATTGGTGAGAATGGACAACCCTGCCTGGTACCTCTGCCCAGTGCAAAGAACTCAGAGACCACAGTGTTTGTAAGGACCCTCGCCCCGGTTTTTCTGTACAGTAATTTAACATAGCTAATGAAATTGGGGCCCATTCCAAACCTTCATAATACTTCAAATAGGTACACCCAGGACACCGAATCAAATGCTTTCTCGGCGTCCAGTGACACTGCTACAGCTTGAGCCTCTGGGTCGATCTGCGCCATTATTGCAAACAGTCTGCGCAAATTGAACGCAGTGGATCTTGTAGGGATGAATCCGTTCTGATCCGGATGAATCAGAGATGGCATGTTTGGTAATAGTCTATTTGCCAGGACTTTGGCGAAAATGTTAGCGTCGACGTTAATGAGTGATAGTGGCCTGTACGATGACATATCCTGTGGGGGACGGCGGGGCTTTGGTAATACTGTTATCACAGCTTCTCGCATGGATCCGAGGAGCTCCCCAAGTTCCAGCTTTTCCTCCCATACTTTTAACAAGATTGGGGCAAGTTCCTTTTCAAATTCTTTGTATAGTTCCACCCCCAACCCATCAGATCCCGTGGCCTTTCCCGAATGCAATGCTTTTATGGCTTCTATGATTTCTTCCTCCGTGATTGGGCTATCAAGGGCCAGTTTTGTGTCTGGTGGGAGGGTTGGGAATTCCAGGTCATTCAAGTATGCCCATATTTCCGGTACAGTTTTCTCGTCTGCATTTGAGTACAGTTTCTGGTAAAATTTCAGGAATTCAAGATTGATGGATCTACCCCCGGTCACCATTCCACTCTCCGTGCTTTCAATGCATGTTATCGGAGTGTGTTGGCGGTCCGCCCTGATGATGTTGGCCAGAGCTCTTCCCGCCTTGTTCCCCTCCCCGTATCTACGCGCCCTGGCTGGGGCTGCTATGTATTGCAGTTCTCTTGTGGCCAGCTTATTAAATTCCTTTAGGAGGCGATTTATTTCAGCTAACGTATCCTTATTTCGGGTCTCGCTATAAGAGTTCTCTAATTACCGAAGTCGCGTCTCTGTTTCAGTTAGTTCCTGTCTCACCGCTTTGAGCAGCCCCGAGGATTTGGAGATCAGAGTTCCCCTTACCCAGACCTTGAAAGCCTCCCATATTGTTGAATATTTATCCACTGTTCCCATATTGTTGTTAAAGAATTCTTCCATTTCTATATGTAATGCCTCCGCAACATTAGGGTCTTTGAGTATATGTGTGGGCATTCTCCATCTCTTCTGCGGTTTCGGGACATCCCCAAACATTAAGTCCAGGGATACTGGGGAATGATCAGATAATGTTCGTGGGTACATTTCACAGCTTTCCAGCCCTCCCAGCATGTCTTCCAACACCCACCAATAATCTATACGAGATTCCGAGTCATGTATGCTCGAGTAGTACGTGTACTCCTTCGCATCCGGATGCAGTGCCCTCCAGGCATCACGTAGCATCAGCTGTGGCATAACCTGATCTAGGACTATAGATGCTTTAGACCGCACCCGCTTGGCTCTGGAGGATCTGTCTAGATTTGGGTCTAGTATTAAATTGAAATCTCCCCCCCCAGACAATACTAGTAGTATCAAGTGTAATCAGTAATTCCAATATATTGAGATAAAAGTCCGGGTCATCTATATTGGGGCCATAAGTGTTAACCAATGCAATCGATTTCCCTGCAACCTCTCCCCAGATCAGTACATATCTCCCCAGGGGGTCCTCTTTATGTCCTTTGGTCTGGAATCCCAGTGATGGATGTGGTATGGTTATGACTCCTCGTGCCTGAGTGGAATATTCTGTGTGGTATCTTTGCTTGCCCCATGTGGCCAGTATATTTGCGTTGCTGGGGCCCTGTGTATGTGTTTCCTGTAACATGACTATATGGGGTGAGTGTCTATTAATGTAAGTTCGTATTTTCCTAGTTTTGGAGGGTTTGTTCAGCCCCCTGACGTTCCACAACAGCAGTCTGATTTTCATCCCTTTGCCATTGTCAATGCCACCCGCCATCGTATCTGCTCACCATTACAGTGTTATCCAAATACCGTGCAACATGCATAGCGCAATTATCTGTTTGACCTTCAACAAAACAACTTTTCAACAAAAGGTCCATTTTCTCCCCTTTCCCTCCACCCCCACCCCCATCATCCGCCCCAACTGGATGATTTAACCTTACAAACTGCTGGAGATCTCCTGGGGTTGCCATATAGTCGCTGTATGGCCGCCCGCTCGAGCTCGCAGTCCGACTTCCACATTTTCCTGTGGTGCACCACTGCTTATTTTGTCTCATTCCTGTTCCGTTTTTGTGGCAGGCATGTGCTTTGGTTCCTCCTGCATCAGGGTATCATCAGTCCGCCTCGGGGCAGGGTCCGCCATTTTGATCCGGGCCCCGGCCTACTGGGGGAAGAGGTATATGTGACTCGATATAGGCCAGTGTGCTCTTCCTCCGTGCTTAATACGCATTTTGGCACGGAATATTAATGCATACTGGACCTGACGTGCTCGTAACAGTCTTTTCACTGGTTCGTAGGATCGTCGGTTGGCCTGAACGCCTGCTGAAAAATCTGGGTATATGTGGATACGGTTCTCCTCATAGTGTAGTGTGCCTTGCTCACAAGCTTTTTTAAGAATCGCATCTCTGTCCCTATAATTTAGGAGGCGCGCTATGATCGTGCGGGGCGGCGCCCCTGGTTTTGGTGTCGGAGCCAGTGTGAGATGTGCCCTTTCTATCAGAAAGTGTTCCGAAAACGTTTCAGGTCTGAAGAGGGTCTGTAGGAGAGCTTCTACTTGTTGTTCCATTGCTCCCTTGCCGAATTTTTCGGATACCCCAACAATTCTTATGTTATTTCTTCTTGAGCGAGATTCAAGATCCTCGCATTTAGACTGTATTCGGAGAAAGTCGTTTTTAATTGCATATGTCTCGAGCATGGCTTGCAATAGTGTCCTTGTTGTTACTAATTCTGCCTTCGGGCTCTGTTATTCTGGAGCTTTCTTTATCCACTCTTGCCTTCAATGACCCAATAGTTGAGACAATGTCATCCAGTTTCACATTTATCGCAAGGAAGCCATTTTGTACAATCGTGGTTAACTTGTCGACCTCACTTACAACTTCAGTTCCGACGTTAGGGGCAGCAGATGTTTCTGCCATTGAATCCGTCCATTGGCTGTTGGTGAACAAGTCCATTGGGCCCCTTTTCCTAACCCCCGCTCCTTTTGTCGGTTTATCAGGCATTAGTGCTGTCCTCGTGGCTAGGGCCAGCAGTCTCTACAGCACCGTCTCCTCCTCGCAGCACTCACAACACGTAGCTTAATGGCGGATTCGGTATGTGTCGCTTGGGTTACTGTGCCGTCTAGACTCCTCTCCCGTTCCTGCCGCACCTTCACTGTTCTCCTTCCCACCACAGACACGTTGGCCGCCTCAGCTTGTATGAAGCGTCCTTTGGTTCATTCGCTGTTGGTGTCGGACCGCCGGACCTCTATGGTCTGCCGGCTAGAGCATCTGCGGTTGCTTCCAATATCCGCGTGGATCTGAGAGGCGGCCCGCGTCCCCCACTCTCACCGCCAACAGTTGCATGCGCTCTATTTCCGTCCTACAACAGCGTTTTTCTTCCGGATTTCTGCCGTTGAATGCAGGATTGTTCTGCTGCAGCCTCCATTCTTCAAAATCATCCTCGGGGTGCTCCAAGTTAGGATCGATTTATTAAGGATATTTGTCGGAACGGAGCTCGCGCTCTAGGCGGCCATTTTGTATCGCGCTCAACAGCGCCCCCCAGAGCAGTGTGTTCTTTTTATTGGTCACACTTTTGTAGTGGGCGTGCTGCTCCACTGATGTCCTATCTGTAGAGGAATTGTTTAGGTCCATGTATTTCAGGTCTTTTAAATTAGCAAAATCTCACCTTGGATTTTCAAACAGGGCGAGGATACGATTTATCAGGAAGTTACAGGATTTTTTAAAGAAAACCTTTTTTAGGATATTGAAAAAAGGCATAGGGCATCTATGTTAATCAAGGTTATCAGGGGTTGGGTCAACCGCAAGGAACTACCTTTAGTTCAACTCCTATCCGTCATACGTGAGGGGTCAGAAATGCAAGAGACAAGTAGATAGAGTTCTCATAAGCAGACATTTTATGAAACAAAAGGTGAGAAACAAGCCTTGCTTTCCTTAACCTAACAAGGATTTCCCTGCCTATTAAACAAAGACTAAAGGAAAACACTCTAATATCAAAAGGTATCTGTACCTCACGCATATACATACAAAATGATACAGGTATATGGCCGTTCAAACTCAACAAAATAATAGTAATATTTACATATAAAGTTTGCACACAGGTATCCTTGTAACTAAGGTCAGATCCCCTTCCCCATGATTAATGCAGGATATTGCAAACCAAATTTTCCAATCAAGAAAGTTATTTTCAATAGCCAAGTTCTGTTCCAAATGCAACACAAAGTTCTTTCTACTCCATGAGTCTCTCACTTGGCATTTGGATTGTCATATTGTTAAACAAGATTCATCACTGTTCAAAATCAATTTTCAATGTTTTCATAAGCTCTTGCTTAATAAACCAAAAAGATTTTGCTTTCAAACTTCATCAGAATTCAATATAACTGCTCTTCTTTAAAGAACTACTTTCACATTTCTTCTTCATAAATAATCTCTGGTCAGGATGGTTTTACCACAGTTCATCATAAACATTGGTTGATTTACCACTTTCTTTCCACCACAACCTTCCACCACACTGCAGTACTTTAATTATCTTTTTCCTGGTCTACTAACCTGCCAGAACTAACCACTAATAGTCCCTTTCGTAGTATACTCGCCTGCCATGATAAAACGCCCACCGCTATTACAAGTACTCTGTGGTGAGGCTTTTGCTGCTTCAGACTTTCCACAATTAGCTCCTCAATATAGAAAGAGTAATCAAAGAAAACCGCTTCTTGGAAAAGTCTTTACCCTTCAACAACAACACGGGGGTAACAACTTCTTCCATGAAGGTACAATACACATTGATGCTGCTTGTTCCACTAATTGGTTTGCCACAGGCAATGCAGGTTATATTCCTCTCCCCCATGATGATTTCTACAAGGAGGGCTTCTCTCCTGCCACCTTTGGATTCCTTCTACAACATCAGTTAGCTGCTGGTAAAATCTCTGGTTTAGGTTTGCCCCTATAGGAAAGCTTTATCCCCTTTTATTTATAATAGCCCCTCTTTGGCTTAGGCAATACTGGTCATCTCCTTCCCTTTCGCGTAATCTCCCTTTTTGTAAACTACTACAGAAATGATATCCTCTTGTCTGCAATTTTCTTTCTTTGGCTTAGGTAATGATGGTTATTTTCCCTTTCAAGTAATCTTCCTCTGTGTAGATTACATTCACCTTGCTCAAATATTGCCCCCTCTTTACTTTGGAAATGGTGGTCACAATATTTCCCCACTCGGTCTCTCTCAATACGTGTATTGTGCCAAAAATACTTCAATTCATTAGGTCGGTATTCAAAGTGGTTATTGGTAGCCAGTGGTCTATTACAGAGTGCCCCAGGGTTACTTACTGAAGGCCAACTCACCTGTCTTTCCCTGTGCCTCCATCCCACTTCATTGGAGCACGCTGTCTACACCAGCACCTTGGGCATTTTGAGCTGCAGGAGCAGCGCTAATCAGCAGAACTCTGTGAAGGTAGGCTCAGTCGGTCTTAGTTGCTTGATTTAAAAAAAAGAAAGAAAAAATGGCGCTTTCATTTTGATGCAATTTCAGAAGGTTTAAACCTTCCTTTGGGATTATTTGAAATTCGACCAGAATCAATTCGTGTATCGCAAAGCACCTCCAAGATGGCTGCTCGACACTTGGGCCCGGAGCCTTTGTCTGCCCTTTAGCTGCCCCCCCTGTGATCGGCTGCCTCCTTCTTCAAACAGCCAAATGAGAGGTGCCGGCAGGCGAAAGCCAGCCCCTCCTGCAAAGGCCCACAGCTAAGGCCCTGTCTGAGCCGGTCTGGGCCGAGGAGGACCTGGAGGGCCTTAACCCTCTTGAACTATGCTACGTCCTCCTGACTTACAACTTCTCCCATGTCATGGGATCCTAGGCTATCTACGCTCCTGCAGTCATGAAAGTGAGCTTGGCTGACCTCCACCACTATCTCTCCTAACGTCAAATGTGCCTTTCACTTCTTCTTTCCTCACTGCAATCAACACTCATCTTGTATCAGTGCACATTGTGATTACTAGGTACTTCGGATTTAGGTGTGTTTGTATGCCATCTGTGAACCTCCTGCATTTCACTGTGTTGTGCCTCCATTTTTTAAATTCGGATGTTGGTGTGTATGTATTCCATCTTTGAACCTCCTGCATTTCACTGTGTTGTGCCATCATTTTTAAATTCAGATTTAGGTGGGTTTGTATTCCATCGGTACCTCCTTTTTCAAAAGTGGATTTAGGTGTGTTTGTATACCATTTGTGAACCTCCTGCATTTCTCTGTGCTGTGCACCTATGTTGACGTCTCCTACTAGGCCTCCTGGTGAGTTTAGCTATAACTGTACTGTGCAGGCACTCCTCTTTCTTTCCTGTCCAAACATCTGCCGTAGTATGGCTCTCTCCATTTCTCCTATATTCTCTAACTGCTACACTATCACCTATCCCCCCTCTCTCACAAAGTCTGTTAGAAATAATCACAAAAAAGACATCTTGAGTGCAAGCCCTGGACTTCCCATCGCAGACACTTATGTCAGCGCATCCTCTAGAGAAGTTTTCACCGATATCCTCTTCTCTGTCGCCTCTCCAGATCTATGGACCCATCTCATCTCTACTCCCTCTCCCTCCACATGCTCTACCTGCAACGGTGGCACCAAGTAGGAAGTTTAGTTTAGTTTATTAGGTATACATATAACAAAACAAATGTTTTATATACCGAGATTACACATTATTACAGTATTAAAATACAAGATTATATACCAATTTACTAATAACTCACATTTAAAAAACACATTTGATTTCATACGACAGTCTTGAGGTACCCTACATAATTATACAATACAATGTAATATCAATACAATTTTCTTATAAAATATCACCATAAAATAAATTAGATTTATGTCATTACCACTCATAAACAATGGCCACAGTGTCTCAATTTCGTCAGGATTAATGGTATTATTATATGACTTCATATGTTTGTATCGCAGTGCATACAGACTATCACATACAATTAGCAAATGGTGTAGTGTCTCTATGACATTATGGCCGCACAATCGACAGAAACGCATGTCACGAGGAATACCCATTTGTGTTCCATGTGTTTCCAATGCCTCAGAAATATTAAATTTTAGTAACAAATATTGCCGCACCGTTTGAGGGCTCGGGTATGCATTAATATAATGTCTATCACACTGGCACTATCCTGGTTCAGGGTCCACAACCCAACCTCCTCCCCCGGACTGGGTCCTGTCTTCTCTCATTAACTTCCTTCCTTCCTTCTCCTGCATCTTCGCCTTCTACTCTCTCTCTCCCGCCTCGGACTGATGTACCACACCCCTTCCACTTTCAGCTCTTCCTTCTCAAAGGAATTCTCAATTTTTTCACTTTCCCCCAGAGGCTCAATGTGACCCAAGACCTGGTTCTCTCTAGGCTTGACTATTGCAATAGCCTTCTCCTGAATCTACCATCTTTCACTCTGCGACCCCTCCAGCTAATCCAGAATAGGGCAGTTAGACTTATGCTTGGCCTTAAGCCCAGGGACCGCATCTCTCCTGCACTAAAATGTCTTTACTGGCTCCCGGTTGCTGCACGGATTAAATTCAAATCCCTCTGCATCATCCACAAGGCCGTCACAGCCCGGGGACCACACCATCTTCAACTTTATCTTATTAAATACTCCCCCTCTAGACCACCACCCTTCTGTGGCTCTAACTAACTGTGTGTAAAGCATTTTGCTAAACAGAGGGGAGGGTGTTGTTTGCTTTCCTCAGCTGGCTCCCTCCTATGAAACGGCCTCCCTCTGACGCTGTGCTTTGAACGGGATCTTCTTAAATTCTGTAAGCTCCTCAAGAGTCTCCTGTTTACCTCCTCCTTCCCTTTTTTTCTCCCCTGCAATCCCATAGTTGCTGCGATTGTTGCCCTGGGCCCTTATGCATTCTAAGGGTCCTGACCTCCCGCACCCAATCAGCCCAGCTCCTGTCTATCTGCACTTAAACGTACACCCTCTGCCCTGGTGTGTCACACTTACACCCCTTGCAGCTCCAGGCCGTGTAGCACTCAACATTCCTACCACTTCATATGTGGCTCACCCTTGAGCTCAGATTCTACAGCACTGACCCCTGCCTTCTTCCTTGCTGCACTTGCAAGATCTGAATACTCACAAGGCATAGTAGATTTGTCCTGTTTTTAGGGGGGCGCTGTTGTGCGCCGAACAATATGGCCGCCTGAAACGTGAGCTCCGTGGCTGGCAGATCGCTCGATCCTGATCTTGGGCATTTACGATCTACAACATGTATCAGACTGCTACGATTCGCGAGCTGCTGGACCTGGGACCAACTGGTCCAAATCCCGAAGAAAATCGGCGCCGGTAACCCTGTAATCGGGAACTGCCGCGACCATCCCCCATCGCCCGCGAATCTGCACGCCGAAATCCAGCACTCGAGGAGAGCCAGACGGTCCAGGCCTTCGGTACCGTAGCACCCGGCCGCACCCGTGGAGGCCCGAGTGGCGGTGGAACACCTCTGAGTCGGTGACCGGGAGTGGACCACGGGATTGCTTGGGCCGTGCCGCGCTGGCGCGGAGCACCGCAGATACTAGAACTATAACCATTTGCGTGCTGGACCTGGGCCCAGGCCGGGCGGCCCCAACTCAGGCCCTTATCGACTCCTATATTGGCCCTCACCCTGCTGTCTCCCCCGCTGGGCCCCCCCCTCCAACGAGCTTCCAGCGCCCGGGGTAGAGCTGCGGCACACCAACGGACGCCAGGTGCTGCGCTCCCCCGCTGTCGTGGACTGGGTTTCCGGACCCTTGGCGCCTGTATGGAACGTGGGGGTTGGAGTTGCTGCTAACCCCTTGCTGTCCTGACGTGGAGAGACGGACAAATTAATGCGTTGCTCCGCGGGGGTCACCAACCATCCACACCCAATAGAGGACGACCAGCTCCCGCCGAGCGACGTGCTGGGACCCTCTCGCAGACCGCACTAGATCCTTGCCGGCACTTAGAGGGGCCCGGACCCCTGGCGACCTGGCCGCGGCCTGCTGGGACCCCCCCTTGCTTGGGTTGTACCCTGCCAGCCTCTGCCATTGGGGCCTGGATCCCCTGGGGGCTGCACCTCGTTGATCATGTCCGTGGAGGCGAGGGACACCATCGGCTCTCCTTCCTCTCTCCTGAGTCACATCACCGCCACAATGACTAAAGGGACTGGGGGAAAACAGAGCTCCATAAACATGTTCACGAAGACTCCGGTCAGCCCTGCTGAGGAGGCCTCCGAGCAGGCCCCTGCCACTACCTTATCCCTTGCTACCTCAGAATCTCAGAACATGATGGACTTTATCCGTGAGGGGTTTACCACGCTCCACTCGAAGTTAGATGACATGAATGGCACTATCTCCTCTATCAAGGCCCACATTGAGAGGACTGACAGTCGAGTGCTGGAGGTCGAAGCCAGGGTGAGCTCCACTGAGGATGGTCTGGGGGCGCTGCGTTCGGAGGTCACGGCTCTATCTAACCGTGAGGTGGAGAAGAAAAATGAGGACTTGGAATCTCGCTCGAGGCGTAACAACCTCCGTATCATTGGGGTCCCTGAGAGTGGCATCGGAGAGCCGATAGAAGACTTTGTGGAACGCACATTACTGTCGCTTCTGGATTCACCGAAGCTCTCTCAGCAGTTTGCTATAGAGCCTGGCACACCGGGCCCTGACGCCTAAACCCAAGCCAGGTGCACCTCCGTGACCCATTATAGCTCGGGTCCTTAACTTCCAGGACCGTGATGCCCTCCTTAGAGCCGCAAGACTCAAAGGTGAACTTCTACTGGACGGAGCAAGGGTACACCTATACCCTGACTTCTCGGTGGCTGTCCAGCGGGAGCGCAAGACTTTCTTGGCTGTGAAAAGGAGGCTTAGGGATCACGGAGTCAAATACTCCATGTTATACCCCGCTAAGCTACGAGTGGAGCACAACAATCAGGTGTCGTTCTTCACGATTCCGGAGGAGGCCTCCAGGTTTATCGACGATCATTTCCCAGGTTGACCTTCCTCCCCAGCTATTCCGCTACAACTACTCGGAGTGCCCGTTGGGGGGGCGCCGACACCGGCTTTCCCCCGACGCCAACAATATACCACACTTGTACTTCTCAACAATTGTCAGTTGGATTACTCTACATGACTGTGCCAAGGTAAATTGTGCCAATTATAGTTTTCAAGTCACGTCCGTAGCATCATTGTAGGCACCATGTTCTAGCTGGATCTGCCACAGGCCCGGAGCGGCGTCATCAGTCCGGCCCACAGGCGTTGATGCCACTGATTTGGATTTGGTTAAGGGGTTTTGGGGTTGTCATTCCTCGTGTTGGGGGAGGGATGTGGGTGGGGGTGGGTGGGGATGGGTGTTTTGTTATAAAAAAGTTTGGCGCTGGCAGCGAGGGCGGACCGCAGGGTAATGCAATGTTGATGGGGCTACAGGGCTGCAGCATCGGCCCACTGGACATTATCCCGGCGATATGAGCGTCACCCCTCCTTTGACGGAGGACAATCTAACCTTCATGAGCTGGAATGTGAGGGGACTGGGCAATTTTAAAAAAATGAGACAGATACAGCTGCACGTGGAACGGCATGGATCCAAGATCCTGTTCTTACAAGAGACACATGCGCGGTCTGAACATTGTTTGAGATTTGCTAGAACCTGGGGCCCCCAGAGATACTTCACCAACTTTTCCACTCAAAGTCGTGGGGTTATGACTATTATTCATAAGAGTCTTAAATTTACACTCATTTCTTCACAAATAGACCCCCAGGGTAGATATGTACTTCTCCATGCAACACTCCAGAATAGGGAGGTGATCTTGCTGAACATCTATGGCCCCAACACAGATGACCCGGAGTTCTTCACACACCTCACATCTCTCCTAGATGGTTTCCCTTGGGTTCCTATCCTCGGGGGGTGGGGACTTCAACACCATTTTTGATACAGACCTTGACAGATCTGGGTCCAGGCCCCGCCAACTCACCAGGGCAGCCTATTCTACACTGTCGTCCCTCCCCCGCCTTGCGGCTGTAGATGCATGGAGACTGCTATACCCTGATTCCCGTGTCTATTCCTTTTACTCTTCAGTCCATGATTCCTATTCCCGAATCGATAGGTGGGTGGTCTCTGATGTATTGATCAAAAATGTGGTACAATTAACGATCCTCCCTAGGACCCTATCTGACCACTCCCCGGTGACCATCACCATGGGCTGGGGACTGGACGGTGACCGTACCAGACGCTGGAGGATGAAACCTCATTCTCTCCTTGACCCTCTGTTCAGATCGGAGCTCGAGGTAGCCATTGAGGAGTACTTCGAAATAAACAAGGACTCGGTGTCCTCCCAGGCCACCCTATGGGAGGCCTTTAAGGCATATATTAGGGGCATAGCACTGTCCAAAGAGAGTGGCATACTTAGAACAATTCAAAGGGATATCGCTGTCAGTGAAACCAAACTGTCAACCCTGGAGGCCCAGTGCTCGCGGTCCTCAACCCCTGCGACCCTTGCAGCTATAGGAGTAGAGCTGGACATTTTTCGATCCCTGGCGGAACAGGAACAAACATTTCTAGATAGCCCCGGCCTGGCGAGGAGATACGGAGAGGGCGAGCGCCCTGGCCGCTTCCTTGCTAGACTCGTCCGTCATGAGCTGGGTGCTCCACATATACCTGGGATTGTCCGATCGGATGGCTCCTTGGCTACCACGTCACAGGACATCAACTCGGAATTCTTCGCTTTTTACGAAGCCCTATACTCCAATTCGGACGAGGCCACGGAGGCAGAGGTGGACTCCTATCTTACGGCCCTCCCCCTAACAGTCCCCTCTCCCGAGACCGCTGGTTCCCTTGATTGTCCACTCACCCCTGAAGAGTTTACCGAGGCCATAGACTCTCTCTCCTCGGTGAAGGCCCCGGCTCTGATGGCATCCCGGTCGAATTCTATAAATGTTATTAGACTCTCTTACTCCCTCACTTACTAGCTCTCTGGGAGGAATCAGTAGAGGCAGGCACACTCCCCCCATCACTCTGCGAAGCCACAATTACGATACTGCTTAAACCTGGTAAACCTGCCACTCAGTGCAGCCCACTTTCCCTCATAAACTGTGAAACAAAAATTTTTGCTAAAATGTTAGCGACCAGGCTTGCTCCCTGTATGCCATCCATTATACACCCGGACCAGGCGGGGTTCATTCCAGGCCGCTCCACCGCTCTGAACATTAGACGGCTCTTTAATATAATCAGCAGGATCAGCCCCAACGTGCAGGCGGTCGCCGCAACCCTCGACATGCAGAAGGCGTTCGACTCAGTTTCTTGGAGGTATCTCTGGCGGGTGCTCGAACAATGCAAATTCGGCCCGGTGTTTCGCTCCTGGGTCAAGGTACTTTACTCTGGGCCTGTGGCCAGTGTCCGCACGGAGGACAGATGCTCCCCATGCTTTAATATTGCCAGGGGCACGAGACAGGGCTGTCCGTTCTCCCCCCTGATCTTCGCTTTAGCGATAGAACCTTTCGCCGACATGCTTCGACAACTTCACTCGCACAGAGGGCTTCGCTCGGCGGGTCAAGCCGATATTGTATCCCTCTACGCTGATGATGCACTCCTTTTTGTGCGGTCCCCCTACACTAATTTAACCACGATATTGAAAGATGTTATCCACTTCGGGTACATCTCAGGCCTCAAGGTGAACTGCACAAAATCTACGCTCTTCCCGCTCACGGAATGCACCCTTCCCCCCCCTGATACTATGGGGTTCCTGTGGACGCCATCGAAGTTCACATACCTGGGGATTGAAATAACACGTCAGTTTGAGACGACCCTCGAGGAGAACTATCAAAACTACCTAGCGCATCTGGCAACTAAGATTCTGGCATGGAGCAAATTGCCGATCTCCCTGGCGGGTAGAATAGGGTTACTAAAAATGATAGTATTACCCCAACTACTATACAGGTTCACCAACGTCCCCCTGTGGCCGGGCGAGGGTTTCTTCCAAGCATTGACACGCAGTACCAACTCTTTTCTGTGGCATTCGGGCGCGGTCAGGCTCAAGCTCGGGACCCTGTCCACCCCGATGTCCGACGGCGGATTTGGGTCCCCCGATTTTCTTAAATACTGGTTGGTCTCCCAAATCCAATACACGTCTTACTGGTTTAACACAGCAGACCCTCCTCCACATGTTAGACTTGAAAGGCTGGCGGTCAGCGACCGAGACATCCGCTCCCTGGTGATACAGCCCATTCCTTTTGCATGGGATACATTGGATCCGGTGGCCTGCACCTCCCTGGCGCTAATGAAAACGTGGAAATTGTTAGATACTCCTCATCCATTCCATGGCAATCTCCCCCTGTGGAACTTTCTCCCCGGGATCCCACGAGTTCCGCCGCCGACTGCGCGCAGATGGGCTGAGGCGGGATACGAGTTGCTCCGTGACGTATTCGAGCAGGGTAGCTTTGTTGATTGGCCCGACCTGCCGCTGCCCTTGAGGAGTGGCCCGAGTGCATGGCTTCAGTATTCAGCTTTACGTAAAACCCTTAAAAGAAACTAACCCATGTTTCCAGCAATGCCACCAGATGATCCTGCTATCGAAGAACTGACTTCCCCCACACCCACTAGAGGGAAAATATCTAGGCTATACACAATGATGCAATCCAGAACCACTCCGAAATTCACTGGGCTAAGGCGGGCGTGGGAAGAGGACCTCGGGGTGGAGGTGACGGACGAGCGCTGGACCCACATGTGCGCCCGTATACACCAGGTATCTTTCAATTCCCGTTTTAAATTGATTCAATTAAAGGTGTTGCATAGGTTTCATTATACCCCGAGCAGGTTGCATCGTATGTTTAGGGATCACTCCCCGAGATGCCCCAGGTGTGGGCAGGATGGCGCGGACTACATGCACATGATCTGGGATTGCCCCCGCCTCTCCCAATTTTGGGAGACGGTGTTCACAACTGTATCTGCTATACTCGATCAATCTATCGACCCCTCCCCAATGAAGGGCCTATTCCATGACTTTCCAGAGCTACCCCGAAACTCCAGGAAACTGGCCGGCCTTTGCATGCTCCTTGCGGTACGAGCCATTCTGCTTTTCTGGCTTCGCCCCGCACCCCCCACACATGCCCAATGGCTCAGCGCTCTCACATTGGCCTCAGACACTGAGGAGGTATGGACCTGTCTACAACCAGTCCACTCGAGGCCTAGGGATGTCTGGATCCAGTTTCGCTCCTATATGTCAGATCTAAATGCGACACCTGATACATCTTTCCCAACTACTACACACACCCATGCGGGTGATTCATCCTGAGCCAAGGGCTCTCTTATACTGCATTTGCACTGTATGCATCCTTGATGGAAAATGTTAATGCTAGATGCACTGACTGTATGCCTGTATTGGTTCAACTGTCCCTACCTTGTGCTTACCTTCTGTATTGTTCGCCTGTGTTCTGCTGCCAAGCTGTTTAATAAAAAAAGGTTAAAAAAAAAAAAAGATCTGTCCTGTTTTCCTCCCTCTTCCCCCCACTGCTCTTATACATTGTGTTTTTGATGTATTTTAATGTATTTCCGACTCCTGCTCCCTCCCTTGCCTTTTGGGCAGTATTTCTATATTATATAAGCGCCCAATAAGCAAACAATAAATAAATAAAAATAAATACGACTTGCTGCTGCTGCTGCTTTTCTCGTCGGATTCTGGGTGGCGGACAGCTCTGGTAACACTCCCACATCCCGCCTCTTCTACACAGGGAGCCTGCCTTGCTTCTCGCATACTCCGGTGACCTCCATACTCCAATCACCGGAGTAGGACGCCAGACCAGGAGAGCTTCTCTCTCCCATGGGACAGCCAGCAACAGCACTGTTTCCCACTGCGTGCCCTCTGCAGTTCAGAGTCTCAACCTCTTCAACTCTCTCGACACTGTGTCCCGCTTCAAACACAGCAGCAGCGTAGGCGTCTTCTCTCTGCTTCCCCTGCTCCCACTGCTGCGGTCTACTTCTTCTTCTGGCCTGCACGTGAAGGGGCTTTAAATATTTAAAAAATCCCGCTCAGGTGTGAGCCATCAGAACCACTAGACTGCATACTACCGTTCTGCACCTCTGAGCTCCTCTTCCTCGTCCCAGTACCTGGAGCGTTATGGGACTTGAAGTCCCTACTGTTCAAGTCATTTTGACCTTATATAGTCCAGTTAGTTTAAATGGTTTATAAATGATACTTTTAGGGGAGGTTTCCAAAGGAATTAATAGTTGGTTCTTGGTTTTATAGTTCAAACTTAAGGGGGAATCATAGCTATTGGAAGTAGTGATATTGATTCCCTGATCCTTACATACATCATTCCCCTGTTGACCATAAGGATTTTCATCACTGACAATTTGGGCAATATTGGGAAGGGAAGCTTTGCTCCAACAAGCCAATAAGTATTCCGGTATTATGGAAATCTCACCCTCTGAAGAAGATAAATACTGTGTCCCTCCTGAGTCATCCTATTCCCTTGGTGGCCTTCCCCTCCTAGTTGATCCACCCGGCTAATACCACCCTCAGGGTTAGGATCAGGTAGCGGCTGCCTTCCTCATGCCACCTGGGAGGAGACTTTAGGTAGGGATTCTGTGAGGACGCCGCAGGATTCCTCGCACATACGACTAACAAATATATGTGTATGTTTAGTGGTGTCATGATCCCTGCTTCCAAGGGGTCAGGACTTGCCCCACGACCTTGGAAGCAGGCCCATGACTCTGATCCCAGGAACCAGCCAGTCCCTATAGGGACCCTCTGGACCTTGTCCTGGCGCCAGTGGTGCCAGGCTCATGATGGTGACTGGTCCCGGCACAGGAAGCGCCGGGCTCATATTAGATAAGAGTGCTTGGTGGACCTACCTGTAGTAGACCATGCTGCTTACTTACCAGCTAACTGGTCTCCTGATCCTTCTCTGCCTGGAACTACTTTTTCTGTCTGGGTGGAGCAGGAGCCACTCCCTGGAAGCAGAACACAGGAACTCTTCTAGAAATCTGGAACTCTTTTCTTACCTGGGTGGGGCCGTGGAAGGAGACGCCTAAGCACTACAGAAGGCTATTTAAACCACACCCGATTGGTTTCACGTGCTTCGCGTTATTCTGCATCTGCAGCAGGACGCTCACCGTGTCAGCTCCAGGAAACCTCCAGCTCCAGATCCTGTGAACACAAAATAACCTGCTGGAATCCAATCTTCAGTCTTCTTCAGTCTTCTGCAGCTCCTGCAAAACAAAGGCACAGGTTAGGCTAAAGTAAAGGCAGTGAATCTACTTACCTAATCCAACGGCAGCATCCAAGGCGCCTTTCTCTGCCTTTCTCTTCCGGCATCCGACATCTGCAAAGAGAGAGAACATCGGTCAGTAATATTCAACTACAAGTTCTGCTTACCTGTGTTACGCCCGTTCCAACTCAGCTCGTGCTGCATTCTGGCACCTGCAAGGCAAGATACATCGGTTAGTAACGCTTAGTTACAAGACTGCTTACCTGTGTTATGTTCGCTTTCAATCTGTTCGCGCTGCACCTCAGCACCTGCAAAGACAAAAGAGACATTACGGAGCATTCTCCAGCGCTAGTGCAGTCTTTCTACTTACGTGCCATTGAAGGATAATCTTCATCGTCACAGCATCTGAAAAGGGAAAGACATAGACTTTACAGACTTAAGACTTTTGAAAGAGAAGAGAACAATGCAAAAGGAACTTTAATACTTACAAGGCACGCTCGTGCATTAACGGCGTCTTCGCTCTCAGCAAATCCTCTGCTATCAAGAGGCAGAGCTCGCATCCAGTGAAGCAACTGGATCCAGCGCCCCTGCACAAGACGCAGGATGGAGAGCCCGGCATTTACCTATATAAGGTAAGCGCAATATCAACCCAGTTCCACGGGGAAAGAAAGGGCGAGAGGGGCTAGGAACTTTCCGAACCTTCCAAACACTAATACCTTGGTTTACCCTTGCAGACATCTCACTCTTCAGCTTAAACTGTCGGTGGGAAGGGGGCCCAGTCCGGGAGCAAAACGAACCCTGCGCCTAATACTGAAGACAGTATCCTCGCCAGATCAAGACCTGCGCCTCCGGGAGAAACAGGTGAGCGTTACAGAACGCGAAGCCTTACCACAAAATTCCCGCCCAGGCGCAATGGAAACCTCAGACACAGACCAGTTGGCCCAATTACTCGGGGAGTTGAGGGCGGAAGTACACGCTGCACGTCAGGAAACAAATGCCCTAAGGAGGGAGTTAGTGGTCTTCAAAGAGCGAACAGACGATTTGGCTAGACAATTGCTGCAAGCCCAAGCTGGACAAACTCTTCTACCAACCCCAAGTGGGAGCCACGCTCCTCCAGCTTCCTCGAATCCGATACAAATCAATCTACCAGGAAATATACCTTTGGCTCCGCCCGAACGCTTTTCAGGTGATTCAAAAAGGTTTGCTGTGTTCTTCAATCAATGTCGCTTGCACTTTTTGTGCAGACCCGCCGCTTTTCCAACGGACCAGGCTAAAGTGGCCTTCGTGCTCTCTTATCTCAGTGGCAGTGCCGCAGATTGGTCTGTTCCTTTAGTGTCTCAAGATGACCCCATTCTCCATAACTTCCAGGACTTTCAAGCCAGTATGGAGAAACTGTTCGCAAGGCACTATCAGGGACAGGCCTTGGACAATGAACTTCTTTCACTACGACAGGGCAATCAAGATCTTCTGACTTATATTGCATCATTTAACAGACTAGTGGTGGAAACCGGATGGCCGGAGGATAAGAGGATCACACTGTTTTACAGAGGTCTGCGTGGGGAATTAAAAGACGTTCTGGCTCAAGTGGTAAATCCTCCACAAGACTGTTCCGAATATATCGATCTGGTAGTGCAATTGGATCATCGACTACAGAATCGGAAAGCCGATCGATCCAGATTTGAAACCCGACCTTTTTCAAGGCCACAAAGTTCTACGAAAGGAACTGATTCCGTGGAACCCATGCAAATAGGGGGTGTAAAAGGACCTTTAACCCAAAAAGAGAGGGAAAGGAGGAGACAACTGCAATTATGCCTCTATTGCGGAAACTCAGGGCACTTTCTTCGAGATTGTCCAGTGAAGCCCAAGAAGAAGATAGTAGGGGCGTCTGATAAAGGTACCGAGAATTCTGAGCCGGGAAACGACCTCGCCCGGCAAGTGTAGAGGTCCGCTTGCCGAGCGTTAAAACCAGTTCTTTGACCTCGCATTTCATCATGCCCATGGTCCTCGTGAGTCCTGAACAACCTAATCGTATGCATGCCATTAAAGCATACATTGATAGTGGCGCAATCGGGAATTACTTGGACTGTGAGCTGGCCGCCAGGATGAATCTATCTCTTTGTCCAAAGACGGTGAAAGACGTCATTACCACCGTGGATGGGACGGAAATAGCTTCCGGACCCGTAACTCACACCACCATGGAAGTAACGTTAGTAAGCCAAGATGGGCATCAAGAGAAGATCGTGTTTGATGTGATCAAGCCCCCTCAGTTTCAAGTCATCTTGGGAGTTCCTTGGTTGGAGAAACACAATCCTCAAATTGATTGGCGAGCAAAGACAATCCGGTTTCCAGAATGCGCTTCTACCTGCTACCCTCAGCTCTCCACCAAACTAGCTGCAACTGTTTCTGAGAGTCCGCAACTGCCTCCTGAATACCAGGAATTCCAAGATGTCTTTCGGAAAGACCAAGCTAATTCTTTGCCTCCCCGCAGATCATACGACTGTCAGATAGACCTGATTCCCGGATCCACTCCTCCGTGCAGTCGGATTTATGCCCTTACTGAACCTGAAAATCTCCACCTAAGGCAATATTTGGACCAGTACCTGGCTAACGGAGTCATCCGTCCTTCGAAGTCCCCGGCCTCCTCAGCTCTGTTCTTCGTGCCAAAAAAGGAGGGAGACTTAAGAACGTGTATAGACTACCGTGCCCTGAACCAGATTACAATTAAGAACAGGTATCCATTGCCATTGATCCCAGAACTACTTGACCAAGTCAAAAACGCCTGCATATATACTAAGTTAGACCTCAGAGGAGCCTACCATTTGGTGCGAATAAAGGAGGGCGATGAATGGAAGACGGCCTTTCGTACCAAGTATGGACTGTTCGAGTATCAAGTGATGCCCTTCGGGTTGTGTAACGCACCGGCCGCATTCCACTTCTTTATGAATGACGTGCTCCGTGAACTCATTGATGTGTGTGTAGTTGTATACATTGACGACATTCTGGTTTATTCGTCCTCTGAGGCAGAACACCGAAAACATGTAACCGCAGTACTGGAGAGGCTCCGCAAACACAAACTTTTTGCAAAATTAGAGAAGTGCGTCTTTCATGTTACTGAGGTCGAATTTCTGGGATTTATTTTGTCACCTAACGGAGTTCACATGGACTCGAGGAAAGTAGATGCAATAATCAAGTGGCCCTCACCATCATCTGTAAAAGGGGTTCAAAGTATGTTGGGCTTCGCCAACTTCTATCGCAGGTTTATTCCAGACTTTTCTCGGGTAGTCCAACCCATTACAGCTCTCCTCAGAAAAAACAAACGTTTTGAATGGTCTACCGAGGCAGAACAAGCCTTTCAGGAGCTAAAGACTAAATTTACCTCCGCCCCGATTTTAAAACATCCCCGCCCGGAACTACCTTACATCGTCGAGACCGATGCCTCCAGCCTTGCTATGGGAGCAGTGCTTTCACAAAGAGATCCAGAAACCAACCAGTTGCACCCCGTGGCGTTTTGGTCTCGCAAATTATCAGCCCCAGAAATCAATTACACCATTACCGATAAGGAACTGTTGGCTATTAAGTCCGCCTTTAAGGCCTGGCGGCATTATCTCTTAGGAGCCCGACACACAGTCACTGTCATTACTGACCATCGTAATCTACAGTATCTTAAATCAGCCAAAGCTCAATCCTCCAGACAACTTCGCTGGGCATTATTTTTTGCCGAATTTGATTTTATAATCACCTACCGACCAGGCAATAAGAATGGTAAAGCGGATGCCCTCTCTCGAATCGGAGTAGAGGAACACATGGTTAACCCTGAGCTCGTACCTATTATTCCTGAACAAAGAATCCTGGGTTTGATCAGCATGCAATCCATTGAAGAAATTGAAACCCAGGTTAAACAACTTGTAACTCCAACGGACATACAAAAATGGCAGCTTCAGGGGGAAGACTTCACAGTAAAGAACGACTTATACTTCAAGGAACGACTTTATCTACCCTGTACCAGCTTACAAAATCAAGTCATCTCTTGTTATCACGACTCCTTAATGGAAGGACACCCGGGTATGGCCAAGACCTCGGAAAAGGTCAAGCGTCACTTTTGGTGGCCATCTTGGAGAAAAGACATCAGAAACTTTGTCATGTCCTGTGGAGTGTGCGCCCAGAACAAGAGTCCTAAGGAAAAACCAGCAGGCCTCTTACAACCACTTGAAATCCCACCTCATCCCTGGCATACCCTTTCCATGGACTTTATCACCGACTTACCTCCCTGTTCCGGATACAATACAATCCTGGTAATCGTAGACTTATTTTCAAAAATGGCACATTTCATCCCACTAAAGGGGTTACCGTCAGCAGCAATCCTGGCTCGAGAATTTCTTGAAAACATCGTTCGGTTGCACGGCTTTCCTTCAGTTTTAATCTCAGACAGAGGAAGTCAATTCATCTCCCACTTCTGGCGGAGTTGCTGTCGGTTAGCTCAAATTGATGTGAGGCTTTCCACCAGTCACCACCCACAAACCGATGGTCAGACCGAAAGGACCAATCAGACTTTGGAACAGTACCTACGCTGCATGCTGCAACAGACAGGAGGAACTTGGAAGGACATCCTTTGGCTAGCCGAGTACGCTTACAATAACTCAGTCCACTCTGGAACCGGAAAGACCCCGTTTTTTCTTTTGTATGGTAATCATCCTCGAACCTCTAACCTGGATCCACCTCAGGATCTTGGAACACCAGCAGTTGACCACCTACATTCAACCATCACCCAGGCCTTCAAGGAAGCTACTATCCACCTTCAAAGGGCCAAGGAACAATACAAGAAAGGAGCAGATCAACATCGAAAGGAAGCCCCTCAATACCAAATAGGAGATCAAGTCTGGTTATCCACCAAATATTTACCCCTAAAGGGACCACGCACCTTTAACCCAAGATACCTGGGACCCTACTCTATTACTGCCATAATAAATCCAGTAGCGGTCAAGTTGGATTTACCCCATCGCATGAAAATGCACCCAGTCTTCCATGTTTCACTACTAAAACCTGTTCAACCAGAAACCCGATTGACTAAATCTCCTGAACCTATCCTAGTTGACGGAGAACTTGAGTTTGAAATCAAAAATATCCTGGATTCCAAGATCTCCAAATCAAAACTACACTACCTGATTGACTGGAAAGGCTACGGCCCCCAAGAAAGATCTTGGGAACCTGCAGAACATGTACACGCACCCCGACTAATCAAGAAATTTCATCGGACATTTCCTAACAAACCAAGACCTCCGGAGAAGTCAACCTTGGGAGGGGCCTTGACTAACAAATATATGTGTATGTTTAGTGGTGTCATGATCCCTGCTTCCAAGGGGTCAGGACTTGCCCCACGACCTTGGGAGCAGGCCCATGACTCTGATCCCAGGAACCAGCCAGTCCCTATAGGGACCCTCTGGACCTTGTCCTGGCGCCAGTGGCGCCAGGCTCATGATGGTGACTGGTCCCGGCACAGGAAGCGCCGGGCTCATATTAGATAAGAGTGCTTGGTGGACCTACCTGTAGCAGACCATGCTGCTTACTTACCAGCTAACTGGTCTCCTGATCCTTCTCTGCCTGGAACTACTTTTTCTGTCTGGGTGGAGCAGGAGCCACTCCCTGGAAGCAGAACACAGGAACTCTTCTAGAAATCTGGAACTCTTTTCTTACCTGGGTGGGGCCGTGGAAGGAGACGCCTAAGCACTACAGAAGGCTATTTAAACCACACCCGATTGGTTTCACGTGCTTCGCGTTATTCTGCATCTGCAGCAGGACGCTCACCGTGTCAGCTCCAGGAAACCTCCAGCTCCAGATCCTGTGAACACGAAATAACCTGCTGGAATCCAATCTTCAGTCTTCTTCAGTCTTCTGCAGCTCCTGCAAAACAAAGGCACAGGTTAGGCTAAAGTAAAGGCAGTGAATCTACTTACCTAATCCAACGGCAGCATCCAAGGCGCCTTTCTCTGCCTTTCTCTTCCGGCATCCGACATCTGCAAAGAGAGAGAACATCGGTCAGTAATATTCAACTACAAGTTCTGCTTACCTGTGTTACGCCCGTTCCAACTCAGCTCGCGCTGCATTCCGGCACCTGCAAGGCAAGATACATCGGTTAGTAACGCTTAGTTACAAGACTGCTTACCTGTGTTATGTTCGCTTTCAATCTGTTCGCGCTGCACCTCAGCACCTGCAAAGACAAAAGAGACATTACGGAGCATTCTCCAGCGCTAGTGCAGTCTTTCTACTTACGTGCCATTGAAGGATAATCTTCATCGTCACAGCATCTGAAAAGGGAAAGACATAGACTTTACAGACTTAAGACTTTTGAAAGAGAAGAGAACAATGCAAAAGGAACTTTAATACTTACAAGGCACGCTCGTGCATTAACGGCGTCTTCGCTCTCAGCAAATCCTCTGCTATCAAGAGGCAGAGCTCGCATCCAGTGAAGCAACTGGATCCAGTGCCCCTGCACAAGACGCAGGATGGAGAGCCCGGCATTTACCTATATAAGGTAAGCGCAATATCAACCCAGTTCCACGGGGAAAGAAAGGGCGAGAGGGGCTAGGAACTTTCCGAACCTTCCAAACACTAATACCTTGGTTTACCCTTGCAGACATCTCACTCTTCAGCTTAAACTGTCGGTGGGAAGGGGGCCCAGTCCGGGAGCAAAACGAACCCTGCGCCTAACACTGAAGACAGTATCCTCGCCAGATCAAGACCTGCGCCTCCGGGGGAACCAGGTGAGCGTTACAGAACGCGAAGCCTTACCACAAAATTCCCGCCCAGGCGCAATGGAAACCTCAGACACAGACCAGTTGGCCCAATTACTCGGGGAGTTGAGGGCGGAAGTACACGCTGCACGTCAGGAAACAAATGCCCTAAGGAGGGAGTTAGTGGTCTCCAAAGAGCGAACAGACGATTTGGCTAGACAATTGCTGCAAGCCCAAGCTGGACAAACTCCTCTACCAACCCCAAGTGGGGGCCACGCTCTTCCAGCTTCCTCGAATCCGATACAAATCAATCTACCAGGAAATATACCTTTGGCTCCGCCCGAACGCTTTTCAGGTGATTCAAAAAGGTTTGCTGTGTTCTTCAATCAATGTCGCTTGCACTTTTTGTGCAGACCCGCCGCTTTTCCAACGGACCAGGCTAAAGTGGCCTTCCTGCTCTCTTATCTCAGTGGCAGTGCCGCAGATTGGTCTGTTCCTTTAGTGTCTCAAGATGACCCCATTCTCCATAACTTCCAGGACTTTCAAGCCAGTATGGAGAAACTGTTCGCAAGGCACTATCAGGGACAGGCCTTGGACAATGAACTTCTTTCACTACGACAGGGCAATCAAGATCTTCTGACTTATATTGCATCATTTAACAGACTAGTGGTGGAAACCGGATGGCCGGAGGATAAGAGGATCACACTGTTTTACAGAGGTCTGCGTGGGGAATTAAAAGACGTTCTGGCTCAAGTGGTAAATCCTCCACAAGACTGTTCCGAATATATCGATCTGGTAGTGCAATTGGATCATCGACTACAGAATCGGAAAGCCGATCGATCCAGATTTGAAACCCGACCTTTTTCAAGGCCACAAAGTTCTACGAAAGGAACTGATTCCGTGGAACCCATGCAAATAGGGGGTGTAAAAGGACCTTTAACCCAAAAGGAGAGGGAAAGGAGGAGACAACTGCAATTATGCCTCTATTGCGGAAACTCAGGGCACTTTCTTCGAGATTGTCCAGTGAAGCCCAAGAAGAAGATAGTAGGGGCGTCTGATAAAGGTACCGAGAATTCTGAGCCGGGAAACGACCTCGCCCGGCAAGTGTAGAGGTCCGCTTGCCGAGCGTTAAAACCAGTTCTTTGACCTCGCATTTCATCATGCCCATGGTCCTCGTGAGTCCTGAACAACCTAATCGTATGCATGCCATTAAAGCATACATTGATAGTGGCGCAATCGGGAATTACTTGGACTGTGAGCTGGCCGCCAGGATGAATCTATCTCTTTGTCCAAAGACGGTGAAAGACGTCATTACCACCGTGGATGGGACGGAAATAGCTTCCGGACCCGTAACTCACACCACCATGGAAGTAACGTTAGTAAGCCAAGATGGGCATCAAGAGAAGATCGTGTTTGATGTGATCAAGGCCCCTCAGTTTCAAGTCATCTTGGGAGTTCCTTGGTTGGAGAAACACAATCCTCAAATTGATTGGCGAGCAAAGACAATCCGGTTTCCAGAATGCGCTTCTACCTGCTACCCTCAGCTCTCCACCAAACTAGCTGCAACTGTTTCTGAGAGTCCGCAACTGCCTCCTGAATACCAGGAATTCCAAGATGTCTTTCGGAAAGACCAAGCTAATTCTTTGCCTCCCCGCAGATCATACGACTGTCAGATAGACCTGATTCCCGGATCCACTCCTCCGTGCAGTCGGATTTATGCCCTTACTGAACCTGAAAATCTCCACCTAAGGCAATATTTGGACCAGTACCTGGCTAACGGATTCATCCGTCCTTCGAAGTCCCCGGCCTCCTCAGCTCTGTTCTTCGTGCCAAAAAAGGAGGGAGACTTAAGAACGTGTATAGACTACCGTGCCCTGAACCAGATTACAATTAAGAACAGGTATCCATTGCCATTGATCCCAGAACTACTTGACCAAGTCAAAAACGCCTGCATATATACTAAGTTAGACCTCAGAGGAGCCTACCATTTGGTGCGAATAAAGGAGGGCGATGAATGGAAGACGGCCTTTCGTACCAAGTATGGACTGTTCGAGTATCAAGTGATGCCCTTCGGGTTGTGTAACGCACCGGCCGCATTCCAGTTCTTTATGAATGACGTGCTCCGTGAACTCATTGATGTGTGTGTAGTTGTATACATTGACGACATTCTGGTTTATTCGTCCTCTGAGGCAGAACACCGAAAACATGTAACCGCAGTACTGGAGAGGCTCCGCAAACACAAACTTTTTGCAAAATTAGAGAAGTGCGTCTTTCATGTTACTGAGGTCGAATTTCTGGGATTTATTTTGTCACCTAACGGAGTTCACATGGACTCGAGGAAAGTAGATGCAATAATCAAGTGGCCCTCACCATCATCTGTAAAAGGGGTTCAAAGTATGTTGGGCTTCGCCAACTTCTATCGCAGGTTTATTCCAGACTTTTCTCGGGTAGTCCAACCCATTACAGCTCTCCTCAGAAAAAACAAACGTTTTGAATGGTCTACCGAGGCAGAACAAGCCTTTCAGGAGCTAAAGACTAAATTTACCTCCGCCCCGATTTTAAAACATCCCCGCCCGGAACTACCTTACATCGTCGAGACCGATGCCTCCAGCCTTGCTATGGGAGCAGTGCTTTCACAAAGAGATCCAGAAACCAACCAGTTGCACCCCGTGGCGTTTTGGTCTCGCAAATTATCAGCCCCAGAAATCAATTACACCATTACCGATAAGGAACTGTTGGCTATTAAGTCCGCCTTTAAGGCCTGGCGGCATTATCTCTTAGGAGCCCGACACACAGTCACTGTCATTACTGACCATCGTAATCTACAGTATCTTAAATCAGCCAAAGCTCAATCCTCCAGACAACTTCGCTGGGCATTATTTTTTGCCGAATTTGATTTTATAATCACCTACCGACCAGGCAATAAGAATGGTAAAGCGGATGCCCTCTCTCGAATCGGAGTAGAGGAACACATGGTTAACCCTGAGCTCGTACCTATTATTCCTGAACAAAGAATCCTGGGTTTGATCAGCATGCAATCCATTGAAGAAATTGAAACCCAGGTTAAACAACTTGTAACTCCAACGGACATACAAAAATGGCAGCTTCAGGGGGAAGACTTCACAGTAAAGAACGACTTATACTTCAAGGAACGACTTTATCTACCCTGTACCAGCTTACAAAATCAAGTCATCTCTTGTTATCACGACTCCTTAGTGGAAGGACACCCGGGTATGGCCAAGACCTCGGAAAAGGTCAAGCGTCACTTTTGGTGGCCATCTTGGAGAAAAGACATCAGAAACTTTGTCATGTCCTGTGGAGTGTGCGCCCAGAACAAGAGTCCTAAGGAAAAACCAGCAGGCCTCTTACAACCACTTGAAATCCCACCTCATCCCTGGCATACCCTTTCCATGGACTTTATCACCGACTTACCTCCCTGTTCCGGATACAATACAATCCTGGTAATCGTAGACTTATTTTCAAAAATGGCACATTTCATCCCACTAAAGGGGTTACCGTCAGCAGCAATCCTGGCTCGAGAATTTCTTGAAAACATCGTTCGGTTGCACGGCTTTCCTTCAGTTTTAATCTCAGACAGAGGAAGTCAATTCATCTCCCACTTCTGGCGGAGTTGCTGTCGGTTAGCTCAAAGTGATGTGAGGCTTTCCACCAGTCACCACCCACAAACCGATGGTCAGACCGAAAGGACCAATCAGACTTTGGAACAGTACCTACGCTGCATGCTGCAACAGACAGGAGGAACTTGGAAGGACATCCTTTGGCTAGCCGAGTACGCTTACAATAACTCAGTCCACTCTGGAACCGGAAAGACCCCGTTTTTTCTTTTGTATGGTAATCATCCTCGAACCTCTAACCTGGATCCACCTCAGGATCTTGGAACACCAGCAGTTGACCACCTACATTCAACCATCACCCAGGCCTTCAAGGAAGCTACTATCCACCTTCAAAGGGCCAAGGAACAATACAAGAAAGGAGCAGATCAACATCGAAAGGAAGCCCCTCAATACCAAATAGGAGATCAAGTCTGGTTATCCACCAAATATTTACCCCTAAAGGGACCACGCACCTTTAACCCAAGATACCTGGGACCCTACTCTATTACTGCCATAATAAATCCAGTAGCGGTCAAGTTGGATTTACCCCATCGCATGAAAATGCACCCAGTCTTCCATGTTTCACTACTAAAACCTGTTCAACCAGAAACCCGATTGACTAAATCTCCTGAACCTATCCTAGTTGACGGAGAACTTGAGTTTGAAATCAAAAATATCCTGGATTCCAAGATCTCCAAATCAAAACTACAGTACCTGATTGACTGGAAAGGCTACGGCCCCCAAGAAAGATCTTGGGAACCTGCAGAACATGTACACGCACCCCGACTAATCAAGAAATTTCATCGGACATTTCCTAACAAACCAAGACCTCCGGAGAAGTCAACCTTGGGAGGGGCCTTGACTAACAAATATATGTGTATGTTTAGTGGTGTCATGATCCCTGCTTCCAAGGGGTCAGGACTTGCCCCACGACCTTGGGAGCAGGCCCATGACTCTGATCCCAGGAACCAGCCAGTCCCTATAGGGACCCTCTGGACCTTGTCCTGGCGCCAGTGGCGCCAGGCTCATGATGGTGACTGGTCCCGGCACAGGAAGCGCCGGGCTCATATTAGATAAGAGTGCTTGGTGGACCTACCTGTAGCAGACCATGCTGCTTACTTACCAGCTAACTGGTCTCCTGATCCTTCTCTGCCTGGAACTACTTTTTCTGTCTGGGTGGAGCAGGAGCCACTCCCTGGAAGCAGAACACAGGAACTCTTCTAGAAATCTGGAACTCTTTTCTTACCTGGGTGGGGCCGTGGAAGGAGACGCCTAAGCACTACAGAAGGCTATTTAAACCACACCCGATTGGTTTCACGTGCTTCGCGTTATTCTGCATCTGCAGCAGGACGCTCACCGTGTCAGCTCCAGGAAACCTCCAGCTCCAGATCCTGTGAACACGAAATAACCTGCTGGAATCCAATCTTCAGTCTTCTTCAGTCTTCTGCAGCTCCTGCAAAACAAAGGCACAGGTTAGGCTAAAGTAAAGGCAGTGAATCTACTTACCTAATCCAACGGCAGCATCCAAGGCGCCTTTCTCTGCCTTTCTCTTCCGGCATCCGACATCTGCAAAGAGAGAGAACATCGGTCAGTAATATTCAACTACAAGTTCTGCTTACCTGTGTTACGCCCGTTCCAACTCAGCTCGCGCTGCATTCCGGCACCTGCAAGGCAAGATACATCGGTTAGTAACGCTTAGTTACAAGACTGCTTACCTGTGTTATGTTCGCTTTCAATCTGTTCGCGCTGCACCTCAGCACCTGCAAAGACAAAAGAGACATTACGGAGCATTCTCCAGCGCTAGTGCAGTCTTTCTACTTACGTGCCATTGAAGGATAATCTTCATCGTCACAGCATCTGAAAAGGGAAAGACATAGACTTTACAGACTTAAGACTTTTGAAAGAGAAGAGAACAATGCAAAAGGAACTTTAATACTTACAAGGCACGCTCGTGCATTAACGGCGTCTTCGCTCTCAGCAAATCCTCTGCTATCAAGAGGCAGAGCTCGCATCCAGTGAAGCAACTGGATCCAGTGCCCCTGCACAAGACGCAGGATGGAGAGCCCGGCATTTACCTATATAAGGTAAGCGCAATATCAACCCAGTTCCACGGGGAAAGAAAGGGCGAGAGGGGCTAGGAACTTTCCGAACCTTCCAAACACTAATACCTTGGTTTACCCTTGCAGACATCTCACTCTTCAGCTTAAACTGTCGGTGGGAAGGGGGCCCAGTCCGGGAGCAAAACGAACCCTGCGCCTAACACTGAAGACAGTATCCTCGCCAGATCAAGACCTGCGCCTCCGGGGGAACCAGGTGAGCGTTACAGAACGCGAAGCCTTACCACAAAATTCCCGCCCAGGCGCAATGGAAACCTCAGACACAGACCAGTTGGCCCAATTACTCGGGGAGTTGAGGGCGGAAGTACACGCTGCACGTCAGGAAACAAATGCCCTAAGGAGGGAGTTAGTGGTCTCCAAAGAGCGAACAGACGATTTGGCTAGACAATTGCTGCAAGCCCAAGCTGGACAAACTCCTCTACCAACCCCAAGTGGGGGCCACGCTCCTCCAGCTTCCTCGAATCCGATACAAATCAATCTACCAGGAAATATACCTTTGGCTCCGCCCGAACGCTTTTCAGGTGATTCAAAAAGGTTTGCTGTGTTCTTCAATCAATGTCGCTTGCACTTTTTGTGCAGACCCGCCGCTTTTCCAACGGACCAGGCTAAAGTGGCCTTCGTGCTCTCTTATCTCAGTGGCAGTGCCGCAGATTGGTCTGTTCCTTTAGTGTCTCAAGATGACCCCATTCTCCATAACTTCCAGGACTTTCAAGCCAGTATGGAGAAACTGTTCGCAAGGCACTATCAGGGACAGGCCTTGGACAATGAACTTCTTTCACTACGACAGGGCAATCAAGATCTTCTGACTTATATTGCATCATTTAACAGACTAGTGGTGGAAACCGGATGGCCGGAGGATAAGAGGATCACACTGTTTTACAGAGGTCTGCGTGGGGAATTAAAAGACGTTCTGGCTCAAGTGGTAAATCCTCCACAAGACTGTTCCGAATATATCGATCTGGTAGTGCAATTGGATCATCGACTACAGAATCGGAAAGCCGATCGATCCAGATTTGAAACCCGACCTTTTTCAAGGCCACAAAGTTCTACGAAAGGAACTGATTCCGTGGAACCCATGCAAATAGGGGGTGTAAAAGGACCTTTAACCCAAAAGGAGAGGGAAAGGAGGAGACAACTGCAATTATGCCTCTATTGCGGAAACTCAGGGCACTTTCTTCGAGATTGTCCAGTGAAGCCCAAGAAGAAGATAGTAGGGGCGTCTGATAAAGGTACCGAGAATTCTGAGCCGGGAAACGACCTCGCCCGGCAAGTGTAGAGGTCTGCTTGCCGAGCGTTAAAACCAGTTCTTTGACCTCGCATTTCATCATGCCCATGGTCCTCGTGAGTCCTGAACAACCTAATCGTATGCATGCCATTAAAGCATACATTGATAGTGGCGCAATCGGGAATTACTTGGACTGTGAGCTGGCCGCCAGGATGAATCTATCTCTTTGTCCAAAGACGGTGAAAGACGTCATTACCACCGTGGATGGGACGGAAATAGCTTCCGGACCCGTAACTCACACCACCATGGAAGTAACGTTAGTAAGCCAAGATGGGCATCAAGAGAAGATCGTGTTTGATGTGATCAAGGCCCCTCAGTTTCAAGTCATCTTGGGAGTTCCTTGGTTGGAGAAACACAATCCTCAAATTGATTGGCGAGCAAAGACAATCCGGTTTCCAGAATGCGCTTCTACCTGCTACCCTCAGCTCTCCACCAAACTAGCTGCAACTGTTTCTGAGAGTCCGCAACTGCCTCCTGAATACCAGGAATTCCAAGATGTCTTTCGGAAAGACCAAGCTAATTCTTTGCCTCCCCGCAGATCATACGACTGTCAGATAGACCTGATTCCCGGATCCACTCCTCCGTGCAGTCGGATTTATGCCCTTACTGAACCTGAAAATCTCCACCTAAGGCAATATTTGGACCAGTACCTGGCTAACGGATTCATCCGTCCTTCGAAGTCCCCGGCCTCCTCAGCTCTGTTCTTCGTGCCAAAAAAGGAGGGAGACTTAAGAACGTGTATAGACTACCGTGCCCTGAACCAGATTACAATTAAGAACAGGTATCCATTGCCATTGATCCCAGAACTACTTGACCAAGTCAAAAACGCCTGCATATATACTAAGTTAGACCTCAGAGGAGCCTACCATTTGGTGCGAATAAAGGAGGGCGATGAATGGAAGACGGCCTTTCGTACCAAGTATGGACTGTTCGAGTATCAAGTGATGCCCTTCGGGTTGTGTAACGCACCGGCCGCATTCCACTTCTTTATGAATGACGTGCTCCGTGAACTCATTGATGTGTGTGTAGTTGTATACATTGACGACATTCTGGTTTATTCGTCCTCTGAGGCAGAACACCGAAAACATGTAACCGCAGTAATGGAGAGGCTCCGCAAACACAAACTTTTTGCAAAATTAGAGAAGTGCGTCTTTCATGTTACTGAGGTCGAATTTCTGGGATTTATTTTGTCACCTAACGGAGTTCACATGGACTCGAGGAAAGTAGATGCAATAATCAAGTGGCCCTCACCATCATCTGTAAAAGGGGTTCAAAGTATGTTGGGCTTCGCCAACTTCTATCGCAGGTTTATTCCAGACTTTTCTCGGGTAGTCCAACCCATTACAGCTCTCCTCAGAAAAAACAAACGTTTTGAATGGTCTACCGAGGCAGAACAAGCCTTTCAGGAGCTAAAGACTAAATTTACCTCCGCCCCGATTTTAAAACATCCCCGCCCGGAACTACCTTACATCGTCGAGACCGATGCCTCCAGCCTTGCTATGGGAGCAGTGCTTTCACAAAGAGATCCAGAAACCAACCAGTTGCACCCCGTGGCGTTTTGGTCTCGCAAATTATCAGCCCCAGAAATCAATTACACCATTACCGATAAGGAACTGTTGGCTATTAAGTCCGCCTTTAAGGCCTGGCGGCATTATCTCTTAGGAGCCCGACACACAGTCACTGTCATTACTGACCATCGTAATCTACAGTATCTTAAATCAGCCAAAGCTCAATCCTCCAGACAACTTCGCTGGGCATTATTTTTTGCCGAATTTGATTTTATAATTACCTACCGACCAGGCAATAAGAATGGTAAAGCGGATGCCCTCTCTCGAATCGGAGAAGAGGAACACATGGTTAACCCTGAGCTCGTACCTATTATTCCTGAACAAAGAATCCTGGGTTTGATCAGCATGCAATCCATTGAAGAAATTGAAACCCAGGTTAAACAACTTGTAACTCCAACGGACATACAAAAATGGCAGCTTCAGGGGGAAGACTTCACAGTAAAGAACGACTTATACTTCAAGGAACGACTTTATCTACCCTGTACCAGCTTACAAAATCAAGTCATCTCTTGTTATCACGACTCCTTAATGGAAGGACACCCGGGTATGGCCAAGACCTCGGAAAAGGTCAAGCGTCACTTTTGGTGGCCATCTTGGAGAAAAGACATCAGAAACTTTGTCATGTCCTGTGGAGTGTGCGCCCAGAACAAGAGTCCTAAGGAAAAACCAGCAGGCCTCTTACAACCACTTGAAATCCCACCTCATCCCTGGCATACCCTTTCCATGGACTTTATCACCGACTTACCTCCCTGTTCCGGATACAATACAATCCTGGTAATCGTAGACTTATTTTCAAAAATGGCACATTTCATCCCACTAAAGGGGTTACCGTCAGCAGCAATCCTGGCTCGAGAATTTCTTGAAAACATCGTTCGGTTGCACGGCTTTCCTTCAGTTTTAATCTCAGACAGAGGAAGTCAATTCATCTCCCACTTCTGGCGGAGTTGCTGTCGGTTAGCTCAAAGTGATGTGAGGCTTTCCACCAGTCACCACCCACAAACCGATGGTCAGACCTAAAGGACCAATCAGACTTTGGAACAGTACCTACGCTGCATGCTGCAACAGACAGGAGGAACTTGGAAGGACATCCTTTGGCTAGCCGAGTACGCTTACAATAACTCAGTCCACTCTGGAACCGGAAAGACCCCGTTTTTTCTTTTGTATGGTAATCATCCTCGAACCTCTAACCTGGATCCACCTCAGGATCTTGGAACACCAGCAGTTGACCACCTACATTCAACCATCACCCAGGCCTTCAAGGAAGCTACTATCCACCTTCAAAGGGCCAAGGAACAATACAAGAAAGGAGCAGATCAACATCGAAAGGAAGCCCCTCAATACCAAATAGGAGATCAAGTCTGGTTATCCACCAAATATTTACCCCTAAAGGGACCACGCACCTTTAACCCAAGATACCTGGGACCCTACTCTATTACTGCCATAATAAATCCAGTAGCGGTCAAGTTGGATTTACCCCATCGCATGAAAATGCACCCAGTCTTCCATGTTTCACTACTAAAACCTGTTCAACCAGAAACCCGATTGACTAAATCTCCTGAACCTATCCTAGTTGACGGAGAACTTGAGTTTGAAATCAAAAATATCCTGGATTCCAAGATCTCCAAATCAAAACTACACTACCTGATTGACTGGAAAGGCTACGGCCCCCAAGAAAGATCTTGGGAACCTGCAGAACATGTACACGCACCCCGACTAATCAAGAAATTTCATCGGACATTTCCTAACAAACCAAGACCTCCGGAGAAGTCAACCTTGGGAGGGGCCTTGACTAACAAATATATGTGTATGTTTAGTGGTGTCATGATCCCTGCTTCCAAGGGGTCAGGACTTGCCCCACGACCTTGGGAGCAGGCCCATGACTCTGATCCCAGGAACCAGCCAGTCCCTATAGGGACCCTCTGGACCTTGTCCTGGCGCCAGTGGCGCCAGGCTCATGATGGTGACTGGTCCCGGCACAGGAAGCGCCGGGCTCATATTAGATAAGAGTGCTTGGTGGACCTACCTGTAGCAGACCATGCTGCTTACTTACCAGCTAACTGGTCTCCTGATCCTTCTCTGCCTGGAACTACTTTTTCTGTCTGGGTGGAGCAGGAGCCACTCCCTGGAAGCAGAACACAGGAACTCTTCTAGAAATCTGGAACTCTTTTCTTACCTGGGTGGGGCCGTGGAAGGAGACGCCTAAGCACTACAGAAGGCTATTTAAACCACACCCGATTGGTTTCACGTGCTTCGCGTTATTCTGCATCTGCAGCAGGACGCTCACCGTGTCAGCTCCAGGAAACCTCCAGCTCCAGATCCTGTGAACACGAAATAACCTGCTGGAATCCAATCTTCAGTCTTCTTCAGTCTTCTGCAGCTCCTGCAAAACAAAGGCACAGGTTAGGCTAAAGTAAAGGCAGTGAATCTACTTACCTAATCCAACGGCAGCATCCAAGGCGCCTTTCTCTGCCTTTCTCTTCCGGCATCCGACATCTGCAAAGAGAGAGAACATCGGTCAGTAATATTCAACTACAAGTTCTGCTTACCTGTGTTACGCCCGTTCCAACTCAGCTCGCGCTGCATTCCGGCACCTGCAAGGCAAGATACATCGGTTAGTAACGCTTAGTTACAAGACTGCTTACCTGTGTTATGTTCGCTTTCAATCTGTTCGCGCTGCACCTCAGCACCTGCAAAGACAAAAGAGACATTACGGAGCATTCTCCAGCGCTAGTGCAGTCTTTCTACTTACGTGCCATTGAAGGATAATCTTCATCGTCACAGCATCTGAAAAGGGAAAGACATAGACTTTACAGACTTAAGACTTTTGAAAGAGAAGAGAACAATGCAAAAGGAACTTTAATACTTACAAGGCACGCTCGTGCATTAACGGCGTCTTCGCTCTCAGCAAATCCTCTGCTATCAAGAGGCAGAGCTCGCATCCAGTGAAGCAACTGGATCCAGCGCCCCTGCACAAGACGCAGGATGGAGAGCCCGGCATTTACCTATATAAGGTAAGCGCAATATCAACCCAGTTCCACGGGGAAAGAAAGGGCGAGAGGGGCTAGGAACTTTCCGAACCTTCCAAACACTAATACCTTGGTTTACCCTTGCAGACATCTCACTCTTCAGCTTAAACTGTCGGTGGGAAGGGGGCCCAGTCCGGGAGCAAAACGAACCCTGCGCCTAACACTGAAGACAGTATCCTCGCCAGATCAAGACCTGCGCCTCCGGGGGAACCAGGTGAGCGTTACAGAACGCGAAGCCTTACCACAAAATTCCCGCCCAGGCGCAATGGAAACCTCAGACACAGACCAGTTGGCCCAATTACTCGGGGAGTTGAGGGCGGAAGTACACGCTGCACGTCAGGAAACAAATGCCCTAAGGAGGGAGTTAGTGGTCTCCAAAGAGCGAACAGACGATTTGGCTAGACAATTGCTGCAAGCCCAAGCTGGACAAACTCCTCTACCAACCCCAAGTGGGGGCCACGCTCCTCCAGCTTCCTCGAATCTGATACAAATCAATCTACCAGGAAATATACCTTTGGCTCCGCCCGAACGCTTTTCAGGTGATTCAAAAAGGTTTGCTGTGTTCTTCAATCAATGTCGCTTGCACTTTTTGTGCAGACCCGCCGCTTTTCCAACGGACCAGGCTAAAGTGGCCTTCATGCTCTCTTATCTCAGTGGCAGTGCCGCAGATTGGTCTGTTCCTTTAGTGTCTCAAGATGACCCCATTCTCCATAACTTCCAGGACTTTCAAGCCAGTATGGAGAAACTGTTCGCAAGGCACTATCAGGGACAGGCCTTGGACAATGAACTTCTTTCACTACGACAGGGCAATCAAGATCTTCTGACTTATATTGCATCATTTAACAGACTAGTGGTGGAAACCGGATGGCCGGAGGATAAGAGGATCACACTGTTTTACAGAGGTCTGCGTGGGGAATTAAAAGACGTTCTGGCTCAAGTGGTAAATCCTCCACAAGACTGTTCCGAATATATCGATCTGGTAGTGCAATTGGATCATCGACTACAGAATCGGAAAGCCGATCGATCCAGATTTGAAACCCGACCTTTTTCAAGGCCACAAAGTTCTACGAAAGGAACTGATTCCGTGGAACCCATGCAAATAGGGGGTGTAAAAGGACCTTTAACCCAAAAGGAGAGGGAAAGGAGGAGACAACTGCAATTATGCCTCTATTGCGGAAACTCAGGGCACTTTCTTCGAGATTGTCCAGTGAAGCCCAAGAAGAAGATAGTAGGGGCGTCTGATAAAGGTACCGAGAATTCTGAGCCGGGAAACGACCTCGCCCGGCAAGTGTAGAGGTCCGCTTGCCGAGCGTTAAAACCAGTTCTTTGACCTCGCATTTCATCATGCCCATGGTCCTCGTGAGTCCTGAACAACCTAATCGTATGCATGCCATTAAAGCATACATTGATAGTGGCGCAATCGGGAATTACTTGGACTGTGAGCTGGCCGCCAGGATGAATCTATCTCTTTGTCCAAAGACGGTGAAAGACGTCATTACCACCGTGGATGGGACGGAAATAGCTTCCGGACCCGTAACTCACACCACCATGGAAGTAACGTTAGTAAGCCAAGATGGGCATCAAGAGAAGATCGTGTTTGATGTGATCAAGGCCCCTCAGTTTCAAGTCATCTTGGGAGTTCCTTGGTTGGAGAAACACAATCCTCAAATTGATTGGCGAGCAAAGACAATCCGGTTTCCAGAATGCGCTTCTACCTGCTACCCTCAGCTCTCCACCAAACTAGCTGCAACTGTTTCTGAGAGTCCGCAACTGCCTCCTGAATACCAGGAATTCCAAGATGTCTTTCGGAAAGACCAAGCTAATTCTTTGCCTCCCCGCAGATCATACGACTGTCAGATAGACCTGATTCCCGGATCCACTCCTCCGTGCAGTCGGATTTATGCCCTTACTGAACCTGAAAATCTCCACCTAAGGCAATATTTGGACCAGTACCTGGCTAACGGATTCATCCGTCCTTCGAAGTCCCCGGCCTCCTCAGCTCTGTTCTTCGTGCCAAAAAAGGAGGGAGACTTAAGAACGTGTATAGACTACCGTGCCCTGAACCAGATTACAATTAAGAACAGGTATCCATTGCCATTGATCCCAGAACTACTTGACCAAGTCAAAAACGCCTGCATATATACTAAGTTAGACCTCAGAGGAGCCTACCATTTGGTGCGAATAAAGGAGGGCGATGAATGGAAGACGGCCTTTCGTACCAAGTATGGACTGTTCGAGTATCAAGTGATGCCCTTCGGGTTGTGTAACGCACCGGCCGCATTCCACTTCTTTATGAATGACGTGCTCCGTGAACTCATTGATGTGTGTGTAGTTGTATACATTGACGACATTCTGGTTTATTCGTCCTCTGAGGCAGAACACCGAAAACATGTAACCGCAGTAATGGAGAGGCTCCGCAAACACAAACTTTTTGCAAAATTAGAGAAGTGCGTCTTTCATGTTACTGAGGTCGAATTTCTGGGATTTATTTTGTCACCTAACGGAGTTCACATGGACTCGAGGAAAGTAGATGCAATAATCAAGTGGCCCTCACCATCATCTGTAAAAGGGGTTCAAAGTATGTTGGGCTTCGCCAACTTCTATCGCAGGTTTATTCCAGACTTTTCTCGGGTAGTCCAACCCATTACAGCTCTCCTCAGAAAAAACAAACGTTTTGAATGGTCTACCGAGGCAGAACAAGCCTTTCAGGAGCTAAAGACTAAATTTACCTCCGCCCCGATTTTAAAACATCCCCGCCCGGAACTACCTTACATCGTCGAGACCGATGCCTCCAGCCTTGCTATGGGAGCAGTGCTTTCACAAAGAGATCCAGAAACCAACCAGTTGCACCCCGTGGCGTTTTGGTCTCGCAAATTATCAGCCCCAGAAATCAATTACACCATTACCGATAAGGAACTGTTGGCTATTAAGTCCGCCTTTAAGGCCTGGCGGCATTATCTCTTAGGAGCCCGACACACAGTCACTGTCATTACTGACCATCGTAATCTACAGTATCTTAAATCAGCCAAAGCTCAATCCTCCAGACAACTTCGCTGGGCATTATTTTTTGCCGAATTTGATTTTATAATCACCTACCGACCAGGCAATAAGAATGGTAAAGCGGATGCCCTCTCTCGAATCAGAGTAGAGGAACACATGGTTAACCCTGAGCTCGTACCTATTATTCCTGAACAAAGAATCCTGGGTTTGATCAGCATGCAATCCATTGAAGAAATTGAAACCCAGGTTAAACAACTTGTAACTCCAACGGACATACAAAAATGGCAGCTTCAGGGGGAAGACTTCACAGTAAAGAACGACTTATACTTCAAGGAACGACTTTATCTACCCTGTACCAGCTTACAAAATCAAGTCATCTCTTGTTATCACGACTCCTTAATGGAAGGACACCCGGGTATGGCCAAGACCTCGGAAAAGGTCAAGCGTCACTTTTGGTGGCCATCTTGGAGAAAAGACATCAGAAACTTTGTCATGTCCTGTGGAGTGTGCGCCCAGAACAAGAGTCCTAAGGAAAAACCAGCAGGCCTCTTACAACCACTTGAAATCCCACCTCATCCCTGGCATACCCTTTCCATGGACTTTATCACCGACTTACCTCCCTGTTCCGGATACAATACAATCCTGGTAATCGTAGACTTATTTTCAAAAATGGCACATTTCATCCCACTAAAGGGGTTACCGTCAGCAGCAATCCTGGCTCGAGAATTTCTTGAAAACATCGTTCGGTTGCACGGCTTTCCTTCAGTTTTAATCTCAGACAGAGGAAGTCAATTCATCTCCCACTTCTGGCGGAGTTGCTGTCGGTTAGCTCAAATTGATGTGAGGCTTTCCACCAGTCACCACCCACAAGCCGATGGTCAGACCGAAAGGACCAATCAGACTTTGGAACAGTACCTACGCTGCATGCTGCAACAGACAGGAGGAACTTGGAAGGACATCCTTTGGCTAGCCGAGTACGCTTACAATAACTCAGTCCACTCTGGAACCGGAAAGACCCCGTTTTTTCTTTTGTATGGTAATCATCCTCGAACCTCTAACCTGGATCCACCTCAGGATCTTGGAACACCAGCAGTTGACCACCTACATTCAACCATCACCCAGGCCTTCAAGGAAGCTACTATCCACCTTCAAAGGGCCAAGGAACAATACAAGAAAGGAGCAGATCAACATCGAAAGGAAGCCCCTCAATACCAAATAGGAGATCAAGTCTGGTTATCCACCAAATATTTACCCCTAAAGGGACCACGCACCTTTAACCCAAGATACCTGGGACCCTACTCTATTACTGCCATAATAAATCCAGTAGCGGTCAAGTTGGATTTACCCCATCGCATGAAAATGCACCCAGTCTTCCATGTTTCACTACTAAAACCTGTTCAACCAGAAACCCGATTGACTAAATCTCCTGAACCTATCCTAGTTGACGGAGAACTTGAGTTTGAAATCAAAAATATCCTGGATTCCAAGATCTCCAAATCAAAACTACACTACCTGATTGACTGGAAAGGCTACGGCCCCCAAGAAAGATCTTGGGAACCTGCAGAACATGTACACGCACCCCGACTAATCAAGAAATTTCATCGGACATTTCCTAACAAACCAAGACCTCCGGAGAAGTCAACCTTGGGAGGGGCCTTGACTAACAAATATATGTGTATGTTTAGTGGTGTCATGATCCCTGCTTCCAAGGGGTCAGGACTTGCCCCACGACCTTGGGAGCAGGCCCATGACTCTGATCCCAGGAACCAGCCAGTCCCTATAGGGACCCTCTGGACCTTGTCCTGGCGCCAGTGGCGCCAGGCTCATGATGGTGACTGGTCCCGGCACAGGAAGCGCCGGGCTCATATTAGATAAGAGTGCTTGGTGGACCTACCTGTAGCAGACCATGCTGCTTACTTACCAGCTAACTGGTCTCCTGATCCTTCTCTGCCTGGAACTACTTTTTCTGTCTGGGTGGAGCAGGAGCCACTCCCTGGAAGCAGAACACAGGAACTCTTCTAGAAATCTGGAACTCTTTTCTTACCTGGGTGGGGCCGTGGAAGGAGACGCCTAAGCACTACAGAAGGCTATTTAAACCACACCCGATTGGTTTCACGTGCTTCGCGTTATTCTGCATCTGCAGCAGGACGCTCACCGTGTCAGCTCCAGGAAACCTCCAGCTCCAGATCCTGTGAACACGAAATAACCTGCTGGAATCCAATCTTCAGTCTTCTTCAGTCTTCTGCAGCTCCTGCAAAACAAAGGCACAGGTTAGGCTAAAGTAAAGGCAGTGAATCTACTTACCTAATCCAACGGCAGCATCCAAGGCGCCTTTCTCTGCCTTTCTCTTCCGGCATCCGACATCTGCAAAGAGAGAGAACATCGGTCAGTAATATTCAACTACAAGTTCTGCTTACCTGTGTTACGCCCGTTCCAACTCAGCTCGCGCTGCATTCCGGCACCTGCAAGGCAAGATACATCGGTTAGTAACGCTTAGTTACAAGACTGCTTACCTGTGTTATGTTCGCTTTCAATCTGTTCGCGCTGCACCTCAGCACCTGCAAAGACAAAAGAGACATTACGGAGCATTCTCCAGCGCTAGTGCAGTCTTTCTACTTACATGCCATTGAAGGATAATCTTCATCGTCACAGCATCTGAAAAGGGAAAGACATAGACTTTACAGACTTAAGACTTTTGAAAGAGAAGAGAACAATGCAAAAGGAACTTTAATACTTACAAGGCACGCTCGTGCATTAACGGCGTCTTCGCTCTCAGCAAATCCTCTGCTATCAAGAGGCAGAGCTCGCATCCAGTGAAGCAACTGGATCCAGCGCCCCTGCACAAGACGCAGGATGGAGAGCCCGGCATTTACCTATATAAGGTAAGCGCAATATCAACCCAGTTCCACGGGGAAAGAAAGGGCGAGAGGGGCTAGGAACTTTCCGAACCTTCCAAACACTAATACCTTGGTTTACCCTTGCAGACATCTCACTCTTCAGCTTAAACTGTCGGTGGGAAGGGGGCCCAGTCCGGGAGCAAAACGAACCCTGCGCCTAACACTGAAGACAGTATCCTCGCCAGATCAAGACCTGCGCCTCCGGGGGAACCAGGTGAGCGTTACAGAACGCGAAGCCTTACCACAAAATTCCCGCCCAGGCGCAATGGAAACCTCAGACACAGACCAGTTGGCCCAATTACTCGGGGAGTTGAGGGCGGAAGTACACGCTGCACGTCAGGAAACAAATGCCCTAAGGAGGGAGTTAGTGGTCTCCAAAGAGCGAACAGATGATTTGGCTAGACAATTGCTGCAAGCCCAAGCTGGACAAACTCCTCTACCAACCCCAAGTGGGGGCCACGCTCCTCCAGCTTCCTAGAATCCGATACAAATCAATCTACCAGGAAATATACCTTTGGCTCCGCCCGAACGCTTTTCAGGTGATTCAAAAAGGTTTGCTGTGTTCTTCAATCAATGTCGCTTGCACTTTTTGTGCAGACCCGCCGCTTTTCCAACGGACCAGGCTAAAGTGGCCTTCGTGCTCTCTTATCTCAGTGGCAGTGCCGCAGATTGGTCTGTTCCTTTAGTGTCTCAAGATGACCCCATTCTCCATAACTTCCAGGACTTTCAAGCCAGTATGGAGAAACTGTTCGCAAGGCACTATCAGGGACAGGCCTTGGACAATGAACTTCTTTCACTACGACAGGGCAATCAAGATCTTCTGACTTATATTGCATCATTTAACAGACTAGTGGTGGAAACCGGATGGCCGGAGGATAAGAGGATCACACTGTTTTACAGAGGTCTGCGTGGGGAATTAAAAGACGTTCTGGCTCAAGTGGTAAATCATCCACAAGACTGTTCCGAATATATCGATCTGGTAGTGCAATTGGATCATCGACTACAGAATCGGAAAGCCGATCGATCCAGATTTGAAACCCGACCTTTTTCAAGGCCACAAAGTTCTACGAAAGGAACTGATTCCGTGGAACCCATGCAAATAGGGGGTGTAAAAGGACCTTTAACCCAAAAGGAGAGGGAAAGGAGGAGACAACTGCAATTATGCCTCTATTGCGGAAACTCAGGGCACTTTCTTCGAGATTGTCCAGTGAAGCCCAAGAAGAAGATAGTAGGGGCGTCTGATAAAGGTACCGAGAATTCTGAGCCGGGAAACGACCTCGCCCGGCAAGTGTAGAGGTCCGCTTGCCGAGCGTTAAAACCAGTTCTTTGACCTCGCATTTCATCATGCCCATGGTCCTCGTGAGTCCTGAACAACCTAATCGTATGCATGCCATTAAAGCATACATTGATAGTGGCGCAATCGGGAATTACTTGGACTGTGAGCTGGCCGCCAGGATGAATCTATCTCTTTGTCCAAAGACGGTGAAAGACGTCATTACCACCGTGGATGGGACGGAAATAGCTTCCGGACCCGTAACTCACACCACCATGGAAGTAACGTTAGTAAGCCAAGATGGGCATCAAGAGAAGATCGTGTTTGATGTGATCAAGGCCCCTCAGTTTCAAGTCATCTTGGGAGTTCCTTGGTTGGAGAAACACAATCCTCAAATTGATTGGCGAGCAAAGACAATCCGGTTTCCAGAATGCGCTTCTACCTGCTACCCTCAGCTCTCCACCAAACTAGCTGCAACTGTTTCTGAGAGTCCGCAACTGCCTCCTGAATACCAGGAATTCCAAGATGTCTTTCGGAAAGACCAAGCTAATTCTTTGCCTCCCCGCAGATCATACGACTGTCAGATAGACCTGATTCCCGGATCCACTCTCCGTGCAGTCGGATTTATGCCCTTACTGAACCTGAAAATCTCCACCTAAGGCAATATTTGGACCAGTACCTGGCTAACGGATTCATCCGTCCTTCGAAGTCCCCGGCCTCCTCAGCTCTGTTCTTCGTGCCAAAAAAGGAGGGAGACTTAAGAACGTGTATAGACTACCGTGCCCTGAACCAGATTACAATTAAGAACAGGTATCCATTGCCATTGATCCCAGAACTACTTGACCAAGTCAAAAACGCCTGCATATATACTAAGTTAGACCTCAGAGGAGCCTACCATTTGGTGCGAATAAAGGAGGGCGATGAATGGAAGACGGCCTTTCGTACCAAGTATGGACTGTTCGAGTATCAAGTGATGCCCTTCGGGTTGTGTAACGCACCGGCCGCATTCCAGTTCTTTATGAATGACGTGCTCCGTGAACTCATTGATGTGTGTGTAGTTGTATACATTGACGACATTCTGGTTTATTCGTCCTCTGAGGCAGAACACCGAAAACATGTAACCGCAGTAATGGAGAGGCTCCGCAAACACAAACTTTTTGCAAAATTAGAGAAGTGCGTCTTTCATGTTACTGAGGTCGAATTTCTGGGATTTATTTTGTCACCTAACGGAGTTCACATGGACTCGAGGAAAGTAGATGCAATAATCAAGTGGCCCTCACCATCATCTGTAAAAGGGGTTCAAAGTATGTTGGGCTTCGCCAACTTCTATCGCAGGTTTATTCCAGACTTTTCTCGGGTAGTCCAACCCATTACAGCTCTCCTCAGAAAAAACAAACGTTTTGAATGGTCTACCGAGGCAGAACAAGCCTTTCAGGAGCTAAAGACTAAATTTACCTCCGCCCCGATTTTAAAACATCCCCGCCCGGAACTACCTTACATCGTCGAGACCGATGCCTCCAGCCTTGCTATGGGAGCAGTGCTTTCACAAAGAGATCCAGAAACCAACCAGTTGCACCCCGTGGCGTTTTGGTCTCGCAAATTATCAGCCCCAGAAATCAATTACACCATTACCGATAAGGAACTGTTGGCTATTAAGTCCGCCTTTAAGGCCTGGCGGCATTATCTCTTAGGAGCCCGACACACAGTCACTGTCATTACTGACCATCGTAATCTACAGTATCTTAAATCAGCCAAAGCTCAATCCTCCAGACAACTTCGCTGGGCATTATTTTTTGCCGAATTTGATTTTATAATCACCTACCGACCAGGCAATAAGAATGGTAAAGCGGATGCCCTCTCTCGAATCGGAGAAGAGGAACACATGGTTAACCCTGAGCTCGTACCTATTATTCCTGAACAAAGAATCCTGGGTTTGATCAGCATGCAATCCATTGAAGAAATTGAAACCCAGGTTAAACAACTTGTAACTCCAACGGACATACAAAAATGGCAGCTTCAGGGGGAAGACTTCACAGTAAAGAACGACTTATACTTCAAGGAACGACTTTATCTACCCTGTACCAGCTTACAAAATCAAGTCATCTCTTGTTATCACGACTCCTTAATGGAAGGACACCCGGGTATGGCCAAGACCTCGGAAAAGGTCAAGCGTCACTTTTGGTGGCCATCTTGGAGAAAAGACATCAGAAACTTTGTCATGTCCTGTGGAGTGTGCGCCCAGAACAAGAGTCCTAAGGAAAAACCAGCAGGCCTCTTACAACCACTTGAAATCCCACCTCATCCCTGGCATACCCTTTCCATGGACTTTATCACCGACTTACCTCCCTGTTCCGGATACAATACAATCCTGGTAATCGTAGACTTATTTTCAAAAATGGCACATTTCATCCCACTAAAGGGGTTACCGTCAGCAGCAATCCTGGCTCGAGAATTTCTTGAAAACATCGTTCGGTTGCACGGCTTTCCTTCAGTTTTAATCTCAGACAGAGGAAGTCAATTCATCTCCCACTTCTGGCGGAGTTGCTGTCGGTTAGCTCAAAGTGATGTGAGGCTTTCCACCAGTCACCACCCACAAACCGATGGTCCGACCTAAAGCACCAATCAGACTTTGGAACAGTACCTACGCTGCATGCTGCAACAGACAGGAGGAACTTGGAAGGACATCCTTTGGCTAGCCGAGTACGCTTACAATAACTCAGTCCACTCTGGAACCGGAAAGACCCCGTTTTTTCTTTTGTATGGTAATCATCCTCGAACCTCTAACCTGGATCCACCTCAGGATCTTGGAACACCAGCAGTTGACCACCTACATTCAACCATCACCCAGGCCTTCAAGGAAGCTACTATCCACCTTCAAAGGGCCAAGGAACAATACAAGAAAGGAGCAGATCAACATCGAAAGGAAGCCCCTCAATACCAAATAGGAGATCAAGTCTGGTTATCCACCAAATATTTACCCCTAAAGGGACCACGCACCTTTAACCCAAGATACCTGGGACCCTACTCTATTACTGCCATAATAAATCCAGTAGCGGTCAAGTTGGATTTACCCCATCGCATGAAAATGCACCCAGTCTTCCATGTTTCACTACTAAAACCTGTTCAACCAGAAACCCGATTGACTAAATCTCCTGAACCTATCCTAGTTGACGGAGAACTTGAGTTTGAAATCAAAAATATCCTGGATTCCAAGATCTCCAAATCAAAACTACACTACCTGATTGACTGGAAAGGCTACGGCCCCCAAGAAAGATCTTGGGAACCTGCAGAACATGTACACGCACCCCGACTAATCAAGAAATTTCATCGGACATTTCCTAACAAACCAAGACCTCCGGAGAAGTCAACCTTGGGAGGGGCCTTGACTAACAAATATATGTGTATGTTTAGTGGTGTCATGATCCCTGCTTCCAAGGGGTCAGGACTTGCCCCACGACCTTGGGAGCAGGCCCATGACTCTGATCCCAGGAACCAGCCAGTCCCTATAGGGACCCTCTGGACCTTGTCCTGGCGCCAGTGGCGCCAGGCTCATGATGGTGACTGGTCCCGGCACAGGAAGCGCCGGGCTCATATTAGATAAGAGTGCTTGGTGGACCTACCTGTAGCAGACCATGCTGCTTACTTACCAGCTAACTGGTCTCCTGATCCTTCTCTGCCTGGAACTACTTTTTCTGTCTGGGTGGAGCAGGAGCCACTCCCTGGAAGCAGAACACAGGAACTCTTCTAGAAATCTGGAACTCTTTTCTTACCTGGGTGGGGCCGTGGAAGGAGACGCCTAAGCACTACAGAAGGCTATTTAAACCACACCCGATTGGTTTCACGTGCTTCGCGTTATTCTGCATCTGCAGCAGGACGCTCACCGTGTCAGCTCCAGGAAACCTCCAGCTCCAGATCCTGTGAACACGAAATAACCTGCTGGAATCCAATCTTCAGTCTTCTTCAGTCTTCTGCAGCTCCTGCAAAACAAAGGCACAGGTTAGGCTAAAGTAAAGGCAGTGAATCTACTTACCTAATCCAACGGCAGCATCCAAGGCGCCTTTCTCTGCCTTTCTCTTCCGGCATCCGACATCTGCAAAGAGAGAGAACATCGGTCAGTAATATTCAACTACAAGTTCTGCTTACCTGTGTTACGCCCGTTCCAACTCAGCTCGCGCTGCATTCCGGCACCTGCAAGGCAAGATACATCGGTTAGTAACGCTTAGTTACAAGACTGCTTACCTGTGTTATGTTCGCTTTCAATCTGTTCGCGCTGCACCTCAGCACCTGCAAAGACAAAAGAGACATTACGGAGCATTCTCCAGCGCTAGTGCAGTCTTTCTACTTACGTGCCATTGAAGGATAATCTTCATCGTCACAGCATCTGAAAAGGGAAAGACATAGACTTTACAGACTTAAGACTTTTGAAAGAGAAGAGAACAATGCAAAAGGAACTTTAATACTTACAAGGCACGCTCGTGCATTAACGGCGTCTTCGCTCTCAGCAAATCCTCTGCTATCAAGAGGCAGAGCTCGCATCCAGTGAAGCAACTGGATCCAGCGCCCCTGCACAAGACGCAGGATGGAGAGCCCGGCATTTACCTATATAAGGTAAGCGCAATATCAACCCAGTTCCACGGGGAAAGAAAGGGCGAGAGGGGCTAGGAACTTTCCGAACCTTCCAAACACTAATACCTTGGTTTACCCTTGCAGACATCTCACTCTTCAGCTTAAACTGTCGGTGGGAAGGGGGCCCAGTCCGGGAGCAAAACGAACCCTGCGCCTAACACTGAAGACAGTATCCTCGCCAGATCAAGACCTGCGCCTCCGGGGGAACCAGGTGAGCGTTACAGAACGCGAAGCCTTACCACAAAATTCCCGCCCAGGCGCAATGGAAACCTCAGACACAGACCAGTTGGCCCAATTACTCGGGGAGTTGAGGGCAGAAGTACACGCTGCACGTCAGGAAACAAATGCCCTAAGGAGGGAGTTAGTGGTCTCCAAAGAGCGAACAGACGATTTGGCTAGACAATTGCTGCAAGCCCAAGCTGGACAAACTCCTCTACCAACCCCAAGTGGGGGCCACGCTCCTCCAGCTTCCTCGAATCCGATACAAATCAATCTACCAGGAAATATACCTTTGGCTCCGCCCGAACGCTTTTCAGGTGATTCAAAAAGGTTTGCTGTGTTCTTCAATCAATGTCGCTTGCACTTTTTGTGCAGACCCGCCGCTTTTCCAACGGACCAGGCTAAAGTGGCCTTCGTGCTCTCTTATCTCAGTGGCAGTGCCGCAGATTGGTCTGTTCCTTTAGTGTCTCAAGATGACCCCATTCTCCATAACTTCCAGGACTTTCAAGCCAGTATGGAGAAACTGTTTGCAAGGCACTATCAGGGACAGGCCTTGGACAATGAACTTCTTTCACTACGACAGGGCAATCAAGATCTTCTGACTTATATTGCATCATTTAACAGACTAGTGGTGGAAACCGGATGGCCGGAGGATAAGAGGATCACACTGTTTTACAGAGGTCTGCGTGGGGAATTAAAAGACGTTCTGGCTCAAGTGGTAAATCCTCCACAAGACTGTTCCGAATATATCGATCTGGTAGTGCAATTGGATCATCGACTACAGAATCGGAAAGCCGATCGATCCAGATTTGAAACCCGACCTTTTTCAAGGCCACAAAGTTCTACGAAAGGAACTGATTCCGTGGAACCCATGCAAATAGGGGGTGTAAAAGGACCTTTAACCCAAAAGGAGAGGGAAAGGAGGAGACAACTGCAATTATGCCTCTATTGCGGAAACTCAGGGCACTTTCTTCGAGATTGTCCAGTGAAGCCCAAGAAGAAGATAGTAGGGGCGTCTGATAAAGGTACCGAGAATTCTGAGCCGGGAAACGACCTCGCCCGGCAAGTGTAGAGGTCCGCTTGCCGAGCGTTAAAACCAGTTCTTTGACCTCGCATTTCATCATGCCCATGGTCCTCGTGAGTCCTGAACAACCTAATCGTATGCATGCCATTAAAGCATACATTGATAGTGGCGCAATCGGGAATTACTTGGACTGTGAGCTGGCCGCCAGGATGAATCTATCTCTTTGTCCAAAGACGGTGAAAGACGTCATTACCACCGTGGATGGGACGGAAATAGCTTCCGGACCCGTAACTCACACCACCATGGAAGTAACGTTAGTAAGCCAAGATGGGCATCAAGAGAAGATCGTGTTTGATGTGATCAAGGCCCCTTAGTTTCAAGTCATCTTGGGAGTTCCTTGGTTGGAGAAACACAATCCTCAAATTGATTGGCGAGCAAAGACAATCCGGTTTCCAGAATGCGCTTCTACCTGCTACCCTCAGCTCTCCACCAAACTAGCTGCAACTGTTTCTGAGAGTCCGCAACTGCCTCCTGAATACCAGGAATTCCAAGATGTCTTTCGGAAAGACCAAGCTAATTCTTTGCCTCCCCGCAGATCATACGACTGTCAGATAGACCTGATTCCCGGATCCACTCCTCCGTGCAGTCGGATTTATGCCCTTACTGAACCTGAAAATCTCCACCTAAGGCAATATTTGGACCAGTACCTGGCTAACGGATTCATCCGTCCTTCGAAGTCCCCGGCCTCCTCAACTCTGTTCTTCGTGCCAAAAAAGGAGGGAGACTTAAGAACGTGTATAGACTACCGTGCCCTGAACCAGATTACAATTAAGAACAGGTATCCATTGCCATTGATCCCAGAACTACTTGACCAAGTCAAAAACGCCTGCATATATACTAAGTTAGACCTCAGAGGAGCCTACCATTTGGTGCGAATAAAGGAGGGCGATGAATGGAAGACGGCCTTTCGTACCAAGTATGGACTGTTCGAGTATCAAGTGATGCCCTTCGGGTTGTGGAACGCACCGGCCGCATTCCAGTTCTTTATGAATGACGTGCTCCGTGAACTCATTGATGTGTGTGTAGTTGTATACATTGACGACATTCTGGTTTATTCGTCCTCTGAGGCAGAACACCGAAAACATGTAACCGCAGTAATGGAGAGGCTCCGCAAACACAAACTTTTTGCAAAATTAGAGAAGTGCGTCTTTCATGTTACTGAGGTCGAATTTCTGGGATTTATTTTGTCACCTAACGGAGTTCACATGGACTCGAGGAAAGTAGATGCAATAATCAAGTGGCCCTCACCATCATCTGTAAAAGGGGTTCAAAGTATGTTGGGCTTCGCCAACTTCTATCGCAGGTTTATTCCAGACTTTTCTCGGGTAGTCCAACCCATTACAGCTCTCCTCAGAAAAAACAAACGTTTTGAATGGTCTACCGAGGCAGAACAAGCCTTTCAGGAGCTAAAGACTAAATTTACCTCCGCCCCGATTTTAAAACATCCCCGCCCGGAACTACCTTACATCGTCGAGACCGATGCCTCCAGCCTTGCTATGGGAGCAGTGCTTTCACAAAGAGATCCAGAAACCAACCAGTTGCACCCCGTGGCGTTTTGGTCTCGCAAATTATCAGCCCCAGAAATCAATTACACCATTACCGATAAGGAACTGTTGGCTATTAAGTCCGCCTTTAAGGCCTGGCGGCATTATCTCTTAGGAGCCCGACACACAGTCACTGTCATTACTGACCATCGTAATCTACAGTATCTTAAATCAGCCAAAGCTCAATCCTCCAGACAACTTCGCTGGGCATTATTTTTTGCCGAATTTGATTTTATAATCACCTACCGACCAGGCAATAAGAATGGTAAAGCGGATGCCCTCTCTCGAATCGGAGTAGAGGAACACATGGTTAACCCTGAGCTCGTACCTATTATTCCTGAACAAAGAATCCTGGGTTTGATCAGCATGCAATCCATTGAAGAAATTGAAACCCAGGTTAAACAACTTGTAACTCCAACGGACATACAAAAATGGCAGCTTCAGGGGGAAGACTTCACAGTAAAGAACGACTTATACTTCAAGGAACGACTTTATCTACCCTGTACCAGCTTACAAAATCAAGTCATCTCTTGTTATCACGACTCCTTAATGGAAGGACACCTGGGTATGGCCAAGACCTCGGAAAAGGTCAAGCGTCACTTTTGGTGGCCATCTTGGAGAAAAGACATCAGAAACTTTGTCATGTCCTGTGGAGTGTGCGCCCAGAACAAGAGTCCTAAGGAAAAACCAGCAGGCCTCTTACAACCACTTGAAATCCCACCTCATCCCTGGCATACCCTTTCCATGGACTTTATCACCGACTTACCTCCCTGTTCCGGATACAATACAATCCTGGTAATCGTAGACTTATTTTCAAAAATGGCACATTTCATCCCACTAAAGGGGTTACCGTCAGCAGCAATCCTGGCTCGAGAATTTCTTGAAAACATCGTTCGGTTGCACGGCTTTCCTTCAGTTTTAATCTCAGACAGAGGAAGTCAATTCATCTCCCACTTCTGGCGGAGTTGCTGTCGGTTAGCTCAAATTGATGTGAGGCTTTCCACCAGTCACCACCCACAAACCGATGGTCAGACCGAAAGGACCAATCAGACTTTGGAACAGTACCTACGCTGCATGCTGCAACAGACAGGAGGAACTTGGAAGGACATCCTTTGGCTAGCCGAGTACGCTTACAATAACTCAGTCCACTCTGGAACCGGAAAGACCCCGTTTTTTCTTTTGTATGGTAATCATCCTCGAACCTCTAACCTGGATCCACCTCAGGATCTTGGAACACCAGCAGTTGACCACCTACATTCAACCATCACCCAGGCCTTCAAGGAAGCTACTATCCACCTTCAAAGGGCCAAGGAACAATACAAGAAAGGAGCAGATCAACATCGAAAGGAAGCCCCTCAATACCAAATAGGAGATCAAGTCTGGTTATCCACCAAATATTTACCCCTAAAGGGACCACGCACCTTTAACCCAAGATACCTGGGACCCTACTCTATTACTGCCATAATAAATCCAGTAGCGGTCAAGTTGGATTTACCCCATCGCATGAAAATGCACCCAGTCTTCCATGTTTCACTACTAAAACCTGTTCAACCAGAAACCCGATTGACTAAATCTCCTGAACCTATCCTAGTTGACGGAGAACTTGAGTTTGAAATCAAAAATATCCTGGATTCCAAGATCTCCAAATCAAAACTACAGTACCTGATTGACTGGAAAGGCTACGGCCCCCAAGAAAGATCTTGGGAACCTGCAGAACATGTACACGCACCCCGACTAATCAAGAAATTTCATCGGACATTTCCTAACAAACCAAGACCTCCGGAGAAGTCAACCTTGGGAGGGGCCTTGACTAACAAATATATGTGTATGTTTAGTGGTGTCATGATCCCTGCTTCCAAGGGGTCAGGACTTGCCCCACGACCTTGGGAGCAGGCCCATGACTCTGATCCCAGGAACCAGCCAGTCCCTATAGGGACCCTCTGGACCTTGTCCTGGCGCCAGTGGCGCCAGGCTCATGATGGTGACTGGTCCCGGCACAGGAAGCGCCGGGCTCATATTAGATAAGAGTGCTTGGTGGACCTACCTGTAGCAGACCATGCTGCTTACTTACCAGCTAACTGGTCTCCTGATCCTTCTCTGCCTGGAACTACTTTTTCTGTCTGGGTGGAGCAGGAGCCACTCCCTGGAAGCAGAACACAGGAACTCTTCTAGAAATCTGGAACTCTTTTCTTACCTGGGTGGGGCCGTGGAAGGAGACGCCTAAGCACTACAGAAGGCTATTTAAACCACACCCGATTGGTTTCACGTGCTTCGCGTTATTCTGCATCTGCAGCAGGACGCTCACCGTGTCAGCTCCAGGAAACCTCCAGCTCCAGATCCTGTGAACACGAAATAACCTGCTGGAATCCAATCTTCAGTCTTCTTCAGTCTTCTGCAGCTCCTGCAAAACAAAGGCACAGGTTAGGCTAAAGTAAAGGCAGTGAATCTACTTACCTAATCCAACGGCAGCATCCAAGGCGCCTTTCTCTGCCTTTCTCTTCCGGCATCCGACATCTGCAAAGAGAGAGAACATCGGTCAGTAATATTCAACTACAAGTTCTGCTTACCTGTGTTACGCCCGTTCCAACTCAGCTCGCGCTGCATTCCGGCACCTGCAAGGCAAGATACATCGGTTAGTAACGCTTAGTTACAAGACTGCTTACCTGTGTTATGTTCGCTTTCAATCTGTTCGCGCTGCACCTCAGCACCTGCAAAGACAAAAGAGACATTACGGAGCATTCTCCAGCGCTAGTGCAGTCTTTCTACTTACGTGCCATTGAAGGATAATCTTCATCGTCACAGCATCTGAAAAGGGAAAGACATAGACTTTACAGACTTAAGACTTTTGAAAGAGAAGAGAACAATGCAAAAGGAACTTTAATACTTACAAGGCACGCTCGTGCATTAACGGCGTCTTCGCTCTCAGCAAATCCTCTGCTATCAAGAGGCAGAGCTTGCATCCAGTGAAGCAACTGGATCCAGCGCCCCTGCACAAGACGCAGGATGGAGAGCCCGGCATTTACCTATATAAGGTAAGCGCAATATCAACCCAGTTCCACGGGGAAAGAAAGGGCGAGAGGGGCTAGGAACTTTCCGAACCTTCCAAACACTAATACCTTGGTTTACCCTTGCAGACATCTCACTCTTCAGCTTAAACTGTCGGTGGGAAGGGGGCCCAGTCCGGGAGCAAAACGAACCCTGCGCCTAACACTGAAGACAGTATCCTCGCCAGATCAAGACCTGCGACTCCGGGGGAACCAGGTGAGCGTTACAAGTGGGTGGGATGAGGCGAGTGAGTAGGGCAAGGGAGGTGAGCAGGTTTCAGGAGGACCCCTCACCCATTAAGGAGACAAACAAAAGTGTGCATGGCCAACAGGAACCAAACTAACGATAGTCCAGGTAAACGTGGTTGATGAAACCACATAGAGCCTTGAATCACCCCTTCAAGGAAGGTTTGCGTAAGCAGCAACCAAAATAGATTGCAGTAATCAGTAAATGCATGAAATCTCACAACAGCTTCTGGAACATTGCATGTGCCAGTGAACTTAAACCACAAAAAAAAAGATGTTACACTTTCCACTGCTCTACATTCACATCCGCTACCATGTGAGGATATTCTCTACTGGACTGAGTTGCTGGCACAAAGTTTATAAAACGCTGGTTTGCCAAGCTAAATGAGAAAGTTACACTTTGAAATACAAGCCTTCAGATTACACTGGCACCCTATATGGACATGTCGTAGGTAGAAAACTAACCAAGTGGATCTGATTTCAGAAAAGACAATCTCCTTAGAGGGGATTCAGACACTTTTTCCATGGCTCTCCCTCCCAGATCAGAGAACTGCTCTATGCATGCAGCATTTGTATGGAGAGAAATAGAGAAAAGAATCCAGGTATGTGGGCACCTCCTGTTAATGCAACCTATGCTCCCCTTTATAAAAATGTCCTGCAAATACTGCAGTCTCTCAATTCTCGACTGCTGTAATTCACTCTTAATAGGGGCCAGTAAACAAAAAATGGCTGCACCAGCTTCAAATCCTCCAAAGCAACACAGTCTGTATAAAGGGCATTCCAAAATGTGATCACATTTCATCTGGGAGGATATCATTACATTGGCTCCACATCTCGGGCCGCATCAATTTTAAAGTTGCTACTCTAGTGCATAAGTGTATCTACGGAAAGGATCTGCCGTACTTGAAGACCCACATCTCCTTATACACACCCACTCGCATTCTCTGTTGTGATAATCTGGGAACGATTAACAAGGATAGGTTCAAAAGGGCTGGAGGCCTAGGTAGGTCTTTCCCTACGCAGGCTGCGCAGTTATGGAACTCTCTCCCAAGCACTCTCCGGTTGGACAGAAATGGGAAAACCTTCAGGGCTTCAATGAAAATCATTCTCTTCAAATAAACTTCTGGCTTCAGTCAGGGACGATGTACCCAAACCGATACCACAATGTCCTGTCTTCTTTGTTTGTCTGCTGTGTTGATGTTGAGCCCAGATGCCTGCGGGTTAACGGTGCGGTACAAACAAACAAACCCACGAGTGTTTACACCAAGCAAAACCAAGGAAATGGCACAGACATGCTCATGAGTACTTTAATCACAATGAAGGTAACTTGTTACTTGTGTCCATTAGGATCGTCCAGCTTTTTGAGTATAGAGGACACCTGAAAACCTTTTCTGGGGAGGAGGTGGCACATATGTCATGAGGGTGTCGGGAAGAAGGATTATGCATCACTTCCTGGTTGGAAGAAGTTTCCAGGGATTTGCATAACACCCAAGGGAGTAGCCAGAGTGGGTGCCCAACAGATCTCAGAGACCGGCTTAAATGAACATATGGAGTCTCTGCAGGAAAGCATGACCTTTGTAGGTTTTAGCCATGGACCTGGCAACCGTGGCCTTGGCTACCTCGAATCCAAGTGAAACACCATAATGACAAAAGGTTGTCCAACCTGCACGAAGATCCAGTTCTATACAATCAGAATTACGTTCTGGCCAAATCCAAATGGCAAAGTGCTTACTGAGCCAGAGAACCATGAGGCACCAAAGGCTGACAGATAGGTGAAATCATCAGGTTTAAATTAAAATCTTACAAGACTTTGGAGATCTAGGATGGGTCTGTCCTCAGAACCACCATTTAGGCAAGAAAGGCCATGCAAGATTCCTTACTGTACAAAGCCTGCAACTTGCTCACCCTCTGGGCAGAGCTGAGGGGAAGTAGGAAGCCACTCTTCCAGGAGAGGTGGTTTAAAATGATTCCTCATCAAGGAAACCAATGCCAGATTCATGTCCAACTGAAGCCGAGACTTTGTGACAGCTGTACAGGTGAAGTAGACCTTAAAAGTGACACCCAACAGCCTCATTCTGCAGAAAGAAGCAATTGTCACCCCTGTTCAAGTATATTGCAATCGCTGAAAAATAACATCTGCAGGAGTCAGTCTCAAATCCATTACTGGCTTAATGGGATATAGAAGTCAGGAAATGTCTGTGTGATATGATATGATATGTTATTTATAACGTGCTTAATACCCAGAGGTTTCTAAGCGCGGACTCTGGGATCAACATCCATGTCGTCTTGCTTCCAGGGCGAGCTTGTTGCCGCTGAGCTATCCTCCCGAGACTGTGTGCCACCAGAAGGTTAATGTTACTACTGTCGTAAATCTCCCCCCGTCTCACCTGGGATCGCTTCTTGCTCTGTTCCGCGGGTGGATTCCTCTTGTGGACGGATCGTGTCTTTTATAGGCTCGCTCGAGTCTCGTCTGGCTCCAGCGCGCGTTCAGAGTTCCAGGAAGGTCGCAGTTCCAGGATGTCCAGGAAGAAAGTAGCGGTCGCTAGGGTTGAGGATTCCGGGAGCAGATTTAGAGGGAAAAGGTGGAAGGAAGGAAGAAGGGACCAGGAAACTAGGAATAGTGGATTTGCCGAACAGCACACACACGTCTAGTCACTACTTAATGATAGCGTTGAGACGCGTGGGGCCGTGGGGGCGTGGCCGATTTATAGAACGTGCAGTGTCTGACGTAAAGGCTGGTGCGAGGCAAGTCACTTGGCACGGCCATGTTGGGAGTAACAAGGAGTACAAGCCCCGTCGCAATAAGGACCAGGAAGTCCAAAAAGGGCAAGTTCTATGGGTCATGACAGCATGCCACCTCCGAAAACCTGTTCCACCAGGTTTGCCCGGGTGTATGAGATGGAATCTTCTAAGCAATCGAGGGGTATTAAGGTTAGAAACTGGTTCCCAGGTTCTCTCGCTAGGAGGATATCCTTACCATTCAACCAGGTATTGAAGTCGACCCCGTTTATACCTGGAATCGCATATTCTGGACACTTCATATTCCAGTTGATTGTCCATAATCACAGGACTGGGTCTGCAGGTTTTCCGGGTGGATCGGATGTAGGGTTTCAATAGAGTAGTGTGAAAGACTGGGTGTATTCTCTTCCACGAGTCTGGTAGCTTGAGCCAGAATGAGACAGGATTTATGATTTCCTTTATGGAAAATGGTCCATAATACCGGGGGGCTAATTTGATTGGCCGTAGATGTCGTGGTAATAGTTTCGAGGACAACCAGACTTGATCACCAACGGAATAAGAAGGCGCTGGTCTTCTTTTGGAGTCCGCATAGCGCTTAGTGCGTGTCTGGGCCTTTTCCAATTGTTCCTTGGCTTTCTTGTGTATGTTGATGAGAGTCTCAATCCATGAGTCGAGAGTAGGTACTGGTGTGGGATGTGGAAGAACAGAAGGTAAAACGGACGGGTGAAAACCTTGACTGCAATAGAAAGGGCTGACCTTGACTGCTGAGTGATCGGAATTGTTGTAGGCAAACTCGGCCAAGGGCATAAAGAGAGACCAGTCATCCTGAACCTTGGTGGCAAAACAACGAAGATATTGCTCTAGAGTCTGATTTACACGTTCCGTGGCTCTGTTGGTTTGTGGGTGATAACCTGATGAGAGAGCGCGTTGGATCCCTAGAATACGACACAGATGTGTCCAGAATTGTGAGACGCATTGAGGTCCTCGGTCCGAAATTATCTTGGAAGGAAGTCCATGAAGACGGAAAATGTATTCCAGGAAGATTCCAGCAAGTTCTGAGGAGGATGGTAGTTTATACAGAGGTGTAAAATGAGCCATATGAGTGACAAGTCTATGGTTACCATGATGGTTGTGTATCCTCGGGAAGGCCGTAATTCCACAATGAAGTCTGTAGCAATGAATTCCCATGGTCTTGTTGGCAGCGATGGTTGCAGTAGAAGACCCGCTGGTCTCTTGTTATCATGTTTGGTTTTACTGCAGACAGCACAAGCTTTGATGTACTGTTGTACGTCGGTCTTCATTCCAGGCCACCAAAACTGTCTTTGTATAAGACGGAGGGTGTTAGTTATGCCACGATGTCCGGAGTGAAGGGTATCATGGCAGAGGTTTATCATTCTTTGTTGTAATTTCTGTGTAGGAATGACCAGTGCATTGTCCTTTAATAAATATCCTTCCTTAACTCTTAGGTTCCATGGATTCTTCCTTGAAATATCCTTCCAGAGGTCAGAGGACTGGGTTTGCACTCTGATTTCTTTCAGGAGGTTGACTGCTTGAGCTACAAAGATCGTGTGGGGAACATCTTAGGATAGGCCTTGTCTTCAGTGGTTACATAGTCAGGACGTCGAGATAAGGCATCAGCAATCATGTTTTGTGATCCGGGAACATGAGTGATTTAGAATTGGTACTGGGCAAAGAAGTAGGCCCAACGCGCCTGACGACTGTTCCTGCACTCCAACGACTGTAGAATTTGAAGATTCCGATGGTCTGTGCGGACCTGAACTGGATATCGAGCACCCAGAAGTATATGTCGCCTTTCAGTGAAGACTTGGCGGATGGCTAACAGTTCCTTTTCCAGGACGGAATAGTGTGTCTCACTGGGAGTCAGGGTTCGTGAGAGGTAAGCAATGGGGTGTTTCAGTTTATCCTCAAGTACATGTTTCAAGACCGCTCCTATGGCGTAGTTAGAGGCATCCGCTTCCACTAGGAATGGGCGATTTATGTCGGGTTGGGCCAGGATGAGGGCTTGCGTGAACTCTGTCTTCAATCGTTGGAATGCTTTATCTTGCGGTGTAGACCCGATAAAGGGGGTGTCTTTCTTCAAGAGAGCAACGATCGGCTGAACGATCTCGGAAAAGGTAGAAATGAACTTCCAGTAGAAGTTAGAAAGCCCCAGGAAGGACTGAACTTGTTTCACAGATGTGGGAGTGGGCCAAGCCAGTATGGCTTTTACCTTTGAAGGGTCCATACCAATTCCTTCTGGGCTAAGGATGAATCCTAGGTAGTGAACAGAAGTAACGTGAAACAAGCATTTTTCGGGTTTGGCTAAAAGTTTGTGTTCACGGAGTCGTTGTAATACTGCCTTTACATGTTCTTCATGCTTTAGAGGATCTTTGGAAAAGATCAATATGTCATCCAGATAGACAATGACGAAGAGGAATAACATGTCAGAAAACACCCTATCCATAAAACGTTGAAAGACTGCGGGAGCATTAGCTAGTCCAAAGGGCATGACTAGATATTCTTAGTGACCAAAGGGTGTTCTAAAGGCTGTTTTCCATTCGTCTCCTTCCCGGACATGGATTAAATGGTAGGCACCCCGGAGATCCAACTTCATGAATATTACGGCGCCTCTCACAGCTTCCGGGATATCCGAGATCAGGGGCAGTGGGTACCGATCTTTGAGGGTGCATTGATTTAAGCCACGATAGTCGAGGCAAGGTCTGAGTTCCTTGGTGTCCTTCTTGGGAACGAAGAACAACGAAGCACCCGCTGGAGATTTTGAGGGTCTTATGGTGCCGTTTTCAAGATTGGTGTCCAGGTATTCTCTGAGGGCCTTTTTCTCAGGTTCAGAAAGAATGAACATTCTGCCGAAGGAAATCACTGCTGAGGGATCTGTATCGATGGCACAGTCTTCAAGTTTGTGAGGGGGTAAGGCCTGGACTATGGCAGTTGAAAATACATCAGCATATCCCTGATAGGCCTCTGGGACTTGTATGATATTGGAAACCATGAGTGGTGTTTTCTGGTCTCTTAGTGGTTCTTTAGGAGGTGTCGAGGAGGGATCCAGGGATAGACAGTGGGACAATCAAAACTCTGAGCCCAGGAATAGTGATCCTGCTGCCCAATTGATATACGGATTGTGCTTTTGTAACCAGGGCATACCCAATACCATGGGGTAATGGGCTTACTTAATGATGTCGAATGTAATCCGCTCTTGGTGATGGTTTATGGAAAGTTGGATCTCTTTTGTCTGCAGGCTTATGGGTCCTGAAGAGAGGGGTCTTCCGTCGATTGCTTCCACCGGCTGCATGGTGCTTCGTGTCTCGTACGGAATATGATAACTAACAACCCAGTCTTGATCAATGAAAATTCCCATAGCTCCGCAGTCCACCAAGGCCAGATGGGATAGGTCTTATTCTTGGAGGGCGACAGGAAGGCCTGTAGTATCACCAAATTGTTTTGTCCAGGAGAGTTCAAGGATGGAATTGATGTGGAGCAAACATCTCTCTCCCGACACCTCGCTCCATCTAGGATCGGAAGATGGCGTTTCCCGAACGCCGTGGAGGGGCTAGAGGACATTCTCTAACAAGGTGTTTATCCGAGGCACAATACATGCACAGGCCTGTGTGGATCCTTCTCATCCTTTCTTGTGGGGAAATAGGTCCACGGAAGGCTCCTATTTGCATGGGTTCCGGATCTATGTCAGGGGTTGGGGCAGGATAGGTTTTTACAGAAGTCTCAAGGGAGTTCTTTTGAAAGGGTATCTTGCTCTTTCTTCTTTCAGCCTTTCTTTCCTGGATTCGGAAGTCTATTTGTATGGCTAGATCCATAAGAGCCTGGAATGAGCTAGGACGAGCCACTCTGGCTAATTCATCCTTTATATCCTCATTTTGACCCCTTCGGAATAGAGTGAAACTTGCTTCTGAGGACCAATCTGCTTCCTTGGCCAGTTGTTTGAATCTAGTAACATACCTTAGCATATCCTGGGATCCCTGTCGGAAATCATGTAACCGTTCCTGAGCACTATAAACCTGTTCTGGGCGGTCGAACATAGTTTTGAGTGCCTGAATAAATCCATCATAATCATCCAGGAGGGCATCTCCAGAGTTGACTAGGGGAGTGGCCCAGGTCAACGCGTTCCCTGTGAGGTGCGAGATTATGAAGCCCACCTTCGCCCTGGAAGTTGAAAAATAGTAGGGCTTAAAAGTAAAATGCACCAAGCAGGAATCCAGGAATCCACGTAAGGACTTTGCCGAGCCATCATATTTGTCTACCACTCCACCCAGTAACACACTCTCCTTGTTAGCGGAGTCGCGAGACAAAACAAGTTGCTTTAACGCAGCATTCTCCGCTTTTAAGTTCTGCACTTCAGTCGTTAGTTCTTACATGCCACGCATAAGGTCCTGGACTGCTTTCTCCATAGCAGTATCAGTGTCGGTCGTTTGGCATCTCAAACTGTCGTAAATCTCCCCCCGTCTCACCTGGGATCGCTTCTTGCTCTGTTCCACGGGAGGATTCCTCTTGTAGACGGATCGGGTCTTGTATAGGCTTGCTCGAGTCTCGTCCAGCTCCAGCGCGCGTTCAAAGTTCCAGGAAGGTCGCAGTTCCAGGATGTCCAGGAAGAAAGTAGCAGTCGCTAGGTTTGAGGATTCCAGGAGCAGATTTAGAGGAAAAAGGTGGAAGGAAGGAAGAAGGGACAAGGAAACTAGGAATAGTGCATTCGCCGAACAGCACACACACGTCTAGTCACTACCTAATGATAGCGGTGAGACGCGTGGGGCTGCGGGGGCATGGCCAATTTATAGAACGTGCCGTCTCCGACATAAAGGCTGGTGCAAGGCAAGTCACTTGGCATGGCCATGTTGGGAGTAACAAGGAATACAAGCCCCGTCGCGATAAGGACCAGGAAGTCCAGAAAGGGCAAGTTGAATAGGTCATGACAACTACCTCTCAATGGCCACACACTATTGAATTCTAGGCTCAAGTGGCCCTTCGGGTACCAAGCTCTCAAACTGAGCGATGGTGACTGGGAAGGAAGATCAAACCTTCGCCCTTGCAAGAGAGGAAAGATCCAGGAAGAGCCTATCCAATGATAATAGTAGATTAGACTACCAGAAAGGATGTGGCCAGTTGAGGGCAATCGGAATGATTGTGTTCACGCCCAACTTCTGAAGCACCCTGTGAATCTAAAGCATCAGAGGTAAAGGGCAAACGTACCGGACCAATCATGCAGATATGACCCACCCCCTCGCCCCATTACATAAAGCACAAGACCGACCTCCTGTTGTGCCCTGCAGCAGATACATCCATTTGAGAAACGTTCTGCACTACTGCTTGGTGGAGTTCCCATAGAGATGGCATCCTGAACATGTAGTGCCATTGAAAGAATGCGGTTCACCCGAGCCTACTGCTAAAGCTCAACTCCCCATCCTGTACAGCAGGAGAGAGCGGGTGCCCCATGCTTGTTTATGAAGGACATGGCATTTGTGTTTCAGCAAATCTGTACCGCTTTCTCCGAAAGATTGGGCTGAAAGGCCTTCAGATCCAAAACAAACGTCCTTCAGTTCTAGCACACTGGTGCTCTTCTTATTTGCCTGTACAACCCAAAACGCCATCCACCTGCTGACCACCAGAGTGGCTCCCCCAAGCGAGCCCTGAAGCATTGCTTTTGAGAAATCTGAGGGGAATGGCTCCAAAGGGGAATCCAGAGAAGGTGCTGTTCGCAGAGCCACCAGCAGCTGCAGCAAGCTCCCCCACCTCTGTTGAGTCCAATGCAGGTCCCACTGCCTGGACTTACAGCATGTAAGCAGCCTTGGGGCCCACAACCTATGGAGCCAAATTGACAGAATCATGCTTCTGAACTGAAAAAATTGCACTGCCCGAGGGTAACAATCCTCTTGAGGGGAAAGCCCTTTCTTAGCAAAGTGTCATTAATTGTCCTGAGGACGAGGAACTGAATTTTCAGTGCTAGAGATCAAGGCGACTTATTTTGAGTCACTGAATTCCCATCCTGAACAGTGTTAGTATCACACACCTTCTGAATGTGTGCGAGAAGCAGCGCTCTGATCAGCCAATAGTCCAAACGGATATGAAAGAATCCCCTGAAGCCCTAGGTAAGCCACAACCACCACAAGGACCAGAGGCACGACCTTTGTACTGATAACGTCACTCTCCCCTTCCAACCCTCAGGTTGTGATATTCGGCCCTGATGGCAATGTGAAAATGGGCATGCGGGGGTTGGCAAGTGACCTTTGTATGCATGGCTAGCAGATTGAACTTGATATTGTTTGCCCTAGCCTTAAAGGCCTAAATAAAATATTAGATTAAGACATACATTTTCACAGTGAAATCCTAATTTGATTGGCTGCAGTACCTTGAAAGAGAAGGTATAGGGAAACATACTAAAACTGCGACTCCAAAATGCTGACTGTGCTTTTACTGCGCTCTCGTATTTTAGAGTATGCCAACTCCCATTACTGCAGACAAATGGAGCAGGGATTGCGGGGGTATCCCCCTGCTTTCCTTGGTCGCAATAATGGGAGCTGGAGGTTGCAGGGTGTCCCCCGCTTACCATTATGGTAAGCGGGGAACAGGAAAAAGAAATAAATGTTTTTAAAGAACCCTGCGGCGGCAGTACCACCGCCCCGTAAATGGGAGGAACTGACACTGCAGGGGTACAAAGGAGTCGGCGGCGCACACAGAAGTGCGCTGCATTAAAGGTAAGTGAGGTGGGGGTTGGAGTATTGCAGTGGGAGTGATCTATCTGATCACTGTGCTGTGCCGTAATTGGAGTAGAGATTTTCGCCGCGCAATGATGACTTAGATTCGAGGTATAGGACTTTCACCTGAACACCAGTCTTAAGGTGTAGAGCCTTCATATAAGCGTGACTCTGCAGGACACGAGCTTCAGACTGGTCAATGACAACAGTGTCAATCATGTCCCTTCCAACTGAAAGCTGCTGTAGAGACGCCTCCTTGGCCAAAGCCAGAAAGAAGGTAAATTCCTCAGACGCGGGAGCACAGCTCAGTAATGTATCCATCTCCTCCAGGATTGGGATAAGTTGACTCGCCTTAAGAACAATCCATAACTCTGGTATACCTTTTGCCAATTGCTCCCAAGCTTGCTGTGCTTACTGAAAGCTTACCCAAGGCAGACACTACTGACAAGGTTCTTAACACAACGGCAGTCTCCTCCTCCTTGGACCTGTATTTTGTAATCAGACCTTTGGCTAAAGCTGACTCTGTAAAGGTTTTTTCCACAAGGAGCCGCAGCAGACTCAGCACCACGGCTTTCAGAGGTATGAAAGAGGAAGACTCTAGGTATAATACTGGCAAACAACCTAGAGCAAGATGGCTTTCAAAGTGAGGCTAATGCCTCCAAGTCTTTCAGCAGAATGCCCATGAAGTGCCCATTAGGCAGGAGGGGTTGATCCTCAGAGGTGGTGGGTTGAGCTACATCAGGGCCCCTGCGAGGGGCCAGAGACACATTTGGTGCTGGAGACACAGGCGGAAGAATGGCAGAGTATCCATGGGGACTTACTCTATGGCTGGAACGGCGCAGGGAGGACACCGTCACAAGAGCGTGTCTGCCAACAAGTGGTCTTAAGACAAATTGTCCTGGTGTCAGTCTGACGCAGACAAGCAGGGAGGTCAAGCACCACCCGCCCCCCTCCTTCTCAGGTGGACAGTAGAATGCCATGGGTGAACAGGATTCTGGCCAGCAGTGCCAGATAGTGAAGAAAGGACCCATGGACTGTGGGGCCAGAGGTATCGTGTATGCTGCCAGAGTCCATGTCAAAGGCACCATGTTCATGAAGCGAGTGGGGCTCAATCTCCAAAGGGTGGATAAAGGGCACCACCCTACCGATTCGGGGTATTTGGTCATAGCCTGATCAACCCTGAGGTTGGCATGGCCTATGCAGTGCAGAGCCAGTGTCTTCGGAGTTCCTCTTCAGTACTATAACCTTATCCAACTCGAAAAGGGGTTCCAGCACCAAACAACCAGTGGTGGTTACACTGCACACATTGGTCAGGCCCAGGGGATTCGTGTGTGCTAGCGCCAAAGAGGCCAGCCCCGGAACAGACCACAAAAACCCCCGAACTCCCCTCGAACTGGAGGAGCCAACAGCACCTGCCCACGAAACAGGCACGGATAGTGTTCCCTACATCAGCCTGGCAGTGTTTCAGGGCGAACTGGACCAAGGACTCTGGCACTGGATCCCTTTCCTTGGCCTGCATTTGTTGTAGGTTGCTTCCGCACAGAATTGTACCGTCTGCCATTTCCCAAGGTGCATGGGGCTGGCCCAATGAGGATCGGCAGTTGAGAACGGGCACGCGGTAAACCCCGTGACATATCAATGTGGCAACACATTATTAATTAGTTTTGTTTTTAAACATGCAAGAGGCAGATGATCCTCCTGCGAAAAAAACCGACAAAAATGCAATGTAAAAAAAGACAAATTATAAATGAAAACACAAAAAAGTAAAAGCGACGAGAAACGGGAATAGATAGCTTGCTGCATTGTACCGGGAATCTTTATTCCAAATTTCATGATACGATAGATTATTTATAACTGCACTTAATACCCAGAGGTTTCTAAGCGCGGACCGGGGATCGAACCTGTGGTGCTCCTTGTCTTCTTGTTTCCAAGGCGAACACGCGGACCCGGGGATCGAGCCTGTGGTGCTCCGTGTCGTCTTGCTTCAGGCGAGCACGTTGCCCCTGAGCTATCCTCCCGAGACATGGCTGTGGTAATGCAGCTTCTGCAGAGCCGTTTCCCTGCCCAGCCCACATCAGGCTGGGAAGGAAAAAAAGCGCAATGAGTCTAAAGAAAAGGATAACCACTTAGGGCCGGATTCATGGAACGCTTTCCTATGGGATTGCGCCATTATAAAACACTTCCATGAATCAGGCCCTTAATGTGTTAACGGTAGCAATACGTCACCACACGAGAGAACACACACCAAGCGTTGTGCGTTCATTCGAGGATGGGGGAAGAGTACGAGAAGAGGATGGGCAAGCTACTGAACCACAGCAGAACAAGGTAGGTGTGGCTGTTGAACAGGCTCCCAGACCAGATGCTATAACTAACCCAAAAGGGGAAGGAAGACGTGGGCGCAAGCGCAGATTATTCTTCAACACAGTAATCGTACACCAATGCGAGACAGGATCTAGAAACTGCCCCACCCCCTTCACAAGAGCAGCTCACAACACGTAATAGCAATCTGAGCACAAACCTTTTGCCCAATGACATGGATGTTCGCTACCAAGTGACATAGGGGACGACTGTGGACTAGACTGGGCGTACATCTAAACCTCTCTGGAAAGGACTATCGGGAAGGTCACACAACCATCTAGTGCAGGACTCCCACACAGCGAGTAGCAGCTAGGGGCAAGGGGGGTCTGTGGGAAATGAGCCACTTGCCGTTGCTGCAGGGCCCACCATTCTAAGGGCCTCATCACGAGTTGGGCGGTATGCCCGGCGGTATTACCGCCAGGCTATTAGCGTTACAGTCAAACCCCTGGCACTATTAGCGCCGGATCACGGGTTTGGCGGAACGGTAAGTCCCCATTCCATAATGGGCCCAATTAGGAATTCCCCATAGGGCCCAATGGGGAATTTTCGGCTCAGAGGTGGGGGTAAATCCTGCCAAGTCCATGATTTGGCTGACCCTTAAATGCGGCACTAATAGCGTTACCGCCGCATTTAAGGGTTACCGCCAAACTCGTGATGAGGCAGTAAATGTTACTTGTTTTGCGCAGATTGCCCCGTGAACCGTTCAGGTTTATGTGGGAGGAAGCTGTGAAGGAATGACACATGTCCAGTCACACAGCTATATGACTGTACTGCATCGAAGACAATCCTTGGACAGCTACATTGCAAACCCCTCAATATGTACACAAAAAACAGGACCCGCGTATGTACAATGTGTTGTGCCTACCATGCGTGCTGTAAAGGTAATGACCTTAAATATTTTGCAATGAGATCGCATGAAGGAAAAACTATAAAGGATATACACAGCCTTCCTACAAGAGCAGCATGTAAATGTAGGATGAAATAAGCACCAGAAGGATTCGGGCTAGGATTTTGAGACCCTTACAACATATTCAAAGAGCTCTACGATTTGGATTCTACATGCGAACACTTTGGCTTGCATAGATGCAGGCCTTCTTAATTCGTAGGCCCAATGAGTGCTTTATATCCATCAAGTACTTGGATTTATAGAGGTGGATGTATTTTGGATTCTGAACTAAATTCCCCCATCCATATAGCCCCCACCACTGTAGCAGTCAATCAACCAAGGCCCTGCACATATTTTTCCAAATCACACTTTATGGAGATCGGTCAACTTCAACAGGACACAAAGGGATTTTCATACCCACAAAATGGTTATACCCATTGGCACTACAACGGGAATGTGGCCACAAATGAATACCGGGTAAGGGCACTACTGAATCATATGCCCTCTACTGTGACATTTGCTGGTGGCCTCCAAGATACAGGTATCCAACATTGCATCTTAGAGCAGAATCGCTACTGGTCAAGATACACCGACATCAAATTGTGGAGACTGCCTTTCTTTGCTTTAAGAGGCCGGGTCCGTGCCCCAGCAGGCTCAGTAAAATGGGTCTGAGGCGCAGCCCTGCCGGGGCTCACTTATGTCCTCTGGCAGCCCCAGCCACTTGAGGACACGCCTTTTCTTCTAAAACCTGAAGCTTTAGGAAAACAAAGGTCTCGGCTTCACCTTTTCAGCCTTAATGTTGCGGCTGCCCCTCGCCAGGGATCCCTTTAGCTAAGATAGGCAGCGATCGCCCGCGGATGATCAATGCATCTCTTAGCTAAAAGGATGGCTGGCGAGGGGCAGCCGCTACATTAAGGCTGAAAAGAAAACATGTGGCGCTGTCCCCCACAAGGCATCTCTTTAGGTAAGAAATAGACATCAGCACCCTCTCCCAGGGGGTAGCGGGTGCTGATCTCTACAAAGAGCTCTAATCTATGTATGTCTACTTATGTATTGTCCCCGGTGACTGGTCCTTTCCTGCCCTCCACAGCCCGGTCCGAATGTCCCCCAAACTCACGCCATTGTAAGAAGCTGACTACTTTCCATCAAATCTGATGATGTATATTAAGGGAACGTACTGGTGAGTTACATATTTGTATTATGAGTTGTTGAATTTTTCTGTTTTAAAGGCCTAAAATAACTCGTTTTATGATTTACTGTCTAAGCTGAATTATTGTGTTTAATTGAGTGTGGACTCATTGAGGGCCCCTGACCACACTTACACTTTCCTAAGCTAAAATTCAACTGCTCTCCATTGCTATCTTGATTGGATTTGGGCTAAACTCTCAAACTCCCCATTCACCATAACTACAGTCCACCAGGCCAGATTCTAGAAATCCATCTTAACATTCTATAAAAGGAAAGCTAGAGGTTTGCAAAATATTGAAAAAATTACAGGGCACCTGGCATTTCCCGATCAACCCAGGTACCAGTGGGTATGTGTGTTACATGTACACAATCATCTATTTTTTGTCAACAATAATACAGACAGCAATTCATATAAATACGGAACAAGCCTCTGACATTCTCTTGGGGCTGTCTCCAAATGAAAAAGGTGCAATAGTCAGTTATACAATGTTTTCGTTAAACCCTCTGTGTTATGTTGGGTTGTCGACACAACTGGGTTTCGGCCTTGAAAGTAGCTAGATGGTGCGTCTTAGTGTGTCGGCTTTCATCAGGACGTAAGCTTATGGTGATGTCTCATTCGAAAGTCAATTCTGTGATCAGAGTCTAGAACAAAGGGAGAATGAACCTGATGAGTAACGCGGTCTTTATCCGGGGCATAATTAAAAATACAAAGCGGTGAAGCTTGTTCATTTCTTTCAGACAACCCAACATTTCAGACCCACAGGGGGACTTACTGTGCAAAGTATGGTCATGCAAGTTGAAGAATCATTCAGAAGGGTCTGTTTGTGGAATCTGTAATACACATGAGGTAGGATTCAGTGGTGAAAGTAGCCTACTTTAGGGACAAACTGTATATTGATGAAACCGTAATTTCCGGAGGTGGATGATTTGGACTGTGCGAGTCACAAAAAACGCTTATATGTCGCAAAGAGCACTAGTCCCTGTGGGGTTAAATATAGGTCAATCAATGACCATCCCAAGATCACGTTATCTTTCTGCTCTTTATCAAAAGCCAGGAACGCACTTATCTGGTGAGTTAAGGCCTGTTACTGAGTCACTCATCACGTCGTTCCGGGTCCCTGCAAATGAACAGGCGCAGAGTAAGGTAGGGCACTAGGTTGCACTGAGAGTGTCGCAATAATATTAGAGAGTGCGCTATCCAGTATGAATATGTGTGGGCCCCTCTATGTGAACTGATGCTAATAGATTTGGCTACAGGTCAGTCAAATATATAACAAAGGCACCAGAGCCCTGTTTATTTCTAACGTTTTGTTGTGACTAGTGGAATGAGTCATCAGTGATACCGAAATCGGCGTACTGCGATGTCCAGTGACATTCCTGGCGGTAATTATTTCGGGGCCCATCTAAGTAAAAGGTTAAAAAGTGTCTCCCTTTGCCCAAGACTATCTGGCTGCTTTTTTTTTTCTTCTTTTTTTCTCTCTCTCTCCCCCCCCCCAAAAAATTAACTCCAGGCACTACCACTCGCATTCAGTTAAGGCCCACTCATCCTCAACGTCACATCTCCTCTTTTTGGAACCACTCCATTTTCCAGGTGCTACTGCACCATCGTCTCTGGTCTGTTGGTCCACCTGCACCTTCTCAGACTTTACCAGTGCACCTCTCTCAACCGACTTTTATTGCTCTCCACTTCCTCCCTTCCATTTGTTCCCATTGGCTACACAAGTGTGTTCCCCATCTACAAGCTATTGCCCCTTGAGGACTAGGACTTCCCTAAGAAGTCTTCAAAAGGAGCTCTAGCCCATACCCCTTTTCAGCCTTTCAGCCTCCATTTGTGCCATGTGGTGACTGTGGCCATTTGCTTTCTGTTCTCCTCTTGGATCAATTAAGTCTTTGCCTACAAAGGTTTTGAAGAGGATTCCTTGCTCTCCCCTAATGCTGGGAAGCTCCCTGCTTGTTCCCTACGGAGCGTCAGGGGTCTGTGGCGTAGGCGTTAGGTCGCCTATTCAATTATTTTAAGGGGAATGTCTAGTCTATTTCTCCGGTTCCAGGCAAGCTTTTCTTGTTTTTGACCCATGTGGAAAGTTTAAGTCACTGTTCATGTTGTACCTGGGAGCCATGAACATCCAAGGCTCCTGAGGACTCTAGCATTCTGGCAATTGTTCTGTCATGGGAACAATTGGAAAGAATAGAAAAACCTGGCCAGGACAGAGGATAGACAGAAATAGCAGCACCAACGTACATGAGAGGCAGCACTCATACCAAGGGATCCCATTCATCACCTCCCGTCCACTCCTTCCCAGACTCAGACCCATGACACATCAAACCACCTTGAAACTTTAAAAAAACATTGGATGGCTATTAACGTGCGCTCACAACATTTGATATATCAGGCAAAAAAAGAAAAAATTTAAAAATAAGCTGGTGGTGACTGACGCACAGAGAGATAGTATTTTGCACAATATCATACCACTTTTGTTAAGTAGGAAAAACATATTAGGGTCTAGATATTCTGGTTCTAAAGACAAAATTTGTAACAGACAGAGTGAAGGCAAAGCCAAATTTATTATCATCCAAATAAAGCAGGGACAGCATACATGTATACAATCCTTGACACGCTCAATGTACAGCTGTTTATATATTCAATATTTGTCATAACTGACATACGGTAATCTTAGTTACCAAAACCTACGGTGTAATGGGATTGGTTAACAGTGGTGACTATATATACATTCTATAGGGGTTACATTTGGGATTGGGTAATGCTTCTCTGATGGCCCCTCCTGAGACCACCACTAAAAAAAGACAATCTCTAAAATAAACTATTGGTTGGCATAATACATAATGGTCAGCCTAACATCAGGGGGTTTGATTGGTTGGCTTTTAACCGACCAACCTTCGGCAACGGGAAGGTCGGCAAAACATGAGTCAACCAGGAGTAGTGGGAGGTCCACGGACTGCTTTCCTTTCAATTGAAGAAGATAACATCCCTCAATTCTAAGCCATGAGCTAGGGTGATCTCTTTGTATATAGCCTTGTGCAGCATCTCGTGTCTGGGGATACATGTAAGGAGTAAAGCAGGTGTCCTATCTGTGTTCATTACTAATGAAGAGACTATGTTCTTTATTTATGGGCCACGTGTGATGAGACAGTGTTTGGATTTATTTCACCCTGCATTTATTGGGAATTTAGCTATGATTAGTGCAAGTGTTATGGTTTCTTTTACCATTGGGGACTTATTCTTTATGGAAGCCTTTGGTTTATAGCTGCCCAGCACCTGGTTTACAAATGCTGGCTGTGCTCTAATAAGCTTTAGTCTGTGAGTAGCCTTCTTGCGTCCTGAGAATAGCTATCTCGTGCTTTCACTGCAATGTTCTGGCCCTCCCTTAATTTGTAGTAACCTTGGCTGTAGTTGCCAGCTTCTGCCTGGGCTCTGTATGGATCTGCATTTCTGTGGTTTTAGCATCTTGAGTTCTCGTGAACCCTTGAGGCCTTTTGTTTACTTGGTAGCATGTTGCGGTTTTCATTTTGGAAAAAATAGCTACCCATTACTGTTGCGTTTCTGTGCTAGTGAGCTATATTCACATGTCATTCATATTGCATTCAGCTTATACATTGCTTAGGTTAGTATTCCTCATGTCTTATGGATGTTCCTATTTTGCATGTCTAAATGCATGTGTTAACTAGTGTTCACATTATTCATGTTGAGTGCACATCTGCTTTGTGACTAATGCATGCACATGTATTTTCACAACGGTTTGGTTTTACTCATGCCATCTTCAGCTTTAGATCGGGTCCATCTCCTGCTGCACCTTCCTGGGATGAGGGCGGTACGGTTGTGTTGGCGAGTAACATTTCTCACCAGTGCAGTACTGAACTCGGTGAGGGGCAGAAGCTATGGGTGACTTATTCATCTGCCTCTCAGCATTCCCCCACCTGGTTGAATCCTCGACCACACCCTCCCTTTTTTCTTCCCCACATATGGCTCTATGGGTATCCATAGTTTAGTCATTCCCTGCCACCCTCAAGCAGCCTGTATGTCCAACATGTTCATCCACACTCCAGGTCATATATGAGCATTCCCCATTGGAATCACAATATACCAAGTACGTGGTGTAATTGTGAGGGGCATGAGGACAAATACATGTTGATTCTGGAGGGGCAATAGAGCTTTCACATTACCTGGCACGGGCGATGTCATCTGTTTAGGTATACCCATGTATGTGAGTATCCAGGTTTATTACCATTTTCATTGCTCCTGCCCTTTTTTTCGCAGTCTTTTTGCATTGGCTTATTGCAATTCTTAGAACACAGAAGGTAAATAGTACTAGAATGACCATTAGCACTTCAAATGAGTTAGGCAGCCAGGAGGGAATCCATGAGAACAGGTAATTAAACCAATCAGCAGCAATATAGTTTACCACCTCTACCATTCATGCGTGCAATCCTTTTAAGGTGGCTATCACCTCTGTGACGGTCCCATTTTGCACACCATGGGTGGGTGTGTATCTGCAGCAAGACGGCCCACTTTTTGCATATACGCCACCCTCCATGGCCGCAATAAGGTTGACAAATACCTATTTTGGGTATTCATGATCCTGACTGCACTCAGCTCTTCTTGTATATCAGTAAATCCTTTCACAGTGATATTTGTCATCTGTAGCAGTTCCCAGTGTTATTTACAACCACTTGGCATTTGCATGTGATTGCAGACCTGTAGTGAAGGAAGATGAAAGAAAAGTTTGTTTTACTGAACAATTTATGTTTGTCTGGTATGGCATTTTTAAAAAATATGTATATAGCGCGCAGACAGGCCAGGCATTGTTACTTGCAGGAGCTTAGTTACAGGGGTACATGAATGGTAGCAGTCGTTGGCACATTATGATTGCTACAAACATAGTTGTCATTACAGTTTATGCATTTTTGGTCATTACCTTACAGTTTATGCAGTGGGACATTTGATTAGCAATCATGGTGCTGTGAGGGACCTTATGTGAAGAGGATGGTTTCATAGCTTTACGGAAAGCAATGAGGGAAGGCTCACCACGGATTGTGGGAGGTAGGGTATTCCACTGTGTTGGTGCTAGATATAGGAAGCTGGATCTGCCCGCTCTGGCTCTTTTTACTAGTGGCACGCAGAGCATGTTGGTATAAGGTGATCTGGTTGGCCTTGTGGAGGAGACAGGGTGGATCCTTATACGCATCAGCGAAAAAATAGTTCGAATTGTTTTGTGCATTTAAGATAAGGGACCTTTTATTGCTTAGGTGTGCATTCATGGGTGGGAAATCACCAATCTTCACTTCACCCTGGGGAACCACTAGGGAAGGCGCACTTATTACTACTAAGGAGCAAGTGGCTCCCCAATTTGGAGGTAGCTGCATGTAGGCGCAAGAACCACAGGTCCAATAATGGTCCATTAATACCGCCCTGCCCACCTTGATTCTGGGCATATCAATAATGTTTTTGCACTCTATTTTCCCCTACCTTTACTGCACCCGTATTCTTTATGCATAGAGAAGCACTGGTCAAGTGATGTAAGTGTAGTGGACTCACTTTATCCTCTGCTCTCATTAACATTTTAGTGTATCTAGTCCATTCTTTGAGGCACTCCTCGTTTACCTTTTGGACATTCACTGGCAATTGCTCTATAAGCACCTCTGCCTTACAACCAATCAGCCCAGCCTTCTGGTGTAAATATCGGTCCTACCGTAACTGGCCTCTTTCACAACATCAAGGAATATCTTGTCTCAGTTTGTCAATGCATCTAAAAAAGAATTGGTGGTGATCCGTTATTTCTCCTCTTCTCGGGCCTCATAATATATCACATATTACCTTGTGTTGTGTTTCAACATGGCTCCTTGACACTTTTTATAAGCACTTTGAAACACTTGTGTATAAGCGATATGTAAATAAACAATGCAATAAAATGATCCAAACGCAGGGAATTTATTTTGCTATCCAGTGCTCATGGAGGCCCCTCTGTCCTGAAATTGTCATACATGTTGCAAGATGTGTGCTACGTGTATGGGCACTTCAGTGGGTATGAATATTCTGGAGGCACTCATTGCATAGGGCATGAGGGAACACAAAACTGCTCTCAGACATTTCTCTTCCTACTCAGTTCATGTGGCAGTACCACATAATGGAGACATGGGCAATATCAGAATGTTGTCCCGTAAAGCGTTGATCCTCAAGTATACTTCTCTTTACTCTCCTCCCTGGAGTGCTATTTTTAAGATATGACTCCAGGGTTGGTTCATCTGGCATTACTATACATAATTTACTGGTGTGGACATCATGAAGAACACCTTAGAGGATCATAGGTGCTATAGTGTTGTACTGCAAAAAAGTAAAGAAAATACAGACACACAAAGGAGGAAAGAACTGCTCCCATCATCATAGTTACAGTGTCTTTTGCTAATGTGTATGGATATTACCCTTCCAGGCACTAAAATACAATGGGCCTCATTACGACCCTTGCGTTAACCATGGCGCTATTAGCGCCATGGTTGACGCCAGTATTTTTCCAACTCCACCATGGTGAATGGCGGAATTACCGGCCCATTCCAAGGTTGGCGGGGCGGTAATTCCCCATTCACCATGGGCCCTTCCCCATTCCCATTTTTGCCCCCATAGGGCTCAATAGGAATGGGGAAGGAGGTAATTACGGTACCGTAATTACCTCCAAGGTCCCTTTGCGGGTTCGTTTTTTAACGCCTGCAAAAAGCAGGCGTTAAGTACCAACCCGCAAAGGGAACTCGGAATAGGGCGGTAAGGGTTGAACGGCACCGGTCTCATTACCGGTGACCATTAACCCTTACCGCCCGACTCGGAATGACCCCCAATATCTCATCTCATTGAAGGAACACATTTCTTTTGCTTGTTAGGAAACCAGCGCTCACAAGAAAAGATTGAGAGAAATGTCTTTCTAGAACAATATAAGCTTTTAAGTTTAATAACAATAAGGCCAAACAGATGTTCCATGCTCCCAAAAAGGGATGTGTTTAAAAAAATAAATAAGGATAAAACCAAGAAAAATATAATTGCTATAGGGAACATTTGTTATTTTTCTTTTACTTTTAGAAGTGTCGGGCTTTATTTTTAGGCAGGCATTGTTGAAAGGAATGCTTTGCATAGGTGAATAATGGGAGTGTCTCCCATATAATACATCATAGTCTAAACTTACCAAAAAGTACAAAATTTCATTTCAGCAACCTCATGTCAGAAAAACAATCTGAGGGACTGCAACGAGTGAAGGACCAATTTCATACTTGCATCCATGGATCCGCTGAGCTGAGGGTCTTCAGCGTCAAGTCTCCCCCATCAGCCTCCCAACCCTTCACACCCCACGGTGCAGCCTGCGGTGACCAGACAGGTCTTTCTCCAAAAGGGGATCCTGTCGACCTCTGTTGTGCCCAATCCTGTTGTTCACGGGTCACCTCCACAACAGTCGGGGACGCAGCAGGGATTACCCCCACATCACCCCACCCCACCCCACCGACAGTCTCACAATGCCTGGCAAACCATCCTCTGCTACCATCTGTTAAGACGGCCTGGGAATTCCTAACTTACACAGAGGTTCTGGAGCCAGCTCAAACTGGACTCAATAACAGAAAGAAAAAAGTGAAAGGCAAAACCTACCTTTATCATCCAAATAAAGCAGAGACAGCATACAAGTATAACATTCTTGAAACTCAACATACGTCAGTTTATATATTCAATAGGTTTATAACCAACATACTGTAATCTTAGTTACAAAAACCTACAGCGAACAGGGATTGGTTAGGGGGTGACTGCATATACATTCTATGGGGGTTACCTTTGAGATTGGGTAATGCTCGTGTGATGGCTCCCACTGCAACCACCTCTAAATTGATAAAAGTAAAAAGAAATCTCTACAATAAACTTTTGGTTGGCGTAATGGGCTGCCCAACAACAGGGGGTTTTGATTGGTTGTCTTTGTACTAACCAACCTTGGACAACCGACAGGTCGTCATGAGCCGAGGCAGACAGGAGTAGGGGGGAGACGGGTACACAGACTTCTTTCCTTTCAATTAAAGAAGTTACCACCCCTCATTTCAAGGCCATTAGCCATGGTGATCTCTTTGTATTTGACCATGAGCGGCATCTCGTGTATGGAGATACATGTAAGGAGTAAAGCAGGTGTCCCATCTTTGTTTCTTGCTAATGAAGAGACAGTGTTCTTTATTTATGGGTCATGTGTGTTGGGACTGTGTTTGGAATTATTTCACCCTGCATGTACTATTGAGAAATTAGCTACTATTAGGGCGAGTGTTATGGTGTCTGGCACCACTGGGGACACCTGAATTATGCTTCATGGAGTATTTTAGCTTAAAGTTGTCCGGGACCTGGCTTACAGAGGCTGTTTGCACTCTTAAACTTAAATTAATCTGGGAGTATCCTTGCGTCCCGAGAATTGCCATCCCTTAATTTGCAGTAACCTTGGCTGTAGTTACTAGCTTCTGCCTGGTTTCTGTACTGATCTGTATTTCTATGTTTTCAACATCTTGCATTCTCGTGAAGCCTTTCGTTTACTTAGAAGCGGGTTGTAATTTCTATTTTGGAAAATACGGCTGCCCATTACCGTTGGGTTTCCATGTTAGTGAGCTATAATCACGTGCCGTTCATATGGCACTCAGCTTCTACATTGCTTATGCAAGTAGTTTCATGTCTTATGTATGTTATGTTCATATTTTTCATGTCTAAATGCATGAGTTAGCTAGTGTTCATGTTGAGTGCACATCTGCTCCATGTCTGGGCTGGCAGACTTAAATTGCACCACCACAATCCTCAACAATATGCTGTGTGCCTGGTCAGACCACTAATGCATTACTTTTACCTTACAGGACAGTTCCTGCATCAACGCCAGCCCGTCCATCGCCCCTCAGATCTTATCCAGTAATAATCGCAATATTACCCTAGATATCTTAATTCCATTGCTACAGCCTATAACTAACCCATCTAAAAACTTTGACAAGGATCCATCTATTCTTGTACATTTGTACAACCATACCCTAGATCAAGAGCTCAATAAAATCGCCCCGCTAAAAATAAGAAAGGCTAAACCAACAGCCCAACTAAATAAATAGTTCACCAGAACCTGAAAAACCCTCCATAACAACAAAAGAACTACCGAAACCACTTGGGGAAAAACGCCTATCCTTAAGAAGGAGAAGTTCTCCATTACTGCAGCTAATTACAAAGCAGCTATTCTCAATACCAAAAAAGAGACCTACAATGCCAGATTCCCAACACTAAATCAGGAACTAAAACGCTCTTTACTATTCTGAGGGAATTGGAGACACCAACTCCACCCACAGAAGCATGCTTTAAAGATGCCTCCTGGTGTCCTAACATCCAAAAGGCCTTATCAGACAAAATAGCCTTGTGCTACAATCCAAAATAGAGACAAAGAAGAGAAGCCTTTCTCTGACCAACAACCTAAGCAAAATCCCGGAACCCCAGCCCTCTCTGTGTCACCCTTTTCACTTCTCTCTAGTCCCCACGGAAGTAGAAGAAAACATCACTGTTGGTCTAAAACCCTCGAGATGCCACAGAGACCTTTGCCCAGCCCCAATTATTAAGGAAGGAGCTAAAGAACTAGCGCCGTTCATCACATCCTTGATTAACTCCTCTTTCAAAAGCTGCTCAGTCCCTAACAATCTTAAAGAGGCATGCGTCATGCAAATCTAGATCCAAACCTACCAATTAATTTCAGACCCATTACAACGGTCCAATTCCTCCTAAAAATACTAGATAGAGCGGCCTATCTCCAAACACAAAAACATTTAGAGGACAACCACCTTTTGGACTTGCGCCAATCCGGTTTTAGACACAGACATGGCACTGAAACAGCCCTCCTCGATTTAAAAATCCAAATGGACGAGGCCAAAGACAAAGGCAACCTCTCCATCCTTCTACTACTGGACCTCTCAGCAGCGTTTGATCTCATTGACCATGAGATCATCACTAAACATCTTACCTCAGCTGTCTCGTTCTCTTCGAAAGCCACCAGCTGGAATCAATCCTTTCTATCGAACAGAACAACCCAAGTCTTTGCACCCACAGCTGCTGCCGATCCAGTAACTATAACCTGTGGAGTCCGCCAGGGCTCATGTGTCTCGCCCACTCTTTACGATATATTCGCAAAGGTTATCTTCAATCACCTTGATAGCTTGGGTGACACACCTACACGAACTATGCAGATGACACCCAAGTCCTCATTACTCTCACTGGCTCCTATGCCAAAGATTCTAAAATGCTGAACAAAATCTACCTTCACATCCATGCATGGATGGCCTCCCATGGCCTTTATCTAAACGACGATAAGACCGAGCTTCTTAATATAGGCTCCCACACTCACCTAAACAAACTAGACCCACAGTACAAAGCCTTCAACATCGATGGGAACATCAAAGTCACCAGTGAGGTCAAAACACTTGGCATTTATCTGGACTATACTCTCTCCCTCAAAAGGCAAGTCAATGCCACAGCTTCAGCCACAGCTTATACTAATAAATGGATCAATTCCTGCAAACCCTACCTATCTACCAATAGCTGCATCACACTCGCCAGGGCTCTGATCCTATCCAGGCTGAACTATTACAACACTTTATTCTTAGGCTCCTCTGCACAAAACATGAATAAATTACAAGTCCTACAGAATAACATTCTCAGATCAGCCTTAAATATCCCTCGATCCAACCACATCTCTGCCATAAGACGGGCTACACATTGGCTCCCAGTGTGAGATAGAATTTTCCTACGCACGTTAGTAATTACACACAAATGCCTTTCTAAATCAGCACCCGATTATCTGGCTGACAAATTCTCCAGTATCCAATCCACATCCTTCTACTCACATTGCCTCAACATTCCTAAATTCAAACTAAAAACTGTAGGCTGACCTCTCTGTACTAATCTAAATCAACTGTAACTGTATTTATGTCCTATTTCTCTTTGTATACATTTCCTATGCCAGCCGGCTGACCAATTTGTAACACGTGTCAGTAGTTAACTGTTCAACTGCCTCTTGTTTTATTCTTGTACCTGTAACAGCTTCTCTTGTACCTGTAAACTCTTTCTTGCACCTGTAACAACTATTCAAGCCTAAGCGCCCAGATACCTCAGGGTTAGGTGCGCTCTACAAACAAATAAATAAACGAAACTAATGCATGCATTTTTGTTTTACTCGTGCCATCTTGTCCATCTACTGCAGTTCTTGGCAAGGATAAGGGCGGTACGGTTGTATGAATAACGTTCCTCACCTGTGAATTATTGAACTGGGAGAGGGGCACAAGCTATGGATGACTTATTCATCTGCCTCTCAGCATTCACCTCCCATTCTTCTGTGTACATCTTTTCAATGTAATATAGGACAGGTGTTTGGTTCTCTATTTAGATAAGAATGCGGGAGGGCATGGGTCCAAGATTCCACAATTTTGAACAAATGCTGAAGCTGGAATTAGATACCAAGTTAACAGATAAGATTCCTTAAATAACAGGGGTTGCAACGAAGTTCAAAGTAATTGCAAGCCGCAACAGTTTGGGTATTGATTGCTAGAATGAAATGAAGCCCAGGATTAGAAAAACAGACATTCGGCTTGCAAAGTCTGATTTTGAAACTAAACCACATCTCTTACCACAGTCCATTTGATGCAATATTGTGCATTATATTGGCATCCAGTCCGTTTCTAAGCACTGTCAAATTTGACATTTATTCAAAAACATAAAAAGGTTAAGTTCTTTCCCAAGATCAGACATTGTTTTGGGGGAAATTGACAACCATGATTAGAACCTGGATGTTCTCCTTTCAAAAAGGGCAACTTGCTGCTATGCTTCTTCTGTCCTCCATCCTCTCTGAATATTGTAGATTTAACGCAACACGTTATAGAAGTGTCTGGTTTATTTCTATGAATTCACACTTTTGGCAGTTGGAAATTGGCATCAAGCTAGTTAAAGTGATGTGCTCAAGATCATGTGCTTTTCGGTACTGAGGCCAGGATTAGAACCCTCGGCAGTATTTTGAGTTTAACCTAACATTTTATGTTGAATTTAATTGGATTTCGAACCCTCCCAAAACAGCAAACTTGTGTCAGATGTACTAAAGCATAGGGGGGGATCAATTGTTTTGGGTGGGGAACAAATTAGAACCCGGAACCTATGGTTCTAAAGACAGCATCTTATTACAGCATGCTCTCCCCCACAATCCTCTGTTCCCCTTGCCTCCCTCTATTCAATATCCTCCCATGTGCCTGTGGTCAGATGGGTAGTGTGAATGTAAGGTGGGCACTATTTCTGCACAGACTTGAAGGGTGAATGAAGGCTGGTAATGTGCGCCTCCAAGAATCAGATGGGGGATTGCACGTGTGCAGTACTGCTGGGCGGGCGGGGGGGGGGCTGGTGGCCAAGGGGTGAATCAGTGAAGAATGAGTCCAGTGGATTGTTTGGTTGGAAAGTGTGCACAGGGGTGCACATGGAGATGTTGGCTGATTCAAGATGGGAATGTACCTAGGAGGAGTGGGCTATCTGAGCCTGTAGGGGCTGGGCATGGCTTGATACTTGAGCAATAGAATGTTTAAGCTGTCTGATTTGTAACGATTGCTAATAGCACAATATCATTATGGATAATCCAGACTGGCGTCGTTTCATACATAATATTGTAGTCCACACCGCTAATCCAATATCTGCTATCATAGTCAATTCATGCAAAACGATTATAGAAACTCCCATAACTGCTCTTCAGTATGGCTGACCCTGCCCGAGGTAAATATTACCATTCCCCTGCTATGCTGCCATTAGCACTGATACTCTGTCTGCTGGTCGATAGCACAAACACTGTTTGATGGGCCTTGCTTCCAAACAAGTCGATTTGCCAATCTTGCAAATTCTGTCTGGAATAGTTATTGCTCAGTGAAGGGCAATGATTTGGGTCCTATGGACAAACGCACTAGAGAATAAATGTGCCCAAAATGCAGTGGGATTAAAATCCTTAAACTGCCTTACAACTCTACGCATCATTACTCGGTGACCCAATTCTTAATCTAAAAGCAGGAAATAAACAGCGATTCGTGGTTTGTGAGAAGTATTCTGATCCCTGGAACACTTTGCAGGGCTAGAGGGGGACAAATGGGGGAGGAAAGACACCCCCCACCCCCCTAGAAAGGAACAAACATGTCAAAACACACCAGCAGCACACATCCCCACCAGCAGCAGAAAGGCAAATGTTGATAAGAACTGACAGTGGCATAAAGTGAAACCAGGGTAGTTACACTAGCAGATTCACCTAGAACTGTTCCCATGTCATGGGCAACCTCTAAAGAACGCACCTTCTGGTTAGAATATAACCAAGAGTAAATAGGTAAACTCCTTTGATAAACTCACTGGGTATCTGGACGACTTCTGCCCTCATATCTTTGAGACAGAGCACCCCAGCCAAAGCTCTCAATTGGGACTGCTATACAAATAAACGTTGGAGGAGCAGCCAGGCTTAAGCTCTCAGGGGGTGATGCAGGCTGGTAAGTACAGCAGTTCCACCCTAGTCCCCACAAAGGAATGTCCACACACTGATAAGTCTTTTACTACCATTAAGGTTTTGATAAATAAGGTTTAGATAAATATATACATATAAATAACACTTTGTACTTTGGTTATACTAGTCAAATAATAGGAATATGATAGACAATGTGGTTCTACACAATACTTGGGTTCATAAAGAATGCACCAACTGCTGACAGTCTTTAAAAAGCATGTGAATTACTAAGCAAGGTGTAACTACATAGATGAAGGTCAAAAGGCAGATTAGTTTCAAACATAGGCAGTATAGTATACTTTCTTAGGCTTAAATAGTGATACAGTGTGAGGAACCGCCCCCCCCCCCAACCTGGGCAACCTGTAAGGGAAAAGTTAGGTGCACCTTTTCTTCTCTATTATAGCTCAGTCCATAAATGTTCAATCATGTTCTGCTTTACTTCTACAGGCTCCACCACCCACAAAGTACCAGAGATGCCACAGGAGAACAGGATTCCCCAGGATGGAAGATGCTCATCCTCGTCACAGTACCTTTGCTGCCTTGGCAGGCAAAGAGGTGGAGGTTTGTAGCTTCACTAGAATGGACCCCTTGAGGATGGACCCCCATCCTTTGGAAGGAGTCACTGGGATGCCGAGGCCAAGAGAAAAAGAAAAAAAAGAGGATTCAAACAGTGTCGGAAAGGCAGCACTTTCGGTGTTTGCGGTGGTCTCTGTTGGCGAGTCGTTACTCTGGCTGTGGAGGTCCCCAGACGGTGGAACTTGCTGTGGACTCGGAAAATGCCTGGCTCAAGAGGATAAGACCACTGGTACAATTGCAGAAGTAGGTGTCGGTTTCAGAATTACAGGGTTCACAGACTTTGGTTCTTCTGTGCTGCAGTCACAGCATGGACCTCTGGATGGCTTCTGGCGACCTGGACTCAACCACTGGACTTGACCACGGAACCCCACCATGGCTGGACCCTCGGGAAATTGTTGGCTTTTTGGTGGCCAGAAACCTACCAGCGGACCTTCCTCTGCACAGTGAACTGGGATCATCGGCAGGAAAAAGTGGTCAGATGTCATGTACGGGATGTCCCTTGAACTATTCTTTGATCAGGCAGACGTTTTGCAGCTCCGGGTGTCAAACAGCACTATGCCAGGGCATACCCTCTTCTGGGCGATAAGTAGCAATCTGGCGTCACTCCTCCAGACCTTGGGTGACCCAACTGGACTTCTTCAGATCAACATGTCCAAGCAATCCACTTCTTGACTCACAAAGACCCCTTCTCCGGAGAGCAGGCACACAGGACTGGCTTCCAGGGTACTGCTGATGAAGAGTAGCAGGTGCACGATGGTCCCTCATTGCTCAGGGAGAGCTCGCCTGTCTAGGTCCTCTCTCGATTCAGTCATTGGGTCAACTCAGCAGTTTTCGAAATCCTTGAAGAAATGCAGCTGCAGACTCCTTCCTCAAACTGGACCCGGGATTCAAAGATCAGGTTTCAGCGTCAGCACAAATTGGCGAGTGAGAGGTCCCTAGTTATACACATTTGTTCCCCATTCAGTCAGGCTGAGCCAGACTCAGTCAACCAATCATACACGAGTTCAGCCAATCAAGCTCACAGCCATTCACCCAAACCAGACACCCATAACACCAAATGTGGTTTGAGTAAGCACCTACCCAGCCTTTCACAACTACACTGCATTCACTCCAGTTTGTCAGGGCTGGCCCATGCATTGCGCCACACAACCAAAACCAGACAACCACAACACAGGATGTGAGTTGACTTCAGACTCCATTCATACAGGTCCCGTCCCAAGGCTGTAGCCACAACACAGCCCCTAGGAAGCATCCAACGAGAAACTGAAGAGATATCCAGAGAGCAAAACACTATTACTTACAAAAGTATCAAATTATTTTATTTATCATGATACAAAAATTTGAACAAGTCAATTAATGGCATTCTACTTTGTAGAGCATCAATAAATCACGATTTATTAGTTCTTACCATCACTACTGCCCAAAGAGTCAGTCAAAAAATTATGGAAACAGTACTTGAACAAGAAAAGGCATTTTTGGCCAATACTCTCATTAGTGAGGCCAAACAAAAACTTGAACAAATAGAAAAATCTTTCCTGGAGTTCAAAAATATAACCATTGAAAAAAAGACAAATAAACTAAAAAAGGACATTTCTATGTTCAAAAAAGAGATTGTCTACCCTTACCTGGCGGAAGATTTTAATCCTCAGACTTTTTGGAAACAACAAGGCAACCAACACGGAATGGCTGGCAGAAGGCGGGGTGTCACTTTTTCTGACACCTCCTCTAATAGCTCAGGCAATGAAGATCCAACCAATTTGAATCCAGGGACTTACCCTTTTTGAGGAAGGGGCGGCCCCAGAGGCCGCAGGAATTTTCAGCAGAGCAGAGGCCTATACAGACAGCCTCACATGCAACTGCAGAATGCCCCTCCACAGGGCCAAGGGCACCGGGAATTTCAAACCCGCAACCGGTCCTACAGGTGGTAAATGAGCTATTACCCATCTTTAATTTATCATCTCGCACCCTTTCTGAACCAGAATTAGCCATATTAAAACAAGGCCTCTCGTTTGTGCCTACACAAACACCTAGTGCGATGCAACTCACTAGTGAAATCCAAAGGTTTCTGAGGAAAATTAGATTGAAAGTGTTCTTCACTGACAAAGAGAATATTTGTGAAAATAATACTTCGGGCTTGGCCAAACCTTCATCTTTCACACCTAATTCAGCCGATCTCCCACCTGAAGTTCTCATTTTTGAAACCATTGTGCTTAAGGAGTTAGACAAATGCTTGACACGTCCCAGAAGCAATTTAAGACCTAATCTAGAACTTGCAGAATTTCATGCAATTGACTCTCTAGCTCAGGATCCCACTATAGTGATTAAAGCCGCCGACAAAGGCGGGGGGATAGTGGTCTGGGACGCAGAATTGTACGATCAAGAAGTATACAGACTTCTCAGCATACCAGGCCACTATCAAAAAATCACTGGTGACCCTTCTACATCTATAAAAAAGAAGATTCTTACGTTGAGTGAAAGTGGTCTTCATGAAGGATTCTTGTCCTCTAAGGAGTGTGAGTTCATTAATTCGTCTGAAGAGAGAATTCCGCTCTTTTACATTATTCCTAAAGTACACAAGGACACTCTGAAACCTCCCGGTCGTCCCATTGTTTCTGGCTGCAGTTCCATTTTAGAGCCTCTGTCCAAATATATAGACACCTTTATTAAACCACTTGCTATGGCCACTCCCACGTTTCTTTTGGACTCTAGGGATGTTATAAATCTGGTTGAAGCACGCCCTTTTGATTCCTCCACACAAATTTTGGTCTCTTTGGATATTGAGGCGCTTTATACTAACATCCCTCAAGACAAAGCTGCCTCCAGTCTACGCATTATGCTAGACAGACGGCCTTTACCTCCTGCTGTCCCTACTGAATTCCTTATTAATTGTGTTGAACTAGTGCTGTCCAATAGTTTTTTTAAGTTTAAGGATGCCTACTTTTTGCAAACTAAGGGTACGGCGATGGGCTGCACTTTTGCTCCTAACTTGGCCATCATTTTCATGTCTTTGTTTGAAGAAAATCATGTGCTTAGCGTCACCAACCCCTTTGTCAAACATATTAAGTTGTATCGTCGCTACATAGACGACATCATAATGCTGTGGGAGGGCAACTCTGCTACATTGAATACATTTATGGTTTGGCTGAATCAGGTAGATGCCAATCTTAAATTCACTTTTGAATTTTCCACCTCTAGGATTGCGTTCCTTGATTTATCCATTTTTGTGGATGAAGGATGCTTACAAACAGAATTATATAGAAAACCTACAGAACGCAATACAACTTTGCAATTCAAGAGCCAACACCCAAAAAGCCTACTACGGAATTTACTGTATGGTATGTTTTTACGGTTACGACGTAATTGCACTAATATTTCCAATTTTGACAAACATGCAGATGTACTACAAGCCAGATTGTTACTTCGGGGTTACCCCAAAAAATTGATCAAACATTCCAGAAAAAGAGCGCGGTATACCAACCGGGATGCCCTACTTAGTGTACGCCCCAAAAACAAAGAGAGAGAACAAATTGTCTGTGTTTCTACATTCTGCAAATTCAGTGAGTCTATTAAGGGTATCATCCTTAAAAATTGGAGAATTCTGAATTCTGCTGAGATTAACTTGCATAAACCTCTTTTTGCCTTTAAAAAGGGCAAGAGCCTGGCGCAGAAACTCACGAGAGCCAACAGGTTACCATTACAAGGTAACGTGGTTAGGGATGTTAACCTTCAACCTGTGGTAGGTCATTACCCTTGTACCTCTTGTATGGCCTGCAGATTTTCCCAAAAAATTACACACTTTGAGAATGCTGGCAGAAGATGGGACTTGCGTACATTCACCACTTGTAAAAGCAAGAATGTTGTATATGCCATTCAGTGCCCATGTAATCTGGTCTATATAGGCAAGACTTCCAGGGAGGTACATGTGCGCATCAATGAACATCGTTCCAAGATCAGGATGCGTTGTTTTACTGCCCCCCTGGTTTCCTATTTTTTCGAGATGGGGCATGATGCAGATTCACTAAGATGGTTTTGCATCGAAAAAATCACAGCAAGTGGCCATGTGCATACTGCCAACAAATTGGCCTACAAAGAACAAATGTGGATTTTTAATTTAGGCACCCTCCACAAAGGCCTGAACTCCATGGAAACATGGGAGTTCAATAGCAGATAGATAATTTATTTGTACAGATATTGTATGGTGTACATAGTTTCCATTCTAGTTCCATGTCACCTCTATGAGTCACACTGCTCCTTCTTGTATAGAGTTTTTAAATTGGGCGTGTTTTGGGTTCGTTACGCACACGCAACACGTTCCCACTGAGGATACGTGATCTTCCACGTGACTTACGTCCACAGCAGCGACGGCTTCAGTGGGCTGCTTGCACACGGCCGATGTAGCATGGTCATTGAGATTTACGGCTAGGCTGTGCTCAGTAACTCCAGCCGCCCACGCCAATCCGGGTGTTAACTTCAAGTAAGTACGAACATGATCTGCTGCCCTTCACACTGCCGCTTTAGTATTGTACAATCCTTGTTCTGAGACGAAGTTTTGTCGTCTATATGAATATACAAGTTCGGCTGCATTTGTATATGAAGATTCGTGCTTTACTTAGCCTGCTGTATCATAGACACTTCTCATTTACGTACTTATGCCTGTGTATACAGTTCGTCTGTCAGACTTCTGCCAGCAGCTAGCTAATTTTTCAATTAGTAGCCACTTTTTAAACTTTTTTAACTGTATATGACTCTATTGGGATATCTTTAGTTTGATTTTGTCATGTGCGGTTTAGGCTAATATTTTTTGTTTGATAGTACACTAGGCGCACATCTGCTGACACGATTTGCTTCGTTGCATCACCCTCCAGAAAGCCATCGTACCATAATCTTTGAAGGGGGCTACTGAGAGCAGTGTCATGTTAACTACAGGTAACAATTGACCGCTCGCATTTGATTCCTTTGGTTGTTGTAGTCACTTTTTTACCTTGTGTGCTTCAATCAACTTCTCATTTTCCACTAGTCACAACTCCATTGGCGATACGATTCCAGCATACGATCCATCTTTGGCATTTTGCATATTAATGGCTACTTATATAAGGTTTGTTTAGTCTAGCATATTGCATCTATTTAGCCATGATATTGTTATGCCGCATGTGGGGGTGTCTAGTGTTTTCCTGCCTGGGCTATTTCGACCTTTGTGGCCCCTATGGTGCACCTTATTCATTTTAATTATTTTTTACACTCTCAGGGTCGGTGCCTCGCCTCTGGCTTTTCTAAATAAAACCCTGCTTCTGGGGTTGTTCTCATTTAGATATACTTCCCCAGCACAAATGTCTAGTTTTATTGGTTCGTAACAGGTGGCACATGGTGGCTATATACAATCTATTGTTGAGTTTAGTTCATGTGATGGGACACTGCCGCATATTTATGTAGTAATGTTCTTTTTCTGCAGCTTCTCGCTTTGTATCTCCTGATGAAGACGTTGTTTACTACACACTCTACGTCGAAACCGGTTGAGTTCATTCTTTTAGGGATGTGATCTACATAACACTTCTCCTCACAGATCCGCCCTTGTGATAGATTGTTTTTAATGAATTCTATTGCTGTTTGTTTAATATATTTGTAAACATTAAAATAATCAAATGGGATGTGATGAATGTTTGTCCCACTCCCAATTGGCAAATAATGTTAATTAATTTAGTTATCTTTTTAGCCATTGTTGGTTGGTTGAATGTCACTATGTATGGTTTGGATGCTGCACTATGAATGTTTGTTGAGATGGATGTATTTTAGTCACAGTTATTTGTTCATCTATGCTGGTGTGTTACGTGATTTATTGATGCTCTACAAAGTAGAATGCCATTAATTGACTTGTTCAAATTTTTGTATCATGATAAATAAAATAATTTGATACTTTTGTAAGTAATAGTGTTTTGCTCTCTGGATATCTCTTCAGTTTCTCGTTTTACGATAATACTCTGGTCCAGAGGATAGAGTTTTCCTGCATCTTTCCGCTTTTGCCTAGGAAGCATCCAGTCAGTCTGACAGAAGGCAGCCCTATATATGGTCTTTTCTTCCCAACCAGCCAGTCGGGGAGGGAGAAAGGGACACAGTCAGGGCTTCCCAGGACTTTGGGAAACAAGGTATAAAGGCAATAAAAACAAAGGCTACAGGCCATCTTGCCTTTGTCCAGTAATCTATTGATCCCTGGTTGTAGCCACTGTCGAAACATTATGTAGCTGCCACCAGCCCATAACCTGCAACTCACATGTGCCCAAAAAACACACATAAGGGCGTACACCCCAACCCCCTGCACAACGGGTGCCATAAAGGTATCCCATAGGTGTTGTTCACCAAAAGAAAAAATGAAGAGCTGCACTGCCAGCGGTACAGGCCAGCCCTCAGAGGCAAGAAACACACAGAGAAGTGGTAGGACACAGACTAGGAGGCTCTGCCTCTCCAAAAGGCATCTCCAACATTTATTTTATTTATTGTTTAACCTGCTTATTATTGAGCAGTTGCTAGACACCTATATGACAACATTGTGTTTCAAGGCACCAGGCTAAATTGGGAGGGAACCAGGGGAATTATAACCATGGCAAAACATCAAAAGTACAAACTCACTTATAAGCGATTACAAACTAATCTACCTAGACCTACCTTTTCTTTTTTCTTTGAATTTATAAAGCGTTCAGCGGCCCTAGGGTTTGCTTGAATACAGATTGCACATAAATCATAAGGTAAAAAGCAGTAATACAAGTATGTTCCATGGTTACAGAGGAACTACATTATGTATGTTCTAGTTGAACAGCTTAGTTTTCAATGCGGTTCTGAACAAGATGAAAGAAGTTTCTTTTCTAAGGTTGAGTGGTAGTGCGTTGCAGTTTCTTGGTGCTAGCACCGAGAAACTGACACCACCAGCTTTAGTTCTTTTGAAGGTTAGTACCGATAGTTGGTGTGAGTATTTTTCTCATCTCGGTCGGTTTCCAGACACATAGTGAATCCGTTCTGACAGGGGGCGGAGGGATGTGGGGCAGACTGAGGGACATCTGTGGATGATGGTGAGGGTCTTACACAGAATGTGCTCCTTGACTGTGAGCCAGTGGGCATTGCGTCTGGCCCGAGAGATATGCTCCCTCCTAGGAATGCTGAGAGCCTCTCTGAGCGCGTTGTTTTGTGTTGTTTGCAGTTTGTTTAGGTTTTTGGATGAGGTGCCTAGGAGCAGGCCATTACAGTAGTCCAGCCTTGCACCTATGGTGGCTCTGGCTATGTTGAGGCAGTTATTGGCTGAGAGGTAGGGGTTAACTGCATTGATGATTTTGATTGTGAGAGCTGATGAGGATGGGATGGCGCTGACTTGACGTTTCATTGATAGGGTGAAGTCAAGGTATACGCCCAAGGTTTTTACTTCAGCAGACACCGTGATCACGCTGTTCTCAATGTTGAAAGTGTGGTATTGGCTGGCCAGTTTATTCAGAATTTCATTGGGGCCTACCAGTAGAATTTCTGTTTTGTCACCATTAAGACATAAAACTGTTAGCCACCATCCAAGCCTGGATGTGTGCACATGTCTCCCAGAGAGCATTGAGGTCTTGCTCGTAGGAGCCGGAGAGAGGGAGGAGAATTATTCATAATAGTCTGTGCCACATTGAGATAGAACTGAATACTAGCCTGCATCACACTCAGAGGATTGTTAATGTTGCCTTGCGTCACATCTAGAGAGTACTGTGACTATTAACCACTGCCACATTAAGTTAACTGGGAATACTAGCCTGTGCCACATTGAGCTAGAACTGTGGGTATTAGCCATGCCACATTAGAATAGAAATGTGAATATTAGCCTGCGTCGCATCCAGAGGATTGTGAATGTAACCTTGGGTTGCATCTAGAGACGACTGTGACCATAACTGAGAATACTCGCCTGTGGCACATTAGGACAGAACTGTAAATAATAGCCTGCACCACACTAAGATACAACTGTGAACACAGGCCTGTGCCACATTAGGATAGAACTGTGGATATTGCCCTGCGTAACATCCGGAAAGGATTGTAAATGTTACCCTGAGTCACATCTAGAGACGACGGTATCTATTGGCCTGTGCCACATCAACATAACTGAGAATGTTGGCCTACTCAGCATCTAGAGACGACTGTGAACATTACGGAACAGTGAATAATGGCCCAGGTCACCCCTAGAGGGATTTCTGAATATTAGCCTGCTTGCCATCGAGGGAGGATCGCAACTCATTAACCTGTGCAACATTAAAGTAGAACTGTGAACATTAGCCTGCCCCAGATCCAGAGAGGACCAGGAATATTAACCTGCCTCCCATCTAGAGAGGTCTGTGGATTGTTAATCCCCCACTGCCTCACATCCAGATAGGACCACAAATATTAGCCAATGTAACAATTGCGATTAAGAAACCTGGGAATCCTCCCAGCCTCACATCCAAAGAAGATCTATCAGCTTATGTAACATCCAAAGAAGTTAGTGAATATCAGCGTATGCAACTTCTAGAGAGGATTGAGATTAGAAATGTCTACCACAATTAAGAAAGAATTGTGAACACTAGCCAGCCCCACATCCAGAGAGGACTGAATAATACTTCCCACCGAGAGAGGTTTCCAAACTCTCATGAAGATTAGCCCACGTCACATCTAGAGAAGACTGGGAACATTAACCTGCCTCGCACCTGTAGAGGACACTGAATTTCAAGCTGCATCACTTCCAGAGAGGATTATACATTTTGCTCAAATAAACAGGTAGAGAGTTTGCTAACTATATAACTCTCAGACTAGATCATCCCCCACAGCCACTAACTACACACAGTTTAGTTGCCCTTAGCCATATAGAGAACCAGATACACGGTATCTAACCAGCCACACCACCAGTCAGTCCGCAAGCTTGCACCAGACAAACCCGCCTCACCCTAGACTAAGTTCGCTAGACAGCCGGACTAAGCACGAAAGACTGACTGGGCACGATGACAGCACCATGGCCCATAATACATGCAAGGAAGAAAAGAACCGAACGAAACCAATCAGGAAAAGCACCTACAATCGTACAATCATTTTTTGTTAAACGAGCCAACCGGGAAAAGGACTACACGTGGGCAATCGCCCCTGCAACCTCAAAGGAAACATAAACCGACTAATTTACAAGGAACCGGACTCCGACAACCCAAAAATAAATTTAACCAACAACTGACCGCCAACTAACACAAAAATGCCACGAAAAAAAAATAGGACCACGAGAAAGACACAAAATGGGAGAGAAAACAAACACAACTGAATGCCACCACAGATCCACAACTGCAGAATACACCCCCACAAACTAGATCGACAACAGAACAGCCGCCGGCAGAAGAGAAAAGTCTCTATACCCAACACCATAGCAAGGTCTCCAGATAAGGTGCGTACTACGCCTTTTTACACATGAAAATCTTGTAAATACAACAGCTTTATTATTTTCCTGTGTACATTTACACACAAGTTTAGAGCAGAGGGCAGTGCAAAGGTTGGGTTACTACCCAGAACGCTTCTTTTGATTTGTATCTACATGGATGTAATTGCATGTCATGGATAAAAGCCTCTGAAACAGAATGTATTTCTCTGAAGCCTTTCAAAAAAAGAAACTGCACACTGTGATTAAAGGAATTGTTTATTTCCATTCAGCTTCTGCTGTGTTGCTGCTCATGGAGCAAATAGAAGCACTGTGCATATTTAGTTTACTAACATTTTCATTTTAGGATTGCATAATTAATAAGATGGAAAACTGAGTTGCAATTGAGAATTAACATTTTGCAACAAATTATGCTGGTCTTTCCAGTGAAAGCAAACCAGTATTTCACAATTGTATTTTTCAGAGTTTGTGTGCTGTGTGCATAATCATGCGGAGGCAGATCATTTTTACACTCATCATTTTAATGTATACTCTAATTATAAAAACAGTTTGTAAAATGATGAGTATGCACGGTCTAGTTTACATCCATTCAACATTGCAGTCAATTGGGTACATTAGTCAGTGGCAGCAGAGTCTTTGCTCAAGGGTGAGTGATTGTCATTACACCAATCACAGGTGTTATAGCCTCTTAAATCTTCAAGACTACAATTAAAACATCCAAATCCTGACTCTCCAGGAAGTGCAAGCGCTGGTCACAAACAAACAAATGAAAGGTACATTTGAAATTGAAACTCAGCAAAACATGTCCCTGTGATAATCCAGATAGTTTTTAACTTTTTGTAGTGCTTCATACACGATTCGTCCAACATCTAGGCACTGGGTTTGTCCAACATCTAACATTGACGTACTATTAGGTAGTAATAGCACCAGGAGATTAGGAATTTTATTAAACATTGAAACCTTGCAACACACAATACAATTCATGCTTGTTTTACTATGAAATTGGCTAGGTTTTTGTGTTTTCAACATTTAAACAACATTTAAATATATACAGGAGAGATCATATGGCCAGAGAAATAATGAAAGGTGTATTCTGCCACAATGCAGAAAACTGCCACATTGTATTGATTTCCATACAGATTTTGCACAAGTCGGCTGGATGTCGCCCACAATTTACTCTTGCGAAGGAGAAAAGTAATTTTTACTCTTAAAATCACATTTACTCTCAAAGTTTAAAAATAGGGAGTAAACTACTCCCACCTCAAAATCTTATCTGGAGCACTTGACCATTCCTCCCGAACCACCACTCACCGGAACAACCCAACCCAACAAATGACAGCCATGCAGAATAAGAACAGACAAGGCCAGAGGGAACAAAATCAATGCCACCCTTCAACAGCCACAAAATATAGAAGAGAAAGTTGAAGAAAACAAAAACCTAAGACTTAACCTGGAAGAGCTATTCGACGACACAAACAACTGCACCACCACCACAACCGGAGATCTACACGGCAGAAAACCAAAACACCAGTCAGAAGACAACACAGATAAAGCACAAACCAAATCACACTATAAACATCCACTGTAACAGAATCAACGCAAGATTGATGTCAAAACACTCAAATCTTCGACCTGCTGTGTGACAACGGTATCGACATCCTATTCATCACAGAAACATGGCTGGACGACAACTACAAAAATCTGCCTCCCCATCAACTTCAAATGCCTACAGCTAAACAGAAAAGGAAAAAAAAGGAGGAGGCCTTGCAATAGCATTCAAAGAGCACCTGGAAATAAAAGCAGACGAACCGCTAAACATCGAGAACTGTGAATCCATGGTCATTCACTTATCAGCAAACCCAAAAACAAACATTAAATTCATACTGATTTACAGATCGACATACGATGCAACCTTTGTCGACAACCTCATAGAGGCCATCACCAACAACCATCCAACATGAACATCTGATAATCCTTGGGCACTTCAACATATGGTTTGAAATAAAACACACCAACTCACAAAGTTCGCTAATCGGGCAACTACCAACCATGAAACTACAAAAACTAATCACCACCACACCGCCAATACAGATACTCTGGAGCGACCATATCATCCCATTTGTGATCATGCTACCAACTAAAGATACCAACCAGCCCCTCAAACTCCCAACCACCACAAAAAGAAACTGGAAAGCCATCAAAGTGAGCAACCTAACAGAACAACTTGAGCTGGCAAAACCATCCGCAACCAAACTGGACGAGGCTGACCTAGACGGAAAAACAGACAGGCTACATAAATTTATCGCTGATACAATCTACAGCATCTCCCGGAAAAACCGTTCACCCCTTCAAGAAAACAAGCATTGGCAAAATGGTTCACGCCACTACTAAGCACCATGAAAAAGAACAAGAAGCTGGAACTAGAATGGAGGAAAAAATATGACCAAAGCAAGAAAACTCAGTTCCAGTTCCAGAGGCAAATCCGATCGTACAAGATGAAAATTCAAAAGGCAAAGAAAAGGCACTATCACAACAAAATCACCAAAGCCACCAACACACAAAAAGTAATGCTCATCATAAACGAAATGAGAAACCTACCAGGTTGTGATAACACTGATACTTTCCCAGAAATTATGCAACAACCTAGCAGACCACTTCAAAAATAAAATCAACATCCGACAAATCGTACAAAACAGACTGACTAATCCTATCACAAAACCAACCAGATCCAACGAGGAGCAAGAGCACAAACTCCAAAACTTCCCACAAATATCAGTAGAGACATTCATCAAGGTGGTAAAAGATAGCAAGAAAGCAGGCTCGCCCATGGACCCCTGTCCCCCAGACATCTACAAATCAATACTCACACAAGGAACACCATTAGAATGCTACAGAAATGTCCTGAATCTGTCACTTGCAACAGAGACTGTACCACAATCCTTCAAATCAGCTTATATTAAACCACTCCTTAAGAACACAAGTGGCGACGTGGAAGACCTCACCAACTAAAGACCTATTTCAAACATTACCTACCCAGCAAAACTCCTAGAAACCTACATATACAAACTAACCCAAGAGCACATAGAAAAACACCAGTTGCTGGACCAAGCACAAGTTGGCTTCAGACCTGCGAGAGGGCACTCCTATCCATCTGGGATGACCTAAAGACAAACGCTGAATCAATCACAACCTCAGCCCTGATTCTGCTTGACCTCTCTGCAGCAATTAACACAGTAAGCCAGTAAACGCTCATTTTTATTGTTGAGATTAGAAGAAATCGGTATAACAGACTTGGCACTACTCTGAATAAAATTATTCCTAACAAACAGAAGAGACTGTCTGGGTAAAGCCATTTAAATCTGCTCCACGAGCGAACGACTGGAGTACCACAAGGATCCTTACTATCCCCACTGAACTTCAACATCTGCCGGACTCTGCTAATCAAGTTCTTAAAAAAATACAATCTTATGTGCTACAACTACTCAGACGACACTCAAATCATCTACAAAATTGAAGATGCATAAGAAGAAAACAACTCTACAAGAATGTCTCAAAGAAATCTACGACTGGATGAACGCCAACAACCTACAAATAAACCCATGAAAGACAGAAATCATGATTATATTTAAACAAAATAATAGAACACCTACATACCGTGGCCGATAGAATTGGGAACTGCACCCCCACCATGAAACAGTCCTAGCAGACAACGCAGTAACATTAGAACCACAAGTAAACGCAATAATTAAGAAATACTTCAGCCTTCACTCAACAAAAAGAATCCCATCATTCCTGTCCTTCGCCCACAAAACACTGACAATCGTCGCCCTCATGTCAAGAATCGACTATGCCAACAGCCTATACCTCAGAATGCCTGCTGAAGAAACTGCAACGCATCCAAAACGCAGGAGCCAGACTTCTCCTAAAACTATCTAGAAGAGACCACATCACACCAGTGCAATAAATGCTACACTGGCTTCCAATGAAACAACGTATCACTTTCAAAACAATGTGCATAACACACAGGGCAATCAACGGCCAGGGAGTAGAAGTCCTACAAGAAAAAATAACCATCTACAAACCGACAAGACTTCTTAGATCGAGCAACGAAATCCGCCTGGAACCAAAGCCATACACAAGGGAAAACCTTGGGGGCTCCTCTTTCACCTACTTAGCGGCAAAAATCTGTATAAATAAATAAGAAACACAAAAGACCACCTAAAATTCAAAAAACTGCTCAGACCCTGGCTCTTCAAGACCTCTGAACCAGACGTAAACAACTGAAACTATAAAACAGAAAATGCAAAGAGCCAGTTGACAAAAACCCATGACAGTACAGACAGTACAGAACCAACAGAGAAGGGGACCACTCGCAAGAACTAACGAGACACAATCCAATCAGGACAGAACAATAGCTAAGGCGGACACAAACCGGAACCACCATCAACCATACCCACTACCAAGCATCCCTCTGACAGACTTGACATGACCCATTGTCTAAACCTCCAACCCAACACTACTTTGCACCACACTACCCAACTATTACCTCATTCTCACAAGACAACCATCTACAAACCAACCCCTCCATATAAGCTGACCAGCCAGCCGAAATTAGACCACTAGCGCTTCACAAAGAAACCCACACCTAAACTTGGAAGTAGAATATGGAATGTACTAGAGTGACATACACGAAACCCTAGCAGAATTCCTGGAGATGTACCGACATTCGAAACAACTAACCCGACACAACCAAAACAGACATAGGTATGGCGATTCCCTTGCGTCAATCTGCACATGGCGTTAACGACTGAATTGAACCGCGTCACACACAGATCGAGCTATGGGTATGGGAATAGGTCACAACTAGATAGATCCACAGGGACCAGTTTGCATAAGGCACAGACTGGGATGTAAGGGCTGGCCTGAGAAACAACAAAGATAAAATAGTAGAGACATTATAGGTTACTCACTATAGTGACCAACATACTCTTAAGTCCCCTATCCTCCATACCGCATGGGCGCCACTTCCTAGGGACGGGAGACAGAACCTTTTTCACCAGAAAAAAAACCTTTTTCCCCTTTAAATGTAAAAGCGCATAGGGGTGCGGCCCTGGGAGCCTGCGCTACCATGACTCCACCCACCAGCGCCACACCTCAGTCCCCATTGACACGTCAACAATATTTAACATGGTCTAATGGCACCAGTATTCTTGGGGGGGGTGGTGGGACTTATGGAGGAAAGGGGACTAAGAGTACTACGGTGAGTAACATAATTACTCTTACGTCCTGTCCCCTTGCCTCCATACTGCATGGGTGATTACAACTGAAGGTAGCCCCAGGGTGGAAAGGTAACCCTCCTTAAGCAAATAGCTTCCTTAGAACTGCCTGTCCGAAGGCTGCGTCTGACTTAGAGCCGGCGTCCAAACAGTAATGCTTACAGAAAGCCAAAGGGGTGGGCCAGGTGGCAGCCCTGCTTATGACTTGCCACAGAACCTGCAGCTGGAATGCGATGGCCGTGGCCTTGGCTCTGACGGCATGAGCGTGCATGTTAGCTGGCAGTGGCTTTTGCTGCCCCGCATAGGCCTCTTTGATGGCCGCAACAATCCACTGTGCAATAGAAGACTTGGATACTTGATACCCGGGTCTGGAGCCCCCAAAGGTGACAGAAAGTGAATCTGACTTGCCGAAGCCCTTGTTCCTGTCCAGATAAAATTTCAGAGCGCACCTGACATCCAGAAAGTGCAACACTCTCTGAGCCTCATCCTTGGGGTCAGCACAAAACATAGGTAAGACGGATGGAGAGCAGAGGGTACCTTAGGTAGGAACGCTGGGTGAGTCAGCAGGATCACCTTATCCCTGTGGAAAGTGGTATATGGTTCTGAGGCCACCAGAGCCTGTATCTCGCTGACTCTGCAAGTAGAGGAGAGTCCCACTAACAAAACTGTCTTAATGGTGACCAGCCTGATGTCCGCAGATGCCATTAGCTCGAAGGGTTTGTGCCACAAGGCGCCTCTTGATGGGCGGGTAGAGCCTGGACAAGCCCACCAGATGTTTCTGGACTATCGGATTGGAAGAGGAGAAGACCTCCTCCTTTGAATTTCTGTAGGCCCCTATGGCTGCCAGATAGGTGCAACATGCATCCACCTGCATGCCAGAGTGCGCAAGGTGTTCAGCAAAGGAGAGCACATCATCCAGCCTGCACCTAAGGGGGTCGATCTCCTTAAGAGTTCACCCAATGACAGAACCTAGTCTATTTACTCTTGTATGGCTCTTGGCACCCTGAATGATCTCCAGGTTAGCCTGTGATAGGCTCAGGTGCCTGAGGAAGACCTGTTCAGGAACCACGCTGCAAGGGTCAACTTCTTCGGGGCGGGGTGTATGACCCTGCCCCCCTGCTGGGACAGGAGATAACCCAGCGGAAGGTGAATGGGTGGTGTGTCCGAGAGGCTGAGCAGTTCAGAGAACCACGGTCTCGCCAGCCACCATGGAGCCATCAGAATGATGCTGAGGTGACAAGCGTCCTTTATCTTGCGGATTACCCTGTGGACCAGGGGTGTGGGAGGAAAGGCATAGGCCGTCATGCTGTCCCACTGTATCTTTAATGCATCGCCCAGGGAACCGGGGCCCTGCCCCTGCCAAGACACAAACTGATGGCACTTCCTGTTCTTCCAGGAGGCAAACAGATCCAACTGAGGGTGCCCCCTTCTGCTGAAGTTCTGCAGCAGCACCTGGTCATTCAATTGTCACTCGTAATGGTCTGCTTCCAGTCTGCTGAGCCTGTCCGCTTCCAAGTTGGCCTCCACTGGGATGTGGACAGCTGTGTGGTAGATTTTGTTCTACAGAGCCCATTCCCACATGCTGCCTGCTAGGCTGCACAGCAGAGGGGACCTAGTACCCTCCCTGCTTGTTGACATATACATGCTGGTAGCATGGTCTGTCTGGATAAGGATGGTCTTGCCCCCAATGAGCGGAAGGCAAGCTCTGAGAGCGCGCCAGATGGCCCCGAGTTCCAGCCAGTTGATGTGTGACTCCTGCTCCGCCGGGTCCAGACTCCATGGACGCCATGGCTGTCCAGAGTGGCTTGCCAGCCTTCTAGGGAGGAGTCCATAGTGATGGTGACCTGTGGGGACGGCTGCCAGAAGGGCTTGCCCATCCGTAGGTTGCAGTCCCTGGATCACAATGTCAGGTCCGAGTGGAGCGAAGGAGGTATGATGACTAGCTCCACTTGGGAGCACTTCTCCAGATTCCATGAGGCTGCGAAGTGCAGCTGTAACCTCCTCATCCTGAGTCTTGTGTGTGGCACAGCCAGGAGGACCGCTGCCATGATATCAAGTGTTGGTACCATCAGGCCGAGGTCACTGCTCTGGTAAGGAAGTACGTAGTGGCCCTCTTGATGGCTGTAATCTTGTCCTCCAAGGGAAAGACCTTCTCGGAGCTCATATCCCAGATGAGGCCCAGGAAGGTGAGGCTCTGGGTGGGCTGCAGCGGAGACTTCTTCAGATCGATAGTAAACCCCAGGCCATGGAGAGTGCTCATAAGTGCTTAGGAGGTGTGGGTAACCCCCTCCGGAGATTTCGCCCTGACCAGCCAGTCATCCAGGTACAGGTGGACATGGCGGCCCAGAGGAGGGCTGCCACTACATTCATGAGTCTGGTAAATACCCTGGGGGCGGAGTTCAGGCCAAAGGGTAGCACCTTGTACTGGAAATGGCAGCCCATGATCCTGAAGCACAGGTCGGAGCGATGTGGCTGTCAAATCGGGACGTGTAGTCTCCCTGGTCTATTGTCTCCACAATCAGTGCTGGCATAACCATCTTGAATTTCTGAAGAGGGAGGGAGTGGTTGAGGGTGGGTAGGTCCAACACAACTCTCAGGCCAGCCTGGTTCTGCTTTTGTATGGCAAAAATCCTGGACTAGAAGCCCAATCCTGGCTGGGATTCTTCCACTGCCTGGCTCTCGACGAGCAACCAGATCTCTGTCAACAGAGTTGCCGTCCCAATCTGTGGAAGTGGAGGGGATGAGGGAGGAGAGGTAAGCAGTACCCAGAGGATTCTACAGAGAGGATCCAGGGGTCTGCAAAGTTCTGACGCCAAAAATGCACACAACAGGCAAGCCTGCCCCCTACCAGAGACACATGGACCCAAAGGGACGCATCATGCTTTCTTTCCTTCCGAGGCTGCTGCTGAGGAGGAGGACTGGAAGAAGCCCTTTCTCTGCCTCCTCGCCCCCCTCCCCCCAACTCCTCTTGTTTGCACCAGTGCTGACTCGCGAGCGGTCAGGCTGTCTCGACCTCTGTTCCTGGAAGCCCCGGAACGCGCCTAACACCCGCCCCTTGTCGGAGCGTTGATGCGACTGGGTGTACGCCTTGGGCATGGCCTTCGTTAGGATAGATCAGGACTTGCAATTTGCAAGCTGTTTTGATCTAATTCCTCGTCGGGGGTAGAGTGAAAGAGGTCACTACCCTCAAACTGAAGGTCCAATATGCATTCCTGGACATCAGGGTTAAAGTTAGTAGCCCAAAGCCAGGCCGTCCTTCTCATGTCTGTGGCGATGTAGATGGCCCGGCCAGAGGTATCGATATGGGCCACGGTGGACTCCATGATGTCCTGTGCTACCAGCTTGGCTTCTCCTAGACCTGCCTTGAAGTGTGCCTGGTTCTGCACCAGAAGTTCTGGAAGGAAGTCTGCCATTTCCTGCCAAAGCCTCTGGTTAACGGCTGCCAGCATGACATCTGTGTTGGCTTGACGCAGGTGCAGCAAGGCATGGAGTACAGCTTCTTCCTGTACGCCTCTAAGATCTTCTCCTCCTTGCCAAGCAGCGCTGAGGACAAGGTGGCCTACGACGACTGAGGCTTAGAGTACAGTGACGCTGCAGCGATCACCGAAGAGTGTGGTTTAAGGTGCGCTGACAAGAGTGTATCCCCTTCCATCTGCCTATACTTGGCATTGAGGCGTCGACTGACAGGTTGGGCTGAGTGTGGCTTGAGCCACCCCTTTTTGGCCAAAGTCTGTCTGCATCAGGATACCCGTTTTGGTATGGGGTCGTAGGGTGGGGACTTCTGCCAAGACCCCCTCCTCAGGCTGCTCAACCTCAGGTTGAGGAAGGCCCAAATATTCTGCCAAACCTGTTGTGGAAGGCCTTCGCTGATGACAGCGTGTCAGGGTCCTCCTCTGTATCCAGAGTGTCCAGCTGGTACAGAGCAGGTGGAGGAGTGGAGGAGTGCTCGGTGCCGTGGGCTGCGGTGTGGGGACCCGAGCCGGCATCGAAGGAGCCGGCATCGAAGGAGCCGGCAGGGGGAAGCGGTGGCTGCATTGGGGCCTGTGGTGCCAGAGCCATGGGAGGAATGACTATAGGCGCCGGTGGAGTGACCGGAGGGGGCAAGTCCCTGACTGCATCCCGCAGGATGGCCCCATCTGTGGTGTTTGTATCAGTGCCAGGAACCTTTCGAAGAACCGGTCTTCTGAGACTGAAGAGGTGGCAGGAGATATTGAGTGGCTGGGGGCTGCTGGGGCCATAGCGCACTGTATAGTTTGCAGGGGGAACCTGCCCTGCGCTGCTGATGGATAAACTGTAGACCACGTACCTGGTTGACACCAGTCCCACCTTGAAACTCGTTCTCCCGCCTGCTCAGTTCCCAGGAGTGGCATTGGACGAGCGGCCATGTTGTCTGGCACGGCAGCCATCTTGCCGAGCTGCGTGCCAAGTGCCAAAGTCGTGATGCTTGGCTCCCTGTGCCCAGCCTCCTCCAAGACTCTTGGTGGTGGAGCATGAGGTCTACCCTGCACCTCAAGCCGAGGCCTGCTAAGTGTATTGCCCTAGGCAGAGTCACTGGTAGTGCTGCGTGCAGGTGCCCCCTCAGACAGAGGGTGTTACGCTCACCTGGTTCCCACAGGGGCATCGATCGGACCCGGACAGCTGCGGTCTCCACCAACGTGATGCGTAGTGCAGAGATGACAGTCTGGACTGGCCCGCCTAATCTCGTCTGCTTGACCTGTAGAAGTATTCTCCTGCAAGTGGAGAAAGGGATTTAGCCACCTGTGGATTTTAGTGATGGACCCTCCCCACTGTTCTCGTTCTCCCCACTAGTCACCTCCAATATCCCCTTTTAGTAACCTCACCTTATGTTTTTAAATGAGCTCTCCATCCTGCGTGGCATGCAGGGGCGCGTAAATACCAGTTACTTCACCGGTTTGAAGGTACTGGAGGAGTTCCGGAGGAATATTGACTCAGGGGTTTATAAAGTTCAAAGAGTTCAATATGTCCGATGTTCACTCTTGTTCCATTCCCTTGTTGAATTGCAGCTAAAAATATTGTCTGGAGGCTGCTGATGGCGTTCAGGTAAGAGTCTGTATTACCCAACACTGTCCGGTAAAAGTTGCATGAGTTTAACTGGTTGTTTTCTCTCCCTTTATAGGTGCGGCATAAGAAGATGTGACGTATTAAAGGGTAATGCCTCCGGTGGTAAATCAGGTAAGCCTATGGTGGTAAAAGTGATTGTATTTGTCAGCTCCCTCTCGGCTCACCTTGTTATTCCTTTTGTTTTCCCCCAGGTGCTGGAGTTCGCCGAAGAAAATGATGGAGGCAGCGTCGAGTCGAAAGATGCTGTGGACTGGTGAGTATGACGCGACGCTGCTGCTGGCGATGCAACGTGTGCTGAAGTAATGTCCTTTCAGGCTCGGAGACGTGCTGGATCCGGAATCAGGTAAGGAATTAAAATAATGTCCGTGATCTAACCTTTCCTCCTTCTTTCCCCTTTTTCTAGGAGCTCCGGATTCGAGGCGGGCGTGGCAGAAGACTGGATGCTGACTTGCAGGCACAGTGAGCGTTACACTGCAGAATGCAGAATAACGCGAAGCATGTGCTACTGTTCAGGCGTGGTTTAAATAGCCTCCAAAATAGTTCCAGGTAAGAAGTTCCCAGAACCACACCAGAGTAAAAAATAGTCCCTGTAATAAAATAGTCCCATCCAGGCCTCATATTGGCTTGGATTCATTTGCAGCATGGTCTTCATGAGGTAAGTAATGTCTATGAGCCTGGCGCCTAAGACGCCAGGACTGAACCCAAACAGCCCCCAGCCGGGGCTGTTGGGGTTTTAATAGGTATCTGGATACCTGCTCCCGGGGCTGATGGACTCGATCCGGATGCCCGGGGGTAGTCATGACAGCACTCCCCCCCCCCCCCCCCCCAAGGCCCCTCCTAAAGTTGTTCTTCCTCTTGGTCCTGGCTTGTCTGGGAAGTTCTGATGGAATTTTTTCACCAACCGAGGAGCATGAACGTGGTCGCTAGGTTCCCATGACCTTTCTTGTGGTCCGTAACCCTTCCAGTCAATTAAATAAAAAAGTCTTGATTTAACCATTTTAGAGTCCAGGATGTCCTTAACCTCGAATTCAGGTTCTCCATCTATTAGGATGGGGTCAGGTGGTTTGGTTAATCTTGTTCCGGGTTGAACTGGTTTTAGAAGTGAAACATGAAAGACAGGATGAATTTGCATATTAGAGGGTAATTCTAATTTGACGGCCACTGGGTTGATAATGGCCTTAATGGAGTAAGGTCCCAAATATCTAGGATTAAAAGTCCGAGTTCCTTTCAGAGGTATGCGTCTTGTAGCCAGCCAAACTTGATCTCCAATCCGATATGGTGGAGTCTCACTTCTATGTTGATCAGCATTTTTCTTGTATTTTTCTTTTGCTTGTTTCAAATGTTCAGTTGCCTCCTTAAAGGCTTGTGTAATAGTAGAGTGCAGATGGGTCACTGCCGGCATTTCTAAATGCTGGGGCAAATAGAGTTCTGAGGTTCGAGGATGATGTCCATATATGGTATAAAAGGGGCTTTGTCCGGTTCCTGAATGTACAGAGTTATTGTATGCGTATTCAGAAATCCATAAAATATCCTTCCAATTACTTTCGGTTTGGTGAAGCATACGACGTAGGTATTGTTCAAGAGTCTGGTTGGTCCTCTCCGTCTGACTATCAGTTTGAGGATGGTGACTGGTCGATAACCTTACGTCGATTTGTGCCAATTGACAACATTCTTTCCAAATTTGCGAAATGAACTGACTACCCCGGTCAGAAATCAATACGGAAGGAAATCCATGTATTCGAACAATGTTTTCGAGAAATTCCTTGGCCAAACTTGAAGCAGAAGTTAATCCTTTTAAAGGAGTAAAGTGGGCCATCTTGGAAAAAAGATCCACAATAACTAGAATGGTGTTGAATCCATGACATGGCGGTAGATCTGTAATAAAGTCTAAAGACAAAGAGTGCCATGGTGTGGGTGGAATATGTAAAGGTTGTAAAATACCAGCTGGTTTTTTCTTCTGACTTTTGTTTTGGGCGCAGATCCCACAAGACAGTACAAATGACTTTACGTCTTTTCGCCAGGTGGGCCACCAGAATTGTCTTTTAATTTTAGCTTCAGTCTTTGCAATACCTGGGTGCCCTTCCATCAGAGCATCGTGGTAATTGGAGATGACTAGTTCTTGTAGTTCCTTGTGTGGTAGAAATAGACGCCCTTGATAGAAAGGTAAGTCATTGGTGACTGAATAATCCTGGCCCTTTTTCACCCAGTCCTGCAGGGCTGCCTAATCAAAAAGTTGTTGGATTTTTAAATTAATATCTTCTAAAGTCTGTAGCGTAGTTATGCCAAGAATTCTTTGTTCTGGAATTATAGGCACCGGTTCGAATATGCTTCTCCCATCCCTATTCGGGATAAGGCATCTGCCTTACCATTCTTGCAACCAGGTCGATAAGTGATCACGAAATCGAATTCGGCAAGGAATAATGCCCATCGAAGTTGACGGGATGATTGGGCTTTGGCTGTTTTTAAATACTGCAGGTTCCTGTGATCGGTGATTACAGTAATGGTGTTCCTGGCACCGAGAAGATAATGCCGCCAAGCCTTGAAGGCGGATTTGATGGCTAACAACTCTTTATCGGTAACCGCATAGTTTAACTTGGGGGCCGAGAATTTTCTGGACCAAAATGCTACTGGATGAAGTTGACCGGTTTCAGGATCCTTCTGGGACAGGACAGCTCCCATGGCTAAACTGGATGCATCGGTTTCAACTACGTATTGGAGCTCGGGCGTGAATGCTTTAAGACAGGTGCCGACGTGAATTTCAATTTCAGCTCTTGGAAGGCCTTTTCAGCCTCTTCAGTCCACAAGAAGCGTTTGTTTTTTTGCAAAAGGGCTGTGATGGGGTGTACAACATGCGAGAAGTCAGGAATAAATCTGCGGTACAAATTAGCAAATCCAAGCATGCTTTGTACCCCTTTAACTGAACTGGGTGATGGCCACTTGAGAATTGCATCCACCTTTCGAGAGTCCATTCGGACTCCTTTTGGAGTCAGGATAAATCCAAGGAATTCAACTTCTGTAGTATGAAAAACACATTTTTCCAATTTTGCATATAACTTATGCTGGCGTAATTTCTCAAGGACTGCACGAACGTGCTGAGCATGGTCTGATTCTGAGGAGGAGTACACTAGAATATCGTCTATGTATATGACAACACAGACATCAATGAGTTCACGAAGGGCATCGTTCATAAAATACTGGAAGGCTGCTGGTGCATTGCACAACCCGAAGAGCATCACCTGATACTCGAATAATCCGTACTTGGTATGAAAGGCAGTCTTCCATTCGTCGCCTTTCTTTACATGTACCAGATGATTTGCCCCTCGGAGATCTAATTTAGTGTAGATGCAAGCATCCTTTACTTGGTCTAGTAATTTGGGGATCAGAGGCAATGGGTATCGGTTCTTCACCGTAATCTGATTTAATGCGCGGTAGTCTATGCACGTTCTGAGGTCACCTTCCTTTTTAGGTACGAAGAATAAAGTTGAGGATGCAGGGGACTTGGATGGACGAATGAAGCCATTAGCAAGGTATTGGTCCAAGTATTGTCGTAGGTGAAGGTTTTCGGGTTCCGTAAGGGCGTAGATCCTACTGCATGGAGGTTGTGCACCGGGTATGAGGTTGATTTGACAATCGTATGATCTGTGAGGTGGTAAGGTGTTTGCCTGTTCTTTTTGGAAAACATCCTGGAATTTGATATTCCTGAGGTAACTGCACGACTGGATTAGTGACTGGCCAGACCTTTGTTCAAGGTTTTTTTTCAGGTAACGGGTGTGCGCACAATCCGGGAAGGTTATTCTCTTCTCTCGCCAATTAATACAAGGATTATGTGTTTCCAACCAAGGTATCCCCAGTATTATTTGGAACTGAGGGGCTTTGATTAAATCAAACACAATAGTCTCTCGATGCCCATCTTTACCGAACCGTGTCATCTCTGTGGTGGAATGAGTTACAGGGCCAGAGGCAATTTCAGTTCCGTCGACTGTGGTGATGACATCCGAAGTAGTCTTTTTGCAGAGAGGTAGATTCATCCTGGAAGCCAATTTGTGGTCCATATAGTTTCCTACGGCCCCTCTATCGATGTATGCCCTTACTGCGTGCATACGTGATGGCTGCCTTGGCTCAATAAGGACCATTGGTATGATTAGGTGCGAGGTCGGAGTGTCCTTCTTCAAGCTCGGCAAGCGGACCTCTACGCTTGTCGGGCGTGGTCGTTTCCCGAATCAGGCTCCGTTTGATTTCTATCAGCAACTCTGACTACTTTCTTGGATGGTTTTATAGGGCAATCCCATAGAAAATGTCCTGAGGCCCCACAGTACAGACACAATTGCATCTGCCGTCTCCTTTCTCTTTCCTTTTGAGTTAAGGGTCCCTTAACCCCCCCCCCCCCCCATCTGCATAGGTTCTGATGCATCTGTTCCTTTGGGGTAACATTGGGTTTAACCAATACCCGATTCTCGAACTTAGCTCGATCAGCCTTTCTATTCTGAAGTCGGTGGTCTAACTGGACCACTAAGTCTACATATTCTGCGCAATTCTGAGGTGGGTTCACAACTTGGGCCAAAATATCTTTGAGTTCACCCTGAAGTCCACGATGAAATAATTAACTCATTTTTCCTCTGGCCATCTGGTTTCCACCAGCAACCTATTGAAGGTTGCGATATAGGTTAGCAGATCCCGATTACCTTGTCGTAGGGATAAAAGTTTGTTATCCAGGGCCTGTCCCTGTGAATGTCTGGCGAATAGTCTTTCCATGCTCAATTGAAAACCCTGAAAATCCCGAAGAAGAGGGTCATCCTGGTTGACTAGTGGAATTGACCAATCCGCTGCGCTGCCACTGAGGTATGATAATACAAAGGCTACTTTGGCTTGGTCGTTTGGAAAAGCTCCAGGTCTGCATAAGAAGTGCAAGGGGCATTGGTTCATGAACACGGCGAACCTTTTCGGGTCCCCAGCAAAACGTTCGGGTGGAGCTAAAGGAATGCTCCTTGGTAGAACCACTTGCAAAGGATTGCTCGATGAAACGGGAGTTGGATTCAACCACCCACTCCCCCCCGCCCCCACACCCCCACCCCCGTATCCCCCGCTGCCTCCCAGCCCCCACCCCCCTGAACCCTCCCCACTGCTGGGGGGTTACCTATTAGCCCCTTATCCTAGATTCTCATGTAACATGTTTATGTTACGCTCACTACGTTAGATGGCTGGTGGCAGTGGTTTACTTTTTCCTACCACTGTGCTTTTCTAGCAGAGTCTGAACCCTCAACGTACAACACCCATGGGTGACCATTTTGTCCAAACAGCCCTGGTCTTTTTTTTGCCATTTGCTGTTTGTGAGGTCTTTCTAGGGTTTTACTCTGTGCGTTGAGACAGATTTGAGCCCTTTGTCTTGCCTTTGGCGGGATTCAGCCCTGAAGCCTGCCCCTGGCTCCAGTGTGTCTGGGAGTGCAAGATGCGAGGGAGGGTCCAGAAACTTCCACGTCATTGGTCTCTAGGAATACCTGAAAGCAACGAGTCCCGATTGGCTTGCCTTTTAGGACAGCCACCCTGCTGTGTGATTGACAACCTAGGGTGGGCATGAATGGAAGAAACCTGCATTAAAGTCGAGGTTTCTGGGACAACAGGCAGTCGACCACTGGGAGAAACACCAGACGAAAAAACAATCAACCAAGCTTGCTGCAACCTCCTGGACCTTTGAATTGCCTGGTGAAGCCCTGCTGCTGTGCCGAAATGTTCTCACCTTGACAGAGAAGCTCCGGACGGAACGACTTCTCCCCTTGGGTTAGACAAACTCCACTGGACCTCCAACCCTGACCGGCTGTACCGCTCAGTTGCTTTGGATGTCCAATGCCAGGGGGTCGAGTGTCCGTAGTAGAGTGCAACACCTGCCATGAAACAAATCTGGCTAGAAGCTCCAAGAGACTCCTAAGGACCCTCCAGAAGCAGGACCTCGATAGTCCCCTCACCAGAGTGCAGGACCGAGGGAGCAAAGAGTCCAACCGGGGTGCAAGATCCACAACGGTGCTGTTTGTTAAGAGCTGAAACCGCGAAGGGCTGCTGAAAAAAGAACCATAGTTGCCAACGACCTCCCAAGTACAGCCGCAGGAGCTCTCCAGACGTTCTCCCTCTTGTCACCACGACTGAGGCTCAGGAACAAGGGTCTGTGCCACTGCAGCAAGACAGAATCCAGCTGGACCACTCTTCTTCAAGCCAGAGGTTTAGGCTTGGGGTACATACCTTATTACATTTTGGATACGCTCTGCTCAGTTGGGAATTGCATTGGCTTACCTTTTAGAGTTGATTTCAACTCTATCACAGGCTTAACAGCTTGTGACCCTGCAAGTGATTTTTTCAACAAACCAACTTTGTGCAAGACTTTTGATCTAAGAAGTGCATCAGATCCATAGACTGTGTCCCAAACGACTTTGGCTGTCCTGGCTCCCTGAAGACTCTTCTGGTCCATTGACTTTGATGCTATTGGTCCCTCATAGGTGGTAGCTTGATGTATATGGTTACTGCTGGCAAAGGATAATCTAGATTAGAAATTATTATTAGATTTCATTGGAAGATTTAGTTGTCCTCACATATACCGAGAAACTGTCTATCCTTTTTCTTTCCCTAACCTTTCCTTTCTGCAAACCTCAGAATCTGCAAAGTATACTAGTGAGATATATAAATGCCATTACTGTCCTTGTGATTGAAGTCACCCGAGGGTGTAGGAATTGTTTTAGAAGCATATCCAAAGATTATCCACTAACCTGTTTTGATTCTGAAAAGTAATTTAAGTATATTTACCTTTTTACAACAAATTGCCTTTTTAAAGAATGCTTATTGAAACATGGATGTTAATTAACTGAAACCTTGAGTTTAAGTGTTACTTGGATACTTGTATTTATGTATTATATTTGTACAGCTCCACAGCTCATATTTACTCCTCTTGGATAGGCCTGGCTGCTCAGTCACACTACCAACTTGTGTAGTACAGACCTATACCAACAGGTGGGTTACTGATGGTACCCCTTGGGCTACCTGGGTATGTGAATGTTTGATGAATTTAGATGGTTGGGTTAAGGGGTACTCCGGCCGGTATCAATTTGTCTCCCCTCAATAATAAGCCATCCTCCATAGAGCATTCATCCCTAACTTCCCAAAATCAAAGACAATTTTCATTCACTAGCCTCTTATCTGCCAACCATTTCTAGTATACTCAATAAGTTTACACAAAACTTCATCCTCTCGAATCTCCTGAATCCACTTTTCTCTCAGTATGACCTCCAAAATTACAGCAACACCTTCCACAGCTTCAACCTACATTATCTCCTCCATATCGAGAGGCAATCTCGAAAGGAAATCAGCTACTTGGTTCCTTTTCCCCAGGTACATTATCTCACATCAAAGTGATAATCTTGCCGTTTCAAACTCAACCTGTCTATCCTGGGGGATGTCCTACACATTCCTCGCACTGACAACACTTCCAACAACGGCTTATGATCCTTACAGATAAACTTACTTCCCCACACATACTTTCTGAAATGAGTTACTCCCCACACACAAGCTAACACTTCTCTCTCAATCACAGAGTACCTGCTCTCTATCTCCGTTACTGCTCTCGACTCATGACATAGGACCTCACATCCACCTCCAGAAACCTGTGAAAGAAGTGCTCCCAAATCAACCCCACTGGCATCTACAGTTATTTTGGTTAGGTTTCCAAACACAAACCCACCTAAATCAATCGACTCACATATGCTTTTCCTCATGCACTCTGCTGATTTTTCACACTCAGTATCTCACTCAGATTTGACTTCCCTTTTTAGTAACCTTCTCACGGGTTCCGTTGTGCTGGCAAAATTCTGTACAAATTTGGTGTAGAACTCGCAAAGATCCAAAAATGACCCAAGTTCTTCCTTGTTCCTGGGATCCAATGACTCATTGATAACTTTCATAGCCTCCAATTTAGGTCTATAACCTTTTCCACTAACCACATGTTCCAAATACTCAACCTCTACCTCCTTATACTTGCATTTGCTCTTCTCCACTTTCAATCCCTTTTCATTAAACCTCGACACACTGTGCAATCTCTGGTCATGTTCACGTTCAACTCTGCCAAACACTAGGATTAGGGAATGAGCACATAGAGGGAAGCTAATTGTGAGTTTTGCCTCTACAGGTATTGTGAGCTGTGCAGAAGTACAATCAGTATAAACAGAGTGAAATTGCACTCTAAGCGACAGAAGTGAGACAGGTTTGCTACGAACAATGAAAAAAGTGACATTAATATGGATAATAAGATAGTGCTAAGAAATGTTAGTTTGTTTTTTTCTGTTTGTTTTGTTATTTTTTCCATCTCTCTGTTATGCTCTGCTCAATTTCACTACATAACAACCGGGTATGTGCAATTGATAGATTTTGGGTGTATTTTACAATATAGTGATAATGGGGAATGATTTACATAATACATGTACATTGTGATATAATGGGATCTGTTCTGGTAAATCAATAAACAGTGTTAAGTGCCCTGATGATGATGGAAGTCCGAAATGCATTGGCCAAAAAATGATATGACACTGGACAATCAGGATTGAAGGATGATTTGCAAAGAATCACAATGATCTGTGATTAAAATTCAATATAATTATTAACGGAAAAGTGAACTGTTTTTTTATAAACATTGGTGAAACCCTGGATAGGGAATTTTGAGTGAGCTCGTCCTGGAATGGAAGTGATCCGTTCCTACTTTTTGTGTTATTGTTGGACCTTGTGCCTAGGCTAAAGGATGAGCTCCCATTAATAACGGCAAAAGAACAGAAATAGTGAATTTACCAAAGATAAGCAGTGCCCACCCTACCCCTTGCTCTTGTATTTACTCCTGCCATAAGAGACACTGGGGCAAGCATAACAGTGGCTGGTGAATGTTTTTTCAAACCATAGGATGTAGGTTAGGCACCCTAAGGTCCCACTAAACTTGCAGGAGGCCCCATGTAATCGTTCCTATTCTGCCAGCTCTCATCCAGTGTAATAACATGACTGTTAGGATCCCCATTAGTGTACAGAATGAAGTGCCAGGGAGAGTACTGTTGAGGAATGACTTGAAGGCTGTTGGAGTAGTCTAGTACCCCCCCCCCCCCAGGCCTCCCAGCAAAAAGCAGCATGAGCAAACAAAATTGGCCAGCGAGGCAACCTTAAGAGACTCTCAGTTTGAGGTTAAGGAGATTCCCAATACCTCCAGTCCACAGGAAGGCCCCCCTTCAACTTCCAAGAAATGAGACTAAGGAGAAATCCAAGATCTCTGGGAAAAAGAAACATCTGAAACCTAAACCTGTTAATAGGACATCCTGGGGAGGACTGTCCCATGTCACCCCATTTCCCCAGTTGATGGGAGGACCAACCAAATTCTGTGGAAACAGCTACTGGTGAGAGAGCTGGAAGAAAACCTTCCCTGCATTTGAGATCTGGACCGTAGAGACCATCGTGAGCTGCACACTTTACTTGCAGAAGGTGGACTCTCTAGGCCAGACTTCAGCAGAGGACAAAGAGTGTCCCTCTCTAGAAGGTCAGAGTTAGCAGACAGCTTCCCAGCTGGAAGGGCAGGAGTCAGGGAAGCATAAGCCTTACTGAGAGGATGGCCTCCTCTACAGTGGACCTACTGAGTGTGCCCCAGGGGACTACAGGAGACTGGTAGTGCCCCAGGGGGTGACAGTAGTTCCTACAGTTGGCACAGGAGATCCATTTGGCTGGTCACTTGAGTTTCAAGAGGACCAAAGAGGCTATCTCTGTACTTCTGCTTGCCCAAGATGGGGGCTGATGTAGATGCATTCTGTAGGAGCAGCCACACTTGTCAGACTTATGGCAAGAATGGACCTAAGAATGCAGCACCTTTAGTGCTGCTGTGTGGTGGGAGTCCCTTTTGAGAGGGTGGAGATTGACATTGTTGGTCCCCTAGACTCTCAAACTTACTCGGGCAACCAATTTATATTGGTTGTGCTAGACCATGCTATCAGGTATCCTGAGAATACCCATGAGAATGGTTACTGCTCAAGCAGTGGCTAAGGCCCTCCTTGGTATTTATTTTTACCAGGGTTGGGTTTCCTAAGGAAGTCACCTCTGACAGGGGATCAAACGTTATGTCCCACTATATGCAGACCATGTGGAAAAAATGTGGAGTGACTTACAAGTTCTCAACAGCCTACCATCCCCAAACCAATGGATTGGTGGAGATGTTTAAACGTACCATGAAGAGCAGGATAGGTGTTTTAGAGGAACCCCTTATAAGAAAGTGGGACCTTCTACTGCCATGCCTTCTCCTTGCTTATAGAGAAGTCCATCAAGCAGTGGTTAGTTTCAGCCCCTTTGAACATCTTTATGGTCATCCAGTCAGTCAGAGGCCCTTTGGACCTGATCAAGGAAGGGTTGGAGAGTGCTCCTTCCCTACAGCCAGTGAGAGTCACTGACTATGTGCTGGGCCTCAGGAAGAGGATGGCACTGATGGCAGAAGCTTCAGAAAGCTAGAAAGCAGGTCAGGCTCTTGTCAAGCATTGGCACGACCAGAAAGCCAACATGGTGGAGTTTACTCCAGACCAGCGTGTATTGGTTATGGTACCTACAAGGCAGAGGGCCTTACAGCACAAGTGGATTGGACCCTTCAAGGTTGTAGGCAAGCTTGGAGAGGTCAACTATTTAGTGCATTTGGGCAACCCCAAGGAGGCCCCTAGGGTCTATCACACTAACCATCTGAAGGCGTGTTTCCAGATCAGAACTGGGAGCTTTGCTCTTAGCCTCTGATCAAGAGGAGGAGAGTGAGCCTCTCCCTGATCTCCTCAGGGGACAACCTTCAGATGAGACAATTGAAGTAGTAAACCTCTCCAGATCTGACTCTGCAACAACAGGCGTAGTACAAGGATCTGTTGAATCAGTCTGCCTTCCTGTTTTCACTGACTTGGTTTGACCCCTTGGGGCCAGCATGATATTCTCACTGGCGACAGCCTCCCTGTCAAAAGCAGGGGCTACAGAATGTAAGATCTCGCATAAAGGAAGAGGTCAAAAAGATGCTTGACCTAGGGGTTATTGAGCCATCTACCAGTCCGTGGGCGCGTCCAGTAGTACTAGTGCCAAAGGCAGGAACCAAAGAGTTGAGATTCTGCAAGGACTATAGGGCTCTTAATGCAGTCACCACGACTGCTGCCCATCCTTTATCCAGGACAGATGAACTGGTGGACAAACTTGTTTCAGCCAAGTTCCTCAGTACATTTGACCCGACCTCAGGCTATTGGCAAATAGCCCTGACAAACCATACCAAGGAGAAGACTGCATTCTCCACCACAGGAGGCTTATACCAGTTTAAGGTTATGACTTTTGGACTTATGAATGCACCTGCTACATTCCAGAGGATGGTGAATCAAGTTCTGAATGGGTTAGAGGACTTCTGCATGGCATACTTGGATGACATGGCAGTGTTCAGCCCCACTTGGGAAGATAATTTTCACCACCTAGGATATGTTTTGCAGGCTCTGGAACAGGCCAGTCTGACCATAAAGGCTAGTAAATGTCAAATTGGTCAGGGTAAAGTGGTCTAGCTTGGACATGATGTAGGAGGTGGTGAAATTAGGCCATCACCTAGCAAAGTACAAGCCTAAGCCGACCCTATTACTCAAACCCACATGAGAGCCTTCCTAGGCCTCACAGAGTACTACAGGAATTTCACCGAGAACTATGGGACCATAGCTTCTTCCTTAAATGTAATCTCCTCACCCAAGTTCACAAGAAGGTCAGGTGGAATGAGGAGTGCAATAAGGCCTTTGAGGGGAGTATTGGGGAGAATCTACATTTCTGTGCCAATTCCCTTCAAGCTTAGAGACCCCTAACTCTTTTGCTGGACTTCGCACTTATTTCCATCCTGGAGCGAGCAAGACATTTTTCTCACCCTCATGTGTTTTTACCAGATTTGGATTTTGTATTTCACTTTTTAGGGTCTGGTAAATATCATAGGCATCTGCTTTTTGTCTAGTGACAGCACCTAGATTTCTCATAAGGTTTAAATACCTTTTCTCGTGTGAACTACCAGTTCCCAAGAACACTAAAGTGAAATTGACTTTACTTACCTTTTCTCTTTGTAGGTCTAGCACACACGATCTTATGTAGAGAGTGGAGGGAATGCGGGGGGGCGTGATTACCCAGTAACCCCTTATCCTACATTCTATCATTTTTATGTTACCCTCACTACTTTAAATGGCTGGTGGCAGTGGTTTACTTTTTCCTACCATTGTGCTTTTCTACCGAGGCTGCACCCTCAGCTGCAGTACAGCACCCCTGGCTGATTATTTTGTCAAAATGGCCCCAGTCTTCTTTTTTTTGGCATTTTCTGTTTGCAAGGTCTTTCTTGGCATTTACTCTGTGCGTTGAGACAGGTTTGAGCCCATTATCTTGCCTTTGGCATGCTTCAGCCTTGAAGCGCACCTCTGGCTCCAGTGTGTTTGGGAGGACAGTATGTGAGGGAGGGTCCCGAATCTTCCCCGTCCTTTGTCTGCTGTGTGATTGACAGGCTAGGCTGTGCATGAATGGGAGAAACCTTCTTAAAAAAGGAGAGGGTTTTAGGACTACAGGCAGAGTCGACTACTGGGAGAAACACCCGAAGAAACTGTGAACTAAGCTTGCTGCAACCTCTTGGACCTTTGAATTGCACGGTGAAACCCTGCTGCTGTGCTGAACTCCTTTTTTCCATCTCGACCGAGAAGCTCCGGACGGCACGACTTCTCCCCTTGGGTTAGTGGGACCAACTAACCCCAAGATTCACTCCACTGGACCACCATCCCCAACTTGCTGTGCCTCTCTGTTGCTTCGGAAGCCCAATGCCAGGGGTCCAGTGTCCGTAGTCTAGTGCAACGTCTACCGCAGAACAAATCCAACTAGAAGCTACAGGAGACTCCTAAAGACCCCCCCAGAAGCAGGACCTCCAGATCCAGAGTCTCCTCACCAGAGTGCAGGGCCGAGAGAGCAAAGAGTCCAACCAGTGTCCAAGATCCATAACAGTTTCCTTTTGCTAAGTGCGGAAACCACAAAGTGCAGCTGAACCGAAAAGAGCCCGTAACTGCGGACGACCTCCCAAGTACCGCTGCAGGAGCCCTCCAGACATCCTCCCTCTTGTCCCCATGACTGAGGCTCAGGGAAAAGGGTCTGCACAGCTGGAACACTTCTTCAAACCAGACATACTGTTTAAGCTAGGGTACTTGCCTTATTGCCTTTTAGCCGCGCCCTTCTCATTTGGGGATTGCATTGGCTTACCTTTTAGAGTTTATTTCAACTCTCTTCTCACAGGCTTAACAGCTTGTGACCCTATTTTTCTAGATACTCTCTAGCTTTGTGATCCAAGTGCATCAGATCCATAGACTTTGTCCAAAATGACGTTTGGCTGTCCTAGCTCCCTGAAGACTCTTCTAGTGCATTGACTGATACGGTTTGTCCCTCATAGGTGGTAGCTTGTTGTATACTCTTACTGCTGGGAAAGGCTCATCTAGAATTCATTGGAAGATTTAGTTGTCCTCACACATACGGAGAACCTGTCTAACCTTTTTCCTTCCCTAACATTTCCTTCCTGCAAAGTATACTAGTGAGATATATGAATGCCATTACTGTTCTTGTGATTAAAGTCACCTCAGGGTGTAGGAATTGTGTAAGAAGCATATTCAAAGTTTATGCACTAACTTGTTTTGATTCTGGAAGTATATTTATGTTGTTACAATGAATTGCCTTTTTAAATAACGCGTATTTAAAAAATGTTAAATAAACAAACCTTGAGTCTGTTACTTGGCTACTTGTATCTACAGATTTCATTTGTACAGCTCTACAGCTCACATTTACCCCTCTTGAGATGGGCCTGGCGGCTCAGTCAGCTCAGTCACACTACAAACTTGTGTAGTACAGCCCTATACCAAAAGGTGGGTTCCCTAATACCAAGCAGATAAGTGGCGTTTAGTCTCACAAAGGGAAACGCTGCCAGGTTTATTAAACATCATACAATACTGGGTTGTGTAAATGGATGTACAAACACGAGACGCCAAAAGAATGTTATGATGCTTGAGGTTTTCAAAAGCAGATGAATATTAGGGCAAATATTGCATACCCAGTGAACACTGGTATTATCAGCTTCAAAACGAGCTGGGCACTCGTCAGAACAGACGAGCCGTGTATAAGTTCTGGGAGATACCTGAACTGGTACCACTAGATTGTACACCATTGGATGCACAAGGGGCCCATTGTCAAAGTGGAAAGTAACCCTACAAATTGTGGATCGGGGACAGGAACATTTATACAAGCAAAAACAAGGCCACTAGTGCAGGCCCCTCCCCCTTGCAATTATCCTCTGTGCTGCGAGACTGCTCAGCAGTAATAAAGTCATTAAACAAAACAACGTGTAGAGCATACAATATTGGGGCTACAGCAGCGACTGCATTTTCACCAACCTACAAAAATGGTTAAATGACACGCAATACTCACCGTGATAGCATTTCTGATGATTGTATCTGCTTAAGATTCACATGCTGTGCATATAGTTCGACAAATAGTGGAAATCATGGATCATTGCATCTTTCTTTCGAAGATCGAAAGGGACGACACAGGCGTGACTAACACCATCCCTAATGTGACATGTAGTGTACACAAAATCCCTCACGCATCGAGGTCCCTCTGGTTGTATTTTTTCTGCCGTAAGGCAGCCTTATAGTCTGTGTGAGCAGAAAGAAGGTGTAAGAAGTCAATGTTCCTTTTACTCCACGAGGGGGGGTGAGGGGCTCATGTGAATCTGAGCAAATACAATCATCAGAAATGCTATTACGGTGAGTAATGCATGTTTTCTGATGCCTGTGGATCTGCATAGAATCACATGCTGTGCATAGACTAGCGAGCAGTACCCAGAGATGGTGGTAGGATTTGTGAAGGAACGATTCACTTGGGAATAGCTGATTTAGAGATAGGGTCCCCTTCTCTAGCAGCTGCAACATAAACAAAGAACTGGTTTGTTTTTCTTAGTGGCTTTGTCTTTTCCAGATTGTACATAACAGCTCTCCTTACATCCAGTGTGTGGAGGCTTCTTTCCACATTAGTGGGGTTCTGGAAAAAGGTGGGTAGTTCAATTGACTGGTTTATTTGGAACTTTTGAGATAAATGTGAGCACAAAGCGAGCGTGTGCGCACAAAACCATTTGGTCTTCGTGAATCGTGAGAAATGGGTCCTGAACTGCAAGAGCCTGCAGTTCACTAACTCGCCTTATAGAAGTAATCGCCACCATGAAGGCGGTCTTGTAGGCGATTGCTTTAAGGCTAGCCTTGTGCATTGGTTCAAAGGGAGGTCCCATTAGTCTGGTAATAACAAAATGTCGGGTCCCACCCGGGAGATGGGTTGAGATAAGGGGATGAAGTCTCTTTACCCCTTCCATAAAGGCTTTGATTACAGGAATTTTCCACAACGAAACCTTGCTCTGGGACATGGTGTATGCCAAAAGCGCAGCCAAATGGAGTGGACTTTAAGGTTAGGACGATATCCTTAGGTGACCAATCAATATGATTGGTGCCCTTGACATTACACCAGAAAGTGCTTCCATTTGCTGGAGTAGCAATGTCTGGTGGTAGGTTTCTGTGCCTCCGCGTATGTCCATGCATCTCTGAAGGGGGCCGGTTGAGAGTTTGGGGGCAGGGATGCAGTGTCTCTCCCTTTTCCTGAGACAGCATGTTGTACGGGCACGGCAGCTTCCTGGGAGGGGAACCGACATTGCCATGGTTGGTGGGACCACCAGGATTATCATGATTGGTTCTTGTTGCATTTCGTGGACTATTCTGTTAAGCAGGGGAATCGCAGGAAAAGCGCAGACAAATCTCCCAGACCATGTTATCCAAAGACCGTTCCCCTTGGAGCGTTTGTGGGTACCTGGAGGCGTAATCTGGGCATTGGGCGTTCTCCAGAGTGGCGCATATGTCAATCTCTGGTAAACATCTTTCTGCGAAGACGCAGAGTAAAATGTCCTCCTGTAGCTGCCCCTCGCACTCTACGGGTAGGGGGAAGTCTCTGCCGAGTATGCCCGCCAGAAGATTGAGTTCCTCTGGAACATTTTGTGAAAGGAGGAAAACTTTGTGTTTGAGTAGCCACTTCCAGATGTTTTCGGACTGAGTGAGTGCCCCCTTTTTTGTTGAAGTAGTACATGGCCGTAGTACTGTCTGTGAGGACTAGAACTGTCTTCCTCTGGAGGTGTGTCTGGAAGGCCTTCAGGGCCTTGAACACTGCTAGCAGTCCCAACAGGCTGATACGATTGGATGCTACTGCTGGGGACCACACGCTGTGTGCCGTCTTTTGAAGGCGGTGAGCTCCCCAGCCGGTCAGAGATACGTCTGTGTTGAGAGTGGCTTCCACTGCAGGGGTGGTGAAGGTTGTCCTCTGCAGAAGGTTTTCCATTGACCACCACTGCAGAGACTGAACGAGGGCTGCCGAGAACACTAGATCTTCCCACTGACCACTGGTCTTACACAATTGGCTTGAGAGCCACTCTTGCATGGGGCGCATGCGCAGACGAGCGTGAGGAACTAGGTAGACGCAGGAAGACATCACATCCATCAGTCGCATAGCTTTGCGTACAGTCAACTGGTGACTGGCTACATAGTGAGGGACCTGGAACAGCAGGTTTTGGACCCTTGGAGGGAAAGATGAGCCCGTCTTTTGTCCGAATTAGAGCCCCTGTTTGACTTGGCTGGGGTTTAGACTGGATTTTGTCTAGTTTAGCAAATCCTAGGCTGAAGGAGATTTACTGTTGTCTGGCATGTTCCGTACGAATCCCCTGTTATAAGCCAGTCAAGGTAGGGATAGGCTGGGATGGACTGCCTGTGCAGGTGAGCCGCTACTACCGCCAGTACCTTTGTGAACACCCTTGGGGCTGAGGCAATGCCGAAGGGGAGAGCCTTTAATTTATAGCGGGTGTCCTCTATCATGAACCTGAGGTACTTTCTATGCACTGGTAACATTGAAATATGAAAGTATGCATCTTTTGTGTCCAATGTGTCCATGTAATACCCCTGCTGCAGCATTGGGATTACCTCCTGAAGTGTTGGCATCCTGAACTTCTGAGGTTTGACAGGTCTAAAACATGGAGCATGGTGAGATCCTTTTTGGGTACAAGGAAGTACACTGAATAAATACCCTTGTTTACCTGAAGGGGGGTGACTTAGATGGCGCCCCTTTCCAGCACGACATGAACTACTTCCAGCAGGATGTGCAGGTGAGCTGGCACCAGGCATCTGCTTCTCGGTGGGTGGTAGTGAGGTGGTTGGAGAAACTCAATACAATACCCGTGGGCAAGGAACAAGTTACTTAACTGTAACTGTTCTCCAGCATGGGTCTGGCATGGATTCACATGCTCCCGACTATTCCCCGTCGTCAGGCTGGGAATCCTCATTAAAGAAAAAAATCAGTTTAGTTTCTGAACTGTCTTTCTACTAATAACCAATCAATGGTCTCTGGGTCATACTGCTCCCAGCTAATGACTGCCCTCTACCTAATCCCCTCCTCTAGCAGCCATCTTCAGATTTGGCTGCACGTAAAGTGGCAGTAAAACCAAGAGAAGAGCCGCAGAGGGTTTGGAGGGAGGGTTCGCATGTGAATCCATGCCAGACCCATGCTGGGGAACAAGAGTTATAGGTAAGTAACTTGTTCCTTCTCCAGCATGGGGTCTGGCATGGATTCACATGCTGATGAATACAAGAATACATAGCAGTACACACATGCACAACCACGGGAGGTGGAAAGGCTCAACATTAAGCATCTCTTACCACCTCACCAGGCTCACCTTCAAGCGACCAGGTTGCGCAGCACTGCCTGGCCGACTCTGGACTCCTCCCTGGAATCCCTGTCGATGCAGTAGAATCTCATGAAGGTGTGCGTCGACCTCCACGTAGCAGCCCTGCAGATGTCCAGTAGAGGCACACCAGACAGGAACACCGTGGTAGCAGCGATCGCTCTGGTTGAATGGGCTCTTCGACGGCCGGGCAACGGTCAGTTTGCTAACCGGTGACAGTGCATGATGCAGCCGGAGAGCCATCTGGAAATGGAAGCCTTCGAGAGGGCCTTCCCTTGGTTCACAGGTCCAAAGTTCACAAACAGCTGTGATGTCTTCCGAAAACTCTGTGCAGTCCACGTAGAACTTCAGCGCTCTAGCCCCATCCAGCGAGTGAAAGTGAAAAATCCTCTCAGCCGGCGATGAAGGCGACGGGAAGAAAACAGGTAACACCAAGGGCTCATTGAGATGGAAGTCCAACAGCACCTTGGGCATGAAAGAGGGGTGCGTCCTCAGCACTACCCTCGTCTCGTGGAATGTCAGGTATGGAGGTTTACAGGAGAGGGTCTGGATCTCTCCCACTTGTCGTGCGGAGGTGATGGGCGCAGGAAACGCTGTCTTCCACAATAGGAACTTCAACGGTGCCGAATGCAGAGGCTCGAATGGCGGCCCCATGAGCCTGGTCAGCACCACGTTGAGCTCCCACGCCGGGGCCGGAGCTTTCACCTGCGGGAACGAGCAGAACAGTCCTTTCATGAACTCCTTCACCAGGCGGTGCGACCACAGCAATGACCGTCCCGGAGTTCTGGTGTAGCGGGAGATAGCCACCAGATGGATTTTGATGGGGGCATGCGCCAGCCCCACTTTGGCCAGCGACAATAAGTACGGCAGCACTTGAGGGGCCGTAATCCGCAGAGGGCTAATCTTTGCACGGCACCAGACAGAGAACCTCTTCAATTGTGTCCATAGCACGAGAGTCGAGGACGCCCTGGCCTTTGCAAGCACCTCCTTGCAGTCCGCCGGGATATCGTAGCCTCCGAACTGTAGTGCTGCAGGAGCCAGGCCTGTAGGTTCAGCGACCCCGGGTCGTGGTGGAGGATGGCACCTCCTTCCCTGGCGAGAAGATCTGCGTCCGCCGGCAGCTTGACTGGCGGAGATGCTGACATGTCCAGAAGGTCTGGGAACCAAACCTGACAAGGATCATCCTGCACCAGGACCGTCTGAGTTGACCGATAAGTCGTAGAAGCAACGGTGGGAACGCATACAGGAACAGGCCATCCCAGGGGAACGAGAAGGCATTGCCCATGCTCCCCGGCTGGGGAAACCTGCTGGCGAACCTCTGGCACTTGGCGTTCGTCACCGTCGCAAAAAGGTCCATCTGGGGATTGCCCCATCGTCGGAATAGGCGATCCACTTGATCCTGCTGTAGTTCCCACTCGTGGCACAAGTGCAGCTCCCTGATGAGTGAGTCGGCGATGGTGTTCTTTATTCCTGCCAGCTGGAAGGGTTCCAGGAACATCCCTTGGGCAATGGCCCAGTGCCACAGATCCTGTGCTTCCTTGGATAGGGCTGGAGATCTGGTGCCCCCTGCTTCCTGATGTAGAACATCATGGTGGTGTTGTCGGTGAAGACCCTTACCACCTTGCCTTTGGGGGACAGAAGAAGCGACCAGAGGGCCCAGACACGGCTCGGAGCTCCAGGACGTTGATGTGCAGTGACCTCTCCTCCGGGAGCCAAAATTCTCTTGCGTGGAGATCTCCGGTGTGCACTCCCCAACCCTCCAAGGAGGCGTCCATCGTCACAGTTTCCTGATGTGCCGGGGTCTGAAAGTCCATGCCCGCCACTAGATCGCTTGGCGGAAGGTCTCGTCGAGGGAGATCCTGTCTTCAAAGCTGCCGGCTGCTTGCATCCAACAGGCGTCGAGGAATTCCTGCAGTGGACGCATCCGCAACCTGCACAAGGTACATGCACAAGGACATCATGCCGAGCAGGGACTTGATGGACCTCACCCTGGCCACTTCCATGGTCAACAGCCCCTGTACCTTGCCCAGGATGGCTTTCATCCTCTGACGGAGAAGCCAACCGTGCCACTGTGTCAAGTCTTGCTCCCAGGAACAGGGCGTTCTGCAACGGTACCAGGTGGGACTTCTCAAAGTTGATCGAGAAACCCAGTTCCGTAAGCAGGCAGACAGTCTTCGCTGTGTGATCGGTGGCGAGTTCTCTTGACTTTGCTCGGATGAGCCCATCGTCCAGATAGGGGTATACGTGGATGCCCCTGCAGGCGTAGCCACCGGTGCCAGGCACTTGGTGAAGACCCTTGGTGCCGACTTCAACCCGAAGGGCAGAGCCTTGAACTGATAGTGTCGCCCTTGGACCACGAATCGCAGGAACTTTCGGTGTCCTTTGAGTATGGGGATGTGGAAGTAAGCGTCCTCCAAGTCCAGCAACGACAGGAAATCACCCTCCTCCAGCTGTCCCAGCACATGCTGAAGGGTGACCATCCGGAACTTCTGGGAATTGATGGATTTGTTGAGGCGGCGAAGGTTCAGGATGGGTCGCCACCCGCCGGTCTTCTTTCGGACGAAGAAGTACTGTGAGTAAACTCCGGAGCCTCTTTGGGACGAGTTCTATGGCTCCCTTTCTTAGCATCGCTCGTACCTCCAGAAGTAGCTGTGGGACGTGGTTTTCCTTCCTGGCCACGGGTGGTATACAGGCACACCACATTTGACATTCCAGAGTGTGCCTGTGGACCAGGGCATCTAGCACCCAACAGTCGGCGGAGATGGACTCCCACACGCTGATGAATTTCGCCAGCCGGCCTTCCACCGGGGTGCTCAGGTGGGGGCCTGCCGCCACGGCCGGTTCAGTCCTGTTTCGTTGCGGCCTTGCCGACGAGATCCTCCGGTCTTGCTGCGTCCTCTGTAGGCTTCCTGCGACGAGGAGTGGGCCGCTTGGCGGTACGTCAAGCACCGCCGCCGAATCCTTTGGAGGCACCTTGCTTGCCTCTGGAGGTCCAAAAGGAGGGCCGTCGTCGTTGGAGAGCACCCAGGGCCCGGGCAGTCTCTGTGTCCGCCTTGGCCTGCAGTGAATCATCCACTGTCTTGCCGAACAGATTGTTCCAGTCGAAGGACATGTCCAGTACCCTGGTCTGCACTTCCTGACGGAAATCAGTGGCCTTGAGCCAACCACGCCGGCGAAGGCAAAAGCTGTTGCATATCTGGTGGAAGCCGGTGTCGGCGATGTCCGTGGCCACCGTGATGGCGTGGTCCGAAGCCATCTCACCTTCCTGAAGGATTTCCAGGGCCTCTGCCCTCTTGTTGTCTGGAAGGAAGTCCAGGAGGGGAGCGATCTTAAACCACAGCTCCCTGTTGTAGCGTGCCACGATTGCGAGGGCGTTGGCCGCTTTAATGGTCGTCGCCGCCGACAAGATGACCCGTCGTCCCATGGCGTCCAGCTTCTTCCCCTCGCCATCCGGTGGGTAAGTGGAAGTTGATGCCGCCGTCCTCGCCGGTTTCTTCTTGGCCGCTGCGGAGACCACTGAATCCGGGGACGGTTGTGCTCTGAGGCACACAGGGGTGGAGTCCGGGACCCGGTACTACTTCTCGTACCGATCCCTCTTAGCAGGAGCCGTGGACGGGTTCTTCAGCAGCGCCAGTCCTTCGTCCCAGATGTCGTCCAGTAATGTCGTCTCCGCTCCAGAAGGAGGTGAAAGCTGGAAAGGAGAGGGAGGATGGATTCACCTCCGCTTGTTCGGTGGGCTTCCCAACAGACCAGGTGCCGCTGCATCGTCCGCTGGGGGTAAGGGCAACCTTGTCCTTATCTCTGTACACAGGGCCTGGATTGCCATCAAGATTGCTCTTGACTTGTCCTGTGGCATAGGCACGAGTTGCAACGGCTAGGAAGTAGGGTCCTCAGCGGTTCCTCGTCGGCTCCACCGTCGCTTTCTACGTCCGCCTCATCGGGATCCCTCCCGTAGGACCGGACTTACTCGAACCTCTTGTCCAGGATCTTTGCGACGCCAGCCAGCTCATCTTCAGAGGTGGTATCTGTGTCCATAATGGCTACCGTGCCACCCCTCCCCCTCTTTCTCCACCCAGGGTTTCACAGGAGTCTTATCAATAGGCTGAAAAGGGGATTCTCTCCGGGGTGGCAGGGAAACTGTAGGCCCGGAAGTAGTCTCCACTGGGGTAGCCTCCACAGGCTTCGCCAGGGCCACCACGACTTCTTCGATTGAGGTCTTAGCCGGGTGAATCAGGGCCTTCATGACTTTGGGCCCGCCTGAGGCCTTCACCTTGGGGGGGGGGGGGGCCGTGCTGCCTCGCTCCCCCTCGGCTGCTTCCGTCGGGATCGACTGGGGCTTCGGGACAGCTTAACCGGGTTCTCAGACTTCCTCTTCACCGAGCCAGAGCATTGGCCCGTGGTTGATGGAGTCTGACATTGCGCCCTGCCTGGCAGCCAAGGAGCCCGAACCATCGGCACTCCCAGTGTCCGCGGACTCGCGGCTCTTTGCCTTTTGTTGGGCCCCTGTCGCCGGAGCGCCCTCAAAGGTCTTAGAAGACCGCTTGAACTTCTCACCTGCTGCTGGGCTTTTCCCCCTCCAGCCGGTTGGTGAGTCGAACGCGACGATGCTTCATTGTCCGTTCGGACATATTCTTACAAAACGCACAGTCCTTCTCCACGTGCAGTTTGTCGTTGTGAAGGCAGTAGAGGCACAGAGTGCTCATCTTCCTTGAACACATTCTGTAATCTGCATCCAGGGCAGCTCCTGAACAGCTTGGATCCAGGCGTCATGTTTCCTTTGTCCTGGCCATGTCCACGCGGGGAAGGCCTCAAAGATCTTCCGGAATCCTCCAAGAAGGGAAAACTCAATGAAAATTCGCCCTTGAGGGGCATAGAAAATTTCGAAACGGGTCCCCGTTTATCAGAAGTAGAATCAGTGGAGTTTGAGGCTCGATTGACTGAAAAAATAAGAGTAAACTCTTCGGAAAAAAAAAAAATAAATAATTCACAAAACAGTAAAAGCTCGAGAGCTAAAGCACGAAGACTCCCAACACTTGAACATGTGGTAAAAAGCTGAAGATGGCTGCCAGAGGAGGGGCTTAGGTAGAGGGCAGTCATTGGCTGGGCGCAGTATGACCCAGAGAACAGTGACTGGTTATTAGTGAAAAGACAGTTCAGATACGTAACTGAAACTGATTTTTTCTTTAACGAGGATTCCCAGCCCGACGACGGGGAATATTCATGAGCATGTGAGTCCATGCCAGACGCCATGCCTGAGAACAGTCTTTAGTACCCACTGAAGTGATTGCCTCCCAGGCGTGGATGAATGAAGACAGGTAAGCGCCCCCCCCCCGAGTGGGGAAGCGTGGGAGGGGACCTGACCCAGTGAGTCACTTTGTGGTGGAGTCCGGGGAGCCTTTGGGAGTAGAGTTTCTGCCTCTACCCTTGCCCCTACGAGAGCCGCTTTGCTGGTATTAGAGGTTGCCAGAGGAGCCTTGACCAGAGCACCAGGAGTTATTTCCTGAGCCGTATTGCCCCTGGGGCGAGAAGGATTGGCCACGAAAGTACCAGCGTGCATTATAGCCTCCACGCTGATCAAAGGGTTTAGCCATGATCTGGTTAAGTGACTTTAGAGTCTCATGTTCTTTCTTTGCCATCTCTATGGGGGGGGTGAGAGGGGGGGGGAGGGGGGAAAGGGGGGTTGGGAGGGTTGAGTCAATCGCCTTCCCAAAATCTGGAATCCTCCACTGGCTTGTTAATTCGAAAAGCCAGAGTTTCGGGTTTCAACCCAGAGTTTTCTAACCAGGCATGTCTTTTAAAGCAGGGTACTCTGAGCGAGGGTGCATCCAGCGGTTTCAGCCGAGTCCAGCGTGTCCTTCAGTATTTTTTGTGTTAATTATCTGCCTTCAGCTACAACCCCCAGCAGGCGTGATCAGGTGGGCTCTGGAACATCCTCATCCTGAAGACCATCCTGCACTAGGTGCCACTGGACATCACCAACTTGCCAGGAGTGTGGTGTTATTTGCGACCCTGGTGGAGTAGGCCACAGAGGCGGTGACCCGCTTACTAAGGTTGTAAAGCTTCTTGCAGTCTTTGTCCAAAGGGGATTCTGCTGAGGACAGAGGTACCCTCACCCTCTTCCAAGTGGTCGTAACAACCAAGGAGCTGGTGTGGCATGACTCCTGATGTAGAGGGGGTTGGAGGGTGATGGGCGAAATCATTTCTCAACCCGGGGGTTAACTGCCGGCGTGAGAGATGGGGACAGTAAAGAATGAGCCAGGCGCTCCTTTATAGAATGCAGTAAAGGGATGACTTGGCTAGTTGGAGCCTTTTCCCTAAGGATATCCTCCACAAAGTCTGAGTCTAGAGCAGCGTTGTGCGTTGCAATCTTACAATGGTTGGCTGCTCTTTTTAAAATGGAGTTCGACAACATCTGGTCGTCAACAGGTGATGACTCATGTTGTGGAGGAGGACGTCTGGGTCAGCAGTATGCGTCGGTGTGAGCCAAGGACCCTGGTCCTCAGCCTATCCCGGTCTGGGTCTGAACAATTGGGTCTTGATCAAAGGGGTTAAGCGCTTCATAAGAATCCTCCTGGGTTGGGTCTTCTGGGGCATGCAAGAGGTCTTCTTGGTGAACCTGTGAAGAGGTGGGGTGTTTCTGCAATTTGGAGGGGATGGGGCAAGTGTCCACTTCCCTAGTTCTCTTGGGTATATCGGTCTGAAAAGTCAATGAAATGGGACATTAGGTCCATATATTGCTCGTACCTTTCCCCATGTCCATAGAGAGGAAGCTGCACGGTCAGGAGGAAGGAAGGTCTGCCCAGAAGGGGGGAAGATGTTCCTATAAGGTCTTAGAGAGAGAGGCTGGGCGGCTTCAGAATAGTCCTCTAGATGAGAGGGGGGTGCCCTTATACTCCATGGCCACCAAAATGATTTCCAAAAGGCTTTTGCGAAGCTTCGGCGGCTGTATAGAGGGTCTCAACACACCTGAAGGTGCAGTCGTGGTCGGTGACTCCACTGGGTCCTTCGCTGCTTGTGCGCAATTGAATGGCAGGTCGACACAGGATTTTATTAGGGAGAACACCCATATCAGAAGGAAGCCCAGTGACATGCCGTGAATGTGGTTACGCGGAGGGCGTCTAACCCCGGGGTTCGGTAGGTGCGTCAAAATTTTGACAGTCCTGTGGGCGTCGAGCACGCCGACGACTCAGTCGAAGAGGCCTTAGGGGTTGTGTGCTTGTGGACACGTAGTGTGTGGGTGCTCTTGTCGCTGGGGTGCGATATCCCCGTAACAGTGCCGGTCGCCTGTGTCGGGGACGGGCATCCAGGAGCATGCAGGCTACGCTGAGAGGTTTGAGGCTTCCAAATCGGAGCCATGGCTGCCGACGGATTCCTTGTCTGAAGCGACGGTGCCGACGGGGGAACGTTTTCAGCCTGCATAGCGTAGGCCGTCGCCTGTCTTTCAACGTCTTCGGTTGAAAAGGTTTACAGGCCTTGCACGTGCGGTCGTCACGAGGAAGACACTGATTGCATCGGCGATGAGTGTCTTTCCAGGCAAAGTTGCTGTTACACGACAGGCAGAATTTAAAAGCAGTCCTCTCCATAGCAGAAGTAAGCGGCAGCCAGGCCAGAAAGAGGCGTGAAGGAAAAACATTTTCAGAGAGGAATAGGAACCCAGGGCCCCACTCTCCCTACTGTAATTGCGAGGGCAGAGGCCACGTAGTCGACCATTGTCACGCATGTCACAGTAGCCGAGCAGTTGCTTATGTCCTCAGCAGCAGGAAACCCACGAAGCAGTCAAGAAGGAATGTCAACACTGACTGGACGACTGTAGGCTGTGGAAACCAGTTTAGCAATATAAAAAAAACTCTTACGAGTTCAGCATAAGCGTCCAACTAGGTTGGTGGAAAAAAAAACAATCTGAGGGAGGGACCTCAACGTGTGAGGGATTTTGGGTACCCTACACATCAAGTTAGGGATAGTGTTACCGTCACGTCCCTTTCCATCTTCGAAATAAAGATGCAATACTCTGCGATTTCTAGATGTCAAACTACATGCACAGCATATGATTCTAAGCAGATCCACAAGCATCAGAAACGTTCATACCAATGAGAAATCGAATTGCTAAAAATATTCATTTGGTTGGAAAATAATAGGGCAGAAAGCAGGACTACAAGAACTGTACAGTGGGCTGGCAGAATATTGAATAGCTTCAGACCCTCCAGTTTATAGCAATTTTTGCGATCCCGCAAAATGCAGTGAAAAACAACCATTTTTTTAATAAACATAAAAACGGCTGTTTTTGCAAAAACCCCAAAATGCCCATTTTGCAAAACAAATAAAAAAAACCTCAAGGGGCCAGTTACTCAACTTTTTTTTATTTGACTCAAGAAATGAAATGCGCAAGCACATCACTTGCGCAAAAAAAATAAAAAATAAAAGTCCAATCCACAAAGGACATCTGAATGGAGGCTTCTATGCGCCCATTCAGATAATTTCCCCCCTTTGCACAAATCGGGGGCCGTTTCTGCGCATTTAAAAGCATATCGCAAACTTCACAAAGATGCGCTTTTAAATGTGCAGAACTTGTACGCAACCCTATGCGCCCACTTTGAAAAGGTGCACGAGGGGTGCCACTGCAACAGGGTCTTTACTGACCCCAACTCATGGAATATTTTTTTTATTTTTTAAGTACAACAGCTGTGGTCTCACTTGCATTTCTGTTCCCAAAAATGGGATAGAAATGTGTGTTTTTGGGTTGCATTTTACAGTGGCAGAATCCTTAAGGGCCAGTCACGGGGAGCCTGTACAGTAGACCATTGTCGGGAGAGCGCTTCCAACACAAATGTATTCAAGGCGGCTGGCCAGCGCATCATTTGCGCTACAGCATAGCCCTGGGGAAACGCGCAGGTCACCTTTGAGACTAAGGTGGCCTGCTCATTTCCAATGCTCAATTTTTAGAAACCCAATTTGAGGATCTGGGCCAAAATCTACTGTTTTCAAAAGTAAAAAAAATTACCACAATATGTGAGAGAAAGGAGAGAGCGGGTGAGTGATGGGTGAACTGTGGAGTGGTAGGCAAGAAAGCAAAGTGAGATTCCAAGATGGCAGCCGAGAGGGGAAGACTTGCGTGACGTCTCCCCTCCCGAGCTGCGATAATAAAGAGAACAATAAAGCAGATTTCAAGTCCAGCAGGGAGTCATCTATGCAGGGGAAGCTGGTAGACGAACAGCGATATCACCACATAGCAGATTGGCAATAGATCTCCGACACCGCAGGGACGAGCGGCTGCAGGAAGAGTGGGGGATGGTCCATGGTCGCAGAACGGACCATAACCCTCTCAAAATCGAAAGTGGAGACACTGGAGGAGAAACCCTGAGTCACGAAGCTACGGTACGAAATAGTGATTCGCTCCACCTCAAAAAGGAGCGGATCAACCATGCCAGGAAGGACCACGGTGGAAGCCTGGCCCACGGTGCAGGCAGTGCATCGCAGAAGGTGGCAGAAAGAAGCAGACAACCTGTATGCCTGAAGGAAGACGCAAGGGCACAGCCCGCGGAGTCGGTGACAGCCACAGCAGGTTCAGTGAAGTGGAGCCACAGCAGGAGGTGAAAGGGGCCCCTAGGGGTCCCTCGTGCTATGGAAACAAGGCAATGACCATACACGAAAAGATGCGCCAGACACAAGGTTTCAAATTCCCAATGCTAGGGTTTATTGCAAGCAAAAGATAGTATCAATTGGCCAATTCTGATCTCACGCCCCGCGACATGAGTTTCCTAGACCTCGAGGGACGCAAGAGAGCGAATTACGTACATCAGTTACATATATACAGAATGCATATCATACAATCAGCAAAGTCATGTTCAACACCCCTCTGTATTAAGTTCCTTTGAACTCGGGATGACTATGGACATATCCGACGAGTATGACGATTATAATGCTTTCGATGTCTATTCTAGTAATGTGCAATTTAGAAAGTGCGGAGGCATCTTTTAGAACACAGTGGTTCTGTTCTTGGAAGCAATCTGTACACGGGGGAAGAGCCAGATTCCAAGCTTTGCCATCTATGAGGTACTATTCGTGTCCTGGGAGCCGACACGTTCTAAAGGGTTTTGCGAAGGGGGGCTGTAAGAGAAGCATAATTCAAGCCTTTAACTGTATTATTTTAACATTCTACCATCGTACGAGACTGGCTGGCAGCTGTGAAGTGATTAAATGCCCTGCAGCTTCCTCCCAAGGCTACAGAGAGGGAGTGTAGGCATTCCTCTCTGGGCTACTCATGAGGAGTTCAACAAACTCTTCAGTCCCGCGACCTTGTCCTTTCATATTCAGACAACAATGTTAACAGTTGAGCAGAGTAAGCAGAATCCGCAAGAATTGCAAGCTGCAAAGCAGTTTTTAGACAGAAAGCAATGAGCAATGGTTAACAAGCAAAATGGCGATTCTAACTACTTTTAAAATGGCCGCTCGTCGGTCAAGCATAGCAGTTCTTATTTCTCCAATTCGGTGCATAAGACGGTTGGCCCACGGCCATCAAGTTACGTCTATCATTCAAATGAAGGGTATTCATTTTTCCAGATTGACAGAGGGGACGAAGCGGAACCGTACCAGAACCCAGCGATCCAGAAGGAGGGCAAGGCAACATAAGCCTGCAGAGCCTGTGGGCAGCCCAGCAGGAGGGGGGAAGCAGAGCCACTCCACCAGTCAGGAGCCCCCCCCCCCTTCAGTGAACCACAGTCATACCGGCCCGGAAACCAACGGGAACAGCAAAGACACACCACTGCCGGCGCCCCACCCCGCGCTACCTTGCCACCCTGTGAACAACGGAGGGTCGGCAGATGCGGCAAAGGATCCAATAAAGCCGGCTCAACACCCACAATCAGGGGCCCCCCAGACAGTCAAGGGGTTCACAGCAAGCCATAATGAAGTGGGTCTGCAGCACCCCCCCCCCCCCCCCCAAACGTGAGCGGATCACAGCAGTACGGTACACGTCAAAAACAAGGGGGAAGCAGCAGGAACCAAGCCTGGCCCAACTTTGGGGAACAGACCCCACATCACAGATAAAAGGGAAGAACGCAGGGCGAACGCCCCTCGAGGACAGACTTGGACCCAGCCGGTGCAACAATGGCCACGAAAGAGGACATGAAAGCTAGGTTTGGGAAATTCCAGGCACAATTTATGGGCTCAATGAACACCCAATTCGAAAAAATGAGAAGTGAAATTAAAACGGCGGTGCAAGAGCTGAAAGCAGAGGTGGTGAACCTGGGGGAACGAACCGATACCCTGGACAAAATATTACAGAATATTGAAGAAGAAACACGGCAAAGCGCAGAGACGCAGAACATCTGGTCCGTCTGGCCCATAATCTCGAATTGCAATGAGAGGACTTCAAAAACCACTCCCGGAGGTCGAACATAAGGATAAAAAACATGGTGGAATCCATAGAAGACAAAGATCTGAAAGAGGCGGTACAACAAGTCTTCAAAGACATACTGGTGACAAAAGAGGATATGGACGTCCTAATAGATAGAATCAACAGAGGAGGAGGGAGGGGGACGGGTGAGCCGGGCTCCCGACCCCGAGATGTTCTGGTGGCCCTCACGTCCTACACGCAAAAAACAGATCCTACGAAAGGAGAGGACAATGGACCATATTAGAATGAATGGAGTGAACAACTCTACCAAGATCTGGGGGCGTGGCTAGGCAGCCATGGAATAGGCTGTGAGCTCCGTGGGCTCCGGGATCCGGCGAGTCATCCGATGAAGAAATGTATATTTCTCTCATCTAAAAGCAACTTCGAACATTGGAGAAAGCGTGTGAAGCCACTGGGAAGAACGTGTGCAGGCTGACGGCGCGCCTGGAGCACTGGAGTGGGCGAATTGATACTTTGTCTCCTGACGCGGAACGGACAGCAAGATGGCGGCGGAGGCCGGGAACAAAGGGATCCTACGAAGCACATCCCCGTAATGGAGTGCCTGCCCCTTCTGATGGCTACAGTTGCAGACTGATCCACGTGGCAAGAGCAGACACGGGAAGACTGTGTGGACGCCTGGTGACGCCAGAAGAGGAGCAGCCGGGCCCCGCAATACAAAAAGCCGCGTACACACGGCGACCCGTGGTGCGGATCGGAAGTGCCCGTGTGTCTTTTTTCTCTCCTTTCCACTCAAGCAGCTCCAAACATTGGAAAGCGGGTGCGAAAGCTCTGGCAGAACGTGTGGGGCGGACGGTGCGCTCCGAGTTCTGGAGCGGGCGACTGGATACTTTGTTTCCTGACGCCTGCCGTGAAGAAAATACTGAGAGGGCGGCGGAGGCCGAAGACAGACGTGTCCCGAGGTGCACATCCCCGTACTGGACCAGCTGCCTCAGCCGATGGCTGTAGTTGCCGACTGCTCTCTTTGAACGAGGCCGTAGGAGTGAAGGGCCTCTGCGATTGCAGCGAGAGCTCCGGTTATCTGCCGGAGGCTCATCGAGCGTGTGTGCTTGCGCAGATACGCCTGCGGGAGAGAAGGCCTGCAGCACAAGGACAACGCTGTGCCCGTGAGGCACGCAGGGGAGGAAACAAAGAGACTGTGCAGGTGCCGGATGCGGGGAGCAGCCGGCTTAGCAACACTAAGAGCCACACATGCTGTGACCCGGTGCGGATCGTACGCGCTCTCGGCGAGCTGAGCCGACTTGCGCCTGAAGAGTATGCCCGCGGCCGATTACTGGAGTCGGAGGCGGCACAGGACGCATATTAGCAGACTCTTCTCAGAGACAGTCTTATGCGGATGCATTCGAGTGAACTGGCAGGCTGCATACAGTGCAATTGAACACTATTTTAACCTTGAATGTCGCAAAGGGGGGGCACAAATGATAGACTGATGGTCAGTGAGTGTGTCTATTATAACCTCAAAAGGTGCACTCCGACTCTGCCTGTATCGTATGCGCCAACAAGGATTGCATATATATATATAATACGCGTGGGCGGATACAATCCACCTGGAAGATACTGCACGCGCCGTTGCGCAAATGCAAGTTAGAGGACTAATACCTCGATGACTTGAGGACCTGAAAGTGCCTCAACAACAGCATATTAGATCCAGACACAGCTATGTCAGCTAAAGGGCTGAGAACCAAGACCAAACAACCGACAATGGAGGTCTTTGCAAAAGCGCAAAGGACCCCTACAACATTGGCGCAAGGCACGGTCGCGACCCCCGCGGAAGAAGCCCCAGAGGGGGACAAACACCAGATCCTGACGGCCATTACGCAGATGGGCACCAAATGGGGCCTAGTGATGGCGGACCTGCGGACAGCCCTGGAGAACAAAATTGATGGAGTAGGGACTGAACTCACCCTGCTACGACAAGACGTCAGGGCGCTGGCGGAGAGAACGAGTGGTTTGGAAAGCGCGGTGAAGTCCAATACAGAGGTCAGCACAAAACGCGAAAGAGGTCCACGTGCTAAAACAGCGGGTTGCCAATCTCGAAAATCGTGTGGAAGAAGCGGAAGGAAGGGTGAGGAGAAACAACATACGGGTGGTTGGCCTGCCGGAGGGAGAGTAAGGCCAGGACCCCACTAACTACGTGGAAAACATGATCCTCCAGGAAATGGGAGCAGATAAGCTCTCACAAGGGTTCACGGTGAAACGAGCGCATCGCGCCCTGATGAGGAAACCACGACCTGGGGCCCCGCCGAGACCTATAATTGCGAGGATCTTGCACTATAAAGAGAGAAGATCCTAGAATATTTCCGTAAGGGCGGGACGATAGAGAAAGCGCCCGCCAACATCACGGCGTACCCGGACTACACGATGATGGTGCAACGACAGAGGTATAGCTACGTGGCAGTCAAGAGGAGGCTGCGTGCGGCTGGCATCAAATACATGCTCCTGTATCCGGCGAAACTGAAAGTGCTGCATAAAGGCAGAGCGCTTTTCTTTGACACACCGGAGCAGGTGGGGTCATGGCTGGATGTGCAAGGCTGCCCAGAACAGGAAGCAGATCGAGACCGTCGGGAGACTAACAACTGAGGAGCCGGTGTCATGGACATTGCGGGGGTAAGTGGGAGGGTGGCCCTGCTATTGGGGGATTGACATTGGGCAATCTTCGGACCTTGTGCTCCGCACGGAATGGCATATAGTGTATAAGATGCATATGGGAGTTGCGTAATGTTAACATGTAGTGTACTAAATTTGATAATAGGAGCAACGGGACGGAAGCAACCCACCCCTTGAAACTAATAGTTGAGTGGCCATTACGGCAACTTTACCCTACTGAGCCCTGGGCACAGGCTTGTGCGAGACGGGGCTAGATGTGGGGGTGCCCGAGATCCAGGGATGGAGCTGGGCAACAGTTGGGGAGTGTGTTGTTGGGGAAGGGCAGGGAGGGTGAGGGGGAGTTTTGTGTGTATATAGTTGTTGGGGGGTTAGGTTTGAGCAGGAGCCTACGTAGAAACGCCGTATGGCGGTATTTGGACTGCGTGAGCGGGAGAGAGTGGCTGGAGGGGAGAATGAGGATCTCTAACGAACCATGGGGGGTCTCAAAATAATCACGTGGAATGTCAGGGGGCTTAGTTATTTGAAAAGGAACATGGTCATGGTGTATCTGCGAAGGCAGAAGATAGATATCGCACTGCTGCAGGAGACGCACCTGACACGGGACAAATTGGAGACAGTGGCGAAGAAATGGAAAGGGGTTGTGGTGGGCTCGTCATACTCTGCCTATGCCAGGAGTACTTACCTGGGTGGCGCCGCATGTCCCGTTCCAACTATTACAAAAATTGGTGGAGAAGGATGGGCGGCTGGTCATACTGAGGGGGCTGGTGGAGAATAAGGAGATAAGTATTGTAAATACATATGCCCCCAACCATAACACGGCGGCATATTTCAAAACTCTGTACTAACCTTAGTATGTGTGTGGATGGTGCGATGATCTGGGGCGGGGACTTTAACTGTGTAATGAACCCCAAGGTAGATCGATCGGACTGCAAGATTGATAGACCCACCCCGGCGGCTAAAGCGCTGCGGACACTGTTAGATGACTTTGGCCTGGAGGATGTGTGGAGAACGAAATTCCCCCAGGAAAGGCAATATTCGCACTACTCCACCCCGCAGCAGCTACATACGAGGCTGGACTATGTCTTTGCCACGTTGGATGTAATTACAGAGGTCACCCAGATTGAATACAAAGCGAGGGTCCTCTCGGATCACTCGCCCTGGTTCTCGAGTGGCAATATTGCCCCCGAGAGCACGGATTCCGACGTGGCGCCTCCGGGCAGAGGCGCTCAAGGACCCAGTCTTTAGAGAAGACATGAGGGTCGAGATTACTAACTACTTTGAGGTGAATACGGGTAGTGTAGACTCGGCTTGTACATTATGGGAAGCCTTCAAGGTAGTGATGCGGGGGGTTGCCATAGCAAAATCAAAGGGCCTGCAAGGTGGGGTCCTGACTGACCTGCATAGAACAGAAAGGGAACTGGAAAGTGCATTAAAAGGTGGAAGCGTAGATATGGAGCTGGTACTCCAGCTACAGCAGAAGTGTGCTGAACACTGGGAGAGGCTCTGCAACCTCAACTACAGAAAATATATAGAGACAGCATGCGGGAGGGGACAAAACAGGACGGCTCCTAGCGTGGCTATATAAGAGTGACACTCCCAAACCCCTGATCAGAACGATAACGAGAGAAGATGGTGGGGTGGCGGATACCCAAGACGAAGTTAACAATGAGTTTGTGGATTATTATAAGGCTCTGTATGGGGATGAGGGGGCTGCAACCTTACTGAGATCACTGAAACACTGGAAGATATAGGATTGCCCAAGATAAGTGAAGAAGAGAGGGAGGAGCTAGATGCACCAATCACTTTGGAGGAGTTAGAGAAATTAGTGAGGCAGTTACCTACCGGTAAGACCCCGGGGGCGGATGGGTTCCCGAGTGACTTTTATAAGGTATATAAAGAGGACGTGCTCCCCCCAATGTTAGGAATGCTTAATGAAGCGTTTGAGGTGGGGCAACTGCCGGAAACACTCAGAGAGGCAGTCATAGTACCGCTTCCCAAACCTAACAAACCAGGGCATAGCTGCGGCTCTTATCGACCATTGTCGATGCTGAACTAGGACAGCAAAATATTGACGGCTGTCCTGGCAAAAAGACTGCGGAGAACAATTAACAAACTAGTACACCCTGACCAGACAGGCTACATCCCGAATAGGGCACTCCGAAGGGTGGTTGAATGGGGGTAGTGAGACCGGAGGGGAAATGGTGATTGTGTCTTTGGATGCGGTAAAAGCTTTCGACTCGGGTCAAGTGGCCGTGGCTGCTGGCGGCCCTGGAGGGGTATGGGATGGGGCCCGGCTACATTAGGTGGGCGAAGATGTTATACAGTGCGCCGCTAGCCAGAGTCCGAACGGGATCAGTGATATCCGAGAGATGGCAACTTAGTAGAGGCACCAGGCAGGGATGCCCTTGGTCCCCGATGCTTTATATCCTAGCCATTGAGCCCCTTGCAATATACCTCAGGCAACAGTATGATCCGATAGGTATTGAAGTGGAGGGGCGAACGACACCTGATATCTTTATATGCTGATGATGTGCTACTGTGCTTGAGGTACCCGGAAGAAAACCTCCAGCATATCCTGGAGGTGATGGAGGTATGCGGGGCTGTCCGGGATAGCAGTGAATCCTCAAATCTAGCATTTTTCCGCTGGGCAGCTATAGGGGAACCCCTTTGGGACGGTTACCGGTGCTGCAAGTACCATGGGTGATTAGCTCCTTCCGGTACCTTGGGATAGACGTGTACCACACGCTGGAGGAGGAACATAGGCATAACACTGAGGTAGCTATTATCAAAGTGAAGTTGCCCCTAGCAATGATGGGTGAGGGTGCGATGCTGAAGATGGTGGTCCTACCTAGGCTTCTGCATTACTTTAGTAATATCCCATACATGATACCTAAGAAGTTCTTTACTAAACTGAACAGCATGTGTAGAGACTTCCTGGGGCAAGGTACCCGAAAGAGTGGCGCGATGGAAGCTACAAAACCTCTATGAAAAAGGGGGGAATCAAACTTCCTAATTTCGAGGTTTATTATGTGGTGAGCCAGTTACAATATGTGGTCAAATGGCTCTCTGATGTGACCCCCGAACTACGGCTGTTCGAGCAGGATTGCGCCCCATTCCACTTGAAAGAGGTGATCTGGCTGCCTGAGTCGAAAATGAGAGGGCGCCCGGAAATGTTGGTGCTTGGGTGTAGGATGTGGCGCAGGACATGCCGGATGATGGATAACCCATCCCCGTAGGTACCGCTGGTTGCATTGGCGGGTGTAAATGTGCAGCTGCGGGCGATTATCAGGGCTCACTGGGAATCGGTGGGGTTGGTAACGTTGGGAGACATGTGGCAAGATGGAACCATTAAGACTTTTGATGTGCTCGGGGAGGAAACCGGGCTACATGTGGGCCAATATATCACATATCATAGAATGGTGCGGAAAGTTCTGAAAACGTGGCCTGAAACAGGTACTGGATGAAGAACCAGACGCCATCATGGGGGCAATATATGATATATCGGAAGGGGGGCATGAGATTTCTAGACTGTATGAGATGGTGATGACTAGGGTTGGGAGGGAGTTGACACGATTGAGATTAGAATGGGAAGAGGAAGTAGGAGCCCTGATAGAGGATGGGATGTGGGAACATGCCCTAGGATACCATAAAAAGGTGTTAAGGAATGCGAGACTAAAACAAATACAATTGTATGTAACGCACAGAGCATACATGACACCTTTGAGGATATCCAGGTTTGTGAATGCTGGAAGACAGGCATGTCCCAAATGCGATATGGAAAATGCTGACATGAGACACATGTTTTGGTCATGCCCAGTGATTGGGTGTTTCTGGGGTGAAGTGGCACAGAAACTGGCTGAAAAGGGGGTTACGATTATCATAGACACTGCCTGGGCCTGTTTGCTGGGAGGTTTTGCCTAGATCACAGAAACTTAAACATGTTGGGAAATTGAAAGATTTAGCATATGTGCTTGCTAAGAGAAGGATTGCCATGGGCTGGAAAACATGTCACAAGCCGCGGATAGAGGTGTGGTGGAAGGAGTTGCAGAAATGGGCGGAGGCTGAAACGATTTTGGCAAGAGGCGAGTAACGTAGGGGGGGGGGGGGGAGAAGCCTGTTCCTTGATGGCATGGAGATCATTAATTGCAGAATTATTTGGAACACTGCCAGACCTCACAGTCTGCAGGAAGTGAGACCCCACCACGGGCAGCGATTACAAAGTGCGAGGTGTAAATAGGCTCATGAGGGGGGTGGGAAGGGGGAAGCAGTGACCATGATCAAGTAACGAACAATTGAACTGTTGTACAATGCACTGCATGTTTGGTTTGTATTGTCGTTTGGTTTTAAAATAAAAAATAAAAAAACTAAAAAAAAAAACTACCAAGATCTGGCCCTGGTGACTGCAGAAAAAAGCAGGAAATGGGGTCAGTCACAAGAGCTCACGGCCAAACACATCAGGTACAAGTGGACCTTTCCTTTCGGTCTTCTCTTGGGAATGGAAACAACAAAGAATAACGACATGCGAGGAGGGTATGCATATTCTGGGCATTCAGGAACCAGAGAAACCCCCCCCACCCCCCAAGGGAAGCAGCGAGGAAGGGTCCTCAGCGCAACGAACCCCATGGGAGTGGAAGACGATTAACAGACAGTCCAGGCACCCTAGCAAAAAGAAACAGCCCGTATGAGACTCAAGACGGTCCAACACACTGGATCAGAGCCCACTTACAGCCAGCGCCCGCTCTCCTAACTGACAGCTCTCGCTGGCGCATGAATCCCCATTTTGGCGATGGGAAGGGGGGACTCCTTCCCCTGCATCAGAAACTGAATCCGAGTGGGGTTTAGAACTCCCCACAAAGTTTATCCCAGAGTCTATGTCCCAGGGCACTCAGGGCAGTTATTGGGGGGGGGCGAGTAATATACGCAAGTTGGGGGTTGCAAAGTTTGGGGGAGTTGGGGTGGGCGGAATAAGTAAACAATCAGCAGACAAGTGTCCACCGGCCACCGATAGTGAATACCCACAATAGGAAAGGATGGGGCTGAACATTTCAACCTACAAGGATTGAATTCCCTGCTAAAGAGGAAAAAGGGAAGCACGACATCATAATGCTCCAGGAAACCCATATAAAAAAGGCAGAACAGAGGGGGCTCCGCCTGAGAGGATACAACCAAATCTATCAAGCCAACGAACAGGAGAAAAGAGGGGGCGTCCTGATCGCATTCCACAAATCTCTACACCCGCAAATCCACGACATCGAGGCAGATAAGCAGGGAAGATTCCTTTTCCTAAACACACATCGAAGGGTACCCTCTAACACTGTCATCTATCTATGCCCCCAACACAGGGCAGGATGGCTTTATCAGAGACTGCCTGGACAAATTAGAAACATTTGCAAAAGCGGAAGTCGTGCTGGGAGAGGGCGGGGGCCCATCAACATCGCATGGGACCCTAATCTAAATCTAAAACTAAAAATGGGAAATCTAGCCTTGCGGGACGTTTGGAGAGAGATCACGGGCCAGACCCATGGATTTACACACTTTTCTCACGTCCACAATTCCAGAATAGACTACCTCTGGGTCTCCACGGGTGTCCTCGGGAAGATTGTGCAGGTAGAAACAAGAGCAACGTCTCTCTCCGATCACGCCCTAGTCTGGGCGGACATCTGCCTGCCTCGCCGTCGGACGGGCTTATGGATCTGGAGAATCCCAAAGGAAATCAGTGCAAGACTCCTATTTGGACGGGATCACCCTTCCAACAGTCACGAGCGAAGAGAAACAGCGGCTAGACAGCCCAATCACAGAAGATTAAGTTATCAGGGCAATTCGGGACCTCCCTAACAAGGCCCCAGGCCCGGATGGCTACACTGCACAATTCTATAAACGATATAAAGACGACTTAGCCCCCATCCTAACCAAACTCTTCAATACCTTTAAAGAACAGGGCACAATCCCACAATCCATGAATGAGGCCAAAATAGTGGCGTTACCTAAGCAAGAGAAAGACCCGACACTTCCCAGCTCGTACCGCCCGATTGCGCTAATAAACTTGGACGCAAAGCTGCATACCAAAATACTCGCCAGCCGACTCTCGACGGTGGTCCCGAAAGAGATTCATCAGGACCAGTCGGGCTTCGTCCCAAACAGACAAATCCACGACAATATCAGGATGATAACCCATCTGATCGAGAAAGTGGGAATTACGCACACCCCAGCAGTCCTACTGGCGCTAGACGCTGAAAAAGCATTCGACCATGTGGAGTGGTCACTGCTATTTCATATCTTGAGGAAGATGGGCAAGGGGAGAACTATATAAGTATGGTACGGGCAAACTACAGCACGCCCAGTGCAAGGATCGCAGTAAACGGGGAGCTCTCAGGTAAGGTCAGGATAGAGAGGGGGACTAGACAGGGTTGTCCCCTCTCTCCCCTCTTTACGCCATATTACTTGTGCCCTCCTGATACGAATAAGGGACAGACCAGATTAAAAGCGTAGACATGTGGGGGAGTGGGGGGGTGATATCCCACAAAATTGCAGCATATGCGGATATGTTGGTGGCCCTGGGAGACCAAGTGAACTCGCTACCAACCCTTCTTCAGGAGATCGAGACCTACAGAACCATCTCGAGGCTAAAAATAGACAGAAGTTGGAAGTCCTTACACTGGCGGGACACAGAGGCCATTCACAAGCCAGCAACGGCCCACCAACTGAGGGTGGCAGTGAAAGGGGTCAAGTATCTTGGAGTCACACTGACCAGCCACATAGGGAAACTATATGAAGAAAAGTATCCAACAATTAGAAAAAAACCAAGAAGGACATAGAACCCCCTATCAAGATCATGGTGGGGCTGGATTACGGCAACAAAAATGACAATACTGCCCAGAGTCCCGGCTGCCTACTTCAAAAAATGATCTCAAACAATAACGTTGTACGTCTAAAAGACACCTAGGGTGTCAAGCGCAGTCCTTGCAGCACAGAGAATGAATGGCGGCTGCGCACTCCCCCACTTCTGCAAATATTTTGAGGCAGCTAAACTATGCATCCTGAAAGAGTGGATACCGGATTCCTCCCAGAAGCTGTAGGTAGCACAAGACAGACCGGTCGCCATGATCCGACTCCGCCATCTCCTCTGGATTAAAAAAAAAGAACATTGACATCTGAACCCACAAATCAGTGCGATACTGAAAGCATTGTTAGTGATCTGAGACAGCGCCACGCAAAAGGAGACACGGACCATAGATCCGGCACCCTTAATGCCAATGTTTAAAAACCCAGAGTTCCAACCGGGGATGGAGAACGGCGTATATCGAAAATGGGAGGAAGCGGGCTGCACAAAGATTGAGGTTATGTATCAATCCCAGGAAATAAGAACCTTTGAAGAATTCGAAAACTGCACAGAACAATTCGGCCTCACCAACAAGGATAGATACAAGTACTAGCAACTGCACGACTGGCTCAGCTCCCCACGGATCAAATATGTAGCGACACGAAAACTGACCCAGTCGACGGATACGTATAAACGCCCAATCCGAAGAGATTAAATGGCTATACTGAAGAGGTGGGAAATCACGCTAATGGGGAAGGGGGGATTCCTAAAAAACCATGGGGAACACATCCCCAAAATGACGCGGGCTGTACAGACAAGAGATGTGGATGAAAATCCTTCTACAATGGTATTATACCCCAGGAAGATTACACAAAATGTACAAATCCACACCGGACAAGTGCTGGAGAGAATGTGGTGCAGAAGGCAACTGGAGACATCTGGCGGGACTGCCTGGTCTATCCAGCAATTCTGGACAGATGTCAAAACACAAATTAACTCAATGTTTGCTGGGGCGGGAGACCTAGGGGAGGAGGTGTGGCTATGCAGCCTTGGGACCCCAGAGACAAAACCATGACGAAGGCACAGAAACTGAACTTCATGGGTCTGCTCATAGCGGCATGGCTGGCTATACCCCAAAAGTGGAAACAGAACCCCACCAACGCTGATCGAATGGTTACAAAAGATATGGACACATAGTGTTGGAACATGTCACTTACAACATTGAAGGTGACCGTAAGGGGCTGGGGGGGGGGGGGGGGGGGGAGATTGTCACGGACATGTTTGGTCCGAATGATAAGAAATGCAATAAAAACACATTTTAGAGCGGATGCAGTGGGCCAGAAATCAGAGAGGGATTGGAGGTACAGAAAGTGGAAGGAGCGTGGGCACAGGGGTAGTAGTGGGCCAAAAGCAGAACGGGATTGGCCGGAAAGAGGCAGTAAACTGCAGATGGGAGAAGTGAGGGAAGAGTGCGATAGAATGGGAGAAAGATGCAGAAGTAACACGCTAGAATGAAGGACTGTATACTGCAGGAGGCATTGGTGAGCGCAAGGTGCGAGTTGGGAGTTTGATTTGGCATTTGCCAGGGACCTGAGAGCGCAAATTGTGACTTGGCAGTCTGACAGAGCATGTGTATGACAGAGCGAGGTTCGAAAATACAAGTTGCGATGGGGAATTCGTGAGATGTGTGAGGTGTGTTGGGTGAGAGTTGTGTGGGTGTTTGGGGGATTGGAGAACATTACAACCGATAATGATTAATACCGTTATTAAATAGGCATGCACATTAAACCAGAAAAAGTAGCCAAAACAAATACTGTTCTGCCAAGCCAGAGACATCTAGGACTCTTCCTATTAAATTGATACAAAAGATACATATGACACCTTGGCTCTCTTGTAGCCTTGCACACAGCCTCTTTCCTGCAATGTACCAATCTTGCACCCTCCAGCCAAAGATTGTGCTGCACAAATGCCACCATAAATAAAGATTTGTGCCGCAAAATCCTGGATGGTCTAATAGATTAGTAAATTAAGAAAGCACGAGATGTAGGCACATTTATGGTGCAATCAGTAAGCATTTTCACCTATACAGGCAAAAGCTGGTCTACTTTTCAGATTTTTTTGCTGGATATTTAGAATGTTAATATGTACCTATTAAGTTTGTGAAGCAGAATCTTAACTTCTTCACATACGAATCACCAATTATGCTGATGTAGTAATAAACAGATAGAAGGTGAACAGATTGTGTATTTTACTAAATGTGTAGACAACATTCACTATTTAAGAAAATAGTGCTTTAAAAAAGGATACCCAGTGAGGATTACAACACAGAATAGTGAAAAAGACGCCATAATAAGCAACATTTTTAAACAATGTTGTGTTTATTATTCACTGAACCCAGGTCATAGTACAAGCAATTTAAAATGTACATCTTCGAATCAAACCTCCAAGTGATATTTTACACAACAAATATTGGCACGCAACAGTGATGAGATCCATCCCATATGGGTACTGTTGCTATAAAGGTTTGCCCAGGGTTGAAAAAGGTTTGCTCCAAACATGAAAACCTGTAATAAATCTTAAATTAATGGTAGAAAACTGTTTGTTCTTCGGAAACACCCCCCCCCCCCTTGAGAAAAAAAAAAAAAAAGGAATACATGCAACTAATTCACATTAGTCACAACATAATCTGGATCACCCATACGATAGACATTGTTTAACCCATCATCAAAGAACGAAAAAAGTAGTCTGGATTCATACAAAAAAGTCCACATGTGCCAAATGAATAAAATTAAAGTCAGTCCTAAGCATTATGTTTAGGACCAATCACAGCCGAAATAGTCCAAAATACCGGCAGCTGTAAATTAGACTTCAGTAGATGCATGACACGTCAATAAACCCACAAACCTTTAATTATTTTTGCCCCCACTATGCCCACAACTGACTCCATAGCACAATGGTATTCTAAAGATGGCAATGGCTTGGATTTAGGTGCAAAGAAGGTTTCAAAGCATACCTGCAAGTGTGTAAGTAAACTGCAAACATTTAGTGCGCAATTACAGGTCATAAAACAGATGCAATTGAGCCAGGTACTGGAAAGTCCGAGGAAGTCAAGAGGGAACATCGTAATGTACAACTTGACAACACGCACCAAGTGTTGACATAAATTATTGATGGTCCTTTAACTCGTCCTCCGGTCTATTTGGAGATATTCATACAAAAAAGAAACATCACGTAAGTATGGTCTGCCGAAATCATCAAAAACTTATTTTTTTTAAAAAGATGGTCTTGTGCACCTCTCTTCCTGCATGCCTGTAAAGAGCCAATTATATTTTAATAAAGCATACGAAAGAACAGATTAAGTTGATGATCTCTACATTTCAATTGCAATCTAGGAGAACCAATCTTGACAACACAGCAGACAGCCACAAAGTGAATGCCAAAAATGTGATCCGACACAAGTTTCTCTTCAAAACCCATTGCTATGGAAATCTAATTGTAAATCATCTCATTAAGGTACAAAAAGATTTAAGAAATAAGTAACAATACTTTCGAAAATAAAGATTAGGACCTAAGTGAAGTTGTTGTATCCAAGATGTTTGGTAAACAGTGAATTGGGACCACTGACAATAGGGGAAAAATGTTCTTTAAACAACTCTTCGGACTTCAAAAAACCTCTTCAAGTAATAGATCTGTCCAAGTGTCATAGCAACCAATACAAGAGCTTCAAAGAAGGACCACAGGACCACTCTGCTGTTTGTGTTGTCATTAACTGTGGAGATAAAAAATGAGAAAGTTAAAATATTTGACTCACTATATTATTAAGGATAACATCTTTTTCATAACATTTTTCAAAGCTCAGATTGTGGTGCATTTCTCAGTAGATGGATAAGAATAGTTAAAAGGTAAAACAAAATTCTCTTAACAGCATTTCCATATTTACCAAAAAATTAATAAATCGCAGCCACAAAGCTGGCTAGTGTACACATTTGTCTTTGTTCAGCCACACCCCCCTCCCTGATAAACATTTCAGCAGATCATCCAAAAATGTTAGTACATTGGTCAAAATATTCGGGGTTATTCTTGCTGCTGCAAGGAAATCTAATGAGCTTCTAGAAGAGAGAAATGTTCACTAAAAATACAGTTCATTCACCCTCACTGCAAATGTTCATGCAGCATTAATTGTACACATAAAAGGAGTACACTAGTCTATTCCGTAAGTACATGTATGGCATCGAGTTGGAATTCTGCAGACTGCCGCTACCTGCGGCGACAGGTTTTCTGGCTTGGTATTTATGTAAAATTTGTGTCGACCAATATGGCATTTGTTACATATGTAAAGGGATAGGTAATAAGGAGTTCAATTTAGGTACGGAATTATGAACATATTTAATTCGTCATAGTCGATGTTGACATAGCATTTGTCACAGTAAAGTCACCACCCGGCCCCCAATTTAGAAATCAAATAAAATCGGATTTAAAAACTGTGCATAGGCCATCGGTACAGATCTAGCAATCGATTACGTTCATGATCACAGATATGCAGCACCGTATGTTGAGAGAATTTTAATTTCTCTAAAAATTCTACTAATTCCCTTCAATCTTAAGAGACCCCCAGCTCGTTTGCTGGACTTGGGATTCGTGATTTTTTTTCCCCCCTCGAGTGGAACCTTTTTCTCACTACCTCACTTATTTTTCCGGACTAGAATTTCTGTGTTTTACTGTTTTATGGAGTCTGACAAACTCTATAGGCATCTGCTTTTTGTATAGTGAAACACAGCACTTTAGGTGCAGTGCCACTAAGCAGTCCCTTGGACTTCTCTTTATTACATTTTCTTGGGTGAAGGACCGTTCCCCAGAACGGCAAGATGATCCCGTCTTACTCACCTCTCTCTTTATGGGACCAACACACACCACACTATGTGGAGTGCTGGGGGATTACTTAGTAAAAGTAAACCACTGCCACAAATGTTACATGACAAGTGGGAGAGGGAATTACTATCAGTGTGCATTTCTACCGCAGGCTGAACCCTCAGCTGCAGTACAGAACCCATGGGTGACCATTTTTCCCCCAAAGTGGCCCAGTCTTTTTTCGCCATTTTCTGTTTGTTAGTTCTTTCTTGGCTTTTAGTTAAAACTGGTTTGAGCCCTTTGTGTGTTTTGCCTTCGGTGCGCTTCAGCCCTGAAGCCCGCCCAGGTTCCAGTGTCTCTGCAAAGGCAGGAAGTGAGGGAGGGTCCCAAAACTTCCCAGTCCTTTGTCGCCAAGTGTGCCTGAACGAAACCAGTCCCGATTGGCTGGCTGGCTGTCCTAAAAGGACAGCCACCCTGTTGTGTAATTGACAGCATAGGCTGTGAATCAATGGGAAAATCTCATAAAAAGTGAGGTTTTTGAGACTAGAGGCAGTCAACCACTGGAGAGGAACATCCGAAGAAGACGTGACGAGACACCAGCAGCACCCTCCTGGACCATGAAGTGCCCAGTGAAGCCCTGCAGCTGTGATGGCCCCATTTTCATATCGACTGGGAAGACATGTACGGGACAGCTTCCTCCCATGGACTGGTGGGACCAACTAACCTCAAAACAAGCTTACATTTGGCGCATCATCCCGACTTGCTGTGCCTCAGAGCTGCAGAAGCCCTATGCCCTGGGTCCTGTGACCAAGTCTTCGTCGGCATCCAGAGGACCCTACAGAAAAAGGAAATCTTGATCCAGAGTCCCCTCACCAGAGTCCAGGACCGAGGGAGCAAGCTTCTTCCAATCAGAGTTTTTGTTCTTCATTTGACGCTGAGGAAAAGGCGCCAATACAATGAAGAGCCCCTGAAACAAAGGAAATCCATTGCTGAGGAGTCCCTCTCCAAAGTACTGCCGCAGAGGCCCGCCAAACATCCTCTCTTTCATCACCATGACCAAGGTCCAGGAACAAGGGTCTGCCAAGCCGTAACAAGGAGGAATCCAGGTGAAAAATGTTTCTCCGAATTATAGGTACTGTGGGGTTTGGGGTTTTCACCTTTTAGCCACAAGTTGTGCTTCCTATCTTGCAAAGTACTTTTTGGAGTTGATCTCAACGCCCCTGCACTGGCCTAACAGCTTGTGCTCTCCACAAAGTAGCTCACTTGAGTTACTGTGATTTCTTCTGAACTTACTAACGTTGTCAAGCCTTTTAAAAAAAGTACATCAGAACTATTTACTTTGTCCATTGACTTTGGCTGTCCTAGCTCCCTAAAAGGCACTCCTCTGAATCTACATACTTAGGCAGTACTTATTCCCTCATAGGTTATAATGGTTGACACGATTATTGCTGGGATAAACGTTCACCTGTCTCACTTTAGGAGATTGCAATTGCTTTACAAAATGTTCTAAATCTTATCCTAACCCTTCCTAACTCAATAACTGAATTAAGTAATATTGACCTTTACTGAAGTTACTCCGTGTGCTGGAATATGTGTTTGCATAAGTAAAGTATTTACCAACTTTTATTGTCTTTTAAAAACTGAATCCCAACGGATTGAATGTTACTAATAGATCTTTCTTTTTTTTATTTGATTTAATTGGAATACAATTTTACAATTTTTACAAAACAGACAAGCAGATGAAGGTTCATCCCTCCAAATTAGATTAGATTGCGTTCCGTCCAAGTTAAATTCAGGAGTTCCTAGCTTAAGAGAGCGAGAGTTTAGGCTTCAGTTTACGCCTGTCTCCATTACTGCGTTACTGTCCTTTTCACGCCTGAACAGTTTTTTTGTACTCCTGTACTAGTCCAATTTTTTTTAAAGAACAGAGTCACTGCCACTGACCATTCGGTCCCCCCCCCCCCCAGTAAGCCGTTCCACCAGTCCTCTTCATCAGCTGTAGTTACACTGCTCAGGTGTTTCATTAAATGGATTTCTCTTGCCTCGTGGGTACCCTTGCACTTTAACAGAAGGTGTCTGATGGATTCCACCTGCTGAGTATTACAATACCGGCACTTATCCGTGGTTACCTCTCCTCTTCTGGCCAAGATCTCATTTGTTTGCAAGAGGTTCAATCTGATTCTGAGGAAGGTGTTACGCAGCTTTTTGTCCGGGAATTTTTTCAAGTACCCTCTCACTTCGTTGACTCTTTTGGCTTTTCGGAAGGGTTTTACTTGATTTATACGAGGCAACGTTATCCTGCGTTCTGATCCAATCCAATCAGCTTTTTCACCACCTTCGTTGGATTTTGTATTAGGATTGCTCTAGTGAGGGCCACCTCTTGTAACAGGTTTTCAGTGTTCTTCCCATGATGCTAGTATTTTGTTTTTCCCGCTGGCCAGTTCGTTCTTCAGAATCTCAAATACAGGCACTGACGAGTCCATGATCACTTTCCTGAAGAGCATCAGGGTGTTCCTCGCCACAGTCCCCTTCACAGATGGTAGGCAGAGTTCTTGTCTGATGTGACATATGGGAACAGACATTGGCAGTCCCAGCACCACCTTCCAAAATTGGCCCTCCAACCTGTCCGAAAACTGCCTCGGGATTTGTGGCATTGCTTCCGCTCCATACGTTATACTCGGGATGACTTTGGTTTTAAAGAAAGACAGTACTGGAATCAATGAGAACTTTCCGTATTTCATGTCGATTGTCCGTGCCTGGCATGACAGGGTCTTTGTTTTGGCTATTAGCATCTCCTGCATTGGAATTTCCGTGGGGCTGTTACTTAGCGTCACTCCCAAGTATTTAAAGCTCTTTACAATTTCAACTTTTTCGTTTTCTAGGCTCCTTTTTTCTTTGCCTGCTGTTCGAGTTGTAGTTTCGAAGGCCATGATCTTGGTTTTGCTTTTATTTAGTTCTAAATGGTTGTTTCCCAGATATACAAGAAGACTGTTCAACTGCCTTTGGAGCCCCACCGCTGTCTGATCGAATAGGATGATATCAACCGCATAGAGGAGTCTGTATTTTCTCTCCTCCTAATGATGGGGGAAAAGCACCTAGTTTTGGCAAAGTCGTCTTCCAGGTCTGCCATATAGGCATTATACAGAGCTGGAGCTAAGGGACAGCCCGGCTTTACTCCTCGGGCGGTATGGATAACCTTGGACAGTGCCCCTGCCCCATTCAGCCGGCCTCTCATGGTGGTACCTTCATAGAGAGCTCTTATTGGGGATAAGATTTTCCCTGGGCAGTTCTTGCCAATTAGTTTGTCCCACAGGCGCTCACGGCTCACACGATCAAATGCCTGCACTAGGTCGACGAAGGCCATGAATATTCTCGGCGCTCCTTGTTCGACTCTTGCTTTCAAGGAGCATAGTACCAGAATGTTTGCTGACGTGCCGATGTTTCGGACAAACCCCGTCTGGAATTGATCTCTATAGTTGGATTCCTTTAGTCAGTTGTTCAGGCCGTCCAGAGCACAAGAGCCAAATAACTTCCCGATAACGTCCAGGAGCGCTATAGGACGGTAATTTCTCGGATCTTCTTTCGCTCCTTTTTTAAAGATTGGGACCACATTTGAAGTCTTCCAAGAGGGAGGCACAGATTTAGAAGTGTTACAGTTCTGGAAAATCTGGCTTATTAGTGGAACCCAAGTTACAACATTGGTCTTCAAATCTATGTTGGAGATGACGTCCGGTCCTGGCGCTCTAGAGTTTTTTAGCTTCGTAATTTTTGATGTAATAGTATCATGATCACAGGGTATTTCCCAGTTTGTCACTTGGCACCTCTGGATGTTCGATATCCGGCTGTCCTCCTTTTTAAATAGCGACGCAAAGAAGTCCACCCATTTCTCTTCGCTGACGCTATTCTGGAGGCTGGTCTGGGTACTTGTTGTTTTCGTATGAATCAAAGACCAGAATTCTTTGCTGCTTTTCTTTGAAAGTATACGCATTTGTTCTGCGTCTTGCTGTAGAAGACTTGCACGCTGATGTCTCACCCAATTTTTATACCTGCGTTGCGCAAGGTGGTATTTCGCTTGCAAGTTTGAGTCACTGGATTTTGCCATTCTCTGGATATTTCTTAAGGCAGCTCGTTGCTTTACCAGTTCCTTATTGTAACTGTCTGTGGACTGAGTGTGAAGGGCCCCCTTGTTGCTTCGATCTGCGGTAAATTCCCAATAACGGCACGTAATCAGCATTAGCAGCTCCAACTGTCTTATCAATAAGCTTATTGCTGATGGTTTTATAAACCGTCGTTATTTCACTGATGGCTTTTGCCGTTAACCTAAGGCAATTGCCACTCGGGTTAGCTTCCAAGCCTTGTAGCATGGATTCTTGCGACGGCCTATAATGGTGCCAGGTCGTTTTTAAGATAGTGTGATCGCTTTTGTCCGTTTTCACCACATTGAAAGACTTTATCATGCTCAGTAAAGCCTTCGATACAAAAAAGTATGATCAATAGTTCCCTTTTGATGATTTCTTTGCCATGTTGGGATCTTCTTGTTCTCAATGCAAGTTATGCAGATCCCATTTATCCATCAGGTTACCCCATCGTTTAGCTCTGTCCCCATCAGTTGTAGATCTCATGCATGTGGGAGTCTCGTCAACCTCCATTGTGCAGTTTAGGTTGCCATTTATAATGATGAGGCTCGGTTGTTGGCATTCGCTTTCATTCTCCAGGAGGTTGTCAGCCTCTAGAAATTGATCTGTAGTAGTCTCTGCCGGATTCCAGTATGTATTGATAACTAGCAGTTTTTGTAGAGAATTTTCCTTCCCTGTTCCGACGCCATCCCATTGCCACTCTAATCTAGTGCCTTGGATAAGCGGGGAGAGATGTAATTCTGCCCTGGGCACCAAGTCACATCCCGATCTTACAGCGGTCACAAGACCAGCCCTTGGCCTTCTTGTGGCTCCCTTCTCCGCCGGGGTGAAGGTCAAAGTGTATCCGTCAAGGCAGGGTTTCACCAGCAGCCACGTTTCTTGTAGACACAAGATATCAAAGTCTCCTAGATTAACATCGGAGCTTACCGTCAAGTGGAAAAACCCTTGTGTGTTCCATGAGCCCATTATCAAGGGTGATTGCTTCACCAGTTGGCTCGGCGGGGGGTTTCTGTCCACTAATTGCTAGATTTTGTTTGCATATTGTCGTGTATTTGATATCCACCTCCTGTTGTGCTGTCTAACCGGGCTTCTGGCTTCGGTGCCACTCTCCGCTCGAGAAAATTTCATGGGGCTTACAGCAATTGTGATTCTTATTTTTTTCTCCCGGTCCTTTTGGCCATCTTTCCGGGTTTATTGCTTGGTTACCATCGGAGTATTTCTTATGACCTAGGTGTGGTGACTCCTCTCTCCTCTTCCTTTCCCTCGACCTATTGGGGCCGTGTGTGTTTTGCTTGTCTTGAGTCAAGTAAGATTTATGACTCGGCCGACACTTTCCTTTATCTTTATTGTGGTGATTTTGTTCTGACGGTATTTGTAACGCTCACCTGATTCTCGCAGAGGCGCCGGTCTTGACTGGGCGACTACCGTATCTTCAAAGGTGATGTGTAGCACCCGGTTGGCTCTTTGGGCTGGACCTCTGTGCACTGTATGCCTGACGTGTAGAGTAAGATGTCTGCAGATAGAAAATATGGGGTTAATGAACTGGGGTTATTGGGGTGTCCCTATCTCTTTCCTCTTCTCCTCTCCTGTAGACCCCCAAAGGTTAACGCTCTCACCTTAGGTAAGTGAATGCCGAGCTCTCCATCTGCCTCGGGGCAGGGTGCTGTAACCAGTTTCTTCACTGGATAGGTAGCGCAGGCCTCTTGACTTCAGAGGACTGCTGTCCGTCGTTTACTGCACGAACGGTAAGTTTCGAGTCATTCAAATGTCTTTAAAGTCTTTAGTAATGATGTCTCTTGTTTTGCAGGGTTCCGGCGATGGCGGATGACGGGCTGAAGTGAGTCGAAGATGGAGCCCGTGTGATGAATAGAAGCGCCTGGAAGCACGTAAGTAAGCGCTTGTTGCCTGCTTCACTATGCGCTCTAACTGTCTTTTTATTTTGCAGGTACGAGTTCGGAGCGGCTGCAGGGTGCCGGAATACCCACTGGATTAGATGTGGAAAGGAGTAATGGCACGTGAGTATTAAAGTTCCCCAATGTCTTTAAACGCACCTTGTTTTGTCTTTCAGATGCGGGATGCAGCGCCGAAGGCCTCCGGAGCGTGCGAAGAGTTGGTAAACTTTTGTCTTTCAGATGCCGGAATGCAGTGTGAAGACCTCCGGAGCGCACAAAGAGTAGGTAAGCCTTTGCCTTTCAGATGCCGGAATGCTAACCTGTTCTTTCTTGTCTTTATAGGTGTTGCTGAAGACTGGATTCAGGATGGTAAGCCTTTGCCTTTCAGATGCCGGAATGCTAACCTGTTCTTTCTTGTCTTTATAGGTGTTGCTGAAGACTGGATTCAGGATGGTAAGCCTTAGGCCCAGGACCGGATGCAGAAGACACGATGAGCGTTCTGCTGCAGAGGTTGCAGAATAACGCAAAGCAAGATTCATCCACCGGGTGTGGTTTAAATAGCCTCCTGTAGTGCTTAAGTGTCTCCTTCCACAGCCACGCCTAAGTAAGAAAAGAGTTCCTGGTAAGAAAAGAGTTCCTGCCTTCCAGAAGAGTTCCAGTGCTCTGAATCTAGGGAGTGGCTCCAGCCCCACCCAACAGGAAAAGTAGTTCCAAACAGAAGAGGATCAGAGGCTCAACTGGCAGGCAAGTAAGCAGCATGGTCTGCTGAAGGTAAGTCCACCCAAGCATTATGAGCCCGGCGCTTCCAGCGCTGGGACTGGGCATATTTATGAGCCTGGTGCCACTGGCGCCAGGACTGGGTCCAAAAGGTCCCAATTGGGACTGGTTGGCACTCGGAACCTGGGTTATGGATCTGCTTCCAAGGGAGTTGGGAAAACCCTGACCTTTTGGAAGCAGAGATCATGACAGTATTCTCTTTCTTCTTATTAGGGATCTCGTCACTGAGGTGCTTTGCGTCCGATGGTACCTCTGATTTTGAATGGCCTGAATTTCCTTCAGTTCATATCCCAAATACCAGAGGTTTTCTTTCTCAGCCTTCAAGATGTTTATTAATAATGATGATGTGTATATAGGCCTGATCGTTCCGTCCTTTCTCACATGGTTCGACAATTTTTAAGTCTTGAGAGGTCAAGAGTCGTAAGCTTGGGATTTGCTCAAAGATATACAGCATAGTGTTCCTGCTCAACCTAAAGTCGTCTGGATTTTCACTCCTTTCCAGTTTGAAGATGGCGTAATCCGTCTTGATGCGTTTGTTCATTCTACTCCTTTTCCAAACCTTATTGCTCTCGTGCGGCGATCGTCCCCTGCTTCGTTCTCTCTCTTTATTTCACTGACTATTGCTTGAAAAATTCTCTCGAGTCCTCCTGGTTTTGGACTCTTTCTGCCGAGACCTCTTGTCTCCAGTACTTAGATCATCGTTGCGTTTGTCATAAGGAGAGTTGCTCTCTCTTCGTGTCTTTAGGACGTTAGCTGTGAGGGGTTTAGAGGGCTTCTGTCATGATGCCTGCCCCCTGAAGACCAGACCAGGCCCAGCAGCCCCGGAAGCAGGCATCATGCCACTTGGAGCATGCCCAAAAGCCCCAGTTAGGGGCTGTTTGGGTACAGTCCTGGCGCCATGGGCACCAGGCTCATTATTGATAACTTACCTGAAGCAGACCATGCTGCATACTCACCTGAGACAGACCATGCTGCATGAAGACTCAAGCCAAATGAGGCTTAGGAGGGACTATTTTACTGAAGGGACTATTTTGTTACTTGGGTGGGGCTGTGGAAGAATACTTACCTGGATCTTCTTCCAAGGCTATTTAAACCACGCCCGGACAGCCACACGTGCTTCGCGTTATTCTGCTTGCTGCAGCGTAACGCTCACTGTGTTTTCAGCAGCTCCAGTCTTCAGCCACGCCCGCTTCAGTCCTGGGACTCCTGAAACAAGAAGACAAAAAGGATAAAGGTTAGAACAGGAGTTTTAACTTTAATCCTTACCTGAATCCTGATCCATTTCGCCACGGAACCGAAAGACAGTCTTTGAAGCATCGCTTCGCATTCCTACGGCGCCGCACTGAACTCACCTGCTTGGAGGTACTTCAGCATTCCATCACGCTCTCTCCATCTCGCGGCCGCCCTCCGACACCTAAGGAGACAAAGACAGCAAGGTGAGCAAGGGAACTCTCTAAGGCCATACAAGCTACCCCCAAGGACTTACCAGATTTACCACGGGAGGTACTCGCCTCATTTCGGGTCGGCGCAGTCAACTCTGCTTCATCGCCGTACCCCGGCCCCTAAGGGGAGAAAGCAAGGACAATACCAGTTACCCCCCCACAAAACATACCTGATTTACCACGGGGGTCTCACCTCATCTCGGGTCGGCACAGTCAACTCTGCTTCATCGCCGTACCCCGGCCCCTAAGGGGAAAAACAGAATAGACTTACCTGAATCTTACCGAGTGCCATTTGGAAATCTTCGAGTGGATTAATCGGCAACCTGCAAGGATTCGGACAGAGTGAAGAGCAGACATTTGAACTCTTATGAACAATTGGACTTTAGAGTCAATACTGGAACTCACCAATTCTACGCCAGTGAAGTAACTGGTCATCAACGCGCCCCTGCGGTCGACGCAGGATGGAGAGCTCATCCTTCCAAACCATCAGGTGAGACTAAGGAGGGGACATCAAGAGTGATCAGTGGGAAGACAACGGGAGTGGGGAAGGTGGGTTGACACTCAATTCCACGGGTGGTTAATTCCTCTTCTCCTTTGCAGAAGAATATTCTTGCGAGCCAGACAAACTAGGCTGAGCGGGCCAGTCCAGTCAGTCATCTAGGCGCTACACGTCACGCTGGTGGAAATAACAGCGGCCCAGTTCCGGTCGACGCCCCCGTGGGAACCAGGTGAGCATAACAGCTTCCTTTTCTTCCATTCCGTATGTCTGTATTGATCTTTACTGTGCAGTCTTCCTCTTCAGCTCCCTGGGTGGGGGGCTGGGGTTACTTCCCCTCTACACACTCTCAGCCACTCTTTCAGTATGTGATCTAGTCTTATGAGATGGGATGTCTGTTTCTGAATCTTCCACTGTATATGTACTTAGACTTAATAAGGCTTCTATAGAGTTAAACTCTTCCTCCACTTTCTCTTCCTCCGAGAAAGTTTTTTCTTGATTCACCCTTTCCTGGTGGTTTTGCGTTGGAGGTTTCACTCGTTCCCATTCGTCGTCTCGCTGTTGCTGTTCTTCTTGGCAGCTTTGGTGGGGTTGTTATCTTTAGAACTACCTTCTTGGCTTCTATTTTTTCCGGCACTAGTACCTTTTTTAAATTTAATTTTTCCACTGGTTTCACTTTCTTGTTAAAAAAGTTTCCAAGTTCTTTCTGTTTTGTACATTTAGTTTTGGTTTTGCCCCCCCCCCCCCGACCCCTTTTCCGCTTCGATCGGGGTTATTCCTGAGCAGTCCACGTTAATACATCCATTTTCTGACATGGGCGTAGCTTTCTTTCCACCAGGTGGCAGATCGCTAGGTTTAGTTTGGCCGTTCATGCTCATTTGTGCACTAGTGTTTTTTTCCTCCATGTTCAGTGCCAAGTCATTATTTTTGTTCCAACATTTGGCACTGGTCTGTGTTCCTTGTGTATTCCGCTCCAGATCTAGAGAGCACGATGATCCTTGGTCTCTGGTGTTTTCTTGTCTCACTTCCTTAGCCAATATGTATTTTTCCAAGTATAATAACTTGGTGTGTATAAGGGCCGTGATTGCAGCTTGATCTTTCACAGAGTCATTCAGTGCTTCGTATAGTTTGTTAAAAGGAGTTAGGGCGATCGTCACAGTGGACATTATACCCATTAGGTCTATTTTCTTATGCAGCGTTTCCTTTATACTCCCGTGTAATGATATTCTGTCGGTCCTCACTCTACCTGGGGTAAGGCACGCCTCGTGGGCCGGTGTTGGTTTTCCCGTGGCGCCTCTGGGCGGTGTCTTTGCCAGGCTTTTTTCAGGTATATTCGAGGCCGCACTACGACCCAGGGGACTTCCCAAAGCCTTCTGGGGGCCAGGATGGATCTGGCTAGAGGTTTCCTCTTGCGGGTGCCCACTTTGAGACCAGACGTTCGATTCCTCCGTCACCTCCAAAGACTCGTGGGTACTTAGTGGTCTGGTTGGGCCCCAGGGGCGGCACACCTGCAGTCAGTGCAGGGAGGTGCGGAATAGGAGAGGCCAGGGGGGGGGGGGGGGTTTCCCAAAGTGCCACCTTACTGGCGTTTCAAGTTGTGGCAATATGTTCCCAGTCCTCTGTTTAACAGCTCCCCTCTCCTCTTGACTATTGGATGGTTGTTCTTTTAAAATAGACCCTTCAACCGCCACCCACCCCTCCAAAAGCTCTCCATCCGATATTTCTTTTTGTGGTGTGGGGGGGGGCTTACACCCTTTTTTTAAAAAAAAGTTTGTCACCTGTTTGTGGGGCGGTACTTTGAATGATTTACTTTTTTTACTTGATCCTCTGTAATAGGGTTTGGTGGAGGATTTCCCCCTATTCAGATTCTTTTGTTTTAGTGCTGTTAATGCACGTTCCTTTCTTTTGACTGGCCTGGCCTCCGCAGTACATGCGGGCTGCCAGCAGGTGTCAGTGGCCACTCCTGCTGCTTGTTGGCCAGCGAACTCAGCCCCGTTCTCTGTCGCGGCTTGACTCCTCTCCCCCTCCTCCGCTGGGGACGTCGGCTGCTCCATCGGCCAAACCGAGCAGGGAGCCCCCTCCTCCTCCAGCGCTCCGCAACCCGCACCGTTGCCAACGGCATCCCCCACAAACTCCACGTCTACCGCGGCGCCAGGATCGCAGAGTGCCGCGTCCTCCAACCACGGCGCTGAACCCGCTTTCCTTGCCCAACTCTCCACGGCCCCGTCTCTCCTCTGGCGCGTGGAGAGTTGGGCAAGGAGGGCGGGAGTCGCCGCAGCCGGCACCAACCCACCTGAAGACACCGCTTCTGCGGCAGACAGCGGCCTCAGAATTCCTCCCATGTCTCCCGGGTCATGAGGTGGAGCGGTGAGTAGGGCCGGTGGGGGTTGTTGTCGTTCTCTTTAATGTTATTTAGGAGCTTGGACGTGGTGTTTAGGCTGGTGATGGGGACAATGATTCCAGTTTTGAGGGTAGTCACTGTATCTACATCAGAGGGCACCACAGTAACAATGGAGTCTATATTGCTGGCACCTTCGCTAGTTCCTTTGGTAGACTTCTTCTCATTTTCAGGAAATTCAGCATGTGGTACACACCCCACCTCCTTCTCCCCCCTCTGCACAAGGCTCTCAAAGGTTCGCCTGTCCTCCCAATGCAGGTTGAGCCAAGGGTTCAGAGTCCCGAATGTTGAAGAGGATAGGGGGGGCACTAACAGTGGTAGTGCTTAATTTATTTGGAGTGTGCAACAATTCGGTAGGGTTATTCATAATTTTAGTGTTATTAGTGGTGTTAGGGATGTTGGAGATGTTTAGAGGTAGCTTTAATGGGGGCTTCAGAAAAGGAATACGCAGTTGTCTTGGTCTTAGTGTAACCGGAGATGGCCCAGAGCCTGTACCTAGCTTCTTTTTACCTCTAGACTCTTGAAATTCATCCCGACCAGCCGGGTCCTCGTTCTCCTTATTTTGTAATGGCCCCCCCATCACATCTGCATCTAATGCTTCTGAGGCGACGCTCCTCGTTCTCCTCGGTCTTCGTTGCCGTCATGACTGCAGGACTGCTCCACTCGTCGGCCGCTCCGCGGCCAGACTGGGCTTTTAACACCAGCTCCTCCCAGTCAGCCAGCAGGGTAATAGAGTAGAAAGACTCTGCTCAAAGCAGCATAGAGTAGAGTGACTGCAGGACTGCTCCACTCGTCGACCAGATCTTTTTAAAGAATGCTCATTTAAACCTTGTGTATTATAAAATAAATATTTATATATAACTAAGTGTACTTGGCATCTTTACTTACTGATTTCAATTGTACAGCCCTACAGCTCACATTACCCCTCTTAAGATAAGCCTGGCTGCTCAGTCACTACCAACTTGTGTATTATAGGCCTATGGTGGGAAGGTGGGTTACCCAATACCAAGCAGCCCAGTCTTGTGTAGTCCTCACCAGTTGGATGCACTAATTATTACGTAACACCTGATCATTCATAAAACATTTTCAACTATGGCTGTGCCCATTGCTTCAGTTACTTTTTAGAAGGTAATCTATGACTATTCTACCCAAGATAACTGGGCCCTTGTAGACACTGGCCAGTAAAGATTCGACCCTATAGTGGAAACAGGTAGATCTTTTAAAAAAATAAAGAAAAACAATCAAACATTGCCTGCAAACCGAGGTGTACAGCCAGGGACGCGTTACACGTTCATGACGGGTTGAGAGAATATAATTGCTCTATTATAACGTGTTTAATACCGCAGAGGTTTCATTCTAAGCGCGAGACCAGGATTCAAACCTGTGTTTCTATGAGTTGTCTTGCTTCCAAGACAAAAACGCGTTGCCCAAGAGCTATCCTCCCGGCATATTGATCACCAAAACTTCAAGCAAATAGACTGCATCCAGCTATGAACATCTACTGGTTGGTTATAGGACTCGGTTTGGCCCCAGGACTCTGTTTGGCCCACCACCTCTGTACCAGACTAACAACTAGCTGAAAGGGCATGAATGACAATTAAGGAATTAAGGGTATGCTAGCTTGCGACTTCTGCCAGTGGGTGCACATGTATATTAAAAAAAGGTTTGTGTGGTGGAAGGGAAAGAACAATCATTACTGTAATGACAGACCGTTCATTATTTGCTGGAATTGATTTCACACAACCTAGTGAGGGATGCTTAAATACATTTCCAGGTTTGAAATCTGCCCATTAAGACCTGATCGTCAATAGCACCAAATACTGCTACAAAGTCCGATTGGAATCTTCTACAGTATACCACATGGGACGACTAGGTTCCAAAAGACAATAACTGATTTCTTATAGAGCTTAAATTACTTTCAGCGCCTTGATGCCCCTTGGTTTAGTGCGCCTAACAAATGCAAAAATAAATAAATGTCTGACATCACAGTAATTACAGATACTATTACCCAGTTCACGGATGCTCATTTTCGACCTTAGAAAGATGTAAGGCTGAGTGTGCCTGCTGGAATTTAGACCCGTGACCCACAGATTTTTGCAGTGGGTGCATTAATCCAGTGAGCAATCTTACTGGCAAAGTAATAATATCCAGAGTGATAACCTGAACTAAATGAAGACAAATAAAAAAAGGTAAACTATGCTAGTAGTAGTAAAAGAATATGGTTGATCGTTAAGTGGTTCTGAAAGCATACTGCTCTGACAAAAGAAAAAAATTGCAAAGCAATGCATGTTTAACGCGGTTATGTACTTCCTGCAAACAAAGTAAGGCAGTACTGCCTTTTAAAAAAAAACGAATACAATGCTGCTAGGATTAGCTAGACCAGGCTAATATAATGGCTCTGGCAGTGCTTGAAGTGGGGAAATTGCGCTGGGGTGGTGTGGCTTACCTAAGTGCATATTGCAACACCATCTACTTGGTACAACCAAAGTGTGTAATCCTGGGCAAATCAATTAATGGCACTGTCTTAGCTGCAGCTCTGCAAGTGATTCTGATTCACTTCATAGCTCATTTTAATATATCGTGCCATCATAAAAATTTTTAAAAAATTAAAAAAAATAAAAAATACACCGTTCCTTGTGGTATTTAGAAAATAGTTCCCATGTATATAGTTTCTGTAGGCGTTGCATTTTTGCTTGTGGGTATTCCCTCTATGCAATTAAAAGATCTGTATATGAATGCTACATTGGTGCGATAGTTGCATATATATGTTGCTGTGTGCTTCTTGTGTCTGTCTGCGTTTCTGATGTGCTAGTCCAAAATATAGTGAAACACGCTGCGGGGATAGCTCATCTATGCTAAAACACACAAAAAAGGGCATTGTAACCTGTGGCAGGCAGATCCAGCCTACGCACGTTAGGCAAGAATTGATGTAGTAACCCTGTGGGAGACTAAACCCTTGTCCTCTTCGTATTGGGTAACCCACCTTTTGGTATAGGCCTGTACTACACAAGTTCGTAGGGTGGCTGAGCAGCCAGGCTGATCTTAAGAGGGGTAAATGTGAGCTGTAGAGCTCTAGCAATGAAATCCAACAACACCAGTAGCCAAGTAACACTAATACGCAAGGTTTGTAATTATTTATCAACAGTTTTTAAATACGCATTCCTTAAAAGGGTAATATATGTAGCAATCAAATAAACTTCAAAATACTTTCTCAGAATCAACACAAAGCAAGTATACACTCTTTAGAGATGCTTCCTACACACTTCCTACGCCCTGAGGTGACTTCACTTTGGCACTTTTCAAATTCTGAGGTTGTAGAAAGTAAAGGTTAAGGGAAGGAAAATTAGCATGTGAGCACTTAATCTTCCAATGAAGTCTAGATAAAAACCTTTCCCAACAATATTAGTTTAAAAGCAATGCTTCACCTATGAGGGACAGTAAGAATCAAAGTCAAATGGAATAGTAGAGTCTGCAGTAAGCCAGGACAGCCAAAGACAATTAGAGCAGTCTATGGAGCTGAAGCACTTCTTAGCTAATAGTCTTGCACAAAATGAGAGTTTGTTGTAGGTAAATCACTGTAGGGTCAAAAGCTGTTAAACTTGTGAAAGTTAGATCTGCAAGTCTCAACTGAGAAGAGCAAAGCTACAAAGAGGCAAGTACCCCCAGTCAGAACAGCACGTTTGGTTAGAAGAGTGGTCTAGCTGGCTTCTGCCTGGTTGCACTGTTGCAGATCCTGTGTTCCTGGGCCTCAGTCGCGGGACAAGAGGGAGGACGTCTGGAGGACTCGCACAGCAATTCGAAGGTTGGCGGTAGTGGCGTGCTCTTTTTGCATCAGCTGAACTTTACAGTTTCAGTGCTCAGTAAACAGCACCACTGATTTTGGACACCGGTTGGGCTTCCTTCACTCCCGAGTCTTGCACTCTGGTGAGGTGACTAGAGCTTTGGTCGTCCTGCTTCTGGAGGGTCCTCAGATGGATTTCTCGACCTCTGGCACTCGGTTCCTGCAGCAGCAAACAAGTACAGGCAGTCAGGGAAGGTTTTCCAGCAAGTTAGTATCGGGGTTAGGGTGTGCAGTCAATTTCGAATGCATAATTTCTAATGCATTAATGTCAAAAATAAAAATGTTGAATTTGTTTTGTTTCGATTTTTTTTTTTATTGTATAGGTTTTTTTGGGTCTATTTAGTTAAAAAGGGGTTAATAAACAAAAAAACGGGGGGCTGCACCCATTTTAAAAAAAAACAAAAAAACATTTTTCTTCTACATTTTGCATCAAACATTAAGGCATTCAAAATTATTGCATTCGACTTATTGACTATAAACCGGGGTTAGTTGGTTCCACTAACCAAAAGGGAAGAAGTTGTCCTTTCCGAAGCTTCTCTTGTCGATCTGAAAGGAGTTTCAGCACAGCAGCAGAGCTTCACTGGCCAGTTCAACGGTCCAGGAGGACGCAGCAAGCTTCATTCACAGTTTTTTCATCAGGGTGTTCTTCCCAGTGGTCGATTTGGTCTTCTGTCCCAAAACCCTTGCCTTTGAGGCAGGTTTCTTCCATTCATGCACAGCCTAGCGGTCACTCCTGTCACTGTCCTGCAAGGACAGCCAGCCAGCCAATCAGGACTTGGGAGACGGAGGTCAGAGCCACACAATTAATACCATCCCCAAATTCAAAAGAAAGTGGGCCACACACCGCAAATGGGGCAGGTGGTCGTCCTGGAGTAAGCACAAGAAAAGATTGACTCCGCAATGAGGGTCTCCATGGGGGTCCGGCCGCTACAACGCTTCTAGAGAAGGTCGGGAGTGCCCGGGAGAGAATCCATCCCGACCAACACGAGATGGCGACCGGAGAGGGCACGTTGGTACCGATCCTGACCAAAGAAGACAGAGGGACATATTTCAGGAGATTAAAGCGATTAGGACCGATATTCAGGCTTCTATCTGTGACCTCAGGGGCAGGGTCGATAAATTGGAGAATAAGATGGAAGGGAAGGAGAACAATCATTTAAAGGTGGGTCTCCTAGACATGAAATATGAATCCCGTTGGCAGATCTGGAAATGCAGGTGGAGAAAACATTGTTGAAGCTGGATGATTTATAGAACAGAGGCGTAACAACCTACGCATCATGGGAGTCAGAACAAAAGGGGGAGTCAGCAACAGAAGTTGGACGGAAGGTACAAGGACTGATAAACCAATTGGTTGCCCTGGAAGGGGGTAAGGAGGCACAGCTGGAAAAAGCCCATAGAGGCAGAGGTGGTGCTGTTAAGGGCCCAAGGTCCATAGTGGTCTTGCTTCCTCGGATATAGAGAGAAGATGGACGTTCCTGAAAAAGCAAAGCGCCTGGTGAGCTTACAATACAAAGGTGATACGGTCAAGGTGTTCCAGGACCTCTCGGGACTGACTGACACGCCACAGAGACTGCCACCCCCTCATGAAGTGGCTGACCAATAAGGGCATCCGATACCGCTGATCCTTTCCCTTTGCTTTGTCATTCGAACACGGAGAAGTGGATTTCTGTATAACCAGTGGTCAGGAGGCACAGCAGGTGCTTAAGGTTCTCAAAGGCGAAGATATGATGAGGGACAGGAGTGGGCGAAGGCAACAGCCCTGGAACCAAGAGGGTCCTATGGGCCCGCAGAGTGTAAAAAAGAAGATGCAAGGCGACAGGAAATTCAAGAAGTTGAACACCCCTCCACAGAAGATGAGAGATAAAAGGAATGCAAGGCGCACAGACCAGCTGAAGAAGGGGGGAGGCTAAGTGCATTAGACTACCACCAGGGGGAGATGGAGATATTGGGGACAATGGGAGAGGCAGAAGTTCGTCCTGCGTGGCATCCCTTACTTAGGGTGGGCGTCTTGCGTACGACGATGTTCAGGGGGTGGGAGGGCAGTGCAGAGTTGCCTGAACATAAGAATTTAGGAAAAGGGAAGGCAGATCTAAAGTAAATATGAGGAATTCTGTATTAAGGGAAACAGAGTGGTCTGGAGGGGAGGTAGTGGTTCCAAATGGTGCACCATGAGAAAGGGGGCCAGGTGGAGGTTCAAGATGGGATCTTCGAATGTTAAATGCCTGAACTCCCCTACAAAACGTTCTTTGCTGGGGAGAAAGATGCAGAGCTGTGACCTAGATGTGCTCCTGGGCAGGAGACTAGGTTGGTATGTTGGGGGGGGGGGGGGGGGATGGGGCAGAAAGACGAATCCTGGGAGCGCACATTCAGGCTTTCTGGGCCTCGGGTCATACTGAATCGAAGCATGAGAGTGTTGGACCCAGTGGTCTGGAGTCGAGCTGATGGGAGGGTTCCGGTGGCCTCAGAGTTCCGAGAATTCACAGTTGACATTGCTTCCATAGATTGCCCGAATGTAGGCCAAATGCAGTTCCTGAGAAAAGTCATGGGCGAGATACTTGACCGGACAGAGGGCTTACTGTGGGCAGACAGAGAAATGGACCATAGCAGTGGGCAACATCCCCCAGGGGGTGAGGGTAGACACCTAGAAGGTGGATTTATGGACTACATGTGAGAACAGGGGTTGGTGGACGTGTGGAGGAATTATCATCCAGCGGAGAATGGCTACACAGTTTTCTCGTCAGCTCACGGATCTAGAACGAGGATCGATTACTGGTTCATGCAAGAGCAGCACGCCGGTAGGGTTACCAGTTGTGAACACATACCGTTCAGTTGGTCGGATCATGACATGGTAGAGATGGGCATAACCGACAGGTTTGAGACCCCGGGAATCCCTTTGGCGGTGCAACAATCTCCTCCTGAAGGACGCCATCTTTGCAGCCGAAATGAAGGGGGCAATCGAGGAATTCTTTCAACTCAATGACACAGGGGAAGTCGAGAAGGGCAGGATATGGGATGCAGTGAAAGCAACGTGAAGGGGACTCCTCATCAGAGAGGGTGCCTTTAAAAAGAATTAGGATCCTATTGGCCTGAAACTTCAGGGGGGAGATTAGTCATTTGGAGAGCCGTAAGGAACTTAAGGGGGAAGGGAGAGGGGGGGGGGGGGAGATCTCAAGTTGGCATGGGAAAAGCATCAGGCGCTGAAAGATGTAGAGATGGCCAAGGGACTGGCTAGTTTACAGTACTTGAAACAAAAATACTATGAGAAGGGGGACAAGGCCGACACGCTATTGGTGGCAAGACTTAGGGGCCAGAGGGCTGAGAGGTGGGTGCATGGGATTGGGGATGAGGGCGGGCAGCTACGCTCCAGAGCAGGGAAGGTGACACGAATTCGCCACATTCTATGAGCATCTATATGGGAGAGAGGAGGGACGTACGTACGAGGAAACATTGGATACATATCTGGCGGAAGTATCCCTGCCGAGCCTCCAGTGTGGAGAACATCGAATTGGACAAGCCAATCACCCAGGAGAAGTGTTGAAAGCAATAGCAGGGCTAAAGCTGGGGGAGGACGGGTACACAGCAGGGTTCTACAAGACCTTTGGGGGATCCCTGGCACGCCACATGGCAGGCCCATTTAATACCATCATGGCCACTGGGAGGGTCCCCCGCCCCCATCCTTTGGGAAGGCGTTAATTACAGTTATACCAAAGGCAGGAAAGGACCCGGAGAGTTGCAAGTCATACAGGTCCATCTACCCAGTCAACGTGGACGCAAAAATCTTCACTAGAGTACTCGCCACACAAATGGAGGGCCTTATGCAGAAATTCATTCAGATCAGGTGGGATTTATTCAAGGCCTGAAATGGTCAGATACCATGCGCAAAATGTTACACCTTATGGGGGCTGCCGCAGGGGAGGAGGGGATCCCAGTATTTGGTGGCCCTAGACGCTGAGAAGGCTTTTGATCGGGTGGCCTGGGGGTTCCTTCATGGGGTACTCAAGAAATGTGGGTTTGGTGAGGGGGGATCCAGAAGGGTATTCATGCACTTTACGCAGCCCCAACGGTCAGGGTCACAGTCAATTGAAGAATGTTGCAGCCCTTTCCGTTACGAAGAGGGACGAGGCAGGGATGCCCACCGTCGCCTCTCCTGTTCGCTATAAAGGTGGAGATACTGGCGGAGCACCCGAGGAGGGCCCCACAGGTCGAGGGTATCAAGGTTGGTAATAGAGAGTTTAAACTGGGCCTCTATGCAGATGTCGTCATGCTACACCTGGTGAACCCAGTGCCATTCCTGCAGCCGTGGCAATAATTGGGGTATGGGAGGTACTCGGGATTCATGGTGAATAAAGGAAAGTAAGTGGTTTTTCCCTTTGCATTAGACGGATTCAGGAAGGTAGAAAAGTTGATGCAGCTGAGAATGCAGGTTCAACTGGAAGGGGTGAAATACTTGGGGTCAATATTGTTAAACCTGGAGAAGACCTGGGCCATGCCAACCTCGTCCACTCCTGAAAGAGGCCAAGTTACGCATCGTGAGGTTCTTATGGCAGGGTCAGAACGCCAGGGTGGGTTACGGGATGCTAACTCTTCCGAAAGACCGGGGAGTATTGGGGCTTCCAGATCTGATGATGTATTACAGGGCGGCGCAACTTAGGGCATTGGTCCCGCACTTGCGGGAGGACCCAGGGAAATGGTGGGTATTCCTGGAAACCAACATTTGCTTCCAGCAACAGGGGGGGGGGGGGGGGGGGAATGGCTCTGGGTCCTGAAGGGCAGACTCCCGAGGCGAATTAGGGAACACCCAATCCTCGTAGTTCATTGGGAGGTTTTGGGGATGGGAGGAAAGGGGGAGGGGATAACCACATGGCCCTCCCCGATTACCATATTTGGGCTCCACCGGTTAGGGATGCGATACCAGAGGTTCGACGGTATCAGTCATGGTTTGAAGGGGGGCTTGCCAGGCTGGGCCAGTTGGTAAAAGGAGGGGAGTTCATAGGCATACAGGACTTGGAGGCGGCGTTGGGCAAAGGCAATTTATCAGCGTTGTTGTACCTTCGGCTAAAAGGAATATTCATGGCAGAAAATTGGAAGGGGCTTATTCAGAGGGAACTTCTGCCTGTTGAGAAGGTTCTGGATAGACACGCGGATATTAAAAGGCCTAATTTCACGCCTTTACGGGGCACTGTTAAAACCCAGAGATGGGGTTACACAGGGTCTCTGGCAAAATGGGAAAGATCTGGGGATGGCACTGGGGTGGAACCTTTGGCAGCTGATGTGTAGGAGGGCTTTCAAGACGTCCATATTGGGTCAGTGTAAGCTGCATGCTTTAAAACTGCTACATCGCTGGCAACACAATCCATTTTTTTTTTAAAAGTGCGGTTTTGGGAACTTTGTTACCTCTTGTATAACAAATTAATGAACGGATACATCTGATATGATTAGGTGACAAACGCCAACAGCTTGTATGCATCCATGACAATTCTAATGTATCGGAACATTTTTACTTTTTAAACCATCCAATACAACAGGCCGCACCAATTCTTAAGAGTGAATACTTAACAGAGTTACATACTGGGGTGTTGGAAGACTAGCATTTGAGTTTTTAAATAAGAGTATCTAGTCTAGCCCTCAAAACAATATGGACATCACTCTCCCTGATGCAATGTGTAACATCTTTTGAATGGAAGCTACTGATCCTGGTACAAAAGTTTCTAAAGAATTGCCATATATAGAAGTTTTACTTTTCTTGTAGAGAAGGATGTGGCAAACAGGGTTGGCCACTAAATGGGGCACTTGCACCCCTAAACAAGTTGCCAAGCCTTTTAGTTGGACGGATTAATGGTCTATAGACAAGACCTTTCCCTTTGGGTCAGAATTACCGAGCTTACTTGTTGAATTGTAGTCAGATACATAGGTACAACCAGGGCCAGCCCCCCCCCTTCTTTAAAAGGGGTTTCTCTCAGACTTAGGTCCTATACAAAGTAAGTTCTATCCCCAAATATTAAATGAGGGGGAGAGACACGCACCAATCATATTATGTGGACTACACTATAAACCTATAAAAAAAATGACGACATTAAGTACATTTGAGACTGATTTTTCTGAGGATGGAAAGCATTTTGCCTGGCAGTTAAAATAAGATTGTCTGGCGGTGGTGCAAGAGTCCAATTTACTGCAAAATGCCATGAAACATCCATTTGCATCTAAAAAACAAGCTGGCAACAATATTGGCTACCGGGTGCTCAGAGGACCAGGTTGGGGAAGACTGGGTGACTGAGCTTAGATCGAATGCTAAGAAGATCGATACGCGAAGAGGACAGGGCCATTACAGTATGCAATAACACTGATTGTATGCATGCAAACAAGTTCGATACAAGAACCTTTCAAGCTGTTTTGCAAGGAGAATGGCAGTAGAATTGCCATGACAGATATCCAAGTATGCTCTGTGTATACCTAAACGTATGTTAGGAAAACTACATCTATGGGGATTTCCGGTTCTCTTAGACCGTGGCTGCCCCCTCTCGTCCCCCATTCCCCCAAAACCTGGTTGATATATGCCTTTACTTTTGAAAATATGCACACTCGCATCAGTTTTTGGACAGGCCCCAACTCAATAAATGGAACATACAACCACTGCTCTCTTTTCTGTTACTGGATGATGCTAGGAGGTGTGAGACAGCATAACGATCAAGTTCAAACACCCGGACTGCGTAGAACTTCCAGGATGAACAGCATCCTTTGGACAAGAGGCATGTAAAGAGTTAGGGCTAGCAATAAGCATCTGTGTCGACCCAAATGGCAACATTACAAAATCCCTGACCGGGACAGGCCCCGCCTGAAAGGACACCAATGTCGATAAGGACTCAAGGAGCGTACTTTTAGAATGTTTTGGAGGCTGATATACCCTGCGCTCTATGTGCGTGCATGCCCTTAGGGTCTTGCACGCCCTGTACTATGTGGGTCTCCGTAATGCAAGAAGTTATCAAGCAGGAAATAGTGGCCTTCAAGGCCCGTGTTTCTTTTGAATTTCTGAATGTCACAAAAAGGTGAGAATAGTTTCTAAAGTCTGTTGTCCTATCCAGATAGAATGAGAGCTCTCCTAACATCAAGGTTGTGTAAGACCCGTTCTGAGTCGGACACAAGGTCTGGAAAAAAAAAAAAAAAACTCGTAAGCGGATAGTAGTTTCATATTAACCTGTATTTACGGAAGAAAAGATAAGTGTGCATGCAGCACAACCTTCTTTTAACCATAAAAAGGTTCTTCAATGGGAGACGGCCTGTAGCTCGGCAATCCTCCTGGTTGAGGTAATAAGACCACCTTTCCCAGGTAAGCAATTTTAAGTCCACCATTGCCATGGGCTCCAGCGGCCTATGGCGGAGCACGCTGAGAACCACATTTGGAGGTCCCATTTCGCCTGAGCCAGTTTGAAGCGAGAAAAGCAATGGAAGACCAGCAAAATGACATCACAGGATTTGTGACCGAAGAAGAATCAGTGGTGAGGTATGCCCCGATAGCAGACCGGTACGTCCAGCACGAGTATATGTGAATGCAGGTGGATGCAAGGACTTGGATGAAAAAGGACACAAACCGCTGAAGCTTGACAAGGATCAATAGGTTTGTCTAGGCACCAGTGAAAGAGGCAGAGCCAATAGCTTCTGTACTGTGCCCGAGAAAAGGGTTTGCAGGCTACCTGGATGATGCGCATATCATCCGATAGGTTGAACTGTGCTAGCGGCCAGATTTCAGGAACCAGGCCTCCAAGGCAAGAGATTGTGGGGAGACGCTTGTTGATCGTTCTGGTGCATGAGATTGCAAATCTCTGGCAACTAGTGGACAGACTGACCGAGTCTTTAGCTCCAAAAACCAGAGCGCCTCTGGCCACCAGGGTGCAATGAAGATCATCATGCAGTTGGGCGCCTCCCGCAGCTTCAGCACAGAGCAACAAATCAAGAATGTCCCAAGAAATTTCTAGTGCGTTGCAGAGGGATCCAAGACCCAGACCCTTTCTGGGGGAATAAAGGGGAAACTTCCTGTTGGAGAGTTTTGCAAACAGATCTACACTCGAGGTGCCACACTCGGAAAAGATCTGGGAGAGAACTTGAATGTGCAACTCCCACTCGTGGTTTGCCATAGCCTGGCGAATGAAGGAATCGGCTTCTGTGTTCTCCTGGCCAGGGATCTACACAGTCTGAAGCCAAATTTTCTTTCACACTGCCCATTTCCATATCTGAAGGTTCACCAGGGGTACAGATTTGCCCCCCCAACCCTCTTGCTTGTTCAAGTAGAACACCACAGCTCAGCTGTCTGCCCTTATTCAAACTACTTTGTTTGAAATACTGGAAAGCCTTAAAAGGCTAGACATCACTAGCAGTTCAAGGTAGTTGATATGATGTTCTTTGCCAGAGGACGACCACAGATTGAACACCTCCAAGTGACCCAATGTCACTCCCCAGCCGAGAAGAGAGGAATCCATTTTCAACATATGAGGAGACAGATCGATAAAGGGAGTCCCCGCCTAAAGGATGGCGAAGTCTGATCACCACCGGAGGTCAGGAGCCCTCTCTGGGGACACCTGAAACAATGGGAGTCTGGGTCTGTAGCCCAAGACCAGCTTTGTCGGAGCGTCATTTCAGTGACGTCTCATCTTTAACCTTGCTAGAGAAAGGGCTGAGAAACAATGCATTAGGCTGAGAAGCCTCTGGGTCCACCATGCTAGCCTATGGGTGGAGTACAGAAACAGTACATGAAGGTACTATTTTCTTAATCTGGTTGTTTGTTAAAAAGGCTGTCTGTGCATCAATAAAATAATTGAAGAGTTAATAGCAGGATGTTTGGACCCACCTAGGATGGGCCAAGATCGTTACCTGGTGCTATTTTTTGCAGACTATGCAGTCCTTTGGTCTACCACCCAGAAGGGTCTCAAACACACACTTCAAATATTCACTATCAAGTGCAAAGATCTTTGGCTACAACTGACTAAGTCCAAAACCTTGATTCGCCAAACGAACCAACATAGAAATTGATGGTGTTGAACGTGAGCAGGTAACAGCTTACGATTACCTAGGCTCGGGATTCACTGAAAATGGCCTTTGGACACAGCAGATGGCAGAAGCCACTGTGAATTTGGAAAAATACAATGGTGGAATATGTAGATTTTCTGCACATCATGGCGGGGTTGCAGTTACACCAGCACTACAGTTGTTTAGCATGCTAGCCCTCCAGTCAGCCCTTTACAGTGCAGAACTCTGGGAGCAAGGTTCTAGGTACGGTTCAGAATAAATTCTTGAAATCCATGCTCGTTACCAGAGAGTTCTCCAAATGCAACTTTACATATATGTGATCTAGGTCCGGTTTGCCTTAAGTCTCTCCTTTATTGGACATGTATATGATCTACTCAGGGGCTTTCTAGGTACAGAGATGTTTTAAGACATTCTGGAGTTAGAGGCGTCAATTGTTAAACTGGTTTAGTCATGTATTGGCTAATTAAACTCAATTGTAAAGAAATTTGAAAGAATTCTGAGAATATGAACAAAGGGTTTTGTGAGAAGGTGAAGCAAGCAGGTATTATGGCCTGTATGATACTTATGGAAGAAGCGGGTCTTAAGCTTAGTACGTGTCAAAAGTACCCGAGACTAAAGTATGACTTTGGCTACGAAGCCTATCTTGACACGATTAGACCACTTTTTGCATGAGCACTTTGAGAATTTAGGTTGCAAGCATTACAAAGAACTGGAGCCTGTCCGGTTTGTGGGATCCAAGAAGAATCATTAGTTCATTTTATGCTATTCTGTCCAGGTTATAAGGACCCTAGAGCAAGGTATTTATTACTATACTATCGATTAGCAAATATTAATCGGACAGAAGATGCTATGGCTCTTTGTAAGAATGCTGTAAGAATGCTAGTGATCTCGCTGTTGCCCATTTTGTAGCAAAATATATTTACCGTGCTTGGCTGACGAGGATTAAGTCATTACATAGAAGTAGCTCTCCCGTACAAACTGGACAAGATTGATGATAAATTATGTAAATACCGTGTGCATGTTTTTAGACCGTGTACAACTACTTTTAAAATGGTTTCAACTGATATTCTAGTCATTTTGCTGGAACTGAAGTGTGTTTATTTGGACATTTTTTACTTTGCTAAGGTCACTTTAAAAGAAATGTTTTAATTGATTGCACGTGGTTGTAAATGGATCGTACAATTTTATTTTTTAAATGAACTGTTTCTGTAAGCTTTGATGGTTATAGATCTAATAAAGCAGGAGAGACTTTGGCACGAATGTTCTATTGAAAACCGAAGAAAATCAGGTCTAGTGAGACAGTCCATGAACATTTTCTTCAGTCCACTGACAATCCCAGTCTAGGAGAATCTGAAGTAACAAAAATCATTTGTTAAGCGGCTTTCTGAGGACAGCGACTCCTCAAGAGCCAGTCGTCCAGATATGGATAGACATGGACTCCACGAAACCTGAGAAACGCAGCCATCACAGACATTATCTTTATGAAAGCTCTTGCCACTGAGCTCAGTCCAAAAGGGAGGACTAGGTACGGCAATGGTTCACCCCCCCTACAAGTATTTGCAGTGTTGGGGACATGTACATGAAGGTACGCATCCTGAAGATCTATTTCAGAGAGCCAATCGTCCTTTACAAGGTATGAGTGAATCTGTGTGGGCGTGATAATCTTGAATCTTTCCTGGGGAAGATGGAGACTGAAATGTCTAAAATGGTGCGGAGGCCAGCTTTGTTGGAATTTGGCACTGTAAAAATGCGAGTGTAGAATCCCCACTTTCGACAGAAGGACACATTCTATTGCCTCTAAATCAACAAGTTTCTGAACCTCCAAACAAAGAGGGAGATCCTGTCTGCTGTAGGAGGACGGGGTGGAGGAATTGTCAGAAGGGGAAGACGGAAACCCGAACGGGTAACTGATAGAACCCACAGATCCTTTGTGATCGTCCGCCAGGCCTCCAGGGGTAGGACGCATCACACTACCATTCCAAACCATCATTTGGTATTTTTGTTGGAAGAGGGGGTGTACTGGTTCCAGAGGTGGGGGTTGCTGAATGATAGAAAAACACTTGACCACTCGTTCTCTGCTGCTTACCCTTAGCCGTCAAAGTAGTCACCTTTGTTTTCACCAACATCAGTAAAGCTGTGGAAGAGATTTTTCACCCTCGAAGGGTGGATCCAGAAACTGGCCTTGAATCTCCTTCATAAACTAGGTTGCGTGTAGCCACATCTGGCGTGACAACTATGCCGATCATAAATCCGCCTGCCGAAGTATCATTATGATGTGTGGCAGCTTCCAACAGGTCTTAAGCCAGCACCTGATAAACCGGATTTTGAAATGTTTAAGTTTGTCTTAGGGAATTAACTGTTTGACTTCCAAAAGCGCCTTCGAGTTTTAGGTTTGCCGCGGCCAGCAACGCTTCGGTATTTGCTTGACGCAGCTGTTGGGCCGTATTTCAAAGACTTTCTTTACAAACCCCTGCAAACTCTTATCCTCCTTCGACAAAACTTGTGATGCCGAGGACGATGCTCAAGACTTAAAATGGATGATTGCTGCTGCCAAGACTGTAGAAGAGGTGAGGGAACTGTGGTTAGGGGAATTTCCTCAGACGCGTGAAGCCTTTATCGAGTATCTTTTTGTTCATGTGTTGACCATGTGTGGCTTCTCCCACACTTTACAGGCCTCTGACAAAATATCCTTTTGAAGGAAAAGTCCTGATCGTTCCTGTGTAAAAGCTCCTGACAGAATACCCGCCTGCAGAGTAGGAGGTTCAGGAGTTGGAACGTCTAAACACAACATTAGATCAACCATCCCATCATGAAATGCCTTGATTGACAAAGGCAGATCATTATCCTCCTGCACATGCGCCACACCCTTTTCGGTAGGAACTACAGCAGGTTGGGTAGCGGCAGAGCAAGAGGCGCAGTCTTGGGCTCTTATGGCTCAGGAGGACACTCCACTAGAGGAGGAGGCAGTACTTTCATTGGTTTGGGGGAATTTTCCCTGAAGAGGTCCTTAAAGTAGGCATCATTAGGCAGGAGTGCCTTTGGATTTGTTAACAGCAGAAACACGCAAGATGGTCTTGGCTGTGGTGTCGGAACTGGTCTGTCGAATGGATTATGCATCCATGATTCTGTAGACACCGGCTGCCAAAAGGGCCCCCTCCCCCAAATCTATGAATCAACGTAGTCTAACGGTGCAGATGTAGGAGGAAGCGACATTGTAGGTGTAAGGGGCAGTCTTCAATGCCAATCCATTCATGGACTAAGATTTTGTCCCCACGGATGCAGATGGCGGAGATTTGGGCCTGGCATCCGCACCAGATGCAGCTGAAGGCACCGACAATATGGCAGACGTAGTCAACACCAGAGGGGCTGACATTGCGAGACTTTGGTGACAGGAGTCACAGATCTGTCAGAGACCATGGTGGGTTTGGTCGTTATTTTAGGAGCCTTCGACAATTCTTTAGCCCTTTTTGAGGCATCCTCAGCAGAGCCGGTAGAAGTGGACTTTGGATTTACCACAATCCTTTTTGCCCCCTACTGACAAGTATAAAGTTTAGTCCATTTGAGGTGAACCTCGGAAATCAATCCGGTTTTATTATCCATGGAATGAGTATCCTCAGCCTTGCTGTTGGAATTCTTATCCCCTTTCTCTGGAATCTCGGAAGTGACCCCAGTACCTTTAGCCCCCACAGGGGTAACCTCAGAGTAAATGCCGGTATCCAGCTTAGACCCCGGTTGGGGCACCTCATAGCGAGCCCTGGTAACACTAAAGCCTGTACAACTCCTCCCTGAACTGAATGACCTCGGGAAGCAGTACCCAGATGGGGTGCTCTGAAAAGGAAGGTACTCCCCGGTTGATTTCTTTTTTCCTCTGAATTCTCATAAGTGAACAGACCTCCTCCCACCCAATGAGCATTCTTTTGAGTGTGCGGACCCAGAGGGAGCCGTAGTCGAAGCACACGTTCCAGAGATGATCTGGGCCTAGACACTCTTGGCAAATATTGTGAGGGTCCATCGCCACGTAAGGACATCAGAAGGAAACGCACGAGGGGAAGCCCTTGCGCTTCAGCATACAGCAGATCTGAGGTAGGAAGACAAATTTAAGGACAAGAAGCAGGGTGAGAAAGACAAAAATACACAATGCTAAGTGCGTCTGAGCCCGACTGCACAGAGAAAAGGACTGAAGGGGGATGTGCTGGGCTAAAGCCACACGTGCTGGACCCACATAAAAATAGAAAAAAAAGGCCTTTTTAGGCTGTCAAAAAGTGCTCTGGTCCTGTCCCAAAGGACAGAATATCCCCATAAGTATGGAGGAAAGGGGACGGGAAGTATGGAGGAAAGGGGACGGGAAGTACGAGTATAATAAATACATCTATTTACTCCTTAAATGCTTTCCTGACATTGACAAAACCATTACCTGTATCAAGGAATGGTTTAGGTGGAGGTAAAATGTCATTGTGCTGTAAACATCCAGGTTATGCAGCATCTCATCAGCGAGGTAACATGCAATCTACGATGGAATTCCGAGTAATGATCACTTGATTTAGAAAGTAGCCTTAAGGGATGAAGCAGGGAATTGTACAACATGCCACCTTCCCCTTATGTAATACCCATAGGCTTTCTCTGAAGACAGTCTGTAGTTCACTAAAGCGGCTTGGTAGAGGTTATTGCCACAGGAAAAACAGTGTTCTAGGATGCCAAGTCTAGATCACAGTATGCCAATGGCTTGAAAGATAATTGAAAGAACTTGATCCAAATCCCATGGAAAAGCAGGCATTGTAACAAGATGTTAAATATGAGGAAGTCCATTTTTCAGATGTTACCTCCCGAGAGTTCAGTTATGCAGCAATGGCTAAACTGAGTGCTTACAACAATCAATTAGAATCCCTGTACCAGCCAAATGGGCCCTAAAAGACAATAAAGATGCCACAAAAGCAATCTTAGGCCCAATAACACAGGGATAAAAGCAAGGCCACTAGTACGGCTTTCAAGTGGTCTCTTTTCTTGCTACAGGCTTAGCTGGCAGGTTCTCACCTGAAATTCAGGAATTAGTAACGTTTACAGGTACCAATTTCTCAAGTTAAGCAACAGTAGGGGGGCAAAGTTTGAAAATGCACCTCTTTATACAAAGTATGGAGATATGGCTCTTTATTGCGAGTTTCAGGAACCGGCCTTCAACTCAAAATACCACTGCTGGCAAGGACCTGTTTGGATCATATTTTTTTTAAAATTTGCATTTTTAAAGCGCTCACACAGTCTGCGGGCATCGCGGTGCTGTTACAGGAGTTGTTCGTTTTAGTTGCGTAGTTGTTTTTCTTAGTTGCGCATTTATAACGCGCTTAAATACCCAGAGGTTTCCAAGCGCAGACCAAGGGATCGAACCAGTGTTGCTTCGTGTCACCTTGCTTCCAAGGCGAGCACATTGCCACTGAGCTATCCTCTTGGGACGGAGAGAGGCTGACCTACTATTGTAGGAGTGCTCAGAATCAAAGGAGTCAGAGGAAAGGCAAACCAGTGGTATGACAAATCTGAGGGCGCATCTGCCTGAGAGTTGAGACCAAGGCCCAGACTGGATGCGTACTGGTGACAACAAATTTTGTGGTGTGGCAAATAGAGCGGTAATTGTGGAAAACCCACACAGTTTCCCCAAACAGGGAGGGCTTGAAGTTGAGTGTAGCATGGGAGAGACTTCGCAAAGCATCTGCTGTGCAGTTGCATTTTCCTTCCAAATGCCAGGAGTGCCACTTGATGCCAACTCCTAAATCTCTATTGCCAATTTAGAAATAGGAAGGAAGTACCACCTCTTTGCTAATTTATTTAAAGCACAGTGGTCGGGCAGTGCGCAATTACTTTCAGCGGCAGACAAACTAATTTCAGATCCAGCATCCAGCTAACTCTACGCGATGCGCTGTGAGCGCAATCTTTTGTGCCAGGGAGGACATGAATGCAAAGGGCCCGAAGGTCTCAAAGTCTCTGGTACCAAGGCTTGAGAGCCAATAGAATCTGCTCTATGGCAAAGCAAGACTGACTTGCGGATGTATACACTAGGATTGCAGTTTGTAGATTAATCTGGGCCTGAATCAGTCGATCATCTAAGAAGGGGTAAAAAGTACACCAACAACTTTCGACAACTTATTTAGTAAGGGCTAGGCGTGCTGCATTCATTCCATCAAGCAGATGAGTTAAGGGAGTCTCTGTATGGCAAAACATTTTCTGTGTTCCTCTTGGATAGGGATGTGAAAGAAATGTATCACGAGGAGCCCAGGAGCACATCGTCCTAACAGCTTCAATAGTGTCCCATTTCAAGAACGGATTAAAGTCTCAAAATCACCACATTCTGACCAGAAATAATCTGAAGTAAAACTCACATCCTGATGGCAAGGAACCAGCTGTATTGCATATAGCTGAAGCAGCTGGTGAAGTTCTTGAAGCAACTAGAGTCACACATTAAGTAGGCGAGGGGAAGCTCCTGACTCCAGAGAGGTTACCCAGGGTGACATGTCCTACTGGGGAAAGCCACACTACTGGTTTTCCAGTCCCTCCTGCCTCCCCACTGTCGGTCTTCTAAATTGTGTAACAGGAGGGAGAGTTGGTTCATGGCTGCCTTTATGGACTAAAAATAAAAGCTACCAAAAAACATTGAAGCTACAAACCGGATTAAACAGCAAAGCCGGATTTGACTGCCTCCGTGGTAGTGCAAGAGGCACAAAAGCTTTTGGACTGCAAGGGGCTGAATTTGCTGTGAACCAGAGTGTGCCCCTCACTCTGCTTCATGTGCAAAAAATATATATAAAACACATAATAGTCATGTATACATGGTCGACGCTGCTATATATAGCAATGTTTTGTTTGCAATCGTTTGAAATTCAATGTTTTTTTAAAAAGCCTTTTGAATTGAGTTTCATGGTTTTTAATACTCTCAACAGTGCGCTTTTTTGTATGTATGACAGTAAAAATGTTTTTTCACCACTGAATACAGCAGTGGAGGCATTGATGGAAACGGGCTGAGTTAAAGTCGGTAGTATATAATTTCGGTTTCAGAATGTTCTGAAACAAGAAAGTGTATTATTTTAGCTAGATCATTTTGCAGCAAGGTACTTTAAATCAGGAGATAAAGTGAGGATGTGGGGGTGGGGTAGATTTAATAAGTAGCGCTTCTCAGAATGAACCACAAGAAATTGCTCCTATACCCATCAAGTTAGGTCCTTTTCTCCAAAGAGAAAGCGCTAACATATCAAACATTACAATGTGCCTTTGTAACACTATCAAATTTATGCGCGCAGAGCATTCTCACCACCTAAGCCAGGAAAATGGGGGGTGATCAGGAGACCATTTATACCCCATCTCAGCAAGACCCACACAAATGTGTGGATCATGGGCATGAAATATGACATTCCCCAGTCTATCTACCATGGCAAAAAGTAGATTTGATGGTGAAAATATGAACCCAGCAGTCTCACCTTTGTTATAAAAAGTATGAGATTTGGTCGGTTACAACTAACGAACACTTGATGTTGGTAAACAAGAAATAGACGTATTAAATCAATAACCAATAAGCGATTCATACTCACTAGCTCGGTGTATTCGCTCCCGAACTTCCATGTACTCCTGTTCATGCTTCACCGCAGTCATTGCCACAGCCAACTCATTTATCATTTCTTCTAGCTTGTTCTGATGAGCTACAAAAAAGTTCAAACTAAATCAAAAATCGGATGCATGGGATCAGACAAATTGAAAATGGCAGTAGCTAGTGGATACCAAGGAAGAACATTTAAACTAAAAAAATAACTGATCCCTTGTAAAGAGTAAGAAGGCAGAGACGGCATGGAGCACCATACAAACTCCTTCACCAAACCATTCCAAACTCTGTTTATTTAGAATTAAATGTATTTTTACGATTACGGAGTTTGTTGGTTTTACAAGCACAGCTTTAACGCCCTTTCAATTAGTAAATCAACGTGTTTGTCATGCGTTCTCAAACTGTTGGGCAATAGAAATAATCTTGGAGAAAACAAATTTTTGCTGAAGGTTTACTGATAGGACTCCGTCCACCCTCTCTACCACCCCCATCCCAAGCCAACACGTGAACCTGCTTAACAGCTTGAATTATAAACCTTCATTCCAAAGATTAGCTAGAACTTGAGCTGTATGGTACAAAGCAGACTATTACAAAATCTGCCAATATTCATAATCATGCCATTAGCACGTTTTACAAATTAGCACAGTGGGACGGATACTAATGGTAGAGCAGGTTCGGATCTGCTTCGGAATTTTTGTAATAGTGGTGCCAAAAACAATGGCCAAAGCTACAGTGCAAAGGATGCAATTCCGCCCCAAAAATTAACAAAAACACCTTTCACTTTGACAGTATAAGCTATGCAGAGCCGATGAGAATTAATGTCCTTTTTATACACACAGATAACACGTTAAATGCGAGTTATGCAACTACAAACACTCAAGATTAGTTCATCACTAACCTAGTTGCAAAAAGGAAGAAACATAGCCATCCTTTTTAAACTTCGTATTCAAACCCTTCAGGTTTAAAAAGGGGATTAGGTAAAATAACTGATGTTCATTTGTAAATTCAGGCCATGCACGCTCTGTTAGCTACAGTGTACAGTCAAGTAATGAGCATAAACAATTTTTATCTACAAGGCTGGGCTGAAAATTTGTCATCGGAAACATTGCAAGGCTGAGCAACAATTCACCACTTGGCATGCTTGCAGTTGAATTTTGGAATTTAGTACCTCCTTGAGGAACATCAACATCTTTATGACGCATTTGTATATATCAGAGACACAAAGAAAATTCAGTGAATTTGCAAAATCACAAGCGGACATCAATCACTACAGCTTTAAAAAGGGGAAGCACCAAAATCGGGGAGCTTGGCTTGCAAAAGGATACAAAGACCCAAGATGGTGAAAGGCTATGTTCTCATGTAATCTTGGGCAAGCGTCCACAATCAGTATATTACTGAGTCCCATTAACAGGCCAGGCAAACACTAGATTTTCACGTGGTCAGGAATCACTTATGTTTGTTTTCCACTGAAATCAGTTAATTCCACAAAAACCCTTGCAACTGTGAACAATTTTGCATTGACTGAGAAAAAAAAAAATCTCTGCCGTCCATCAAAAATTTACCAAAATCGACACACATTGTACAGCCATTTGAATTGATCAGTTGCTATTCCTAAATTCTGCTTTAGATCTTTTGCAGACTGAGTGATTGGTGGCCTCGAGATAGTACCAAAACAAACTCATTGGAAGGATAGGCGAGATAGAATCTCTACCAACGGAATAAAACCGATGTGCATTTTAAATTTAACAGGCATAACAGAAAGGGATGTGTAGCAAAATTAATTTTTAGCAACTGTAATAACCGTAAATCATGGGATGGCGCTTACTAACAACAAACATTTAGCTACACCTTTAGCAGTTGCCCATTAACAATATATAAAAAGCTATTTTCCATGGCCTGCCTCGTACCATCCAATCCCAACCAGGTTGCTCAGCACAAAAAAAAAAAAAAAAATCACTGGACAAGAGGATCATCATTCTTTTTCTGCATCCAAGCAGTGACAATGAAGCAACTCAAATAAAGGCGTGCAAAACATTTGTAAGATCTTGGTTTGTACAATAACCAGATGCCCAATAAAGAAAATTCTAAGATCTTAGAAAAGACATTGTCTCAATTTGTGTTGGGGAGAAATGCAAAAACACGGGTTGTGCTTTAGTAATGGACAGAAACGTTTGCTCAGAAATGCTATGAGGCGAATTAAAAAGCACCTAGTCAACTAATCCATGCAATTTTCCAGGCCCAAAACAGAATGGCTTTTGCACAGTTGCTCAAAGAAAGGTTACTGCAGAGTAAACGAAATGTGTAAAGTACCAATATAGCATCAAAATGGCTTTAGGTGCAAGGAGCCAAATGCAGAATAAAAATCCTAACCGCTTAACTATGGCAGAGGGCAGGGTTTACAGGAACTCTTTATACAGTTCAGGATGAACAATTTGCCCGTAGCACTTACTTACAAATGTGCCATGAAAGCCAATAGAAGGCAGGCTTATTCAAATAAAGCTCTTGCAAAATATTTTTTAGGATCATAGCTTAAGAATGGTCAGGTTTTAAGCACTGCTTTTAAAATGCAGCAAAACAAAGCTGCCAATAATGTTCAAGCAACAAAAAGGTGAGTGTTGGAAGGAATTGGACTATATTGGGTTATAAATGTTATGGTCTTTATTAACATTCCATGGCAACAAATGCATGCCAAGTTCTCGAACGCGCAACTACTTGCTGGCAGAAAGGATGGCATATGTGAAATTGCTTACAACGCTGATGTATCTTCAGCCAAGAAACACCCACACAGTCATGCCAAGAAAACATTGGGGTTAGGAAAAAAACTTCAACTATTATATGTTATACATCCAAAACCTTTGCACAGCAAGAAGCAAACGCCATAGACCTTTGAAAGAGCAGAGAAGACGTACCATCCCATGTATCTCCACCACCTGAAAAGTGCAGGATATGAAAACATGAAGGAACATAACAGATTAAATGGCACAATTGACAAAGTTTAAAGGGCTGTTGGGTTATTCATACGATTGCGAGCACAATCTCATTCACAATGTGGGCAATGAGCAATTACTTTAGTTTAAGAAATTTTTATTCTGACTTTCCTGCATTACTAATTTTATATAACTGAGAAATGATCCATCTCTCCCTTGCTACAATGGAAAAGGTGTGTTTTGTCCATCACAGTCCAAATATTACATCGTATATTGATCCTGCCAACCTACCTACCAGCTCTTTGTAGCATGCCTCTAAAAGCCATTGGATTGCTTACAATATAATTAACAAAATCTACCTGTAGCGCTTGCCCCCCCCCTATGTTCACCAATTTAGTTTTCCACCTTGCATATTCACAAAGCTGCACTGCTTACTGTAAATAATACATCTTAATGTACCCTTGCATGTTAAGCACCTCTTCAGAATCTCCACTAACCCATAAGCAGAATACAAAACAGCAGTTCAATGTTCTTTACACCCTCTTGGTATCTCGTCCCCTCTTCATTGGTTGTCTGATCTACGGCATTGCTTTGACTACGTCAGAATGGTTTATTGCCCCCTCATCTTGTAGGATGCCCTCAGGAATCAATACCTGCGTATTTTATCCTACTCTTGCACCACCACACAAACTGTATGCTTCATTTAGTTTATCAGTTCACTTATGTAGACAATGTTCACATTTTGATTTTTAATTACATCTCCAACCACACACCCACCCACCATTGACTGATGGAGTTTACCCCCCACCCACTCTTTAGATTTATTTTATGAGCGGGTTGCTCCTCATTGTGGGTGTTACGAAGGGCAGGTGTGGAGCAGAGTCTTCCTGCCCAGCCTCCTGAGAGTATGCAATCATCTTGTGTTCCCCAGGCCGATCAACACCCCCTAACCCCAGCAGCAGCTACTGAATATTAGATTAGCTCCAGCATGGGTATCTCTCACTATGTGTCCAGTTGTGCACCAGAGCCGGGACACTGCCAAGGTACAGACAGGAATGCTGCAAGCCGCAGTTTTATGTAGGGGTACGTTGCGGGTGCAGTAGGCAGGCACACATCTGTGTACAATTAAAACATGCGCAGTCTCCCTTTGCTTCGATTGCGCCTTTAAGATCCAGTCATTCCTTCGTCCTACTCCTTTACCCTCACAACAAAAGTGCATCATCTCACTAGAGTTAGGCAAGTGAAGTGCCCAATACCCACTTGTAGGGGGCCCTCGGTACCAGTTAACACTACTGGGCAAAACAATGTGGTCATTACAGTGGGCAGTAACCTGGCCTCCTGGAAGAGAAGTCACTTTCCGCCTTCCCACAAGGCCCAATGATACTGAAGGATCGCCTCCTGAAGGCAGTCTACCCAGAGGCTGCGTCCACCATCGAGACAGTCAAGCAGACTCAAAATGAAAAATAAGTTGCCTGGTCTCAGCCCCAGGTGACAAATGCAGTTGCCCCACACTCCCTTGGGGGGTGGGGTGGAGGGGCAGTCTGCAATGAGACCCATACCCATGATGGTGCAGTCTGCAATGAGACCCAACACGCTACCTCCGATGACGAGAACGATGACTGTTCAGGAAGAATAGCGTGACCATAAACAAAAGCAAGCACTCAATGACCACAATAATGCCTGCACGCCAGGAACATACAATACTGGGTTCAGTCATGTTTTACCCACCTCTTAAACTATAAAGCCCCCTTCCGCCGCCCCCTCCGGGTCGTCGGAATGGGTAACATTGTCCATAGTGGCCGATTACATGGCCTCCAGGTTAATAGTCTGCAGAAAAGAGTCAGAGCAAAACGAAGCAGAAACTCCAACTCTGCCCTGGAAGGCAAAGGGGCTTCTGCACCTCAGACTGAGGCTAAAATGTAATGTAATTGTAATTTGCTCAGCACCTTTCAGCATTGATATGGTCCCAATGCACAGGTTGAACGTTCTCAGGTGAGGCAGAAGTCCAGGTATGGGAAAGTAGTCGGAGAAGAGGTTTTGAATGCGTGTGTGCATTTTAGCCAATTAATTTCAAAGAACTGGAAGGTCCCCAAGAAGTCCTGTCAGGGAAAGTTATTAGATCTTTCCCAGCCACTGGCCAAGATAGTTGAGCCCTCCTAGCTAGCCAGGTAAACCGGTGAATCCACCATTAACAACCCCCCCACCGTTAAGCAGGAATAGATGTAGTAACCCTGTGGGAGACAACACCACCCTTGTACTCTTTGTATTAGGTAACCCACATTTTGGTACAAGTTGGTAGTGTGACTGAGCAGCCAGGCTTATCTCAAGAAGGGTAAACATGAGCTGTAGCAATGAAATCCACCAATAGAAGTAGCCAAGTAAGACATACTCAAGTTATGTTAATGTTAAAAGGTATTTGTACCTGTGCACCATCACCAATGGAATTGGTCTCCAGGCGCTCAGGTGGATCTGCAAACAAGAAGGCGGGAATGGGTTAGTCGGGTGAAGAGGGAATAGAAAAGTGAGAAAGTGGTGTGCTGTTGACAGCTTAAGTTCGGTTTTTACTGTGCAATGAGTTTTGGTGTGAATATCGGACCGATGCAAGACCTTGTGTGCTGTTGGTGTGGTTTGTGTGTGGTTTGTTGCTGCGGTGTGTTGAAGTGTATGCGGTTTGCTGAGCGAGAAGATGGTCGAGTGGATTTTCGTGCAAGTTCGGTATGCAGAGATTGGAGCATAGCGTTAGGGGGGGTTATAGGTCTTAGTCCTTATAATTCTTGTTCTGTGTGTCCGGTTGTCCTATTAGGTATGCATATTTTTCACGTTTTCTTTCCTGCACGTCTAATGGCTATGAGTGATGGTGTGGCATGTTCCCAACTGTGATGTTTCGAACTTAGTGTAGTAGGTAGGGGGTGTGTCTTGTCACCCAATCTGGTACTGGTGCTGTAGTTAGCCATCACCCACTCCCGTGCCATCTATTTTCCATCGGTGGTCCATAGTTGCCTGTATATAGTTTGTAGTCCAAGGTGTTATTGATGTATCATCCTTCCCCTTCCAGTTATGTAAATAGTTATTTACTCAACATTAGTTTTTAAATAAGCATTCTTTAAAAGGGGCAATGTGTAACAATCAAACGTACTTTTCCAAAATCAACACAAAGCTAGTACATACTCTTTAAAGATGCTTCTTACACACTTTGTAGATTCTGAAGTTTTGTAGAAAGAAAAGGTTAAGGGAAGGAAAAAGATTAAACAGGTTCTCAGGGGATGTGAACACTTTAAATCTTCCAATGAGGGACAGTAAGTATCAAAGTCAAATGTTATGTTATTTGGCATTTATATAGCGCCTTATGTATTGGTATGATCTCAAAGCGCTGGTAGGTTGAACGCCCTCGGGAACCACAGTTGAAGTCAGTAGAGTCATATGGTGCGTGGGCACACCAGATGTGTGCAGCTGGGGTGGTTGTTGCATGATAGCCGCTTTTTAGCAGTAGGTGTGGTGCTGAGGAAATCAGTTGGATGTGTTTAGTCTGGAGGGTGGACACCCAGACTGAGTTCTGGCTGCATTAGGCCCGAGGAGACGCCCAAGCTAGCCGGTATGTGCTCAGCTAGCTGTGTTTTATTAGGATGATGAGGTGTTTGTGGGGTCTTGTTAGTATGAGAACAGCTAGGCCGAATGTGTCATAGCATAGCTGTGTTCTAGATGAGTGATGGTGTATAGGAGAGAGTAAGCGTAGTAGTGTGATATGGTGGTGATCAGCAGAGCGCCTGTGGCCAGGCACACGAGCAGGACAGGGGGCGTACATAGCGGGATACGTATATAAAAAGTGACAGGATGGATAGGGTAAACATGCGATACAGATAACATCGGGATACAGGTACATAGCATATATATCATAAATAGGATGGAGAGATGGTTGTGGGTTGGCCTGGGTCTTGCCATCTACAGATGCATCTGTGTGTAGACCTTGGGGCCAAGTGATCTGTGGCTGTTTTGATACTAGTAAGAAAGCAGGCAGGCTCAGTTGATTAATACCACATGCACCAATAACGCCAAAGGTCTACACCATTTGGCTGCGAGATGGTTTAGATCACAACAATCAGCATTAGACAGCCTAGTCAATCATGATGGAGCATGGGGGTCGTAGTGCAAAACATCTGGAAAGCTTCAGACGCCCAACCGAGCTACGTAATCAAAAGTTGTGAGCAGGTAGGCGTGTCCCCTTTTTTTTTTTTTTAGTTCAAGAAGAACTAGGCCGGTTGCCCTGAATAAAAAGATTTGTATTAGAAAATAAAAGCATGCAAGAGACCTTTTACAGTGCAGTTGGAACTCAGTTTGAAGCTATACATTTTTTGCATTAAATATTGTGTGCTTCCAAACTAGCACTGAACAGCGAATGCTATCATTCAGTGTACTCTTAAGAAAGCACGGTACAGCCTAACGCAGATAGTTGTCCCCAAAACGGAGACGGCAACCTACTTAAACAGGCAGTACCTTAATCTTCCAGCAGTGTAACACTGTCACAGGCATGGCAAAGCACGGACAGCTGACTACCGCTGGAACGAGGGTCTACAATACTTCAGTACAAAGGTGGCGGGAGTGGGGGGGGGGGGAATTAAATGCATGTAAATAATGCAACCACCGAGAGATATACCAGGTTTGGGAAATGCATGACAGGAGGGACACAGCAGGAGAAACCCCGTTCCCAGGGAAATGCACTGATGAAATGGTATAGAGGAAAGACGAACTTGGAGATAGTAAAGCTATGACATGGAACCAGGTTAGGTTGGCAACTCGGGAAAGTGGATGTTCTCCCAACAATTAAGGTGTTTCGGGGCTTGCACGGAAAGAGCGACACCTTAAGTGCTACTTCAAATAAGCACAATAAAGTGAAAGTGAGAATCGTTTCTCCCCCGACCTAAATTGGACAGTATCCCGGCGTTGTATTCAGAGAAACGAGAGAACAGGTGATCGCTCACCCATAAAGCCAGCAGGGTAAGTGATGCCTGTGCGGACCTTGCCATCGATTCGGATGAACCGCTGCATGCATATCTTCTTGACCTCGTCTCCAGTTAAGGCATACTTCAGTCAGTTCCTGAGGAAGATGAAGGGAAGGCACTCCCTCAATTTGTGGGGACCAGTTGACAGATGGGAGCAAAGACACCAGTCAGTTGGACTAGAAGAGTCTGCATGGAGCCAGGAAAGCCAAAGTCAATTGGAGCACAGTTTATGGAGCATGCAGCACTTCTTAGATAGCAAAGTCTGGCACAGAGTTAGAGAGTTTGTTGAAGAAAAATCACTGTAGGGTCACTGGCTGTTGCACTTGCAGAGGGTAGAGCTGAAATCAACTCAATCAAAGCAGCTACTGCAAGTCTCAACTGAGAAGAGCACAGCTACAGACAATGAGGTAAATACCCCAAGGTTAGAACAGTGGTCCAGCTGGCTTCTGTCTGGTTGCAGTGATGCAGATCCTGTGTTCCTGGGCCTCAGTCATGGGGACAAGAGGGAGGATGTCTGGAGGACTCCTGCACAGCAATTTGGAGGTCGGCAGCAGCTACGGGCTCTTTTTGGATCAGCGGCACTTTGCGGTTTCAGCCCTCGGTAAATAGCACCACCGCAGATCTTGGATACCGCTTGGGCTTCCTTCACTCCTGCACTCTGGTGAGGGGACTGGAGCTCTGGTCGTCCTGCTTCTGGAGAGTCCTGGGGAGACTCCTGGCGCTTCTGGCCGGATCACAGACATTGCACTCGACTACGGATTTCTCAATCCCTTGCACTCGGTTCCTACAGCAGCAAAGAAGTACAGCGAGTTGGGGAAGGTGGTCCAGTGGAGTAAATCTCTGGGTTAGTTGGTCCCACTACCCCAAGGGAAGTCGCCCCTTCCGAAGCTTCTGTTGTCGGTTGCAAAATGTTTCAGCACAGCAGCAGAGCTTCACCGGGCAATTCAAAAAAGGTCCAGGAAGATGCAGCAAGCTTCGTTCACCGTTTCTTCGTTGGGTTGTTCTTCCCAGTGGTCGACTGTCTTTAGTCCCAAAACCCTCGCCTTTTAGGCAGGTTTCTCCCATTCATGCACAGCCTGTCACTCAAACAGAAGGGTGGCTTTCCTGTCCAGGACAGCCAGCCAGCCAGGACTGGGTGCATTCAGGCATTCCAAAAGGCAAAGGACAGGGGAGTTTCGGGCACCTCCTGCACTTCCAGACACACTGGAGCCAGAGGCGGGTTTCTGCACTGAAGCCCGCTAAAGGCAAAACGAAATAAGGGCTCAAACCTGGCTTGGCGCGCAGAGTAAAACCCAAGACAGACCTCACAAACAGAAAATGACGAAAAAAGAAGACCAGGGCCATTTTGACAAAATGGCCACTGATGGGTACCATACTGCAGCTGAGAGGTAGGAAAGCACAATGGGAGAAGATTAATCCACTGCCACCAGCCATTTAAATTAGTGAGGGTAACAATTTTCTTTACATGCGCAGGTAGGCAAGGTGGCTAAGAAACACCCCCAGCACTCCACATAAGATGGGGTGTTCTGGACCTAAAAAGAGAAAAGGTACGTAAAGTCAATTTCACCTTACAATTCTTGGGAACAGTAGTTCACACAAGAAAAAGGTAGACTATGAGAAATCTAAGGGATTTCTCTGTGACACTGCACTGAAGGTACTGTGTGTCACCATGCAAAAAGTAGATGCCAATGGAGTTTGCCGGACTCCAAAAACTGAGGAAACATATCAGGCCAAAACACATGAGAGAGAAAAAGCGCTCACTCACTGCAGGGTTACAATTAGAAAAGTCCTAAAGTTCAGCAAAAGGGCTGGGGGTCTCTAAGGTTGAAGGTAATTAGCACGGAAATGAGAATTATGGGCTCAAAGGTCACCCTGCCGCTTGCACAAAGTAAACTGTCATATGTGAGAGCGTGGGGGGTGGGAGGGGGTTTGAGGGTTGCCAATGAAAATACACCCCAAGCTGGATTAACTGCCACTCTCAGAAGCAACAGCACGTTGCTTAGAAAACCGTTCACAAACAAGTGAAACAGGTTTTTGGGCACTTACACAGCCAGCTCAAATTGCAAGGAGGATCGATCCGAAGGAGGTTGTAGTTCTTTCTCCTACTGTGACTTAGGCAAGATACCTTCTTCCAGTCCAGAGGTAGAGGGAATCCGAGCCGAACAAGCAATACACAAGTAAAGGCTTTGATAGAGCAGGATGCCCCAATGTTTAAGACAGATGGCTTAATTTACTCAACTGGGGTCTAATATTAGAAGATGCTTGGGTGTCAGAACGTATCAGGATTCAATCTACAACAGATCGGTCACCAGACCAATACCGCCCAGACAATTGCACCTTTTTGGCAGGAGTGCGGGCCTCAGATTCAGGGATTCCAGGCCCTGGCAGCGAAGGGCGCAATAGTCCAGATTACTTCCAAGTTGGCAGGCATGCACCTGCTGAAGGACGACTGGCTATTACACCTCAAACTCAAGGCACATATCTAGCTGTTCTGATATTACGTGACCACAGGACACGTTTTCTTGGGTAGACAAAATTTGAGAGCTCACTTGCAAGTACAAACTGTACTCGACCAGTGGGGCTACTGAAGAGGCCATGAAAACCCCAGGGATCAGAATTCATTTATTCATGTGAATATCAGGTTACATTCAGGGAGCAAAACTGATTGCTGCACAGACAGATTAGACAAACTGGAGAAGAGAGCAGTTCCCCCTCAGGGATTTAATCAGGTTAATAGGCCACAGATTCCGGCTACATTTCCCAGACTATTCCATTACAGGGTGGTGCAGAGCCCGAAGATGCAACATCTACGTTCAGAAATGTCCTACTCTCAAGACAGGTCTCTGGACATAGAATCGAACATAGAACCCCAATGGTGGCTACACCATGTTCCTAATAAAGGGCCAAAGTTTAAACTCAGGGTTGTCCATTGCTCTGCAAAGTCATATCCAAGTGTTTTCCTGTGCTATTTCCACAGTTGGATCTAGGCAATTTCCGCTTCGCTCTGCCAAAAGCTAACTCTAGGTGTTTATATAGTAGTGCCAAATTAAATCTGAGTGTGCCCATTGGTGTGCCTGGGTCAAATATGAGATACTATTTAACCGGCAGCCAAATAGCAGCCCAGCTGTGTCAGGCATCCATGCTCCACTTTCAGCCTAGCTGCACCAGGCAGCCAAGGCGAAGTCTGGGTGTATATCCTTTGCTATGCCGGGGCGGAGACTAGGTGTTTTCCATTGCTGTACGAGGTTGAATCTGGGAGTCTTTCCACTGCTGCGCCAGAGTGAATCTGGTGCGTTTTCTTTTGCTTTGCCAAAGTCGATTCTGTCTGATTTAACACTGCTGTGCCAAAGTTGAATCAGAGTGTCCTTCCATTGCTGTGCTAAAGTAAAATCTAGGTGCCTTCTGATTGCTGTGCCAAAGTTGACTTAGATGGGTTTTGGGATAGGAAGCGAGTTTCTCTTGGATGGATTTTGGGGGTGGGAAGGGGTTTGCACCTGGATAGATTTCATGGTGTGTGGGGAGGGTTGAAATGGTGAACTTAAGGTATGTATAAAACGCACCACTTCAGTGGACATCTGCCGCAGACACGGCTATCCATCTATGCACTCTAGAATTCAGCTAACTGGTCACAATGAAACACCAGACTTGCCTCAACACTTCTACCATTAGAATACAGCGACAACCAGAAACAAATTCTGCCTAGCTGGGTACATAGCGGGTCTCCAGCACTAGTGCTCTGTCGTGACCTTCCTCAGTGCCTGACCACTTGGGTTGCTTACTTGAGCCTAGCCAGCCCTTCCAAGTCCTAATCATGCCCAAATGCGCACACTGTTCCAAAGCCTCCTCTTGGAACTTTCCGATACCTGACTTCGGTCCATGAGGGCGTTCCTACCACAAAAAGGGTCGAGGCCATACAAATGGGAAAAGGCACTATATAAAATTACTACTACAATATGGATGGGTGGAACAGAGGTTCTCTTGATGTGAGCAGATCAGGCTAGGGAGCCAGGTGTGGAACTCTATACTGGCAGAAGTTGTCCTCAGATGTTAGATATGGTCAAACTGCCAGGAAACGCTAACAGGCTCCTTCGCCATCAGTACCCAGACCAAGTGAAAACAAGCATTATTTACTCATGATGGACAACATACGCACCATTTGGTACATCAGCCACCTGCTGGCACAAGGTCCATGCCCCCGGCAGAGTTGACGAGAGATATTGACATTTGACTGCAAAGTTGTCAGTGCTGGCAGGGTGTTTGCCAGGCCTCTCCAATGCAGTGCCCGAACAGAACTTGCAATACCTCAGCAACTAGACCCTCAGTTGGTAAGAGGATTGCATTTCTGAGAAGGCCTTTTTGTTTGCAGTATGGTTTGCCTCCAGGCTCAACACCCATCTCCAGTGCATCTTCATCTTCAGCTGGAGACCTGATCAGTTACCGTGCCGCAAAGGATGAAATGCTCCCCCACACCCGCACATGCTTTCAATCCACTCGCACTAAAAAAAAAGGGTGAAGTGTACATGGTATTAATCACCCTGAAATGGACAGCCCAGAAATTGTATTTGATTCGTCTGGAGCTTACTTGGATTTTCCAATCCTACTTCCCCCAGAGTCCTGACATTCTGAAGGATTGGTGGAGGCTCCACCCTCCAAGAGACGTCCTTATAGCCTGGATGAGTTTGGGGTGCACTGTCATGTTGCAGGGCTTTTGGTTTAAGCTGCTGGCCTCTGGAACTCTTGGGTACCTCTACAGTGAGAAGTTCCAAAGAAGCCTGGGCATCTCGGATTGTGGTTCATTGAAAGGGGCCAAAAATCCCATTTCAGGTCTTAAAGTGAAGGTGTTGAATTTACCGGATTTAAGTAGATATGGGTAGGGCCTCCCATGCCCCGTGCATCTACAGGTCAGCAATTGCAGTCTGCCAAACTTTGTGGCAAGCAAACCAGTCAGCGAGCACCCTTTGGTCGATGGGTAAGGTTTCTCAGACCTCCAGAGCCTTCCTATGCCGCCCTATGGAAGTTCTGGGTTGTGCTTTAATTTCTCGAAGACCATGCAAATTTGAGTTTCCAATGGCTAGCCTGTAAGCACACAATGCTCCTGTTTCTGATATCATGCAAGTGCATTTCAGACATGAGAGCTCTGGAATTCTCCCAGTTAGTCCGGAATCTTTGCCTTTGCCAATTTCTACAGTAGGAAAAGCACAATTACTTTAGCATGTTCACGTACATTTCATTTGGCCTTTGCCTTGTATGTTAAAAAGGAAGAAATAACATTTTAAGACACTTTGATGGCCCATTATTTACTTTGAGACCTTAGCATTGATGCAATGACATAACCTTGCTTTTTGCAAGGACGTCATTACTCTAATTTAAAGGCAGACATTTTGCCAAAAGTGTTTTCGGCACCGACCAGGTAGACGCACAGCTACAAGTTTGGAGGGGATACACAAGTTGTGGCAAGGCATGTACCCATTAGATAGGGTAATTCTCATAACCCAAATACTAGGACTCATTATGCCACAAGAGATATAGCTTCCAAAGTCTCTCCTATTGGGGATTGACTGGAAGATATAAAATCAGTACATTCGATTAGGCTGGTGAATCGGTTAATGAATTCTACTTTAAGCCAATAGAGGAGGTGGCTTTGTTGGTTGGGAGCAACGTTTGGACAAGCCCAATATTCAACTCTGGGTCTTCCCATATACATATCTAGTCCTCATTCTTGTATTAAGGACATTGAAATTCTATTAAAAACATAGGAGAGTAGATCAGATCTATAGTCTTCTATTACAAGTTGGTTATCAAGCGTGGTTTGAACAGGTTGGTTCCTGTACATGCCTGTTCCCACCAGATCAGTGATGTTTTGATCATTTCTTGTTCTGAAACTTGGAGCACATTGCTATTTGCAATTGAGATCATAAAAGCCACTCACTGATGCTAGTTGCAGTTTAGACCATTGTCGTAGGTTTCTGGGTGTGGACTCCCCGACAATGTGACGTGGACCTTGCAAAGGTACACAGTGCTGGTCACCGTAAAGTAAGGAGGAGTTGTTGGGAACAAGGAAGAGGTCAGAGGGAGCCACACTATGGATTTGACTATGAGCAATACTAGTTAGAATTCCAAGAAAACTACGGAGAGGACCAAATGCTGGGCAATGTAGTTTACTCTTTGGATTCTGCTTGGATGCTGAAACATAAGTAATGGAATGAAGCATATTTACCTTTGTGCCTTAAAAATTAGACTTCCCCGAACACAAACAAGTGTGTGGAATCTATATTCTGCATACCCGCCTAAATTACATCCTTCCTCCACCAAGGCTGAAATGATCCATCCGCATTGGTCTGCACAGCCCAGTAGACTGATCTTGTTAAGTATCACATTGAAAAAACATCCACTTGCTCATGTTTACTCCAGTTTTCTGTTCCATTCACCTCCATTGTAATGTGATTGTAGTCTTCCTATTATATAGGAGTTACTATATACATGTGTTGGACTATTTTCCACAAGAGCAACATTTAAATGAAAAATTTGACAAACTGCACCTGGTGCATTACTTTGAAGCCTTCTTAAAAAAAAATCAACAGCGGCAGCACTTCTGGCATGAGCCACATACATCAAATTGACATTCCATTTGCATGTGGCTAGGCTGTGGGAGTAGTTATTGTAAATCAAATCAATGCATGTCCCATTCCCCCGCCCTCTACTTTTTTCTTTGACATGGCACTCCTTTTATTTGAGACTGGCTGAGATAGCTCGTGGTAATGAAGATGTTTATCAAATCCCGGTTTCTAGTGAGTCACTTAACCAGGGGGCAAAAATGTGAGAGCTTGTAGCCAGCCATAAAAAATAAAATTAAAAAAAAATAAAAAAAAAAAGTCAGTCACTTGCAACTATACATACAAAATAGCACACCATTTCTTACTCGCCAAGAGTCAAATATCACTAATAGGGAGTGCAGATTCTGCACCCCGATTTAAAAATAAGGCTACATCTCCTCTTATCCACTTATGTATTCCTTAAGAGTATTCAGTCATCTGGCCTCAAGAGATAAAACAGTTTTGAATGCAAATAATATCTGGTAGCATTAAATGACCCACACATTTAAACAATATTAAAATACAGCAGTCTTCAGATGTTTTACATTATGTATCAGGCTGGTAGGCAAGAGTTCAAGCAGTGAAAATAACAGCAACCCAAACGTATTACCCACTAAGTATTTTCTCCATTTGATTGCAAATAGCAAGACGCATGGTGGTTCAAAATTACCAGATTTCAGACTTAGCCATTCAGTCTTTTTGATTAGACAAGGGGCATTCTGGTTCCATTTCTTAAACTCCACATTAGCTTTGTGTTCAGCATAACCAACCAGACTTCCCTTAAGTCTCTAGTTGCCCAGTTATGATATTTATCATTTACAGGCAACCGAAAACGCACTCCTTGACAGAAAAAAAGCCATGCATAACCTGCTCTGAAACATATTTTACTATGCAACGACGTTTAGACAGGTTATGTTTCACCACCCTAAACAACCTTTTTAATTTGAGCGTTATGGACTGCTTTGCAAGTTAGGGTTTGACTCATCCAATGACCAACTACTGAGCCAGCCTCCGACATTGGCGCCCTAGCTCACATGATTGCTTCATGTTCTAAAATGTATCATTCCTAATCTCAGGTGCGGGATGTATATAATAAAACAAGTTAACTGGTGCAGACCAATACCTTTTAAAATCAGCGGTTTATCATAATTTGTACCGTACAGAATAATTCCAGCAACGATTGTGCTCATCTGCAATAAAAGCAATTACTGCTAGCCTGAAGGATGCAAACCAGATTACCATTCACTCATGCTGGAGATGGATTTTATTTTCTTTGCAGGGTTCAGATACTTTCAGTGTCTGAAACTGATGCTCAATTGTTGACAGTTGCTCTATCTGGGACCCCGTCGGAAAAGCATGATGGAGCATCCAGTTTTGTAATATAGGTAGTTGCACTATACGTTTGTTCTTCATTTATTCTTTCGCCCGTAATCCTCCTTGGTTTCATATTGTAGCCCCCATTTCCTAGCCTGATGCAAACTAGCACGTCCATTTGGTGTGTAGGTTGTTTATGCAACAGGATTCAAGAAAATGATGCCAGGCTTTGCTAGCCTGTTCCTTCCTTTAACCAACAGGCACTTCCAGCATACCAAGGCAATGGTTTAAACCAAAACGAGACATTTAGCGAAAACAATTCACAGATTTGGGATTAACCAGATTTCCCTACATTCTATTCTCTTGCATGTGCTAGTCCTTAAAATACTATGTAGGCTAATGAAAATCAACTTTTTTTTTTAACCAGGAATGAAGAAGCAGTTAATCTCTTCCCTCCTAGAGCACTGCCTACCTTCAGTTTCCATGTCTTGCCCTTTTGGGGCTTCTCCAATGTCAATAGTAAACATTACTATTTTAGGAGTCATCGTGGACATTCTGTTGCTAAAACAGAACTTGTAAATTCCATCCATGTGTGCAGCAAATGTGTACTTCCCGCTTGATTCGCGGTCGCCCTTGTATATCCCTTTATCGTCTGGTCCTGTAATCTACAATAAAAATAAACAATTAAAATGACAAATATTTTACAAATTCATCATATTTTGCTTTTATCCAACAACAGTTTGTGCATGGAAGAGAAAGTATGGATTCTGAAATAGTCCTAAACCAGGTCCAAAAACATGCCATAAACTCAGGTTAATTTATATCGGTGACAACTGCACTGGTCACCATTGTGGTGAATTTGTATACAAATTAAAGAAGCATTAGCAATGGGAATAGTTATGGCCTTTGCATACGTGCAAGTGTACAGTTCACCGGTTAGTGCCACCATATAGCAGGGCAATACCACCATTCATTCTCAGGTTCCTATGCTAGGTATTGGCATGTATACCCCATGTGCGCTAATGTTGCCCCAGGCACTGTCGGACATCCCCACCCTATCCAGATGGTTTCCTTTACTGCTAAAGGCTCAAGTTTTTCTGCCCACATGCAAGTTTACCTCTTCAACCCTCGTCCGTCTCTTTGATGGGGACAGTCACCACCCCAGACGTCATCCCGCCCAACCCTCTCACTCTCATTAGGGATCTGGAATACTCGCTCTTATAGAGGTATTTTCTAACCAGTCACTGACACGCCTCTAACACCTCAGTCTCCGGACCAGTAAAGAGACTATGCAACTATCCATGCATCCATCCTATTTAAAATTCCTTGTTCCAACCTCCCTCGTAAGGCCACCGCCATCTGTAAATGTGTTATTGGAAGTAATAACTGATCGAAATGTACATCCCACAAATAAAGACAAAACTCACCTAGCAGACTACTGGTGCGCTGTACTTCTTTTGTCCCAAACTATACCTTTTACTCGAGTAAACGTCAGCCTTTCTAACCGGATTAAGGTGCACTGTCTTCAAGTTAACTCTCCCTTCTCTGGCCACCCTTCACAACAAGTCAACCCACATAAGTGGCCATTCATTAGACCTTTCCTCTACAGTCGTTGCCTCCCCTTAATACTCCCTAAGATTCACTGTATCTGCCCAAGTATCCACTTCAGGGTTCACAATTGCCTGGAGACATTTAGCAGCTGCTTGTAGCCATATGGGTGGCTGGTTAACTTGACACCAACAACTACCAGGCACTGCTTTGGACTTTCCTTGTAAACTGGCCCCATGCTGATGTGATTGCAACTTTGTATATTTTGTAAATTTGCAAGTTAAATTTGTGGTGTGGCAGGTACTAGTTCCTCAGGAAGTACCCAGATTACCAGGTGCTTGATACAGAGGAGCTGATATTAGCACCCGATTTTTGACTCATGCCACTTCCATCACCGAGTTTAAATACCAAGGTGTTAATCTTAACCAAGTTGGGTCCACATCTATGTTCTCTCTCCATCCCTTTACAACTTCATAAAAAAAGGCCCTTCAAAAGATTAACCTGGCATTTACCAATCCCTCCGAACACCACTATCCCGTTCCCCATTTTGCTTCCTCCAGTTCTAAAACATGGATCTCCCCTGCCAACCCACTAGTCAGCAGTTGGGGTCATGCATCACAACCGCCCCCCACCCCTTTCCTCCAGCAAGGAAATTCCCCAAGGGTGCTCTCCTCTACCATTTCCCTACTGCACCAACCTCCAGTCTTCCCCCCAATTCACACCCTTCAAGCTATGCTGGGCCCTCCAGTCCATGCTTTCCACAGCCCAACCTCAAAACGGACCAGTCTAGCTTAATTCCCCTCTACAAAGACGTTTCTTGCGTCAAAGACATTACTTGCTACTTTTCTACTAAAACATCAAGATCCCATGACCCACTCACTGCCCTGTACCACACATTTGCTCCCATTTCTGCAACACCAATCCCTTTGTACACCCCAGATTTGTATGGAAATGAGGCGTCCTTACCTGCATCTACCTCTGCCCTTACCAACTGCTCTCTATCCTCATGATCACCACAAGGTTCTTTACCGAGAACAGGACGGCAGCCACCATTTATTTTAAAAACACACAAACACTAGTGTCCCCACCTTACCGTTTCCGTTCTCTCCCCCCCCCCCCCCACTATTTTAAAATCCAAGTGTATTATTTAACCACGTGGAGTCAAAACATCCATTCAGGACAGGTACCCAATTAGTCACTCCAAAGAAACAGCACTACCCAGATCTCCAACTCCATCAGTTTTACCAGTCCTTCATCCGCATCCAAGCGGATTTGACTGCCAGGCCATTCGTCCTCCCAACTCTCACCCACCACTGCTTTCAGAGCACTACCCTTGTGGGAAGCATCCTCAACACTAAAGCAGTTTTGGTGCAATTTACTGTATGATTTTCCAGGCCAGTTCCTTAGTTTATCACATCATCATTTGCGGATGATGTTCAGCCTTCACTAAGCAGCCATTTTCCCTCATTACTGTCTGCTGAAAACCACACACTAGGTAGCATATTTTTTCATTACTTAGATTGCATTACAGATTATAGACACAGATGAAGGACCGTGGACGACTTGGGGCACCTCCATTAGCTTTTGCTAATTATTCACGGTAATAGGTCTAGTCACTCGGCCTTACGGAATCCCAATATGCAGTGTAAAATTCTAAAAAGGGTAGCCATATCAGATCTATGTCCCTGCGAGATTCGTGAACAGCGGCTGTGAGGCTCTCCATTTCATAAATGGCATGCGACTTGGTCAGCCATTCTCTTTTTGTGGGGAGGGTGGTTGACTTCCACTTGACAGTTAAACAAACCCTTGCTGCTAATAATAAATTATGTGGCATGTGCGCAAGTGACTCGTAAGAGTCATCATCCGATTCCACCCCAAACAAGACCAGCACTGGTGTGAGTACTCTGGATATCCCATCAATGGCCTGAATCCACCCCAGGACCACTTTCCAGTACATTTTCACCTCGTGACAATTCCACCACTGGTGCCAGTAGTCACACCTTTCACCGCAGCCTCTCCAACAGTGGGGGGGGGGGGTTGGTGTGCCTAGAAACGTTTTAGACAACCGTAGGGGAGTGTAGTGCCACCTTACCAGTAGGCGCATACTCCATCACGTCCATCGACAGCAACATGCCACCCTCTTCCATAACGTGCATCATGGGGTGTTGGCACTGTGAGCTGAATTTACAACAGTTCATTACCTCCACCAAACGGAAGCCAAGTTCAACCAAAGCACCCATAAATTCCATCCAGTGTCACCCATTTCCACTCTAAATCTCATCTCACCCTTACCCTCAGTAGAATGGATTACAGCTCAAACCTTTGCAATAGATTCCTTTACTCCATTACCACACTCAACAAGGTACTTAACTTTGCTATTTTTGCAAGTGTAAGAAAGTTCACTGGGTTGAGCACATGCTGCCAGGATATGCAGGTTTGAATCAAGATAAGGACAACTCGGCTTTCATCCTTTAGGAGGTAGTTAAAGGTTATTTATATAGTATTTCATATGACATTTTAAATACAATTCTATTATCTGCACCCTCTAAAACCGCCCCTCGTTCATCACACACCCCTCCACCACATGGGGTGGTTGTCCATGTGCGATTGCTCCCTCTTTTTCTAAATATTTTTTTTTTTTTTTAAGTATTCTGCTCTACATTTCCTTTTTGGCGCCAGCTCCCGCCTACCTGGCAAACTGAAATCTTTTGCAATTCACATCCTCACACCGACATTTATACCTCAGTTGCCTGCCTTCCCTGTGCTAGCTCACTCCAACTATTTCCTGCTTCCCTGGAGAGTACTGGAGGCAGAACCCCAGAGACACCTAAATGGCAAAGAGTAGGAGTCATTGTACTCCTCCTCTTACACCAATTAGGCACCTCCCACCAATTAGGCACAGTGCTTCTCAGACGACTGCCCTGAACGGGGGCAATGGACGAGATGCCAACAGGAGATCCTATGGGAGGGGGGGTGGGGCGAACTTGCGGAAGCTGGAGGGGGCAGCAGACAAGTGGCACTCATGGCAGCTGGGAGAACACGTACAAAAGTGGGGCTATGGGCGTGGGGGGTCACCTGTGAATGAAAGTGAACATGTACCCTGCACAAAAGCTTCTCTGGACAACAGCAAAATGAAAAGAGAAGGTCAAAGAAAAATTAGATTTTACACCAGGTTATATGAGGGTGAAAGAATGATCCACGAGTCCTTAGGCTATACAAGAAGCCTGATGCCATGGATGCACGCATGGCTTCAACGAGATCTAAAATGTGACATAATGGCTGGCAGCTTTTTGCCCATTTCCTTCGATCTGTTATAAAAGGAGTCACAAATTGCAGTGTACCTATCATGTGAAAGTTAGATTTGCAGTATCCTGTGTGGTGAAGGTGGAGAAGAAGGTCTGAAAGGGGATAACTCCTGGACATACTACACCTGGGGTCCCCACACATCCCAAGACAAATTGCTAAAGCATATAGGACTACCAAAGGATCTGGAGATGTACAATAATACAAACAGGAGCCCAGCAATAGCCACGCTGCAGAATCTGGGTGGTAAAATGGGTAGTCCTGGTGGCAGCAGCCAGGAGGAAGCAAGTAACGTACAAAAAAATAAAAAATCATCGTCCCAGAACTGAGCCAGGATAGATAGTGAAGAGGCAGGATGTTCTGTGAAGGAGCTGGCCAATCTCAATTTTCAGGCCTCTGTTCTTCATCCTGTTGAACTGGTAGCAGTCTCCACAAGATGTAATGGAAGGGTTTTTTGGGAAGAGGAGTGTGGGAGTCAAACTTGGGAGGTTATTCAGGCATGGATTGCCATTTAGTGCTGGCCCTCCTCAGATTCTGACAAAGTTCCAAGGTAGGAGTTGAAAAGGAAGCTACAAAGTTTTCACAATAGTTTAGGAAGATTAGGATAGACACTGATAGCAGGTGAGGCGATTTGATTAGGTGCGGAAAAAGAGGCACAGTGAGGCTTTTGTTGGCTGAAGGCTTGTTATTGTGTGCAGGTTAGCTTGCAGAGTGGAATGTGCGGGTGATTTTGGTTGGCTTGTCTGGTGTTTTTGGGGGTGAGGGGTTTTGCAGTTGTGAAGGTACGATTGGGTTTTGAGGTGGTGCAGTATAGCTTTAGTGTTCAGCAAGCCCTGCAGTAGGTATAGATCGAGTCTTGCTGCCGTTTAGGGAGAGTTGCGTTTCTGTAATCCAGCTTGGAGAGATCTAGTGCCTGGACTGTGGTACGCAAGTCATCCAGGGAAAGAACAGGTCTCACCTTTCGTCATGAAAGATGCAGCTACACCGCTAACGCAAAATATGTGGTGTGTGAAGGTTATGTGGGGGTTTATGGTCAAGAATAGGAATGTGCGAGTTGTCAGTGGAGGGTTTGTTCAGGGAGGTGTGGTGAAGTGCTGAGCGGAATGGTGTCAGAAGAGTAGGTATTCCGTTTTGAACACTTCTAACATAAATACATACTCTGGGGGGGTCACTTGAATGGGGCGAGGAACTGCCCCAGTCTTAAAGGGGGAATCAGAGTACAGATGATTTGCAAACAGCTAGGACTGCAAATCAAATCTTTGAAAGGAAAATCCCCTTTATTTGGTCACAATTTTAAAACATACAAGATAGTAATCTGTAGCCTATATGGTATGGTGTTGTTTATTTATACAGCGCCTATACACAGGCAAGTGTTTCAAAGCGTTCAAGCAGGCTGGGAACATGGGGAGAAACAGTCACTCAGATCCCTTGAAATTCTGAGACGATAATAGTCTGCACAGATCGAGTGAGTAAAAAAATACATTTAACAGTTTGGTAGACAGCAAATGGGCCTGGCAGCGATTCTGCAGTTTTAACAGTGCAATTAAGGGGTGAAGACAAGGGAGAACAGACCGCAGGGTAGAGCTAGAGAGAAGGAAGAGGCAAAGAAAGTCTTGGAGTTAACGGAATTTAAGGAGATCCGGCTAAAGACGGAGGGCAGCACCTGCTGTGGGGACTCTTTGACGTTGTGCTTAAATAAAAGGCATGTTCTAGCAATTGCTGCAGAAATTCCAAACTTAATTCCAGTATGGATATTGAAAGGGTAGAATTTGTGTGTGTAATCTTATAAAGGAGGTGCACCGTGAAGCAGCTAGGTTTTGAAATTTCTGAATGCATTTAGCTCGGCTTCTTCATCCAGGTTATCTCGAGAGGGAAACTTTTTTGGGGGACATTGGCTCCTTTTACCAACTGCCACTACAATGTAATCGAAAGGTTAAAATGTCATCTGGGGTGGTTGCTGAAAGTTAGATCAGACCGACTTTGCTTGGATGGCAGCATCTATGGCAAATGACGATAGGAATGGTGGAAACCACGTCGAGGTGGTAGCCTCCGAGAAGATGTGTATTTCATGGAACTCACAAAGACATGGTCATCTGCTCTCAAACCCAGAAATGCTGACATTCATTAGAACTCACAGTATAATAATGTTCCAGTAGATATGGCTTACGGACCAACCATTTGACGGTTATGTCATTTCTGTACAAAGGGTGCAATCTGGCCATGGAGGGCATCCAACAGGGAGCTTACTGACTGAGATTCATAGGTCTCGGGATATAAAAAGTAAAAACTTTGGACAACGATCTATATGGGGCTCTCAGTGCTACAGATAAGATTTGGAAGTTATTTTACTCACATTTTTACTCCCAACTTTAAAAATAGGAAGTCAATTCCCAGTGGGAGTATTATTTTACAGGTGATTAAAAACGTTTTTAACTGGAAAACATTTCGAAATACCTTTTTTTAAAATCATTATTTCTTTGCACCCAATTATTCATACAGGTTTTCTTATTCGGAACAGGCAGTAATACCAGTTTCTCCCTGTGGTACTACGGATCCAAACAAATCCATAGAGCTGTGTGGACGATAGCAGGGGCATAAGATTCTACATATTTGTTTCCTATGCTTTTGTTGAGAGTATTTTTACTGCCCATTTTTATATTTTGGGAGTATTTGCCTATTTTTTAGGGCTTGGGGCTCAAATTGTGGAATTACAGCCGGGGAAAGTCTCAGTATTTAGGCAAAGTCCATCAATCTACTTGCATAAGTTGATTTTTTTTTTTTATTTTTTTTTTTTTAAATGTGGCCAAAACAATATTTGAATGGAAGCTAGAATATGACAAAGTGGTTGCAGGAGATTTGAACTCAGATTGCATTTTTAATATGTTGGATGAGGAGGAGTATTTGCTGCTTCTCTAGAAGGCGAACCTGAAAAACTCAGAAATTCTAAGAAATGGGTTCCTTGTTTTACCTCAGTCGGGTTATAACCGAGTGGTGGCAGACATTCCCAGCCTCTCGACTTGGCAGAGGAGATACAGCTTGTCTACCCTTGATAATGTGTGCACTAATTTGGTTTTAAAAGAAAGGTGTTATACCTACTGAATGGAGTGATCACAGTTCAATTCAGGCTTTTTTTTTTATATAACCATGTGTTAAGTCATGAGGGGGGCCCCCCCAACTGACTTATTGGTAAATGAAAGTAGGAATCAAGTTAAATGCCATGATGCAGCTATGAGTAAGCTCCATATCAGATTTAATCACATTCTCCAATCCACAACCATTGAGTGGAAATGGGTAATATTTAATCGTGTTAACCATTCTAAAACAATTAGGGAGATAACTGAAGATAACTTCTGTGGGCAACGCAGTGGGCTTAGACAGGTGGGTGGATCATTGCAGAAAAAAGGGGCTACAATTAGATATGTTAAAGAGGTTTATTGCTGCAGTGGATGATTAAGAAAGTCAAAACAAGCTTACAAGAATTTTATAAAGCAACACTGTGCAATAATTCTTCAGAATGATGCAGAACAAATGCTAGCTGTCCTGAAGAATGGAATTTTGGCTAGATTTACATCAAAATAAAAATAGAAAAGCGATATCCAAGGAGATATATATCTGAGAGGCTCCCTTGTTAACTGGGAGCTTAAGATTGATAATGCACTTATTTTAGATATTATTTGTAGGTGCACTAACTCCATGGCATCAGCTTAATAACCAATTGAAAACTAATCCTGAGGCTTGGGCAATTATATTTACTGTATTATTTCGTAGTCTGGTTGATAGCTTGAGCTTTCCAGAAACTTAGAAGACTGCGTTCGTGATTCAGATTTACAAGAGGGGTGCGAGGACCGATCCAAGAAACTACTGTCCCATTTCAATATTGGATGCGGATAGTAATGTCTTCACATCCCTCTTGTTAGATGATTTGGAGTCATGGGCTAGAGAAAATCATGAGGTTAAACAGCCTACAAACTGGTTTTAGGAGAGGAAACAGAACCAATCCGATTGGGTCTCTGGTGAAAACACTGCTATCTCTGGTTTGGGCAATGATGTTTTCAGTAGTGTATGTTGCAATTGAGTGAACTGAAAGGTTCAATGGGCTAAATTCGCTAGCTGGGGGATCCCAGATGGGCTTCTCGAGTTGATCATAGGTTTACACAAATCCTCTGGCATTCAGGTCCGATTGAATAAGGGGGGGCTCATTATGTAAAAGAATTGCTATAAACTCAGGGTTTAGGCAGGGATGCAGTGTTGCTGCCTGCCTATTTAATTTATAGGTCTCGGACGTTGGAAATATTTGGAAGGGGCTGCCATATCTCCAGAAATCGGCACTTTTAGAGTGTCATGGTTGGTCTATGCAGATGACCTGCTTTTCAACCTTACCCCTATAGGCCTACAAAGATTACTTGCTGCTTTTGAGCTATTGACCTCTGCTAATTAATTTATTATAAACCCAGAAATAGCTAAAGTCTTGCAGATTGCCCAAACCAAGAGCTGTCCAAGCTATAAATTGAAATTAAATAACAGTGTACAGTAGGTGAACTCTAGTCTACCCGGGTTACCAATTTGTGGCCAACCACAGAACGTTTTTATTGTCAATTTGATGAAGCAAAAAGCTTCCCTTCTCGCCAATCAGATGTTTAAAATCAAAGGTTTGGAAGATTTACTATTAAGCCAGTATTAAAAGTTTATTTGGGGAAGTAGTACCCAAAATGGCCTACGGAGTAGAGTTGTTGGGAGAGTGGGCTTTTGAACCTCGTTAACAAATTGGAACCTCGTATGTAGAAGAAAGTCTTAAAAATACCACATGTAATACCAGCGGCTGCTATTGACGAGAAGATGGATTATCTGCCGACAGTAAAGGGTACAAATTAGATTTCTGAAATAAAAGTGCGATTTGAGAAGCTTCTTGGGGAAATTGGGAAGGGACCCACTGACTTAAGCGATGTGTCCAGATGAGATAAAAATGGCTCTTTTACAGTGGGATTAGCGAAACATACTAGACCTTTTTCATGCTTATGCCTCAATGACTCACTTGGTGTACAATTATAAAAAATAAAATAGGGATTGCGGCCCCTTTCCTTAACATTTTTCCAAGTTGCTACAGATGTGAGGAATTTTTGAAGTTTAGATGGAACCTCCTTTATACAAGGGAGGTTTTTCTTAGTAGAAGCAAATCAAGAAAAATAAATAAAAAGAGCCATACTGCTGTTTTTGTAATGAACAATTGGAGCTGGAAACGCTGAAGCACTTGGTACAATACTGTAAGGCATTAACCCCACTTTGTGAGAAATATCTTGGTAAGCGTCTTATATGTATCCCTAGTAGCGACGTAGACATATAGTGGTTGAAATGTTGAGCGATTGCCTGACATGGATGGGACTTGCAGTTATGGGTTTTATGGACTCCTTAAAAATGAAGGGTAAAAGAAGTATATTCTGCCCCTCCCCCCTCTTTTTAAAAACATACATGTAACTGGTTCAAAATATCAATTTATTGATCAGTCTTACCTTGAAGAAGATTGTGCTTTAGTAGGACAAGCCAATTAAAATATTACTGACTACGTTCTTAGATCATACTCACAGCCACCAACTTGACAGTTTGTCTCACCGTAGCCTCATATTGAACCAGACATGTTATTTAGCAAGTCACACCACCAGGCAGCCTTCAAGCTTGTATCGGACAAACCCACCGCGCCGAGACTAACCCCGCGAGAAAGCCAGTCTAAGCACATAAGACTGACTCTGTGGGTGTGGTGCTGTCGTCGCGCAATCATACATGCAATGAACCGAACGAAAACCACCAGGAAAAACATGCACAGTCATACAATCATAACAAAAATCCAGCCAACCAACAAAGCACTGCATGTGGGCTACCGCTCCTCCCTCAACCCCGAAGGAAACTCAGAGGAAATATAAACCTACCAATTTACAAGGAACGCGTCCGCAACAACCCAAACAAAAACCAAAAGGAAGAAACTCTCAGACATCAACCCCACAACCGACTGCCAAATAACACAAAAACAAATAGGACCATGAGAAAGACAAAGGGCAGTGAGAACAAACCCCACGCCACCACAGATCCCCAACTGCGGAACACCCCCCCCCCATTAAACAAGAACAAAAAGCACAGACAGAAGAGAAAAGTCCCTATACCAAACACCATAACTCGCAAACAACCACTCACCGGAACAAACAAACCCAACAAACGAATCAAGAAAGACAGACAACAAAACACAACCACGCAGAAGAAGCAGGGACAAAGCTAGAGGGACCAAGAACATGATAGACGACCTAAACCCATATATCACCAAAACAAGAGGACCCACCCTTCAACAGCCACAGAATTAAAAGAGGAACCCGATAAAACAAAAACTTTAACCTAGAAGAGCTATTCGACGACGACACTGTACCAACACCACAACCTGAGATCTACATGGAAGAAAACCAAAACACCAATCAGAAGACAATACCAATGATTAAGCACAAACCAAATTATACCATAAAAGTCCACTGCAACCCAATCAATGTCAAAACACCCAACAGATATCTTCTACCTGCTGTGTGACAACGGTATCGACACTATTCATCACAGAAACATAGCTGGATGATAACTACAAAAATCACACTCCAAAGCTGCCTCACCATCAACTTCAAATGCCTACAGTTAAACGGGAAATGGATAAAAGGAGGAGTCTTTGCAATAGCATTCAAAGAACACCTGATAATAAAAAACAGGCAAACCTCAAAACATGAACTGTGAATCCATGGTCAGAAGAAAAATATGCCAACTCACAAAGCTCATTAATCAGGTACCTTGCAACCATAGAACTACAACTGGTCAAAGGAGCAACACACTCTGCAGGGCACACACACCGTGATCTTCGCCAACCACCACAGCGCCAATACAGATACTCTGGAGCAACCATCTCATAATTCCATTTGTAATCACGCTACCAAGTAAGGCTACCAATCAGCCCCTCAGGCTCCCAACCACCAAAAAAAAAAAACGGAAAGCCATCAAAGCAAACAACCTACTAGAACTGGAGCTGACAAAACCATCCACGACCGGACTGGAGAAAGTAGACCTAGAGGGAAAAACAGACCTACTACAAACATGGATTGCTAATACAATCGAACATCTTCCCGGAAAAACAGTTTACTCCCTCAAGAAAAAGCAATGGCAAAATGGTTCACCCCACTACTAAGCACCATGAAAAAACTAGAATGGAGGAATATGACCAAGATAAGAAAACTCAGTTCCAGAGACAAATCCAATAGTACAAGAAGGAAATTCAAAAGGCAAAGAAAAGGCATTATGACAGAATCACCAAAGCCACCAACACAAAAAAAGAAATGTTCATCATAAACGAAATGAGAAACCTACCAGTTTGCGACAACACTCCAATACCGTCACAGAAACTATGCAATGACCATTTAAAAAATAAAAATCAACGTCCGACAAATCATAGAAAACAGACCGACCAATCCTAACACAACCAACGGGTTCCAGTGAGGGGCCAGAGCACAAACTCCAAAACTTCCCGCAAATATCAGTGGAGACATTTGTCAAGCGGGTAAAATATAGCAAGAAAGCAGGCTCGCCCATTAATCCCTGGCCCCCAGACATCTACAAATCAATCCTCACACAAAGAACTCCATTTGAATATACCACGATCCTTCAAATCAGCATATATTGGACCACTTCTTAAGAACACAAGTGGCGACGTGGAAGACCTCTCCAACTACAGACAGATTCAAACATTCCCTACCCAGCAAAACTCCTAGAAACCTACGTATACAAACTAATCCAAGAGCACTTACAAAAACACCGGTTGCTAGACCAAGCACAAGCGCTTCAGACCCGCAAGAGGAACAGAATCAGCACTCTTAGCTATCTGGAACAACTTAAAAACAAATGCTGACTCCAATAGAACCTCAGCCCTGATTCTGCCCAACCTCTCAGCAGCATTCGGCACAGTAAGCCACGACACCCTCATCAAGCTATTAGAACATATAGGTATAACAGACATAGCACTACTCCAGATGAAATCATATCCAGCGAACCGAACAGAAACTGTATGGATAAATCCCTTCAAATATACTCCACGAGTTGACGGTGGAGTACCACAAGGATCCTCACGATCACCTCTGTACTTCAATATCTACCAGACTCTGCTAATCAAGATCTTCAAATAAATACAATTTTACGTGCTACAACTACGCAGACGACACTCAAATCATCTACAAAACTGAACATTCAACATTAGGAAAATGTCTAAAAGAAATCTATGATTGGATGAACACCAATAACCTCAACTCAGGAAAGACGGAAATCATGATATCCAAAGACTAAGAAAACCACCTACATACCTTGGCAGATAGAACTGGGAACCGCGTCCATACCAAACGTAGTCAAAAACCTGTGAGTCCTAATGGACAACGCACGAACCTTAGAACCACAATTAAACACAATAATTAAGAAATGCTTCTTCCTCCTTCACTTAAGAATCCTACCATTCCTGTCCCACCCACAAAACACAATCATCGCCCTCATTATGTCAAGAATCGACTATGCCAACAGCCCCTAACTCGGAATGCCGGAACAGCTCCTAGAGATATTACAATGCATCCAAAACGCAGCGTCTAGACTCCTCCTCAAACTATCTAGAAGAGATCACAGCAACGCTATAAAATGCTACATTGACTTCCAATTGAATAACTATCACGTTCAAAACAATGTGCGTAACACACAGGGCAATCAGTGGACAGGGAGCCAAATTCCTACAAAAGAAAATAACCAGCTACAAACCAGCGAGGCTCGATCATGCAATGAAATACACCTGGAACCAAAGCCATACACCAGTAAAAAAAAAAAAAAATAAACTAGGTGGCTCCTCTTTCTCTCACCTGGCGAAAAAAACCTACCTCCCCGAAAGGAATAAGAAACACCAAAGACCACCTAAAATTTAGAAAACTACTAAAAACCGGGCTCAACACCTTGGAACCAGATGGAAACAAACAAACCAGGAAACACAAAACGGACAGGCCGACAGAAACCATGATGTAACACCTAGACCCAACAGAGAGGAAACACCCACAAGAACAAAACAGACAATGCTAGGGGGTGGGGGGGGGGGGGGGGGGAGACCAACCACGAGCAACAACCCAATCAGGACAGAATAGCAAACAAGGGTGACACAAACAGGCACAACTACCAACCTTACCCACTGAACCTGGTGTAAACCCAAACGCAATTGTGCATCCACAATACCCAACCGCTACCTCACGGTCACAAGACAACTATCCTCTAACAAACCCCCCCCTTATAAGCTAACCCGCCAGCCATAATGAGACCACTATCACCACACTATGAAACCAACACCCAAGCCAGTAAGAAGACTGAATGCACTAGACTGACTTACATGATACCCTAGCAGTCTTCCCGGAGATGTACTTACTTCCTAACGATTAACCCAACAAATCATCGGAGACATAGGTATGCAGATTCAATTGTGCCAATCCAGACATCCTGGCAATGACTTAACTATACTGCGTTGCGTTCCGTTCCGACAAGGCGACGGGTGTGTGTATAGGTTTCAAGTAGATAGATTTGCGGGTACCGGTTCGAATCAACCAAAGACTGATGTAGGGGCTGGCCTGAGTAAGAACAAAGATAGAAATGTAGGAGATTAACTAACACAACATAATGACCGAGATATGAGAGACAGCCTTATTATGCTGAAACTAGATCATTGTAAGGAAGAAATGTTGTCTAAATCTCGAAAGACAATACGAGTGTGTCTTCTCCAGACAGAAATGCTAATAACCAATCCTACTAAAAACTACTAAAACCTCACCCCTCTTCACACTTCTCTCAAATAGTCATGTAATATTTATTGTGCTTTTTGCAATTTGTGTATTTTATGTATTACGGAATTTTTTGAGTTTGGTATTGTATTTGAACGTTTTTAGAATCTGAACTGTCATACGTTTTAATAACTTCAATTTGGTATTTGTTCTTCAGAAATGCAAGTTCTATGTGTTCATTGAATATTTTTTTGTAAAGGTGTTCTGTTGAGAACATTACACAATAAAAACAAATATAAACAATTGATCTGTGCCTCTGTTGGGAATACAGCACGTCCCAGAGTACATCAGGAAGGCAAAGGCATTCTAGGAAAAGGACAGTCGAGGTGACTGCTACTGGAGCAAGGCTTCTATAAAGACTGTACAATAGATTTTACAAAGTTTACAGTTATTACATATCGCTTTTTTAAATATTGAAAGTCTGTCTCGACACTGGGACTTAAACATATGTCGCAAATAACACTAACTCATTGGTGCGCTGGGTGTTACTTGAATATAGATCAATGATAGCTGTGGATCAAGTGTTGAAAGCTAGATGGATTCCTCACAAGCTTTGTTGTGAAGGGCATGTACCGGTGTGGTTGCGACTAAGAAGTCGCAGTTTTCAGTTTAGGATCCTTTAATAGGAAAGCATGTCCCGTATAGCATCATCCCCGGCGTCCCGCGTGCATTCTGTCACAACAACACAGGTACATACCTCAAGAGCATTGTTGTGCAGGGTATCAAGCTATTTGGGCATTGACCCAAAACGGTGACAGCATTCTTTTTTCGCCAATTCAAGATGGATAGTCCTTTCTTGGTCCTTTTGGCATGTAGGGTGGAGCAGGTCCTAGTTTGACTTTTGTCTTCGGTGGGATCGCTTTGTGAAGCCTGCCAAGGTGCAAGTGTCCGAGTACAGGAAGGACTCGGAAGCTCCACTGTTCTTTGTCTTCTGCAGTGCCTGCCTGGAACCAGTTCCTGAAATAACAGCTACTGCCCACAGTTTGAATGGCGCATGGGTGCCGATTGGCTGGGTTCCTGCACAAGTAGGCAATGTATTGCATTTAGATGGATTCTGGGGTTGGGCAATGTATTGCACTGGAGGTATTTGTGAGGGTGGCCAACGTGTTGAACCACATCATTAGAAAGGTGGCCATTCATTCTGCGCTTAGATGATTTATAAATGCAGCCAAGGATTTCCTCTGAATATCCATTAGGGCTGCTAACATGTTACATTTAGAAGACTTGTGCGGTTAGCCATTGTGATGCACTTGGATTAATTCAGGAGGGCGACCTGGGTGTTGCTCTCAGAGGATTTTGTGAGGGTAGCCTTTGTAGTGCACGGATTGTAGCCTTTGCACCAGATGAGATCTTGTGATAGCCATTGTATAGCACTTGGAATGGTTGGGCAGTTCACCAGGGTGCTGCACTTAGTCGAGCCCATCAGGGCGACCATGCTATGGCTTTTAGGCGATTGCAGAATGTGTTCCACCAGAGGGAATGCAGGTGTTGGCAGAATGCTGCCTTTACTCTTAAGTGGGGCCTTGAATTTAGCCACATATTCATAGCGGAAAGCATGCAGAATATATCCACCATAATGTATCAACCCAGATGTATTAGAAATTGCCAAATGTACACATTCTAGTCTTTCGTTTGATTACAAGCAACGCTTTTTTTCCTCACACTCCCATGCCTTTTTCCAATCAACCGAAGGTGTAGCCACACTGCCACCTGCATTTGCTTTCACACACACACACACAACTCGAATGACACTTTGCACAACACTTCTGCCACAAAAACGTAGATACCTTTCACAACAAAAATTCCAACTGTAGCTACACACATAAATGACTATCCTCTTTCAAACACACCAGCTTATTTCCCTGGTGTACACCTCTGCACCCATACACATGCCAATTAGATATTGATGGCTAGCAGGAACTCGGCCAAGCCCTCGTCCTTTAAATGGGCAAATGTAGCTCTTGTGTCCAGTGAACAAAGCTCTTCTAGGCTACAAGCATGAGCCAAATAGCTCCCCTCAATTTCAAACCCTGCGTCTGAATCCCTCAAATTAGTTATGCAATGGAGTTTTATATGCTATTTGTTATTCAGCTTGTATACTATGCCAATCATTTATGAGATACACAATCTTACTTCTGTACCTTACATGGGTCTAAACCATGTCACCCAGAAGTATTTTATAATGGCACAATCACATTGGGAAAAGCTCCACGAATCTGGCCCAAATGCGATAAAAATAAGAAATGAAAACAAACACCACCACCTGCTGATGTGCTGCAAATAATGACTGTAAAAAGCCTGATCAATAACGGTTTAAAAAGGAAATGCCAAACATCTTCATTAATAACTAATTTAGGAGCTACATTTTACTTGCATGTGGTACGGAATGATTGCCATTTCCTATAGCATCTTGGCTAATCAATTTCAATAGTAACAAGAGGCTCATTTTCCACACAAAATTCCAATATTAGTAACATTTGGAAGACACCTTTGAGTGCTCTCTCTTTAGGGCCAGTAAGCTTCAAGCCCTTATTAACATTACACCTGCCCATTCAAAATGCAAATAGTGGGCATTGCTTCCCTCAACAGGTAAATTCACAAATGCAATCACAACGCAATGACCACAACGCATTGCTCTATAAAGAGAAGAAAACGGCAAAATAGGTCAGTCAATAGCGGGCACTAGGACAGGAGCAGTGCCAGCACTGCAGATAGTCAATATGGAAAGTTTTCTAAATTAGATTTTACAGGTGACCCATCTATCATAATCAAACTAAGCTGTAGCAGTACATGCAGTAACACTGCTGAAACTGGGTCGGCTAACCATGCCTCCACAACATAACGGGTCGTGCTCGTGTGTGGGCATTGAGGGAAACTGCTTAAAAGCACTGCTCCTAAAGGCAGTACTGTCACTACTAGACAAGTCAAGTGTTTTGTTACAGTGGCAATACTGGCACAGCCACAGCATTAACATGGCTTCTTACAGTACAAATAGTGGCATCATTGGCACAGCCAACCTGAGTGTTTGTACTACACGGGTTTTGGCACACCTCGGGCATGCGCAGTAACAAAGAGCAGGGAGGAGAGTCTATGGACACTAGTCACACCTCAAGCACAGCCCATACAAAACATGAGCTTCGTGTCCACAAACACCCTAGTAGCTTTCTATGGGCTATTAGCATTCTACTGGCTGCAGGGACAGAGGCCAGTAGCTTTCTATGGGCTATTAGCATTCTACTGGCTGCAGGGACAGAGGCCAGATTGGACAGTGCCACAAATATGGGTCTGCAGGGCTTCTGTGCCTGCCATGTGCTCCTGAAATGGAAGACGTGGCATGGAAGAATGAGTGGCAGCTTCTGCATAATGCGAGGGGCTGCACCCAAATGCGAATTATGTAGTGACTGCCATTTGATTATACCGTGGACGTTTGTCCACAAACTACAATTCTTCTGCACATATATCAGTGTTCTGGTTAGAGGATCCAGGAAACAGAACAAACCTTCACGATCAATCGTAGCAGAAAATAAGCAAATACCACCAAGAAGCCAAGCCCCCCACACAAATCTTCAGTTATCAGAATCACAGTGCAGCAAATAAAACAAGAAATGAGACCTGTGGTGTCCCTTTAGTTCTGGCTTGTAATTAAGAACAGGGTGTCATTTCAAACAGAAACGACTTACAAAGTAGGTAATAACAGAGCAGAGGTAGTCCTAGGGTAAGGTGCCTTACCAATTGGTGAAAGGGCAAAGAATAGAAACACAAACCAGGGACAGGAGGACATTACAACAGAGCCTGAGGCCAGTTTTGACATAATTACATAAAGTAGTCAGAGGGAAGAATGAGAATGCAGGAGCAGTGGTTTGGGCTGCTATTTGAGAGAATGGTGGATGGGTTTGGGGGCAGGGCCTTTTCTTGGTAGCATGTCGAGTTTGAGCCTCATTTTGATGAGTTCCACTAAAAAGGTGGCTTTGATGGCTGGGAGGTCAGCATTCGAGTGGAGTAAGTATGGAAAATGGGGGGCTAGCAAGAGGCTGCATGGGGAGCCAAACTGATAAGTGGCGAGTACACAGACAGCATTCAGTGGGATGTTTCACATGTAGCTCTATAAAATGTGGCAAACAAGGACTCCTCGGACCAAAGGACAGGTTGTCAAAGGGTTTTAACTAAAGGCAAACGTCTTTCTAGACATATTGCTAAAAGGGGAGTTGCCTTCCTACCAAGCTATACTACGGTGCTCGTCAATAGTCAAATAGTCCTTTGTCCAAACCCATCTTCTAAACTGGCCCTACCACTTAGCAAAAATATAAAAGAAAAACCTAGACAGTGTGAGCTGCCTTCAGAGTTGCTCATCCCAATCTTGCTCTGGCTTCCAGGATCCAAGAATTATCCATTAAAAAAACAATTCTCTCTGGTTTGTTCTTGGCCAGCTGTCAAAGTTCCAAAAGTTGACAAAAATTTGCAATATCCTGAAAAGACAAAATTAACAAGTTTCCTTAGGTGGAGGGATATTTCCCTGATCCCTTTCTACCATCTAGGTTGGTTTATCCTCACTTGGTTCACTTTTTAGGTGCCTATGTGCTCCCCTTGAATCTGTCCTTCAATTGGGTTATTGGGCTCCTTTGGTTCTCTTGGGTTTCTCTGTCCCAATGAGACTCATTTCCCATGGGTATTGGTAACCCTTCTTTATATGCGTTGCTCTCTTATTGCTTGGGAGTTTCGTTGAGCAGTCTAGATTATTACAATATTCGAGTTGCTGGAGTCCCCATAGCCCTGGAGTCTCTGTCTCCAGGTCCCACTTATTTCTCTGGGCTATAGGTGATTCCTCTTGCCAACACTAAGTATTCTTGTGTTTCCGAAGCTCTTATCTGGTTCTTTTTCTCGCTCCATGGACTCTTATATAGGTTTAGGGCAATCCTCCCTTCTGCTCCTTCGCTCCCTCTCCTCTCCAACCCCCTCCACTCTGAGCAACCCAGAATCCTTCAATGTCGCAGTGTTTGCTCGAGTGGGGCGGTGTCTGCTCAGTAGCAGTGGCTTTCTCCTTAGTTTTTCTAATATCCCCACCGATAACAATAGTCCAGTTTCTTGGGCTCCTGTAACCCCGATGGTTCTCTCTCTCCAGGCCTTTATGCCCATGGTGTGGCTTTAGGATATTCCTTCCCTCATCGCTCTCTGGTCTCTCCACCCCCTGCCCCTCCACTATGAGCAACCCAGTACCTTCGATGTTGCAGGGTTTAGTCCAGTGAGGTGGCCTCTGTTAGGTATCGTTCTACACCGTTTTCTGGCCTTCACGTCTGAGCACAAGTGAGTTTTGTGCTGCGCTTGTTTCAACGGGTCTCTGCTCCTCAGACCTGGCGTCGAACAGAGGACCCATTCCTCCCTCGAGTTCTGGTTTCTGTGTCATTTCTCTGGCAGTGGGTCCACCACTTCCTCCGTGGTCACACCTCCAGGTAAGGCTGGCTTTACTCTTTGGTCTCGCCGACTGTGGCATCTCTTGTTCTCTCCTGCTCCTCACAGCCCACATGGCTCTGCTGTGTAGCACTGTTCCTCCCCTCACTGGCATGCTCACGTCGGAGGCCCACCTCTTCGCATTGCTTCTTCTCTCCATTCCAGGGTGATCGGGCCTTTAGCCTCACTCCGTGACCTAAAAGGGGTGTTTTGCTTATCCTCAGCCGTCAAGCGCAAGGAGAGGCCAGTATTGTTGTGAGCCAATACATAAAAGGCACTTCCAGTATTGTTTTGAGTCCCACAGCTGAACGTACCATAGGTTTCTCAGATTCCCATGTATTCATACAACGCCTTAGGAGGTGGAGAGTGTTATCCATGGGAATGGGAGTCCTTGTTCCCTTGAGGGGAGTCACCCCAAGTGAGGTCCCACTTTCTAAAACCTCTAGGGAGAGTTTTACATCAAAGGGACAAAGTCTTCAGATTCGGCAGAAAGAGTAGCAGAAGTTAAAGAGGAGGTGATTTGGCAACAATAGGTTGAAAAGGGTATGTGTCAACGTGGAGGATTGTGTTGAGAGAAGAAAGAGTAGGGGGTAGACTAAGAAATAAGATTGCGCAGCAGTCCTGTCTGCTGAGAACAAGAGTAGAGATTGTGTCGAATGGTGCATGAAGCTTGGGTAGAATTTCGTAATGTTTAGTTTGAGCCCGACTGTAGTGGCAGCGGCCATGATAACTGTGTCGCGTTTGAGGTCATTGTCAAACAGAACCCCATGGTTGTGAGCATGGGTGAGGAGGTCAGATGGGTTGGCAGCGGAGGTTGGAATTGGAGGCAGTGTAGACATCCACTGGTGGATGGCAGTTAGCTATGTATTTGGAGACTGTAAAGGTGGAGGAGAATATCAGTGTCAAGGTAATGGGCAAACAAGGAAATGAGTTTGCAAAGGGAAGAGTTACCTATCTATATTTTCGTTTGTATAGCGCCATTCGCCCATAGGCCTCAAGGCACTCACATGGACATCGAACATAAAGCAGTATAAGTCTAGTATTATAAAGTAGGCTTTTAGTCGGATAGCTAGTCTGACCCTCCATCGAACAACCATGTCTTTAGTTGTTTTTTTTAAAGTTAGCAGTAGACACACAGTTCTAAAGGTCAGAGGGGAGAGGGTTCCAGATAGCAGGAGCCCAAAAATAGAAATTGGGTCCAACCATTTTTATTTTAGAGTCAGTCGTGGCTGGTGCAACATTTGATTTCCGTTAGAGCATAGTGTACATAGAAGTAAGTGGGCCCAGGTCTGATTCTTGAGGGAGAGCCACAGAAAGGGGTGATGGGGAGGAAGTGCTGGAGTCCCATGAGATGCAGAAGAGTCGTTGGAAAAGATGGGAGGAAATAAAGACTAGTATGGTGCTTAAAGCCAAGGATGGAAAGAAGTTTGTAGGAGGGAAGAATCCATTGTGTCAAAAGCAGCAGAAGGTTAGGGGAGGAGAGGTGGGAATGATGGCCAGCAGTAAGAATTGGCAATGCGAGTGAATGCAGTCCTGTTGGGTGTCCTGACCCACGTTTAAGCTATCATGCTACAACATTTGGTGCTGTGGGCTTAGAAAATTCAAGATGGTTGCCTCACGTGCCACCCACCAGTGCGAGAATGAAAGGCCGGGTTGCCATGAGGGAAATGGGTTGCCAAAGGAAAAACAGTAGCGCCGGTTAGCTTCAAAGCGCTTTAAAACCACCATTGGACTACCCGCACAGTAGTCTGAAACCATTGGGAATGGCAATGCTGATTGCCAAATGCAAACCCATAACTGTGGAGAATTCATTTTCTTAAATCCCAAAAATGGGTGCAGTACCAGTACTCACCACTATCCAAAAGCCGGCAGTTTAAAACCACCCTGTGTTTCTCTGAAGGCAGGCTCAAAATGTCTATTTTAAACATTGCAACACATCTAAAAACTCACTGGACACCAGCAGACATTTGGCGGAATGGAGTTTTGTGTGCTTACAAAATCTGGGAAATGAAGAGCCCAAAACAATGCTTATAACAAAACTGCTATGGAGTCAGCAGTTTAAGTTGCACTGGATTTAAAGACACTAAAATCGAAAATGTTTAGATTAAATGAGTGACCTATGTTTGGTGTCACATGCCTTTGTAACTGTTGAAATGTCATAGTTTTGCACTTAGAATCAGCATTCTAGCTGCATGTGTAAAATTGCAAGTTAATTTAAAAAGCAACAAAAAACATGACAGTTAGCTGAAAGTCTGGCTTAAGGAACTTGATTCTGCCTGGCAACTACCCCCATCAGGAGTGAAACTTGTCACAGCTGTGTTCCCAGGCCAATCTGCCTTTTGCTGGCCACACTAAGGATATGCCATCTATCTGATAATTGAATTACCTGGGCTCTGCAGGAAAGTGAACAAAGCCCTGTCCTGGCTCAGGCAAAGGTTTTATTGGCAGGAGTCGTAAATGGTCTTAAAAAGTGGCTTCCTCCTGAGGAAAGGGGAGGGGCACTGCCTGTGAGAGCAAGCTGGCTTGGCAGAACTGGAAAAACCAGAAATTCAACCTTGTGCTGAGGGTAAACCACACCCCTTTGGAGCCAGAACATAACTCTAAAAAGATGAATAACTCAGAGCGGACATGTGAAAATTTTATAAATGATACCATAATTCTTGTGATTTTTCTGCCCACAGTTTAAGAGGTTTTTAGAACCGGTGGTATGTTCAGGGGGGTGTCAGCGGAAAAGTGGATATTACTCTAAATGTATGCATGTTAAAAATCTGAAACTTCATCAGTTAATGTCCATACTCCCTGCGCACATGTATGTAAAGTTGGGTCAATGTCAGAAATTGAAAAATCAGTTAAAAAGTCAATATGTGCCATTTCTCAATGCAAGCTCTTAGAAACAGCAGATTTGGGACAGAGTATACCTCATGTGATCTGTGACATGGGTATGTAATTTCAAACAACTGTGTAACTGTGAAATATGTGTTTGGATCATATATAGATTTGGGTGCACAGATGACAGGGGAGTGTCCTATCTGCAAGCCATAAAATGACATCACTCTGACTGACAGTTCCTTCCCCAATCAAATGAGAAATGGAAGTTTGACCAATTAGAAGCTGAGAGAGAGGTAGGGTCAGTGATGCTAGAACACACCCACATTCTAAACACATAAAAGCAGACAGACAGGACAGATAGGGACCTTCAATTCCATCTGCCGCTGGAAGCTCTGCCGGAAAAATCCATACTTACCTCCATCAAACTTCAAAGAGCCAACACTTAGACTCCAAGATAAACAGAGACTTCAGAACCTTAACCAAAAAGGTCACTGCCAGCAAGAGTATTTGTCAGCAGGCCTCAAAATCTTTTTGCAACTGAACTCTTCAGACAGCCGGCTGACGCCGTCTGAATTTTGCCAAGAACTTTTGCAAGAACCCGGTGACAGAAATATCCAAAGAGAAGGCAGGACCCGACCCAGAGAACCGGTGCCTAGCAGAGACCAGGCCATTGTATCCAGAGTGCTGACCCCGATGCTGTGAGCAGTTCCAGAGACCAGACGCTGTGCCCAGAGACCGTCCGAAGTCCAGACCTGTTGACCAGATCGTGACAAAGCCGCCTTCCTGTTTAAAATCTCTTGTGAGTACCGCCAAACTGTACCAAACCAAAGCTCTTAGTTTAAATTCATCTAATTCAATCTATTTAACCTAAGTAGAACTGCCTGATAGCTCCAAATCTGTCACCTGTCATTCCTAGTTGCAAGCTGCACTTGTCTTTTTGAGCTTTTAAAATTTCAAATCTGAAAAACGACCTTTATTCAATCGCTCATATCTCTGCAACCGTTTGTGCTAGAGACTTGCAGTAACTTTCATCTGGAAGTTGAGAATCTAAGCTTTTAATCGCACTAAGAACCGCATTCCTACCCCCTATAGTTTTGCCGTAATCGTGAAACACGCATCCGCGAATTTTACCGCGATTTGCAAATTTCTCCCCGTGTAAAAACAGCTGCTGCTTGCCTTCCATTTGCCAGAAATTCGTTTAACCTGCTAATCATTCCTGAATCATTGCAAGAGTGAGCCTGAGCTAATATTAACTAGATACCATTCACCCTGAACCTCTGAAAGGGAATTAAAAGCAAATTTAGCATATTTTTTAATTCATTGCCAGCACATATCAAAGCAATTTGGGCCTGTGTTTTCAAACTTCTGTAGTCTAAGCTTGCTGGGGTGAACTGAATTACAGTTGATTGCATTTCTGAGAACTGTGTTTTCCTTCCATTTCCTTGCCTTGCATCAAGGGGGGGGAGGGGATTGCCAGAGAAAAGTGATTACATTGTTTTGTTGAAATCATATTGAGTATTTCTATACTGCATTTCATTCATTCAACCTTGCATCCATTTGAACTCTATAAAGCATTTTGTACCACCTTCTTCTTTTGTTCCTATTCACCTGTGTGCTACCTTATCCATTTCATGTCAACTCCTTATTGATTATAGAGAAGCGTGTTAGTGCCAGATTCTCCGTTGTTAATCTTTATCATATCAGATTAAGTGTGCTATTCAATTATTAATTTATTATAAGGTGTGACATATATATATCTATTGTTTAAATTATCAAATAAACCTTTTAACTGGCAAAACAGAACTACTTCTTGGCTCAGTGGGGTCAGGGGGATTCCAAGAGAGGGGTGTTATATAGGGGTAGTCATCCAGAACGCATGAACTGGACATAAAGATATATCAATAAGGGTTTTCATTCAGTATTATAGACTAGGCGTTGACTTAGCTGTAGTGTTGAATTGAATCCTCTTACAGTCCCTGTGGAGAGTTTGGACCACAATTCAGATCAGAAATGGGGGTGGAGGGGCAGAGTTTACCCTGAGAAAGGGGACTATGAAGACAACCATCAACCGTTTTAGATTAAAGAAAGGTCAGTAGAATGAGGGGTTGGGGATGGGAGAGAAATCAGCAGTTGCTTTCTTTTGGAGTGTTAGGATAGTGGCTTTCACGATAGTGGCTGTTTAACAGGCTGGGAAGAGAACAGTTGAGAGATGTAGGCTGGTAAGGCAGAGAGACAGGTGCAAACTCCATTTGTGGTGCAAAGGCGTTAAATGGATTGCATGATATGTTCACAGAGCGAAGGATGGGTAGAATCACGGGGTGGGTGGAGAAGCAACATAAAGAGAAGAGTGGGGAAAATGAAGGGTGGATAAGGTGTCCTGCAGTCTTTGCACACCTTTGTTTTTGCTTTGTCACGCCAAGTGGGACTGGCATGCCCAGACGTGGGTCCAGTGCCTGCTAGCTACTCCTCACTGACAAGGTCCAACAAGGCCGAAACATGTTTGGGGATTCTTGTAGTCTCGTGCAGAAGGGATTCGGGCTGGACTGCCCCTTTTGGGGTGGGAGCAAGCCTGATTTGCATATGGTCCCCCCCTTCTGTAATGGCTTGGCAGGAGAAGAACGACAGTCTGGAGGATTCCATCACCCCTTTGTTTTTGTATTGTGGGTTGGGCATGCTCACATTGAGAGCCAGCCCTTTTTCATCTAAGGTTTTCCAGAAACAAAAAGCCAGAGAGCCTTTTTACCCCATTTGAGTGGCTCATGTTCCAGCAATGTTATACTTGCATCCAAAAATGATGCTTGAATACATATGTATGGTTCATAGTAACAAACATTTTAATGTTAGGGTGAGTGTTGGGAACCTTGATGTGAGCACTAAGCCATGCATCCGTTATGAGTTTAAAGATTCACAAATACAATCCTTTTATCACAGACTTGTTCATCAAATATAGAGATAGCCGATCATCGTTATATCCCTGAAATGCACTGTGATATAATGCAAAGCTTACAGGAACCCTCATTGGTGCCATTTGTACCCTTTCCCACTCTCATAAGTATTTTGAAAGAGTGCAATAAGTGTACCAGACTGTCCATCTTTGAACCCATCAGAAAATAATTCATATGGTTAGTCTACTATTGCCCCTAGGGAAATACAAGTGAGGTAGTACGAACGGAAACACCTGCAACACAGGGCCAGTGGGCCCTCAGACCAACAGGTTGGTCACATCGCAGTGTGCCAGTACAAACAATTTGAAACTGCAGTCAAGCAAGGCCTTCCCTAAAAACAGATGTTAGAAAATCCATTTACTTGGACAGCAAAAGCATGTGTTCTCAAATACTTGAATTACAACGTAATGAATCCAGCTTCATTTATATAGAAATGATTTGTTGATATTGAGGGAGTTTGTCGCACGACACACGGTGTGTTTGGGAGTGACGTGTGCCAGTCGGAGGGCAGGGGCCCATGCTAGTGTTTCGTCCTGGACACCAAGCTGGCTAGAAACTGCCACACCCGAACACCTGCTAACTGCCACCCAATGAACGAGGCTTAAATCCATCGAGATCTTCTACCATTAACAACCAGACGCATAAGGCCTTGCGACCCTAGCCGCCTTACATGTAGGTCCTGGTGACCCTGACCCAGAGACCAAGGACTTTGAGACACGATCTCCTCTACCTAAAGCATGTCCCGTCACCCACCACCCAAGGCCAATGACCCTCAACGTTCTAGCCAGCCGTTAATATGGGTAAAACATACTAACCACTCACTTAACATTTTTCCACCACGCGATATACTGACGGCGACCCAATTCTATCCACCCCCTACTTATGAATCGGATGCAATATGTGGCACAAAGATCCACTACCCGGTCATGCTTCGCGGAACTCTGTAACAAGTGCTCCCTTTCCGTCTCACCTCCACGTCTATGTCCAAGAAGCCACCCTCGGCTACCTCGAAGATTAGGCCCATTTTGGTGCCCGAAGACACCCGCTCATAGAAGCATTCGTCCGCATGCGCATCGATACTGACGAAGTACCCAGAAGCGGTGGCGCACAGAAAGCCGAGAAGCAGCGCGAGCTCCGTGGTGGTGAACATGGCTGGGAGAACCTAGAGGAGACGGCAGAGGCTTCTCGGGCCTCTTACTCCGTCAAGAGGGAAACACTCCCCTCCGCCACCACTGATGAGGAAGGCCCTGATAGGCCAAACCCTTGTGAATGCCACGTAACTGCTAAGACGGTGGCCGGCAAAGTTCAGAAACAAGCACGTCTACTGCGAGCAAGCCTAAGAAATAGAAATGGGACTACAAGTGTAAACTGTATGAGACAAAGGCGTGAAGCTAGCCCCAATCCAACATGGACGCTATTTCCGCCTAGTGATGACGTTTTACTTATACGGAAGTACTCTCGAATAGACAGAACACACGGGGCAGTTAGTGCGGGGTATTGTTGGGATTACTTACCGAATTACCGGTAGTTTTCTTTACCCACGAAGGTTCAATTGACTCAAAGGAGAACAGAGCACGCAGGCGGTTTCAGCTTCACAGTCTGCTGCAGAGATTCCTGGAACCAAAGGAAAGACAGCGTTCAGAGCAGGGGATGGGGTCGTGTGATAGATAACCGCAGGCCAGGGGCATCCTCCTGAGGTGACCTTTTCAGTGTGACCTACGCCGTGTTCCGAAGAAAGAGCAACCACTGTGAGGGATGCATACGTGGCAACCCTCACGTTTTAGGCGTGAGACTTCTGCCTTTTCATTTACAAATGTTTCTATTTTTCCTTTTCTCCGACCAATAATTCTCACCCGAATGCACGCTTGTCACAATCAAGTAGACCAGACTGATGCATAGGCAGGTAACAGGAGTTCTTTATTGCTGCATGGATGCAACATGTGTACACATACATACCAAGGTTCCAGCGCACCTGGGAGGGAGATTTCATCAGAGTAATCGGGAGATGAATATTTTCCTATAGGCATTAATTGGGCTAGAATTATTTTAGGCGGAAGAACGTGAAAAATAGCATTATGTTTAACCGAAAAATCGGGAGACCCCCTCCTAAATCGTGAGGGTTGTCATGTATGTATACATTACATGTTGTCAGCATCCCATTTTTTGTTTTCCGCAAAGCAGATAAGAGGAAGTGGATAAGTTACAGGGTTATGAACATAAATGTCCTTTCATAGAACAGGTGCTGGGTGTGCTTGTTTGCAACGATCTGGCCTTCACCCTTGCCATGTTGACTCATTTGCGTTGTGCCTGGAGGAAAGGTCCACACGGCCGTATCTACTTTCCATCAGCGACTCACGGGGCACGTAAGGAGGAGCGCAAAGCACTCACCGGCTAGCACTGGAGGACAGAATCACCTTTAAAATCCTGACGATGATTCAGCGTTGCATTTTTGGAGTAGCGCCTATCTACTTAAAAGAACAGATCACCCTCCACACCCCGGATCAATCTTTGAGATAAGAGGCGCACGGACAGATCATATGGATCGGTGCCAAAAGAGCAAATGGACTAGGACAAATGTTTCCTGTAAGAGCGGCCCAAGCCTGGAACGGGCTACCAACTTCGCTAAGACTTAAGCAAAACTACACAACATTTAGGAAAAGACTAAAAATACGCACCTTTAAATAAGTACATAGTCAGGATATGACAATACAAGCGTGACGTCCCGTTTATTTGTGTATGTCCCTTGTCTAAATGTACACGCCCTGATGCTCGCGGGCTTCGGCGCAATATAAATAAATTCAACACACGGGCATACCAGCCATTGGTGACTGTCCACACCCTTTCTGGTTTTCTGTGTTTGCTCCGAAAGACACAATCCCACCGTTATCTAGCGTTGTGGCAATTCAATGGAGTCATCCGGAATCATCCCTGTTTCAACCCTGTATAAGCATTCTCGTATTCCTCCTCTCTCGTACCCCTGTTCCTTGGTACGTACAATGTACCAGTAACTCTATTTTGGTCCTCTAATTGAGTTACTGTTCGTATAGGCACTATTGTTCTTCTTACAGTGGAAGCTGTGCTTCACCGAAGCTGTGCTCAATAGAATTAATATAAGTACGGCGGCGATACACATAACATACCACGTGATAGTGTGCCCCAGCCTTGGGAGCATGTTCCTGAATGTCGACCACCATTAGGTACCCTCTGTGTCGCCGAACGACCTTGTCATCTGGTGTAGTTCGCTTGCCAACCTGTGTATCTTGTTAATATTATGTTCTGTGTTCCCACTAAGATCGACCAGAAGGCAGCATATTTGGTTCAGTGCCATGCATAATCCCCCTTTTTCAATTAGGAGCATGTCCAGAGCATCCCAGTGCTGGGCCATTCACTTCTGTTCTTCATTTAATAAGGTCAGTGCATCCGCAGTTTCATTTACCATACGTTCAACAATCATTGATATTTTCAGTATAGCCCTTTCGTGATGCTCCACCCCCGCCCACGTGATTCGTAAATCCTGGTTCGTTTATCCCCCTAGGTGTATTTCCACGTGGAACTCTTAATTCGTTGGTGTATTTATCACCCTTCTCTTTCTACCCCCTGATTGCTCCAAACCTTTTCTATTGATAATCCCGATCCATGGTATAATAGTAGTCCACGTGCAGAGCCCTGTCCATAATGCTGGAAGTATGTTGTTCCCCTTATTACCACAACTGTAGCATGCTCCTGGCAGTGGTATTGGCGTGCACTGGTGAACAGGTTTGAATGGACCAGTCATATATAGGGATTCCTTGGTGTAAGGTACTTCATTGTCTGCCACTTAGCTCCCCATTCTATTTAGCCATTTTGCTGACCATTTAGACCTAGAACCTGTAATATTATGTGCAATTGATAGTCATGTTACATTTTGTTTAATTTCCTACTGATGTAATCTCTTGTTCCCCAGCGCAAACAATGGAAACGCATAGCTCTGCCCCTATGACATATTTAATCCTAATTGGTGTTGCAGTTCCCTGGATCCTAGGAATGCAAATAGTCCTGTTGTATTCACTGAATAAAGTATGGAGAGGGTTAGCTATCAAAGGCGCGTGGGGTCAGCGGTTGGGTGTGTGTAATGTGAGGCAGGCATGGTATCAAGAGAGACCGAGACTCAAAAGTAACAGTGACTCAAAAGTAACAGTTTGAAAACCTTTATTATAAAACTTGGTAGGGTTGGTGTAATTCCTAACTAGCCCTAACGCTAATGGGGTTGTTCCCTCAGCTGATGCTTCTAAGGGCCGTCTGTCCATGAGTCCAAAACCAGAGTCTGTCTGCATCACAACCTATGCTTGCCCTCACTCTTAAACAAATGTGATGTGAGGTCTTCTTAAAGAAAAGTGGTGGTTCAAACAGAAATGCAAATCGAGGCTGGTTTCAGGTAGCCTTACCATCAGGTTTAGTTCTGCCAGTTTAAAAATAGTTCAATGCAAAAGGGGTGCCCTTGGGATCTTCCAGGTAGGACTCTTGCAGCAGGACAAAACAGTTTACAATGTCTCTGGCTCTCTTGGGGTTCCTTTCCCCAAGCTCTGACCCCTCTGGTTACCAAAACAAAGTCACATTCCTTTTAGGCTTCTCCGGGTTCCCTTCCGCAAGTCTAAGCATCTCAACAATGTCTCTTCCGGTTTCCTTTGGGCCTCTCAGGGTTCCCTTTCTCAAGCTCAGGCCTCTCTGGCTCAAAAATATTCACACTGTCTTGCTTTATAATTCCTTTGGGCTCCGAAGTGTTCTTTTCCCCCATGCTTGGGCCCCTTCTTGTATTAAATAAAGATTCACAGTTCCTTTCAGGCCTCTAAGGGTTCCCTTCCCCAAGCATAGGCCCCCATTGTATCAAAAAGGTCATTTAAAAGTTTACAAACACAAAAACGCCAAAGGTTCACCTTGTCAGGATGCCCCTCTCATAGCATAGTACCTTCTGGTGAGATTGCAACAGCCATTCCTTCACTTTGGAGGATTTCGCTCCCACTTCACTCTCATTGTAGCTTCACCCTTTTCCACCTTCTATCAAGTGGCGCTGTACACCTCCTTTGGTCAACACTGGGGCAGTATCAGAGACTTTTGAGAATACAGGGCTTTTCCTCCTCCCCATGTGCAACCACTCTGATACTTGGCCCCTCTCCTTACACTCTTTATTTTCTTTCTGGCACCTTTTTCCTCTCTGTGCCTCTTGCACACTTTTCTGCTTTACCATTCCTCTTACACAGTTCCTTTGTCTTGCCGTGCCTCTTGCACACTTTCTTTACCATGCTGTGCCTCTTGCACTCTTTCTGTACCTTGCCTTGCCTCTTGCACACTTTCTTTACCTTACCTTGCCGTGCCTTTTGCACAATTCCTCTCTCTTTGCTTCGTGCTGCCTGCACCTTTCTCACTTTTACTTCTTTGTTTCGAGTCGCGCGCACCCTCTTTCTATTCTTCACAACTCATTTTTCTCCTTTCGCACCTCTCACGCATTTTTTTTTCTCTTGCCTTTCAATTATTGTGCCGCTTGCACCTTCCGCTGCTACTGCTCCCGCACGCTGCGGAGTTTCTAACGCTCCCTCATGAAACTCACTGAGTAGCACAAAGCTGGTGGGCAGTTTCCTTAGAAAGCGTGTGTCGAGGTAAGGGTCTCACCAACTGCCCCTCAGACATCCCTGCAACCTGCAAATGTGCCAGGGGAATAAGCACTGGCCTGGATACGGCCAACAGGTCACAGCTTTACCGAATTCGGCTCCATGGAGACACAGTTCCCTCGCCACTCTGCAACCACTCTGACACACCGGGTCAGCGTCCTGGTGTCCCATTCTCCTTCGGATCCTCTGGGCTCATCCAGCTGCAGCATCCTGTTCCCTTGCTTCCACAATCCACCCAGCAACACCAGCTCGCCCATTTACTCTGGCAGAACTCCACCTTTTATACCTTAACTGAGGTGGGTATGGTTAGTGTCAAGTGCCTGGCCCTGCCGACTCTATTAAGGGGACAGGTTAGTGGTAGAATGTAGGCATCTCCATTCATCTTCCTTTTCACACAGGTAATCTCTCTTAACTTTCGGTTGCCTCTTCCTCGTCCCATTATATATTGGAAATGGGGAGAAAGAAACAGGATAAAACAGAAACTGATATTTATTGGCTGAATAATTATAGGGTGATTGAAAAAAGAGAGAGGGGAGTTCCCTGGCCCTGTTTTTATGCAACTGAGGTGATTCCCCCTTTGTTAGGTTACTCTCTACCCCTGGCACCCTGCCACAAAAGTACTGGTCTTGACAGCCCACCGTATGGTCTGAAATGGGGGAAGGTAAATAGGTGTTGAGGTCAAAGCCATTCTTTTGTCTCATCTGACCCACCTCCCTGCTTGCTTCTGTTCTGGTACGATATTTCCGCCTCCCTCTTGGATCAGGGACAGTAAAGCCTACTTATCCCATGAAGGTTTCAGGGACTTCTTCCTCCTCGCCTATCGTTCCATTGGGATACAAAGTCTCATCTAGGGTCTTCCCATTGGCGCAACCCCGAACCCCACTACCCAGGTGATCCTCCCTCTCTTGTCACACTCAGGGTCGGGATCCAAGCGTGATGGCCCTTTCCTGGCCACCTGAGCAAAGGATCCAGATGAGGAAATGTGAACACCCCCCCCCCCTTACGTTTCTCACAGTAAGCACACCCAGCAGTCAGACACGTTTATCACCTTAATCACACTGTTCACCATATCTAATGCTGTATTACTATTCCATTCTTCTTGAATTTGCCACATCACAATTCCTAACGGGCAGCGTGGTAACCTCATCATTGGTAGTGTTCTGCAAAACAAGAGTATTATTAACCCGTTCTTGTTAGTTTCTTTCTGTTTTCCCTCTCGACACCCTCTTTAGTTGGTGCAAGTGTCTAAAAATGACACCTTTGTGATCATAGATGTCTACAGCACATATCAGGGGTAATATCCTGTCTGTCACAAAATATGTCACTAGCCATTTCTGCTGCGACTTCTTGTATTGTTCTCATTCCTCACCATTACGTTATCTCCTATTAGTAGGATTGCTGTTTTTGGGTAAATGTGTTCTGTTACAAGTGTATCCTTCTTGTGCTGTAAGTCAGACACCTGTTTTGATATCCCATGTAATGTATCTAACAGCGTTCATAGATATTGTTCCTGATGTAAATTATATGTTTTGGGACCCTTGTCTTGGGGCAGCAGCTGTATTTTGATGGAGGGCATCCGTTTGCCAAAAAGGATCTCGTATGGGCAGTATCTGGTGGCAGAGTGTATCCTGGAATGGAGACCATGGAGCACATATCGCAGGTGGACATCCCAGGATCATCCTTATGTGGACACATGTTTGTTCAATTCCTTCTTGATCTCTTGATTGAGGCGTTCCAACATTCCGGCTGAGGATAGACAGTAAGGGATAGGAATTTTTGGTGATGTTCAGTTTCTCACATATACGGGACATCAGGTCATTCTTGAAGAGTGCCGTTGTCTGAGGATATCGTCATCTGAATGCCACGTCTGGAAATCACCAGTTCGATGAAGACTGTGCTGTTGCTTCTGCTGAACAGGTCCATAGAATGCATCTATGATGACCAACATTTATTTATTCCCTTGAGTTCTTTGAAAGGGCCCCACAAAATCTAAATGGATCAGTTCCCATGGATGGTGTCGGGGTGTGGCTCATTGAGTTGGATACCAGATGCAGACTTATGTTTCCGGTCGAATGCCCAGCATGCAGAGCATATATTCACATAGTTCTTCCAATCTGTCAGCATCATGGGTCACCAAGCAAAGTATTCTATCCGTTGATTTCCTTGTGGGCCCTTGTCATGGCACCATAATCCATGTGGCCACTTGAGCACATCTTCTTGCATGGGGAGGGGAATGCAGAAGGCATCGTTTTTGTATAGTATGTTGTCAATCTAGTAGATGGGTAGCTTGATAATCCCGGAGTACAGTGTCCGTATCCTGGGGCAACTTCAGAGTGATGCTACGGGGTGTTGCTACCTTCTGGAGGGTACATTTGAGTGGTCCCGCTTCCTTTGGCATACATTCATACTTCTCATCAATGGAGTTTTATGAAATAATGGAGGAGATGGGGACATCCACATCCTAATTCATGGCTCCCCTTCCTCTACCTGCAAATGTTCCTCTCGTACCCCCCCCTCTTAATCCCCCTATGGCTATTAACTCATCACTATACCTTTCTTTGTCGAATGTAATGTTATACATAGTGGGTCTCTCTTTGTCATTTTGCTTTTCCAAGATACCTATGTCTGCCAGCATCTGGCACCCTCTGACTGGTATCGTTCTCTGTTTCCCTTGCCATATTTTTAGAACCATATCCATCAGTCAATCCCATCCTGCTTCTGAGGTCAGGATTCTATTAACATACCCTTTACGCTCTATTTCATCCGTGATATACTGTGGTACTTGGGTCCTCATTGTTGCATATGCATCACGTCTACCTTCTGTCTCGGAGGGAAATATAACCTTACACATATCAAGGAACTCAGTAGGAGACATATCCTCTTCCATTTTCAGTGCAGTTTTTATTGCGGGAGCTGATCTGAGTTTGAAATCCGTTTTTAAAATGGTAGAAATTACTTCCGTGTCTAACGTTTCTATTTGTTACCAACACTGCATTGATGGAAGCAATGTACCTCTTGGCGGAACCGAGTACGTTTTTACCAGGGAAACTGACAATGCAGTCTCCATTTTGTGATCATCGATGATGTTATAAGTGTCATGCAGCGTCTTCTGCAATTGCATGGCAGATGAATGATTATATTTTAGAAGTTTGTCTGCCACTTGCTGCCTTTTGAGAACCTCTCCAGTCGTGGCTTGGTGTTGAATTTTATTGTCTCCCTTCCGATCCTTCGCAGCGTTTTCAAAATCTAATTTTACCCTCTAATAGGCTGATATTAGTTTCTCATAGTCTCTGCCATGTTGGAGTGCTGTTTTGTGCGTGTGTGTGTTCTCCATGTGTTTTTCTGTCCATCATCTTTATCCATTTGGAGGGACGCATTGTAGCTCTCACATAATTCTATTGTCCCCCCTCCACATAAGTGTATAAGAAGTCCAAAAGGATACTTACCTGGTTTGTTTGAAGGTTTGTAGGGGGCCGTTTGGAGTCTCGTTCAGACGTGTCATCGAGTGCAGATTCTGAGCCAAATGCATCAAATGTCACAATCAATGAGACGAGACTTATGCCGAGGCAGGTAACAGGAGTTCTTCATTACCGCATGGATGCGGTAATAATAGTGTAATGGTGTAACAATAATGTTCTATATTATTGGTGTAAATACATTACACGTTGGCATCCCATTATATGTGCTCCGAAAAGCTGATAAGAGGAAGTTATGTTATGTTACTTTGCATTTATATAGCGCCTTATGTATCATTGGTATGATCTCAAGGCGCTGATAGGTTGAATGCCCTCAGGAACCGTAGTTCAAGTCAGTAGAGGGAGAGAGAGGGAGTCGTATGGTGCGTGGGTGCACTGGATATGTGTGCAGCTGGTGTGGATAATTTACAGGGTTATAAACATAAATGTCCTTTCAGGGAACAGGTGGTGGGTGTGCTTGTCTGCGACGATCTGTCCTTCGCCCTTGCCATGTTGACTCATTTCCATTGTGCCCGCGGGAAAGGTCCACACGGCCGTATCTACTTTCCATCAGAATCACTGGGGATGCGCGGAGCGCAAAGCATTCAAAACACGGGCGTGCCAGTCTTCGGTTATGTTATTTTGCATTTGTATAGGGCCTGTATAATTGGTATGATCTCAAAGCGCTGGTAGGTTGAGCGCCCTCGGGAACTGCAGTTCAAGTCAGTTGAGAGAGAGAGAGAGAGAGAGAGAGAGAGACGAAAAGTGTGTGGGCGCACCAGGTATGTGTGCAGCTGGTGTGGTTGTTGCATGATAGACGCTTCTTAGCGGTAGGTGTGATGCTGAGGAGATCAGCTGAATGTGTTCAGTCTGGATGGTGGACATCCAGAATGAGTTCTGGCTGGTTTAGGCCTGAGGAGACACCTAAGCTAGCTGGTATGTGCTAGCTAGCTGCATTTTATTAGGATGATGGGTACTTGATGAGTCATGTTAGAACAGCTTTACCGAATGTGTCATAGTACTGCTGTGTTCTAGTTGAATAGCGGTGTATAGGAGAGAGTAAGCGTAGTAGTGTGATATTGTGGTAATCGGTAAAGTGTATGCGACCAGGCACATTCAATGATGTTTGGAATACCTCTAAATTGAACTTTAACACAGTGACGCTATTAGGGCACGTTCAATGATGTTGATGATACCATCCTAATTCAACTCTACTACAGTGACGCTATTAGGGCATACTTCCAAGTTCAACTTTAACACAGTGAGGCTATTGGGGCACACTCAATGATGTTGGGAACACCGTCCAGATCCAACACCAGCACAGTGATGCCATTAGGCACGCTTTCCAAGTTCAGCTTTAACACAGTGACGCCACCAGGGCACATTCCCTAACTTCAACTCCAACACAGTGATGTTATTAGGGCACACTTTCTAAGTTCAACTTTAGCACGATGACGCCATTAGAATAATACAAGATGACATAGAACACCTACTGCTGGACCAGGCACAAGTAGACTTCAGACCAATTAGAGGAACAGAAACGACACTGCTCTCAATGTGGGACGATCTGAACTCTAATACAGACTCAGAGACAAGCGCAGCTCTGATACTTCTGGATCTCCCAGCAGCATTTGACAGTCAACCATGACACCCTCATCACAAAATTGGAAGAAATAGGAATCACTGACCTATCCTTACACTGGATGAAATCTTCCCTAACAGATACGGTCTGGATCAAACCGTTCAAATCCACCTGTGGAGTACCACAAGGATCCTCCCCCTATCTACCTGACTCCACTAATCAAGCCCATTAAAAGATATGGCCTCACATGCTACAACTACACTGATGACAGATCATCTACAAAGAAAACACACAAGGAGAAAACACAAACCTGGAAGAATGCCTACAAGGACACAAAACCTCAAACTCAACCCTGGCTAAACAGAAATATATCCAAAAACAGGGCTAACGGCCACTACATCCCATGGCCGACAGAACAAGGAGATTCACTGACACATCAACGACAGTAAAGAACCTTGGAAGACAAAGCTTATAGGAAGTCTTAGTTACTTACCTGTAACTGTATTTCTCCAGCATTGGTATCTTTCATAGATTCACATGCTTGAATATTCCCCGTCGTCAGACTGGGAATCCTCAGTGATAAAAAAAATAATGATCAAAATGTTTTAATATACATCCCTTCTCCCTTAGAGAATGCATGTAAGTACTCCATTGTGGCCTATGAGCCATTCTATTGTGTAGTCCCTCCACCTCACTGTGGTCCTTTATGGCCCCAACCAATGAGGTGACAGGGTTTAAGCTGCACCCCAGGCAGCCATCTTCAGATTTTGAACCGTAGGGACTACAGTATGATGGGTGCTGAGCGTAGGAGCAGCCTCTCAGGGGAGGCGGGTCGGCGCATGTGAATCTATGAAAGATACCAATGCTGGAGAAATACAGTTACAGGTAAGTAACTAAGACTTCTCCAGCATTGTATCTTTCATAGATTCAGATGCTTGAATAGAATACCAAGCAGTTAAAGCATGCCACCATATATATATACATATATAAGCATAGATGTAGAAAAGTAATTTCTGACAAACCTTTACCATGCAGCAACACAACGGTTACCTACTCGAGGAAAGGCGGGAAAGTTGGCTGGTCCTACCTTATGCAAAGAGGTGGTGGAGCACTGCCTGTCCAACTGCAGATTCCTTGTTTGCATCTTCTGCTAGGCAGTAGTGTTTGACAAACGTGTGCAGAGTGCTCCAGGTAGTGGCTCTGCATATGTCCTTCAAGGGTACCCCTGCATGAAACGATACTGATGCCACTCTCCCTCTGGTGGAGTGTGCTGAAGGTGGTCTGGAGAGGGGGTCGCCCTTCGATTGATGACAATGGGTGATGCATAATGAGACCCATCTTGCCAGACTTTGTTTGGAGATATGTTGCCCTTTTGTGCGGCCAGCGAAGGCAATGAACAGTCTGTTAGATAAGCAAACTCCTTAGTCCTCTGCAAGTAGAATTTCAAAACCCTAGTCACATCTAGGGAATGTGAAGCTCTTTCCGCCTCCGAGGTATGGTTCCGGAAGGCAGAACAATGCGCTCTGTGAGTGTCATTTCCGATAAGACCTTGGGCAGAAACTTTGCGTGTGTCCTCAAAATGATGCGGTCTTGCTGAAACAAAGTAAAAGGAGGTTCTGAACACAAGGCTTGTAATTCACTGATCCTCCTGGCCGAAGTCCTGGCTATCAAAAAAGCAGTTTTCCAAGATAAGAATGTTATTTCACATCTGTGAATGGGTTCGAAAGGGGGTTCCATGAGGGCCGTTAGTACAGTGTTTAGGCTCCAGGAAGGAACTGATGAGGGCGTAGGAGGGTAAGTACGCATCAACCCCTTCAGGAAGATCTTGATGGTCAGAAGAGAGAGTAATGACTACGCTTCTGGAGTTGTCGTGTATGCCAATATGGCCGACAGGTGAACTTTGAAGGAGGATAGGGCCAAATGTAATAAGTAAGGTAGTATCTGTTCTACCGAAGCTGTAAGTGTGTTAATCGTAGATGTTTCACACCACTTAGAGAAGTGGGTCAATTTCCGCACATAGGTGATCCTTGTCGAGGGGGCTCTAGAGGCCCTGATTATATCCCAGCAGTCCGCCAGAAGGTTCAAGTTCATGAGTTTGCGCTGCTGAGGAACCAGGCCTTGAGGGAGAGGCTCGCTGGGTCATGGTGGAGGACTTTGTGGTTCTGCTGAGTCAAGAGGTATTGATGTACCTGGAGGAGAATTGGAGGCCACCGGGATAGATGCTGCAGAGTCGGGTACCAGATCTGTCGCGCCCAGTCCGACGCTATTAGGATCATGGTGCAACCCTGTTCCTTCATTCTGCGCAGAACTCTGGCTATGAGTGGAATGGGGGGAAAGGCATAAAGGAACTTCCCTGTCCAGTCCACCGAGAAGGCATCTCCTGCTGACTGATGATCCGGCCTTGAGGCGAATGCTTGACATTTTCTTTTGACTCTGGTGGCAAAGAGGTCGATCTGTGGATGGTCCCATACGGAGAAAATCCTTCCTTTTTGTCTAACTCCCATTCGTGGGATGACGCATACTCCCTGCTGAGTTTGTCCGCTAAGACATTGTCCACTCCCGGGAGATGTTCCGCCCTGACCTGGACTTTGTGGTGCAAGGCCCATGACCATAGTAGTTGAGCTGCCGGTTTTTGTAGTGCGTGGAGGTGTATTGTCTGTCTGGATGGTCAAGACTTGACCTGCCACTACTGGAAGGAATGCTTTTAGAGCCCAACCTATCGCCCTGAGCTCTAGGACATTGATGTGGAGCTGTGATTCCTGGTCTGACCACGCCCCTTTTTTCTGGAGGTCCGCCAAGTGCGCTCCCCCTACCGAAAGGGTCGCATCTGTCCTTAAGAGAAGAGTAGACGTTGGTGCCTGGAATGACATCCCTTGAAGCAGGTTCCGTGGAGTATTCCACCATCGAAGTGCCTTGTGCACTGCCGTCAGAATCTGGACTACATCTTCCCATGAACCCATGGCTTGTTTGCATTGGTGGTCCAGGGCCTCCTGGATTGGTCTCATGCAAAGTCTGCAATTTGGTATGAGAAATATACATGAGGACATCATGCCCAGGAGGGATTTGAAAGAGCGTACTGTGGTCGCCTCTTTTTCTAGGAACAATGATGTTGAGCGAAGGATGGCTGTTACTCTGTCCGCCGATGGTCTTACCCTGGGAATGGTGGTGTCGAACTCGGGCCCCCAGAAAGAGAACTGTCTTGCTGGGTACTGGGCAGGATATTATGTTGTTTATTGAAAAACCTAACCCTTTTAGGAGTTTTTCATTTTCAATACTGCCAATTGAGCTTGACTGTAGGAGCTTGCCCTTATCAACCAGTCGTCCAAGTATGGAAAGACCTCCGTTCCCAACCTTCTGAGGTTCGCTGCTACGGGCGCCAGACATTTGGTAAATACCCTTGGTGCAGATTTCAGTCCGAACGGGAGTACACTGAATTGGAAATGTAGGTTTCTTATAGCAAACCTGAGGAACTGTCTGTGGGCAGGATGAATTGGAATGTGGAAATATGCGTCTTCTAAGCCCAGAGTGGCTAGGAAGTCGTTTCTGTTCAGCCACGGTAAGACGCCTTGCAGGGATTTAATTTTGAATTTGATGCATTTGATGTATTTGTTGAGTGCCCTTAAGTCCAATATGGGCCTCCATTGACTGTTTTTCTTTTTGATTAGAAAGAAGCGGGAATAGAAACCTTTTCCTCTCTGGGAATAAGGAACTGGCTCTATAGCTGCTTTGTGCAGTAATTTGTTAACTTCTGCCATGACGTTCCGCAGCATGTGAACTTTGCGAGGGGTGAGGGCAAGGGATGGAGCGTGGTCTAGGAATTCTATGGTGTGACCCCTGCGGACCCCCCATTTGTCTGATGTTATCGAATTCCGGCGTTGAAAAAATTGGCTTACCCTTCCCCCCCACAGGTGTTCGACATAGAGGGGGAAGAATTGAATGGTCGATTTTGTTTGTTCTGGGCTTTATCTTGGGAAGCGCCACGCCTTCTTCTCTGGGAATACCTGTTGGTGGATTGATATGTGTTACCTTGCGGCTTTTGACCATAGGAGGAACACGTATATCCTCTGTCTTTTGACGCTGAACCTCGAAAGGGTTGAAAAGACCTGCAGTCTTCACACTTATCCTTCAAGGAACTGATGGCTCAAGTTGTATCCGTGTCCGTTTTAATTCCTTTTAGGTGGTCATCTACTTTTGTGCCAAATAGGTCTTGCCCATCGAAGGGCATGTCCAAAATGTGTGCCTGCATCTCAGGCCTGAAATTCGTGGCCTTCATCCATGCCTGTCTCCTTAGCACCGTGCCATGGGCCATTTGTCTGAAACCTGACCCAGACACATCGACAGCAGCGTTGATCATGTGGTCTGAAGTAGCTTTTCCGTCCGCAATGATGGACCTGGCTTCTTCCTGTAAATCTGCTGGTAGATGTTTGGTCAGCTTGGACATGCAAAGCCAAAGCTCGCGGTCAAAACTGGCTGTCGTGGCTAATGCGTTGCCCGCTCTAATCGTGAGAGATGCTGAGGAAGACGCCTTTATACCCATGGCTTACAGCTTACGACCTTCCTTGTCTGGTGGTGATGATGGGTTGGCTTACTTCTTTCTGGCCGCTACTGTGATGACTGAGTCCGGCTTAGTATGACCCCTTAAATAAAGAGGTGCCGAGTCAGGTACCTTGTAGTTCTTTTCAGGTCTTGACACTAACGCAGGTGTGGATAAAGGTGTGGCCAGTATCTTCGACCCAGACTCCCATATGATGTAGAGAAGAGGAATGGTGGTGACCGTTCTTCTGCGTTTGTCTTTGTGCTCATAAAGCACCGACTTCTTCTCTTCCGATGAAACTTGTATTTTGAACAAGTCCGCAGCTTTACCAATTATAGTATGAAACGATACCAAATCGTCTGGAGGTGACGAATCACCTGGGGAGTCTTTCTTCCTGGGTTTCTCGACGATATAATCATCCCATTCACTGGGAGCATCAGGCTCCTGTGTAATCCCCCCCCCTCCTCAGTATCCGAAAAATCCCTGAACGGGTCCTCTTGACAATCGGATACTGACACCGATGACGGTACCGTAGTTGGATCTCAAACTGGCGATCGAGGTCTATGCCGTGATGCTGGAGAGGGGACTCTTATTATGAAGCACTGAGTGTTCTGCTCCTGGATCTACGTGGAGGCTCAGGCGATTGTGCTCTTTTCTGTGGCTGTTACGCTCACCTGGTCTCTGCGGAGGCGTTGGGGCACGGTTGCAGTCCTCCCTGAACTTGAATCACCCCCTTCAGGTCTCTCTCAGTAGAAAAGCTGTGAGTGGTGGTACGTGATGATACTGCTCCTGCGTGGAGATAAGAGTGTGTGTGTGTGCGCCAATCTGTGATTGCTGTACCTCTCGAACCCTTTACCCCAAAGTACAGTTTCTGTGCGCATACGCTGACCCATAAAGCTCATCTGTGAATTATGGAAGATAAGCTCTCCGTCCTGCTACTTCTGGCAGAGGCGCGTCGAATGGGATGTAGTTCCTTCACTGACCCCTGATAAGGATTAGTCCAGTGTCATGATCTCTGCTTCCAAAAGGTCAGGGTTTTCCCAACTCCCTTGGAAGCAGATCCATAACCCAGGTTCCGAGTGCCAACCAGTCCCAATTGGGACCTTTTGGACCCAGTCCTGGCGCCAGTGGCACCAGGCTCATAAATATGCCCAGTCCCAGCGCTGGAAGCGCCGGGCTCATAATGCTTGGGTGGACTTACCTGCAGCAGACCATGCTGCTTACTTGTCTGCCAGTTGAGCCTCTGATCCTCTTCTGTTTGGAACTACTTTTCCTGTTGGGTGGGGCAGGAGCCACTCCCTAGATTCAGAACACTGGAACTCTTCTGGAAAGCAGGAACTCTTTTCTTACCTAGGCGTGGCTGTGGAAGGAGACACCTAAGCACTACAGGAGGCTATTTAAACCACACCCGATGGATGAATCTTGCTTTGCGTTATTCTGCATCCTCTGCAGCAGAACGCTCATCGTGTCTTCTGCATCTGATCCTGGGCCTAAGGAAAAAGGCTTACCATCCTGAATCCAGTCTTCAGCAACACCTATAAAGACAAGAAAGAACAGGTTAGCATTACGGTCTTCAGTGACAGCTCTTCACTTACCTGGTCCATCGGCTGTCACCAACGCCTCGCGCTGCATTCCGGCATCTGAAAGACAAAGGCTTACCTACTCTTCGTGCGCTCCGGAGGTCTTCACACTGCATTCCGGCATCTGAAAGACAAAAGCTTACCAACTCTTCGCACGCTCCGGAGGCCTTCGGCGCTGCATCCCGCATCTGGAAGGCAAAACAAGGTGCGTTTAAAGACATTGGGGAACTTTAATACTCACGTGCCATTACTCCTTTCCACATCTAACCCAGTGGGTATTTCGGCACCCTGCAGCCGCTCCGAACTTGTACCTGCAAAATAAAAAGACAGTTAGAGCGCATCATGAAGCAGGCAACAAGCGCTTACTTACGTGCTTCCAGGCGCTTCTATTCATCACACGGGCTCCATCTTCAACTCACTTCAGCCCGTCATCCGCCATCGCCGGAACCCTGCAAAACAAGAAACATCATTACTAAAGACTTTAAAGACATTAGAATTACTTGAAACTTACCGTTCGTGCAGTAAACGACGGACAGCAGTCCTCTGAAGTCAAGAGGCCTGCTCCCCTTATCCAGTGAAGAAACTGGTTACAGCACCCTGCCCCGAGGCAGATGGAGAGCACGGCGTTCACTTACCTAAGGTGAGAGCGTTAACCTTTGGGGTTCTACAGGAGAAGAGAAAGGGAAGAAGAGAGAGACATTCAATAACCCAGTTCCTTAATCCCATATTTTCTATCTGCAGACATCTTACCCTTCGAGTCAGACATACAGTGCACAGAGGTCCAGCCCAAAGAGCCAGCCGTGTGTTACACATCACCTTTGAAGATACGGTATACGCCCAGTCAAGACCGGCGCATCTACGGGAATCAGGTGAGCGTTACATCCAGTCCAACTGCGACAATGCTTCTCCTTATGATTGATAAGTCTTTCTTGAGCTCTTGTGATACTGTTCGTTCTGTTTAATGTCTTTATATGTTGCTCCTATTTATGCCCGCAATAAAGTCTCCTGTTTTCTTCCCTTAGATGGAAATGCGGCCTCAATGCAGCTGTGAGACGCGAGGCCTGGCCGGATGGAAGATGGATGCTACCACAATATTCGACAGCAGCTAAGTGATGGTTTAAGGAAAGCGTCAAGTATGGCGAAGCGCAACCTTAAACTGACTGTTTTTTCTATGTCTAACCTTGTCTTCTGTTTTTCCTTGCAGGCGCTGCTGTCGACGATGGAGCGTGTCGTGCTGCGGTGCCAGGATGAAAATTTCGGCGTTCCGGGAAGTGTAAAGATGAATACTTGGTTCGCCGAAGAGATGTACAGGTAAGAACAGCTTCCCCCAGTTGGTAAGTATGCTGGCAGGAAACAGGATGTCCATGAAGCAGGATCTTCAAAGGTAAGTCTGACCTCAGGCGACGGTGAGCGTTACGCTGCTTGCAAGTGCAGAATAACGCGAAGCGTCTTTCTTCAGGATAGGGGCAGCTTATATAGCTGAGATCATGGGTATGCCATTAGGGCTGGATTACCAGCCACACCCTGCCACTTCTAGAGAGTGATCACGTGCAAAGGCAGTCCATTAGCAGCCACACCCAAGAATACACTTGGGGCTGCTTAATGGATGGAATGTTCAAGGTTAATGCATCCTGCTTAATGGATGGAATGTTCAAGGTTAATGCATCTGAAGTGCTATGTCCATAATAAAAGCTTTTTGGTGTTAAATGGATGTTCTTATTTACTTTTGTTCATGAGCCTGGTTCCAAAGGCACCATGACGGTGTCCACCCAGGTCTCCTGTGCATGCGACCCCTGGATGCCTGTGCACCTGACTTCATGACCATGAGAGTGGCCTACTCCTGGAAGGGGAGTGTCTGGGTGTGCTATGCCGAGGTAAAGCATCCCTCAGGGGGGTTCTTGGCTCCTTCGGTACAGAAGACCTATTCTTTTGCTCTTGGCGCCTGTTAAAATCCTCAGTGATTCTTTGCATCGATGCCATGAGCCCCGGTTCATAAGGATCAGCCATGTCCTCTGAATCCGGTTGCCAAGGTGGGCTGTTTTCCTTAGGAATGAGGAAAGGTTGCTCACCAAGAATTTCCGTGTCTGAGAACTCTTCCTGAAGAATGACGTCCGGGAGTTCTGTCATCTCTTTTAAAGGGGACAGTTGTGCTCCAACTGGCTCAGGAGTATCTGAAATTTGAGACGTTGCTACCAAAGACTTGTGGAGACTTCTCACATAGGATGGTTTATCTGTGATGTCAGCGAATGGTGTTGTGGGTTCTACTTCTTCAGAAGACACAGCGTTTTTTCGGAGTCGTCGACGGTACTTTCGTCGACGGTGGTTTCGCGGACGATGGCTTTGTCGACGGCGGTTTCACTATGGTGATTTCGTGGACGAAGGCTTTGAAGATGGTTGATTCATCGAGGGGAGCTTCGTGGACTAGAGCTTCGTCGACGAGTGATGAGCTTCCTTCATCGACGACTGCTTCGTGGACGATGACTTCAATGACGAGGATTTAGTTGTGGATGATGAGGCTTGGAGTGTTGTCGTAGTTGATGGTGGCTTCGTCGCCGGCTTGGTCGTCGTTGAGTGCCTGACCTTGCTGCCGCTCGTGGACGGCTTTTCCGTGGACCACTGCACCCCCCACCCCCTCTGGTATTTTTTTTAAAATGCCTCCTTACCTTGGGAGGTGGTTTTTTCTTCAGGATGCCGTGCCTTGTAGTGTCCTGAGTCCAAGGAAGGCATAGAAGAAGTGGCTCCCAACTTTATTTTAGTCTTATGAGAGGGAGAGGAACTCCTTTGGCTTCTAGGTGTAACAGAAGTCTCCTGTGTCTGTCTTGCAGGGTTTTGGTGGAGAAAGTCCTGCAAATGTCACATTTGTTGATGTCATGTGGATATAAGCAGTAAATACAGTGGTCATGTGGTTCCTTCACGTAGACCAGTTTCTTCCTGCACCTCGTGCAGTCCCTAAACAGGGAAGGCTTCTTGCCAGACGGAAGCTCAGCCATGCTGAGAACTTTCACTTGATGAAAAAGTGCCAAGAAAAAACGTTTTCCAGAGCCCAAAGGCTCAGAATAGAAAGTCCCTAAGAAGGGGACACCAGCAGAATATATTACAAGAATATAAACTACACACAAAAGGTGAAATAAATTCGAAAACTCAGAGAGCTGGAGGATTCCTTCTGTCTGATAGACTGTGGTGAAAAATCTGAAGATGGCTGAATGGGGCGGAGCTTAAACCCTGTCACCTCATTGGTTGGGGCCATAAAGGACCAAAGTGAGGTGGAGGGACTACACAATAGAATATCTCATAGGCCACAATGGAGTATTTACATGCATTCTCTAAGGGAGAAGGGATTTATTTTAAAACATTTTAATAATTATTTTTGATCACCGAGGATTCCCAGTCTGACGATGGGGAATATTCAAGCATCTGAATCTATGAAAGATCCAATGCTGGACAAAGTTCATTTCTCGCACTTTCCTTAACAAAATCTCCCTCCCAAGTGCGGGGCGTCGCACTGCGTGGCTAACGCAGCATGAGCGGACCCGAAAGGGAAGCACTGTGTGCTGTATCCTCTTTGGCTGACTACAGTTTAGTGTGAGCACGGGGCGAGGTAACACAATCATAATACTGTTGACAAGGAGGTTGTATGCGCTGGACAGGGATCGGCATGGAGGTGTCTCGGCCCGTGCCGTTCCTCAAGGTATTCAAGCGTGATCATTCTGACGCTGAACTGTGAGCCACCAAGGAGCTGGAGCAGTGGAATTCCTCATGCTGAGCCGTGAGTCATATATCCTGCAAGGGAGGGATATAAAAAGAAAAAAGATAAAATACATGTTGTAGCGTGGACTAATCTGAGATTGTGTCTCCACTGTGGAGTGCTATGGCACCTCTAAAGTAAATAATCACATCCAAAGTACCCATATAAGGGGAATGTAGAAGCTTCAGACGGGAACAACAACCACCCAGCCCAGATCTGGTGACATCAGCAGAAAGTGTCCACGTTAAGCAGCTGGTTATCCCAACACAGGCCAGGCTATGTGAATTCAAGAAGAAGGGACAGAGTTAAGAACCGACCATGGCAGATATGGCTGCTGGGGTGCAGGATTTGGGGAGACATCACTGACAACAGGGATTTCCAGCCCCATTGGTGGAGTTCGACATTGTGGGAAGACCATCTAACCTAGGTTCGCAATGGGCACTATAGGTTGAAACACTAGAAATGTACTTTGATGCCACGGGTGAGCTAAATGACAATGCGAAGAAATCAACCCTACTTTATTCTGCTGTGCCGGCTGTTCAAAATATATTCAAGACCCTGCGCCCGGCTGGCCCATCATATGCTGCGGCAACTGTGGCCCTAAATGTGTATTTCAGCCCAATGATAAATATTGACTATGAAAGAATTGTCCTCTGCAGCGAACCAAAAGGAAGAAAAGGCGCTGGATGCATTCCTTGACTGACTTCGCCAACTGGCCTTTACTTGTTCGCTGCTCAATGAAGAAGACGTGGTGTGGGCACAGTTGAGTCAGGGTTGTTTTTCAGTAAAGCTAAGGAAGCAGATACTACATGAGCGGGATATTACCTTGGTTAGTATACTGGAACTAGGTAGGTCGCACAAACTTGCAGATGTGCTTGCATCTGTAGTGATACACGAAATTGCAACCTTGCCAATCAGGGCTTTAGATGACAGCATTAGCCGCTGAAAGCCAATAGTGTATTCAAAGTATGTGCTAAAAATGCTGACAGTAGTCTGTTGTAGCACTTCCATTATGCAGTAGTGAGCTACAAGGAATATGCAGGCCTAGTATGAGATAGGTCAAATTAAACATTGTTGATAGACAGGCAGGGAGGGCCCCTAGCCATGTAGCTAATAGGTTTTTGGAGTGTTTGGAACATCATGGCACCTATATAGCGCTTAGATAGCCAGTCTTAAGCGCTATAAACACTAAGCTATGAGTGCATGCCTTTTAGAGCTTGCAGATGGGGTTAATACATCCCTGCTTCCCTTAGAATATTCAGCCTCACTAACGTTAGCCCTGGCTCCAAGCTAATCTTCCTTTTCTCTGGGAAGGTACTGATAAGACATTCCTCAGCCAGCGCAGATGGGAACAAGGGAGGGGGTAGGAGCGAGCAGGGAGCATCTCAGAGAGAGCTGGGTTTTTTCCATGAACCAGCCTCACAGAGAAAGTTCTGGAACTATGCGTCATGGTGACTGACAGCAAGAGAGTATAAAGTATCCATGCACACATGGGATCAGGGGGAGATCGCCTGTGGACTTGATTCGTGTACAGTCAGGTGCCCGGAATTGGCTCTCACGGTGTCCTCCAGCCTTGTTTTTCTATGAGAAACCCAGGTCTCCCAGGGCTGAGATTAAGGGACGTAAGACTGTGTTTCTCTATGTTTCTCTATATTTCTCTATGTTTCTCTATGTTTATCTAAGTTCCATGTTTCACTATATTTTGCATTGCTCTTTGTTTCATGCTTTGTAATATTCTCTAACTTGAATCCCAAATGTATATGAAATTCACTGCTTAGAATAAATATGCTAATAACACTTTGAGGGTGTCATTTGTCACTAGCATGAGATCACTGCTCAGCACAATAGAACCTGTATTTTGGGCTGAATTGGGTATTTTTGCTCTCAAAGGGCTGGCCCCGAGGAAGATTTTGCCCAATATCAAGACATTTGGTGGCAGCTTTGTGGGATTTGTGAATAGCAGTGCCATGACATGACAAATGGTGTGAGAGAACACAGTGTAGAGTGGGGAGCAGGCTGTCGCATTTCCTTGATGGTCTCACTGCAGCTCTGAGACTTCAAAAGGCAGCAATGTTGTGTCGGCTTGCCGTGGCCGATAGCTTGTGTGGTTAAGACTCCCTTCAGTAAATCAGTCGTGACTGACTTATTGCATGGGATTGGTGCCAGGGAGTACAAGGCAATAAACGAGCGGGAAATGGCTTTGTTTAAAGCACTCCGATGAATGGTTAAGAAAGATGTATGCTCAATTAGAAAAAGAATTTTATCATGTGGTTTCCCAAGTTTAAAGTTGTAATTTGGAATGCATAATGAGACGGAGTTCTCATCTCTATTCTGTCATGAGGGCAGGAAAAATAATTGCAGGGATTTGACATGCAAATTGTGAATAGTGATTTAACCATTGACTCAGCCCCAGTGTGCTAGCGAGTGGGGGCTGTAATGTTCGGAGGCGAAGGTTCGTCTTTTTTGATATATGCTTTTGAAGGGTTGGCATTCCTGAATAATGAGGAAGGGGAATGAGCCATGCTTAGGAGAATGAGTAACATCTGTGCTGAGAGCCTAAAGAGTTTTTTCTTTCTTTTGCCAACTGTAAAATTCCATGTGCTAATGGTGGCAAATTCTGTTTAAAGGAAACACACTAAAATGGTTATATTGCATTTTAGGCTGTGCCATGCTTTTATTGGGTGAGAGACTCACTTAAAAGGAAAGTGAGTGAATGTTATTTGGATTTTCGATTTTTGTGTACTGATTTGAAATTGCAGAACCAGCTTGCAATGGTTGGGGGGAAAAACAATTTATATTTTTCTAAATTGCCCCTGGAGTATTTTTGACTGTCCCCATGCTATGCCATGGATTTGTGCTGTTGCCTTATTAGTGATGTATGCTGTGGAAATAGTGACCTGTTGACTGTGATACATGGGGAAAAATGTTGTTGACACATTAAACAGCCCACAAGCAATAGAGTGTGGGTTGTTCTTGCAGAAAAAAAACGTGCAGGGAGCTGCACTAAATATGGCATTTTTTATTTTTTAAATGCACTGAACTGAGTGGTTATAGTTTGGCAATGGTACAACAGAATGAAACATCTGTGTGTGATAAGATAGCACAAAGATTTAATGGGTTGTGAGTTCTCTTGAAAGATCGCACATTACAAGAAAAAAAAGACGCTTTGACATTTTGCAAAATTACATGGAGTAGAAAAATGACAAGAAAAGTGCCGCTTTTGAAAACAAGAGTCTTGCTGTGTGTGCAGAGCTTGTGCCTTGAAGCTGTCTTGGGCGAGGTGCGTGAAGGCAAACAAAAGCAGAAACAGTACAAGAAAGAGTTAATCTGGATGAATTGTCTGAAACGAGTGAAGCCGCCACAGTATAAGAGTTATAGGCAAAAGAGATAAGCTGCGTGCTAATGGCGCTGCCAGGTGCACACGAAAGATAAACATGCCTGCATTCCTGAGGAAGGGGGAGCAAAAACAGAGAGCTGTTCAAAAAGTAAAGAATTTGCCCAGTAAACTGTGGTACGGAGCAAAGGCTTCATGCAGGATGGCAGACGGGCACATCACATCTGAACATTTACCTATGCATCTGTGAATGGGCCAAGAAAAGACAGCTGCCCATTCCAACAGACATTACTGTGCAAACCGCATTCCCATGTGATGTGATGTGAAGTGAAGTGAAACGCTATTGCTGTGCAAGCTGCATTCCAATGCTCCATGTGATGTGAACTGAAGTAAAGCGCTGTGCACTGGAGAAGAAACCTCTAGGCGCTTTGAGAAGAGAAAATACACATCTGGCAAACTGCAAGCTACATTGCCAGGGATGGAGTAACTGACAAAGACATTATGGCATTCCAGATGGAAGCAAAACTGACAAAAGTGCTTAGCCGTTTTGCAAGAGACAACATGCAGAGCGGGGCTTTGAAGTACAACATGAACACTGCACATTAGCCATGATCCAGAAGCCACACGGCTTAGTGCAAGAATGAATGATTTGTTGAAGCAACAAAAGAAACTGACTCAGACTATCGCACTCAAAGGAGTGGTTCAAAAACAGCAAACGCCCTTTGAAAAAATGACAAGTGAAAAAACCAGAGACTTGAAAAGACACTGCTAAGAAAAGAAAGATAAATAAACAAAGCTGCTTGTACAACTGTAAGCGGTATTGGACTGAAAGACTTTACCTTTGAAAAATGGAGTGATGCCAGCAGGGCAACCTAAACCAAGATCATGGGACACTGGAAGCAAGTTGGTGCCTGGCATTTGTGATCGCTTTGGTGAAAAAGAAAAGCATTGTGCGACCTGGGTACTTACTATATGGCTTTGTAAAAGCACAGATCAGTCTGAGGTACCATTGACCAGCTATGATTGCATTGCACAAATGAGTTTGTGATTAGGCAGTTACACCCCGTATGGTTGAGTGTAAATAAGCCCCCAGAAACATGCAGAAAGGTGATAAATAATTGCAGTAGCAATGACAAAGTGTGTAGTTACCTGATGAGACTTTTTGAAGATGGGGGTGGTATTATGGGAAGGGGTGGATAACGCTGATATTGAAGTTTTGATGACATCCTAACATTTCTGTTTGTATTTTGCCTAGGCAAAGCACGACAAGACATTTCATAATATAGAGAGTGAATATGCAGTTTGTGGGTGACACTGATCAAAGAAGGGTCAGACGCATTCTCAGAGAAAGCGAGCCACTGCGACATGCTATTTCAACTTTAACGTGCCCTGCACCGCACTCAATGCTGTAACCTGCGAATAGTGTCCAACAGAGTAATAACTTTTGCTGAACTGGCACGGTGCAGACTTGGCTAATTATCAAGTATTTGATGCTACACATTTAAATGACATGTTTTGCCCTTTCTTGTTTAAAGGACTATGGACAATGAATTGTGGACTGTAACATCAGGCACCACATACAGCTGTGTGACACAGCAATTGAATGCTAACACATTGAAAAATGGTTTTTAAATGCACTGTTGAGATGAATCTGAAAAAACCAAATGGTTTTACTCTTCCAACTGAATGGCTTTAACCAGAGATGTTTTGTTTTTTGAAAAAAAAAATATTCTACATTGCACGTAGGCAGGAGAATGATTTATGAACTGTTGGGGCAGCAGAATTATGCAAGCAGGAGCGTAATTTATTTTGAGATAAGATGGGTGCGCACATCAAAGTCACCTGTGCGTAGGTTAAGATTCTTAATTGAAGTAATGCTGCCAAGTGTGTGAGCTATAATTTGAAATGGTAATCTTTGAAACACTGGATACTTTTACAGCCAGCTTAAGGCAGGTAAATGAAACCATGACTGACTTGATGTTTGATTTTATGACACAGAGTGTGACACGGTTTTTTGTTAAACCAACCAGTTTCATGTTTTTGTGGGGACAGCTGTCTCCAGCACACTAATGCAAAGAGTCACCTTTTGATTGTAAACATTTGGAATAATTCTTTGGAAAAGCGCTGCAAATGAGTATCCACATGGAATTGCTAGAGTACTGGCCTGGCACATTGTCAGGCATCTTTTGTCACTGAATGGATACCATTTGTTTAATTTGTCTAATGTGATGTTTTTCTGACCAAGAACTGCAGCGAGTGTTCTCGCCAAGATTTAATGAACTATAACTTGACTAAATGAATTTTTTCCATGGTGTGATGAAACAGCCACTGCCGGATAGTAGTATGGTGTTTGTGGCTAAAGTTAATATTGTATATGGTAGATATCCCACTTGAAGAAGGGTATTCCCCAAGTCACAGAAGGTAGACACTGTGAACCTGTTAGATTTTCCAGTGGTAAGACAACATGTAAATTGTAGACTGGTAATGCACACCTTCATTATTACAGTGCTACACTTAGACATAGATTTATCATGAGGCAATGTTTCCTTAGTACTACCAAGCTGCTACAAATGGAGTCCATTTCTATGGCCCATCACTAGAGTGCGCGTAGCTAGGGAGCTAGATTCATTAATTGCAGGAGCTTTATATGCTTGTGACATAGAAACTGTGCACAATAAGCTAGCCACTATGGGTTCTGATGCCAGCTCTGCTATAGAACTTCTGGCCTAGTGGGGCCCATTGATATGCCCAGCACTGCTACAAGTATTGACAGCCAATTGAAGATGACAGAATTTTAGACATGAAGACATTTTTGTCTGCCATAGGGCAGGTCAACAAGACTGCTAAATACACACAATGCATTGTATGGCAAACATTGTTAAATCAGCAGGTGTTGGCTTTTTACTGGGTGGGGGCGACCATCCTCCACACACTGGCACGCAGAGCTACAGTTACCAGCATACATATGGATTGAATTGCTTGCTTTTGATTGCATGAATAACACATGCCATGCTTTGATGTAAATTAGTAGAATTGTTTTTATTTAGACAACCTGGTGCCCATGGGTTCACCTTGTTCACGAAATTAGATGGTTTCTGGTTGGGTTCCACCTACCTGGGGGAAGTGTCTAGTCACACAGCCCATAGTCACGCTTGAATGCCCTGGGATCAGGGGGAGGGTAGGCCCTTAGGGTGAAAGGCTGCCAGGTTTTAGAATTGGTAACCATACATAAATGCAATAGTGCATTGTAGATTAGACTACACTGGATTGCCTTGACATTTTAACTGCATGCTGCTTTTTAACTGACAATCAGTTATACAAAATTGATTTAGGTATTTTTGTGTAGGCCAGGTTTTGGCTAGAGTAAATGTCCATGTTCACTTGGCGTAGGTATTTTTGTGTAGGCCAGGTTCTGGCAAGGGTATATGTCACTGTTCACTTTGTGTACATTTTTGTTTAGGTAGTGTTTTACCTTGCATGCCACGCTAACTAACCGCTAGAAGATAGTTTGCTTAAACCTCTTGCAAAGCCCCAAGGTCTTTATCACTGCACTAAATACTATGTTGATAGGTATTAGTCAGCATTTGTCGCACAAACGTTGAATAGGGGTGGAATGTAGTGATACACGAAATTGCAACCTTGCCAATCAGGGCTTTAGATGACAGCATTAGCCGCTGAAAGCCAATAGTGTATTCAAAGTATGTGCTAAAAATGCTGACAGTAGTCTGTTGTAGCACTTCCATTATGCAGTAGTGAGCTACAAGGAATATGCAGGCCTAGTATGAGATAGGTCAAATTAAACATTGTTGATAGACAGGCAGGGAGGGCCCCTAGCCATGTAGCTAATAGGTTTTTGGAGTGTTTGGAACATCATGGCACCTATATAGCGCTTAGATAGCCAGTCTTAAGCGCTATAAACACTAAGCTATGAGTGCATGCCTTTTAGAGCTTGCAGATGGGGTTAATACATCCCTGCTTCCCTTAGAATATTCAGCCTCACTAACGTTAGCCCTGGCTCCAAGCTAATCTTCCTTTTCTCTGGGAAGGTACTGATAAGACATTCCTCAGCCAGCGCAGATGGGAACAAGGGAGGGGGTAGGAGCGAGCAGGGAGCATCTCAGAGAGAGCTGGGTTTTTTCCATGAACCAGCCTCACAGAGAAAGTTCTGGAACTATGCGTCATGGTGACTGACAGCAAGAGAGTATAAAGTATCCATGCACACATGGGATCAGGGGGAGATCGCCTGTGGACTTGATTCGTGTACAGTCAGGTGCCCGGAATTGGCTCTCACGGTGTCCTCCAGCCTTGTTTTTCTATGAGAAACCCAGGTCTCCCAGGGCTGAGATTAAGGGACGTAAGACTGTGTTTCTCTATGTTTCTCTATATTTCTCTATGTTTCTCTATGTTTATCTAAGTTCCATGTTTCACTATATTTTGCATTGCTCTTTGTTTTATGCTTTGTAATATTCTCTAACTTGAATCCCAAATGTATATGAAATTCACTGCTTAGAATAAATATGCTAATAACACTTTGAGGGTGTCATTTGTCACTAGCATGAGATCACTGCTCAGCACAATAGAACCTGTATTTTGGGCTGAATTGGGTATTTTTGCTCTCAAAGGGCTGGCCCCGAGGAAGATTTTGCCCAATATCAAGACAGCATCCAAAATGGATGTCACCATGGAAGCCATCAAGATTGAAGATGCCTTCATGGTGAGAAAACATGGAGACATTCAAGAAAACCGGAATTAGTAGAGGTGAAAAACAGGCTGAAGCCCTGAGTGTCTGTGCACAATGCAGATACAACCTACCTCACTCAGGGGAGTGCCAGACGCAAGGCACACATATGGCAGATGAGGCATGCAAAATCAATTTGCATGAGTGTGTTGGGCCCAACTGCCCTCCATGCAACCGAAAGGGGAAGGCCAAACCAAGGCCGCAATTTAAGAGACAGAAGAAGAAGGTTGCCTAAATAGACCCAGCCGAGCAGGAAAATGAGCCGGCTGGAGAAGTGGATAATGGAGGTGTGTTTCATATCTATGGTGCTAGGGGCAGGTGAGAAAAGGAACGCCCACCGAGATACACAGTAAAAATACAAGGTACAGACATCCCTGTACTAATAGATACTGGAGCCTCAGTAAATGTCATGGCAGCATTGCACTATAAATCATTGAGACAGCCCCCTCTGATGTCTCCCACACAAGTGCGGATCTTCATGTTTGAGGGGACTACGTCACTACCACTGGATTGTGTATTTGTAACAACTGGTAGACAGGAAGACTTACAGATCAAGGCATGTTTCTACTTCACCACAGTCAGTGAAGAAACTCTTAGGGTGTGCAGCAGTGGAAGCACTAAGGATCGTGAACTTTGCATTTGGCATAAATGCCGAGGACATCCACTCACTGGTACAGAGATTTGACTCAGTATTCACTGAGGTCGAAAGAAGGGTGAACCCATTCACCTACACATTTACGGGACCGTCCAATCCATAGCACTCAAGCATAGGAGAATCCTGTTTCAGCTTCGAGAGCAATTTGAAACTGAAATATAAATATTTGTGGAACTGGAAATCATAGATGGAGTCGAGGGGCCTACACCATGGGTATCTCCCATTGTAGTGGCCTGAAAGGCCCAAGCAACCTAACTCTGTTAGGATATGTGTCGATATACGCAAACCTAATTAGGCCATAAAGAGGGAAAGGCACATAACGCAGACCATGATTGGTGTGGTGTCTGACGTGCAAGGCGCAGCTTTCTTCTCGAAACTGAATCTGAGAGCCGAATACCACCAACTGGTCCTACGTCCTGACTCCAGGTACATTACCACTTTCACAACGGATTTTATCCCTACGCTTCAGCATCTCATCTGCGGGGGAAGTGTTTCATAACGCCCTGAGGGATGCATTTGCAGACATCCCACATGCAATTAATATATATCAGCGATGATATACTAATATTTGCAAAAAGTGAGGGGGGGCACAGTGCTAGAATGTATACAGTAATTGGGACTCACTCTACACAGATAAAAATGTGTATTCCTCCAGAAGAAGATAGTTTGTTTGGGGTAAAATTTTCAAAAAGAGGGAATTTTCGTCAAATCCCAGGAAGGTGTTGAACATTAGAATGCCCAAGCCCCTGCATATGTGTCAGAGGTGTGAGAAACCAGAGGCGTTTCTCCCAGGTTATTCCCGGGGATCCTTTGTTCAGGTGGCCAGGGGAGGGCCATCGCTCTTGGATCCCAACCCTGGGGGCAGACGAGCAAGAGAGGATCACCTGGGCAGGGGGTTCTTGGGGATTATGGGAGACACGCCCTCGGGCGAGGCATGGTAATCCTCCGGTTCCGATACACCCCTACCCGACATCCCTTCAAATGTCATGGGATATTGTAAACAGAGTCCCAACATACCCCAGTACCTTTCTTTAACAAAAAGGCAAAACCACCACGGAAAACAAAGACCATCCCTAAATTCCAACATGAGTTTTACCCCTCTTTCCTCATCCACTTTTCAACAACCCTACAGTCAAACCCCCTTTTCCTGACAAAAATCCACAACATCTTTATCCTTTTTTTTGTAGAACACCACAATTCCCATAATCCCACGCCCCCTATTGAAATACACAAAGACTGGGAAGAAGAAGAGGCAGATGGAAGTCATGAGGATTACCCATAGGTAACCATGGGCAATGGATTCCTATGGGCAGTCCCCGTCTTTTGCCGATAATGAGGTCAGGCAGGGAGGGACCACAACTCACACATGACTCCAATCAACTCTAGCTGGGAGAATGAAAGAAGCAGCCAGAAACAGCATTTTGAGCGAGCTGGGGATGCTGGAGGGTTCTGAGAAGCCAGAGGAAGACCAAGTGAGCTGCAGAGACCCTGGGAGACCTGGAGGAGGAGGAACCTGCCCAGACACTGGACCTTTGAACATTGGGGGGGGGGCTGCAGTGTGGAGAGGGAACTGTACCTCCAGGAGGCAAAAGCAGAGGCAGCTGGGCCCTCCTGGCCGTGCCACACCTAAGCTTCTTCCCTGGGCCAAGCAGGCGACCCAGGTCTCTGGGGGGCAGGCTGTGAGACCCTAGCCTCAATACATATCCCCATTGAAACTCCTGCAGCTCCCAAAGCCATGGAATGCCATTGTGGGGAGCTTTGAAGTGGGAGCAAAATACACCACCCACAATGCATTCTGGGACTGGAAGTCCAAAACTGGTTCTTTGGGAAAACTGAGAGGGGTCCGAGCCCAGCTGAGGGAGACCTTTGTGTAAATCATTAGGGAGGGGTTCGAACCCGATGGAGGGAGAACCCTAAGAACTTTTGGGGAGAAGTCAGGGACCCGGAAAGCCAGAGTGTATTAAAAAAAAAGGCCATGAGAGACTGGAGTAGAACATGAAGCCAAGATGCCGATTCAGAGCGAGAGAGAGGCTGGGGCATGGCGAGGGAGATGTATCTCCAGGCAGCCAGTGAGTTGAGAGAACTTGAGCAAGCCTGTGCTGTGTTGAACAAACGTTCCCAGTGGCGAGAGTGTCACTGATGTAAGATTGGTGAGTTAGGTGATCCAGATAAAAGTGGAACATTGGGGAAGACAGGAAGAAAGACCCCCTTTTCTACAGAATAGCAGAATGGTCTGGCACCAGGTGGTTGCCCAGCCGAAAGATCTCTGCCAGGAAGGTATACTGCAACTAGACCTTTTGAAATTGGATAGAAAGATTGAAGTGGTCCTGCGATGGTTTGAGAAAAATCCCTAGCACAATCGAAAGTCTTCAATCCCAAGAAATACTCAAGAAAATGAAAGATAGGCTTGCGCCCAGTCTGGGAGAGCATGCAACAGTGACAAACATATAGTATTGAAGTTACTCAAGTCAAAGGATATTACGATAAGTGAAAGGAAGGTCGGAGCACGATCAAGGGAGGACTACGGTGTCTTTGAAAGTGAAGGGAGTCTGAGCCTGGCTGAGGGAGACCCTGGGGTGGATGATCCACCCGGTGTGTGCTACAAGTGAAAGGAAGAGAACTTTAAGTTGTTATATCTTTTTGTTGAACAAGACTTTCATCGAGAGAGAAACTGTTTGAGTTGTTAAAAGATTCTGGGGGTCATTACGAGGTAGGAGGTAAAGGGCTAATGGCGCCGGTTAAGGTGCTGGAGCCATCAACCCCTTACCGCCTCAATACAAGTTCTGCTTGTGGGACCCGCTAAGGCCGCCTGGTAAAACCAGGCGGCCTTAGCGGGTCCCGCAAGCAGACCAGGATGCAAACAACTGGCCCATTATTAACGGGCCCGCTGTTAGCACCCTCCCCATTCCCATTGAGCCCTATTGGTGCTCGAATGGGACTGTGTTCCTTGAATGAGGAATTACCGGGCCCTCCAAGGTCGGAATGGCTTGGTAATTCCTCATTCAAGGAACCCGGACCCGGTAAGGGGGTAGCCATGCCGCTAATAGCGGCATGGTTACCTCCTACCTCGTAATGACCCCCTCTGTCTTAGAAGGTCTTGCCGTGCCTTAGTGACTGTCTCCGCATGCTAAGAAAAGCCAGAGTGTGCTATAGAGCCTGAGTGCTCTACCTTACCCCGTGCTGAAAACATTGGGAAGGGAACTTTATTGCTCTACCATTCTGACATAATTTTGGACACTGTTCCTTTTTGCCATTCATACCCATTTCAAATTTTTATGTATTTATAGATAAGGATTGGCTTTTTATTTTATTTAGTATAGGCCCTTTTATTTTAAGAAGAGACCACTATGACTCAGTTTTTATTATTTGATGGTTGTAGCTTGCTCCCATCTGTAGATTTAGGATTAGATAGGTGTTTTTCAAAACCTTTTTAAGTCAATAAACACCCTTGAACTGTGATCACTTTTTTCTTGTCGTCTTGCTGTTAATACCATGGTTTCCTTACAGAGGTGAGAAGTTTCTTAGGGATGGACACATACTATGGGCGCTTTATAAAGAATTAGGAAACTCTGTCCGAACCTCTCTGGTCCCTTTAGAAGGAGGATTCGCCGTGGCAATGGACGCCGCTGGAGGAAGATACATTCTGCCAGATAAAGAGGGCTCTCACAGCTGAGAGCCCTATGGTTTTCTTTGACCCGGGACGTAAATCGGAGCTGGTGGTGACACCAGTCTGTTTGGCCTAGGAGCGGTGTTGCTTCAGGAAGACAAACAGAGAGTAGTGAAACCTGTGGCATATGCAAGTAGAGTGCTGTCTGCTAATGTTGGGGTGGTCAGGAAAAGTACCAATGAAGAAGAGGGGTTCCTGTTACGCATGCCATATTTGTGGCTGGGGGTGCAGCAAAGATAGCGCAAGGTTGCAATTTTATATATGTATCCAGTGTAGTTAAATGTGAATGGGATATGTTACTTTTGTGTTACTTTCTGTTTAAGTTAATACATATTAGATTTGCATGCCTGTAGAAAGACAAATACCAAAACCACCAAATGAAATATAAAACAATCCAGATATAATGTGCGATGAAGTGCCTAGAGGCTTGGCAGCGAGGAGTTTCATAATGTGCATGCGAGGAAGGGGACTGGTCATAGAGAACCCACTGTGAAGAAAGCATGACAGTTATTAAACATGCTTAAATAAAGTGGTTCGGGACAGTGCCTCGCACTCAAAGTCCAACTCTGGTTAGTATACAATTGATCCAAGAAATCATGAAAATTGAACTTGGTGATGAGTTATGGTTTATTCTTTCGTGATAGAAGAAAACAGCCGACTCGTGTTTCGACCCCTGGTCATTGTCAAGGCCTAAATTAATTGCATGTAATTTATGTCTGGTTTAGGATAATAGACTGGCGTCTTCCACTGGAGATTGGTCACTGTTTGTTATTATTATTGGTGAATCCAAAGTTAATGTAGATGCTTAACCTATATCAGGCCATAAGTGGCTGGCTCAGATGCATCATGAGGTGCAAGCCATCAATTATAGTACATTGTTTGTTACCGGAATCCATATACAGTGGGTTAGATCCCAAGCAAATAGTGCATGGTCATGGCAGGACAGCTTTCTTGCAAACTGTCCCTGGCCGGTTATTTAAACACACATACACAGGGATTTATAAATCTACATGAAGTGGGCTTTTTTAAATAAATGGATTCAACTCGGCAGTCACAATTTCGCAAGATAAATTTTAAGTGACTTGGAGAAATTGGTTTTGCAGAGTTTCAGAGGCCAGTGGAAGGGTAAATGAGTAACTACAACCTAAGCAGATGGGCAGCTCAGGTAAAGAAACAGCCAGGGTTTTTATGGCCTGGTAGTATCAAACAGGCAGATGTAATCTTTTTTAAGTGCATGGGGGCTTGCAGAGGGATCCGAACATTTGCTTTTGACTAACAATAAACGTGGAGTGAAGGATGCCTAAGGCCAGGGTTGACCGATACTCCCTGCATTTCGTTTCTTTTCAAGATGTGCCATGCGTGCTGAATTGGTAGTCGTTCAATTAGAATTTTCCAGTGAGGCCAATAAGCAGGGGTGAATGAGATGGCTATCGACAGTTCAAAGGGAACCTATTTATTCTGCTCTCTCAGGTCGTTTGAAGTATCCATGCAACCCATGTGCAAATGACATTTAGGATTAAGAGATCTCAGACCAGCTGGGATTTGTAATGAAAAATGTTTGTTTGTGAATGTTTAACTGTGATGATATCATGACCTACCATGGACGAATCCTAAATATAGGTGTGCTCTACTTATGAGCTAGCTGAAGATGGTAGTTCAGATAACGGCCACCAATGAGAATGGAAGAATTGGAGAAAGATGTGATTTCTTTGTATAGGTTTTAACCAATTACGTGTGGCGGGTTTGTAATAAAATATATGGGAGGGTTTAACTGTTGCAAACCTGTATATAATGTGTCAACCTGTGTGGTTCAAGGAGACTTGGGTTAGTTTGACTCCATAGGGTGATCTAGCCCCTTCTCTTCTGGTCATTTGTACAATAAACTTGCTTTACGTACAAAACGTGCACTTGCTTCTTAGGGGGTGGGCCCACTTTAGGTAAAGGTGATTAGGGGCACACCCCTACATTTTTGGTGACCACAAAGGGACCCCAGGTTTTCTGATACATTGGGGGGTCTCCTGTCCGCACAGCTCAACTGCAACACCTCTCTACAGGGACTAGTCTTCCATGCACGGTGAAAAAGAAGTTTATGGGCGCATATTATTAAAAGGCCTGTCTTTTCCCCGGAGGCATGGTTCAGCTGTGCATGACGAATTGACGGAGCGCTTCCGGTTCACTTGAGTGCACCTTTGGGGGTAAAGTAGGAGGGGAAATGGAAAAAGAGGGTTTTTCTTTGATTTAAGGGGTTCAGTAAGGGTTGAATCGGAGTGCATGTGTGGATTTTGCCATGGTTACGTGGATTGAAGTGAGTGAACTGTTTTTCATTGTAATTCATTTGTATATATTTTTACCTAGTTTTTTATTTTAGAGTTGTGAGTAAGTATCCTTCCCAGCACGTCTATTGTGACGTTTGTCCTGATACCCTTCAGTTTGCTTGTCTGGTTGGCTGGAGCCTTCACCTACAGGTGAGGTGGCATTTTATGCTAAGCCCACCCGTAGATAGCTTCCTGAAGTAAACCCTTGGCACCCTTCATTCTGTATTGACTGTGCAGACAGAGCCCTCGCCTCGCTTTTCTTGGTTAGTCGAAGTAGTGAAGGGAATCTTCCTGTAGTCAGGAAAAGACAGTATTGTAGGAGAGAAGACCGTAGTAGTGATGAAGAGAGCGAGAGCAGTGGCGGTGTAGTGGAAAACATTGCAGCTCCTTCTATGCTCGAGTGAAGGAGCTCTTTCAGAGATATTGACCGGCATGTGTTTTTCGATAGGATGCTGTCTTTTGTGTAAGAGTGAGAAGTATAATTAAAGTGAATAGCTAAGTGAGTTGATTGGGGGAAAGTGAGTAAGGTAAGTGATTGTGGGGGAAGACTAAGAAACTAGAAAGGGGAAAAAAGGGGGGTTCTTTGGGTAGAAATGTTGTGCCGCAGGTTCGGCTTCAGTGTTATTTGTTGTAAAAAATAAATTGGGTAAATTGGGTTGGAGTATGGAGACTCCGCTGAATCATTTGTGTCAGGTACTTCCTGGTTATGAGGTGAAGATTCTAAAAAACTATTGGGAATGGCTGCGGGAAACTTAAGGTAAAATGCTCAATTCTTGGCCTACAGAAGTGACTTACGATAAGGGGATATTGGAGAACCTGCATACTTTTTTTTTCATTTAAGTTTTTATTGGCATTTTTCAAAACACGAAACCTTTCCCATCCCCCCCCGTCAACCCATGCAAACTCTCCCCTCAACTGCTCCATAGACATATATTTCAAAATTCTCCTGGGGTTCCCTCGCTCCGGGCATGCTGCATTAACCTGAAGTCACCTTCAGCCACCCTTTGGCTCCATCTGTTTTTAGTCTTTTCCCTCAAGCAGTTCGGCCCCTCTAAACCAATCCCAGCAGCATCATTCGCCTCAGGCACCAAGCGCCTCTTGAGTCCTTTTGTAGGAACTTCATCACTAGGTCCCAGTCTGCCACGAAGCCCTGGTGCTTTCCTTCCAAGGAATATGTTACCCAATCCATGGAAGTGAACAACCATATATTACTGACTCATTTGTGCTCTTGTGGCGGTGCCTTTGACTTCCACTTTTGTGCAATGACCACGGCCCCGCTTATATCAGGGTCACATAGATTTTCCTTTGAGCTTTAGAGGGAAGCTCTTCCAACGCCCCTCCAAGGCCCAGGATGGCTTCTCCTCAGCCCCTAAGGCCCTTGGCTCCTGTCATTTCCTCTATTGCGGCCACAATCAAGTCCCAATTGCCTTGAATAAGTGGACACTTCCACCAAATGTGTCCCCATGACCGCACCTCCCCATGACCCCTCCAGCATTAATTTTTCACTTGAGGCTATATTCTGTTCAGGGCTACCGGGGTGAGGTGCCATTGGCACATTAGTCTAGTCCAGAATTCTTGTAGTTGGATTGATTTTGTGAGGCTAGATATGTTGCCCCACAAGCACTCCCACTCTTCGTCTTCAATCTGCCAACCCCCCTCAGCCTCCCATAGACTCACATATCGTCTAGGTCCTACTGCCTCATTTTGCTTTATGAATTTATACAAGGTTCCTACCAGGTTTTTGTCTCCAGCACTCTCTGTTAGGAATTATTCAAATGGAGTCGGGGCCCTCAGAGCTGCCCTCTTTCTCTACGGTTGCAGCAAAAAGTGACGGATTTGCAAATATCTGAATCGCTCCTCCTCTCCCAGCAAGAAGACTTCTTTGCATTGGGTGGACATTTTTATTTCCTCTCCCTCGAACATATCTTTTATCTTTAGGCAGCCTTCTCCTATCCATTTATTGAACCCTGTCCCTCCCACCCCAGGGGAGAACTTCTGGTTATAAAGAATTGGGGTGAACAGCGAAGGGTATGACGTTAAATTTAAACTGTTTACTAGTTTATCCCAAACGTCGCACACCAATGACCCTATCAAGCTTTTGTATAGATTATGAGGTCTATCTTCCTTGGGCAACCATATCGCTGACTCTAGGTGAGCCCCCACTAGCGCTTGTTCCATGTGTCTCCACCCCTTGTTTCTGTCTTTTTTTACCCAATCTCTGATGACTCTGGTCTGAGCGGCCAAATAATAGGCCATCATCTCGGGGACCCCAAAGCCTCCCCTGTTTCTTGGTGTTTGCATCATGTTCATCGCCACTCTGGGCTTTTTTTTTGTTCCAAACAAATTTCCCTATTGCCGGTTGAAGCGCCCCAAAGAAGGCCTTTAGAACTTTCATTGGGATTGTTGTGAAATAATATAAGACCTTAGGGAGTATGACCATTTCTTTTACACTGATCCTTCCCAGCCAGGATATTCTTAACGGGCTCCATTCCTGTAGGATTTGTTTTAGTCTGGCCAATAAGGACGGGTAATTTTCCTGGTACATTAACTCGATCCTTTTGGGGATCTTGATCCTTGGGTATTTTATCGCACTGGGCACCCATGTGTAATGCAACGCTTTTAATATCTCCCTTTCTATCCCTTTCGTAAGCGTAAGGCTCAGGGCCTCCGACTTGTTCATATTCATTTTAATCCTGCTACCTCTCTAAACTTTCCTAATTCCCTCTTTGAACCTGCATACTTTTTTAACTACAAAGTACAAGGGCTAAAAATTAGAGAAACGGTTAAACATCTTAGAGCTATAGAAGATGTATGAAAAAGGCAGGAAAGCCCATAATGTTAAAATCTCAGATGAGTGGCCAAAGAAGGAGGGTGCAGAAATGTCTTCTGCATTGCCCTCATATAGGTGCTATCCTTTGTCGCCCTCAAAAGGATATACAGAACCCGAGTTCGAAACATCAATTTTCCCCAGCGGCCACTCCAGTGGTTGAGAGACGTAATGCCTCCATTGGCTACAATTCCTAGAAAATGGGATATTGAGGAAAGGTTGGCAGAGAGATTAAGGGTGGAAAAACGAGAGACTGAGGCAGAAAGGGGAGACTATGCCTTTTTTCGATAGGATAGACAATAGGCTGGGAAGAGTAGTAGATACACAGGAGCGGGAAGAAATGGAAGAAGTACTGCTGTCACAGCTGCAGAAATCTGCATGCCTTTAGTCATTCCCATTCCTTCTCTCGCCTCTGGCGGGTTGACATGGCGCCTTTGCCAACGCCTGAGTTATAGGAGGCGAACGTGATACGTCGTACATGTCTCTGTGGCAACCATGCATGATCGTCACACGCTGCCATCTATGACAGATTTAAGTGCTGTACTTTCAACCAACTGGTGCTTCTGATTAATGTGGTTTGTGCTCCAATCGTACCTTCCATTGAAGTTGCTAACATTCTTTTTCTACCGTTCGGAGTTCCTTCCTTCTTGCGAAACTGACCTAAGATTGTCCACGGACTTCCTGGCTGTTATCCCGCTTTCAAACCACCTCCGGTTCTCCTGTGCTCGTTCGAGCCATTCATAGCATCTTCTGGACATCTCCCATTGTACATAACCGCCCGCAAGGTAACGACTACGGTCTGAATAACGGATTGCCTTTGGATTTGATTTCGTACTTCACCGCCCGCAAGATAACGACTACGGTCTGAATAACGGATTGCCTTTGGATTTGATTTCGTACTTCACCGCCCGCAAGATAACGACTACGGTCTGCATAACGGATTGCCTAAGGATCTGATTTTGTACCTTATTTGCTCGCAAGGTAACAACCTTGGTCTGATTGATGGATTGCGCGTAATATTACATTACCATTATTTCTTGTTTGTTGTTTTTGTATGATTGTTGTGAAGAGCAAAAGGTGCTTATGAGAGGTAGTGTTTGTAGATTACATACAGGATTCCTCTCTGCCTTCAGTTGTCCCAATGCTTGGTATATGACTTTGGACACTATGCTGCTGAAATACCAAGTGTTGTCACTCTATGTTAGTGTGTTCTTGTTTCGTCTGGCTTAGTTCCTACAAACCACTAACATCCACCTAATAAATTCCTGTCCTTTACTTCTCTGGAATACTCCTCTTGTCAAAATCTACTTCTTCACTCCAAGTCAATCTTCTGACAAAACAGGTTAGTTATATTCAGGCTGCAATTACACAGCTGTGAGTTCTTGTAATCTACTATTCTAATCATTGTTTCTTTTTCTTTCTCCCAGTGGCTGTACTGGTTAGTACATTGCTCTTTCATTTGAAACACAGTGGTGCCCGTTTTTGTTCTAGGGGCAGCACGGCATCTCAAAGGGAAGGTCGCCCTCTTTTGAGGAGAACCCTTTTCTTTGGGTTGACTACCTTGGAGAAAACAGTAAAGAAGATACCTACTGGAAGTCACTAAGGCAGCTTAATTCCACTCAGGTGAGGTGTGACAGCTGCGGCTAGCGGGGGAAGATGCAGTGCTGTTACGGCGGAAGAGAAATGAAGAGCGGGAAGAAGTGAATAGACGTGCAAAGGATGTAGAAGAAGGAAGGTGGAGGCAAGATCCTGGAAAGAATTGTGCCCACTCAACTGCAAAATCATGTTGACCAGGAGAATCTGCTAGACCCACTACAATCTGGTTTTCGCCCAGGTTTTGGAACAGAGACGGCGTTGTTGACGGTCTGGGATGACTTGTTAGAAACAGCGGATCAGGGGAGCAAGTCCTTGCTGGTTATGCTGGACCTGTCTGCCGCTTTTGATACGGTGGACCATGGGACTCTGTTGAGACCTCTGACAGAAGTAGGAGGGGTGGGGGTAAATGCCCTACAATGGTTTAGATCTTTCCTTTGTAGTAGAGAACAACGAGTTCGACTCAGAGATTTCTTGTCGGACTTGGTACTACAAAGCTGCGGAGTTCCCCAGGGATCTTCTCTTTCCCCACTGCTTTTTAATTTTTATGTAAAATTACTCATGGACATCCTGAGAAAGCATGGCATACAGTTTCACTCGTATGCGGATGACACTCGGGTGTTCTTGAGGATACAGAATCAAGAGGAAACATACAAGATAATGGAACGATGCCTACAAGAAATACAGGGCTGGATGTGTGCGAATCAGTTATTGCTGAATGCCAGCAAAACTGAAGTAACCGTATTTGCCTCAAAATACCATTTACCGAAAGAGAAATTGCATCCCCCTTGCCTTTTGGGGACACAGTTGAATTTTTCTAATAAAAAAAAAAACTTATGCTGTATTTGGGAGGACAATATGGGAAGTGGAGCTCAGGTTAGTACGAAGGTGCAGGTAGCATACTACTCATTGCGCATATTGAGACATACCTTAGCTTTCATTGCGAATGAGGATAGAGCGGTAGTTATTGGTACTCTGGTCAACTCGAGGCTAGACTATGGTAACGCATTGCTGTCGGGTATCCCAGCCTACCAATTGCAAAGATTTCAGGTGGCCCAAAATGCAGCAGTCAGACTGGTGCATAGGGCAAAAAAATCGGTCCTAATCTCTATTCTGAGAAAAGCCCTACATTGGCTGCCAGTAAAGGAGAGAATAGAGTTTAAGGTCTTTTGTCTGGTTTACAAGGGCGTGAATAAGATAGGACCAACATACTTATTGGACAAAATCAGGAGGTATGTTCCCACCCGACAACTGCGCTCTGCAGACCAAAATCTGCTTTTCATACCAGGTACCAGGTGTGTGAATAAAGGGGACCGTAGATTCGCAGTCTACGGTCCTAGAGCATGGAACAAACTTCCCAGAGAAATCTGCGGGATTCAAACCCTCTCAGCTTTCCGGAGGGCAGTGAAGACCCATTTGTTCTGTTAGGTATTCCTTGTGTACATTTACGACTGCTGGTGCTAAGCAATCTCATATGCCCTAGTGGACCGTTCATAGTCAAATGGCAATTGATACATCTGCGCCCAGTTACGATTTAATTCATCCGGTGCGCGTTATAAATACTCAATTCAATTCAATAGACAGTTGTCACGATGGGTAGGACTGTGCATTCTCCAACAAGTGAAACGCTTGGAAAACATTATTTTCATCTGCGTCCCTGGCTGCTGCCATGGCGCCTCTTACAACACCAGGCATGCAGACAATAGTGTACACTGAGCATTCTAGTGTTCTGTCGCCATGGCAATGACACTGAACGACATGGAGCACGTGATCGCGCTCTCTGAATGTGTATTTAATTCCTGCCTAGCTACACCGTGGCACTTCTGACTGAAGTTGGTACGCCAACCGCTAACTCCCTGGTCCGTGTTTCGGATCAGCTCTTGTTTCTCTGTTGCTCCTCCGTTTATTTCCTTTTTTGACTCTGTCTTTGTCTGATCCTTGCTTGCCTCCTGCTTTTTCAACAACCAGACCATGGAACGTATTATGGACTGCCTTGCTTAATCCCATGCTTGTTGTCTGATTCGAACAACCTAGACCACGGATTGTATTACGGACTGTCTTTGTTTGATCCTTTGCCTATCGCCTGCTCTTGAAATACCAGACCTCGGAACGGACTGCTATCGCCTAATCCCTTGTTTGTTTCCTGTCGTGGAACTCCATATAACTTCACTTGTTAAACATCCATTGCCCATTTTTTTTTTCTTTTTCAGAATCACCAGATTGGATTGTGATCGTGATATTGCTTTACCTTGGATCTGCATTCTTGGCTTATGGACTATTGGATGCTATGTAGTGCTCCATCAAATATTGCCCTTTTCATCGGTAGTGCGTCCTCGTTCCACCCGGGGACTGGTTCTACTAACCAACTAACTCCCCTTCACTTGGTCAGTCCCTTCTCTGTCCAATCTGATCTCATTCATTTTGCATTCCAAGAGTCTTGGCCAGTTCCGTTTTCTGCACACACCTGGAGTTGGGACCAGGACATTATTATTAAGGTGAGTGCTGCGTTAGTTCAATTACATTTACTGGTCCTTTCCCTGTTGGTTCCTTTTCTAATAACACAGTCCTCTCTTTCTTCCTCTGCTTGACGTGTATTGGTAGGAACTTGCTCTTTCGTTTGAATCAAAGTGGTAACCGTTTTCTTCTATGAGTAGCACAGTGTCTCAAGAGAAAGGTCTCCCTCTATTGAGGAGACCCTTTTTGGGTTCAAGTCGTGATCTGGGAGTAATAATCCAGTCGGATCTCAGTTAGAACAACATCCAGGCGACCTGATCCTCGGTACGTGAGTACTGACAGATTCAGAAGCCATGGATACTGCTGACATACTGACACATTTGTTGCAGTTAGTAGCTGATTTGAGAACCGCTATGACAGCTGCTCATACGGCTCTCCGTCATAGGATGGATGCTTTATATGAAAATCCACCTCAAGGCACTGGCTATGCGGGAGCTTCTGCAGCTTCTGCACCCACCTATCCCATCCCTGCACAAAATACAGTCCCTGTGTTAATGTCAACACAATTCCCATTAGCATCACGTGAGCGGTTCCGGGGTGATCCAAAATATTATTACCATACTTTCATAAATCAATGCAAATTGCACTTTCTATGTGGCCCTGCTTCTTTCCCTGACTCAACTACAAAGGTGGTTTTTGTCCTTTCCTACCACAGCCGCATGGGCTAATCCATCACTAGTGTCCAACATCTATCGCTTATATGACTGTGAAGCCCTTATTACCTCTATGAATTGAGTCTTTGATACCCGTTATAAGACTCAGGCGATAGATCTTGAATTTCTGGGTTTAAAACAGGGTAATGTCCCGTTTTTTACATATCTTGCCAAATTTAACCAATTGGCCACAGATACTGGTTAGCCTGAGGAAAAGAAAGCAGCAGTCTTTTACAAAGGACTATCAGAAGACTTAAAAGACGCTTTAGCTACCATCCCTGTGGTTCCCATGTGGTTTCCGGAACTACTTGATGTGGTTCTTCAAATCGATGCCCGCAAGGCGGAAAGAAGGGGTGAAAAAAGAGGTACTCTACCCTTAGATCATAAACCGGAAACCTTTAAGAGCTCCCCTAACTGCACAGAACCAATGCAAATAGGCGCCCTCAGAGGTCCGTTGTGTTACTCACCGAATGGGTGACTGACCGGGACCGGATGTCACGATCCACTTCCTGAAACCCCCCCGGCAGGTCCATGGGCCAGGAGGGGTCTCGGCTCGTTCCTCCAACAAGCTTAGGCATCCTTTGCCTAGGCCCTCTTGGGGCCAGACCTGGCTCATACTTAATGAAGACTTGTGCTTAGGAACTACTTTATTTCAGTGCCAGTCAACATGGTGGCATCCACATAGCTTGGCTCCTTGGAACCAAGCTATGCGGTATAGTGTTTTGGGTGTGGTAGCCTAGGGACTATTTTACCTGGACTACTTTTGATGCTATTTAAACCGAACCCGACTAGGATAGCACGCTTCGCGTTACTTTGCAATCCTGCAACGTGACGCTCATCGTGTTCAGCTGCATCTGCAAACCTCGGAAGAACAGCATCTGAAAAACAAAAGGACATCGTTTATAGCAGCAGTTTACCTGTGATTCCACCGCTAGCTGCCCTCTGCTCCTGAAAACAGCATCCAAGGAACAGCGAGCCTCCCGGAGCGTCAGATCTGCAAAAAGGAGAGAAACAGGACATTAGACATTTTACAATTGTGCCGGCAGCTTACCTCAAGAGTCGGCCATCGACCAGCATCGCCTTGGGACTTCTTGCTCTGGGTGAGCACAGCAACCTACGGGAACAAAAAGACAACAGGTTAGCTAAGGCAAGACATCATAGCGCCTACTTACCGCATCAAGGCGCTCTCGAAGCACCATCACCTGCCGGCAAGTCCCAATTCAGCCAACGTTCCACAACGAACTTCCGCGCACCTAAGGAGAGAGAAAAGACATTATTTAAATCCAAGGAAGGCATACAGTATAACAGTAATAAGACCTACCTGAAAGACTCTAAAGGGCCTGCATCATTGAAGTAACTAGATCGCACTCGCCCACAAAGGACAACGCACCCCTGCCAAGAAGGCAGGATGGAGAGCACGCCAAAACCCATAACAAGGTGAGGAAAGGCCCGGGGAGGGGCTGCGGGCATACGGGGTGTTGGGAGGCTCTTACCCCAGTTGCCCAGTCTTGAACATTGCCCACCTGTTTTCCAGGCAGAACTTCTCCACTGATTATACCTGGGAGCGGCTGGAAGGGCACCAGAGTCCCCACAGCTGGGTGGCGTCCCTGTGGATACCAGGTGAGCGTAACACCGGAGGCCACTTGTGTAGTTCTCTGGGTGTTGATTGAAGAGCTCGGGTTGGAGCCTCCACCCGAACCTCCTTTCTATGAGGGATAACACTCTTTTCTATGATATGCCCCTTTGCTGTGTTATGCACCAGACAAAGAGACTGATCACTTAAAAGAGCAGGGAGAACGCACCGCCACGGACCCAGCTGAAATAAAGGACAATCAATCAAAAACTGGTAATAGTGTGGACAACCAATAAATACCAAAACCCTGGACAAGTACCCGGGTAACAATCCCTCTCTTTCTATGGACACAAGCACAGGAACCTTCCTGCAAGTGCAGAAAAGTATTAATGAATACGTTTATAACAACCACGAAAGTACTGTAGTAGAAGAGGAAAATGTCTTACCAATACTGGGATAACAGTTTGCTTGTTGGTAGAATCCAGAGGAGAAAACAACGATAAGAGAAAATAATAAAAAGGGAGGTTAGTGAGGGTTTTATACCCGGGCGGCACGAGGCGCGCACTAGGTTCGGGTAGGTGCACGGTCTGCAGAGCGTCTCTCTGTGCACTTGAGGAAATGAGAGTACGGTAATCCAAGAAAAAGAAGGCGTATCCCGGACAGGAGGAATGAAGAAGTAGCAGCTGAGTTCAATATAAGTATATACAAAGAAAACACAGGCTTACAAGCTGTAATGGAATCAAAGGTCCATGATCCAAAGGTTTGCTGGAAAACCGCAATGTTTGTTGGTCAAAACAACACAAGTTAGGACAAAAGCAGGGATGAAAGACTCACCAAGCAGTCCGTATGGAAGTAGGCTCGGTATGCAGACGGGCAGTACTCAAGAACGTGCAATCCGTTAACAGTCAGAGGGCCTGGTACATGGGCTGACAGTGACAGTGTCCGACACAAGGCAGAAGGTAATCCGTTGACAGTCAGGGTTCTGATACACAGGCTGGCAGTAACAGTGTCCGACAAAAGCAAAAGGAGTCCGTTGGCAAGCTGAGGGTTCATCACACAGAAAGAAGGTATATCAAAGTAGGGAGTCGGATAAGAAGTCCAGTAGAACGAAACAGGGTCTGGTACACAAGAAGTCAACAATAGAACAGATAGGCAATGAAGATGGAACTTCGTAACGCCGGTAGCAACTTTGAATAAAAGCAGCGTTCAGAGCCTTCAGCAGTTTAAATCAAGAAGGAGGTGGGATGCATGTTGAGACTTAGGCTCTTGTGTGCCATTGGTGAGGCACATCACGTGATGACCCAAGCCTTATGGGAAACGTAGTCAGTCTCTTTCTTGACTACAGCTGCAGCCTCCCGTCTCCACATAGCCCGTTTCCACGGCAGCTTCCAACGATGTAGAAATGGAGCTGCAAAGTGCTGCACGCCCTGGCGGAGAGCAATAACCCTGTTAGAATTCCTTCTGGAGCCGGTCTGTGTGCCATGATCTGTATGAAAGGCCGGGCGAGCAGGGAGCAGGCGCTGAGGCGTAACAGCATCCACCCCCAAAGGTGGCGCCAACCCCCTGTGGGCATGGAAGTGGGACACAAGCACCGGAGAGTGTATGTTGACCAGAGGCTCCCAAGACCGGTCTTCTGGACCGTAGCCCTTCCAGTCAACGAGATAAAAGTGGCGGCCCCTGCAAAGCTGGAAGTCCAGAATCCTTGCCACCTCGTACTCCTCCTCTTCACCGTCCAACTGAATAGGAGGAGGACAAGGGGGCAACCGAGTAGCGAGATGATATGGTTTCATTAGACACACATGAAAAACAGGTTGCACCTTACAAGAGGGAGGTAATGAAAGATGCACAGCAACAGGATTGACCAAGGCCGAGACGGAATAAGGACCCACGTACTTGGGAAGAAGCATGCGTTTCCCGGGGATACTCAGGTTGCGGTTAGACATCCAGACTTTCATGCCCACTCTGTAGTCGGGGACAGGAACCTTATGCCGGTCAGCATAACGTTTTGCCTTATTTTGTGCCTGAAGTAGGTGCAGGCGAACAAATCTATGGACCAACTTGACATCCCGAACACATGCTCTAGCCGCTGGATTATCAATGGGAAGAGCAGGATCCAAGGGCAAGGACCGCGGATGCTGGCCGTACAAGGCAAAGAAAGGAGGCACACCCGAGGCTGAATGAATCGAATTATTATAGGCAAATTCGGCGTGTAGAAGCATTTGCAACCACGAAGTCTGAATTGCGCTTCCCCTGAACATTTTCTTTGGGATTGTCTGAAGAAGCCTGTAAGGCATGGGTGCACAACATACGGCCCGCGGGCCAGTTGCGGCCCGCCATGCCCTTTTGACCGGCCCGCGAGGCACAAAGACTTTCCTAATGGAGGGCGGCCGCGCCGCCCTCCATTAGGAAAGTCTTTGTTGTCTTCCGGGCCGGTGAAAACACTGGCCCTCATTGGCTAGCACACACACGCATCACGTCGCTCCTACGAGCCACGTAATGCGTGTGTGCTGCACCAATGGAGGGCCAGCAGCACTACGGCTGGCGTGGCCCATAAGGCTTGATGCCGGAAGGCATTTCAGCCTTGGACCACGCCAGTCGTAGTGCGATTCCAGCGTTCCAGTTTACCTGCCTGCCTGCCTTCCAGCACGTCTCCGGTAAGTGGTCTGTTTGTGTTTGTGTGTCGGGTTTGTTTTGCTTTATGTTTGTGTGTATGAATGTTTGTGTTTTAATGTATTTTGAGTGTATGTTGAGATGCGGGGGTGCGGGGGTGGGGGGGTGTGTCGGATGTGTTTGAATGTTTGTGTTTTAATGTATTTTGAGTGTATGTTGAGATGCGGGGGTGGGGGGGGTGTGTCGGATGTGTTTGAATGTTTGTGTTTTAATGTATTTTGAGTGCATGTTGAGATGCGGGGGTGGGGGGGGTGTCGGATGTGTTTGAATGTTTGTGTTTTAATGTATTTTGAGTGCATGTTGAGATGCGGGGGTGGGGGGGTGTGTCGGATGTGTTTGAATGTTTGTGTTTTAATGTATTTTGAGTGCATGTTGAGATGCGGGGGTGGGGGGGTGTGTCGGATGTGTTTGAATGTTTGTGTTTTAATGTATTTTGAGTGCATGTTGAGATGCGGGGGTGGGGGGGTGTGTCGGATGTGTTTGAATGTTTGTGTTTTAATGTATTTTGAGTGTATGTTGAGATGCGGGGGTGGGGGGGTGTGTCGGATGTGTTTGAATGTTTGTGTTTTAATGTATTTTGAGTGTATGTTGAGATGCGGGGGTGGGGGGTGTGTCGGATGTGTTTGAATGTTTGTGTTTTAATGTATTTTGAGTGTATGTTGAGATGCGGGGGTGGGGGGGTGTCGGATGTGTTTGAATGTTTGTGTTTTAATGTATTTTGAGTGTATGTTGAGATGCGGGGGTGGGGGGGTGTGTCGGGTGTGTTTGAATGTTTGTGTTTTAATGTATTTTGAGTGCATGTTGAGATGCGGGGGTGGGGGGGGGTGTCGGATGTGTTTGAATGTTTGTGTTTTAATGTATTTTGAGTGCATGTTGAGATGCGGGGGTGGGGGGGTGTGTCGGATGTGTTTGAATGTTTGTGTTTTAATGTATTTTGAGTGCATGTTGAGATGCGGGGGTGGGGGGGGTGTCGGATGTGTTTGAATGTTTGTGTTTTAATGTATTTTGAGTGCATGTTGAGATGCGGGGGTGGGGGGGGGTGTCGGATGTGTTTGAATGTTTGTGTTTTAATGTATTTTGAGTGCATGTTGAGATGCGGGGGTGGGGGGGGTGTCGGATGTGTTTGAATGTTTGTGTTTTAATGTATTTTGAGTGTATGTTGAGATGCGGGGGTGGGGGGGTGTGTCGGATGTGTTTGAATGTTTGTGTTTTAATGTATTTTGAGTGCATGTTGAGATGCGGGGGTGGGGGGGTGTGTCGGATGTGTTTGAATGTTTGTGTTTTAATGTATTTTGAGTGCATGTTGAGATGCGGGGGTGGGGGGGTGTGTCGGATGTGTTTGAATGTTTGTGTTTTAATGTATTTTGAGTGCATGTTGAGATGCGGGGGTGGGGGGGTGTGTCGGATGTGTTTGAATGTTTGTGTTTTAATGTATTTTGAGTGTATGTTGAGATGCGGGGGTGGGGGGGTGTGTCGGATGTGTTTGAATGTTTGTGTTTTAATGTATTTTGAGTGCATGTTGAGATGCGGGGGTGGGGGGGTGTGTCGGATGTGTTTGAATGTTTGTGTTTTAATGTATTTTGAGTGTATGTTGAGATGCGGGGGTGGGGGGGGTGTGTCGGATGTGTTTGAATGTTTGTGTTGTAATGTATTTTGAGTGCATGTTGAGATGCGGGGGTGGGGGGGGTGTGTCGGATGGGTGGGGGGGTGTGTCGGATGTTTATGAATGTTTGTGGGGGTTCGGGTCTGTATGGGTGCATGTTTGTGTGTGTGCTGAGTTGGGGGGTGGGGGATTTGGGTCTGTATGGGTGCATGTTTGTGTGTGTGCTGATTTGGGGGGTGGGGGGTTTGGGTCTGTATGGGTGCATGTTTGTGTGTGTGCTGATTTGGGGGGTGGGGGGTTCGGGTCTGTATGGGTGCATGTTTGTGTGTGTGCTGATTTGGGGGGTGGGGGGTTCAGGTCTGTATGGGTGCATGCTTCAGTGTGTTTGGGGCATAGTGTTTGGTTGGGGGTGAGCGGGCCATGGGGCATAGTGTTTGGTTGGGGTGGGAGCCATGGGGCATAGTGTTTGGTTGGGGGTGAGGGGCCCATGGGGCATAGTGTTTGGTTGGGGTGAGGGGCCCATGGGGCATAGTGTTTGGTGGGGGCCATGGGGCATAGTGTTTGGTTGGGGTGGGAGCCATGGGGCATAGTGTTTGGTTGGGGGTGAGGGGGCCATGGGGCATAGTGTTTGGTTGGGGTGGGAGCCATGGGGCATAGTGTTGCACTCCAAGAGTGAACTCAATAATAAAGCTAAAACAGGCACAGTTAGGAGATGTACATCCTTTGCTTTTTTGAGGAAACCTGACTCAACGAAGGCCATACTCCTCTTGGGTAACCCAAACAGCAAACTATAGCAGTCCAAAATAACGGAATGTCCAATCAAGGGTCAATAAAATATATATAATTTAATTAAACAAACGATATACAATAACTAAATCGAAATAAATGATAGCAATGGAAAATGTGTAGTACAAAATGTAAGTTTGAAATGCAATAAAAATCGTTACCCCTCAAAAACATATCTTTTTCAATGTGTTTAATACAAATTGGGGGTTGAAAAAGCCTCCTGACATGTCCCGTCTACCGCCCCGCCCACTTTTACTTTTCGGCCCACTATAGCCCTCATGTAAGGTACTTTCGGCCCTCTGTCAAAATCAGTTGTGCACCCCTGCTGTAAGGAAACATGGAAATGCCAAAACTCCAACATAGAGGAAGTCTCGCAGTCGAGTGGTGAATTGTTGGACTCTGCTCCCCCTACACGTGTCAGGTCCAGTCTTGGATCTTCCTGCAGGAGCAATGCTGGCCCACTAGAACCCCTAAGTATGCCTGCCCATTAGTCTCCTGGTAGATATAACTACCAAGCTGGCAAACCAAGGGGAAAGGGGAATGGAGAAAATAAAAAAAATGCAGATCTTCACTGACACTTAATGACGCCCACAGGAACTGGATTGATTGATGATGCTGCCTCTGTGTCTGTGAAAATCTAAACAAAATAATACATAGATTAATATTTGCTCTGCCCTTTTTTTCTATGTTGCTATAATTATGATTTACCAGATTTACCCCCCACTCTCTAATACCTGCTGCCTATGCTTGAATGCTGATAGGTTTCAATTTAGTTGCAATAGGATTGTCAAAAGTCTTTATGAAGATTGTCTTTTTCTTTCACTGAATTCTCCCTTATAGCACTCTTGGCTTTGCTTTATATCACTGCTGCCTTACTCTTTCTCATTACTTTAAAAAGATTCTATATTTTTCCTCTTGCTGCTTGCATCTAAATTACTTCTGAAGAAGTTTTTAATGTTGACTTTTTCTTTTCTTCCTTATATTTCTTTTAGTCATCTGATACTCTGAAAATGATTTATTTTCAAAACGTATTCTCAAGGTTTGCGGGAAATCTATTGAATTGTATGCACAGTAAATGTAAAAATAACTTGCTGATTATTTCGAGCAAAAATATGCACTTTAATCTGAACTGCTTTACTTAGCGTAGTTTTAGTTATTCTGGTAACCTCAAAACGAATCTGCTGATGAAAACAGTCTTGCAAACCTCCTAAGGAAGTTCCGACGAACGGCGCAATCTCCACTAGTAGACTCAACGAAGAAAATCTCTTCTTAAAAAACCAGACGCACCGCACACTCCAATAGAAGACTCGATGAAGTGAAATCTCTTCAGGAAGACACACCGCACTCGACGCGTTATACACATTAGCGGGTCCGTTAACCTAAAGTTCGCTGAACGGTGAACGAGCATGACGAAGAAATAAACAGACGGCTAAATTAGTTTATATTTACCCTAAAGTTAGTGAAAACTAAATAACATAAAGTCGATAGAAAAATAAACCGTGCGCCTGTTAATTGTTATTTACTCCTACGCTCACGCGCCTGTATTAATTTACACACGCCGTCGCTAACAAGCTGAAATTGGAGCTCTATCTCTTACACGCGCACACTTGTCGAGTAGCCACTGCTCTCACAGAACTTATCACAGTTTCTTAGTTTAAAAAAAAAGCTTTACATGCGCTTGAACTTGACTTTTATAGACTATTCTTTTCTTTCAAGTCATTGAACTATATTATACTAAATACAATGGGCCTCATTATAACTCAGGCGGTCCGGAAATAATGGCGGCGGTAAACCCGCCGCCACCGTTGTTTCCGAACCGCCTGATCCCGACTCCTGTAGGCGGGAGGTGATGTTCCCGCCAGGTCTGACCTGGCGGGTTTAACACCGCCCGCCTGCAGGCGGCCGAGGAAACACCGGCAGCATTACGAGATGCTGCCGGTGTTTCCATGATCCCCATTGCTATCGAGTACCATAGGACTCAATGGGAATGGGGATGAACACCATTCCGCCTCCGTGATTCCCGGAAAACCGGGGTTGTAATGCCCCAGTAATTCCGTGAATCACGAGGCGGAATGGTAATACGAGTCCGGCGGTAACCAGGCGGTTTTACCGCCGTGGTTACCGCCGGACTCTTAATGAGGCCCAATATCTTTCCAGGATTGACTTAGCTTGCTTCATCTGTATATTTCCCTGCTTCATATTAGACTCTAACTTTTAAGGTATTTTCTGTAAATATTCTTCTCCTTGAATCTTCACTACAACTTGGATTTCTTTGGATTCTTGTTAACCTTATTCACAGAGCTTTTAAAACTGCAACCTTCCTCTTGGGAAAGTGGAATGAAAGGCAGTTTAGAACTCTTGTAAGAATTCCAAACTACCTCACCACTCTCCTCCTCGAATCACAGTTACTGAGTGGAAACTCCATCTTGCTTTGGGGAAACAAATGCTTCCCGCATGTTTTTCATAAAGGAAAATGTACATGTTCATACATCCATAACAAAACCCAAACATTCTTCTACTAACATCTTCAGTAAAAGTATGTAAATGGTGAAACTAAAAGTGGATATCTACATGAATCTCTTTAGTGAGTGTTTTCTGAAAGTATGTGTTTTTGAAAATCTAGAAATGTACCATGGAATCCTGACAGTACCCCCTCCGTAATGGCCTGATCCAAGGCCAGCTTTTTCAGGATGCAAACGGTGAAACCTTCTAACCAACCTAGGAGCATGTATATTTCCCACTTTTTCCCATGATCTCTCTTCTGGTCCATAACCCTTCTAATCTACCAAATATTGAAGTTGACCAAGAACTACTCTAGAATCTAATATGGCTCGTACCTCAAATTCATTCTCATCCTCTGAAAACACAGGACCAGGAGTCTCATTAATTCTGTTATCATTCCTACAAATTTTCAATAGATTTACATGAAAGGTTGGATGTATCTTTAACCCTGGCGGCAATTTCAATTTTACAGAGACTGGAGAATAAACCTGTTCCACCTCAAAAACTTCAATATAACGTGGACTAAATGTATTCCTCCCTTTCAGTGACACATTGTTAGTGGACAACCACACCCAATCTCCAACCTGATAATCTGGCCCCTTCCGGCGTTTCCTGTCAGCAAATTTCTTATAAATCAACTTACTCTTTTCCAAAGCCTGAAAGATAAGTTTGTGACGGGACCAATCTTATTACATCCTGATGTGGAGCAGCCTTTTTTCCTGGAAGCAGATGCCTCAGACTGTGCAATGGGTGCTGTATTGTCACAACTACATCGTGTCACTGGACAGCTCCATCCTATAGCATTCTTTTCTAAAAGATTTTCTCCTGCCGAAAGGAACTATACAATTTCTGATCAAGAGTTGTTGGCTACCAAGGCAGCCTTTATTGAGTAGAGACATTATCTTTTGGGTTCCAGACATCGAGTCACTGTGTTGACTGATCACAGGAATTTGACCTTTATTCGGTCTGCAAGAACTTTAACACCAAGGCAATTGATCGAGGTAGCCCAGGCAAGAGCTGGTCAGTCCACTGGTTGGTCCATATTCTCGAAGAACTTGATTGATAAAAACATTGAAATGCGACAGGAGCATTACAGAGACTGAATGGCATGACCTGATATTCAAACAGCCCATATCGGGTCCTAAAAGCTGTCTTCCATTCGTCCCCTTCTCTGACTCTTACTAAATGATAAACCCCTCTAAGATCCAACTTAGAGAAGATTCTTGTTCCCTGAAATCTGTGAAGCATAACTGATATCAATGGTAAAGGGTATCTATTCATGATTGTGATTTTATTTAGGGCCCTATAATCAATACATGTTCTCAAAGTTGTATCTTTTTTGGGCACAAAAAATAATGGTGAGGCTGCCGGGGACTGTGCATGTCTAATAAATCCTTTGGCTAGATTTTCATCAAGATACTCCTTTAAATACTTGTTTTCTTTTTCAGTCAGCGCATAAACCCGTCCACAAGGAATTGGCGCTCCAGCTTCAAGATCTATTTTACAATCAAATGAATGATGTGGAGGTAACTCATTAGCCACTTGCTTATCAAACACATCCTTGAATTCTTGATAACAATCTGGTAAAATTCCAGACACAGCTCCTATCAAATGTTCCTTAACTACACCCGCAGCTAAACACACTCCCTGAATCTCTGATGTTTCTTCCTGATCTTTTTCCTAAAACGACAAGGAACATTGTTCCAATTGTTGTTCTTCCCCAATCAAAAGAGGGATTATGTAATGTATGTTAACCAGGGCATACCTAAAATGATCTGTAGTTGTGGTGCATCAATTAACTGAAACACAATGTCCTCACAATGTTCCTCCCCAATTTTCATCCTTAAAACACATGTCATTTGTGTAATTAAACATGATGTCAATTGAGTTCCATCTCCGCCCTCACTTGTTCCGGAACCCCCTTATTCACAACAGGCACTCCCAATCTATTTGCTAAAGCCAAATCTATGAAATTTCCGGTGGCTCCGGAATCAATCGCACACAGACCCCCACACCTTAGCTTACCTTCCTAAAATAAGGATACATTTAGAGTGATATGTGGTATCGCTGTCTGAATGGTATTCGCCACAACTTGTCCTTTTCCAGCGATAAATGGAAATCATTTCGGAGCGCGTGGACATCTTCCTACAAAATGTGTTCCATCTCTGCAGTATAGGCACAATTTCTCCCTACGTCTTCTATCCTTCTCCTCTTTAGTATTTAGTATTTAGTATTTATTTATTTGTATAGCGCACCAGGCCCAGGGGCAACCGGGCGCATCACTTAGTTACAACATAGGAAAAACAGACAGAACCATAATTACAAAGTTTACAAGTATAATACAGAATTTACAGGTATGATAATAGCAATGAGAGGACAAGCAGATTATATATACATGTACAAATTAAACAGAGAACCCAGAGCTAAATGTCCTGGGCGGCCAGCCAGGTTTTCGTAAGGTGTTTGAATCTCAGGAATGAGGGTTCTGCTCTAAGCTCATTAGGAAGCGTGTTCCAGAGTTTAGCTGCCAAGATGGGGAAGCTAATTCCACCTGATCTTTGGAGATTGAAGCGTGGAACCTCAAGGCAGTTTAAATGAGCCATTCTGCGGGGTCTAATGGAATTGTGGAGGGCAAATCTGTTAGCCAGGTAGCAGGGAGCTTGGTTATGAAGGCATTTGTGGGTAAGAGCCAGGGTTTTCAGGGAGATACGGTATGGGACAGAGAGCCAGCGAATATTGCGTCTGGTGTCGGATATGTGTTGGCGCCTGGGAATGTTGAGGGCAGCTCTAATAGCATTGTTTTGGACAATCTGCAACTTGTGTAGGTTGCAGCAATTGGTGCCTAGGTACAGTGCATTGCAGTAATCAATCTTGGATAATACAAGAGTTCTAGCTAGGGTGACACAATTGGTTGCAGAGAGGAAAGGGCGACAGGCTGTAATAAGCTTGCAGGTATATGCCGCTGCGGAAGAGACTGAGTTAGTTTGTCTGGTCAGGGATAGGGTCGAGTCAATGTAGATCGCTAGGGTTTTTGTGTCCTTGGCGGTTGGGATAATATTCCCATCGATGATGAAGGACTTGAACGCAGGGTCGAGTTTGGTAAGTTTTTGTGGCGAACCAAGAATAAGGAGCTCAGTCTTTTCATCATTAAGACAGAGTCCGTGTTGAGCCATCCATGCCTGGATGACCTGGTAGATGACATTGATAGCGAGGGAGTCAGCCGTGTAATCACCTGAGATAGGGATTAGTATCTGGGTGTCGTCGGCATAGTTGGTGTAAGTGACACCCAGATAGTCCAAGATATCGAAGAGAGGTTTGGTGAACACTCAGGCAGGAATTAAATACGTGGGCCTTTCATTCTGTCATGTCCAGTCTTGAATCTTCTTGCAGGAGTGATGCTGGCCCACCAGACCCCCTTAGTATGCCTGCCCATTAGTCTCCTAGTAGACATAACTACCAAGCTGGCAAACCCAAGGGAAAGGGGAATGGAGAAAATAAAAAAATGCAGATCTTCACTGGCACTCAATGACGCCCACAGGAACTGGATTGATTGATGATGCTGCCTCTGTCTGTAAAAATATAAACACAATAATGCATACATTCATATTTCCTCTGCCCTTATTTTCTATGTTGCTATAATTATGATTTACCAGATTTACCACCCACTCTTTAATACCTGCTGCCTATGCTTGAATGCTGATAGGCTTCAATTTAGTTGCAATAGGATTGTCATAAGTCTTTATGAAGATTGTCTTTTTCTTTCACTGAATTCTTCCTTATAGAACTCTTGGGTTTGCTTTATATCACTGCTGCCTTACTCTTTCTCATTACTTTAAAAAGATTCTATAATTTTCCTCTTGCTGCTTGCATCTAAATTACTTCTGAAGAAGTTTTTAATGTTGACTTTTTCTTTTCTTCCTTATATTTCTTTTAGTCATCTGATACTCTGAAAATGATTTCTTTTCAAAACGCATTCTCAAGGTTTGTGGGAAAACTATTGAATTGTATGCACAGTAAATATAAAATAACTCGTTGAATATTTCTGGCAAAAATCTGCACTTTAAACTGAACTGCTTTACTTAGCGTAGTTTTAGTTATTCTGGTAACCTCAAAACGAATCTGCTGATGAAAACAGTCTTGAAAACCTCCTAAGGAAGTTCCGACGAACCGCGCAATCTCCACTAGTAGACTTGACGAAGAATATCTCTTCTTAAAAACCTGACGCACCGCGCAACTCCAATAGAAGACTCGACAAAGCGGAATCTCTTCAGGAAGACACGACGCACTCGATGCGCAATACACATTAGTGGTTCCTTTACTCTAAAGTTCTCTGAACGGCGAACGAGCGTGACGAAGAAATAAACACACAGCTAAATTATTATATATTTACCCTAAAGTTAGTGAAAACGAAATAACATGAAGTCGATAGAAAAATAAACCGTGCGCCTGTTAATTGTTATTTACTCCTACGCTCACGTGCCTGTATTAATTTACACACACCGTTGCTAACAAGCTGAAATCTGAGCTCTATCTCTTACACGCGCACACTTGTCGAGTATACACTGCTCTCACAGAACTTATCACAGTTTCTTAGTTTTACAAAAAAGCTTTACATGCGCTTGAACTTGAGTTTTATAGAGTATTCCTATCTTTCAAGTCATTGAACTATATTACACTAAATACAATATCTTTTCAGGATTGACTTAGCTTGCTTCATCTGTATATTTTCCTGCTTCAAATTAGAATCTAACTTCTCAGGTATTTTCTGTAAATGTGAATCTTCACTACAACTTGGATTTCTTTAGATTCTTGTTAACTTTATTCACAGAGCTTTTAAAACTGCAACCTTCCTCTTGGGAAAGTGGAATGAAAGGCAGTTTAGAACTCTTGTAAGAATTCCAAACTACCATTCTCTGAAGGTGTGCTGACACTATTTGCATTTGGATCTTACTGGCTGTAGCTTTTGACACGCAGCACTGGGAGCACCCGCTCTTGCTGCCCGAATTGGTCCCAGGAGGGGCGGAGCATCACCCGGTCACGTGACGGATCATGTGACTTTTCAAGCAAGCTCTTATCGCCGGCACATCCGCCCTTGTGGCGCTGAAATCCACTCTCTGAAGGTGTGCTGACACTATTTGCATTTGGATCTTGCTGGCTTTAGCATTTGACACGCAGCACTGCGAGCGCCCGCTCTTGCTACCTGAATTGCTCCCAGGAGGGGCAGAGATTCACCCGGTCACGTGACGGATCATGTGACTTTTCAAGGAAGCTCTTATCGCCGGCACATCTGCCCTTGTGGCGCTGAAATCCACTCTCTGAAGGTGTGCTGACACTATTTGCATTTGGATCTTACTGGCTGTAGCATTTTACACGCAGCACTGCGAGTGCCCACTCTTGCTGCCCGAATTGCTCCCAGGAGGGGCGGAGCATCACCCGGTTACGTGACGGATCATGTGACTTTTCAAGGAAGCTCTCATCGCCAGCAGATTCGCCCTTGTGGCGTTAAGCCCTGAAGGCTTTAAGGGCTCGAGCTAGCTACTGTTTAGCTGTTTGGCTGTGACCTGTGCTCCTGTGCCCCAGGTCACGTTATTAGCGTGCCAGACGTTCGTCTACAACCTACAAATAACCGTGTGAATACTACAAGTCTACATTATCACACTGCTACTCTGATAGTTCCTGTAGGGTGAGTGAGGAGAGTCGGACTCTGGCAACTCCTCAAGCTATCGGGCGTTCCTTACCCTGCATCTATGGACTATATTGCTCTCCACGGATTATCTGTTGCTGTTTAAAAAAATTCTCTGGTGCCTGGTTCTCCTAAATGCCAGTATTTATTTAATATTGAGACATCATGTCTTAATATTTTTCTATTTTAGATATATAACCATAAGTGAATGCTAAGTATCTGTTAGCTGTTTGCAGGGCCACATCTAGCGTTCTCTGTTACTCACTATTTTTGCGGTTATTTTTATTATTACTAGGTTTTCTTGAGCTTAACCTAACTCATCGCGAGAAGTTGCGAAATGAGACGTGCGTATTTCTTGAAAACAGACATGTTCACCCCTAAACCGCTATCTCCAACTTCTAATAATCTGAAAACAAAACAAATGGGCAGCAGTCCGCGCCCTCGTGTTTTATCTGCCTCACGAGTGGCAAAACACAATGGTCCTTCTTCGTAGGTAATATTCAGCGACATACAGCAGATGCTGCTCTCCTCAGGCTCTAATTACACGTTACCTAATATGAGTTCCTCTATAACCTGTGGAACTGTTGCGAATACTGCACCATCATTTTTGCCTATCTTTACATTACCAATTTCGAATGTAACCTTATTATTAACAAATATGGAGAATCAGCAAAAGTCTCTAACTCCCATCTGTGAGATAGGCGATTCTGCTGGTGCAGTCACGCTTCCCCCAAAACAGCTGGATGCTTTGATTGCACCTTGCCCTCTTTTTCCCGACTATACTGGCTACTTTGCCTTTGGCTTCTGCCACCGCTGGTTTGACAAATGATCAAGCTGTGATTGAACTCTACTCTAACTCGTCCTTTTTGGATGGCGCTGAAGAGTGTGAATCCAATTACCATCTACCGGAAGTTTCACACATCTATTCTGATAATGTCAGTTTCCTCCTATACTGCCCCGACCCTGTGTAATCCTTTATCTGGTCCGAATCCTGATATTACCCTTCCCCCTTCTTTTATTCACCTCCCTCTTCCTCTTAGTGAAGCAGTATCGTCCACCATTTTGGTGCGAACTACACTGCATGCTATGAACCTTGCCATTTCTTCCCTCTTTAAGTTATATGAACCTTTGAATACAAAGCTGGAGTAACAAGACAGGCAGCTTGTCAAATTAACCAGATGGCAAACTCAATTATGCTCTCATCTATACAAAAATGCCCAACAGACCGATCCAATTTTTGGTCAAAATCGTCCGACATCTAATTACGACCCTGCCTATCCTGTTTCAACCGGTCTTCCTTTTTTGCCCAAGTAATTTGGGATGTTGGCTCGAGATGAACCTTGCTGCTAAGCATCCCCCAGTTGTCCCAAATTCCACCAATTGCTCTGGGGCGTCCCCAATCCCACCCAAAGAACCCTTTACCATACCCCCACCTAATCAAGATACCTGCTAAATACGAAAAATGAGAAAAAAACCTAAAAATCAACCAAACTTACGGATTCTCCTGTCCATTGCCAAATCTTTTATAAAAGCAGTAAAGTTACCGACTAGAAAAAAAATCACAATGGCCGCTAAAGCCGTCCAAAATAAATATGCTAAACTAGCAGCTGAAGTTGAAGGACACAGTTCCAAAGGTATTAGCTGCCGCATACGCTCCCTTGAAAGAAATTGTGGCCCTAATTGGAAAAAAGTCTCCCATTCTCCCAGACGTGCATCGGCCGTGTAATTCCCTTAAAGTAGAAATCAATCACTCTAAGGACTCTGAGCTATGTCTGAGACGTGCTACCCTGCGAAAGGAGATTGATTTATATTTGTCTATTCAATCTACCAACCCGTTCCCTGCGATTGACAAGACTAAGAGCACCGCAATTGACAACACTGGTGTCTCTAATCCCCGTGCAGCGCCAACACTCTCGACGCCTCTCGCTGTCAAACCTCTAGATTCTGCTTCCTTGCCGGGTAAGATGGGAGACATAGAAACCGATACCAAATCTATAGTTGATTCCGTGCGTATGAATGGCTTTATTGATGGAACAGTGCTACCTTCACTTGACTATTTTCTAGCCACGGCTATTGAGCAATATATGCTCAAACACAAGCTATCTGTAGGAACGTCAAGTACCCAACACGATAATGTTCCACTTAAACAACCTATAACAAATCTAGCTTTTCCACAAAATTCCAACACTTCTCCCCTGCTTCCTAGCCGTTCTGCTGACCCGCTTCTCCTTCCAAATTCTTTTGCCAACCGAAATAACGGGCAGTTAGTTTCTCAATCTGCTCCACATAAACTTGGATCAAAACATGCATTCCATTCTTTGATCATCAAATGCAGAGCCTCGCCTTTTACCCAATATGATTTGAATTGTTCCAGTATCCTAGCAATATTTGGAGATATTTTTTCCGTCAAGGCCATTACTACCACTGATATCGAACAGGTAGAATGTCCCTCTACCCGTAACCTCTCTACCGCTAGACTCTGGCTTCAATCAAGAGTTGTGCTGAACACGCTATGGGCCGCTCGCTCTGACCTATTTTAACTAGGATTCGAGCTTTCAACAGATAACTTGAGACCAATTACTAATCCTAGTAGACCACAGCACCAGACAGACAAAGCTCCTAAATCTTTGACCTATTCGAAAAGCCCTATCCAGATTCCTACTAAATGTAACTGCTGGTGCTCAAACAATTGAGTCTAGACCACCAACTATTCATTCTCTTTCATTACTGAGCTGGAATACAAGAGGATTCAGGCACCTTTTCTCCCCCTCTATTATTAAATTGGAAGATCACGATATTATTCTTTTGCAGGAAACTTGGTTAACCCATTGCCCTTCTTGGAACATTTACCATATTTTATTAAACCCAGCTATTTCTTCAACTAAAGGCCGACCGATGCCTAGCCTAATGGTACTTCTGAAAACATGTCCACATATTTCTTTTGTATCTCACGAAGCTCCAAATCCCTACCTGCATCATGTTCAATTGACTATTACACAAACTAATTATTTTCTAATTAATGTGTATTGGAATCCTGTGGCTCAATCAACAGACCAATTTCTGAAAGCACTCGAATCCTTGTGGGGTCTCCTTTTCCTATGTAATTCTGCTTGGTGATTTAAACCTACACTGCTTTGACCATGAAAACATTCTTTCTTCAAATAGGCAGCTGTGTTGGAACAATTTTATTGACTCAAAAGATCTGGTTATGGTGAATGGTACTTTTCCTGAGGATTGTCCGCCTCACTCGACCTGGAAGAGAATTCTACAGCAATTATTGATTATATTTATGTTAGTCGTCAGTTGTTCCAATCCTTGAAAGGTTTTCATGTCTATCCCGCTCTTGAAAGCGACCACAATATGTCAAACCTTAAATGGCAATGTAATGCCCATGCTCGGAACCAACCCGTAGCCGTTATGGCAGGAACTATACAGGTTAATCGTGGTCAGAATAGATTACATTGGTCGGAATGTAAGCTAACACAACTTGCTGAGAGGCTTAAATTTGCCTCTTCTGATCCGAAGTCTTTGATGGAACCTGACTTTGATTATACAAAATTGCTGTTTCAATTTACTACCACTGCCAAGTCAGCCATTTCTAGAATTACTGCTCATACCTTTGACCTTAATATGCAGAAAAGAAAAGTTCAATTGCAGAGAGAGCAAAAATTAGTATTATCTTTACCGGCCGAGTTGCGATGGTCTTCACTAAAATAAAATTCTGCAGGTATGTGGGACTAGTCACGAAACCCCATATCAATCCCCAATGCTCAATGCAGATTAATGATGTTTCCTAATCTGCTTGGCAAGCTCACTCTTCTCGCTTATATGCAGCGCCCACCTCTTACCCACTTTCTACTGCACCGAATTTAGAAGGACCCTTTTCGTAAGTTTTCACCATAGAAAACATTCTTTACTACAGTCACAAAGCTAGTAGATCCAGAGCTCCAGGCCCTGATGGCCTCTCTAACTTCACACTGAAACAGCATCCTGACCTATGGGCCAGTATTCTGTGTGAGATATTCACACATGTTGTATCTGCTCAAAAAATTCCTACCTCCTGGTGCAGTTCTCTAATCGTGCCAATATTTAAAAAGGACGATCGGCAGAATCCAACCAACTATAGGCCTATCGCCCTTTTGTACGCACCGGGGAAACTGTTTGCCTCAATAATTTTGCGAGATCTACACCAGTGGATTGATTCAACCAACATGCGTGATAGGTTTCCGACAGGCTTTGCTGCTGGTAAAGGTCAACATCGTTACTCTCTCCTCTATCAAAACTCGTTGTCACCAGCTTTGGAATTCCCTGCCACCCTCACGCTGTGCCGATCAATCATACCAGAGCTTTAGACATAGCTGCATTAACTGGCTTAAGACAACAGACCACTAAGGCCAACAACCCTCTCTACACTGTACATTGACTCTTAACATGCTGCTCTTGGGTATTAGACATTGGGCCTCATTACAAGTGAGGCGGTAAGGGGTTAACAGCGCCGGTAAAGGTGTCTGCGCCATTAACCGTGTACTGCCTCATTACGAGGTTCCCTCGTGGGACCCGCTCTGGACGTCTGGTCAGACCAGACGTCCTTTGCGGGTCCCGCGAGGGGACCAGCATGCTAACAACGGCCCCGTCATTAACGGGCCCATTGTTAGCATGCTCCCCATTCCTATTGAGCCCTATGGGGGCTCAAATGGGAATGGTCCGGGTCCGGGTTCCCTGAATGGGGAAATACCGGGCCCTCCAAAGTCAGAATGGCCCGGTATTTCCCCATTCAGGGACCGCGGACCCGGACCTGAGTTTGGAGGCAGCCATGCCCTTATTAAGGACTCTTATTAAGGGCATGGCTACCTCCAAACTCGTAATGAGGCCCCTTGTGTTCCTGCCTGTGTGCCTGTCTCTGCTTTGATGACTTGTAACTGCGTCCTCTTGTAGACTGTGACTATTCTATACTTGCCATGTGTTATTTATTTTATTTCTGTAACCTAAGCTGTGAATCCCTGTGTAACGTCTGCGCCCTGTTACCTCCAGGTATGGTGTGCAATACAAATAAATAAACAAACAAAGAAACAAAAGCAATCTCTTTACATAGCTTTTGTTGACTTCAAGGAAGCTTTTGATTCTATCGATCGTTTGCTAATGCTTCGTAAATTGATATCTATGGGTTGTCCATTTTCAGTAGTTAAATAGATTTCCCTTCTCCATACAAACACTTCTATCCGTGTTCGATTAACCCTTGATGGTCAATTAACAGCTCCCCTTCTTACATTCCGGGGACTAAACCAAGGGTGTATTCTTGCGGCTACCATATTCATTTGTTTATTCTCGATGTGGGTGAGAAATTCCAGAACATTAATTCTGATGCTCCCAAATTAGGCTTGGATCAGGTTCTGTGGATTCTCTATGCCGATGATCTTATTCTCCTCTCCAAAACGCCGGCTGGTCTTCAAAGGTTGATTAGAGGGCTGGCCACCTATGCATCTGAAAATGTTATGTCTATAAACATACCATAAACACAAATAATGGAATGCCACTATGGCAAATCCTCGAAAAAGAACCAGTTTATCTGGACCTTAGGACGAGACTCCATCTGTATCACACCGTCCTACATATATTTGGGGGTCATGATTAATAACACCAAGAAGGAATCTCTGTATTTGACTGATATAACGTCTAAACTACAAACCTTGATTTCACAATCTAAGGTAATTTCCTATAAATTTAGTAAATTTACATGTAGTCATTTGCTGATGTTTTTTTCATTAAAAGTGACGCCAATCATCACATATGGTTCGGAAGTCGGGATAATGAAATCGTGAGCCTTCTGGGATCAGTTGGAGGGCAAATTTTGGCGAGCAATATTCAATCTGCCTAATTGCGTGTCTGTTTCCTTAATTCGCTTTGAACTGTGTTCTCTATCACTATATAGTATGGTTGCCTGGAAAATGATTGCGTTTCTAAGGAAGTGCTTTATATCATTGCAGTATAATGACATCGACTGTATTTTAGGTCAATATTTGCTAAATTCAGCACACCCGTACCCTAAAAACTGGCAAAATGTGGCAATAGACATTCTCATTGATGCTGATATTTCTAGACACCCTGCTTAATAATCCCAATCACGCAAAGGTTAAGCTTTACCTCACTGACTGGATTCACACCTTAGAATCATGCCAAAATCTTAAAGATTGGAATCCAGCACAATTTGGACACAAGAGGTTTAGAACCACTAAATCATACCTCACCAAATATCCGTCTACGAAGTTCAGAGACGATTACATGCGATTCCGTTTTAATTTATGGCCTACTAAGGATATAATGTGTAGACAGAAAATACTGGCGGCCAGTGAGAATGTCTGTAGATTTTGTAAAAATAGTGAATTTACTGAAACCTAAAAGCACGTTGTTGCCTACTGCTCTGCACTATATGCACTACGTACTAAATATTTTGCACATTGTTTTACCTTTTATATACTGACCGATAGTGAAGAACTATGGTTATTCATTTTTGTTGTAAGATGTATGTCGGTTAAATTGGCAACTACAGGCTTTTTAAATGAGCTCGATCTAAAACAGAATTAGAATTAAATGCTGGTCTTAAAGTCTCTTTCTGATAAAATATGATAAAATATACTATTTTGTATACTTTCCTATATAAGCACTCTGTTTTTAATGCAGACTTTCATGTAATGCTGTTTTAAAGATTGTATGATGAAATTTTGCTTATATTGAAAGGTTGTTTCTACAGCCAGTCAATAAATAAAAAAAATAATAAAACTGCAACCTTCCTCTTGGGAAACTGGAATGAAAGGCAGTTTAGAACTCTTGTAAGAATTCCAAACTACCTCACCACTCCTCTCCTCCTCCAATCACAGTTACTGAGTGGAAATTCCATCTTGCTTTGGGGAAACAAATGCTTCCTGCATGTTTTTCATAAAGGAAATTGTACATGTTCATAAACTTAATCCCATCCATAACAAAACCCAAACATTCTTCTACTAACAACTTCACTAACATCAAAAGTATGTAAATGGTGAAACTAAAAGTGAATGTCTGCATGAATCTCTTTAGTGAGTGTTTTCTGAAAGTATGTGTTTTTGGAAATCTAGAAATGTACCGTGGAATTCTGACAACACATCATGTCTTGGTTCGCGTATCAGTTTCTCTTCAGTTGTCTGACTATACTGTATTTCAAACCCAAGCCATCATTGATTCAGGGGCCACAGGAAACTATATTGACATAGGGCCTCATTACACGGATGGCGGTATTAGCACATGGACCAAGGTGCTATTAGCACCTTGGTCCATGCCGGTAAAATACCGGCACCACCTTGGTGGAAGGGGGAATTACCGCCCCATTCCAAGGTTGGCGGGGCGGTAATTCCCCCTTCCACCACTGCCCTTCCCCATTCCCATTTTTGCCCCATAGGGCATAATGGGAATGGGGAAGGTGCTAATTACGGCACCGGAATTTTGCGGTGCCGTAATTAGCACCAAGGTCCCTTAGCGGGTTGGTTTTTAACGCCTGCAAAAAGCAGGCGTTAAAGCACCAACCCGCTAAGGGACCTCGTAGTAAGGCGGTAATGGTTAACGGTCACCGTTACCATTAACGGTGACCGTTAACCATTACCGCCATCCGTGTAATGAGGCCCATAGATTATGCTCGACAGATAGGCACCCCTAGGGTAACCAAGCAACAACCCAAATTGGTTAATGCTGTTGATGGCACAGCTTTACTGCCAGGTCTTGTCACAGAACAGACACAATTAATTCCAATGTCCATTGGTTTTGGACATCTGGAAAATATTTCATTTGACCTCATTTCAGCCCCTCAATATAAGCTGATATTGGGTATACCCTGGTTGAAAGCACACACTCCTCACATTGCCTAGGAAACACAGGTGGTCACATTCATGTCAGAATATTGCAACAATAATTGTTTTGATTAAATTGTTGATACACCCAACACCCCTAGTATCGCCATCCTTGATTCCGTCTCTTTGATTGGTTCTATTTCCAGATCTCCAACTGCTGGTGTCCTTAAGGAGTATAGGGAGTTCTCTGATGTATTTGACAAGGGCAGGGCTGAACAACTGCCCCCTCATCACAATTACAATTGCCCTATCGACCTGCTCCCAGGTTCCAGGATTCCTACCGGTCGCATTTATTCCCTTACTGTCAAGGAAGATCAAATCTTGAAAGAATACCTGGATAAATCGTTAGCTACTGGGTTTATACAGCCTTCTAAATCCACAGCATCTGCTCCTTTGTTTTTTGTACCAAAAAAGGAAGGGGATTTGAGGGCTTGTATCGTCTACAGGGCCCTTAATGCTGTGCCTATCAAGAACCAATACCTTTTACCGCTCATCTTGGTGTTATTAGACCAGCTGGGTTCTTCTGTTATGTTCACTAAGTTGGATTTGAGGGGGGCCTCCAACTTAGTACGGATATGCAGGGGTGATGAATGTAAAACTGCTTTCAACACTCGTTATGGGTTATTTGAGTACATGGTCATGCATTTTGGGCTTTGTAATGCCCCGGCTACTTTTCAGCATTTTATGAACAATGTGTTCAATGATATGTTGGATCACTACGTTGTCATATACTTAGACGACATACTGATCTACTCAGATTTGTATGAAAACCATGTGGAACATGTTTGTTCCGTGTTTTAGAGATTACGAGACAATCATCTTTTCACTAAGGCAGAAAAATGTGTCTTTCACGCCTCTACGGTTGATTTTGTGGGGTATGATATAACCAACAGGAGTGCGGATGAACCATTCCAAGGTGTAAGCCATCCTGGAGTGGCCTGTTCCCTCCTTTGTGAAAGCACTACAATCTTTTCATTGGGTTCACAAACCTTTACAGAAGGTTCATTCATTCCTTCTCTGCTATTGTCAGGACGTGGACTCCACCTACGTCCCCAAGCACCAGTCAGAAAAGTCAGGGTAACTCGCTAACCAAATGTTGAGGCCTCAGGTGGACTGGAACCACAGCACCGGATCCCCATGTAGCTGGAAAGGAAAGGACATTGTTAGAACACAATGGCCCTCATTACAATTTTGCCTGTCCGGTTGTTTCCGGACCGGCAAAGTACAAGTCTGCGTGGCGGGTGCCCTCCCGCCCAGCAGATCTGACTTACCGGGTGGAACGGCACCTGCCCGCAGACTTTCACAGAAGCACCGGCACCGTTATTACCGGTGCCGGTGCTTCCGTGGTCCCCACTCCCATAGAGTCCTATGGGACTCTATGGGGATGGGGAACAACATAGTTACGAGTGCCTGACTTTCCGGCAGCCGGGGTTATAATACTGTGGTGTTACCGGCAAGCCAGGTACTGGTAACTGTTTACGGGTCTGGTGGCTACCTGCGGGGTTACTGGCATGGTTACCGCCGGACCCATAATTACAACTTTGCCGGTCCGGAAACAACAGTGCTGGTAAGCTTACCGGCACCGTTGTTTCCGGACTGGCAAAGTACAAGTCTGCATGGCAGGTGCCCTCCCGCCCGACAGGTCTGACTTGCCGGGCGGAACGGCACCTGCTCGCAGACTTTCACAGAAGCACCGGCACCGTTATTAACAGTCCCGGTGCTTCCCTGGTCTCCACTCCCATAGAGTCCTATGGGGTTCTATGGGAGTGGGGAACAACATAGGTACCTGCGCCGGACTTTCCAGCAGCTGGGGTTGTAATACCCCAGCGTTACCTGCAAGCCAGGCACCGGTAACTGTTTACAGGTCCGACGGCTACCTGTCGGTTTTACCGGCACGGTTACCGCCAGACCCGTAATGAGGGCCAATAACTCATGGGACAACAGAGTAAAAAGACGGTTAAAGCTACCTACCTAACTGGGCACCGGGGATGGAATGAAGGATGCCAGGAGAAAAATCCAGGAACGGGTAAAAAAAAAAACAACTCCAGGAGAAGAACTGCACAGGATGGTAATGTATTGTCCAATGTTCCAGCCACAAGTTCCAGGGAAGAAATCCCGGTCGAAAAGTCAAAAATCCAAAGTTCTTTTGGGAACCAGAATGAGTCCAGGTTGCCAGTACACAAGGAAGTCCAAAGCAATCTAAGAGAAAAATACAGGGGTCAAGAACCAGAGAAAAGCACAAGAAAACACAAGCAGCCAAAAATCCAAGGGAATATCCCCCCAAAAAAGCAGTCCGGTAGGCAATGCCAAGGTCAGAAGCCACAGAAACAGAGAACAAAAATGCCAAACGATAGTCACAAGAGCCGCTGAGAAGCAAGGAATCATTGTTGTTTGAGCTATTTATAGTGACTTCCTGGTTACTTGGTCAAGTGACATCTTGCTGGTCACGTGACTGGGAGGAGTTTGTCGGGTGTTCAAGAGGCGCCATGGCAATCTCCAATCTCGCCGCAGCATGAGTCGTGATTGTGTGACCCCAGGCGGGCCGTAGGCAATGTTACTGCACCGGGGGAGGGGCGCTGTTAAGGATTCCAATCAGCGTCACACACTGGTCCAGGACACTTGGTCTTGGCCTGGGATGTGGTGCTCAATAGGAATGCTTTTTCTTTCATTTCCATTAATTCAAATTGAGCCGATACCTGACCCGTCTCACACCCCCATTTTACAGATATCCCGGGTCACAATGGACTAGGAACCAGGCCAGTTGGTGAAATACAATACTTATTTATTCTTAGAATTCACAAAAATCACACACATTTTAATATGGGGCAGCAATCACCATTGGGATGATAATTACAATGGAAATGCAAGCAATGCACTTGGTTAACCTTCTAGTAGAATATATCCAAAGCACAATTTAATAGGAGCACTTTTTGAATTCGGATAGATAGCACCCACTGCAATGTTCCCTCAACCCACAAATAACCAAATTCCGAGTGGATAGAAAGAAGCAGCAAGTAGTCAGGGATAAGAGGCAGCGAACAGAATCAAAATCCGACCTTCCCTCAAAAAATAAAATATGACTTCTCACGACAACAGTAATGCATAAACCCTAGCAATCACGAGGCAAGGGATCAACAAGAAGCATACAATTAAAAAACAAGTGGAAAATTAGAACATGCTGTAGCCGAATGACACGTTGGAAAGTTGCAATTTTCTCAATCCCCATTTAAAATGACACAAACAAATTTAAGGGAAAATGGGTGAAATACTTGAATTCTCAATGCGGTCTTTGGGCTGCGGGACAGATATACATCACAGGGACAATATAGAGGTGAAAATAGGTCTCTAGCTGGTGAATTGAGAGATATTTGGAAGGTGAGTGAGGTTCGTTTTTAGGAAAATATAGCAGTAAAAAAGAGAAAATTGGTTTTAAAATGAAAGACAAATTTTACTTAAACTAGATTTAATGGCTAAGAAAAGAGGAACACCACCCGTGAATAAAAAGTTATGCTGCAGTTGTAACCCTTCACGCAGTGTACCCATTTTCTTTAGGGAAAACTAATGTATTTAATCAAAATATCGCTAATGACTTATGATCTATACAGAACAAAAGGAAAATAGGAAAGTGGCTCTAACACTGGGAAATTCAATGACAGGGTGCAGAGAGAATTATAACAGTTTTAACAAGTTACCAGGGTAGGGATAGGATTGCTTAGAGAGTGGAACAAAGACAAATGGGTCAGGATGGGGTAGACTATGCGTTATGGGATGTGGGATACTCACAGTCCACGCTTGGGTTTGGGAATTTTGGAACAGTCAACGGGATTCTGGTCACTGCACCGCTCGGGTCACCAGGTAGAGGACTTTCCTGGCAAAAGACAGCTGGGCCAAGGTCTGGTCACCGGATGGTAAATACAGCAGGGCAATTCTGGTCACTGGATGGCATAGGTAGCGGACAAGCCGGTCTGGTCTCAGGATGCCAAGGTACCACAGCCTTTCTCCTTTTTAATGGGATTTTATTGGGATTTTCCTAATCTAGGCCTTTGCTGGAGTAGAGTCAGCTATGCTTTGGCCTGGCAGTGAAATGTGGTCAGCTTTGCTTTGGCCTTGTAGTGGAATCCAGATTCTGGCAGGATGAATGTGGAAGATCAGGAAAGCAGGCGCTGAAAATTCAGGAGAGAGTGTGTGTGGAGCTCTGTCAACCACTCTTATTTATAGAGGCCTACCTCCAAGAAGCGGATAGGACAATCAATGTTGGTTGCCTCCTCAAGGAGGAGTCCCAGTTTATGAGGTTGCATTTTATGAGGTAAAAAGCCATCCCACAGTCCTTTTTGCCAATCACATGGGCAGATTACATATTGTAGGTAGAGCATAACAGTCCAATCCTCACGGTTGTCGGACCTTGTTTCACCCTTCTACCAGTTTTTTGTGCTTTTCAGTGAGAATTATATTACTTAAAATTCTATAAGTTTACACATGTGTATAGATTATTATTAGGCATATCTGTGTTAAATTTGACAGTGGCATCCTGTACACTTTCCGTGGAATACCCAATTCTCTGCCATTTCTATTGCGTCTTAAATTAAAGCCCATAAAATCACATTTAAACTTTTCACATTTTTGCGAAGTCCTGTTGCAAAGATAAAAGTTTTACAAGTTTTATTTAAAAAATTGTCTTTGAAATAAATGGGCATCCTTTGTCCTTCACTGGAAGCATTTTTTCTATCTTCAGCTACACCCCAACTGTCAATTCAGCCCATTTTGGAGGGAGGTTTCCCAGTTTGATTGAAGGTTTATGACTTCACAGGTTAGTGTCCCAGAAATTCCATTGTGAGGGACTGGAGCACAGACCAAAGTCTGTAAAGGTAAGACTTATCATTTGTGTGTTAGGATCTGCTGTGAATGGCCTTCAGTTGCTAGCATCCCTCCAAGCAGAAACCTGTCTTGGGCTGGTTTCTCCTAGGTTGCCAGTGCAGTTTAATTTATTTTATTTATTTTTGCTCTGAATTAGAAGAAAACCTGCTGAATAAAACCATATCATACATGTATTTCACAGCACAATCCCCTTTTTACATTGCTAGGCAAGGATAAGTTTTTGTTCAACATAGTCCTTTCAAAACAGGCATTTCCTTCTTTGGTTTGCAAAAGCCCATTTTGACACATGTGGTGCAAGCTGCAAGCATTTTCCTTTCAAATTCGTTTTTTGCATCTGACTTCCCAATATTGTTTTTCAGCCATAGTTAGTTTCTTGTAGGCAGCAATCTGTACAAGGCAAAGGTCTCCATGAAATTGACATGATTTTTTTAGCAAATGTTTAAGCATTTTTCTGTGCAGCTGAGTAAAGCTTTTGTTGATATTCTCAGTTTTGGCTGGCACAGAGCCTGTCATTCAGGAATAATGCTCTTTTCTGAAGGAGCACAATGTGAATATGGCTGTGCATGACAGGGTCTTTTTGATAAAAGTAGTTTGATGAAACACAGATGAAAGTAGCGTCAGAGCAGCCTCCTTTTCAATGTGAAATATTCCCTTTTTCAAATGGGAACTTTTGGCTTTGCCGCAAAGCAGCGCTGCTTTTTCACTCCCCTTCTTTGGTACATGTAAGAACACACTGGCAAGCATTTTCAGTGTGCCCCCTTGTTCCATCCTGCCCAATATGTCTTTGGCAAGATGGTGCAGCCATCTTTTTGTCACTGCGAAACGCAGTTTTGGTGTGAGGCAATGGTGCTCACAGGAGCCAGCGCATCCATTGTGCTGGTTCTGCTGAAGTGCAGCTTGGTGAGGTGGGGAAGTTCTGCTGAGTGGGTAAATATATCCCACAGTGTGGGCAAACCGGGATGCCCATGGACCTCCGTGAGCATGCAGTGGGAGCACAGGATGGCCCCGGAGTCAGCGCCGAAGTGAGTGTGTGGGAGGAGCCCGACTCCGGGGCAGTGAATGAGGTAAGCGCTTGACAGAGTCCTCCCTCAAAGATTCATGACACGTGGGCACGAAGGTTGATCACAATGGAAGCGGGCAACCAGGACAGGGGCGTGAACATTGGCAGTGGGCTCCCAGGACCGTGCCTCAGGTCCAAAACCTTTCCAATCAATAATATATTGAAGATGGCCTCTATTATAACAGGAGTCAAGAACATCATGGACCTCATACTCATCCAAAGAGCCCTGGACTAGAGGTGAAGGAGGCACAACTATGCGGGTAGAGGGAGGACATGGTTTCAAGAGGGTGGTGTGAAACACCGGGTGGATATGCCAGGAGATAGGCATTGCCAGGTGAAAAGAGACTGGGTTGATTACTTTAGTAATCCTATAAGGACCCACAAAACTGGGAAGAGGTTTTCGGCTACCCGGAATACGGAGATGTCTCGTCGACAACCAGACCCTGTTGCCAATCTCATAGAGCGGGGCTGGGTGCCGTCGCTTGTCTGCTGAGTGACACATGGCAGCCTGAGCATCTTGAAGATGGGAGGGCGTCTGCTCGTGTATTGCCTTGAGGTCTCTCAAACAGGAATCTGTGGCGGGGTAGATGTAGGCGGCAAATCCAATATAGGCAGAGTATGGGGGTGTTGGCCATACAGGGTAAAGAAAGGAGAGAACCCAGTAGAAGAATGAGGTGCATTGTTATAAGCAAATTCTGCCGTATATAGGACATGGAACAAGGATTCTTGGTGTTGCAAACACAAACAATGCAGGTAGTTTTCTAAAGTCTGGTTGACACGTTGCGTTTGAATGTCGGTCTCCGGATGGTAAGCTGATGAGAAATGGATGTCGATACCTAAGAGTGCTGTGCGTGCTCTACAGAATCAGGATGTAAATTGCGAACCTCTGTCTCAGATAAGGATGGACGGGAGTCCGAACAAACAGAAGACATGACGGAAAAAAAGGTCAGCCAAAATGGGAGCCGAAGGGATGCCAGAACAAGGAACAAAGTGAGCCATTTTGGTGAAACAATCGACCACAACCCAGATGGTGTCAAATTTCTGGACCATGGGTAAGTCGGTGATGAAGTCCATTGTCATGGCTCGTAGGCACAGGTTGTCCGTGTAGCACAGATGGAAGCAGATTGGTCCGGTCTGCTGTGGTTCCCCCAAGATGGTGCCGTGAAGAATATGCAGCGTTACAGATGTTCCTGATGCTCCTAGTGTCTTGGCTCTGCCCCCTGTGTCAGATAGAGGAGAGGTTATCTGTAGTCCCAGCCAGAGCAGCGTCACGTTGCTACCCTCTTTGCAGCTAAGCTCTGTAAGTTTATTTATGAGTGCTTTGTTTGGTTACAACTCCTCCTGAAGTACGATCTGTTATATTTCCCTCGTTCCTCCCTCTCTCCTAGAATCCATGCCCTCCTTCTGCAGCTTTTCTGTTTCCAGCAGTAGACCCGAATACACTGACAGAAAGCCTGAGACTTTGCATCTACTGGTACGTCTCACTTAGAGTTTAGCCCCTTTTGATATTGCATTCTTACCGGCAATCTCCTTTTGACCTTTATTCCCCTTGCACACAGAAGTTTACAGCATCTTCTTCGCTCTCGTGTCAGCAGAGCCTTTCACACTCACACACAGAACACATCCCAGTAGGTTTCTACAGTATTCCTTCCTCCTTTCCTGTTCTCCGCCATTCTCTTACCTCTTTCCCTCTCGCCCACAGCCCGCTCGGTACCTTGAGCAGATAGCCTTCCCGACCGCTCTGCATTTCTTCACGACCATCCTAAATGTGCCATTGGAGTCTGTCTTTCTTCCTTCCTCGAATTACGAAGGGTAATCCAAACATCCCCACTTCCGACATCACTGTAGTTTTTCATGCCACATCACCCATTAACTCTCCCCTTCTATACATTGCAGTGCCTTATGAGAGAAACCACCCACTGTAACTACTGCCAGAAGCCTACCTACAAACACAGCACATAGAAGGGCTTAAGAACCAGGACTCCAGGGTTTTCTTCCCCAGAGGGTTTCCTTGGGAGCCCTATCCTTCCCTGGCTGGTTGGCATCAGGGCAAGATAGGGTGTCTAGGAAGATTCTCCATTCCACCAAACTGCTGCCTCAAATTCAGGTTAGTACAGCCTGCATTTTGTACTATTGTTTGGTGCCAAGACTGCTAGTTATCACATCCATTGAGACCATGTGCCAGGGTTTGTGGGGAATCGGCATAGGTTGGAGTAGGCCTAATGGTTTGCACCTTCGGTTCTTGCTTTGAGCACAGATGGAACACCGGTCAACATAATCGGTGACGTCCCGAAGCATGGACGGCCACCAGCACAACGTTGGAGGAGAGCTAAAGTTAGTCTCTGACCGGGGTGTCCATTGATCAAAGCTGGAGTCTTGGGCGGTGTGTTGGCAAGAATACACATTCCTGGATGAAGGGTAGGCCTTCAAGAAATGTGGCGTTCCACTCCTACAGACTATCAGGGTGTTGGGAGACCCATTCACGGATCTCAGTGATCAGAGTGGGTGGGGGGATACATAGACAAATGAAATGGGTTTTATTGAGGATGGTATCACGAAAAACAGGAAGTGCATCCCCCCTGAAAGGCGAGACAAAGCATCCGCCTTGCCGTGTGCCGACCCTGGGCGGTGCTTAATGCAGAAATCAAAGGCGGCAAAAAACAAATGCCAGCGAACCTGCCGGCTGTTGACACGCTTCATGGAGGCTAGGTCCTGGATGTTGCGGTGGTCCAAGTAGATCGTCACAGGCCTTTTAGCTTCGAGCAAGTGATGTCTCCATACCTGAAAGGCATCTTTAACTGCCAAGAGCTCTTTCTCAGTAACCATGTAATGCAATTCAGTTGGGCAGAACTTGCAAGAGTGGTAAGCCACAGGGTGTAATAAACCGGAGTTGGGACAGGCCTGGGACAGAACGGTACCTAAGGCAAACAACGAGGTGCCGGCTTCTACCACAAAAGGGAAGTCCACATTGGCATGCTGTAGTATCAGGGCGGTCGTAAATGCTGTTTTTAACGTGTCGAACGCTTCTTGTTGAAGCGTGGTCCAGATGAAGGGCACTTTGTGAGTAAGTTTGGTCAATGGAGAAACAATAGCAGAGAAACCTTATGTAAAAATTAGCAAAACCTAGGAAATATTGCAAAGCCTTTACGGTAGTGGGAATGGGCCAGTCTATAATGGTTTTTGATCTTGGCGGTATTCATGGATAACCCCTTAGATGTAATATGGAAAACGAGAAAGTCGATTTCGGTCACGTGAAACATTCATTTTTGTGCCTTGGCGTACAGAGAATTATTCTTGAGGTGTGAGAGGAATTCTTTTACATGGTTTACATGGAACTGGTAAGATGGTGAGAAAATCAGAATATCGTCTAGATAAACGATAACGTAGGTATCTATAATGTCATGAAAGATGTTGTTCATGAACCTCTGAAAGGTGGCAGGTGCATTGCACAGACCGAATGGCATTACGGTGTGTTCATAAAGGCTATGCCGAGTGCAGAAAGCACTCTTCAATTTGTCGCCTTCCCTTATACAGACCAGATTGTAGGCCCCTCGGAGTTCCAGTTTGGTGAAAATGGTTGGTTTACTTAATTGTTCTAGCAACGCTGCTGAGATCAAAGGAATAGGGTATCGATTTTTTTATGGTGATCTGGTTGACCCATCTATAGCCCAGACAAGGACAAAGGTCCCCTTCCCTCTTGGGCACGAAAAAGATCGGACTGGCAGCAGGAGGCTGCAAGGGTCTAATGTGTCCACGCCGAAGAGCAGTGGCTATGCACACCTTCAAGGCATGGTCTTCGGTGGGGGATAATGAGTATATACGCCCACAAGGTATCTCTTCATTTGGAATCATGTCTATTGGGCAATCATAAGGGCAATGTGGAGGCAAAACCTCTTCACTGCCCTTGTCAAAGACATGAGAGAAATGCTGGTATTCCTGTGGAATGCTGGACGTAACTGCACCCACCAGATCGGTGGCTGCAACCAGGGCTTGGCAAGGAGAATGGAACGACCAATCAGCTGAGAGGCAATGTTCCTGACAATAGGAAGATACAATGTTTATGGAGCCCTGGGTCCAATCGACCGACGGGTTGTGTTACTTCAACCAAGGAATACCCAGAATTATACCAAATTGTGGGGTTGTTATAAGATCGAAGGATACCTTTTCCATGTGTATGTCCTGGATGGTAAGAATGAGAGGAACGTTCTGTTGTTTTATGGGACCAGAGATCAAGAGAGAGCCGTCAACCGCCTGTACTGGTTTGGTTTTATTTTGTTCTGCAGAGGTAGATTAACAGACGTAGCCAAAGTGATGTCAATATAATTACCCGTAGCCCTGGAATCCAACACCAGGCTGACAGTATGTTTGACAGAATCAGGCATTGAGAGGACAGGATTGATCACCAAGGGAGCAGTAGGCCCGGATAGTTGTGTGGGCAAAGAGGGTGTTGAATCATTCTTTCACGAAATACCATGATTGACCACAGTAAAAAACAGGCATTGGTTAAGCGACGTTGTTCTCGCTCAGTGGGAGTGAATGGCCCCCAATTTGCATGGGCTCCCCCGGGGACTCAGAAGAAGGGGAATTTCCAGAAAAGCAAAAACTAGGAGGCTTGGCAGGTTTCGGATTTTCGCTCTGCCCTTCAGGTGTCCACCTGGAGTGCCAAATCTACCAAAATGGGATACTGAATGGGTAAAGTAGGGACTACAGCTAAGCCGTCTTTCATGGAGTCACCGAGACCCCTATAAAATACCACTGCATTCTTGTTCGCGGGCCAGGACGTCTGAGCATCTAGTTGGTTATACTTAGTGGTATAGTCCAACAGACTGGCCTTGCCCTGGACTAAATCAAGCAACTCGAGATGTCGGGCTTGAGCCTTAAAACGCGTATCAAACACCCTGGTCATTTCAGCCACCAATAGATCCAAGTCATAAAGGAAAGGCTATTACCCTCCAACAGCGGGTTTGCCCAGGTGGCAGTAATCCTGCTTAAATGTGAGAGAGTAAAGGCTGCCTTCGTGGTGGAATCAGCAAAGGCCTGGGGTCGACATAGAAAATTGAGCTTGCACTGATTAAGGAAGGTACGGAATTTCCGTGGGTCGCTGCAAAACTTCTCTGGAGGGGCCAAGGGAAACGGTGTAGGTACGTAAACTGGTGCCTGTGGGGAAGGCTGCCAGGTGGTGGCTGTTGCACGACTGGATCCCTGAATTCCTCATCCGGGGGAAGAGGATGGCATTCACTTTGTATTGTGTCTAAGCGTTGGTGAATGGCTGCAGTGGTGGCTGACATGTCAGCCTGCAGCACCGTGATGGCCTGTACTAATGCATCTACCAGGTCTCCGGCGGTGGTGTCCATAGCCCACACAGAAGGGAGTAATGGCTTCTCAGTCTGTCAGGACATGGACTCCCGAGTGGACTAAATGCATCCGTCCCCAAGCACCAGTCAGAGAAGTCAAGGTAACTCGCTAACCAGTTATTGGGGCCACAGGTGGACTGGAACCGCAGCACTGGATCCCCAGGTAGCTGGAAAAGGACAATGTTAGAACACAATAACCTGTGGGACAACAGAGTATAAAGACAGGTACAGTAACCTACCTAACTGGTCACCAGGGATGGAATGAAGGATGGGAGGAGAAAAACCCAGGAACAGGGGAAAGAAATTAACTCCAGGCGAAGAACTGCACAGGATGGTAATGTACTGTCCAATGTTCCAGCCGCAAGTTCCAGGTAAGAAATCAGGGTCGAAAAGTCCAAAATCGAAAGTTCTTTTGGGAACAAGAATGAGTCCAGGTCGCCAGTACACAAGGAAGTCCAAAGAAATCCAAGAGAAAAATCCACAGGTCAAAAACCAGAGAAAAGCACAAGAAAACACAAGCATCCAAAAATCCAAGGGAAAATCCCCCAAAAAAGCATCCGGTAAACAATGCCAAGGTCAGAAGCCATAGAAACAGGATCAAGAGAACAAAAATGCCAAAGGCTAGTCACAAGACTTTTGGGCTATTTATAGTGACTTCCTAGTTAGTTGGTCACGTGACATCTTGCTGGTCACGTGACAGGGAGAATGAGTTTGCCGGGCATTCAGGAGGCGCCATGGCAACCTCCAATCCCGTCGTGGCTGTGATTGTGTGACCCCGGGCGGGCCATAGGCAATGTTACTGCGCCGGGGGATGCGGGCGAAACGGGATGGCCCACAGACCCCTATGAGCATGGCGGTGGGAGCACAGGACGGCCCCAGAGTCTGCACCGAAGTGAGTGTGTGGGAAGAGCCAGTCGCAGCATGAGCCATGATTGTGTGGCCCCGGGTGGGCCGTTAGTAATGCTAACGCGCCAGGGGGGACGCAGGCAAAACAGGATGACCCACGGACACCTGTGAGTATGGCGGTGGGAGCGCAGGATGGTCCCGGAGTCGGCGCCGAAGTGAGTGTGTGGGAGGAGCCCGACTCCGGGGCTGTGAATGAGGTAAGCGCTTGACAGCTGTTGTGGCACCTCTAACTGCTCTTTCGAGCCCCAAGGTGTCCTTCGAATGGAATGATGCTGCTCAAAAGGCATTAAATGCTCTTAAACTGCCCTTTACCACCGCCCCAGTTTTGCAACATACTGATTCGCAACAACCATTTCTTGTGGAAGCGGATGCCTCCAGTGTAGCATTGGGCACTGTTCTTTCGCAACGATGTCCAGGGATGGGGGAGACTCACCCTGTGGCTTATAATTCCCGCAAACGTACTCCTGCTGAGAAGAATTATGTTGTGACTGATCGTGAACTCTTGGCTATTAAAGATGCATTCACTGAATGGAGACATCATTTGTGGGGGCCTGTCATCCCATCTCTCTATATACTGACCACCGTAACCTTCTGGCCCTCAAATCTTTGAAATGTCTCAATGCCAGACAGGCTTGCTGGCACTCCTTCTTTTCATTGTTTTATTTCACTATCACCTATACACAGGCTGTATTGCATACTAAAGCCGACGCCTTATCCCGGTTGAGTGAAGCATGTCCCTGCTATAAGGGGGATACCAATGTCCTATTACCACAACACGTGGTTTGTGCTTGTACCCCACAAATCACTCTGGGAAGGATTGCAGGATTGGGTCTGTCCGAACAACACCCTTTTGGAGAAACGGGATCTAACCATCATCCATGAGCATCCCTCTATCCATCAGCGGATATATACGCCTAATGATGAGACACGGTTGTCTGCTCTTCAATGGTGTCATGACTTGCTCCTCGCAGTGCATCCGGGCAGACAAAAGACTCTGGAACTACTGCGGAGATGGTGTTCGTGACCCACCATTTTGCGGGATGTGATGGACTACGTAAAGACATGTTCAATATGTGCTCAATGCAAAGACCAAACTAGCAAACCCATGGGCCTGGTACGCCCACTTCCTATTCCACACAGACCTTGGTACATGATTTCAATTGACTTTATTGTGGAACTTCTGCCCATTTTGAACTATCTTACCATTTGGGTCGTGATAGAATACTTTACTAAACTAGCTGTCTTTGTCCCGTGAGTGGATCGTCCCACTGCTCCTGTATTGGCCGATTTGTATGTCAAACATGTTTTTCGCTTCTTCAGCCTACCTTCTGTTGTTGTCTCAGATAGAGGCTCTCAGTTTCCCTCACACATTTGGAAGCCATTGACATCTTCCTTTGGAATTAAGGACAGATATTCCAGTGCATACCATTCACAAACTGATGGGCAGACTGAGTGGCTTAATTCTACACTCGAGCAGTACCTACATTGTCTCTGTCTGCAATATCAAAACAATTGGCTTTCCTTGTTATCCACGGCAGAGTTTGTGTTTAACAACTCTCATCATTCCTCGACCAGTTTTTCTCCTTTTGCCACTCTCTACGGTCAGCATCCCAGGTCGATTCCCTTGGATCCATTTCTTCCCTTTGAAAATACAGCAGCGAGCACCTGTATTTGTGACCTGACAGCCGTACATGCTAACATCAGGAATCGCCTAGAACAGGCTCAATCCCGCACAAAGAACTTTGCCGATGTCCACCGTCTCCCTGCTCCACCCTGTCAAGCTGGTTCTAAAGTATGGTTATCCACCAAGAACCTGCACATTCCGGGGAAAAGTAAGCTGCTTCCTCGGTATGTTGGTCCTTACTGTGTCCTTCATGTTTTGTATCCTGCTGGACCTACCTGCACACAGGCGAATTCACCCAGTGTTTCACGTTTCTTTGTTGAAACCTTGCCCTCCTGCTACTCGAGTGCCCTTACGCCCAGCTCTGATTGATGTACATGGATCTGACGAATATGAGGTATGGGCAATTCTAGATACCAAATTGCAGAGGGGCAAACGCTACTATTCTGTAAATTGGAAAGGATATGGTCCAGAAAATAGGTCTTGGGAACCCTTCTTGTGGCCCGTTTTCATGCCTCTCAGGGGTTAGTTTGACCTTTGAGGGGGGATACTGTCACGATGCACAGGACTGTGCACTCTCCTACAAGTCAAACACTTGGAAAACATTATTTTCATCTGTGTCCCTGGCGGTTGCCATGGCGCCTCTTTCAATGCCAGGCACGCAGACGATAGTGTACGCTGAGCATTCTAGCATTCTAATGCCTTGGCAACGACGCAGAACAACATGGAGCATGTCATCACACTCTCTGAATGCGTATTTAATTCCTGCCTAGTTACACCACAGCGCTTCTGATTGAAGTAGGTAAGCCAACTGCTAACTCGCTGTTCCGTGTTTCAATTCAGCCCTTGTTTCTCTGCTGGTCCTCAGTTTTTTCCTTTTTTGACTCTGACCCATATTACAGACTGTCTTTGTCTGACCCTTGCTTGCCTCCTGCTCTTTGAACAACCTAGACCACGGTCGTATTACGGACTGTCTTTGTTTGATGCTTTGCTTATCTCCTGCTCTTGATATACCAGACCTCGGAACGTAATATGGACTGCCCTGGCCTAATCCCTTGTTTGTTTCCTGTTGTGGAACTCCATATAACTTCACTTATTAAACATCCTTTGCCTGTAATTATTTTTTCTTTTTGAGAATCACCAGATTGGATTGTGATCTTGCCATTGCTATACGTTGGATCTATATTCTTGGCTTATGGACTATTGGACGCTATGTAACGTTCCATCAACTGTTGCCCTTTTCATCAGTAGTGTGTCCTCGTTCCACCCAGGGGCAGGTCCTACGAACCAACTAACTCCCCTTCGCTCAGTCAGTCCCTTCTCAGCCCAATCTGTTCTCATTCATTTTGAATTCCAAGAGTCTTGGACAGTTCCATTTTCTGCACATGCCTGGAGCTGGGACCAGGACATTATTATTAAGGTTAGTGCTGCGTTAGTTCAATTACATGTACTGGTTCTTTCCATGTTGGTTCCTTTTCTAATAACACAGTCCTCTCTTTCTTCCTGAGATTGGTGTGTACTGGTAGTACCTTGCTCTTTCGTTTGAATCACAGTGGTACCCGTTTTATTCTACGAGTAGCACAGTGTCTTAAGAAAAAGTTCAGTCTCTATTGAGGAGACCCGTATTAGGTTCAAGTCATGATCTGGGCAGTAACAATCCAGTTGGATCTCGATTAGAACAACCTCAAGGCGACCTGATCCTTGGTACGTGAGTACTGACAGACTGCAGGTTCTTGTTAGGTTGGATACATCGATTATCAACTAAGTCAGTGTGGACCCGGAGAACAGAAATATTGCCATGAGTACAGGGTTCGAGCAGGGGGGGTGGGAGACAGCACCCTACGGTAGTGCTGAGTATGCTTCTCTGCCTGTAGAAGTACTAGGGGAAGTGATAACAGGAGTACAAGACAAAGGGGAATCGTAATCGGATGTCGAGGAGGATGTGGCCGCTCTACCTCCTGCTCCACGAGTAGCGACAGAGAATGCACTGTGGCGTCTTGGGATAAGAATGTGGCGATGTTTTATCACATGCTAAAGAAGGGACTCCCCATGGAAGTCCAGTACGATCTAGATAAAGTAGTAGAGATAGAGGCCAAGAGTTAGATGTAAATACAGGCACACACTGCATTTTCTTAAAAGGAAGCAAGAGAAGGAAAAGGAGAGTATAGAACAGGCACAAAAGGCAGAGGCCAAGCTTGTTCAGAATAAGCTATCGAAAATCTGTTTGGAAGGGGCAGTGATTACCAGCTCCATGGAAGGACAGCAGAGGCAGTTTGGACAATAGGGACATGGTGACTCGCATATGACACATGGTTGAATGAACGAGTATGCTCCCAGTCCAAGGCAAATAAGAGGGTTTCCAAGGGATAGGGGAGGATTTTCACGGGGAAGTGGGTAATTTGGCAGGTTCGGAGGAATGGGGCCCCGATTTAACAGGCCAATGGGAAATAACTATGAAGGGTTGTATGGGATTCAGTGTTGGTCTGCGGAAGGATGGAGTATGTGTCACGAGATTGTTGAGACAGGTCACAGTATTTTAATGTGGGAGCTCTGCAAATGCAATCCCCGACCATGCCATATGCCCCAGGCTCTGTGCGATCGCAGCAGGTACGGACTGAACAGAACCCAGTGATTGGGGCTGCACAGACCAATGGGATTCCGCCAACTATGCCAGCAAAGCCACGGTACAGACATGGGAAAGAAATCCTTTACCCTAAGGAACTGTAACTCATTACACTAGAGCAGGTATTTTTCGAAGGGAGTCCTTTTTCGCTCCCCGGTGCTAATATGTACCATTAGAAGGACAGCCGACAGGGAGCTCTGATGTGTCCAGTCTTGTCCATTACCACCGATCCGTAAGAGGAACCCCGGATACGTATACAGGTAAGTGACAAAACGTTTTCATTCATGGTCGATATAGGGGCTACACAATCTTGCATAAAGGAAGGTGAGTTTCCCTTGTCAGGCAAAATGATGGACACACATGGTTTCTCTGGGGCTGTACTGTAGGTTCTGTGATGAAGCAGAGGTGATCGGTTCAAAGTCCCTGGCTGGGATCCCTTCTCATGTGGCGGAAAGGCAGATGCTTCCTGATCCCGAACCTGGGGGTGGTGTTCTGCGGGAGGATCACATGGGAAGGGACCCAGGACAGGAGGATTGGGAAAACCCTCTAACCAACTTCCCTAATGATCCCACGGTCTTAGTGGCCTATTGTAAAATTGAAACATGTGATGGAAAAAAGAAACCAGAACATTAGGGAAACATTAGGGACTTCACGTCCCATAATGCTCTATGTACTGGGATGAGGAAGAGGGGCTCAGAGGCACAGAACTGCAGTACCTGAAGTGCAGAGGTTCTCCAATTGGAAGCCGGGCTTTGTCAGGCTGTCCCATGAGAAAGAGACTCTCCACCTCCTGTGTCCTGCTTCGGTGGCTGGCGAGCACCAGAGCGTGAGAGGAGCAAAACAGGCTCCGTTTCTGAAAGACGTGGGCCGCAGGAGTGCAACCCGAGCTGCCTGAAGCCCAGGAACCGACAGAAGAAGCAGAAGTGGCAACAGCAGCAGGTCAAGCAGACACGCAGGGAGAGACCGGTGAATTGGCCTTCATTAGGTGAACCTGGTGCGCTCTGCAGTAGACCGCTGGCTGCTCACACGCATTTTGAATATGGAACCTATGAAAAGAAGCAATCTTGGTGTGATACTAATAATAAGGAAAAGCAAGAAGGGAAAGTTTGTAACTACAATTGCCAAAGTAAAGAGGAGGAAATATTGAACCAAGATAGTAACCATCTTTGCCAAAGTAAAGAGGGGGCAATATTTCAGCAAGACAACATCCAGCATTGCCTAAGCCAAAGAAGGGTAATTACAAATAAAAGGGAAAACAGTTTTCCTCAAGAGAGAAACTGGAATAAGAAACATTATCAGCAGTTAACGGGTGTGATAGCAGAAACCCAAAGGTGGCAGGAGAGAAGCCTTCCTTGTACTTAGTATCAAGGGGGAGAGGAACATAACCTGCATTGCATGTGGCAAACAAATCAGTGGACCAAATGACATTAATGTATATTATGCCCTTGTGAAAGAAGATATGAATTTCAATGTTGTTGAAAGTCAAAGACTATTATAAAGTTTGAAGCAGACCTCACCACTGAATGCTTGAAGTAGTATTAGGAGTTTTATCCTGGCAGGTGAGTATACCTGGAAAGGGACTGTTGGTGGTCAGTCCTGACAGTTTAGTGGACCAGGAAGAAGACATTGAAGTACTGCATTGTGGTTGAAGGTTCTGGTAGAAAGAAAATGGCAAGGGCACTAATGTGTTATGATTTGAACTGTGGAAAAACCATCCTGACAAAACCTTATTGTTCATAAAGAAGAAATGTGAAAGTGGTTGTTGTACAAAGAAGAAAAGTTATATTGAAAACTGACTAGAAGAGTGAAGACAAAGTCGTTTTGGTCTATTGAGCAGGAATATGTGGAAACTTTGAACAATCCTATTTGAAGTATGATCGTTCTTGTTTAACATATCCAAATGCCAAGTGAAAGACTTATGGAGTGAAGAGAACTTTGTATTGCAGTTGGAGCAGAATTTGGATGTTGAAAAGAACGTTCCTGATTGAAACTTTGATTTGGAAAATCCTGCATTCATCTTGCAAGGATACAGCTTTACAAAGTTTATTTTTGCATCTAACTATTAGATTGTTGAGTTTGATTGGCCATATATCTGTATGATTTTGCTGTATATAAGTGTGAGGGATATAAACCTGTTTTCCTTTCGTCTTAGTTTAACAGGTAGTTAAATCCTTGTTAGGTTAAGGAAAGTGAGGTGTGTTTCTCACCCTTATTATTTAATAAAATGGCCACTTGTGAGAAAACTCTATTTACTTGTGTGCCTTGCATTTCCGACTCCTCACAGTTCCTTGTACTGAAGATCTACGTATCAAGGTAGGTACACAGAATGTATCTGCTCCTTTGTTGTATTGTACAGATACCCTGGCAAATCTTGTGGGTAGAGACCTCTTATGCCAGCTTTGAATGTCGATTGTTTTCACGGAGAAAGGTAAAGTATGCACAATTCCAGGTTTGTATCCTGTGATGAATAGTAATGATTCCCCCCAAAACCTCAACCTGGGACCTTCCGCATGTGGCCAGTGGAAGGCAGACGTTTCCTGATCCCGACCCTGGGGGTGGTGTTCTTTGGGAGGATCACATGGGGGAGGAAACAGGTGAGGAAGATAGGGCGATTCCCTGTTCAACTTTCCCTGAAGCTCTAGTCTTTTAATGGATTATTGCCAAGTAAATATAGTTAGAAAAGCTAACTTGGTTGTCAGGGACTTCAAGCCCCATAATTCCTGCAGTACTGGGACGAGGAAGAAGGATGCAGAGGAACACTACAGTGGGAGTGATCTCGTAATTGGTGTAAATGACCTACACCTGAAGGGGACTGGGAGGCTTAAAAAGACCCCTAAGGTGCAGGCAGGAGAGGGAGGAAGCCGAACTGTGTAAGCGGAAGAAACAGCGAAAACCGTGGTTGCCACTGAGAGGGAAGCCTGAGGCAAGACAAGACACCAGGATCACTAAATCATCAAGAGCCGTGGTAGATCCTGAGAGAGTCTCAGCCTGTGACTCTCCCTATTGCAGAGGTCGCACAGTGGGAACCATGAGGACGAGACGCTTGCTCGATAATATTTTGTTGTTCAGAGTTCACGCAGCGGGAAGCATCGGCAGCGAAGGAAGTGTTCCCTCTTGTGAAGATCAAGGTGGCAGGGTTGCACCTGACCCTCTCTGAAGCAGAGGAGGATCCATTCGTTGGTGGCATACGCAGAGGAGGCCAGGGGAGGATGTCCACCTGACCGCGAGAAGCCACATGCTCTGAAGACCAGCAAACACAGAGCAGAGCATACACGAGCGACTTACCTGATAAGTTCATAGCTTGCAAGTGACTCCGGAGCAGTCAAACGCTGTCTGTGTGTTCACAGCAGGCCGCTTCACTCACAAGTGAGTGAAAGCAAAAATAGAAGCAATTTTGAATACCAAACTAAACGAAAACCAACAAAAGTTCTGCTTATGAAAAGCAAGTAACTGCATAAATAAGCATGTGAGAGTGTAGAAAGCCCAAAAATCCCACGAGAAAGCTGAAATTGTCCCAAAAGCTTACATGCAATACCCAAGCCAAGAGTTTATAACAAACCTGCAAAACCAGTGTAACAAACAGTACTCGAGGCAAGAGGGTTATATTGAGAGGCTTAATGATTATAGAGCTTACTGCTTATGTGATACAAAATAAAAATATTCAGGTGATAACCTACATTGCTAAAGCCAAGATAGAAGAAAAGAGAGAGTATCTTGTGATCAGAATTTGGTTGTTGGTACAGAGGGGAAAGAAAGGTTGCAAACAGGCGGCCCTCCTGGAGTAGATCATCCAGCGGGAGAGGAGCATAGTTGCCAAGAATTCTTTAAGTGCACTAATGTGGTTTCTTGTTTCCCCTACAATATGTTTAAAGTTTGATGCTGAAGATGTCTAATGAAGTTGTTGTTACGCTAGTTAGAAGTTGTAACATTATCCTGATCAAGACATTTGTTGTTTCTTACTGGAATAAAACCTATGTGAGACAGTTCTTATTGAAGCAGTGGAACTTTATACAAAACCTTGAAACTGCATTGGAACTTTATGTTAAAAATGATTTCCTTGGGCCCAAGGCCGAGACCTATCCCACAGCTCTGACAACCATACACAAGGTTTGGTGTCCCACAAGAAGTGAACATAAGTGGGGAACAGGTCACAACTCATGAGGCTGCTAGATAACCACAGCAGAAAGAGGAAGGCAAGGCACTACTGAGTCAGTGAATGACAGTATACCACTGAGAGGTGAAGAAAGCAACAAAGGAGGTGCAAGGGGAAAGGGGCAGAGGGAGAGAACACGAGCAGTGTGGAACAGCGACAAAAAGAGGACAAAAAGAAGAGGAACGGAGGAGACTCTGGCAGGAGATAAGGAGAGGAAGGGGAAACCAGGGGACAGTAGGAAGGACCCTAGGAATAGCGGTAAGACAAAGATGGACGGCATGATGCCGCAATCAGGGAAAATGGGAATAACACCAAGGAAGGCACCAGAGACGAAAATGTTGGCAGAAATGGACTTGTCACTTTTTTCGACGAAGGAGGACTCAGGGCACAGACTGGCGGAAATAAAGGCCCTTAGGGGAGACATACAGGCCTCATTAACAGACCTAACTGGCAGGATGACAACGGTGGAGAACAAGGTGGAGGGCCTAGGACACAACCAAATGAATGCTGACCTGGTCGAAATGAGGCTCGATGCCAGGCTGACAGAACTTGAACTCTGAGAAGAAGAGGTAATGCTGAAAATGGATGATCTAGAGAATAGAGAAAGAAGAAACAACATAAGGATACTGGGCCTGAAGGAAACGGTAAGGGAAACCCAGAGGCAAGTGGAGGAGAAGGTACAGGCCCTAGTGAACCACCTGTTTGTGGCAGATGGGGGAAAACAGATACAACTGAAAAGGGCACACAGAGGAGGCAAGCCGTATCGGAGTGGCCCCCGCTCCACAGTAGCAATGTTCCTGAGCTACAACGACAAGACAGAGGTATTTAAGAGAGCAAAGCAACGGAAGGGAACTGGACTTCGAAGGCTCCAATGTGATGATTTACCAGGATTTGTCCAACCTCACTCTCTAGGTGCAGAGACTGTAGGCCCCTCACCAAGTGGCTACAAGAGAAGGGCATTCGATATAGATGGGAATATCCATTCTCGCTGCAATTTGAGGTGGAATCAGTGGACTACCGCATAACCTCAGCGGAGGAGGTGGAACAAGCCCTAAGTATTTTGTATTTGTTTTTTTGTATTTGTTTATTACTTGTATCGCGCGCCAAACTCAAAGGTAACTGGGCGCTAGAGACTTGTTAGTTACATAAATATGAGGAAAATTGCAGTGACATACATGTTGGAATATTACAGCAATAAGTGGAGGAGAGACCAAGGTTACAGGGTGGTCCGACAACACAGGCAAATGAGGCAAGTCATAATAACAGGTCCCTAGTTACAGAAGGGTCATGTAAATCAGGCAATAGTGCATTGTCATAGTGGAAGACACAGGTAATGGGAGAACAACCGGAGGTAGAAATGCTATGGGTTTTTCAGGATACGGTAAGTGGCATCTTACTGAGGCGGCTTGATGCTGAGCCAATTTTTTATTTTAGCTTTGAAGGTGAGGAAGGAGTGTTCTTGTCTGAAATGAATGGGGATGGAATTCCAGCGTTTGGCAGCTTGTACTGGGAAGCTGGCTCTTCTGGCAGTCTTTAGCTTGTACCTTGGTACCTCTAGGCTGAGTGAGTGAGTCGACCTAGTAGTTCGTGAGGGTTGATGAATACATATTTTGTCAGACAGGTATTTAGGGGCTGTGTTGGAAAGACATTTATGTGTAATAATTCTGTCCCGAATGGGCAGTCAGTTGATGTTGTGTCGCAGAGTGGAGATTCGGCTGGATCTGGGTAGACCGAGTGCTGTTCTCAGAGAATTGTTCTGGAGGACCTGGAGTCTGTTCAGGTTGAGTTCAGAGGAGCCCAGGCATAGAGTGTTGCAATAGTCAGGTTTGGACAGCTGCTGGTACAAAGGTATGATTTATAGCTGTAAATCAGTTTATTGGTGTATGTGGTGGATGATGCTAAACTACTAACTTGTTTTTTAAGGGACAGTGTAGAGTCTAGATAGACCCCCAAAGTTTTTATTTCTTTGGATACTTTAATTGCGTTGCCATCGATATTAAAGGATGAGTACCTCGGGTCGAGTTTATTCAGTTGTGTTTGGGTACCTATGATCATTAACTCAGTCTTATCGTCATTAAGACATAAACTGTTGGTGGCCATCCATGCTTGGATTTCAAGATAGATGTTGTTCAATAGTTGAGAATCCTGGTCGTAGCAGCCAGTGAAAGGGATCAGGATCTGAGTGTCATCTGCATAGTTGGTGTAGATGACACCCAGATTGTCCAACCGGTCGAATAGCAGCTTTGTAAATATTTTGTAGAGTGTGGGTGACACACATGAGACTTAGGGGACTCCACAGAGTATGGGCTTTGGGTCTGCTGTGTCTGATGGGGAAACAACTCTGGTGGTCCAATTTGAGAGAAAGGAATTGACCCATTCAGAAGCATTCGATGGGCATGCTGCAGCTGACGTGAGGTGTTTTGTGAGAATTTGGTGATCAACGAGGTCAAAGGCCGCCGATAAGTCTAGGAGTAGGAGAATGGCTAGTTTGCCTTTGGCCTTAGCCTAGTCCATTTGGATCTTAAGATCAAGCAGAGCTGCCTCGGTACCGTGTCTGGGCCTAAAGCCCGATTGTCTAAGGCCTAAGAGTTGGTTATCTTCTAGGTGTTTCTGAATTTGTAAATAGGCCATCCGGTTCAAGATTTTTAGGAGGTATGGGACAGTGGTGAGGGGCCAATCATTTGTGGGGATGTTAGGATCAAGGTTGGGTTTCTTTAGGAGTGGCATCACCCATGCTTCCTTGAGGTTGTTGGGTACTTTGTTGGAAGAGAAAGAAGAGTTTATCAAGGTGGTGATGAAGGGGGCTAGTTTTTTTGCTCCTTCCTTGATGATGGAGGCTCGGCAGATGTCCCCTTGACAATGAGAGGGTTTTAGACTTGCTATAATATCCTCTACTTCCTTTGGAGTTACTTGCGAGAATGAGAAAGGGGTGCAAGGTCGTGGAGTATTCGCCGGGGCTGGTGAATGGTGGCCGCCATTTGGGAGACTTGCCTTTTTGGCTTCTATCTTGTTTCGTAGAAGGGTGATTATCAGCAAGGGCTTGCTGAATTTTAGAACACCATTCTGCTTCTTTGATGCAATCCTGAGAGAGAGGTGCTGGTGATTCTAGCTCTTTTAGAATACAGAAAATCTCCTTGGTACTCGAGTTAGCATTAAGGATTCTGGAATTGTAGGCTTCCTTTTTAGCAGCGAAGATAGTGGTTTTGTATGTGGCAGAGGCTGACGTGAAGGCAATTTTGTTGGTGTTGGTGGGCGATTTCCGCCAGGTGGTTTCTGCTGATCTTTTGGTGTTTCTGAGGATTTTTACTTCTGAGGAGAACCACGTATGGAGGTGCGATGGGTTTAGCTTTCCTAAGTTTGAGAGGAGCTGCGATATCTAATGCAGACTGGAGAGTGTTGTTGTAAAGGTCTACTAATTTGTTTGGGTCAATGTTCTTGAAATTGGGCTCATCAAGAATGTTGTGATAAGGGGCTGGAGGCTATTAATGAAGATGTTGCGTCAGTTTCTAGATAGTGAAGGGGAGGCTGCCTTGGCTTTAGAGGGGCAGGACCCTGGGTTAGAGAACAGGATAAGGTGGTGATCTGACCAGACTACTGGGTCATTTCGGAGAATAGTTATAGAGCAGTTGAGGTCCGCCACCCAGTCCAAGATGCGACACTTGAAGTGAGTTGGTGTTGTGACTCTATGATTGAAGCCTAGTTGTGTGATGGAGGTTTGCACCACTAGGGCATGGACATCATTGGGGTCTTGAAGGCCAAAGTTGAGATCTCCTAATAGTATAGTTTGGGATCCAAGTTTGGTATTGGTGGATAGGAGATTGGTGATGTCTTCCTCGAAAGAGGGGGAAGTGCCTGGGGGCCGATAGATCAGATGCAAGTGTATCGTTTGAGTAGGAGACAGTGTCAGTTTCTGTCATGAGGGCTGGAGGCTGGAAGCTTTGGTCCCGATGGAAGCACCATTAAACTACACATTACGGCACCTCCAGCGCCGTTCTAGTAGTTACATTTTGGGAGCATTCATAACGAGGTTAGCCACGCCCCCTCAGTGCGTTGCAACTATCTTCGTTTCCTCGCTCCACTGTAGTCGTATACTTCAGTGCTCCTAGCGTTCTCCAGCCTCAGTTTCCTCTTTCCTTCTGCATTGCCTTCCCTTCTGATTCTTACCTACTTGTCCTCCTGACTTTCGCTCCGGTATTTGTCTGCCATCTTTACCGTCTTACCGTCTTCTATTCCCCCCCCCCTTGCCCTTTCTCCTACACCTGGTATTTCACGAGTTCCGGTGTTTTTTTTACCTTTCTAACGGCTCGGTGAGTTTTCTCCGTAGAGATTGGGGGATCCTTTCTCTTAGCCCATTTCCCTCCTCATTCTTTCTTTTACTGTCGTACTTTCACTGTTATTTTTGCTCCATCTGTTCGCCTACCTGAAGCCCTTCCTCCTTAGCTTCCTGTGTCACTGGCTTACCTTCCATCTGGATACCGGGTGGTTGGTGAGGGCTTCCCCTCCTGGTTATACAGTCTACATACTGGGGAAACTCCTGCCCAGCCTCTACTACGGAACATTCTAGGAAATCTCCGACTCAGCCTTTGCTTAAGTACAGTTTGCGGAATCTCAAGACCAAGACTTTGGACACTCCTCCTCTTTCGGTTTCGGAATTGAATGCTACTGGGGTTTTTTATGCCGCTGGCTTTTTCCCCATATAGGGCTGTAGAGGGAAGGTGCCATATATTATTGCAGTCTGTTTTCTAATAGCAACCATTGTGGCGCATTCCCGAAACAGACCCTATCTCTTCTCAAAAAAAGGATATTCCAAAGAGACAACAGAACTACCCGGATTGGAATTATCCTCCAGTGAATCAGACACCGAGATACAGGTGAGCTCCACTCTTGACAGATTGCAACGCCCAAAAATGGCCACGGCAGAACAAGTCCAGGAGCTAATAAACGCTGTACAGAACTTTTCCCTCGAACTGCAGGGAGTTAAGGCAGAGAACGCTGTTCTCCGTCAAATGGCAGTCGCCAGAGAAGCCCACCAGACGGATTTACCACCCTTGTCCTTGGCAGCAGGAAAGTTTGATGGTTCACCCAAAAGGGTTAAGGAATTCCTGGATGCTTGCATGATATACTTTACCTTCAGACCTACTACTTATACTCTAGATCGCACTCGGATAGGATTTCTCATATCCAACATGATCGGAAACGCCCTTGCGTGGGCAACTCCGTTGGTCACGTCCAACAATCCTGTCTTACAAGACTATAATGCATTCACAACCCTGCTACGCCAAACCTTTGAAAGACAAGAGATTGGATTCTCTGCTGGAGAAGCCTTGTTTGATATTAAACAAGGTTCGATGGACTTAATGTCTTATATTTCTACCTTCAAGAAGCTGGCGGCGGAAGCGGGCTGGCCAGACACAGTGCAATACACCGCATTCAGAAGAGGTCTGCACGACGACCTGAAAGACGAATTGGCACGAGTTCCTAGACCGGCGACATTAACCGACTTGTACACTTTAGTCCTACAGATAGATTATCGACTCATGGAAAGACGATCTGAGAAAAGAAAAAACCGAACTCTTTCTATCCCTGGACCGTCACCTGTTTCCACCCAGGGGTCACATCGCTCTGGTGAAGAACCCATGCAGATTGGTACGACCAGGGGTCCTCTTTCAACCACAGAAAGAAACCGACGGAAGGAAAAGGGCTTATGTATGTACTGCGCGTCAGAAACACACTTCCTCAGGGATTGCCCGGAGGTTCCCCCGAGACGTCGGGGAAACGACGGACCCCGGTCTTAGAAGGAGCCACTTACCGGGGTTCAGTGGAAGGCTCACATTGTGCTCAGACGTCAGGTGAAGACGCCCGACTTATGGTCCTTCAAGTGTCACTCCAGTGGAAGAACTGTCCAAAAAAGAACGCCTTAGCCCTCATTGACAGTGGGGCGGCTGGTAATTTCTTAGACATCAATTGGGCTAAACAAGAAGGTATTCACCTGGTAAAAAAGACAGAGGAACAAAAGGTGGAAGGGGTGGATGGCCGTCCCTTATGTTCAGGACCCATTGTACAAGCTGCAGTCGACATCAAGGTATGCATATCTCTTCATCAGGAAACCCTCACCTTTGATGTGATAAGAGCAGCACATTTTCCCATAATATTAGGAATCCCTTGGCTTCGTAAACACAATCCTGATATTAACTGGTCCCTCAACACCTTAAAATTCGAATCGGAGTACTGCTTCCAACACTGCTGCTCTTCCAAACAGACGGAAGCAACCGTTATCTCTAGCCCATCAGGAACTTCTGGTTCCCTTCGAGTTCTTAACATTCACCCCATTTTTCATGAGTTTGCTGATGTGTTTGAGGATAGAATACCCAAAGACTTGCCCCCTCATCGGTCCGAAGATTGTGCTATCGATCTCGTTCCGGGTACCACTGTACCCTTTGGACGTATGTTCTCTTTAACCTTCCCAGAAAAACAAGCATTGAGGACATATCTAGATCAAAACCTCCAAAACGGATTGATTCGTCCTTCCAAGTCTCCAGCAGGGGCTTCCTTATTCTTTATAGCCAAGAAGGACACGAGTGAACTACGCCCATGTATAGACTATAGGGGCTTAAACAAGATCACAGTGAGAGATCGCTACCCGATGCCTTTGATAAAAGATATCTTGGAAGCAGTTGAAGGATCATGTATATTTAGCAAGCTAGACCTTAGGGGTGCTTATCATCTCTTAAGGGTCAAGACTGGGGACGAATGGAAGACGGCATTTCGTACACCCTTTGGATTGTATGAATATCGAGTAATGCCCTTTGGCTTAGTCAATGCCCCAGCAGCCTTTCAGAGGTTTATGGATCATCTTTTTGCTGATCTCTTATTTGTCTCAGTTATAGTATACTTAGACGACATCCTGGTCTTTTCTTGTAACCCTATTCAACATCAGGGCCATCTCACTGAAGTTATGGAACGCTTGAGACGCAATCAACTCTTGGCTAAACCGGAAAAATGTGTGATTGCAGTAACTTCGGTTCCCTATCTAGGTTTTATCCTATCGGAACATGGTATTAAGATGGATCCCAAAAAGGTCTCAGCTATTCTCTCCTGGCCAGCCCCCTCTTCGGTAAGGGAGGTACAGGCCTTTTTGGGTCTTTCAAATTTCTACAGACGATTTATCGTCAACTTTTCTGAGCAGGTTCTTCCGATAACAGCTCTACTAAAGAAGGATGTTCCCTTTATTTGGAATCACAACGCAGAACAAGCGTTCCTAGGATTAAAAAAGGCGTTTTGTTCGGCTCCGATTCTCAAACAGCCAGACCAACGAAGTCCCTTCGTGGTTGAAACTGATGCATCTGCAGGGGCAATAGGGGCTGTTCTCAAACAAGAACACGATGGTAAGGAACACCCAATAGCCTATCTTTCTCGCACGCTTACGCCTAGCGAAAACAACTACTCTGTTATAGAGAAAGAGCTTCTGGCCATTAAGCAGGCATGTTCAGACTGGAGACATCTTCTCCAAGGGTCAAGACATCCATTTGAGATTCGCACAGATCATAGCAATCTCAAAGTACTACAACAAATGGAGTGTAAGAACACCCGACAAGCCCGATGGGCTTACTTCTTTGCCCAATATGATTTCTTTATTACCTACCTCCCGGGCAGTAAGAACGTCCTAGCGGATAGTCTATCTCGTAGCCCCTCCAGTTGGGTTAATCCACCCTTTAAGGGGGAACTTTTGTTACCTGAGGTCCGAATCGTCCATACAATCTCAAGGTTTCTACAGGACGTCAAGGAAGCAACTCAGGTTGCTATACTACCTCTTTCCAAGCCAGTTCAGGAGCAATTATGCAAGAAAGAAGGACTGTGGTTCTACAAAGGAAAGCTTTTCATTCCCAACACCAAGCTACAGTCACGAGTCCTTCATTGGGGTCATGAATCACGGATCGCAGGTCACAAGGGCTTAACAGCTACTTCCGACCTGATCAGACAAATGTTCTGGTGGCCTAACATGTTGTCTGACATTCATTTATATGTAGGGTCTTGTCCTATCTGCGCCAGGAGCAAGGGTCTGACTTCAAAACCTGCTGGTTTATTGCACCAACCTAAACTTCCTACAGCTCCGTGGGCACATGTCTCTACCGACTTTGTGGTAGATCTCCCTAAGTCTCAAGGATACTCAGCAATCATGGTAACCATAGACAGCTTCAGTAAGATGGGCCATTTCTCACCACTGAAAGGAGTGCCTTCTGCTCCGGAGATGGCGCAGGTATTTCTAAAAGACATTGTCCGACTCCATGGTATCCCAGAAACTATTCTTTCGGACAGAGGTTCCCAGTTCACTTCTACCTTTTGGAAAACCTTATGTGATCTACTGGGAATAGAACGGGCCCTCACTTCAGGTTACCATCCACAATCGAATGGACAGACGGAGCGTCTCAACGCCACTATGGAGCAGTATCTTCGCTGTTTTGTTAACGAACAACAAGATAACTGGGTCTCTCTTCTTCCAATGGCCGAGTTTTCGTATAACAATACCCTTCACTCGGCTATTAAAATGACACCTTTTTTTTGTGTGTTTGGTCATCATCCCCGTTCTTTTCCCTTGGATGATATCCAGGCTTCATGTCTACCCACGATAGACTCTCTCTTGGAAAACATTACCAGAACACAGAAGAACTCTCTTATCAACCTACAGGAAAGTAGAGCTCGATCTAAACATCAAGCTGATACACATCGGATCCAGAATCCTGACTGGCAAGTAGGGGATAGAGTCTGGCTCTCAACCAGATACTTACCTCGTTGGACACATCCTTCTAAATTCTCTCCCAAATATCTGGGCCCTTATACCATCACTGCTCGCATTAATCCTGTGGCTTTTCGATTGAAACTCCCTTCTCAGCTCAGCAGAATTCATCCAGTCTTCCACTCTTCTCTGTTGAAAAAGTTCATCCCAGACCCACACCACAGGAAAAGAAGAACCTTTCATTTAAAGGACACTAATCCACAGGCAGACGAATATGAAGTGGAGAGGATAATAGATTCAAGATACTACAGAGGTCGACTCCAGTACCTAGTGAGATGGAAAGGTTATTCTCAAGCAGAGGATTCTTGGGAACCTGTGACTAATCTCTCAGCTCCCAGATGTGTGCGACAGTTTCACGCCCTCTATCCGGGTAAGCCTGGGGTCGGTACCCCAAGAAGGAGGCATACTGTCATGAGGGCTGGAGGCTGGAAGCTTTGGTCCCGATGGAAGCACCATTAAACTACACATTACGGCACCTCCAGCGCCGTTCTAGTAGTTACGTTTTGGGAGCATTCATAACGAGGTTAGCCACGCCCCCTCAGTGCGTTGCAACTATCTTCGTTTCCTCGCTCCACTGTAGTCGTATACTTCAGTGCTCCTAGCGTTCTCCAGCCTCAGTTTCCTCTTTCCTTCTGCATTGCCTTCCCTTCTGATTCTTACCTACTTGTCCTCCTGACTTTCGCTCCGGTATTTGTCTGCCATCTTTACCGTCTTACCGTCTCCTATTCCTCCCCCCCCCCCCCTTGCCCTTTCTCCTACACCTGGTATTTCACGAGTTCCGGTGTTTTTTTTACCTTTCTAACGGCTCGGTGAGTTTTCTCCGTAGAGATTGGGGGATCCTTTCTCTTAGCCCATTTCCCTCCTCATTCTTTCTTTTACTGTCGTACTTTCACTGTTATTTTTGCTCCATCTGTTCGCCTACCTGAAGCCCTTCCTCCTTAGCTTCCTGTGTCACTGGCTTACCTTCCATCTGGATACCGGGTGGTTGGTGAGGGCTTCCCCTCCTGGTTATAGAGTCTACATACTGGGGAAACTCCTGCCCAGCCTCTACTACGGAACATTCTAGGAAATCTCCGACTCAGCCTTTGCTTAAGTACAGTTTGCGGAATCTCAAGACCAAGACTTTGGACACTCCTCCTCTTTCGGTTTCGGAATTGAATGCTACTGGGGTTTTTTATGCCGCTGGCTTTTTCCCCATATAGGGCTGTAGAGGGAAGGTGCCATATATTATTGCAGTCTGTTTTCTAATAGCAACCATTGTGGCGCATTCCCGGAACAGACCCTATCTCTTCTCAAAAAAAGGATATTCCAAAGAGACAACAGAACTACCCGGATTGGAATTATCCTCCAGTGAATCAGACACCGAGATACAGGTGAGCTCCACTCTTGACAGTTTCACTGATAAGATCTCTACAGAGGGGAAGCTGGAGGGAGGTGTGGGTCTGATGGTCAGATGTGATTTGGCAATGAAGGCCACTCCTCCACCTTTACCTGTATTTCTGTCTGCCATGGTAATAGTATAACCTTCTTGGAGGGCTAGAGAAAGTACTGGGCCTGCTGCGTGGTGCAGCCAGGTTTCTGTGATAGTCAGGAAGTCAAGGCTGTTGGCGGTGATGAGGTCGGCGATATCAGTGGCGTGGGCTACTAGAAACCGAGCATTGATGAGTGCACCTTTGATATTGGTTGGAGATGGGGGGAGTTGGGCTCTCTGGAGCTCCTGTGGGATGAGAAGGTGGTAGATGTGGGTGCAGAGATTAGGGAGAGTGGGGGGGTAGGCAGTCTTGGATATTATTGCTGGGCGAGCGGTGATGCTGACAGTATCAGCAACAGTGACATGGTCCAGAGGAGCATGTGTCTTTTTTAGCTTTGGTGTGGCTTTGTGGTTGAGGAAGCGAGAGCCTAGCCTCTGATTCCTGGATTGACTTGATAGTGGGATGAGAGGTGTAGGGGGCGTTGCGAAGCACTGGATCCATTCAGTGGGACTGAGTGTCATGTTTGCTGCAGTGTTAATGGATGCTTCCACAGTGGGACTGTGTATGGCAGTCAGGTGGATGGATGGTAGGAAGTGTGTTGGGGGGTTGGTGTGAACTAAAGGCAGGATTGAGGCCATGGCCAGAGTAACTCTATGGAAGGAGGTCATTGTTGTAGGTGTGAGGGCAGACTCTGGCAGAGTCTGACTGTGTGGGGAAGCAGTGGGCTTGGCCACTCAAGTCACCTCACGGCGGACACTGAAATGGAAGTAAGGGACCCTGAGGGACCGAGTACCAGTAGGGAGAGAGCAGGCCCAGCATCAGGCCCGCAGAGGAAGAGAAGAGGGAAACGGGTAGGAAATACATGCAGCTGAATGGACCATCACCACAAAAGACGCCTAAAATGCCAGAGCAACCACGAGCGAACAATCCTAGAGAATAGACAGTGTGAAGGCTGAAGAGCTAATTGAAGAATTGGGTGGAAGGTACAAGTAGGAACATGGATCGCTGGAGGGAGGCTATAGTCTCAGCTCCAAGGTGGCCCTCTGTGGGAGAGAGGGTGTCCCAAAGACATTTGTAGAACTTAAGTTACAGTTACACACAGTTATGCAGTTACTAAGGGGTTCTTGTTACTGGACTGGCTCTGGGGTAGAAGTCAACAGCTACAAGAAATGTGTTCCACAAGGCAATGCAGAGGGGGAAATGGTAGAGTCACATGCTAGGCAAACGAGGACCAGGTGGGCAAGGTGGTGCATTCACAATGGGGAAAGGTGAAGTTGATAGGGGTCTGCTGGTGGGAACGCTAAATGTAAGGGGTCTAAACTCCCTGACGAAGAGGTCGCTGGTCATGAGAGAATTCTGCAAGACCTCTCTAGACGTGCTGTTCCTGCAAGAAACGCGTTTAATAAAAGGGGAAGAGTGAGTACTGAGAGGGGCAGGAATAGGGCAAGTCCATTGGGCATCAAGGAGCTCCAAAAAGGGTGGAGTAGGAATTTTATTACACAAACAATGCAAACTAAGGGAATGTGTAGCAACTAACCTGCTGGAAGGGAGGTTGCTGATACTGTGGGGAGTCATGGAGGGGGCGAAAGTACTATTGGCAGCGATATATGCGCCCAATCAGGGACAAGCGCAATTCATACACAGGGCGCTCGATGCGATACCAGAGCTGGAGGCTGACTTGTACATTATAGGGGGGGACTTTAACTCCTGGGCAAATGAAACCTGGGATGGGAGGGCAAGGGGGCAATAGAGGCCAAGAGGAGGTGAAGACAGAACGGGGTACCTAGGGCGGGCAACTGAGTCACGAGGCCTGATTGATGTGTGTAGGAAGCAGCACCCGCAGGAGGAAGGATACACCTTTTTCTCGGCCTGACACAAAACGTATTTTAAGATTGACTACCTGCTCCTTAATAGAGATCGGGGGACGAGGGTAATGGGATGTGAAATTAGGCCGGTGGGATGGTCAGATCATGATATGGCATTTATGACCCTAGATGTGAAGGGGCTACACAGGCCGGAAGGAAGCTGGTGCTTTAATGAAACGCTCTGGAAGAACCCAATTTTTGCAGTTCGGCTAGCCAAAACAATCAGCGAAAACTTTGAATTAAATGACACTGGGGACGTACGTGCAGGAGTGGTCTGGGATGCTGGGAAGGCAACTTGGAGAGGACTGTTAATTAGTGAGGGGGCAAGACGCAAAAGGGAAAGAAATCTGAGGGAGGAAAGATTAAGGAAAGAGATAGTAGAGGAAAGTATGAACGCTACAGATGGGAACGCCGATGAGCAGAGGGAGGAGATACTCACAAAAAGGGCTGAGCTGAAACAGTTGGGGATGGTAGAGACCCTAAGAAAATTGAGGTATCTAAAAACAGAAATACTACGAAAAAGGAGACAAGGCAGATGCTCTTGTGGCAGCAAGGCTGCAGGTGCAGAGAGCAGAAAGATGGGTATCTAACCTGGAGAATCCTGAGGGGGACAACAGGGTTGTGCCGAAAGATATTGCAGAAGGATTCGCCCAATATTACGAAAAGCTTTATACATCTGAGGCCTCAGGCGGGGAAGCCGCAGTAGGAGAGTACCTGAGAGAGGTGGACATGATTAGGCTTACGAGCACAGAGGTAGATCAGTTGGAGAGCCCAATAACATCAGAAGAGGTGCAGGAGGCGATATCGGTCCTACCCAATGGAAAGGCGCCAGAGGAGGATGGATATACCATCGGGTTCTATAAGAGATACACTGGGGTCATGTTGCAACACATGGTGAAATTATACAACCATATCCGAGAAACAGGAGAGGCACCGGCCACGTTTAGTAAGGCACTGATCTCCATGATCCCAAAAGAAGGAAGGGATCCAACTCAATGCTTATCACACCGCCTCATCTCACTCCTGAATGTGGATGAGAAAATCTTTACGCGGATCCTAGCAACGCGTTTTGAATAAAAAACTACCCTGAATAGTCCACCCAGATTAGAAGGGGTTTATAGCAGGGAGGCAGGGCCCAGATGCAATTAGAAAAAACTCTGGACCTTATAGAACATGTGGGTGAAGAAATGGGAGATCAAGCACTGCTGAGTTCAGATTCTGAGAAGGCCTTCGACTGAGTCACATGGGGGTTCTTATTTGCTGTGCTGCGAAAGATAGGGGTGGGCAAAAGGATGTGTAGAGCTATCAGGGCGATATACTCAGGGCCCACGGCGAGGGTGGTGGTAAACGGAACAAAGTCTAGACAATTGCCCAGATGCAATTAGAAACACTCTGGACCTTATAGAACATGTGGGTGAAGAAATGGGAGATCATGCACTGCGGAGTTTAGATTCTGAGAAGGCCTTCGACTGAGTCACATGGGGGTTCTTATTTGCTGTGCTGCGAAAGATAGGGGTGGGCAATAGGATGTGTGGAGCTATCAGGGCGATATACTCAGGGCCCACGGCGAGGGTGGTGGTAAACGGAACAAAGTCTAGAGAATGTCCTCTATCACCCCTCCTCTTTTCCATGACAATGGAAACGTTTGGGGAGAAGATATGTAGGGAGGGCCAGGTACAAGGTATTAGGGTGGGGGATGATAGTCATAAATTGAGCATGTACACAGAAAATGTGTTGTTGTAACTCACAGAGGTAAAAGAGACGGTCCTGAGGGTGCTACAGATGCTTGACGAGTATGGGAGCGTATCAGGGTTTAAGGTAAATGTGAGTAAGTCAGTCCTCCTCCCCCTGAGAGGGGTGAACGGAGAAACAAAGCGGAGGGTGGGGAGGGCTAGGGATACCAGTGGAAGGGGACAATATAAACTACCTGGGGGTGACAATATCCAGGGACCTAGACAACTTAAATGAGAGGAACTTTCCCCCTTTATTACACCGGCTCCTCAGTGAGCTGGACACTTGGTCCAAACTCGCCATTTCGTGGCTAGGACGGCTAAATGCGCTAAAGATGGTGCTCCTTCCTAGGGTGTTATAATTGTACCAGGCATTGCCAATAGAAGTGCCAGACCTGTACTTTGCGGAATTAAAAAGGAGGATGGTGCGATTCATATGGCAAGGAAAAAAACAGAGTAGCCTACAGAATATTAGTTCAGCCCAAAGAAAAGGGATGAGTGGGCCTACCCGACATGCACACTTATGTTACTTTGCATTTATGTTACTTTCAACCTACCAGCGCCTTCAGACCATACCAATGGTATATAAGGCGCTATATAAATGCAAAGTAACATAACATAACAAGTGTTTAAGAAAAGATGGGAAAGGGACATGGGAATGGAAATGGGGGCGGACCAGTGGCAAAGGTTATGCGTGAATGCACACCACACCTCGTGGCATGTCAGTACAAATTGCATGGCTCAAACTCTTTTATAGGTGGCAATGGGACCCAGTAAGATTATCAAAGATGTACCTGGGAGCTGACCTGCTTTGCTGGAGGGGGTGTGGGCAAGCGGCAGATTACTGGCACATGTGGTGGGGATGCGAGAAGGTGCAGAAATATTGAAAGGGGATTCTGGGATGGATAAGGAGCCTAGATGGAATAGATAGGCAAATGGACCCCCTTCTCGTATTGTTTGGGGTGGAGATAGTGGAGGAGGATTAGGTCAAACTCCCACATATGCCACACTACTTGTTGTTAGCAGCCAGGGCTTGTCTGGCAGCGGGATGGAAGAAGGGGGAACTTCCAAGTGAAAGAAAGTGGTCTTCCAAAGCTCTTGACATGTACAGAATGGAACAGCTGACCAGAGAGCTACATGACCTGACCCCGTCAGGAGAAATGGAGTGGGCAGCTTTCCTGGAAAAGTACAGCCCGGAGAAGCCAAACCTAACAGCCGGAAATGGGAGCCCAGAGCCCATAGAGGTCACTGATGGGAGAGTGTGACCCAATGCAAGAGCTAGAGTAAAGATGGAAGCAAGGGGGAGGGGTAACCTGACCAGGTAGCAGTGGGAGGGGGAAAGAGACAGATATGACAGACTGTCATGATCCCAGTCAGAGAGCACAGTTCTCTTTCAGGCATTCAACATAGGCAAGGAACATTACATCAGTCAGCGGGTCAGAAGTGGGTGTTAGCCTGGCATATATGGCATTCGCACCATTCACAGCATATGTTTCCATGGACTCTCATAGTGTTAACATTGGTCTTATACTCTAAACATGGCTGCCGCAAGATCCATTTGTACCTTGCAGCACGTTCCATTCATATCGCAGTGGGAGCTACTTAAGCCCCGCCTCCACAGGAACGCTCGCTTCCGGCGTCTCTCCTCACAGAACCTGTCAAAGGAGAAAATATAAAGACATTAGCTTAACAGAAAGAGACAACAAAATATAATAGTTATAGAAAATACTTACTGAACCAATGTTATCTCTGAAGCAGTATCTTCCGTCAGTAGTGGTTCTTCGTTACTGCAGCAGCTCCTGTCAGAAGTTTCTCTCACAGCCCGCAGCATCTTCCAGCAGCAGTTTTTGCTCATAGCCGCAGTATCCTCAGTCAGAATTTTCTTCCACAGCCTCTGCATCTTCCAAAGGTATTCTCCTCAGTTTTCCAAAAACCTGCAGACAATTAGAGGTATTTAATTAACGAACGAACTGAATAGAAAATAACAGAAGAAATGTTAAATAAGTTTACGTACCTGAAGGTTCTTTTAGTTTTCACCTCACCGTTGTTTCTGCACTCTTTCTGAAGGCTGCAGTTACTCTGTTTAGACGAATTTACGTTGTTTAACATTTCCTCATCCCGAGTAACTTCACAGTCATCCGCAGCCATAAATCTTTTCCGAATTCAGAGAACCTGTAAAAAAAAGTTAATTATTTAGAAAGAGAGATCTCTCCAGTGTAGGAATTATTCCAAGACATAAAAGAATAAGTTATTTTCGCCAAGAGACGTTACCCAAAGACTAATTCTGGAAAAATATAGACATTGTCAAGGCAAGAAATTATAGAGTACCTTAGCATTCCAAATTCCATTTGCATCTTCATCCCAACGCGCCCCTGTAGAAAGCAGGATGGAGAGCTCCACAAAAAATAAATACAGGTGAGACATATACATTTAATGCAGTACCTTCTCAGTAACAGATGTTATAGCAGCTCTATTGTTGTTATTATTGTTTATACAGAAAGGGAATCTGAAAAGTGTCCAAATACAGGTCCATAGGCTGAGAAGGCATTACACTCCCGAGGAGTCCGGTTAATTGTTACACAGACCTTCACCCAGGCTCCAGAGACACGTTGTAGAAACTACCAGTGAATGCAGAAGAAAGACTCAAACCTACAGATTTGGCTACCGAGGGAAGGAGCCTGGAAAAAGCAGGATCCATCAAAACATACGCAGTTTCCACCCCAGGGCCAAGTTAGTAGGGAGTGGGGAGGGTGGGCTCAGGCAGGGGTAGTATCAGGGGGTGGTAGTTGGGGGGAGGTTGGGGTAGTATTTGACAAAGTTGTTGTTGGGGAGGGGGAACATTTAAAAATGTGTATGGTGAATTATGAGATATGTATACAAGAAAAATGTACTGTTTCAGTTCTATATGTGCCGATTCACTAATAAAACCTAATTTAAAAAAAATATATGATTTTGTGTGGACAAAACCCCTGATTAGATCGGGCTAAGCGAAATTCACCCAGGTTATGAGAAGAGACATTGATTATATTGCACAGCAAATCATATATTATACAGTGTTGATGAATTGAATTGCCAGATATTTCCTTATTTCTGTATTTGTTATAAAAAGTGTGAGGGTCAGATATACTTTTGTTAGAGTGTTTCCTTTAGTTTATTTTAGGGTGGGAAATCCTTGTCAGGGTAGGTAAAGTGAGGCGTTTATTCAACATTTTTATTTAATAAAATGGCTAAAGTACAAAACTCTTTACAAAGTTGTCCACCTCACATTTCTGACCCCTCACATATGGTGTCAGAAGTGGGAACGTAATCAATTGACACACATTTGGGGAACCCTGAAGTTTGAAAAACGTAGCAAAAGGGCCTCCACTCCCATTATAGCCACTGAGCAGTCGATAGGTTTTGATATATGTAGTACTACGGGGGAGTTAATTCAACCGGAGAAAGACCGCTGATCCCTACAGATCTAATTCCTATACCTTTCCATGGTACTTATGTCCACCTTGCCTCTTCGTCAGGGCTGGCCTGGCCTTACTACCTAGACGGATTGGCAGGAGTAATCCATTCAGACTATAGAGGAGAAATTAAAGTATTGATGCAGAACAATGGGAAGAAGGCATTCCAAATTAAAACCTGCAAAATGATCGCCCAAGGCAGTCTAGACAAAGCTGTATTTCCAAAACCCAAAGAGGTGAAAAACAGTAATACCACAGGGAGAGGAACTCAAGGTTTTGGGGAAGAAGGCTTTGAACCAGTTATACCACTACCCGGAGATACTGAAGATGAAAATATCCGTGATTTAGCTTTTGTCCAATGCGATGATCTATTAGCAGAAACGTTTAATCAAGTGACCAGTGGGAAAGAAGGGAGGAAAAAGAATGCTCCATTTTGTTTTCTTAAAATCGGGTTAATATATAGAGGGGATGTAGATCCTTGTGGTACTTCGAGAACTCAAATTTTAATTCCTATGAGTCATAAGATTTTCTTTTAGAGGTGGTTCATCCTCATTTAACTGGGGGACATCTAGGAGCAGCGAAAACACAAATGCAAATCATACATCGATTCTATTGGCCTGGTAAATATGCTGACATAAAGAATTTCATAAATACCTGTGAGGTTTGTCAGAAAACTAACAATAGAATACTCCCTCCTGCTCCATTAAAACCTTTGCCCATTATTGATGTTCCCTTTTCAAGAACTGGAATGGATATAGTGGATCCTTTAGAAACATCAAGATTAGGTAATAAATATATACTGGTTATCTTAGATTATGCCACTCATTATCCTGAAGCCTTTCCCCCTAAGGAATAATACCTCCAGCAAATTCTGAAACATTTGCTCCCTTTTTTTCCCCAGACTGGTTTTCCAAAAGAGATTCTTACGGATCAGGGGTCCACATTTATTAGTAAACTCATGGCGGGGGTCAGGGAAATCCTACATATTAAAACTCATAAGCACTTCCATTTATCATCCCTAAACAGATGGATTAGTTGAAAGATTTAATCAGACTGTGAAAAATATTTTGAAGAAACTGGTTGAGGCAGATTGGAAACATTGGGACATAACAATACTATGGGCTCTATTTGCCATTTGAAAAACCCCTCAATCTTTCACAGGGGTAGGTGAGGGGTAAGTAACATTTGTAGTTTTCTCAGTAGTTGACATTTTATTAATGAAAGAAAATGCAAAGAAAACCTACAATGCCCACTGTACCAGGGAATTCCCTACCTAGTCTAGGTTCTAAGGGAAAATCTCCTAGCATAGACTTCACACTAAACAACAAAACATTCAACATAACTCATAAATAACATAAATATTTAATAATTTAATATTTAATAATTAGCAAATAATCAGTGTCCTGGACAACATCCACTTGTCCTGGGTAGATCCCTTTCCCAGGAATGGCCAAAGTAAAAATCTTTAACAAAGAAAAGTAAAGTCTTGAACCAGTTTTTGAAAGTTCCAAAAGAAACAAAAGTTCACACAAACAAAAATCTACTGGTAACAAGACTTCCTCCGTTTGTTGAAAAGTTCCCTTTCCAATTTCCACAAAGAAAACGGCACCAATGGTGTCAATAATGCATAAAGGGTGAGGGAATCAATCCCCTCACCCGAACCACAGAAGCCGAATAGATCGACCCTCCCACTGTGGTTGGCATGGGCGCCTGAATATTAATAATACAGGAAACCACGTGGCAGCCAATGGGGGAAAGACGGAGTTAGGGAAAGGGGATGGAAAGACAAAGGGAAGGTAGGGTAAAGAAACATGCATACATAGAACAAACCTAAATGCGCATAACTCCTGCTTGGCAAAACAACTCTAAACTTGTTATCACATGAATTCCACTCTCCACCTTTGGAGTTCTCACCTTAGTACAAAGAACTAGTAGCGAGGGACATAGACTCACAGAAGCATATCAAACACATTGGTTAGTGGGTCCGACTTAAATGCAACACAACATAAATATTCCACTCCTCATACCAAGAGCGTAATATTGCATAAGCATGATGGCACAAACATAGGGAATTCCCTATAGTGACTGACAAAGACACATGGCCCTAAAAGAGCAAGCAGAAGCCACAAAACAAAGAACATAGCGCTGTACATGTAGTTGAAAGCAGCATTATGTGTACATAAGGCCCCTTTTTGCCTGGCCTCTCCTGTTCTCTCAACACCTCCCAAGATGACCCCTTCCTCTTCTAGGTTTATCCAAAATGCCTATTAATAGGATGGTGCAGGCACAGTTGACCTGCAAGGGATACGTATTAGGCCACCTCTCATCTATCACCATATAGGCAAGAACAACATGTGCAAATGGTAGGACACACTTAACTTAATGCCCGGAAGCCTCCTGAGGCCGTCCGGACCGAAAGTAATGAAGCAGAGTTCTGAGCCTGGCTTCCTACTTTCCCCGCGGCGACCCAGGCATAGCAGAGTTCCATAGAAGTGCATGCAAATTTGTGAGCCACTTAACTGGATGTCGGGGCGCCTTCTGAAGCAGCCGGGACCTGAAGAACCAATGCAGAATTTAATCTCTGCAATCTCCTCTCACCTCTGCGGCCCAAGTCTCCTGCACGGCCCTCGTAACGCTCATTAGAGAGCTTAGTTCAACGCCCCCTCCACGTTCTGTCCACCTGCCAGCCTCACCGTCAATTCAGCCTGCTAACTCCTTGTCGCTGCCGCCTCCGCCCCGTGCTCTCCTCAACATTAAACATCAGCACCGGAGCGCGGGCGGTTGGCGGTTACAAGCAGGTCTCTTGATTGTCTGCAGCTGCTGAGTGGCGCGCCCAGGGAACTACCCAATGCCCCATAGCCCCCTGGGAAGTGTAGTTTTCCCTACTTTACTTTCGCCTTATAAGCCTTTTACTGCTCAAACCCTGACTTCTGACAAATGGTAATCCTGGATAAGCTTGACAAAAGTTAAAAAACTAAAGTACCACTTCTGCTTCAACAGCTGTCATCTTTTTGTAACTTCTGCAGCGTCTTTGGTATAACTTGTCGGATGCTTCTTCTAAGGGGGTTGCCTCCCTCATGGCAACTTCCTTCTATTAAGGGCACTGTGAAAGCAGGCTACCTTGCCTCACAGTATACCACTGCTTCAACCACCTTCAATATCATGTTTTCTGACAATATTATAGACAACTACAGTTCTGTTAGTTCTACTGCAACTTGGAACTTTGAGCTTGCTCGGACTGGCCTATAGGGCAATAGGCCCATGGCCGGTCCAAAAACACAAAATGCTGGTGTGGGTTCGTTTTTTTGGTCAAAGTGGGACACTTTTTTGCCAATTTGGGCCAGTTTGATGAGTTAATTCACTCTGCGGCTAGTAGTTTTGACTAGTGTTGCTGAATAATTATTCTTTAAAATGCACATTTGCATCACAATTTATCAAAAAACTCCCCCTTGGTTACTGTTCAAACAGTGTCAGAAAAGGAATGAATAGCCATTTGCAGTGGTGGGCCACTTTTTCATTGGTGCCTGAGACAATTGTATAGCCAAGTCTGAACCTGTCTTTGAGGATGTATTATGCAAATTAAAGACCAGGATCTTCAACCACCATAGGTGGGCAAGGCACTGTTCCTTCCTATGCCACAAGAGAGGGGCAGCCTCTTTACCTCTTCTGTCTGTCTTACAGCTACCACTAAAATCTGCCTTGGCTTCTAGACTGCTGCTTTCTCTCAGCTTCAACAGTCTCAGCTCTACAGATTGTTGATTAGTTCTTTTAACAAGCACCCAGCTCCTTGCCCCGGCTTTTATTTTATTTATTTGCATTTATAAAGCGCACAAACAGCCCAGAGGCATCGCAGCGCTGTTACATGGAATCGGCTTAGTTACAGTTGCAGGTAGGTGTACATACTTAAGTACATGAAGTGTTACATGAAAGGCGATATGGCTACACATAGGGTTACATGGTGTATAGACTATCGTACCATAGCATATTGTACCATAGCACAGTACATATAGCTATTACATGAGAACCCATCACGGCCTCGCATGGAGACGCTGCTGGCTTTGGTGAGGGATTTAGGAGAATAGCCTTGTTCTGACCTTTGTGCACACCTTCTTGATTCCAGCAGTTACCCCAAAGCTGTATTGCCACTCTTCCAGCCTTGAATAACCTTGTCACATTTGTATCAGAGGACACTGTATTGGTAACAACTTTGACAACTTCAAAATACATGTGATTAGTTCTTGTTAGGGCTGGTTTCCCATTAGAAAGGGTTTTCCTGCTGGCTTGGGTAATGCTTGTTCTTCTTGCTACTTCAGCAACTTCTACAATTAAAAGTACTTTGTTCTGGATGTTATGAGATTTAACCTTCACAAAGGAAACAGAATTAAGTATACGCAACCACTGTTTGATGGAGAATTTCAACTGCGAAGCCTTGCATTCGCTTTCATTTATACAGAATGCTGCTTTAAGATGTATCTGGAATCACCATCATTCATACGTGACCTTTCTTTGATGTTTATATTCTTGTAACAATTCGGGAAAGTCAGCTATTACCTTTCGAGTGATTACAAACAGCGTTCTCCCTCTTAATTGGAGACACGCAACCACTTTGGTAAGGTTATTTATTACAACAATGGAAAATGAAAGAGTTTTCTTATTTGCATGCACTTTAACTTGTTTCAAACATGCGCCTGATACATTTTCTTTTGTTGTCCAGACTTCCACGGCAACAATCAACTTTTACCCGCTCTTCTTTGCAAGTTTACATGGATTTGGTTACAGTTACTGGCAAGGAGTTATTAGTGAATTGGAGTACGGAGCTTCACTCACTGGCTCCAAAACACTGCGATTGCGGGCGGCTTCCACTTCCTGACTTTTCTCTCTGCTACTGCAATTTCAGGCACTCTTGGGACTCACACCCCACTGCAGCACAGGTGTGCTTGATCCAGCCTCGACCATGGAGAGACCCCTTCTCTCCTACTTCCCTCGGCTTGCTACTGCACACGGGCCTCAGGTAACTTCACAACTTCAGCTCTGCAGTCACAGCTATTGGTCGCACCTGAGGAAATCATTAACTTTTTCAAGTCACTCTCAGTGCAGCCACAGCCAGACAGGGTTTATGAACACAGGACCAACTCAGAACCTGCAGGTGACATCTGCTCTTCTCTCGTCCCGGGGTCCCTTAAGTGGTCACACTTCCTCATGAACTGCCAGCCACGTGCTCTTCTCCTTCTGCTACTGCTGCCAACCTTCCAGTTCCTGCTCCAGCTTCTTCCTACTGTTCCTTCCTACTGCAGCTTTGTATGCCTCTCAGGTGGGGCAATTGAATTCAGGTGCAGGCCCTTCATGTTAATTGCCTGAACCTGGCAAAGTCTGATAGGCCTACTTGCCTGTCCTTTACTTCTTTATGGCTCCTCAGCCCTCTTCTTCGTCACAGTCCCTGAGGTATTCTGGGACTTGTAGTTAATTTTAAGAAAAATTAAGTTTTTCCACTTCTTTTACATTTCTAAGGGCGGCTGTAACTCCCCTAATATTTTTAGAAGAGGGATTGTGAGCTTTAGTTTTACTAGAGACAGCAGATGTAGGGAAAGCAGCCCTCTCACATTCTCTGTAGTGTACCTTTGATATCGAGGGGAACATTTAAGCTCAGGGATAAAAAAGACATGTTCTTTGATTAAATAGCTTTAAATATGTCAAACATAGGTTTTAGCACCTTAGTTTTAACTGTAGGCTGAAAGTAATTCAAATGACAACAAGCCATAAATTCTTCTATAATGGTAGTAAGAGTATCCCTTTCAGAGGAAATATACAATGGGCCTCATTATGACCCTGGCGTTAAGTGGCAAACGATGCCGGTAAAGGATTACCGGCATCGTTTACCGCTCCGGCCGATTATAACTGAGCAATGCGCTATTAACGGCACTGTAATGAACGGTGCCGCTAAAAGCGCCAAGGACGCGGGCACGCAACCTCCCATGCCGTAAATACCGGCATGGTGCAAAGTGGGGAACATCACAAGTCGGGCGGACATGCAATTAACGCCATTGTGAAGGGCGTAAAGTACCTTACCGCCATGGTGCTAATACTGCCATCACGGACCAACCGTAAACGGCCATGTGCAGTGTTCCCAACTGCCACATGTGCACACAATCAGCACAGGTGGAGGCCATACAGACTGGGCAAGCACAAAAGGAGCACACCCCACCCCTTCCCACACCCAGTCACACTCCACAATGACCCCAATACTACTAGCAATGCTGGGGCTGGAGGACCTGATTGCAGTGGAAGTGCAACAACAACAGGCAGCACAGAGGAGACGCAGGAGGAGAAGGAGGGCAAGGCAGGGCCAGCATGCCCTACCAGCACAGCCAGTGGCACCACGCAGGCAGCCCCCAAACCCACGCATCAGAGCCAGTCCATTCAACCTAAGCGCTGAGCAGATCCGCACCCTGTACCGTCTGGACCGGGACACCATCATCACCATTGGGGACATGATACATGACCACAAAATGCAAGATGCAAGCAGCCCTACCATGCAAATGAAGCTGTGTCACAACCATTCCACAGCCATCTGCATGTGCACTGTACCAAATCAGATTGCATCCCCCCTCATCAAAATGCAGGTACAAGCAATGATTATGGCCAATACACAGCACCAAAAACCATCAACTGAAAGGACAGTCCACCATTACTGCGTACAAAGGAATCACATGAGGGTCAAAAACATCAATACACCACTACACTGACACAGAGGCCCAAATGAATTGCATGACACCTTTTGTTGTGCATAGTGAGATCATCATGAGGCTGACATCAACGGTGCCAGGATGAAAGCATACAAATCACCGGACATCTTCAACATCACAGAAACAACCACTGTGGACTAACACAGTGCATGGGCACTCACAAAGAACTTGACCCTCCTGCGCCCACTAGTAGATGGCATGCAAACCAGTCCATAAGAGGAATACAGACATACCAGTCACATCGTGTGTCTCCATGCATGGAAATGAGCTTGAACATAAGAAATACATGCATGCTATGTTGTCACTCAATGAGGTCAATTATGATGTGGTAACGTACTCATACATCGTTGGCCACATACAGATGATGCAGGCCATCTCTTGAAGATGTGGCTCCTTACCACAGTCTGTAACCCGCAGAACATGCACGAAGAGGACTACAATCGTGCGCATACACGTACCCGTGTGGTAATTGAGCAGACATTTGGCCTTTTGAAGGCAGGTTTTCACTGCCTCAGCAGGTCTGGTGGGGCACTCCTGTACGGGCATCAGGAGGTGGGCAAGAACGTCATGGCATGTGTCATGCTACACAATAAGTGCATCTGACGGAATGTGCCCCTGCCCACTGACGCTGAACTGCAATCACCTGACAATGAGGATGAGGAGGTTGGGGATGGGGCAGCACCTCAGGGACGTAACGATGCACAGGAGGGACGTGCCATGTGTCAGACTCTGATCAACCAATGTTTCTAGCAGACATGGACGGGGTGGGTTACATGGAGATGGCACTTGGGGCACAGGGTGTGTCCGGGACATGGACACTGTAGACTGTTAACCAATTAAGCACAGTTACGCAATAAGCAATGTCCACACATGTCATTTCTGATTAACCATAAAGTGTATTGAATAGGCACACAAAGTGAAAAGGCCCACCACCCCACACACCCACTCCCTCCTCCCCCTCTACTCCCCAACACACCCACTCCCCCCTCCCCCCTCTACTCCCCAACACACCCACGCCCCCCTCCCCCTCTACTCCCCAACACACCCACTCTCCCCCTCCCCCTCTACTCCCCAACACATGGTGTGCAGTACTGTGCACCAGTGGACCATGTGGCACCAGTACACAAGGCTGTGCCTACTGGCATCCCCCTCTCCCAGCACCAGGTGCACCCCTGTCTGATCGCCGCAGGTTCCTGCCCGACCTGCGCACAGGGCTGGTCCTGGTGGAACTGGCAGCCGAGGATGTACTCGGTTGCTCGGATGGACGCATGTCCCGCATTGCTTGCACCAAGTCGGACAGTACGTGCCGCACTGCGGCCAGTTCAGCGCATATGTCCTTTGAACTGGACTCAATAGCTGACCTCAAGGAAGCAGCACAATCATGCATATCCTCCCTAGCACTACCACATTCCGTGATATGCTGTGTCAACAGGCCAGTGAGTTGTTGTTTGCGCCTTATAATGTCCTGCATCCCCTCTTGGGTGTTTGGGGCTGTGGTTGATGGTTGAGGGGTGTCCAAAATACTGTTTTCCTCCTGCACAGGTGTGGTTGGGGACAGGTGGGGGAAATGCAGGGGGACAGTGGGGGGAGTGTCAACATGCAGCACATCCCCTTCCTCGTCATCCGAGATTGCTGCTGTGGCAGCTGTTTCTCCAATGGTGCTGCTTGCAGCCGATGCAGTTCCTTCGGCGGCCAACACTTGGCTGATGCTGGCTGTTGTTGATGCCAAAGTTGTGGTCGTAGAGCACATTGGTGCAGTAGCCTGTGGATTGCTCTTGGCCATTTCCTGTCTTAGAGGTTTCCTTATGCCCCTTGAAGTGGAGTGCTGGTGTTGTCCCTCTTCGGCCCTGGCCTTCTTAGCTGGGGTGGCACCGGTGTCGTCATCAGCGCTGTCTGATTGTGTGCCTGTGGGGGACCAAAGGAGGGAGAGGGTTAGTGATGGGTCTACGGGCATTGAGCATGCATTGTGGTGGCTTCATTGATATGGATTGGTGGATGAGTCACATTGGAGGGAGTGACATACAGGTTGTCTCACTCTTGGGTGGGTGCTGAATGGGGTGCATTATGCATGTGGACAAGGTGATACTCTGCACTGGCTGTAGGCAGTCTTGTGCTAATGTGTCTGGTGGACACTGGTATGCATCATTGCACTTCCCATTCATCTGGACATCATCGTGGTGGTATTGGCATAGTTATATTTGAGACACCTACCTGCATCGGCTGATGACGGGGCTCCTCTCTCCATGTCCCCAACTCCCTCTATGGACTCCATGCCTATGGTGGAGGCACATATCTCCTCCCATGGCTGGAGTTTTAGGGGCGACTCAGCACCTCCACCTTTCGCCATCCCAAGATTCCTGTTTGCTGCCAGTAAGCTCCTCATGCGGAGACGTAGATCGTCCCACTGCTTGCGGCATTGTTTTGGGGTGCGGGGTGTTGTGCCAACAGCACTGACCCTCTGGGCGACCATAGCCCAAATCTGCTTTTTCCGCAGCAGCGCCGGTCGGGTCATCTCTGTTGCAAACACAACGTCTTCATGTTCCTGGAGGGTTTCTGCCAACATGGTCAGCTCCTCTCTTGAGAAGCGCCCCTAGCGCAGCCGATCTCCGCTTTTCTTAACAACTTTTGGCATCCTGATATCAGAGGGGTGGTGGTTGAGGTGTGTGGGCGTTCTGGGGGTCAGATGTCTCCTGGTTACAGAGGATGGCAATGGATTATGTTTTTAAAGATGGCCGCCGTGCTCTTTCCCGTTCCTGTGCGATGACGCTACTTCCGGATCCGCTTATTTACGGTCACCGCCAATAGCGGTTCCCGCTATTTGCGGTTACCGCTATTAGCGGTGACCGCTAATGCCGATAGCTAGGATGCCGGAGGTGCTATTTGCACACATACGATGCCGGTAAGTGGGATTTTTAGCCCTTTAGCGGCATGGCGGTGATTTCATTAACGGCATGGCGCAATGCTCGTGCTCGCGAACTCGTAATGGGACGCTTTTAGCGGTCTCTTGCCAGCACGGACACGGTAATTGCGCCAATGCCAGTAATGACTGATACTTACCGCCAGGGTCATAATGAGGCCCAATGTCTCTATTAGGTTTCAACGTGGGCCGATTGAATGAAGCATTTAAGTCAATATGCACTAATGAAGACACAGAGCCAAGTATCTGACGTCTGGATCTTTATTCAATATAGCACGAATTGCACTTTGGGCGGTAGCCCCGCCCACTTTCAACATATGGGTCGCAGCCCACCAAATTCAAAAGAACAGAAAGGAGACTTGGCTCCTTCTAACAATTAGCAGTAGTAGAAATGGGACATTAAATCGCCCCCTTCCTTTGAATATAGCTGGGCTAATTAGTTCATCTCCTCTATCCATCTTGAAGGCTTGCGTATGGTCCTCCTGGATGGGCTACATGCAGTGGAGTAACTTTGCTGAAAATGTTGCTTGGGACATGATATCTGAAGAAAAGGTGCCCCAGCCAAATGAATGGGGACAAAATGGTGTGCCATGAAAGTTGGGGGGGACAAACACCCCCGTTCACCCCTAAAATTACGCCCATGGCTACATGCAGTTGGACGTGCACTTGTGCTTGCCTGGTCGCTGTCACTGTGATCGGCATCTCTGTCCTCCTCTCTGTACTCAGAGTCCATGTCTGATGACTCGTCTGCCCTGGTCAGTGTGGCGCTTGCTTGCTTTCCATCGCCCTCAAATGTCCGAAAGAAAGATGAGTTTCGTGTGATGGTGCCTTGCGGGCTTGTGGCCGTTATCATTGACACTTGTATGTGGGTTATGGTCATGGGCTCGGGCTTCAAAGCTGGGATATATTTGGCGTTCTGGTTCTGTCAGACCAGGACATGGTCGCCTATTTGAATGGGGCTTGGTCTCGCTTGCCTCAGGAGGTCTGCATATCTTTTCATTTTCACTTTACTTTCCTTGTACTTTGCTCTCACAGTGTCAACATAGGTGGTGGGAAGAGCGGCATGGGGGTTGTGTGGTAGTGTGGTCCTTATAACTCGTCCAAACATCAGGGCGGACGGGCATTCTCCTGTCGAACTGTGGAGTGTGTTTCAGTGTTCACGTAACAGCGTGCAGATGGCCTGCATGAATGTCCCGTTGGTGATGGAACACACCTGTAGGGTGCGTTTTAAGTTACTCATGACTTTCTCTGCCATTCCGTTCGCTTGGGGGCACAGTGGCGTGATCTTGCGATGCTGGAAACCCAAGTGTTATGCAAACATGACAAAATCATGTCCACTGAATGGTGGTCCATTGTCTAACTTCACTATGGATGGGATTCCATAGTCCACAAAAGTTTTGTCTAAGGCTGGTATTACTGCCTGGGCACTTGTGGAGCGGATAAGGTGCACTTCAGGGAATCGAGACATCTTGTCTACAATCATCAACACGTATTTGCCATTTGACAAGGGCCCAAACATGTCAATAGCTACTTCGTCCCATACTTGCAGTGGCATTGCAGATGTCTTTAGTGGCTCTGGGAATGTACGTGGGGCAACTGCTTGACATGTGAGGCACTTTCGTAGTAGTTGTTCTACCTTTTCATCCATTTGTGGAAACCACACTTTGGTCCTGAGTTGTCGTTTGGTCGACACTATTCCCCTGTGTCCTGCGTGAGCAAGGGCTAACATTTGTTCTTGAAGACTAGATGGAATGATGATTCTGTTTTCTTTTAGTAGAAATCCTTCTGGCAATGTGGATAGTGTATGTCTGATAAGTTTGAAGGTGCAGATGTATTGCTCTTCATCTGGTGATAACGTATGTCCATTTTCTTTCTTGTTGTACCATTGACGAGACCTCAGGCACTCTTGTATCACTTGAAGTAGGTGGTCTTTTCTCGTGGCTTCTAGCAATTGAGCTGTTGTGATGGATTTGGGGAGTGCATTGCTTATTAAATAGTTTAAGTATTGATTGGCTTTGGTTGACTGGCGTTCATCGTGCGCTGTCAGCGGATATCTGGATAGAAAATCCGCCGGGTTGTTGTCCTATCCCGGGTGATGTATGATCTTGAAGGAGTACTCCTGTAGTATTAATCCCCACCTGGCGATGCGTGGCGGCATCTTGGCGGTTGGTTTACCGTATATGGTGGTGAGGGCCTGGTGGTCTGTGAATGGGCGTCCATATAGGAATAGATGGTAGTGTTTACACGGCCATACAACCGCCAAGCTTTCCTTTTCAGGCTGAGAATAAGCGCATTCAGTAGCTGACAAACTGCAGCTTGTATATGCCACAATGCGACTCGGGGAGTCTGGTGGCGCACCTGGTTTAGATTGTGCTAAGATAGCTCCTAACGCTACTGGGCTGGCGTCCACGGTCAGCTCAGTGTCAAAGTCTGGGTCATAGTAGGCCATGCATGATGCTGATGCAATGCGCCTTTTGATTTCCTGGAAGGCCTCCTCGCATGCACTTGACCTGTGGAATTCTTGGTGTTCCCCCGTGAGTAGCCTGAGTGGTGTACTTACTGACGCAAAGTCTTGTATGTAACGCGTACAGTAACTTGCCATTCCCAGGAATTATTGTATTGCTGACACGGAGGTGGGCGTAGGGGCCTCCACTAGAGCTTGCACCTTTACTGGATCGGGTTGTAGGCCGTTGCTCGAAAATACGTGTCCGAAGAATTTTAACATTGATTTACTGATTTTGAACTTGTCTGGGTTGAGCGTGAGATGAGCATTTTCAAGGGCCATGCACACTCTTCTCAGGGTGTCATCGTGAATTTCTCGGGTAGTGCCAAAAATCAAAATGCCATTGCTATAATTTAGGCAATTCGGAATGTGCTTTATCACTTGGTGGATTTCATTTTGAAAGATTTCGGCTGCCGATGATACGCCGAAACTGAGCCTTTTGTAGCTAAATAATCCCAGGTGTGTTGAGAATGTGGTGATGTATCTTGATGATGGGTGCAGTTCAAGCTGGTGGTAGCCCTTGTTTAGGTCCAGTTTCGAGAACACCTTTGCCCCATGGAGTAAGTGCATCATATCAGTCATTCTAGGTGAAAGATGACGTTCTCTTTCTATGGCTACATTTGGCACCCTCATGTCTACGCAGATACAAATACTGTTTTTGTTCTCCTTTTTGGGCAAAGGCACGATTGGGGATACCCATGGCGTTGGTCCTGATGCAGGTTCAATGATGTCTTGCTGTAGTAGTGATTGAATCTCATCTTCTACGTGTCTCTGAATGTTGAAAGGGATCCCCCTGTAATGTTGAGCTGTCGGAGGAATGTGCTGATTTATATGTAGCTTGATCTGTTTGTTCTTTAGTTTTCCCAGTCCTTTGAACAGCGCTGGAAACATCTTCTGTATCATGTCCTTCGGACTGATGGTGTATGCTGACATGACTTGATACATGAGGTGAATAAGGCCCATTTGTATGGCCGACTTGAAACTCAGTATGCTTCCTCCTGGTACCTCTCCTTTTATGACGTAGATCTTAACTCTTTGACTTTTATCTTTGTATTGGCATGTAGCTGTGAACAAACATACCTCGACAAGTGAGGGGTTTGTTTGACCCATAGGGGTAGATCAGTGTGTCGGCTTCTTTTAGTTTCTTCTTTGTGGCAAGAGATTTGTAGGTCTCTTCATTAGTTACATTCACTGTCATGCCTGTGTCGATTAGGAATTCTTGATTTTGTCTATTTAATTGCATTAGTAATGTTGGACTATATTCTGCAGCTGCACTATTTCCAATGGCACGGTCGTATCCTCTCTTGCGGTCTCCACTCGAGGAGGATGAGCGTGAGTCACGTCCTTGTCGTGGCGAATCATCCACATATCTGAGTTTTTGTCTTGAATTCTTTCTTTGGGAGTCGTGTTTGCTCCTGTAATGGCTGGAGCTGTCTCTCCTTTTCTCTCTCCATCTGTCATTTCGTGATGACTCAAGTGAAGTGCTGTGGGAGTGGTGCCTGCTGGAGGAGGGTGATCGCCGCCTGTGAGGTCGTGGACTTTCCCGACTTGAGCTGCGGCCATCTTGTCTCCATGAGTCTCTGCTTGTTTACGCCAATTGAAAGAATTTAATGTTTCTGCAAAATGGTTTTCACCCCCGCACTTGTCACACCGATGTCATGGACCAGTATGGGGAAATTAGAATCTGCATCTACAGAATTATTTGTGTTCTGCTGTGTCTCCCGTCGTGCGAATGGGGCAGACTGTTGTGGTCGCGGCGGACTGATAATCTTGATGTTTCCTAGTGACTCTGTTTGCAATGCTAGGGCAACCGCTCTCGCTAGTTGCAAGATTTCATCTAGTGTCCTGCTTTTCTGTAGAAGTTTCTTGCGGAAATTAGGGGATTCGCACCCCACTATAGCCTGAGATTTGAGTGCTTCCTCTGTGGAGTACCGATCAATGTCACAGGAGTTCTCCCGCTTTCACAAGTCTCATTACAAAATTGTCCATGTTTTCACCCTTTTCCTGCGTGGTGGTGTGGAAAATGTGCCTTTCATAGTCTACATTTCTCAGTGGCGCAAAGTAGTTATTTAGAGAATCAATGATGCCTTGAAATGTGTCTGTGCTAGTTTCTGGCATTTCAAATACAATGTAACGTACCACTGGAGCAAGTGAGTGCAGTAAAATGCCTCGTAGTCTACGTTCCTCTCATACTCCTGAAGCATCAAAAGCATCAATGTATATCTGTAATTCCTTGAGCCACCTAGCCCATCTGGGTGTCAGACTACTGGTGTCTGAGATGTCGAAATGCTGCATTGCTTGCAACTGAAGTGACTCAGTGCCCCCAACTTCCTTGGGTGGGGGGCGGCGTGGAATGGAGCTGAACTGAGCGCTCTGTATGCTGCTGCCAGCATTGCTTTCAGACATGATGTCTTTGCTTTCTGTTTGTGCAGAGGTATGTTTGCTGGTAGCCCACTGGCACAGGGGTGGTGTCTTTAATGTTTCTCCCCAAGCACTATATCTTCAGGTCACTAGAAGTGGATTGTTTGGGCCTGGCACACCACGTTGTGCCCAGAGGTGCTGGCAGGCATCTGTACAGCAGAGTTATAGGGGCACTGCAAGGAAGCACTGGTGTTTGTTGTAAAGCATGTGTCATACGCGGCACAGTTGCAATGCACGTGTTATACGCGGAAAGCGTATGAAATAAATGAAAATTTCGTTCCTCCATGGTGGTGCAGTATAATCTTGTGCTGACAGTGTTTTCTTACTTTTTATGGCACACGTCGCTCGTCGGCGTGGGGTCTGAGGCGGTGACAGCGTCAGGGCGGCCTCCAGCGCTGCCGTGGCTTTCAGGCGGCTCGCGAGGCAAGGTATAGCAAAATGACTCCCAGATCAGGGGCGCTGCCTCAGATGTTTGTTCCTCATCGCCAATGTTAGGTTTCAACATTGGATGATGGAATGAAGCGTTTAAGTCAATATGCATTAATGAAGACACAGAGCCAAGTATCTGACGCCTGGATCTTTATTCAATATAGCGCGAACTGCACTTCGAGTGGTAGCCCCGCCCACTTTCAACACGTGGGTCGCAGCCCACCAAATTCAAAAGAACAGAAAGGAGACTTGGCTCCTTCTAACAATTAGCAGTAGTAGAAATTGGATATTACAGTCTCATCCCCTGGAATCTCCCCACTACCATGGGCCTTGTCTCCACCCAGGTGATCCTCCCGCATTACACCACCCCCAGGATTTGGATCAGGAAGAGTCTGCCCTTTGTTAGCCATCTGGGAGAAGGCTTTAGGCAGGGTTTTGGTGAGAATCCACAGGATTCCCCACAGGTATCCCCCTTTGAGTTACTGTATGAAAGAGAACATAGAGATGTACTAGACATGCTACGGGAAACCTGGGAAGAAAGAGAAAGGACCACTATTCCATTGTCACAGAAAGCACAGAGGTTGAAAGGACATATGGCTGCAGTTAGAAATATAATTCACAATAATATGGTCCGAGCTCATGAACATGAAAAAAAGTGTTGTGATAAGAAAGCGATAATGAGATCCCTTTCCATGGGTCAAAAAGTGTTAGTCCTTCTTCCATCCTTAGAGACAAAGATGTGATCATGATGAAATGGACCATATGAAATCTTAGAGCAGATGAAACTTTATAATTATAAAGTCTCTCAACCTGATCGAAAAATTAAGGTACACATATATCATGTCAATTTACTTAAAGAATGGAAAGAGGACCCAGAATGAAATACTTCAATTATGTCAACCAGTCTGTTGTCAGAAGATGGTGAGGTTCTTCAGTTAATCTCTCCTAAATTGTCTCAGAATCAAAAACAAGATCTGTTAGAACTTTTACAACAGTTCCCTGATGTGTTTAGGACTGAACCAGGAAGAGTGAAGGGAGTATATCATTATATACATACCCCTTCTGGACAAGTAGTACACCATCAACCCTGTAGAATCCCATAAAGTAGGAAGCAAATAATCCAAGAAGAGATAGAGTCTATGTTAAAGGATGACATAAATGAACCCTCACAAAGTCCATGGTCTTCCCCTATTGTGTTAGTTGCCGAACCAGACAATTCCTGGAGTTACTGTATCGACTTTTGGAAGGTCAATGAAGTATCCCAGTTTGACAGCTATCCAATGCTCAAATAGACAATCTGATTGATAAAATTGGAGATGCAGTATATCTTTTCACCATTGACCTTACTAAAGGTTATTGGCAAGTACCAGCTAATCCAAGAGACAAGCCCAAAACTGCTTTTTCTACCCCTCTTGGATTATTCCAATTTAAAGTTTTACTTTTTGGTCTACATGGTGCTCCTGCTACCTTTCAGAGATTTATGGATTAGGTTTTAAGACCCCTTTCGTCATTCTGTGGGGCTTACATTCATGACATCATTATACATAGTAGAACTTGGCCTGAACATATGTCGCATCTATATCAAGTCACTAGGGCATTGCGAAACGTTCCATAGATTTCTTTGAATACCATTTCCCCTAATGAGATTTTACTGAATATATTTCACAGAAAAAGGTAGGGGAAATGGTATATGTGTAATGCATAAAAGGTGGGGTGTGGGGTAGGGGTATAAGTTAGGGTAGGGAGGGATGAGGGGGGCTGTAGGAGGTCTTTCCCGCATTTAAAAAACAAAAGCAGAAAAAGTAAAAAGAAGATTTATTTTTTCGGTGAAATGGATTCGGTGAAATCTCCATTAGGATAAATATATTCAAAGAAATCTCTTACATCCTTGAGAAAAGCCAGCCTTACGGCCAATCCCCCAAGAAAATATTTGGCTAGGTCTGCTGTAAAGCATTTAGGTTTTTTGTGGGGAATGGACTAGTTCAACCTCAGTCTGATAAAGTGAAAGCAGTTATGGAGACACCCTCACCAACAACCCAAAAAAAGAATTGAGGAGGTTTTCTGGGACTTGTGGGTTACTATCGCAGGTTCATACCCAATCTTTCTCCCATTTCTGTTCCCCTTACAAACAAACGTAAAAATGCAGAACCACAGAAATTAAGGTGGGGTCTACAAAAAACCCAAGGGATTTTCGCTGTACAGAACATCGGGGAGCAGGGTAGGGGCCCCCGATGGTGAACCACAGTATCCACTTTCCTTTGAGACCTCTTCCCCATCGTACTGTGTCAGATTTACTGACCTTCCAACTCCCCCCCTTCCATGTAAACACTGAGACGAGGAAGAGGGAAACTTGGAGGATGAAGATTGCAAACAGGGAACACACTCAGACACATAAAACAGACTCTCCCCTTCCTACAGCAGACTGTCCCAGTAATGAGGCCAGGCTAAGTCAGGCCTCCCTCTTTAACTACTCACACCTGACTTCACTTGACTCTCCCAGGCAATAGAAAAGGAGGAGCAGGAAAGCACACTTTGAGCGAACTGTGGATACTGGAGGGTGCCAGGACGCCAGAGAGAGACCTATGGAGCTGAGAGGAACCTGGAAGGCCTAGAGGCGAAAGAACCACCCAGACACTGAGCCTGACTGCACAGGGGAGGTCGCAGTGTGGAGTGGAACTTGTGCCTCCAGGGAGCCCAAGCCAGGGCAGCTGGGATTACCTGGTGGCACCCACAACAAAGCTCCATCCCTGGGCTAAACAGGAGAGCCGTGGCCTCTGGGGGGTAGGTGACGAGACCCTGACCTTAGGTAAACTTCTTCTAGTGCTCCAGCAACTCCCAAAGCCATGGGGAGCTGTGAAGTGGGAGCAAAATAACAAAGTGCATTGTGGGACGGTGAGTCCAAAACTATTTCTTTTGAAAATCTGAGAAGGGTCTGAGCCCGACTGGAGGGACACCCTTGTGTGAACATTGATGAAGGAGAACCCTAGGAACCTTTGGTGAACAAGGCAGAGAGCAGGGCGAGAAGGGCAACTGAAGTGAACAAGACCAGCAGAACGGAAGGGCAGGTAATCCTGGGAAGGCGACGAAAATGTGGATAGAGCAGATGGGACCAGGAGGTGAGCAAAAGGTTGTGGTCCTACCAGCTGCAAGGTGAAAGTCGCTAGAGAATCCCAAGGGGACAACTCCCTACCACTGCAGAAGGGCACAGCGGTACTTCCTTCATGTGCAGCGTGAGGACTTGAAAGTAGGTTAACTGCGCTGGGCCAAAAGCCTTGACTGAATGGAAGGTCTTGATAAATTGTATCAGCCGCTGCCGGTGAGTGAAAGGGAGGTCGCCTTGTGATATTGTATGAAAAGGACATTAACATTTTAATTGCTCGTGAGGTTGTCAAGAAGCCGCAAGCGAAAGTACATTGTAGCAAGAATGAAGAATGCCGAGATTGTACATGTGAGAGAAGAAGCCGCAAGAGAAAATAACTAAGCAAGGAGATGAATAGTCAAAGTGCTTATATGAGGACAAAGTCAAGGGTAAACACTCCCTCGTACAATCGAAACTCTTTGACAAGAAGGGAAAGGAACTGCAGATACCAGAAGTCCTTGAGAGTGGAGGCCGGTATAAACCGTTAAACTGTATCCAGTATTGTGGGTTTCGCGTAGGACAGCAGCCATGAGAAACAGAAGCTTGATTTTGAAAAGTAAACACACTGGCTACAATATCACAGAGTGGCCCAGCGCGACGCGATCGCCTATCGGAAGTCTTTGTACCGAACTGGCAGGTACGTAAAAGAGAAAGCGTGAACGATTGCAAAGAAACAAGTGTGAAGCTGGCGGTTTGAAGGATCGCGCCCGATTGAGGAAAGCTAGAACTGCCCTACAGAGGAAGGTCTGAGCCCAGAGGAGGGGGACTTGAGTGAACCAACTAATTGTTTAAAAAGACATTAAGAGTTTCTGAATGCTATAAGCAAATGGAAATGGTAAAGTTAACTGAACTGTGATTTGAATAAAGGCTACAGTGAACCCAACGGAGGGATGCCAAGTGAAAGCAAGGGAAGGTGAATCCTGCATTTTGATAAAGGGACTGAATGTGAAAGTAAGAGAAGGTGAATCCTGCATTTTGATAAAGTTATTGAACAGTGAGGTAAAGACGAAGGTGAACCCCATGAAGGGGTATCACGATAAAGCTGCAGAAGAGAGGAATCATACAACATACTCGGTATAATGATCAGGCATTCTTGAAATGGTCCATACGTTTGGACAAGCCCAGCTGTAGCAGAAGTATTGGCAACAGAGTCATGATAAACTCCCTAGGAAACCACACTATATGGTCAAAATTGAATTTAAACAAGCTTACTTAACACATTTCAGAAAGGGAACACTCCCTTTTAGTCTGGCTTGAAAGCCATGGCTAGGATTTTGGTGGGGTGATCACGGTGCTGGGCAAACAACTTGGTTTAGATAAAAACATAGCTACCAGAGCTGCTCTGTGTCACGGTCCTTTTGACATTTTAATACAAGCCAAAAAAGGGAATATTGCCATCCCAGATCTAGGTTAAAGAGAGAGAAGACAATCCTATTGATTGCTAAAACGAGAATAATGTCAAACTTGGCAACACGCTATAAAAACTGTCTCGAGGCACATAAGGTCTCATTGACCAACAAAACATTTTGGTCTCTAGCACAGACAGCTCAGGAAGACAATGTGATTTCGGGCACGATATGGACTGATGCAGTCCAAACTCTATTCAAACTTCTGTTTTTAGAAACACTTGATTAGGTCAATCAAGTAATTGTGAATGATAAGACACACAGATCGGAGGCGATAACAATAAATCCAATAATCGATCCCCGAGAAGTGTTCACATACTTTTAAGATGCAGGAAAGTAGTGAGAGAGGATAGGGTAAGGTTTTTGTCCATCCCTCAGCTTAGACAGGCGCAACCAGTACACCCTAGGGACATTTCCATCAACCTGAGGGACAGCAAGATACTCTGTGCAGGGATATTTAGTTAATTTTAGGGATTCAGACAACAGGAATAACTTTATAATTGAATGGTTCTGTCTATATAGTGTTACAGAAAATTGGGCAAAGACAGAATGGAACAGCCCTTAGACTCCATTTCGGATGTATATAGCTTTTAAAGAGACTAAATAAATCTGCAGAGGAAAAAATGCCTACTTAATAAACTCCAAACTGTCTTGAGAAAAGAGCATTCCACTAAGTTGAATATCTGTGCCATACATTGCTTAATGTCTGAAGCTTATCGCCCTAAGGCAAAGAAACTGTACCTGTGCTTTGTTGACTTTAGCAAAGCATTTGGCACTGTTCCTCAAGCTAGACTTTGGGCGATACCTCTGACTTGGGTATTGAGCCGTGTCTCTGTCACTTCATCAATATGCTGTATTCTGACACTCGTGCAATGGTCTGATTGAATCAAGGGGGTTTGACTACTCTGCCCATATTGACAAATACAGGATTAAAGCAAGGATGTGCCCTGGCCCACCCTTCTTTACAATGTATACGTCCGTGACATGGCATTGGCGCTAGGAGCCGCACATAATTTCCCTCCCAAATTGGGGTGTGTGGCTTGGCTAGGGTATGCCAATGATACTGTACTACACCCCAATTGGCCTCCACTGCTCTATTTAGGCGCTGTCTGTCTATACAAAAGAAAATAACCAGAAATTAACATTGATAAGACCAAGGTTCTGATAGTTCACCCCCGTTCCAGGACGGTTCTGATAGTTCAACCCTGTTCCAGGACCAAGGACACCTTTAATTGGAGAATGGATGACGCTCCTTTGGAGATAGTAGATAATTACATCTATCTCGGGGTACCTATTAGGGCTCGTACTAAACAATCTTCTTAAGGTGCCTTTGTAGTGAGTAAGGTTCTGAGAAAATGGTGAGTGTTAAAGAAGTATATTTACAGCAAGGGTGGACAAAATATTGAGGGATGAATATCTATATACAAGACCAGTATCGTAGCAGGAATATTATATGGTACTGATTCCCTACCTGTATCTAGGTTGAAATGGCTTGAGATCTTGGAAGAAAAACAACTTTGTTTAATTATTGGTGTACCACCGTCCATAACGGGGGAGGCGTTGAGGCTTGAGTTTGGGCTCTGCTCCCTCAGATCGGTGTGGCTACTTCAACTAGGTAGATTTGTACTATCGTTGCACTTACCTATGTCACACCAAAATCGCTTGTTAGGCCTGATAGCAAAACAATACTTTCAGCTTTACATCAGCCATCTTTTTTCTGAAATAAAGGCCTCCGCATCAAAATATTTTGTCTAAAATAGGTCTTTTGATGCAAGACCTGATCCCTTCCCCGGCTGCTGCCAGGGATATGAAATTAAAGAAATCAATATGGGGCATAAATTCTAGCCTCTGCTACCTGCATCGAAAAAAAACTATGCCACGTTCGCTAGTCAAGGGTTTTGTTTTAACCAACCTCACACCTACTTAGTCAAGGCATGCAGTATGCAATTAAAACACTTTATCATATATTTAAGATTTAACATTCTTCCTACAAAAGAGTATATTGGCGGTTGGTCTGGGATTCACTGGCCTATGTAAATCAGCCATAGAAACCTCTCGGCATATCCTTACCGCTTGTGCGACCATATCCAGTCATACAAAAAAGGATATGCTTCCTTGGTTTCCAGTATGGATTTCACCATTACTGACCAATTTTGGAACTCAATATATTGTGCTGAATCTATTGTGATTACTGCGTTTGCCGTCTATATTTGGAAAAAGGCCTTCACAGTAATATTATAGTATTTCATGTTTTCTTTTTAGCAAAATGATGTTTGTTGCCATTTAATGAATGAATTTTAAAATGTATATGATGTATTATTGTACATTTGTACTCATGAATGTATGATTCATTTTGCTTTTCTCTTTTTATGATGAACTTCCTTTGTTTTTTAATGTTTGATATGGATATTGTGTGCTTAAGGTTTTTTATTAATTAACTAAATGCACAATAAAAAAAAGGTAATGGGATATTTGCGGTTATACCCCTGCGCTGCTAGGTGCAACAGATACACCTGCAAAGCTTGGCCATTCACACCTGGAAGAGGCCCAGCCGGCAATGCTACTTGTGTATTGGTGTCATTATATAAAGGTAGGAAGTGCAGGGAATCTGTGGAATCTACCAACAGGCACCGCCCCCCATCAAACATTCTCACCATCCAGGTGAGTAAGGGCTCCCCTGACTTCTGCCTCAATTGAGTAATATTCTCACCAACCTCCTAATGTGTGTAATCTTCTAGTGTAGTCAAAACCACAACACCCCCCCCCCCGAGCCCTGGGTTATGGGGGTAGACCTACACCTTGTTACTGGGTTTGTTTGTTTGTTTGTTTGTTTGTTTATTTGTTAGCGCGCCTAACCCAGAGGTATCTGGGCGCATTTAAAAAGTTACAAATAAACGTGGAACAGAGATACAGGTGAGACAGATACAGGCAATTATTTACATTACATTGTTATGATAAGCAGCAAACACTATACATTACATGATTACATTACATAAATGTACAATTATGGTATGTACTGCAAAGTTAAACATCGAGAGAGACAAGCCAATTATTAGCATTTTTTCTGAAACAGTGGAAGGACGGTTCTGATCTTAAGGCTAAAGGCAGGGAGTTCCACAGTTTGGCTGCCAGTACAGGAAAGCTACTTCCCCCTGATTTCTTGTGCTTATATCTTGGTACCCTGAGGCAATGAGAGTGTAAGGTTCTGGTAGGACGTTACAATGTGTTTTTGGAAAATGTGTCTGCTAAGTATTTCGGGGCTGAATTGGCGAGGCATTTGTGGGTGAGGGTTAATGATTTGAAATTGATTCTATCCTTCATAGATAGCCATTTGGTGTTGCGTCTGACATCAGAGATGTGCTGCGTTCTAGGAATATTTAACACAGTTCTTAATGCATTGTTTTGCAAGATTTGCAGTTTATTGACATTGTGTTTACTCAACCCTAGGCATAGGGCGTTGCAATAGTCTATTTTAGACAGGATTAATGCCCTGGTAAGAGTAGTGCAGCTTGATGTAGAGAGGAATGGTTTGCACGCATTGATTAACTTACAAGTGTATGCCGTGGCAGAGGCTGTGGCATTGACTTGTCTTTTCAGGTTTAAGGCTGAGTCGAGATAAAAGCCCAGGGTTTTTACCTCCTTAGATACTTCAATGTTGTTACCGTCGATATTAAATGATTTGAATTGGTTACTAAGTTTATTTAGTCTTGATATAGAGCCAATAAGCAGTAGCTCTGTCTTCTCATCATTAAGACAGAGGCCATGAGTGGCCATCCATGTTTAGATAATGAGATATATTTTGTTGAGCAAATTTGAGTCAGTCCCATGGTCACCAGTAATAGGGATGAGAATCTGGGTGTCATCAGCATAGTTGGTGTAGGTGACACCCAGATTGTCAAGGTAGTTGAATAGAGGCTTGGTGAAAATATTGTACATCGTAGGGGAGACACACAACTCCTGTGGTACTCTGCAGGAGATGGTGCGGTCTCAGCTGATGCGGTTGGGGAGAAGACCCTTGTGGTACGATTATCCAAGAAGGATTGTATACATGCAGTGGCTTCAGCAGAAAAGTAGGCATCAGATTTTAAGTAATTACATAAGACTTTGTCATCCACTAAATCAAATGCAGCTGAATCAAATGCTTTGTATAGTATTTTCAGCAAAAATGGAAGACTCGTTATCGGTCTGTAGTTAGTTGGGAAAGTGGGGTCGGGTTTTTTTTTTTTAATAGTCGGAGGCCCCATGCGTCTTTTAAATTAATCTGGACAGTACATGTATCAAAGGAAGAGTTTATTAGTGTTGTGATGAATGGCACTAGTTCCCTAGCTGCCTCTTTAATTATTGGTATTATTTTCAATTTTCTTTTGTGGAAGATCAATTTTATTCGAGAGCGCCAGTTGAATATTTGTACACCAGGATTTGTCCTTGTTGCATGTTTCCGTTGGAGGAGGGGGGAACTCTAATTCTCTTAAAATAACTAAGAGTTCTCTTGTGTTAGAGTTGGCTTTATTGATTCTATCGTTATAAGTATCTCTTTTAGTTTGAAGGATCTCGGATTTATATCTAGTGGAGATTTTGCAGAGTTTTTCCTTGTTCTCCACTGTGGATTTGTTTTTTCATGAGGATTCTGCACTTCTTTTTTCATTGCCTAGTGTTTTAAGATTGGGGTGAGCCAAGAGTTTAAGTGTGGTCGAGGCTTACCTTTGCACAGTTTTAAGAGTGCTATTTTTTCCATAGCTTGATTGACCATGTGGTTGTAGAGTGCTACAAGAACTGTAGGGTCTGAGCAAGTAGATGTGAAATTGGTAATAGGTTGGAGTAAGTGTCACACCACTTACCTGGAGACCGAGATTCTCCACGCCAGTTCACCCCTCTTCCTCTTGGCGGATCTATCCGCGCTTCCGCACATGGGGATCCGCTGCTGGGAGAGTGTCGGGGGTCCGTGTTGGTGTGCCTCTGCGCATGCGCGGGCGACCGCGGTCACGGTTCCACGCATGCGCAGTAGATTGGGCCCTCGCCACTGCTAAGGCTTGCTTTCCAAGCCTCGTTTTGGGCTTGCCAGCACCAGGCAACGAGACGGCTTGCGTCTCAAGCCTCTCGGGTGCTGGCGGCCCATAAGAGGAGCAGAGATCGGGAGCGAGTCGCGTCTCAACGCGGTTTGCTTCGGATCGTGTTGCCCGCTCGCTCGGCTCCCGAGCCCGTTCCTGTTTTTGTTCCTGGTCCTATGTCCTGGCCCCCGCCTGGTTCCTGCTTTAATCCTGCTCTCCCTTCCTTGTGGGTCTCCCGGGCCTCCTGTCTTACCTGGCCTTGCCTTCCTGGGGGGTTCTCCTTCTCAGCTGTTCTGGGTTCCTGCTCCTAGGCTGACTTCCCTGGGGTTGTTTCCCCTCTCTGTCCGGTGGTTCCCATTTTCCGCCTCCAGTTTGTTCCCATTTCCTGAGTCAGTTCCACTTCCTCCTGCCTGAGACTTCCTCCCTGCTCAGCCCTGAACTCTTTTGGACCCTCTGTTGTTGCCTCAGTCTGACCTGACATCTCCTCTTCTGCTACCATTTGCCTGCATTGCCATTCACCCTCTGTGGACAGTAGTGGATCTGCTTCAGTCATCTTCCTGCCAGTTACCCCTGGTCAGCACTGGATCTTCGGCCATTCTCTGCATCAGCTTCATTGCTTCCCGGACTTGCTCTTCTGGACACCACCCTCTGGCAATCTTCATCAGACTGAAGGACTACAGAACATCCGCCTCTCCTGCCAGTGCTTGCACTGTCCTGACGTCACGCAAATCAGGAGAGAGAGTTCCGTGACGTTGGGAGTCGGTCCATCTTCCACCCAGTACCAATCTTGGGTTGTGGAAAGGCCGGTACCCCGCGTCATATGCTCGTCTGGAAACAGTGGTCAGTCTGGCTGCCACATCAAGATCTGCAACCAAACCAACAGGTACGCAACACTCTCCTGATACTCACCTTAACAGTAACGGTAATACATTCTCCAATGTTATATTGCACTTGTTTCTGGTAAATGCCGGGGGAGCCACTGGGCTCACGAGATTAAGTTGTGGGCTGTCTTGTAGGGTGAAAGAGATAAGGTGAAGGTCAGTCCAGGCACAAGGTTCATTGGAAGTGATTTTGATATTGCAATTAAGGTCGGCTAGCCAGTCTAATGTTCTACCTTTAGTATGAGTTGCAGAGTTGATACGGTGGATGAAGCTTAGTTCAGTGATAGTATTAGCTAGTGTTGTAGCATTGTCATCTTTAGGGTCATTGAGAACTAGATTAAAGTCACCTAGTACTATGATTTGAGAGGTAGGTTTTGTATTTATGGTGAGTATTGAATTGATATCTTCCTCAAGAGTAGAAATAGGGCCAGGTGGTCTGTAAATAAGGTGCATGGTTATAGTGCGTGGCGTTGTGAGAGGCAATTTGCTCTGTCTCGTCTTAATAAGGTAAAATGTTCTGGTATGGCTAGTGAAAGAGTTGGGCCTGCAGCTGTATGAAGCCAAGCTTCAGTTATGGCTAAGAAATCTAGTTGTTTAGAGACGATGAGGTCAACAATGTCTAATGCGTGAGCTACCATGGATCTGGCATTTATCAAAGCGCCTTTGATATGAGGAATGTCAGTATCAAGTAAGTTAGGCAGATGGCACATAGTTTTCTGTCGTGTTAACTTATTGGTAGGAGTATTGTTGTTTAACTTTTGTTTGGTTCTCTTATTTGGTGAGATTAGGATATTGGGTTGTCTGTCACTGTCATTATTAGTGGTTGATATGCCAATTTCAATCTAGGTCCTAGCCTGAGATTTCTGGAGTTTGTGAGGCACGGTTGGTTCGGTGTAGGCCTGGTGGCATATAGTTGGATCCATTGGAGTGGTGATAATGGGCAGGTGGGGCAGGTCAGTAGTTTGCCATTAGTGGTTGGAGGGTCAGGAACGGGTTGAAAGTATGGCAAGAATTTCGTTGGTGTGATGCCATCTGACTGATGGTGGAGTGGTCATAGTGAGAGGGAGCTGAGGTTTGTGCGGTATGCCCATTGTTGTATTAGCTGTCACCAGAGTATTGTGTGTTTGTAGGTTTGCCATAGTGGTAGTAGTATGTGGAGGTAGTGTGAATATGACGAGGGAGCTGATCAATGGGAGTATGCATGCGATATTGGTGGTGAAAGTGGTGCATGACTTAATAATCAGTACAGCTAAGTGTATGAAGTGGAAATTGTGTTGGAGGTCAGGGACAAGGCGTCCGTTCATGAGAGGATACTGATGGGTTCAGTATATTGATAAATGGTCGGTAATACAAGGGAAATCGTAGGTTAGTAGGCAGTGGGGTTATGTATGCTAAAGTAACTATGAATAAGCTGAAAGTGGTCGGACAATGCAGTGCGTAGAACTGGTGCCGGATGTCTCAGTAGGCAATGGTACAGGACTGGCTAATGGCGATATATGATACCAGTATTCAGCAGTTAAGCAATACAGTGTTATGCAATCAGCTACTGGCACTGACAAGGCATAATTCAGATTGGTACAGGTGATCGTAGTGGCATAAATATTACCAGCAGTTGGAGAGATATACGTATGCTTCGATTAGTACAGTGAGTAGCTACTATGCTGAGTGAGCAGCGCAATAGGCCTAGTGAACACCATGCGTTATTACGGGGCCGGAGGGAGGCAGCAGTAATTCGTGAGTGGCATTGGTAAGAATTAGCTGAAACATGCTGCATTCACATTCGCAATGACTATGAATGACAATGGTCAGGATCAGTTCTGATAAATTACATTCAATAATGGCGGTAATTAGCAGATAGCAAAAATCTCAATATAATAAATCACATTCAATAATGGCAGTAATTAGCAGACAGCAAAAGTAAGATCCGAGTCTAGCATGGTACATTAAGACAGTTGTTCACTCTTAGGATCAGGTTGTTGAACCGGAGGTTCACAATGGCAACTGGTTGTCGGATTACTGCGTGACTCGGCAGGCATGTAGCGGTCGGTTGGCGTATGGCAGTCACAGTCGTGAGAAGTCCACACAAGAGTGTTCTGTGTGTTAGCAAGAGACCTCTTAGCTCGCCGTAGTGTTAGATATGGTCAGGTACCAGCAGATAATTGTCTAGTGCGAGGAGGGCATAGGTACACGTCCCATGGCTCTAATGGCCCGGACAGGCACAGACAAGCCCTTATTATGCAGCCCTTGTGTTTGCGGCCGGCTTCCACTGTCGGTGAAGCTAATAGATTAATAGCATAGCCGTGGGCCAATCAAGCTTCAGGATTCTAGAGAACAGGAAGGCTCCTAATGCTTCCCTGTAAGCGAGGTGGCCATAGCACACATTACCTAGTCACCAAAGGAAACGTTGTGGAACAAAAACAAATGGCTGTGTGGCACCCAGATATGGTGTTAGAGGCAGTTAAGGTGCTGCCGTAAAGCTTGGGTAATGATGCTCTGAATTTCAATGCACAAAACTGCAATATTTTCGATGAGCCAAGCACGCCTTGCAATCTCACCGGATGGTCCCGTGAGAAGCTGGTATCTCGCTTCTTTAACAGTGACTGGTTTTTTGTCAGGTTTCAATTCAGATTCTGCCTCCAATTCAGGGCTACGCTCTGAGTCAGTGGAATTCCAAATATCACCATCTCATTTATCTGGATCCCAATCCGCCCCTGCAGTGGCAATTACAGCAGCGACTTTCCTCTTGTTTACATTGCCTCAATGGCAATGTAAACAAGAGGAAAGTTGCTGCTGTGATTCCTTTTTATATCGCTTTTTATATTTATACTGAGCAAAACTGACAGCTGCCCATTCAGACACTTCTTGGTATTAATTTGCTTTATCATGCCAGATTTTCAATTGTAAATGCTGCATCAGTGAAATGTGTTTCTCAGCAGCAAACTCTTTCTCCAAACACAAAATATCTTCGCTTAATTCAACATTTCTCGGGTGCATTTTTCCATACCAAGCCTGTCTTCTTCCTAACGCAGCAAATTCCTTTCCTTTTCCACAAGGACCTGCTGTAAACAAAACACTACCTCTGCGAGCCCTGCGATGCCCATGCTTTTATCCGACGGTTCACTTAGCCCAGTGCCGCATGCCCATTTTTTCGCTAATTTATCATATGTGCTCTTTGCTCAGCCTGGAATCATAACAGTAAGGCAATCGCTGCCAGCAGAGAATCCCTTATCTTTTTTCTTAAACAAGATATTTATATTTACAAAAATGTACAATGATCTAGTCACAGTAACTGCTCACAGAGCCATATGTTTTGCTTCAGAAGTGCACAGAAACTAGTTCACAGCCTCAGCACACAAAATGAAGAAACCTTAAGCACTGGAGGGCAATTATATACACAAACACTCGGCTAAACTGTAAAATGGCTCTTTGCGGCCCTTTATTCACAAAAAGCATACATGAATGAATAAATGCAGTAAAAATTACTGCAACAGAAATCCTCATCTTGCCAGGAATGCAATCAAAAGCCGTGAAACAGGCAGGCAGAGGAATTACCACATCAACAGGCCTGGAAGCAGTGCATCCACTCTTCCAAATAAGCTTTCTGCCTGACTGCTCTGGTGCCCCTCATTTTAAACCATGCGCAAATGCATGATTGCATTTTCCATAACGTTCTGGCTTTCAAAGACTCTACCTGTTGACAGTTCCCATGTGACCCCGGCCTGAGGGGCCCATGGCAACCCCAAGAGGCATAACACTTCCCTTTCTCATAAAAACATGAAAACAGCTACATAACATTTCTTCAGCTTTGCAAGATGATTCCCTGGCAATGTTATCACGTACCAGCTGGCACCTTCTTCAAAACAGTCTTTGAAGCAATGCAGAAGCAAAAAAAACATGTTTGCCAGTGGAATTGTACAAACCACGTTACAAGTACACATCAAATGCAGCTTTCACTGAGGCAAGATGAAAATGTCCATTATGGCTCTGGGAGCACCTAAAATTCACTGTGCACAGACGCCATGTTTCACTCGAAAGCATTACATACAGCATTTAGTTTCTGACATCCTGACACAGATAGATCCTTAGTTTTTTGGTTTTTAGGCAGGCAACTTCCTCTTTGGAATAGGGCAAGAGAGGCATTTTCCCAACACATTTTCAGTTGTATAAAAGTCTTTAACAAAAAACATGACAGCTTTGTGTCCAGCTTTCATTTCTGACCCTCACATAAGCCTGTCACAAAAAATGATTTAGGGGAAGGGGGCTATTTCATTATAATATTGCTCTAATAAAGGAAAAAGAAGACACTACAACCCATACATTTCTCACCTACGCTTCCATTCTAAGGATCAGTGAACGTTCTTCTTGCATTCATCCTTATCGCTCAGTGCTATACAGAACCGGAGTTGGTCGTATCTCAATTGCACCTCTGAACTTGGGTAAAAAGGATACTATTCGGTATCTCTTTCATCGGGCAACTTATTGGGCCAATAGGTCAATCTCCTTATTTGGTATAACGCTCTTACATTTTGCAATCATTCTTTTTAATAGGTGCTATTGTTCTTTTATCAGCCCACAAGGCAGCCTCTTGCCACTAGAAACCTGTGATGAGCCATGTGTGGCAGTGTCCTCATTTTATCTTCTTTTGGGTATTACCCACATACCATCAGCAATCAGTCCAACTTTCTATCTACCACTTCCAGCTGCTTTACCCAAGAAAGAGCCTCTACCCTGTAAGCTTGTTTATACTTAGAAATCTGCCAAATGTACCAAAACATTTCCCTTTCTATCCAGTGTTACCAGTGACAATAGCCCCCAATGCAACAATGTGCTATTGATTAATTGTACACTCTCTCACACAAAAGGGACCAAGGGCTCTCAGAAATAGTGAAACAAAGATCCTTTTGCCATCTCTAATAGTGGAAGAACCAGGACATTTCACGTCCATCGATGACCTATAAATAGCTAAGACCAGGTCCTATTCCCTGGATGAAGATCCAGTACCTGTTCAAATGTTGCTGGTCCTCAGCTGCCTCTACCGACCTCCTGGTCCTGCTCCTGTCGGTTCCCATCGATTACCTTGCCCACTGGGTTGGGCTCCATTTATACACCTGCAGCCCCTTGACAGGCTGCAGGTGTGGATGATTATTCAGCCCTGCCTGACTCTCATTAAAGGGACATGCCTGAACTTTACTACTCTTAGCAGGCATATTCCTCTTCCCAGTACTAGAGTGGTAAAAGTGCATAGTCTTCATTGCTCTTAGTTGCCTCTTCTTCGTCCTAGTACTGTCAAGGGTCAATTGTGGAGAAATGAGGGGAACTGACCTACAATAGTCCATAAAGGTTGGGGAAGGGTTGGTGTGAGAAATCTGAAGGTGTCTCCCTGACTAGACTCCGGGGATCTGTTATTCAGGTGGCCAGGTCACGGCCATTGCTATTGGATCCAGTTCCTACGGGTGGACCAGTGCGGGAGGATCACCTAGAGGGGGGGTCCGCGGGGAGTGGAAGTGAGACACTGATGGGTGAGATGAAATATTCCCCTTCTTATAACACCTTTTCCCCATCATACCATGTAGGATACTCCGAACCTCTAACCCCCTTTTCCCAACACAAACACTTTCTCATGACACGAAAGACAATTGACTAACTCCAGAGCCCTTTACCTGACATGTCCCAACACAAGGGTCAGGCAAAGTCAGTCAATTGACCATAACCACACACACCTGATGACCCTTTCCCTTCTCCACAGGGATAAAAGGTTGAGCATGAGAGCCCACTACGAGCAAGGCAGACTGCACAATGAGACAGAAATCCCACGGTGGCAGTTCAAGAGGAGGACAAAGGCGGTGAGAACCAAAGCGGAGACAAGGAGAGAAGCGACCTTGCCCTTTTCAAACCAGACCCACAAAGCCTCTCTGAAAGGAAACATAAGCCAGCGTGTATTGCAGCAGATGTCAACGGTATACAGAGCCCTCCTACACTGATAACCAAGACAGGGAGAGACGCTTGCTATCGTGGTACTGTCCTTGACTCCAAAGACAATAAAAGCCAAGTGGTTCATCACAGCCGGTGAGTCGAAAGGAGAACCAATAGGAAACCGAACTGTGTTGAACGAAAGTTGCGAATGGCAAATTAATGCAAAATCAAAGACCTGCTAACACCTCAGGGGAAACCAGCTGCAGAGGAGTCCGGCACCATGTCGGTGCTCACCCGAGAGACTCTGGTTGATTCCCCTATTGTTGGAACTACTGATACCAGAAGGCCTTTGGAGAGCTGCAAGGAAAAGGTCAAAGTGGTCATACAGGGATCTAGCAAAACCCCCTGTACAGTCGAAAGTCTTTGACCGACAAATAATTGGAAAATGAAGGGAAGTGAATCCCAAATAGTGAGAAAGTAGAAGGAACTGTGGGGCTGGCAAACGTGAACCCGACAGATGGATGCCTGCAGAACAGGGTGAAGCATGATGCCTCAACGAACATTGTGTTGACAAGAGTGAACCCGACAGAGGGATGTCCACAGTGGATTGTCTAAAAGGACATTAAGACTTGTGAATGCAACAGGTGAAATTAATTAGGAAAAAGCCATAGTGAACCTGACAGAGGGAGGCTAACATTCAAGAAGGGTCTGAACCTAGAAGAGGGGGGTCCAGGGGTGAAAAGTGGAAAATATGGAAAGGAACTTTTTGTTTGGTTATTTAGAACACATCAGGTCCACAAAGGAAAGAGACTTTTTTGTATAAAAGAGACTTAACCACCGAAGATCCTGATACCTGAGAACAGAACTGTAGTCTTGTGCTGGGAAAGTTCTAAAGTGTGTTGTGCTCAGGTGTCCCGCCTTGTCCCGTGCTCAAAACGTGGGAAGGGAGACCCCGGCTACCACATCCTGATTTATCATTTTGTGAATACTTCTTTCTTTCTTATGAACCCTATTCAACACTCTTTTTGTATTTAGTTGTAAGGATTGACAATAGTTTTTTTTTAGCATAGACCCTTTTATTTGACAAGACACCACTAGGACTGCCTTATTATTATTTGATGGCCGTAGCTTGCTCCCATCTTAGATTTAGGTTTAGATTAGGCAATGTTTCAACCTACCTATATAGTTTAATAAACCCTCTTGAACTGTTATCACTTGCGTCTGCCTTTACTGTTGCCACCATGAGTTCTTTACAGTTGGGTTTGTTGTTACTAGGGAAAGGGGGATGCCATGTCTCGCCCAATGGTACCCCATGCTTAGTCCCCAAGGACCCTCCATCCAGGTGATCCTCCTTGCTTCTCTGCCCCCAGGGTCGGGATCCACTAGCGATGGCCTTTCCCTGGCCACCTGCGTAGAGGATCCAAGGGGGTTGAGGAGTGAGAATACCCTCAGGTTTCTCACATACCCTTCCCCACTGCGGGTTGGACGAAGGTGTTTCACAGTGAAACCGAGAGAGGAAGTTTGCCTCATCTCTCTTTTGGTCCTCTCAGGGGCTCTACTGTGGATCAACCAGGTTGACGTTCCAAGAAACCCTGCATAGCCCTTAGATTAGATCCTCTTTATTGGGATATGGATTCTGTTCCTAACAAATTTACATTATTCTCCTTACAAGCTTGTTTAAATTTGGCAGGCTCCGCTTTCATAAGGCGAGGAGGTCCAACTATAGACATTTTAGAATTTATTTGGGTTACCCGTGAAACCCATTGATCAAATTGGGTTATGTCTCTCCCTAGGACTAATTGAGTTGGTAAATTGGAGATCACTGCTACAGTCAGATCTAGTTTCTTTCCCAAGATGGTAATAAGAATATTGGTTAACGGGTACCTTTTCGTATGGTCATGTACACAAGTTACCTTCTCTTTTCCTGCTTCTTTCCACCCATGGGGAAGTAACTCTGTTCTTAGGCACCATCCTTACTTCCAGTTTTCAATTCAGGACAAATCAGTTTTTCCTCTAAGATAACAGGGATTTTATATGAGGTTTTCCCTTTATTACATAAAAAGACATACGCCTTCTTTGAGTCTCTTCGGGTTCCCTGGATGAGGGAAGTTTGGGAAGGTCATCTACATTTAATGGACAACATTTTGCAATGTGTCCATACACCTTACAAGAGTAACATGTATCGCTCACCTGGTATCCACGGGGACGTCACTCAGCCTGTTCTGACCTCTTACGACCTCAAACCCTTCCCTGAAGGCTATTTGACTGGAGACAGGGCCTAAAACACAGGATTGGTAGAGTTTAACTTCCTATTGTCTCTGTGTGCTTGAACCCCTTCTTCCCCAGGGTCCAACCCTTCTCTTTGATCCACAGCTTACCTTGTTTTCTTGGATAGTGTGCTCTCCGTCCTGCTTTCAGCGCAGGGGCGCGTTGATTGATGCAGGCTCGTTGCTGCCTAGTTACTTCACTGGCAAGAGTCCGACAGGTAAGTATAATGAGTCTTTTGAACAGTTCTCTAACTTCGTTCCTTTCCTTCCTTAGATGATGGCCGGCGTCCGGGGATGGAGGCGTGCTGCTGATATGAGTAGAGCTGAAGGTGAGTGAGAGCGCGATGCGCGATGCACTCCTTTCATATTTGCATTGAACTAAGTTCTTTTTCTGTGTCTTTTAGGTGGCGTGACGTTTTCAGCGTGGATGCTGGTTATGAAGAACAAATGCGGTGGGTAAGCGCGGTATGCAGCACCTCTAGATGTTTCCACGCTAATCTGGAGTGTCTTTTCCCTCTTGCAGATGGATGAGAAGTTCCGGAGACAGAGTTCCCCCAGAGCGGCTGGGATTCAGGTAAGCATTTGAAGCTCGTACAGTATTTAAAAATAAGCGAAGATTTGCAGAATGCTTACTAACGCCTTTTCCCTTTTCCTTAGGAAGCGGCGTGCCGGGATGGGAATGACACCGCCGAAGATGCCCGCAGAACAGAAGGAGCGATGAATGATGGGCAGAAGCGCCGCAAGGTAAGGCTGTTCCTAACGGTGTTCTTGTTCTTGCAGGAGCTGAGCGCAGAAGAAAGATGCAGGCCTACTGGAGACCGATCCAAACACGGTGAGTGTCACGTTGCAGGTGCAGAAAACGCAAGGCATGTTTCTCAGCCTGGGTGTGGCTTAAATAGTCTCTGGGTATCCCAGGTGTCTCTGGGCTGAACCACACCCAAAAAACTAGACCGCACATGCAGTTCTGGGAACTAAAATATGTGGGGGCAGCCATCTTGTCCCCATCAATGCACTATAAATCCAATCCCCAATGTTATCCTATGGGAGTGAGTGAGTCTGGTGCCACAAGCGCCAAGTCTGGCTTCAAGTGGGTCTTTGGAGGGATGGAGAGGCCCTTGAGGGCCATGTAGGTGATCGTGGCCTGGCTCCAGCCTGACATCTTGGAGGGCTGGGGACATGAGGTGCAGGAATCATGACATAACACTTCCGATAGGGATCAAGAAATGGGTTCATTACTGCGGGATACCCTCCCTCCTCTATTTGTTCCATTAAGGATTCAGTTCTTGTTGCCCCTTGTTTTAAAGATGTTGTTATCAGGGGAAGTTGAATGTCAAATAATTTTGACGGGGAAGATAGAGCATTACATGATGACTGACTGGGGCTCTTTGTAGTCCAATGAAAAGTATTCACTGAGGTTAAGTTCTCTTTCTCCCTGGCCTTTGGGATTACCAAACTTTCTGAAGTAGTGGGTGATGATTCTGGTAACATATTGTCAGGATTCATTCCCTTCCAACCTTTTCTTCGCTAAGAAGAACAAGGAATCTGAGGGTAAGGCAATCTTTACACACCAGAAAGGGTGCTGTTTCACCGTTGCCCAATACTCATCCCCGTTCCCGCTTTCCCCGGTCCTTTAGGTGCAGTGGACATGGGTTACCATGGCGATTCTGGCGTCCTCTACACTCCCGTTCCGCAGAGTGACGCTGGAGGGGCAGAGCTTAGACTCTATGGCAACCCTATTAAAACCTCTGGGTTGCTCCAGGCGCCGCTTCTGATTTTGTTTAAATCACGGCTTAACTTTGACTTCGTCTTGATTACTGCCTCAGTTATCTGCCTTGTCCTTGCCCCCCCCTTTTCTCCAAACCATTGTGTTTTAACATAGACCCGGAAAGCTAATCGACTATGCGTCTGCCTGCTGACTTCAACCCTGGATTGGTTGCACGTTAACAAACTCCCAATGCTAAAGAAACTCACCAGGCCTCCTTATCGACCATTCTACTGCCTGCTGATCTTGTCTCTGAATTTGCCTGCACATTAACAATTTCAGAATGAACTCGGATTATGCTCTGCCTCTTGATTTAAAACCTGCTACTGCCCGCACAACGCCAACCTCAGAACCCTCCTGACCATTCTTCTGATCGGACCGCATTCAGGAACACTCTCCTCCAAGCATTTATTCCGGTCCGTACTGCATCATCATTCACTTCATGTTCTACAAGGAATCAACACCTCACCAGTGTATTTCAATAAAGCACACTGACTTGGGACTGCCTTTTTTCATCTAGCACTTAGGTCGTTAGGTGTCCTTGTGCCGTCGGGGTAGCCTTGGGACTAGAGACTGCTGCTCTCCGATTAGGCGTCCTCATGCCGTCGGGTATAGGAGTAGTAACGGAATACTCTGGGTGCTACCTTGATTTCAAGACACGCTTCATTTCCCTTTTGGTAAGTCACGGTATCTGGTTAACTCCCCATCGCTTTTGGTGCTTACTCTTGTGCATTGTTTCATGATCCATGTTTTGTCTCCTTAGAGTATTCTCTTGTGAACATAACTGATTGAACGTGGGGAATAGTCTCAGGCCAGATAGAAAGAACTCATATAATCACTAGTTCGTGCTAACCGTTATTTCTTGTACATTGTATTTTGGGATTAACTCTCCCAGTAACTTGCCCTTTGTTCCTTTACAGTGCCTGGTCTCGCGTGTAGTGTTCCTCCTCTTTCGACCAATAGACCCCTCTGTATTTTCATTTTTGTGCATACAGAAGGGTACATTGGTAGGAAGAACTCGATGGCTACACTACGGGTTCAACTACCATGGATTCTGACTCATATCTTCCCCACAGGTTCTTTGTCTTTCTGCTTCTAGAGGATAAGAGATAAGACTTCGATGCCTCTCCTTATAAGAGGCTTTCTTCTGATATCTCTCTCTCGAAGTTGGATAGGAAGAAGGCTCCCATAAGATTTCATACCTCAGAATCCCTACCATCTGGCCCCGTTTGATCTCAATGGGGTTATCAGAAAAATTCAAGAGAACACATTTTAACTCCTCTCCCCATGAGAGTAAAGGCTGTAGTCTTAATCCTTTTCCTATAAGCGGTAATATATAAATGTCCAAACTATAGGGAAAATCAAGCTGTAAACACAAAGAGATTATTATTTTGTCTCTCGCTGGTACTCGACAGTCATGAGGAGAAAAAAGATGGATGCCCCATCAATGTTTTCCTTTTCTGCTCCCCATGTGAATCTGGGAAGCGTTGCTCTCTCAATAACTCATTGAGGAATCTTATGGCCTTGGTAAACTTGGAAGGGTTTCTTCCTGTGGTTTTGTAATAATACCTTAACATCCCCTTGGACGTTTGGGTCTATTACCCCTGCTAAAACATCAGTCTCATATTCCCACACTAACCTGAACATGTGTGCTAGTCTGATGTATCGATCAGGAGGTGCAATTGTGGGATATATTGACCCTACTCAGCTGTGCTTCCCCACATCACCAAGCTGCATTTCAGCAGAAACAACAAAATGGCTGCGCTGGCTCCAGTATGCACCCTTGCCTCAAAACTGCGTTTTGCAGTGACAAAAAGATGGCTGCACCATCTTGCCAAGAACATATTGTGCAGGATGGAACAAGGGGGCACACTGAGGAAACCTGCCAGTGTGTTCTTACATATACAAAAGAGATAGAGTGAAGCAGCAGCGCTGCTTTGCTGGAAGCCCAAAATTCCCATTGAAAAAGGGAATATGTCACCTCTAAAATGATGCCGCTGTGATGCTATTTTCCCTGTTTTCACCAAACTGCTTTTTCTCAAAAAGACCCTGTCATGCCCAGTCATATTCACATTGTGCTCCATCAGAAAAGAGCCTTATTCCTAAATGCCAGCCAAACCTGAGAAATCAACAAAAGCTTTTCTTCATCTACACGGGAAATGCTTAAATTGTGCAACATGTCACAAATCACTGCTTGAAAAGAAAATCATATCTTTCTGTGCACTTGTCAATTCCAGGAGACCTTTGCCTTGTACAGACTGTTGTGTACAAGAAACTAACTATGGCTGCAGAACAATGTGGGAATCTAGATAGAAAAAACGGATTTGCAAGAAAAATGCAACTTTCAGTCACCACATATGAAATGTACTTTTGCAAAATAAAGGAAAATATATGCTTTAAAACGGCATGTTGGATAAGGCCCTGCCCTTATCTAGCAATGTGAAGGGGATTGTGATGTTAACATATATGTATGAGATGGTTCTATTCAGCAGGTTGTCTTCCAATTCAGAGCAAAAATAAATACAATTGAATCAAACTGCAATGGCTGCCTGGTGGGAAGTCAGCCCAAAAATAGATTTCTGCAGTGGCTACATGTGGGGAGAACCAGGCACACAGGTCTGCTGGAAGGATGCTAGCAACATAAGGACCCCCACAGTAAACTCCTTGAACACACAAGTGATAATTGCTAGGTTGGACAGACTGTTGTCTGTGCTCCAGCCTCGTATAGAATATTTCTAGGAAACTAAAATACAAAGTGAAAATTCACACCTCCTCATGATTTCCACTAGAAGCTTCAAAAGAAATCTCTGTGACAACCTGGGGTGAGGGGCTAGCCTTGGAAAGGCATGCTCATACATGGAGAACAATACTGACATTTGTCTCCAAAACTATTTATTAATAAAAATGTTAAAGACCTTTATCTCTGCAGCAGGACTTTGCAAAGATGTGAAAATGTCACAGTTTAAATGTGATTTTGTGGTTTATAATTTAAGACATTGTAGCATTCACTGACCCCTGGGTAATAGAAATGGCAGAGAATTGGGTATTATAAGGAAAGTATCCATGATGCCATTGCGAATTCTAACACTGATATGCCTAATAATAATCTATACACATGTGTAAAGTTATAGAATTTTAAGTAATATAATCCTCCCTGAAAAGGGCGAAACAAGGTCCCACAATTGTGAGGATTGGACTGCTATGCTCTACATACAATATGTAATCTGCCCATGTGATTTGTTAAAATGCCACAAATGTATAAATGTGTAAATTAGGTTATGACTGATTTTGGGCAAAAGGACTATGGAATGGCTTTTTACCTCATAAAATGCAACCTCATAAACTGGCACTCCTCCCCGAAGAGGCAACCAACATTGATTGTCCTATCCGCTTCTTGGAGGTAGGCCTAGCTCAGTTCTGCCAAACAATAATTCTGTGATATCACCATGCTCTATATAAAGAGTAGCTGACAGAACTAGAGACAGAACTAGAGAGAGACTCTTCCTGATGTTTCTGTGCTGCGTTCCTGATCTGCTCCATTCATCCTGACAGATTCCAACTACAAGGCCCAAGCATTGCTGACCCTACTCCAGAGCCCACTGCAAAACCCAAGCATAGCTGATTCCTATCCTAGCAAGGCCAGTGATCCAGAATCAACCACTAATCTCCCATTAAAAAGGGGAAAGCTGTGGTACCTTTTGCATCCTGAAATCAGACGGGCTTGCTGCCCACTAACTGCTTGCCCACTGACTGCATCCAGCGCTACCTGTGCCATCCAGTGACCCGAATTGCCCAGCTGTTCGCTACCCGGTGACCAGAACCTGTTGAGTGTCCAAAAATCCCAAAACTAAAAAGTGGACTGTGAGTATAATCCCCACCCCATAGAGACACATAGCCTATTTTGTCTTGCCTTTGTCCTTCCCCCACTCTCTAAGTAGTCATATTTACACCCTGGTAACTTGTTGAAACTGTTAGAATTATCCTCGTATCCTGTCCTTAATGTTTAAGTGCTAGTGCCATCATTTTCAATTTTGTCTGGTGTAAAACCCTTAGTTATATTTGAGTAATCAAACTCATTTCCATATATTTCATTGTTGGGGTTGAGCACTGGGGTGACAAGGTTGACCTTGCCAATCAACCTTGGAGCTTACTGTGTTCCTCCTTAACAATATAGCCTAGATAATTAGTGTAAGTAACATTTTCCTTTCTTTCAAAACCGAGTTTCTCACTTTTGACTGCTCTATTTACCTAAAAACAAACCTCACTCTACCTTCCAAATCTCTCTCAATTTACCAGCTAGAGACCTATTTTCACCTCTACATTGTCCCTGTGATATACCTCTATCCCCCGGCCCAGAAACAAATCGGAGTATTTCACCCGTTTTTATTAAAAACCTTTTGGGTAATTTAAAGCGGGAATTAAGAAAATTGCAAGTTTTACAACATGTCATTTGGCTGCAGCATGCTCTAAACTTTCCACTCATTTTCTAATTGTATGCCTTTTGCTGATCCATTGCCTTGTGAGTGCCAGCGAGATAACATACCTGATATTGTGATAAAACATATGTATATTATAATTTAACCACACATTAATTAATTATTTGTAAACTTTGAGTGTTATTTTAGGCCTTTGCTAAGGGTTTAAAGTCAGTTTTTGTCTCTTATTCTGTGAGGGAAGGTTTTTTATTCTGTCTTCTGCATCTTATTCCTGACTACCTGCTGCTTCTTTCTATCCGCTCAGAATTTGATTATTTGTGGGTTGAGAGAACATTGCAGGGGGAAACTTTAACTTGGGTACTATCTTTCCTAAAATCAAAAAGTGCTCCTATTCAATTGTGCAGTGTATATGTTCTGGGAGAAGGTTAATTAAGTGCATTGCTTGCATTTCTATTGTAATTATCACCCATTGGTGATTTCTGCCCCATATTAAAAATGTTATTATTTCCTTAGAATTTTAAAAATAAATAAATATTGTATTTTCCCCAACCGGCTTGGTTCTCGGTCCATTGGGACCCAGGGTATTTGAAAAAGGGTGTGTGATACGAGTGGTGTACCATCTCAAATTGAATTCGCATAAAATAAAGAGAAATGTATATCGATTGAGCGCTACATCCTAGGCTGAGACCAAGGTGTGTGTTGCCTGATTGAAATACTTAACACAATCAATATTAGGTCTGTGGGTATTAGTCTTCTTTCACCTGGAGGAATTAATTTATCCTTACTTCTACAGATATCAAACCCAATAGTGCCTTTAGTGGCTACTGAGAGGTCTGATGTGTGGGTACTTCGTTTTTTAAAATTTTAGGTTCCCCCAACTTGTATCAGTTGAGCCGCTTCCCACCTCTGACACCATCTTTGAAGGCATCATGAAGGAGAACACAGACAACTGATTCCAACTTCAAAATAATAATCAACTTTATTAACTTATACGTAAGGATGGACAAATGCCTAACTTGCCCTGTGCTACTGTCATGATGCCTACCCCCGGGGACCCAGACCACGTCCAGGCATCAAGTTATCCTAAGCAAGCCCAACAACCCCTGCTAGGGGCTATTTGGGTCCAGTCCTGGTGCCTATGGCGCCAGGCCCATATGGAGAGTCAGTCCTGGTGCCATAGGCGCCAGGCTCATAGATTAAAACTTACCTGATGCAGACCATGCTGCAAGAGCTCCAAGCCAAAAGAGGCTTGGAAGGGACTACTTTACTTAGGGACTATTTTTTACTCGGGCGGGGCTGGGGAGGAATACTTACCTGGGACTACTTTGGAGGCTATTTAAACCATGCCCAAAGAGCAGTACACGCTTCACGTTATTCTGCATCCAGCAGCGTAACGCTCACCGTGCCTGCAAGTCTGCATCCAGCCTTCTGCCAGGCCCACCTCGAGTTTGGAGCTCCTAGAAAAAGGGAGAAAGAAGGAGAAAAGGTTAGAACAAAAGCAATACCTTTAATCCTTACCTGAATTCCCGATCCATCGCGCCTTCAAGCTGGAAGAAAGAAGTTATTTTATGCGCATCGCGTCGCCTGCTGCAGCGCCGCGCTGAACTCACCGGCCTTCACAGCATCTTCACGTTCCACCGCATCCTCCTGCATGTTCCCACCGCACTCCGGCACCTAAGGAGAAGACAAGAACAGCAAGGTGAGCCAAGGGAATACACAGAGGAATATTAGTTACCCCCCCATAGACTTACCTGATTTTACCACCGGGGGTACTATTCCTCTTCACGGGTCGGCGCAGCTTCCACTGCATCTTCGCCGAACCCCGGCCCCTAAGGGGAAACAAAAGGACAGCAAGGTGAAACAAAGGGACTAACAAAGGGAACCCTCCTCACCACAATAGACTTACCTGATTTTACCACCGGAGGTATTATTCCCCAAGACTTCATACTTTCTCTCAGCGCCTGAATAAGGGAGAAAGCAACAGCTTACATATTGACATTATTTGATCGAACTGTGTTGGAAAATACAAATCCTTACCAGAATACTACCGGTTGCCACGAGGAACTCTTCATTAGGGTCAAGCTGCAACCTGCAAGGAATCGGACAAGAGTGAAAGTCAGGCATTTGAACTCTTACGAACTTTATACTTACGGCGTCTTGCCGGGAATCTCTGAGTCAATATTGTTCTGGAACTCACCAATTCCTTGGAGCCTGTGAAGCAACTGGTTATCAACGCGCCCCTGCGCTCAATGCAGGATGGAGAGCTCATCTTTTCAAACCATCAGGTGAGACTATAAGAGGGGACATCAAAGTTGATCTGTGGGGAGAACAGCGGGGGTGGGGGGATTTACGCTCAACTCCACGGGTGGTTAATTCCCTTTCTCCAATTGCAGAAGAATATTCCTACAGGCCAAGCAAACGAAGCTAGGTGGGCCAGTCCAGTCCATCATCTCGGCCCTATGCGTCACATTGGTGGAGACCGCAGCTGTCCAGTTCCGATCGACGCCTCTGTGGGAGCCAGGTGAGCGTAACAGAACGCAAAACCTACCCACAAATTCCCACCCGGGCGTTATGGATACCTCAGAGACTGACCAATTGGCCCAATTACTAGGGGAACTGAGGGCTGAAGTGCATTCCGCCCGTCAAGAAACTAATGCTCTTAGGAGAGAACTGATTTTGTCAAAGGAGCAAACTGATGACCTTGCCAGGCAACTATTGCAAAGCAAGGCTGGACAAGCACCCCTACCTCGTTTCCGGGGAAATCCAGCTCCTGTGTTATCGAGTAACCCTGTGCAAATAAACCTACCAGGAAATATTCCATTAGCTCCACCCGAACGCTTTACCGGAGATCCCAAAAGGTTCGCCGTGTTTATGAACCAATGCCGCTTGCACTTTTTATGCAGACCTGGAGCCTTCCCAAACAATCAAGCCAAGGTAGCTTTTGTATTGTCATATCTCAGCGGCATTGCAGCTGATTGGTCAATTCCACTAGTTACTCAGGATGACCCAATTCTTTGGGATTTTCAGGGCTTTCAAATGAGCATGGAAAGACTATTTGCCCGGCACTCCCAAGGACAGGTCCTGGATAACGAACTTTTGTCCCTACGACAGGGTAACCAGGACCTTCTATCCTACATCGCAACCTTTAATAGGTTGATAGTGGAAACTGGATGGCCTGAGGTAAAACGAATCACGCTATTTCATCGAGGGCTTCGAGGAGAACTCAAGGATGTCTTGGCTCAAGTCGTGAACCCACCTCAAGACTGCGCTGAATATATAGACTTAGTGGTCCAGTTAGATCACAGACTTCAGAACAGAAAGGCTGATCGAGCAAGTTTGAGAATCGGGTGTTGGTCAAAACCCACGCCAACCCCAAAGGAGCAGATGCTTCAGAACCCATGCAAATCGGAGGGGTTAAAGGATCCTTAACCCAGAAGGAAAGAGAAAGGAGGCGGCAAATGCAATTGTGTCTATATTGTGGAACTTCTCGGCATTTTCTATGTGATTTCCCTGTAAAACCACCCAAGAAGGTGGTAGGAGCTGCTGATAAAAGCCATATGGAGTCAGACTCGGGAAACGACCACGCCCGACAAGCATAGAGGTCCGCTTGCCGAGCTTGAAGAAGGATACTCAGACCTCGCATTTCATCATACCAATGGTCCTCGTAGATCCAGGGCAGCCATCGCGTATGCACGCAGTAAGGGCATACATTGATAGCGGGGCCATAGGAAACTATTGGCCGAAAACAAGGCTCCCCTATTAATGCCGGGAACTACAACCCATGTCAGGTTTTCTGGGAAATGTAGTTTATTGCAGCTATTCTCCATGGCAGCTGCCACCGTGAGAAAAAATGTGCATGACAGCGCTGTAGCAACTTATGAAGAGCAACCACTTTCTTGTTCCTCTTTCTGGCCTTACATAGAGTCCCCAACTGTCCATGTTAACGCGGGAGACCGGAGAGGCACAGGGCAGACACCAGGGAAGTGTAATGAGGCGAATGTCGGGGTATAACACTCAGATGTCATCACCACAGTTGATGGAACTGAAATTGCCTCTGGGCCTGTAACTCATTCCACCGCAGAGATGACACTATTGGGTCAGGATGGGCATCGAGAGACTATTGTGTTTGATCTAATCAAATCCCCACAGTTCCAAATAATACTGGGGATACCTTGGTTGGAAACACATAATCCTTGTATTGATTGGCGAGAGAAGAAAATAACCTTCCCGGATTGTGCACAAACCTGTTACCCAAAGAAAAGTCAGAACGCAGGCCTGGCCACAGTAACCACAGCAGTCATGTAACTACCTCCAGAATACCAAGAATTCCAGGATGTCTTCCAAAATGAACAGACAAACACCTTACCTCCTCACAGATCGTACGTTTGTCAAATCGATCTCATACCCGGTGCACAACCCCCTTGTAGCAGGATCTATGCCCTTACCTTCACCTACGACAATACTTAGACTAGTACCTTGCCAATGGCTTTATTCGCCCATCCAAGTCCCCTGCATCTTCAGCTTTGTTCTTCGTGCCCAAAAAGGAAGGTGACCTCAGAACGTGCATAGACTACCGCGCATTGAACCAGATAACTGTTAAGAACCGATACCCATTGCCTCTGATCCCTGAACTACTAGACCAAGTGAAGGACGCTTGTATATGCACTAAATTAGATCTCCGGGGGGCATACCATCTGGTACGTGTAAAAGAAGGCGACGAATGGAAGACTGCTTTCCGCACTAAGTATGGGTTATTCGAATACCAGGTGATGCCTTTCGGGTTGTGCAATGCACCAGCAGCCTTCCATGAACGATGTCCTTCGTGAACTCATTGACATTTGTGTTGTCGTATATATCGATGATATTCTAGTATACTCCTCTTCAGAATCTGACCATGTGAAGCACGTCCGAGCAGTCCTTGAAAAATTGCACCAGCACAAACTATATGCAAAACTGGAAAAATGCGTTTTTCATGCCACAGAAGTTGAATTCCTTGGGTTTATCCTGACCCCAAAGGGAGTCCGAATGGACTCACGAAAGGTGGACGCAATCCTTAAGTGGCCATCACCAAGTTCTGTTAAAGGAGTACAAAGCATGCTCGGCTTTGCCAATTTCTACCGCAGATTCATCCCAGATTTTTCACATGTTGTACATCCCATCACAGCACTCTTGTGAAAAAAATAAACGCTTTATGTGGACTGAAGAAGCTGAAAATGCCTTCCAAGAGCTGAAAGCGAAATTCACGTCTGCACCTGTATTAAAGCACCCGCGCCCTGAACTTCCATACATAGTGGAAACTGATGCATCCAGTCTAGCCATGGGAGCTGTCCTGTCTCAAAAGGATCCTGAAACTGGCCAGCATCATCCAGTAAAATTTTGGTCCTGATGTTCTCGCACCCGAGTTAAACTATGCGGTTACCAACAAGGAGTTATTAGCCATTAAATCCGCCTTCAAGGCTTGGCGGCACTATCTTCTCGGTGCTAGGCATACCATTACTGTGATCACCGGAACTTACAGTATTTAAAGACAGCCAAGGCCCAATCGTCACGTCAACTCCAATGGGCATTGTTCTTTGCCGAGTTCGATTTCGTAATAACCTATCGACCAGGTTGTAAGAATGGTAAAGCAGACGCCTTATCCCGAATAGGGATGGGAGAGGCAGAAGTGAACCCATAATCAGTACCTATAATTTCCGAACAAAGAATTCTTGGCATGACTACCCTACAGACACTAGAGGACATTCAGGTAAAGATCCAGCAACTCTTTGATCCTACAGCCCTGCAGGACTGGGTACAAAAAGGCCCGGACTACTCTGTCACCAATGATCTGCCTTATTACCAAGGGCGGCTGTTTCTGCCACACAAGGAACTACAAGAGCTAGTCATTTCCCGTTATCATGATACCCTAATGGAGGGGCACCCAGGTATTGCAAAAACTGAAGCTAAAATTAAAAGACAATTCTGGTGGTCCACCTGGCGAAAGGATATTAAATCATTTGTGATGTCTTGTGGCATTTGCGCCCAAAACAAAAGTCAAAAGAAAAAACCAGCTGGACTGTTACAACCTTTAGACATTCCGCCTACACCATGGCACACCTTATCGTTAGACTTTATTACTGATCTACCCCCATGCAATGGATTTAACACCATTCTAGTTATTGTGGATCTTTTTTCCAAGATGGCCCACTTTATTCCTTTAAAGGGATTACCTTCAGCTTCAATCCTGGCCAAGGAGTTCCTTGAAAACATTGTTTGCATACACAGATTTCCGTTCATATTGGTCTCTGACCGGGGCAGTCAATTTATTTCATATTTTTGGAAAAAATGCTGTCAATTGGCGCAAATCGATGTGAGGTTATCGACCAGTCACCACCCCCAGACCGATGGTCAAACGGAGAGGACCAACCGGACTCTCGAACAATACCTGCGTTGTATGTTACATCAGACTGAGAGTAATTGGAAAGACATTCTTTGGATCGCCGAATATGCATACAATAATTCAGTACACTCTGGAACTGGACAAAGCCCCTTTTATACCTTATATGGGCACCATCCTCGAACCTCAGACCTTGACTCACCCCAACACTTAGAAATGCCCGCAGTCAACCATCTGCACGCTATGATTACACAAGCCTTTAAGGAAGCAACTACACATTTAAAACAGGCGAAAGAAAAATACAAGAAAGATGCTGATCGGCATAGAAGTGATACTCCACAATACCAGATAGGGGACCAAGTATGGTTAGCCACAAAACATATACCTCTAAAGGGAACACGGACCTTTAACCCCAGATATTTGGGACCTTACTCTATTAAGGCCATTATCAACCCAGTGGCTGTCAAGTTGGACTTACCTGCTAATATGCAAATTCACCCAGTCTTTCATGTGTCACTTTTGAAGCCAGTGCAACCAGGGACAAGACTAACCAAGCCACCAGACCCTATCCTTGTAGGCGGAGAACCCGAATTTGAAGTTAAGAACATCCTGGACTCCAAGCTGATAAAGTCAAAACTCTTTTATTTAATCGACTGGAAATGTTACGGGCTGCTGGAAAACGTCATGGGAACCTAGTGACCATGTTCATGCACCCCCCGATTGGTGAAAAAATTCCACCGAAATTTCCCAGACAAACCGAAACCACAGGGAAGAATGACTTTAGGAGGGGCCTTGGGGGGGGAGTGGTGTCATGATGCCTACCCCCGGGGACCCAGACCACGTCCAGCAACCCCGGAAGCAGGCATCAAGTTATTCTAAGCAAGCCCAACAACCCCTGCTAGGGGCTATTTGGGTCAAGTCCTGGCGCCTATGGCGCCAGGCTCATATGGAGAGTCAGTCCTGGCGCCATAGGCTCATAGATTAAAACTTACCTGATGCAGACCATGCTGCAAACTTACCTGATGCAGACCATGCTACAAGAGCTCCAAGCCAAAAGAGGCTTGGAAGGGACTACTTTACTTAGGGACTATTTTTCGCGTTATTCTGCATCCAGCAGCGTAACGCTCACCGTGCCTGCAAGTCTGCATCCAGCCTTCTGCCACGCCCGCCTCGAGTTTGGAGCTCCTAGAAAAAGGGAGAAAGAAGGAGAAAAGGTTAGAACAAAAGCAATACCTTTAATCCTTACCTGAATTCCCGATCCATCGTGCCTTCGAGCTGGAAGAAAGAAGTTATTTTATGTGCGTCGCCTCGCCTGCTGCAGCGCCGCGCTGAACTCACCGGCCTTTACAGCATCTTCACATTCCACCGCATCCTCCTGCATTTTCCCACCGCACTCCGGCACCTAAGGAGAAGACAAGAACAGCAAGGTGAGCAAAGGGAATACACAGAGTAATATTAGTTACCCCCATAGACTTACCTGATTTTACCACCGGGGGTACTATTCCTCTTCACGGGTCGGCGCAGCTTCCACTGCATCTTCGCCGAATCCCGGCCCCTAAGGGGAAACAAAAGGACAGCAAGGTGAAACAAAGGGACTAACAAGGGGAATCCTCCTCACCACAATAGACTTACCTGATTTTACTGCCGGAGGTATTATTCCCCAAGACTTCATACTTTCTCTCAGCGCCTGAATAAGGGAGAAAGCAACAGGTTACATATTGACATTGTTTGATCGAACTGTGTTGGAAAATACAAATCCTTACCAGAATACTACCGGTTGCCACGAGGAACTCTTCATTAGGGTCAAGCTGCAACCTGCAAGGAATTGGACAAGAGTGAAAGTCAGGCATTTTAACTCTTACGAACTTTATACTTACGGCGTCTTGCCGGGAATCTCGGAGTCAATATTGTTCTGGAACTCACCAATTCCTTCGAGCCTGTGAAGCAACTGGTTATCAACGCACCACTGTGCTCAATGCAGGATGGAGAGCTCATCTTTTCAAACCATCAGGTGAGACTATAAGAGGGGACATCAAAGGAGATCTGTGGGGAGAACAGCGGGGGCGGGGGGATTTACACTCAACTCCACAGGTGGTTAATTCCCTTTCTCCATTTGCAGAAGAATATTCCTACGGGCCAAGCAAACAAACCTAGGTGGGCCAGTCCAGTCCGTCATCTCGGCCCTACGCGTCACATTGGTGGAGCCCGCAGCTGTCCAGTTCCGATCGACGCCTCAGTGGGAGCCAGGTGAGCGTAACAGCTACAGTGGGATTTCCCTACCTAACTAAAACTAAGGGAAGTCTGAGTCAAAGAGTTCAACTTAGAAACCTGTCTGTGTCCAAATCCTATGCTTGCCATCACAACTATAACCATACAATGTATAGGGATGTCAGCATTAAAAAGGAAAACAGTGTTCAACACAAAGTCCTGAGCATCTTCCAGCTCGCAGCTCTCGTTCAGCTCACTTCTCCAACTATAAAATAGATCAAAAAAGTCTCAAAATTCCCTTTTTGAGAAATAGAATGTAATAGTCTCTTCAGGTCTCAGAGTTTCCTTCCCCAAGTTAGGACTCGGGTTTCCCTTCCCCAAGTTCCAAATCACACAAGTTGAATGTCCTTGAAATGAAAGACTTCTAGTCAGGACTCAGGGTTCCCTTCCCCAAATTCCAAATGTCACAATTCCAAAACAAACACATAAAGGTCCTTGAATTCTATAGTATAATTGGATTTTGTTTTCAAATGTATAGTTTAGATAATTTTGTAGCTTTCTCACAGGCTGAAAATGTCACTGTGAATCAAGGTTCAGAATCCTTTGTTTGTCTGTTCTTTTAACATCCTTTTATATTGCAGCATACAGTGATTGGTTTATAATTATATTCATTTTAGCACTACAATGTATGATGGTTTATACTGATTTAGCCTTTCTTTACTCCTTTAGATTTCATCTGTTTAATTCTGTTTAGTAGTATAGTCTTCATTCCGTTTAATGGCAAAGTATTAATTATCTTCATTGTTCAATAATTGTTAATTTAACTTTAAATGCATTGTCCAATGCGTGGAGACCTTCTGAAATGTGTTTCTTGGCCCACACGACCCCTCCGATGCAAGATATTCCCTTTTTTGTAATATTGAGCAATTGTAACTGTTTGTTATACTTTAATTGAATAGTTCGGTGTTCAGAGACTTTTTAAAACGTGTTCTTTGCCACACGTGACCTCTCTGATACAAAGTATTTCCCTTTGTTGTATTGTTAACAGATATAGTTGTTTGTTTCACTTTAATTGAGCAACTAACTGATCGGAGACCTTCGAAAACATGTTTCAGTTTACACGCGTCCACTCCGATACAATGTATTTCAGGAAATGCTGCAGTTCACACAAACGCACCGGGTTCCTCAAGCCTTAGAAACTCAACAGTCGCTTTGAATGCTTGTGCTGCAGCGCGGATCACTCTGCCTTCTTCCTTTCATGTCGGGGCACCAGTACCTGCTCCTCAGACACTCTTGGGGTGGTCCTCCACCCCAGGGGAATGAGCACGTTGTATGGAAAGGAACGTGGCCACCTTCCTGCATGGCTCCCTTCAACTTTCCTAGTCTGCTCCAGGGAGTCCCCACTCCTACGCCATGTGGTCCGGACCTCAGCTGCCTGCACTGACCTCCTGGTCCTGCTCCTGTTGATTCCCATCGATTACTTTGCACACTGGGTTGGGCTCCATTTATACACCTGCAGCCCCTTGACAGGCTGCAGGTGTGGATGATTATTCAGCACTGCCTGACTCTCATTAAAGGGACATTCCTGACCTTTACTACCCTTAGCAGGCATCTTCTTCTTCCCAGTAGTAGAGTGGCAAAAGATCATAGTCTTCATTGCTCTTAGTTGCCTTTTCTTTGTCCTAGTACTGTCAAGGGTTAATTGTGGAGAAATTAGGGGAACTGACTTACAATAGCCCATAAGGGTTGGGGAAGAGTTGGGTTGGTTGTTACTTGGGAAAGGGGGATACCATGTCTCGCCCAAAGGTACCCCACTCTTAGTCCCCAAAGACCCTCCACACAGGTGATCCTCCACCGCTTCTCTGCCCCCGGAGTATAGATCCACTAGCGATGGCCTTTCCCTGGACACCTGCGTACAAGATCCAAAGGGTTGAGGAGTGAGAATACCGTTAGGTTTCTCATATGGCAACGTGACTGCCTCACCTCATAGCTTTCCTGCCACTATGGTCTTTCCCTATTGCACTTTGAAGTAGTTTCAAGGCATTCTTTATGACCTAACCTTACCTAATAAATCATGTAATTAATTTGTCAGTATCAAACTGTCAATTCTCGAATGAGTGATCACTTGAATGTGAAACTCGAACTTAATCGGAATTTAAACTATTTCACCCAATCAATAAAAATACAGGGTGAATACCATACTAATTTTCGTGGTAGTAAAATAATCTGGAATAGAGCAAACATGTATAAATTCAATGAGATTCTAATGCATAATAGCTTACTACTTTCCCCTTCATGTGTTGTGGTGAGGCAGAAGAAGGACACAGACTTATTGGTACCATTGTATTAGTATGGTAATAAAAAGAATAAGACCTGCTTTTGCCTATCACTATAGGTGTTTTCCAACCTATCTTATTAACTTAGGTGCTTGTCGGAGGGGGGGCGCTGTTGCACAACTGGTGGAATGGCGGCCATCGCGTAAGCTCCATGAGCAAGGGGAGATCCCTGGTATAATACCAGCATAAAATGACAAGGCCTTTTTCATTAAAACCCCAGTGAATTATTGCAGAAGGTGTGGGAACAACTTGTTACGAAAGGCGACCTGATCCCTGCAGTACCCCTGCAGAAATCAAACGGAAAGGTGTGGAGAGGCCGGATGGCACACGCGGGCCGCAGCATGCTGCTCGATGCTTATCGGTCTCCGGAGCTGCGGCAGAGAGTGGGACTGTATTGTGAGGAGCCCCGGAGGCCGCAGAGACTATCAATAGCCCCCTCCCGTGTCACCATTACCTGTGGCGAACTGTGGCTGCGCCTGCCGCATGCTGGCCCACCGGTGCGCCGGAAAGAGGAGGACTCAGCCAGCGCCCTGGACTGTGCGGCACGGCCCGTGAGGGCTGCATGACTGGTTTGGCTGCTGCCATAGTCTGGGGGTCGGGTGGTTGGAGCGAGCCCCGACGTGTAGAGGTGTCTCCTGCAGAGCATGCAGAGCCTCCTCCCAGCACGTGTCTCGACTGCTGCGTGGTAGCCTCGCACTCTCCCTCTTTACATTGTGCTGGGGGATGAGGGAGTGGCTGGATCGGACCTTGCACCGGCAAATAGCGGTCTCTTTTTTTATTTCATTTTCCCACCGCCACTACTATTGCTCCTCACTTCCCCACGTTGTGTGTCATACCCTTCCTTGAGATTCCAGATCAAGGGAGTGGTGAAGAGGCGAGCTGCTCCCGCTGGGCTGGTGTGCAGAGGGGGATATGCGCTGGCAGCCTGCAGGGGTACACCTGAGCGCATAATGTAGATACGGATTGACTGTTGTCGACTGCAGCAATTGGGGCCCATTGTACTGTTGTCCTGTGGATTCGTGCCCCTCCGGCTAGGGCGGGTAGCGCTCTCTACACGCCCTGTGGGGTGAGGGCTGTCTGTCTTCGACTAGGCGGTGTGGACTGGCCGCTGCCTGTGGAAGCATACGCTTACCTGCTTCCTCCCCTAACCCCCCAGGTGGCATCACTGGGACAGGCCCGCAGCAAGACAATATTTGCGTCACATGAACGGGAGCAGTAGGGACCGCGGCGCGCACTGGGCAGCGATTGGGCTGCAGTGTAATCGTGCAGAGATTATGTGGCCTGCTGCGAGGAGGGAGTTCTACGAATGGTAATCATCAGAGCAGTCCCGGCTGCGTGGTTGAGTCTGGACGCCGCAGCATAGTTGGTAGCCGCCCTGGCCGGGGACACTGCAAATCTGACATACCTCATCACGCATCATTCACTGACTTTCAAGTTGCGAGGGTGGGCGGAAGGGTGCAGCACTATGCCTAAGGCTGTCGGCCCCAAAAAGAGTGGCATAATGGATACATTTGCTAAACCTGGCTCTAGGCAGGCAGAAACAGTATGCGAGGAAGCAAGCACCCAGTAAACAACAACAGCAGTTTCACCTACACTACCCATGGACCCACAAGGGGTCATGGCTATCATGCAGAAGAGATTTTCTTCCATTAACGACAAGCTGGACGGTATTACAGTGAATGTCACTATGATTCGGAATCAACTGGAAAAGGCCACGAAATGAATCACGGAGACTGAGACGCGAATCAGTACGGCAGAAGACGCCATCGTATGTTATGTTATGTTAATTACATTTATTAAGCGCACGTACGCCTGAAGGCACCATGGTGCTGAAAGCGAGAGCAAAATATTTGTTTTTACCAGAGTCTAGAATTCAAATGTTTTAAGTGAGCGGCGAAAGGAGAGGAAGAGAGTTCCATGTGGCCACTAAAAAGGCATACCCGCCTGTCGGAATCAGTGTAAACCGACGAAACACCACAAGAGAGGCAGACTGAGACCAGAGACACCGGCCAGGAGTATAATGTTGAAATTTAGCCTTAAAGTGTTCTGCGCCCATGCCACAAAAGGCACGGTGGACCATACACATAGATTTAAACAAGATCCTATTTTCCACTGGAAGCCAGTGGAGCTGCTTCAACAGCGGGGCCATGTGGGCTCTAAAAGGTGGATGAAGAATGGCCCTGGTGGTAGCATTCTGCAAAAGCTGTAATTGGTTTATCAAGTAACAGTATTGCAGGGGAAAGTGACGTTCATGGCTAAGGATCTGGGCAGCATTAAAATGAAGTGTGAAGATTTGGAAGCAAGATCTAGGCAGAATAATGTTTGCATCGTAGCAGTTCCGGAGGATGTCCTAAAGGGCCCTATGGAGACTGCAGTAGAGGAGCTACTGAAAGATCTGCTGGAGGATCCTGGTTGGTCTCAAATGTTTGTAGTGGAGTGGGCGCACTAATGGCAAAACCAAAACTGGGAGGGTTCCCCCGACCAATAATTGCACTCCTAATGAACTACAGAGGCAGAGAACTAGCTCTGAAGGCTGCACAGGAGAAGCGGGAACTGAAGATGGGCTCCAACGTGGTCCGTATATTCCCTGATTACATGCTGGCAGTCCAGCAGGAGAGACACGCATTTGTGGGTGTAAAAAAGCTGGTCAGGGAGCACAGGATCCCCTGTGCTATGATGTATCCAGCTAAACTGCACCTACAATTCAAGAACAAAACTTACTTCTTTACGTTCCCTGAGAAGGCTGCGTCATTTGTTGAGGCCAACATTCCGCTACCAGAGAAGCAGACAATGGAAGATACTTAACATTTGAAATATTGTGTATCACACCTATAACTATAACTATGCAAATTAAGATGTGTTCATGGTAATGTTTGTTTAACTTCTTTAATTATAGTTCTAATATAGCCAAGGCGAAATATCACATTGCCGGGGTCTCTACTCGTCATGGTAGCAGTCGCCCCTAATGCGAGTGCACAGTTTTGTTGTGCAATGTTGGGTGGGAGTGTGGGGAGGTAAAGGGATGAACATAGTCAACGTTCAGGGTACTATGAGGGGGGGGGAGTGGGACATGGGGGGTGTTGGGGTGAAATTGTTAAAAACAAACAGTGCGCATTATATATTGTGGACTAGACGGGAGATGGCGCAGAGGGATGTGGCATGGTATGGGGTACATGGAAAAAAATGGCAGGACCCACTCCAGCTGATGTTAACTTGTTAAGTTGTAATGTGCAGGGCTTGGGCATCCCCACAAAAAAGTGTAAAATGATGCGTATGTTAATAGGCAAGGAGCCAAGCTCCTGTTTTTACAAAAAACACACCTGCTAGAACACCAGGCATGTAAGGTCGCTCCTGGTTGGGGAGATCAGAGATACTACACATCTTACTCCACTAGAGCACGCAGGGTCATGATCCTAGTGCACCGTTCACTGCCATTTACTCATTATGCGACAGAATGTGATGAATGTGACAGGTTTGTGATCGTTCATGGGAAGCTAGGGAGTGGGGAAGTACTCTTGATGAATGTATATGGCCCGAATGTAGGTGATTCTGAGTTTTATGATACCATATTCCAAAAGTGTGCTAGGTACCCTACCGCTTCGATAATCTGTGACGGAGACTTCAATACGATCCTCGATGTACAATTAGACTGTACATCTTCCGCACCCCGGTCCCTAATGAATGCAGCGCGTATTATAGACACACACATGGAAGATTTGGGATTGAAGGATGTGTGGCACACACTCCATGGCACAAGCAGCGTTTTTACTTTCTATTCATCGGTGCATGATATGCATGCTCATATTGATTACTGGCTGACATCCCGTAGGTTAGTAAATTGGTTGACCGAGTGCCGCATATTGCCTAGAACTCTGTCCGATCACTCCCCAGTGTTACTCTCACTGAGCATTCCAGATGGCACGGACCAACGACCACAGTGGCGTTTCAAGCCTGCATCCCTAAGGGACCCTGTCTTCCGGTCCAGTATGCAGCAACATATAGATACCTATTTCGAGAACAATGAAGTTTCGGTAGCCACGCAAGCTATTCCATGGCAGGCATTCAAGGTATACATGAGGGGGGTTGCAATGTCTACTGAATTTGGGGTGTTGCGTGACATTAGGAGGGAATTAAAAAGATGCAAGGAGGCATTGGCGCGGCTGCAAGCAGAATATGCTATGAGCCCCACACCGCAGATTAGCAGGGATATTAAGACGCATTTAGATAAATATCAGAATGCGGCGGATAGAGAGTTGCAGTACTTTGACAAACCTGCAGCAGTGCACCGATATGGGGAGCTAGAGAGGCCGGGGAAGCTGCTAGCGCAGACAATCTGCTCTGAGGGGGTTGCACCAACAACACCTGCATCGTCAGGGTAGATGGAACGGTGGCTAATAAAGTCGAAGAGGTGTGTGAGGTGTTTTATGACTTTTACAAAAATCTATTCTTCCCCCAGAGTGTGGCTAGATTGATGATTACTTGGCCAAAATACCTATGACCCTCCTGTCGGCGGAGGCTCGCTCCACACTGGAGGTACCTAGAACGTTGAGTGAGATTAAGGAAGCGATCAGAAATCTGCCGGGAGGGAAAGCCCCGGGCTGTGACGGCCTTCAGAATTCTCTTGAAGGTATGGGTAGACTCACTAGAAACTGGCGCCCTCCTGGACTCGATGCGTCAAGCAGTTATCACTTTGTAATTAAAACTGAGTAAGACGCCACATGATTGCGGTTCATACCGACCGCTGTCCCTGCTAAATATTGATGCAAAAATATTTGCGAAAATACTGGCTACCAGACTCAAACCGCTGATGCCCTATATGGTCCATGAGGGACAGGCAGGGTTTATATCGGGGAGTCCAATATTATGGCAAGGGTACCTCAAGATAGGGGTTGCTGTGTCCTTAGACATGCATAAAAGCATTTGACACAGTATGCTGGCCTTTCCCGTTTAGGGTACTGCATAATTATGGGTTCGGACCAAACTTTATAAAATGGGTAAACATTTTATACACACAGCCATATGCTTGAGCATGTGTGAATGGAGTGCTATCACCGATGTTGGCAATGGCGTGAGGCAACCGGCAGGGATGCCTGCTATCGCCATTGCTGTCTGCATTGGTAATTGAGCCTCTGGCAGACCTTATGAGGGCTCGACATGCCTGTGCCGGCATCAACATATTTGGGCAGGTAGAACTCGTTATCCTATATGCAGATGAAATTCTGATGTATGTCAGGGAACCTGGGAGGTATCTGCAGAGAATACTAGCTGCGGTTCACGAATTTGGGAAATATTCTGGATTGTGCCTAAATAGCAGCAAGTCCGAGGTTTTCCCACTAACGGACAACACACCTGAACCAAGGAATTTGTTCGCTCTGAGATGGACACATCAACATATAAAATACCTCGGGGTAGAGATTGCTAGATCTGTGACCCTTGTTAAGTCCCTTAACTATGCCCCTCTGGTTGTGGCATTGTGTGCCACGTTGGAACAGTGGAACCAGCTCCCTATCTCTCTGATGGAATGGGTTGCACTAGTTAAAATGGTCATCTTGCCCAAACTCTTTTATCTCTTCAGTAATATCCCGTTGTGAGCCGGTAGGGCCTTTTTCACTAAAATAACTGGAGTGTGTTCATCATTTGTAAAGGAGGGGCAGATAAGGATCAGCTGGAAGCGACTCACACTCAGAGGGCTGGCAGCTCCACATTTTTAGCTGTATTACTTTGCTGCTCAAGCATATTATACAGTGTACTGGGTCGGGAAGGGACCATACGCACTGTATGTAGGATTGGAAAGGCAGGGGAAAGAGGCGGCAACTCTGCTACATAAAATAGCTGTAGGTACACGGGGTAATGTTGACCAACTGGACCCGGTGTCCGTCACACAAGAGGCATGGTCCAAATTGGTAAAGCAGCCCAAGGATACAATATTGTATAGTCGGACCCTGCCAATCTGGGATGCGACCTACCTAGGGCCAGCGAGGGACAAGGTACTAGCGGCGCATTGGAGTAAGGTGGGTGTACTGAGGCTGGGAGACTTATTTCATAAAGGGCTATTTGTAACTTGGGACATGATCAAAACGCACGTGGGGGACTCCCCTCTTCAGAAGCTAATATACTATCGCCTTTGTTCAGCAGTTGTATCGACGTGGTCCGAGTTCCCCTGCGAACCGGCATCTCACCCGAGCCTCAACTACATACTGACCTCAGATACTACAAAGAAGTCTGCTTCAGCACTATATAAACTAGTACACACGGTAGGGGGGTACAAACAGCGCATATTAGGGGGGACTGGGAGAGGGACCTGGGAGTTACCTTTACAGACACACACTGGCTGCAAATATGCAGACTTACAAGGCAGATATCATTACATTCCAGATACAGGTTAATACATTTCAAGATCTTACATTGAGTGCATCTTACCCCATCCCACCTCAAGAGAATGTACTCCAGCTCAGATGGGAAATGCCACGCTGTGGGGTGGAGAATGCGGACATAATGCACATCTTGTGGTCCTGTCGGATATTATCAGAATATTGGGACAAGGTATACAGAGGACTAGGAGATGATAGACCAGCCCGTGGTGCGCATACACTCAACATGCATATTGGGATGTGAACATAAATTGAATCGGTTAAAGCGTAAATTGGTAAATATTGGGCTGTTGTTGGCTAAGAGGGCTATCCTGATGAGATGGAAGAGCACAGTGCCCCCCATAGTTGAGAACTGGCTCGGTGATATGGCCTGGGCGGATGATAATGAGGAAATATACACTGGCTTAGTTACGCCGGCCAGTCGGCCTAGAGACATATGGGGTGATTTACGACAATGTTTGGTGAATAGAAGTATGGAGGAAGAAGATGAAATAATTGTAACGTGAATAATGTAGGTGCTGAGGTCATCGACGATTGTATTTGAGACCTCTATGCGTCATTCTTTTAATTACGGTAATGTTTGGTTTTGTAATGCTCTCCCCTGTTCAAGTTAAATAAAGTAAAAAAAAAACAAGGTGCTTGTCAGTCAGTCAGGATTGTTCAAACAAGTTAGTCAGCTGCCCAATAGCTACCCTTACTGAGCCTACCGCTATGTAAAAACTAACTTAGGCCAGGAGAATGACTCCCTCTTCCTGAAGGTTCTTCTAGTACAAGTCTTTCAATATGTAATTCAAAAGTAGTCTCTTGAAAATGATCCTTGAAATGGATGCCAAGTGTTTCAGTATATCACTTGCAAATAGACTCTTGTAATGATTTCAATTACACTCTTTAATTCTTTAGTTGGATCACTTTGCTTTCTCTCCTCAGGTTTGATCCCTCTAAGGATTCTCTTATTACTCTTGGTTTCTTATCTGTGATTGTTAATGTGTGCTTTTATAGTTATTGGCATACTTTGTGTAATGTGTGCTTCAGTTGCCAATTTTCTCTATGTTCTTTTCTATATCTTGCTTCATCTTCAAACTTAATTTCTCTTTGTACATGATGTCGAGTTATCGTCCCCAAGTTAACCGCTTGCAAGAATGAGTCTTTGGGGTCTTGACAGGCCGCCCAGTTTCCCTGTTAGCTTCCAGGTGATAGGAGAATGTCGGTGAGAGCTGTGAGGAACCTGAGAGCAACCTCCCATCTACTTCCCTTGGATCCTCTTCTCAGGTGGCCAGGGAAAGGCCATCACTTTTGGATCCTGACCCTTGGGTTGGAGATGCGAGGGAGGATCACCTGGGTGGAGGGATCTTGGGAAGTGGAGAGAGGATGTCTGCAGGTGAGACATGGTATTCCCCTTTCCCTGTTGAGAATGAGTCCTACCCTTCCCCGACCTTTGTAGGGTATTGTAAGTCTTTTGCCCTTCCTTACGCACCCACTGTCCCACATTCACATACTTTTACAACTGAGACAAGGAAGAAGTAACTCGGAGTAATGTACACTTCTAGTCAGTTTCACCACTATGGCACTGAGACGAGGAAGAGGATTATAGAAGGTCAGGTATGTCCTGTTAACTATTGTAATTGTGATCATGCAAAGGACTTAGACATGCTACCAATCGAAAGGCCACAGGTGTATAAAATGAGAAACCAAGAGAGAAGAAATGGGAACCTTCCTGGTATGAAGGAGGCACCTCCAAGGCGAGGAGCGGGCTGGAGCAGGATCGGCAGAGAGGGTGCAGTGTGTTGCCAAGGGGTAAGAAAGGCGCAGCGACCCGAGCGGGCCGTGTGAGGACCAGAGCCTCAGCGATTGCCTGAGCCACATGTTCCCAGATGGAGCTGGAGAACACGAAAGACTCCTATCAGCGACGGCCCGATGCAGCAAGGTTTTGCGATAGCGAGCGCTGCTCGCTGGCGCTCCCAGCGTCTACCCGGGAGGAAAGTGGAAGCCATAGAAGACTGCAGAGACATCCGGAAAAGCAGCCGAGTACCGATGACTGTGAGAGAGGGAACACTCATACTGGGGCACTCCAGGGGTGGGAATTGTATTGTATTGTATTGTTTATTTATTTATAGAGCGCACCGGCCCGTTAAGCAACTGAGCGCTTGTGAAAATCTTAGGTTACGGTTACATAGATATCTTACATTTTTTATGTTACAGTTGCAGGTTAATGTAGCATAAATATCTTAACATTTCTTATCTTACAATAGATGCAGATGCAGGCATATTTTACAAGTTACATACAGGATATTTGGATATATTTACAGTTATTAGATGCAGAAAAAGGGGGATAAGAGGATTTCAGAGAAGGGAGGAGGTGTCTGGGACACCAGTCATTCAGAGGACAGGAGTCAGCAGTTGTTGGTTTGTAGCCAGAGTTTAACATTGGTTTTGAACATGTGAAAGGAGGGAATGGCTCTAAAAGGGTCCGGAATGGAGTTCCATAGATTTGCAGCCAATACTGGGAAACTTGAACCTCCTGTTCTTTTCAGATTGAAATTTGGGATTCTGATGCTATTAGATTGGGCCTTTCTAATGCAGCGTTCAGATATGTACCTGGTAAATTTCGCAGTGAGATATGCAGGTGCTTTGTTGTTGAGACAGTTGTGTGTAATGATTAAGGTTTTAAATTTGATGCTGTCATTGATGGACAGCCATTTAGCAGTTCTTCTTTGGTCAGATATATGTTGACCTTTGGGAATGCCTAGTGCTGTTCTGAGGGCGTTGTTTTGAAGGGTTTGGAGTTTGTGGGTGTTGTGTTTGCTGGTACCTAGATAGAGTGCGTTACAATAGTCTAATTTCGATAGGATAAGGGCACGTGCGATGGTGATACAACTGTCCGTAGACAAAAATGGCTTACATGCGTGAATTAGCTTGCAAGTGTAACTGGTTGCTGAGGCTGTGGCATTGATCTGCTTGTTAAGGTTGAGCGCTGAGTCTAAGTAGAAACCTAGCATTTTAACTTCCTTGGCTACATTGATTTTAGTACCATCAATGGTGAAGGATTTGTAGAGGTGGGAGAGCTTGTTTAATTTACCGGTAGATCCAATGATTAGAAGCTCGGTTTTATCGTCGTTAAGACATAAACCGTGAGTGGCCATCCAAGTTTGAATGATTTGGTAGATTTTGTTTATGAGATGGTGTCTTTGTTGTAATCTCCTTGGATTGGGATGAGGATCTGGGTGTCATCAGCATAATTGGTATATGAGACACCCAGTTTATCCATGATATCAAAGAGGGGCTTTGTAAAAATATTATACAAAGTAGGTGAGACGCAAGACCCCTGTGGAACCCCACAGGTGATGGGGACTGGATCAGCGGCTGAGATGGGCGAAAAGACTCTTATAGTTCTATTATCCAGGAATGAATGTATCCATGCCATGCATTTGTGGAGAAGTTGGCAGCTGATTTAAGGTGGTTGCAGAGTACTTTATGATCTACCAGGTCGAATGCGGCTGATAGATCTAGTGTCATGCCTGCCAACCCAGGCCCACCCGGTACATCTGCTTCCACAACTATTGTTACTCGGAGGACTCACAATAGGCTGTACTTACCTGCCCACACAGCTCTTAGAACTGCCAGGCCTTTCTACACACAGTGGAGAGTCTTTGGGAAGCTGCCGGGGAAACGCTTCGAGTAAACCTTCCCAAAGGCGCATAGCACTGCATCTTTCGCGTGCGCTTATTTCTGCAGTGTTTACTATTGTTACAGCGGCTAGTGAAATCACGTGATATATTTTGTTAACGTGAAGTTCCTTGGTTACTTCGTGATCACGCGTAATACGTGCGTGTCACGTGATCCCTTATAACATGACGCATCCAGTGCAACGGTGCTTCTGGTCGTTATTGGATACCTCGCGTTCAGGAGCTTTTGAAGTTGGATGTTTTCTTCTATATCGGCTTCAACCTTTTACCGCGTTCTACTGCGGTCATCAATTTCTATTTACCCGCTCCAGTCCCGCCTAGGAGCAGCCTGGCACTGCTTCCCTCAGCGGTCTTCATCTCCGCCTTCCCGCTTCAGGACTGTACTGTCTAGGAGCTGTATTACACCGCGGTCCTCAGTGGTCTCCTTTTCCTCAGTCCTGCTCCAGTTCCGCCTGGGAGCAGCCTTTTCTCTGTGCTCTGCAGCGTTCTTATCCATTCCATTCCCGCCGTGGAGCAGCCTTATATGTCTACACTGGGCGATCCTGTTTTGTATAGTGGCAACTGCTATCCCATTCAACCAAATAGCGGTATCTCAACTATCCTGGACATTGGCTATATTTGAATCACCCTGCTAATCTAGACTAATTCAGTCACTCCTACTAAGGGCATTATTCAGACAATCATTTCCTGGAACAAGATATTCCAATTCCATTCCATCTTTGTTGGCTTCCATTCAGGACTCGTGCAATGGACTTGTTGGATGCTATCCTGCGTGCACCAACCCGACTCTAGTGCGGCCCTCATTCCGTACGGGTTAGTATCCTCTACTAACTTCCTTCCTTGTCGATTTTCCCTTGGATTTCCTGCTGACATTTTCTGAATTCCATCCGTGACTGTCCGGAAATACAGGTTAGTTTATCATAAAAAGACCCTCACTTACATTCTTGTTGTAGGTCAGTTACTAATGTAATTCCTGGTTTTCTATCAACAGCCTGGTGTATTTTTGTCCTACTCACCCTTTCCATTAATTACTCTCTTTGGCTGTGTACCTTACTAGTCAGATAGTGATATTAGTTGGAAGGTCTCACATTGACGGACGTCGGTCTACCTCAGATCATTCTGGACGTCTGAGACTACTCCTCGTATATCCTTTTTACTACCAACCTGTATCCTTTGATTGGTGTAATAGGGGTAGTATACCTGAGTCACAACAGAATCAGAAGCCTAAATGGAGGGCACCGACTCCTTGGCTGTTCTCACTCAGTTGGTGGCAGACCTGAGACAGGAAATGATCACAGCTCAGGATACCTTCCACCATCGCATGGATGTGTTGCAAGATGCCATGCATGCATCCCCGCAAGGGACGGTGAACCCTGAACCTGTTGCCTCTAGTTCAGGTTTAGCGGCACCTCAAAGAGAACCCATTTAGGTGCTGATGCCGACTCAGTTCCCTCTGGCTCTACCAGAGAGATTCACAGGAGATCCCAAATCCTATTGCACTTTTGTGAATCAGTGTCGCCTACACTTTCTGTGCAGGCCCAGTTCCTTTCCAGACTTAACCACAAAGGCAGCATTTGTATTGTCACATTTAGGGGGCACTGCTGCTGCATGGGCAAACCCGTTGTTGGAATCCAACAGCCCATTATAATATGATTGTGATGAGCTGTTGTCAGCAATGAGTAAGGTGTTCGATATGCGATATGCAACTCAGGCAACGGATTTAGGACTGTTGAGTCTGCAACAGGGTAACCAACCTTTGTTGGATTATCTCGCTCGATTCAACCAGCTGACGGCAGAAACCCAATGGCCGGAAGATAAGAAGACTGCGGTTTTCTATAAAGGTCTGTCTGAGGAACTGAAAGACGCCTTGTCAATGGTTCCCGTAGTTCCTTCAGGGTTCATAGAACTACTGGACCTTATCCTGCAAATTGAAAAAAAGGCGAAAAAGAAACCCTTCTTATCTGCACCCAGTCGTCCTGTGGTTTCACAGACTGCCTCCAACGAACCTGAACCAATGCAAATCGTTGCCATTCGCGGTCGCTTATCCGCTGCTGAGCGTGAGAACCGCCGCAAAAATAACCTATGCATGTACTGTGGTTCTGCTGAACATTTATTGGTTGCATGCCCCAAGAAACCAAATAAAAAGACGGGAAACGCCAAAGCTCGGAAATAGGGGTGGTCCCTCTGTCGAGTACCAAATCGGACTCCACATTGCAATTAGCCGATTCCATAGCAGTTACTGTATCTCTATGTTTCAATGGCAGTACCGTTCGGACCAAGGCTATGGTAGACTCTGGTGCATCCAATAGCTACATTAATGTCACTTTTGCCAAGAAATCGGCTATCCCTATGGTAACCAAGCTGGTTCCCGAATCGGTCAATACTGTTGATGGTTCAGCTTTGTCTTCCGGTTTGGTAACAGAAGAAACAATACCTATTGCAGTGTCTTTACCTGACAGTCACACTGAGAAATTGGTGTTTGATGTGATTGCCGCACCCCAATATCCGTTGATTCTAGGTCTGTCTTGGCTTAAGTTACACAATCCAGTCATTGATTGGGTCACGGGTCAAATCCAGTACCCATCTGACTATTGTAATGAGAAGTGCTTTCTGGAGTCCCAGGTGGTTCTTCACACAGCTGTATTGGCTTTCCTTGATGGGATCCCCAACATAAGCACACTCGTGACAACCCAAGAATCAATAGCCAGGCAGTACATGAGTTATGCAGACGTCTTTGATAAAGGCAAGGTGGAACTACTGCCACCTCAAAGACAATATGATTGTCCAATCGAACTGGTTGCTGAAGCTAAGACACCAACCGGTCGTGTGTATTCACTCACTCAAAAGGAGGATGCGGTCTTAAAGGAGTACATTGATAAAGCACTCAAGTTCGGCTTTATACATCCTTCACAATCCCAAGCGGCATCTCCTTTATTGTTTGTCCCAAAAAAAGAAGGAGACTTGAGGCCCTGTATCGATTTCAGGGCTCTCAATGCCATAACGGTCAAAAACCAGTATCCTCTGCCCTCACTCAATGTTCTATTGCATCAATTGGGCGCTTCTGTCATTTTCACTAAATTGGACTTAGGGGGCACGTACAATCTTGTACGTATTAGGGAAGGTGACGAGTGGAAGACGGTCTTCAAAACACGATACAGTCTTTTCAAATACCTCGTCATGCCCTTCGGGTTGTGCAACGCCCCCGTAACCTTCCAGTATTTTATGAATGACATCTTCAAAGATTACATGGACCAATTCGTAGTTGTCTATCTGGACGACATGCTGATTTATTCAGCATCCATTGAGGACCACATTACACATGTGTCTAAAGTACTCCAAAGGTTGAGAGAGAACCATCTATTCGTGAAAGCAGAGAAATGGGTCTTTCACACACAAGACGTAGAGTTTTTGGGCTATGACATTACCAATCATGGAGTAAAAAGGAGCCACTCTAAAGTTAAAGCCATCCTAGAATGCCCTGTGCCTGACTATCAAATCCCTGCAATCATTCCTTGGATTTGCTAACTTTTATAGGAGGTTTATCCACTCTTTTTCTAAGGCGGTAGCGCCTCTTACAGCATTAACAAGCCCAAAAAATTAATTTAATTGGTCACAAGAGGCTCAGGTGGCTTTCGATCTGCTTAAAGAATCCTTCACCTCTGCCCTTTCCTACAACATCCTCATCCAGACGTTCCATTTATAGTAGAAGCCAACGCTTCTAGTCTGGCCATTGGTGTCAGGAACTGTGAATGGAAGCTTTGGAAGCGCTGGAAGCATTGACTTGCGCGCGCTCTAGTCCTCACCCAACATGGTGGCCGTGCCTTTAAATTCTGGCTCCTCCCACAAACCGATGCGTTGTATCTGTTTCACTACGCTCCGGTTCGTGTGGAACTTCGTTCGTGAATTTCCTCCCTGCCATTCCTCCTCTGCTGCTGCCTTTGCCTTCCCTGTGCCTACCTTCTGTGCTCACCCTTAGTATTCTCCTGGGTTCCTGTTTCCTGGGTCTTGCTACTTCTACCTTGTGAATATTTTTTTCCTCACCTGTTCTAACGGCTCCGCCTTGCCTGAGCTACAGCCTCCTACGTCTCTTGTTTTCTGCCGAAGCATTCTATTCAGTTGGCTCAGCATTTTCTGACTTTCGGCTACTCTTCACTCTACATTTCTCGTTTGCAAGCTTGCTTGCGCTCTGCAGGCATATTCCTTTCCTTTTTCTGCTTGTGGCCTGGGTATTTTCTTGCACACTCTTTCTATACTTCCTCTTTTCCTACATATTTTCACTATTATTTACGGGCATTCCTGTCCATTCTTTCCTCTGCTTGCCCCTATTGTGTTATCGATTTGAAAGGGTACCCCTACTTCTCTCCGGAAGCCCTACTGTCACTGCCGAGTTTACAGACTCTCTCCATCGGTGTTGGAATCCGACTTTCTTCGGTTTCTGCTGAAAACAGACCTACATTGCTTTGTGAAAGGAACACACAGCTCCCTAATAGAACACATCTGGAAACAGGGTTTTTTCTGCCTTTGTGCTTTTTCCCTGGAACTAGGACTGGCCCCCTGGGGGTCCCAGTGGACAGGGTTCCATCTCTGCCAAGGTGGCCTCTGGAGGGGCCAGACCCTATCTACACGAAAAGAAAGTCAAGACACCAAAGGCAAGACTCCTATAAGGAGGAAGGACCGTAAGAAGACGGAGTCGAATCCTAGGGAATCCGCCACAGAAGATTCAGGTTAGGAGGAAGGGGAGAAGGCCTCTAATCTTGACAGCATACAACGCCCAATATCTACCATGGCATCGTTAGAGCAATATCAAGAATTGGTAGCAGCTATGCAGAACCTTACTATGGAGGTCCAGGCTTTGAGAACAGAGAACATAGCCCTCCGACAACAAGTTGTGTTGCATCGTGACGACAGGGGAGACCTGCCTACGATGCCGCTCTCCTTTGGCAAATATGATGGTCACCCGGGAGGGCTGAAGGACTTTCTTGATACATGTAAGGTGTATTTCACCTTTCGGCCTCATGCTTATGAGACTGCTAGATCCAAGGTCGGGTTCATCATTGCCAATCTAATGGGTAATGCTCTCTCATGGGCTACACCGTTTGTCACCGGAAACGACCCGATTTTGGGTGACTATGATCGTTTTACGGAGGTGTTTAAAGAACGTTTCGACAGACCAGAAGTCTTCTATTCATCTCTAGAAGCTATCCTAGATGTCAGCCAGGGAAACACTGACGTCCAAACCTATCTATCTTGTTTCCAGAGGCTGGCAGCCAAGGCAGATTGGCCTGATTCCGCTCAGCAAACAATCTACAGACGGGGCCTTTGTGATGAAATCAAGGATGAGCTGGCCCGAGTAGCTAGACCCGCATCTTTTCAGGATCTGGTGACATTGTCTCTTCAGATTGAGTTCCATCTACAAGAGAGACGATTAGAAAGAAGACGAACCAGAGGCTTTCCACCACCAACCAGTCTTCCCTCTCCTGTTCCTCCCACCAGAACTACCCATCCTCCAGATGAACCTATGCAGATCAGGGCTGCCCGAGGACCTCTAACTCAAGAAGAAAAAAGGAGAAGAAGAGAGGCTGGATTGTGTATGTATTGTGGCTCCTCGAAGCACTTATTGAGAGATTGTCCTGAGGTTCCACCTCGAAGACAGGGAAACTTCAACCCCCGATCTACAGCAAGGGAAGTTTCGGGGGAAGTAACAAGCACCTTTGCAACTACACAAGAGCAGTAAGCACTCCGGATGATAACAGTTTAATGGTGTTTCGAGTTGACTTGTGGCTGTCCGAGGCAGGTCCCACAGAGGTGTTCGCCATGCTTGACTGTGGAGCAGCAGGAAATTTCATCGACTCCAAGTGGGAAACGGAACATCTTGTTCCCACAATACCCAAGGCCACTCCAATTCCGGTGGAAGGGGTGGACGGGAAGCCCTTATCTTCTGGACACATTACCAAGGAGACCATTCCGTTGAGAATGAGGTTAGGCCATCACGAGGAGTTCCTGGTATTTGACCAGATCAGAGCAGCTCATTTTTCGTTGGTCATTGGCATTCCTTGGTTAAGGAGGCACAACCCTCACATTGAGTGGACGGCTAACAAGGTAGTCTTCAATTCTGCTTTCTGTAAATCACATTGCATGAACTTGTCTTCGACTTCCAACACCCTAGCGTATGACCGAAGCAGTATTCCCGAGCCAATCACTGTGGCCTCAGTTCCCATCCATTATCAAGAATTCTCAGGGGTATTCCTGGATGCTGTTCCTCGACAACTCCCGCCTCATAGAACAGAGGATTGCCGCATAGACCTGATACCAGAGGCGGTGGTTCCTTTTGGGAGGATGTACCCTTTGTCTCTACCAGAGAGGAAGGCTCTGAGAGAATACCTCGACGTTAATCTTCAAAATGGACTCATCCAAGAGTCCAGATCCGCTTGTGGGGCTTCCTTGTTCTTCATTCCCAAAAAGGACTCTGCAGAGCTGCGCCCTTGTATAGATTACAGGGGTCTCAACAAGGTTACCATTCGGGATAGATATCCCATGCCTTTGATCCGGGACATCTTGGAGGCAGTACATGGGGCGGTGTTCTTTACCAAGGTTGACTTGAGAGGAGCTTATCACCTCTTGAGAATCAGGCAAGGGGACGAGTGTAAGACGGCGTTCCGTACCCCTTTTGGACTCTTTGAATACCGAGTGATGCCATTTGGTCTTGTGAACGCACCGGCCATCTTCCAGAGGTACATGGACGAGGTTTTCGCAGATATGCTGTTTGTGTCGGTGGTAGTGTATCAGGATGACATCCTCATCTTTTCCAAGACTCTATTGGAGCACAGGTCACTGGTCAGACTAGTCTTACAGCGTCTGCAATCCCATCATCTACTGGTAAAACCGGAAGAATGCTCATTTGAAGCTACGTTTGTGTCCTACCTGGGATATATTTTATCCAAGGAAGGTATCGAGATGGATTCCAATAAGGTAAAGGCGATCAGAGAATGGAGAAATCCCGTCAATGTAAATGAACTCCAAAGCTTCCTAGGATTGGCCATTTTTTATCGGAGATTAATTCCCAACTTTTCGAACAAGGTACTCCCACTGACCTCTCTGTTAAAGAAGAGAGTCAAGTTCGTATTTGATGAAGGGCCCCAAAGAGCCTTCTGTTTTCTAAAGGAATGTTTTTCTACAGCCCCCATCCTGGTCCAACCGGATCAGAACCGACCCTACATTCTGGAGACAGACGCATCTACAGGGGCGGTGGGGGCAGTTCTACTTCAAAGGTCAGAAGACGACTATGAACATCCAGTAGCTTATTACTCCAAAACACTTACCAGTAGTGAACGCAACTATTCAGTCATAGAAAAGGAGCTGTTGGCTATCAAGTTGGCCTGCCAAGAGTGGAGACATCTTTTACAGGGAGCTACTCATCCATTTACGATTAGAACAGACCATCGTAACCTTCGGGTTTTACAACAGTTGGAATGTTCTAATGCCAGGCATGCCAGATGGGCGTATTTTTTTCTACAATATGATTTCGTAATTATATACTTACCTGGTACAGAAAACATGAAGGCTGACGCCTTGTCCAGAAGTCTTGGGGATACTTCTGGTTCCTACACAGGACACAATTTGGTTTTCCCATATCTTACTGTGTTGGCTTCAACTGTTTCATTCCTTCAAGACCTAATTCCACAGTATCAGATGGGCACCGAGCTTCCATCAACTGTCATTCAGGATAAGGACGGATTGTATTATCATGAAGGAGCTCTCTACGTACCCACTAAGAAGCTACAGAAACAAATACTTTCTTGGTGTCATGACACCCCTTTAACTGGACATTCCGGAATTAGGAAGATATTTGATCTGCTACGGAGGGGGTTCTGGTGGCTGACCTTAAGAAGAGACGTAAGCCAGTATGTTTCCATTTGTTCGGTTTGTGCTTCTAACAAACACTGAACGGGAAGACCTCTGGGGTTACTGCAGCAAAGTTCCTTACCGGACCGTCCTTGGGAACACATCTCTACTGATTTTATACTAGACCTCCCTCCGTCATATGGCATGACAACGATCATGGTGACAGTTGACTCATTTAGCAAGCTAACCCATTTTTCAGCCTTCAAACTGGTTCCTTCAGCCTCCGAAATGAAATGGCCGCAACTTTTCTTCAGGACATAGTCCGTCTACATGGTTTGCCCAGGACCATAGTGTCGGACAGAGGACCTCAATTCACCTCTAAATTGTGGGCTTCTCTCTGCCAAGTTCTAGGGATTCACAAGGCTCTGTCGTCAGGATACCACCCGCAGAGCAATGGCCAAACTGGGAGATTAAATGCCAGCCTAGAACAATACCTCAGGTGTTTCTGCAGTCCTCAACAAGAAGAATGGTATCGTTTCCTCCCACAAGCTGAATTTGCCTACAACAACTCTCTCCATACCTCTATCCAGATGAGTCCTTTCTATTGTACTTACGGATTCCATCCTCAACACTTACCCTGGCTCAGTCCTCCTTCTACCAAAATTCCGGCTCTAGATGGGGTTTTACAGGACCTACAGGAGGTACACAGACTCGCTAAGGAAGCACACCAAGCGAGTCAACTCACACACAAGAAATGGGCAGACAAGGGTTGTACTGTCAATCCTAGCTGGAAGATAGGGCAACTAGTCTGGTTGTTCACCAGATTTCTACCCAGATGGGTTCATAAGGGGAAGTTCTCCTCTCGTTTCCTTGGGCCATTTCCCATTCTGCAACAGATCAACCCTGTAGCACATAAACTCAAGCTACCAGAATATCTCAGGAAGGTACATCCAGTCTTCCATGTCTCCCTTCTCAAAGAACATAAGGAGGACCCTTTTAAGAGGCCTGTGTTCAGAACGTGTGCTCAAGTGAGCCCTGCACCTGAAGAATATGAGGTGTCTCATCTTGTTGATTCCAGATACCGCAAGGGGCGGTTGCACTATTTGGTTCATTGGAAGGGTTATCCAGTGGAAGAGAGGACATGGGAACCTGTGAGCCATATACATGCCCCACGCCTAGTACAAAGGTTCCATCGACTTCATCCGGGCAAACCGGGGGGTCCCCCGAAAAGACGGGGGTATACTGTCAAGAACTGTGAATGGAAGCTTTAGAAGCGCTGGAAGCGTTGACTTGCGCACGCTCTAGTCCTCACCCAACATGGTGGGCGTGCCTTTAAATTCTGGCTCCTCCCACAAACCGATGCGTTGTATCTGTTACACTACGCTCCGGTTTGTGTGGAACTTTGTTCGTGAATTTCCTCCCTGCCATTCCTCCTCTACTGCTGCCTTTGTCTTCCCTGTGCCTACCTTCTGTGCTCACCTTTAGTATTCTCCCGGGTTCCTGTTTCCTGGGTCTTGCTACTTCTACCTTGTGTATATTTTTTTCCTCACCTGTTCTAACGGCTCCGCCTTGCCTGAGCTACAGCCTCCTACGTCTCTTGTTTTCGGCCGAAGCATTCTATTCAGTTGGCTCAGCATTTTCTGACTTTCGGCTACTCTTCACTCTACATTTCTCGTTTGCAAGCTTGCTTGCGCTCTGCAGGCATATTCCTTTCCTTTTTCTGCTTGTTGTCTGGGTATTTTCTTTCACACTCTTTCTATACTTCCTCTTTTCCTACATCTTTTCACTATTATTTACGGGCATTCCTGTCCATTCTTTCCTCTGCTTGCCTCTATTGTGTTATCGATTTGAAAGGGTACCCCTACTTCTCTCCGGAAGCCCTACTGTCACTGCCGAGTTTACAGACTCTCTCCATCGGTGTTGGAATCCGACTTTCTTCGGTTTCTGCTGAAAACAGACCTACATTGCTTTGTGAAAGGAACACACAGCTCCCTAATAAAACCCATCTGGAAATAGGGTTTTTTCTGCCTTTGTGCTTTTTCCCTGGAACTAGGACTGGCCCCCTGGGGGTCCCCACGGACAGGGTTCCATCTCTGCCAAGGTGGCCTCCAGAGGGGCCAGACCCTATCTACACGAAAGGAAAGTCAAGACACCAAAGGACAAGACTCCCATAAGGAGGAAGGACCGTAAGAAGACGGAGTCGAATCCTAAGGAATCTGCCACAGAAGATTCAGGTGAGGAGGAAGGGGAAAAGGCCTCTAATCTTGACAATTGGTGCTATTCTTTCACAAAAATGCAATGACACTGGGGTGGAACACCATGTGGCGTTTTTCTCACGCAAACTGGCTCCTTACGAAAGAAACTACACAGTAACCGAGAAAGAGTTATTGGCTATTAAAGATGTGTTCCTTACATGGCGGCACTATCTTCTTGGGGCAAAACATCCTGTATTCGTTTATTCGGATCACCGTAATCTGCAAGCCATAAAAACAATGAAGTGTCTTACTGCACGACAAGCACGATGGTATTCGTGTTTTGCCCAGTTCGATTTCTGTATCTTATGCCGGCCTGCCAGAGACCATACCAAATCGGATGCTCTATCCCGCCTTCACACCAGTATTGACGATACTGGCTCAAAGAAACCTCTATTTTTGGCAGACAACGTGATATGCACTTGTTCTGTACAGCCCTCTATGAATCAGAAGGTACTAGAATGGGTCTCACAAAATCCTCAGGAGGTGCATGATCTCAATCTGGAAATCAGAGGTGGTCTCCCTTGCGTGAATGGAGTTTTTTATTTACCCACAGAGGAAACTCGTAACAAAGCATTGCGTTGGGGTCACGACTCCCTAGTAGCAGCCCATCCAGGTCAGAAAAAAACATTGGATCTACTTCAAAAATGGTGTTGGTGGCCAAAAATGACAAGGGATGTCATAGGGCCTCATTACACGGTAGGTGGTAAACCATGGTGCTATTAGCGCCATGGTTCATGCCGGTAATTTACTGGTACCGCCTTGGAGGAAAGGGGAATTACCGCCCTATTCCAAGGTTGGGAAGGCGGTAATTCCTCCTTCCTCCATTGCCCTTCCCCATTCCCATTTTTGCCTCATAGGGCATAATTGGAATGGGGAAGGCGCTAATTACGGTACCGCAAATTGCGGTACCGTAATTAGCACTCCGGTCCCTTTGCGGGTTCGTTTTTTAACACCTGCTAAAAGCAGGCGTTAATGTACCAACCCGCAAAGGGACCTCGTAGTAAGGCGGTAAGGGTAAAATACCGGTACCGGTAAACCCTTACCGCCTACCGTGTATTGAGGCCCATAGACCATGTCTCTCCCTGTGCTGTGTGTACTCAGTGCAAGGATTCACCACGCAGACCTATGGGACTGTTGCGTCCGTTACCAGTTCCTCATAAACCCTGGTACATGGTGTCCATGGACTTTGTTGTTGACCTGCCTCCCAATTATGGATTCGATACAATTTGGCTGGTGATTGATTACTTCACCAAGATGGCATTATTCATACCATGTCAAGACATCCCCACAGCTAGTATCTTTGCAGAATTGTTTTTGAAGCATGTCTTTCGCTTCTTCGTATTACCTTCTGTGGTGATCACTGACAGGGGGTCGCAGTTTGTGTCCTGTCTTTGGAAGGCCTTAACCTCAGCCCTTCTTATCGATGATCGTATGTCCAGTTCCTACCATCCTCAGACCGATTGACAAACGGAATGGGTTAATGGCACCATGGACCAATTTTTACGTTGTTTATGTCTGCAATACCAGACTACATGGTTTTCGGTGTTGTCAGCAGCTGAGTTTGCATACACAACTCACAGCATTCCTCAACTGGTACCTCTCCATTCTATGCCCTATATGGACAACATGTCATGATGCCTACCCCTGGGGATCCAGATCAAGTCCAGCAACCCCGGAAGCAGGCATCAAGTTATTCCAAGAAAGCCCAACAACCCCTGCTAGGGGCTATTTGGGTACAGTCCTGGCGTCTATGGCGCCAGGCTCATATGGAGAGTCAGTCCTGGCGCCATAGGTGCCGGGCTCATAGATTAAAACTTACCTGATGCAGACCATGCTGCAAACGTACCTGATGCAGACCATGCTGCAAGAGCTCCAAGCCAAAAGAGGCTTGGAAGGGACTACTTTACATAGGGACTATATTTTACTCGGGTGAGGTCGGGGAGGAATACTTACCTGGGACTACTTTGGAGGCTATTTAAACCACGCTCGAAGAGCAGCACGCGCTTTGCGTTACTCTGCATCCAGCAGTGTAATGCTCACCGTGCCTGCAAGTCTGCATCCAGTCTTCTGCCACGCTCGCCTCGAGTCTGGAGCTCCTAGAAAAAGGGAGAAAGAAGGAGAAAAGGTTAGAACAAGAGCAATACCTTTGATCCTTACCTGAATACCCGAACCACCGCGCCTTCAAGCTGGAAGAAAGAAGTTATTTTATGCACGTCGCCTCGCCTGCTGCAGCGCCGCGCTGAACTCACCGGCCTTCGCAGCATCTTCACAATCCACCGCATCCTTCTGCATGTTCCCGGCCCACTCCGGCACCTAAGGGGACCACAAGAACAGCAAGGTGAGCCAAGGGAATAAACATAGGCAATATTAGTTACCCCCCATAGACTTACCTGATTTTACCGCCGGGGGTACTATTCCTCTTCACGGGTCGGCGCAGCCTCCACCGCATCTTCGCCGTACCCCGGCTCCTAAGGGAAACAAAAGGACAGCAAGGTGAAACAAAGGGACAAACAAGGGGAATTCTTATCACCACAATAGACTTACCTAATTTTACCGCCGGAGGCATTATTCCCCGAGACTTCATAATTTCTCTCTGCACCTGAATAAGGGAGAAAGCAACAGGTTACATACTGACATTATTTTATCGAACTGTGTTGGATAATACAAATCCTTACCTGAATGTTATCAGTTGCCACGAGGAACTCTTCGCTAGGGTCAAGCTGCAACCTGCAAGGAATCGGACAAGAGTGAAAGTCAGACATTTGAACTCTTACGAACTATATACTTACGGCGTCTCGCCGGAATCTCAGAGTCAATATTGTTCTAGAACTCACCAATTCCTTCGAACCAGTGAAGCAACTGGTTATCTACGTGCCCCTGCGATCAATGCAGGATGGAGAGCTCATCTTTCCAAACCATCAGGTGAGACTATAAGAGGGGACATTAAAAGTGATCAGTGGGGAGAACAGCGGGGGTGGGGGTTAACACTGAACTCCACGGGTGGTTAATTTCTTTCAGTGATAAGATTAGAGTGATTAGTGATGAGCTGAATCAGAGGGAGGAGATTTGTAACCGTTATGTTTTTTTTACAGCGTGTAAAGGCTGGAGGTGCCGGTAGTTTGGTTGTTTTAGATTGAGGTCGGTCTGAAATGGTTAACAAGATCAGATGATGATCAGTCCATACGCATGGTTCAATAGCCGTTATGGTGGTAGTACAGTTAATGTCTGTCACCCAATACAAAGTGCGGCCTTTGACATGTGTGGGGCCCTTGTTTCGGATGGTGAGGCCTGCTTCCAGTATTGTGTTGACTAGGATTGAGGCATTAGAGTCTTTAGGGTCATTGTATCCTAGGTTGAAGTCATCAAGTAGGATAATTTTCGTCCCTGGTTTAGCGTTGGTGTTAAGAAGGGTGGTTATGTGTTCCTCAAAAGAACATAGTAGGCCTGGGGGTCTGTAGATCGGGTGCACAGTAGTCGTGCGTGAGGCGGAGATACCTAGTTTGAGGGAGACTAGTTCTGCTGAAGGCATGGACATAAGATCTACTTCTTTGATAGCGAGGTCGGCTCTGCAGATGAAAACTATGCCGCCTCCTTTGGAGGTTTCTCTGTCCTTTCTAAAGATGGTGAAGTTAGGGGGAATGGCGAGCATTAGGGCTGGACCAGCCGCTTTGTGCAGCCATGTTTCGGTTACTGCTAGAAAGTCGAGCAGGTTGCAGATGATGATATCTGCAATTTCAGAGGCATGGGCTATCAAGGATGTAAAGTTGATGAGGCCTCCCTTAAGGTTATTTGTTCCTTTTATGGCGATGTTAGTGTGATCACTGATGATCAGGGTTTCAGAAGATTTAGTACAGGGATTCTGGGTACGGCTAGGTTTACTTTTGGAGGGGTCGTAAAGTATTCGTGTAGGTTACCTTCGTGGATTGACCTTGAGAAAGGTGGACAGAGGTGGCTTGGGCAATCTAGATCCTAGTCTGAGGCTTCTTAGAGTTGTAGGGCAAACCTGACTCTGATAGATTAAGGAAATGGGCTCTGATAGCTGTTGGGTCAGAGGCTGGGGGTATGTCTGGCCAGGCAGTTTCCATGCTGTTGAGATACTATAGTTGAGGGCTGCCATTGTATATAGAGCAGTTAGTGTAGTAAGGATAACTAGGGAGCGATTGGGCAGGTTGAGTATAGATGAAGTCATATCAAAGTTGGTGCAGAAGGTTACCTGTAGATGACAGTTGTGAGACCCGTATACTCAAGCAACAGACAGTACAGTAGGGCACATCAATCAATATAGGGCCAGGCTAGTACAGTGTAGCATCAAGCAGCATAGGGCTAGTACAGTGTAACATCAACTAGCAGTAGGGCACATCAATCAGCATAGGCCCTGCTAGTACAGTGTAGCACCAAGCAACATAGGGCTAGTACAGTGTAACATCAAGTAGCAGTAGGGCACATCAATCAGCATAGGACAGGCTAGTACAGTGTAGCATCAAGCAACATGAGGCCAGTACTGTGTGGCATCAAATAGCAGTAGGGCACATCAATCAGCATGGGCCAGGCTAGTACAGTGTAGCATTAGGTAGCATGGGGCCAGACTAGTGCAGTGGGGCACATCAAGTAGCATAGGGCCAGGCTAGTGCAGTGTAGCATTAAGTAACAGTAGGGCACATCAAGCAACATAGGGCTAGTATAGTGTAACATCAAGTAGCAGTAGGGCATATCAATCAGCATAGGCCAGGCTAGTACAGTGTATCATTAGGCAGCTTAGGGCTGGGCTAGTGCAGTAGGGCACAACAGGCAGCAAGGGCCAGGCTGGTACAGTGTGGCAACAGCAGCATAAGGCCAGTACAGTGTAACATCAAGTAGTATAGGGCCATGCTAGTGGAGGGTAGCGTCAGTAGTCATAGGGAGATAGGAGTAAGACATACTAAGTTTTTCTGTGTGACCAGACTGTTAGAAGCCTGTTCAGCCTGAGCATGTGCCAGTGGGGCAGGTAACAGAGTTTGCCACAATAGGTTGGAGGCGTTGTTTGGAGAGGTCTGTGGGGGATTAATGCAGATAGAGTATGAAATTGTACCTGGAACAGTGGTTACATATAATGCACAAATACTGGCAAGTTAGACCCGATAGTAGTATAGAGATATAGATTAGATATCAGGAAGGGTCGGTGTACGCTAGAGAATGCAACGGGTGGACGGCGCAAAGTTCACTTTCTCATGAGCGGTATGCAATGCAGTGCTTACCAGAGTAGCAGGCTCAAAGGCATCTGGTACGGCTGCGTGAAGAAGATGAGCGGCATGGCTGGGACTCCTGTGGGTAGGAAGGGGCTTAACAGGGGGTGCAGGGACTTTGTGGGAGCAGGTGTAGGGCTCGTGGCCCTGGGCTCGGAAGGCTCCCCGACAGGCTCGGGTCAGGGGATGCCTTTGTGGAATGTGCCTTAGTGGAGAGGGCCGGCTCATGCTTGCCGGTTTCGATTGGGCTGTAAAAGCGGGGCAGCAGCCAATCGGCAGCCGCAGGGTGAAACTGACGAAACAAAGGTGCTGGTGGTCATTACATTCGGCGGGCGGCCATCTTGTAGTGAGAAAGCCTCATGGTAGGCTATGGAGGTTTACTTTTTGGACTGCAGTAGCTGTTAGCAGGCGATCTTTAAACGCAGAAGCAACTGCGGGGGGTGCTGTTGCGCACGACAGCAATGGCCGCCTGATTGTAGAGCTCCCGCTCCACTGGAAAATCCTGCGTATCACCATCTGTCCCAGAACTGCCTGTTGTGCTGCAAACATAGGCATACAGAGCCCAACTACCCGTGGTCGACTCCTGAAACTCCTGAACCCCGGTGACTGAAGAAGACGAAGTTACGGCGGTCTGAACACCAGCCGGCCCACACGGCAGGCGGTACCTGGCATCGAGAACCGTGGCAGATCACTCGAGAGCCGCGGCCACAGCTAGAAGGAAGGCCCCGGATGGGAGGAGCTTGAGTCTGCGGCCCGCGCCCATTCTACAGACCTGAACTGCGCGTCTGGTTGCCCTGGGCGGTCTAGGGAGGTGAGGCGAAACAATCCGACGCAGCTCCGGAGGGCGAGCTGAGCCCGGAGTGATCCTCGGCTCCTGGGCCCTGGAAGAACCCCCCCAAGATCCATCTATACGCGGAGACACAAGACGAACGGAGTGACCGCACCGCAGCGATACAAGGCTTCCCGAGGACTCACACGCAACGCCTCGGCGTCAAGTAAGAAGGGGCAGAAGAAATATAATAATAATTAGGAGAGTCGGGTGGTCCTCACCGGGCAGCGACCCCCCGTGGACTGGGAAACACCATTTGTTAGTAGGTGAGGCGGCAGACAGGCCCGACGAAACATGCACTGGCCTGAGAGGCTGGAACACATCCCCTGTTGGGAGAGCAGCCCTTCTGTGATTATAAATCCTTACCGGGTCTGCCCATAAACCTCCCTCCTTCGGAGATAGTCCTTGGCGGGCTGCGGCAGATTCCCGCTCGGGGGGGGGGCGGCGCAATTGGCAGGCAGGAGCCAGGGGGCACGCTATGACTCTCTGAAGAAAACCGATCGTCTTATTACCCCCCGCTCTGAGGATAGTGCTGGTGAGGACATACTGGGCACACATAAGCCGACTACAGACCTGGATGGCTTGAGACTCCTGAGTGAGGTTGTTGTATAACCTAATACGAATTTGACAATCCTGTACTATAATACGTGGGGAGGCACAGTCCTACACCGGGTACTGACGGTTGGAGCCCCGGAGGGCGAACACATATAACGACATCCCTGAAGCCCGCTCTTACCCCAAGGCTGTGATATAGTATAAGAGGCAGAAGTGATTGTTACGCAGAGGTGTGGCAAGCTGAACACTGTGGTACTACAGAAACTAAAGTGGGGGGAATTCCGGCAGCATTATGGGGGAACCATCCAAAGCAGACAAAGGCGCCAAAACCCCAGGGAACAAAAAGAAAGGCCCGATTGGCGCCTACTTGGCAGCCAGAACCAAACCACTGTGGCGGACATTCACACTGACACTAATGAGGCCCACAATTCAGAATCTGGTGATCATGAAGACCAGTTAACAGCAATAGTGCAAAATGGGCTTCGATCTGTCAATATGAAGTTGGATGACATTGTGTCCACCATAGGTTCCCTTAAGGCTAGAGTGGAGAAAGAGAGTGCACGTGTCACAGAGACCGAAAACAGAATGAGCACCAATGAAGATAACATTGCGCACTACAGCCACAATATTACCCAGCTCAAGGAAAGTATGGCAAAATTACAAAATAAAGGTGAGTACCTCGAATCGCAATCGAGGAGGAACAACATCCATGTGGTGGGCATATCAGAATCCTTCAGGAAAGGTCAGATGGAAAAACAACTGGAGGAGCTACTCAAATCCTTGTTCAGGCAGGAAACATTCTCCGAGCACTTTTTGGTCGAAAGAGCACATCGTACACTGGCCCCAACACCTAAACCAGGCGCTCCGCCACATACTATAATTGCAAGACTCCTGAACTACAGGGATAGAGACACAATCCTGCGAAAGACAAGAGAGGCCAGAACACTTCAATTCGAGGAAAGTCGCATACACATCTATCCTGATTTTTCTGAGGGGGTTCAGGCTAGCAGAAGATCCTACGAGCCGGTCAAGAGGCTCCTAAAGGAGCGTCAAATCACATACAACCTTATTTTCCCTGCCAAAATGAGGATCAAACACGAAGGCAGGCCACATTTTTTCGAATCTCCGGCTGAAGCTACACAATACATTGAAACTTCCATACCCCTGCCTCCCAGAGGGGGTAGACCAACACAAAACAACAGGCCCAGACCGGCGGACTAAGTAAACACTTAAAAGGCGAATAAGTGGAAAATCCTACTGCGCATTGATGGTCGTAGTCGAGATGACTTGAAATTTAAGCAGCCCAGGCAATGTGGTTAAGTGGAGGGTGGGACCCAGTCGGCAGCCATGTGAAGCAACATGGCTACCCTTGGAATATTCCATGAGTTTTGTATGGTTCATCGTCAAGTTGGGGGAGACGATGAGGGTGGTGGGGAGGGAAGAGGAGTTGGGATTAGATGTTACAGTTCTAAAATGGATCAACTGTGGCACAATGTTGGAGTCTGTGGCCACTTGAAGATGCCACTTCCTGGTGGAAGGGTGGCGAAGTTAGAGTTTGAAAAGTAAAAAGGTGGTTGCATTTAGACTGGCACTGACTATATGATAAGCCTGATATACGAGATAATGTCAAATACTTACTTGCAATGCACAGGCGATGGATTGAAGATTAAACTGTTAACATGGAATGTACGGGGGTTAAATAATCAGATGAAAGTTAAGAAAATTGGAAATTACATTGCAAGACATAACCCCCAGATACTTAAGTTCCAAGAAACTCACATGGTGGGGACGAGCAATATGCATATATTACCCAAATGGGGTGCTCTAAGGTTTTACACAAACTACTCATCGCAGTCTAGAGGGGTCATCACACTCATACATCCGGGCTTGGGGTTCAAGCTAGAGGGCCACAAGGTCGACCCTCTGGGAAGATATGTTATAGTATGGGGGAAGATCGCTGCCCAACACTTACTTTTAGTAAACACCTACGGGCCTAACATCGATGACCCCACTTTTTATATGGATATGTATCAGATAGTTGTTTCACTCGATGTATCTAAGGTTATCTGGGGAGGAGATTTCAACCTGGCCCTTGACCCAGTTCTTGATAGAGCCTCAAAGACTGTTAGAGCCCCCAGCAAGTCCGTACTAAGTTTGTCACATGTTCTATCACAACTTCTGTTGGTGGATGCCTGGAGGGAACTACATCCCAGTAATAGAAGATACACGTTTTACTCTTCGGTACATGACTTTGAATCCAGAATTGATTACTCGTTTGTCTCCTTTTCCATGATGACTGCATTGAGGGGGTGTGAGATTTTGCCACGTACAATGTCAGACCATTCCCCAGTGCTGTTGGAATGAATGCTCTGAAATATACCTGTCCCTGCTAGAAGGTGGAGAATGCCTGGAGGCATGCTGGCTCCCGGAGTGGCTGAAACACTGCATGTTGATATTATTTTTTGCTAATAATGTGGGATCGGTTGACAAATACTCAACAGTATGGGAATCCTTTAAGGTCTGGATAAGGGGATTATTGATATCCAGGTATGTGGGCATGTTGAAGGGGGTGAAAACCGAATTGTCAGATATTGAAAACAAACTAGACTACTTGTTAGAATTCTTCCTCTTGGACTTGGCCCTGTAGTGTAGAAGAAGAATTCTTCCTGCTAATATATCACTTTGAATGTGCAAGTAAACATACAAAGCAATCTATTGACTGGAAGATAGGATTCCCATCGAGACCTCGTGGCTGTAGAAAATAAACAAGATTGATATGATTAGAACAACTGACAATGGGTACAGAAATTAATTTCTCTAGAGTTACTCCAAACTAACCTGACTAATGTTTAGAGACTTCACAACGGATAAAAGGAAACCCAATAGATGTTCTGAAAGAAGGAAAAAACAATGTGAGCCTATAACCCTGGGATCAAATGAAGAGTGACAATAAGCAACAAGAACCGTATCTTGCTTATAATAATGGAGAAAGTTTACCAAGTGAGACCTTCTTCCTAGGCAGAGCGGAGGCTGTTCCGCGGTACTGCAGCGGCTGTCCCACGGTGCAGCGGCGGCTGTCCCACGGTGCAGCGGAGGCTGTCCCACGGTGCAGCGGCGGCTCTCCCACGGTGCAGCGGCGGCTGTCCCACGGTGCAGCGGAGGCTGTCCCACGGTGCAGTGGCGGCTGTCCCACGGAGTCCACTGGTTATGTTAGTCTCTAAAACGCGGAGGTGAGATAATGTCTTTACCAAGTGCAAAACAACAGACGGAAAACCAGAGTGTTGCCAAGTACAAACCGGGTCGTAAATCCAAGCGGGCAAGAACAGGAACAGAAGGAAAAAGGCCAGACGTAATCGAGGGACAAAAGCAAGAGTTCGTTACCAAGAAGACCAAAGTTTTCAAAGCAGGCAAGGATGATCCAAAAGAGTAGTCGAGTCAGAAAGCCGGGTCAGGAACGTGTATTAAATCAGAACAAGAAAAAAGGCCAAAAACCGAACGCCAAAGAAAACTCGATCAGAAGCACTGAACAACGTGGAGGCGTGGTTTAAATAGTCCAGGTCACCTGATCAATGCCGTGATCCCAAACGAACGTTGCGCTTCCTTAGCAACGTATCATGTAGTTTCCATGGCAATCTCCATTCACTGTGGCGAGTAGTGCTTCGATTCGAATGTTCTCTTACTGCATTAGCGGGACCAAACTTGCGTGAACCAACGCGCAGCGGTCCACGCATGACACTACTAGAGACAGAATACATGGGCACACAAAACAGAGAAATATTAGCTAACATACACACACACAAGCCTGCAGGAGTTCAACAAGTTGGCCAGCAGAGAGGTTCACTATATGGCGGCCTCTATACGGGCACGCAGATATGGAGAAGGAAATAAGGCAGGTAGAACACTATCCAATTTACTTAAGCACGATAAACAACCCACTCAGATCACAAGGATACACACGGCACAAGGTGAGATACTCCTCAGTGATGAGGATATTAATGGGGAATTTGTAAACTTCTACAAAGAGCTTTATTCAAATAAGGATAAGAAATCACTCACAGAAATTAAGGCATACCTTGGGGCTCTTTCCCTCCCTAAGCTCCCAGATGAAGATCGTCTGGCAATGGGCCAACCGATATCTCCAGACGAGATCACGGAGGCAATCAAGGCACTGTCGTCAGGCAGGGCACCAGGGTCAAAAGGAATAGGGGCCGAATTCTACAAAGAGTTCCGTGAAGAACTTTTCCCGATACTGATGCAGGTATGGGAGGAGGCCCTCGAAAGTAATATACTACCCCCAACTATGAGAGAGGCTGTGATAACCGTACTCCCGAAGCCTCGGCGACCTCCACAGGATGTATCGTCACATAGACCCTTGTCACTTATAAATACTGATGCCAAGATATTCGCAAAAGTGTTGGTGAATCGACTCCTTCCCGCAGTCCCTACCCTGGTCCATCCCGATCAGAACGGGTTCATCCCCACAAGATCCACGGCCCTGAACCTCCGGAGGCTTTTTGGCATAATGGCGCAGATAGACCCGGGGAGAAGTGTGGCGGCCATATCCCTTGATGCTGAAAAGGCATTTGATTCTGTTTCATGGGTCCATCTCTTGACGGTTCTGGAGGCATTCGGGGTGGGCCCCAACTTTGTAAAATACGTGAGGTTACTATACACAGAGCCTGGTGCACGGGTGCTAACTAACAAGGTCATCTCCGAAATGTTCCTTCTGGTTAGGGGGACCAGACAGGGATGTCCATTTTCGCCCCTACTGTTTGCGTTGACCATCGAGCTTATGGCAGCCGCGGTTCGATTGAGACACGCGCATAGAGGGATTAAGATGAAGGGGTCCACCCAGTTGATCTCACTTTATGCAGATGACACATTACTTTATGTCAGGGAACCTGAGATAAACATAACTCCCATTATGGAAGAGATAAAGGAATTTGCAGACTACTCTGGGTATACTATAAACAGAACCAAATCGGAAATATTCCCGCTCACCCCGGCCACCAAATGTCCTGACATCACAGGAGGGTTCAAATGGTCTGAGAACCACATCCGATACCTGGGTATTCTGGTCTCCAGAAATAAACTCACACTGTACTCTGATAATTACGAAAACGCGCTAAATACTCTGAATACGAAACTCCAGTTGCGGGGACTCCTCCCAATTTCACTAACCGGCAGAGTCGCTATCCTTAAGATGGTGATCCTGCCCAAGTTATTGTATTTCTTCGTTAACATCCCCATTTTGCCAGGCAGAACCTTCTTCGTTAAACTCCGATCCATGGTGGTATCATTTCTCTGGAGTGGGAAGACAGCAAGGATAGGCTGGGAAAAAATGCCGGAACCTTATTCCACAGGAGGTATATCCGCCCCTGACTTTGAGCTTTATTATTATGTTTCCCAGGCACAGTTTGCAAAGTACTGGTATGAGGCCTCGGATGGTACACCCCACGCATGGATAGAAGAGTACACCACACAACCCACGAACATACAGTCTGTTCTCTTTGATTCACAGTACAGAGACACTTGCGAATACAACCCGGTGAGTTGCACAATAAGGGCATGGGAGGCTATATTCAAAAGATTGTCAGGCCGATTCATGGAATTAATGTGCGCCGAAAATCTCAGCGCAAGCGTGCAAAAGCAAGCGAATCACAGCGTAAGCGCGAAAATCACAGCGAAAGCCACGCACATCGATTCATGGAAGTCCGTGCGCGTGTAAATCCTGGGATGTGCGCTAAAATCCTGCGTGGCACACGCAGGTGCACACGTGATCAAACGGCGTGCGCTACGCGCACAGAGAAAGTGCACATAGCGCGGCGCACACAACAAAAGTGGGCGGAACATGGAGCGTAACACGCGGAATGGGGAACAACGCGTGAAAATGTGGGCGTTACAGGGGAAGTACAGGAGTTAAATGTGCGGAACACCCACACGCGTGCCTACAACACGTATTCATGGAACCGAACAGGGGAAACGCGTGTGCCAAAAAAGACGCGTTAATCCGGAAACACATACGCCAGCAGGAAGCAGGCATACGCAGCCCCACGCAGCATAAAAGTCTGCGCAAATGTCATGTTCTGTTCGGCAGATCCGTTTCCCGGGAGGCACTTCAACATGGCCGCCGTGTCTGGCGATTATAGCACACGCAACAGTCTAGATGTTCTTTCCCAGAACACATTGCAGCGCTCTGATGTCACATCCTCCCAAGCAGCTTATCAACAGGATCCTCCAGGAGTCCAGTGCGTTGCTACTCTCTTAGGAGTATACAAGCGCTTCGTGAGTCAGTTTATTAGTTTACCTCTGTGTTTCCTTATTCCTTATTCCTGATTTCGGCTGACACTCTCTCATCTCGTTACTTTTCCCTTTTTACTCTTGACTTCCAGACCGCTACAAAAACACGGGAAAATACTTGTCAGACTTTGGACGACTTTAACCACGCCCCTTTGGAGCGCGGTTCCAGCTCAGTTTCTCTTTGGTTCAGGAATACAGATCCTCGCCCTCCACGAGGTATTCCATACATCTTATATTCTTTCTTCTTTCATTAGCAGTCTAGGGAATCTAGTTATCGTTTTATTTTTCCTCTTCACGTTGTCATTTTAGCACGGATACCTACCTCAACATCCCAGGTCCACTGCCGAACTTCTTTGAGCAGTCTCCAGGAGACTACCTTTGTTTACGAACTGGTAGGCTTTATATTTTATGGTTGTTTCTACTATTGGTAGTGATCATTAGCTATTTCTCTCTCTCTACCCGTCCTTTTCTATTCTGCTATTTTCCTTAGCCCAGCAATTCAGTACTTCTGGGAACTCCAGGCTATCTCGCCCTTCCTCCACATCGATTTCTCCCTTTCTACTAATTGGGGGTAAGAATTAGAACTAAAGTTTCTAAGGGGATCTGACCTCTGATAGACAAAGGAAATTATATTCTAATCTACTTTGTATTCCTCATTAGAACTTAATATCAATCGCTAAGGAGCTCCCAAACTCTGAGGGTGAATTTTCAGCCCGCGTTGGAACATCCCGGTGATACAACGCTCTCAAGCAGCTCTCCACAGGGTTTTTTCCCCCGTGAGGGTTTCCCTGGGCACCTCTCGGGGATCAAGCCTTTGAGCAGGACTCCGGAGGGGTTTTCAGGGGAATTCCTAATATCTTCAGGGAGAGTCAGCGAGATCCATTCCAGGTACCCACCGGGCCATAGGACATTTCTCTTCGTCCATTCTGCCCAGGTAGGTGATTTTCTGTTTTTCCTTCTCTATTTACCTGGAGCAATTGATATGTATATCTAACATTGTATATTTGCTGACAGCAAACAACAAACAAGCTCAGACGCTACGATGAATATACCGTTCCTTGCAGCAGTGGTCGTGGGACACCGCAGGAGGAGGAGGATAGTCAGGCCCCGAATGTTTACACCCAGGACCAGCCTTTTTGGGATGCCTGATGATCAGGTGTATGGGAGGTACAGGTTTCCACCTCACATAATACTCGACCTGGTGAGTGAGTGAGAGGATGACCTCACATCACCCACCATGTGCTCCCAAGCACTGAGCCCCTTGGAAAAGATGCTCAATGTACTGCACTTCTTGGCCACTGGTTCATTTCAGCGGACAACTGCCATAGTGGGGGGGGGTGTCACAGGCCACGCAGTCACGCTGCCTACACCAGGTGTTGGCCATCATGACTGCACGCTCTTCAGTCCGCAGGCACACATACCTGCCCAGAACACCTGCAGAAAGGCAGGCTGCCGTCCAGGATTTTTACGGGGTGGCACACTTCCCCAAAGTGCTAGGTGCCATTGATTGCACCCATGTGGCTCTATGTCCTCCCAGGGCAACTGAGCACTTCTATAGAAACCGCAAGCACTGGCATTCCATCAACGTGCAGGTAGTATGTGATGCCAAGGGAATCATCACCTCAATATATGCCAACTATCCAGGGTCCACCCATGACAGTTTCATTTTCAGAATGTCACCCCTAAAGCGGGACCTAGAAGCTGGGCGGCATGGCGAACATGGCTGCTTGGTGAGTATAAATGCCTCTGCACATGCATGCATATCAGATACTGAGTAATGTCACAGCCCCACTAATGATACCCATCATCATTTCCCCAGGGGACAGTGCCTACCCTCTGAGCACCCACATGATGACGCCAATTCGGAACCCCACCACACCACCCGAGGTAAGATACAACACAGCCCATATTGCAACCCGGGGCATAGTGGAGCACACATTCGGAGTGCTCAAGTCACGCTTTCGCTCCCTGGACCGCTCTGGTGGGCAGCTGCTATACGCGCCCCCAGTAGTGTGCAGGATCATAGTGGCAGCATGTGTCCTGCACAACGTTGCAACCTGCCGGGGCCTGTCAGTGGACATGGTGGTGCCTCCACATCCCCAACCACATGCACGCCCGCTGCGCATGGGAGGGGAAAGGGCACGTGGTGACGCAGCCCGTACGCAGCTGGTGGCTAATTACTTCACCTAAAATCATATCCCTGTGGAGTGCACACAGCCCTGGCACATACTAGCTGACAATCAGTGATGATGACATAAGGGACAGTCAACTGTCACAACCATACCAGCCTGAGATTGGTCACCTGGAAGTGTTACATTGTGTGCATCCCTACCTACCGAAAGACAACCAATGCTGTGTCACAAAAAGTCACACATTTATGCTGCATGAATGACTACCCCCTTGCAAAATACTACATGAAAATAGCGCCATGTCACCCAACCCCTCCCCATCTCCGCTACCCAACACATCATGGCATGTCATGCAATGTGAAAGCAAACAAAGGAATGCACAACACATGACACAAGTGTCACAAGGTGCACTGTCCCAAATGGAAACAGGCCAAAGACAATATGCTCCCAGTAATCAATAACAAACAGCACACATGACCAAATGCTTACCAGCAACACAATACAGCAACACAGGATGAAACATTGCCAAAATATGACAGTACAAAATCAAAGTAGTGCAAGTCTTACAACCTGAATAAGCCAGCACATTGACCCCTTCCAACTGCAGAGTATTGCTGTCAGGCAAATGTGTCAGTGTACTGCATACAACATGAGACGGCCTTGTGAAGACATGAAGAAGGTGTCTGTGAATAAGGAGGAAGACATGGATGTACAAGGACATATTAATACACCATGCAGTGTTCAATACAACAACAATCCGCACTAGGGATGTCCACACAGTTTTGACCACAGACTGCCCACACAGCTCATGGGAGCCCAATGTCACTGTGTAAGTCACTGTCACTTGGTCACACCCTTTGCAAGCCCATGGAAAGGGGAAGCAGGAGGGGGCTGTGTGTGTCAGGAACACAAGCATCTAACCCAAACACAGGACAAGCCTGCATGTGCCCAGCTGGAATACACAGTGGATTCCCACGGGAGCCACACAAGGAAACACACTGAAAACATTTTTTTAAAAAAATGGTCATGTGTGGGCTAGGGGGGGGAGGCCATCCAGGAGGTTCAAGGACAGGGTGCACACCAACACCCACCTGCGTGGATGTTGCGAAAAAAAAAATACCTCCATGGGCTCATGGCCTGCACGGCTACGCTAATGTGAGAGAACTGCTGCTGTCGCTCTCTTCACCCTCTGCTGCTACATCAGGAGGTGGCCGTGTTATGGGAGGCAGCCCACGCAAAGCCCTGGTATGGTCCTCCATGGCAGCAAGCATGTGGGTGTTGAAGGTCTGGTTCTGGAGGGTGATAGTACGGAGATCACCATGCAGCACCTCACGGGTTGCCTGCATTTCTGCATGCATGGCCTCGCGTGATGCCCGAATCTCCTCCCGAGTTGCCTGCAGCTCAGCTGAGAGCGAACATGTGCGCTGCTCCAGCTGCTGTTCTGACCTAAAATTACGGGAAGCCTCAAGTTCACTTAGAGTCTCCCTGAGGAACTGCAGTTCTAACCTCAGGGCTTCCCTGTGGCCCTGTGACTCTACAGAAATGGCTTCCCGCAGAGTCTCCAGTGTCGCCCGTCGGTCCCTGTTGGATGCCAACATGTCCTCCCTGTGTGATTGGCAAATGGACTCTGTTGCCTGCTGTTGGAGCTCCATCTGCCTTTCAGGGGGGAGAATGGAAGTGGCCACCCTTTCCATTGCCTGAGCCATCATTTCAACCGATGCTCCCTGTTGTGCTGCTATACCGTACATGGAGTTTTCCCATACAGTATTGCCTGGTGGCGCACGGCCACCGCATCGGTGGGAACCACACCTGTTTGGGGCAAGGCGATCTGCACCTTGCTGTGCTGGCACTGCCTGAGGCTGCAGGACTGCATTCCCCCTCTGATCTGCTGGCCCTGGAACAGGATCAGATGTTGTGGAGTGTGACCATGCATCCATAACCGCCAAAGGCGGAGTTACCAACACTGACATCCCCATAGAGGGGTCTACCCCTGGTGCAGGTGGGTTGGACAGAACAGCATCCCTGCCAGAAACACTCACCTGCGACAGCACATAAGTCTCATCATCCGATTCAGCACCTGAATCATAGAGGTCTGGGGAGGTGGACCCAGAGACACCCCTGGACAGTATGGTCTGCAGGATGATTGGGTTTTAACCCACCACCACACCACGTCCTCCACTGGTGCCCGGTCGTGCCTGAGATTCCTCCTGGGTCTGCACCATCTCCTCCACCTCTACAGCATCAAGTGCGTCATCACCTGCAAAAACATGAAAGACAACAAATGGAAACAAGCATGAGCCCCATAGCACACACATAGGCCTGACAAGCCAGAGATCCAGTACATGAACAACACATGTCCCACATGACCATAACCTTGGCATGCATGCACTGTCAATGTTTTGGAAGGGGAGGTAAAAAGCAGACACTGAGGACTCCAAGATGGAAAATGAACACATGTTCTGCATGCTGGATAGCACGGTCATCACATATTAGCCTGTGAGTGGCATGGTCAATCCACATACGTGGCACATGCCAGGACACAGATGGCATGTAGCATAGCCATGGTACATTTGACAAGTACAGCCATATGTCAGTGAATGAGTACTGTCACCCATCCATGTGAGATGGACATGATGAGAAGAAAAATGCAGAATAGTGTGCCAAAATATGCATGTACCACACACTGCAACACATCCAGTGTGCAATAATACATTCATGGCAGGCAGATGGATACATCAATGGTTGGTCACTTCAACATGACAAAACACAACAGTCATGTTCAACATTCAAACAGGGACCAAAACTTAATGTGAGCAGGCCCTTACTCAATCAGACTGAATGGTCAAATCATTCCCATAACAAGGTAATACATGTGGGCCAATGTGGGTTGTAATCTATGACAGAAACATGTCACATATGTGGCATTAGGGCAGAAAAATGCGTTGCAAAAATGGGAGGATTGAAACAATCAGGCTGAATGAACACTGAAAAATCAGAACAATGTTGTTGCAAGATGACAGTTCAAGGGCAACTGCAGTAAGGTGGCGCTAATTGGCTACTGTGGTCAGAAGGGATACTGTCATACCCAAACCCAAGGCTGGTGAATGGTTTGGAGGAAGCACATGGGTGACCCATACCACTCAAGAGTACACACCCTCACCTGGCACTCAATCATTAAACATCACCCAAGAAACATACACATGGATTACACACACTTGCATGGGCACTCACCGGACAATGCATCATAATCTGGTAGGTCTCCCACGCCTTGGATCTGTTCCTCTGTGATGAAGGTTCCAGCAACAGACTCATGTTCAGTGAGTTGGTTGTCCTCTGGTGGAGACCCACCGCCAGTCACCAGAGTAGAGGCATGATTTGAAGCCAGCTTGTTCTTTGCTCTGCGTTTCAGGTCATTCCACCGCTTGTAGCAATCATCAGCTGTGTGCCTCACAAATCCAAGGGCACTAATGTGGTCCGCGATGGTCTGCCAGTGGGCCCTAAGTTGACCAGGCGTAGTCTTACAGCCTGCAGTCACCAACATTTCGCGGCTATGTGCCGACACATAGGCCACAAGTGCATCAAGTTCAGCGTCATTGAAGCTAGGCTTCCTTGACATGCCGGAGTGTGTAGCCGTGTCTTGGGTCTCAGCCTGTAGTGCAAGAGCACCCTTCTTCTTCCTCTTGTAAGGTGGTGCGGTCCTGAGTGGCTTACACCGCTCTGGTCAGTAGGGGCAGAAGCGCAGGTGGACTGGGTACTAGAAGCCTGTAAAGGCACAATGACCATAGGTCTTGGTGCAGGCATTGGCTGCAGGGTGATGTTGGCAGGGCCAACGTCAGTGTGATGGACCTGGACCGACACTGTCCCGGCTGGGAGACTCGGAGCTGGGGTGGATTGAGCTGCAGCTGCCCCTGCAGCCTCCCCACCCTGGCTACTTGGTGCAGCAGATGACATTGCTGCCCCAGATAGACGTGGCCTGGTGACAGCAACTTTCACCGGCACACGTGGCTTAGACTTGCTGGAAGTCAGCCTGGGAGTCATCCTGTGCCGATTCAGGTGCCAAAATGGGCCGGTCCAACAAGGGCTGAGCTGGGATGGTGTCAGCTACGTTTCCCACAACCACTGGGGGGGAGGCATAGGTCTCCCCGATTTGGTCCTCCACACACAGGGCTCTAGGGGCACCCTGCAAATCTTGGCCACGTCCCCTACCGCGCCCACCATGCCCACCTTTTGGAGGTCGGCCACCTGTGACTCCCTTACTGCTTGGTCGCCTCCCAACCATGGCACTGATGTTGTTGTGCGTATGGGAGTTGCAGTAAACAATTGTCCTGGGCAATTGGGGTGAAAGGGGTAGGGTACTAGATAGAATTCGTACCCTAGTGCTCTAGCAAGGCTGGATGTGACACCGGGGGGAAGATGACGGGTCACGCAACGCACAGGCACCCCAAAAACAAAACTACACGTGCACGCAACCCCTGGTAGACCACGTGCGTGGAAAAATAAACCCGCACTACGCTGTGACACCCAGAAACACAAAAATAAGCATACGCGTGTTACACGCAGCCTGGGGTACGTGACACACGGGGGCAACCACAGTTGGAAAATACGTGTGCGACTCACCGTCTGCCTTGAAAAAGAACGTGAAAAAGACACGCGTGTGCGCGCTGGCAACACCCCCGCCAAAAGAAGAAAAGAACGCAGTCTGAGGAAACAGGGAGTACGAACTGGAAACGTTGTGAAGTAATTGCGTGTGAACCAGCAAGAAGTACAAGATACACCTGCTCGCTCTCCACAAAAAGCACGTACAAGGAAACAGCGTGATACTCGTACCTTTTAAACCAGCCCACACGTGAAACGTCACTTACGCGCTTACGCGCTAAGGCCCTTTCCTCCAATGGCACAGTGATGTGCAGTTTTCTCACGTGCTGATTCACTATGCACCCATGTTGTGGGCAACGCCCGCACGCGTAACGTCACTGACGCGCTTACGCGCTAAGGGCCTTTCCTCGGATTTCACGCTGACGTGCAATTTTTTCACATGCCAAATCACTCCATATCAAGCTGGCCACGCGAATACACACGGAAGACCACGCTCCTGCCCAAAAGGCCATTTACTGCCCCCAAGATCCCCAAGTACGCTCCCACCAGCCATCTGCTGCTGCCTGCCTGCTGCCCACGTGCCCTGCTATTTGGCGGCTGCACGTCAGCCATCTGCAAAGGTCCAGTTGCTGTGTCCACCCCTGCTGGAACAGAAGACTCTCGATTGGGATACCATCGCTCCACAGCCCAGCCTCAGGACCCAGTTGCCCACCCACGCCTGCCTCTGGGGTCACCATGTCGGGCAAACACCATCTGAGACCACTGGCGACCCCCAGTCAGAGAGGTAGAGGGCCACTAGCTTCAGTCAGAAGGAAGTTGGTGTCCTGGTGGAGCATGTCCTGGGGCATTATGATGCCCTCTTCATAACATCACCCTCGAGCAAGGAAGGACGGTCGAGGATCTGGGAGGATGCAGTGGTTGCCATCAACGCGGAGGGGGTGGCAACCCGCGACATCAAGCACGTCAAGAAGAGCTGGGAGGACTTGAGGTCCAGGACCCTCTACAAGGCCCGGCACCTCGCCGAGGGGTCCGGGGCAGCATGAGCAACATCCATATGAGGGTCCTGGAACATGTAGCCCCAGCGCTCCACGCCCAGATCCTTCGGAGGCAGACCCATCTGGAGTTGAGCGGTAAGTGGCCAAGCATTGCTGTGTGAGACAGGGCATGTTGCAGTGTGCTGGTAGTCTGATACTTGCCTGTATGTGTGACATAGGCCATGTATGGATGTGTGTGTGCAGGGACATCATGGTCATGCATGTGAGACCAGTAATGTGTGAACCACATGGATGGTGCATTTGTTCCAATGCACCATGGGGAGCTGTATGCGGAATGCACACATGAAAGCATGCCAGTCTCTGTTCTTGGACATGGAGGGGGTGTGAGGGATGGGTGCTGCTGTCATGTACATGTATGGTGCACATGTGTGTGTGTCTGAGAAGTGTGTGTGTGTGACTTTGAAACGCCATGGATGCATGACACATGTCCGTGATGATGTGTAGATTCACTCATGCAGTGCCTTCACCGTTGTATCCACTGTGTCTATCCACTGTGTCTGTGGTGTACAAGCCATGATGCATGACCCTCTGTTGATTTGTGTGCATGGGATCAGTGTGAGCCATGATGCATGTGAGTTTGAAGGCAACATTTTGGTTAACAGAGGCCCTTGTACATGGATGCTGATGTTGATTACAGGCGCCGGGACTGTTTCTGCATGTGTGTTGCGTGCATTCACCCATGTGTTGTGGAGGGACAGGATGGAAGTGACATTTGACAGTGCAACTCATGTGTTATTGCTTCCTGTCTAGGGGAATATTGGACTGTACTCTGATGCTTGTGTTCTATGTCTCCCTCTACGCAGCGTCAAGTGAAGAAGAGGGCAGAGACGGCGCTGTGGAGCCAAGCGGCGGGGATGCCTCCACCGGGCGGCGAAGCAAGGCCCAGCCACCCTCCCAGGAATTTCCATCATCCGGGAGCTAGGGGGCTGGTGCCGCGTCTGCCACTATGGCTGTAGCGGAAGAGCCAAGTGATCCCCCACAGGGGCTTGCAATGGCGGAAGACGGTGTGGAGACATCCAGGTTGGTGGTCTCCACAGAGGAGAAGGAGCCTGCTACTGAGCCGCACATGGGGCCTGGTGGGGGTAGTACCACTGGTGCAAGTGGTGCAGTCCAGGGCCAGGGTCAGGAGGCAGCACGGGTCACCGCGGAGGGACCTGTGCATGACCCTGTGACTGCACCACCATGCACCATCAGGGATGCCCCGTCCCAGGCCCGTCCGCAGGTAGGGGGAGTGCCACGTCATCTGCCTATCCACTACCTGCGGACGAGGGGTCCCACGACCGTATGGGCTCCGTCCTGGTTGTGTTGCGTTGCGCACGCGTGACATTCGTGATGACGTGCGTGCTTCCTGGGGGACCACGCACGCCATCACGAACAGCAGCGTCGCGACATGGCACTGTTGGGAGGGGCCCTGGTTGGTGGGTTTCTACATGTGTTGCGCACTCTGGCGGACCTCTCCTCCTCTGTGGAGACTATGCGCCAGTCGTTCTCCCTGCCGTCTTCCGGTCCAGATTCTACCAGGGCCCCCTGTGGACCTGGCCTGACCAACAAGGCCAGCTTGGTGGAGATCCCATCCCTGCCACAGTCAGGAGTCGGTGGTCCAGCAGGGGTGGACACCCCAACAACTGGAGACCAACAGATGGAGAATGTGCGGGCATCGGACAGGGCACATGGACAGCAGCAACAGCAGCAGGCTCTAGGTGGGAGCAATGATGGCTTGGGCCATCGACATCAGAGTGGCAGGAATCGGCCAGAGGGCAGGAGAACCCTGGAATGGGAGTGTCTTCTGTGTGGCTGCGGTTGGGCCAGCGCATAGATGCGAAGCGGCGGCGGGCGGAAGAGGCGCTGCTCACCATGGTCAGGGCAGAGTTCTCCATGCGTCGGGCGTTGAGGCGGGCAGAGTGCCTCGAGGCAACTCGCAGGGAGTTGGAACAGGCTATGAGTGCATCCCTGCAAGACCTCGGGGCCAGGGCAGAGGCCCGCCTCCGGGACATCGACATGGAGTTCGATGATGCCCTGGCCCGGGACATCACAGAGTGAGCCGCAGGACTTGCCAACCGCCATTGTATATAGTTAGATAGTGTTAGGTTTCCTTTATTTTTCTTTTAATTTGGAGTTAATGGACATTGCTCCACTTCGTGTGTATATAGTTTTTTCTTCATAGGACTTTTTTGTAGGTTTCCTTTTGTTTGTGGATCATGGACCATGTCAGATCCTCACTCCTCTTGACAGGCGCAGAGGCAGCACAAACTCCTCCCTCCCCATTGGGTCTTGGCACCTGGGAAATGAAAACCGCAGGCCACCGCAACCCTCTGGGGAAAGAGGGTTAGGGTTCGTTGAATGGATGGGTAGAGGGAGTTCAGGATCACCGGAAAGAGGTGTAGGGAATCACAATGGATGGGAAAGGGGGTTTTAGGGAAACATGATCCTCGGCTCCAATGCTCCTCTTGCTGATGGTTGTTGGCATTGATTTTGCTCACACACACTTTCTCACTACCATCACTCTCACAGAAATTCTCCTTGGAGGCATTTGTATTGGAGCCTCTAACCAACTTACACCTAGATCTGTATTCTCTAGTGCTGGCTTGGTTTCACACTGCCTTCTCAGACATAAATATGCAGATTACATGTTCCCCACCTCACCCTGTGCAATAGTAACAACAAACAATAACATGCACACGAGGTGCTAAAGCACTTAGCTCACTGTTCTGTAGAATTCTAGGTCCTTCAGTCTTTTCGTGTTGATGGGCGTGATATGTCTCACCAATCCGATCAAACAATACGCTGAAAATAGCAAAACAAAGTCAGTGCACGTGCGTGCGAAATTGCCGTTCCAAAGGAACGTTCCCTAAAGGGTTAAAGATTTGTTAAAGGTGCGGTTGCTTCACCGCCAAGCTAACTCCAACTTTGGGTTAGTATCATGCTCTGCATGCAAACATGTATAACTCGTCTTTTCGTGCTTCCGAAAATGTCAACAGAATACTTTCATCAGCGCGTAACGCGTTTCCCTCCCACGGGATAAATCAGCTGTTTATGAAAAGAGTCGTGCACTTAGCTTTTCATGTACGCGGGGCCGGGGGTTGAGCTGGCGGGCGGTGCCCCGCGTAGGCGTGCCTGCAGGAGTTCGAGGCGAACACGTCCTCTCTTGCCGATGGCCAGGATTGCGAGCGCTGCTCCCTGGGCGCGGCTCGCGCATGCGCAGTAGCGCGCGTGTGGTCCTTTTCCTCCCAGCAGGCCCATGATGCGCATGGCCTGCTGGCAATGTAGTCTCTGGGCGGTTCTCCTTCCTTGGGCCTTTGTCCTGCAAAACGGAAGGAGAACACGCCTGGACAAGGTGGTAGGACTCCCCAGGGCCCTCTTAACTCCTCCCAAAACCCCCAAAACACTGCCAATTGCCCCAGCCCTGACAGACCATTTGGACTTACATTGTATATAGTTGCAGACTTGTACATAATTTGTTTTTCTATATTCCCATGGATCAATGGTTATTTTTTATTTGGATTATGTTTTTATTATGGACATTGGCAATGGACCACTTTTTTATTCTAGATGATTTTTCTTTTTTTTTAACTTCATTGGATTTACAATATTTTTTTTCTACATCGGTCATTGTACATTGATTTTCATTTTACTATTCCTCCAAGTCAGTTCTTTATGTTTTTAATACATTTTTTGTTACTTCTGAATTGGTGTTGTGTTCTGTAATTGGTTTTGTGCATGTCTCATTGAACATTTCCTCAGTCACGTGTTGCCACTGTGTGGCTACGTTGTGCATTCCTGCATGGGCATGGTGGTTCATTTCGACTATCATGGCATGGGTAATTTGGGAGTGGGTTCTGTGGATGGTTGCATGCTTGGATTGGGGGGTTAGGGGGATTAGGGTTGGCTTTAGGGACATGGCTCTGTTTTGTTAGGACATGTTGTTTGTTGGGACATGAGTCGGGGCCTGCTGGCAGGTGCCCGTCAATGCTGGGGGTGGGGGTGCTGGGGGACATGAGTCAGGGCCTGAGGCTCACTGCTGGGTGGGTGGGGGTGCTGGGGGACATGAGTCAGGGCCTGAGGCTCACTGCTGGGTGGGTGGGGATGCTGGGGGACATGAGTCGAGGCCTGCTGGCAGGTGCTCCTCACTGCTGGGGGATGGGGGTTCTGGGGAACATGAGTCAGGGCCTGAGGCTCACTGCTGGGTGGGTGGGGGTGTCATGAGTCGTGGTCTGCTGGCAGGTGCCCCTCACTGCTGGGTGGGTGGGGGTTCTGGAGGACATGTGTCAGGGTGTGAGGCTCACTGCTGGGTGGGTGGGGGTGCTGGGGGACATGAGTCAGGGCCTGCTGGCAGGTGCCCCTCACTGCTGGGTGGGTGGGGGTTCTGGAGGACATGAGTCAGGGCGTGAGGCTCACTGCTGGGTGGGTGGGTGGGGGTGCTGGGAGACATGAGTCAGGGCCTGCTGGCAGGTGCCCCTCACTGCTGGGAGGGTGGGGTTGCTGGGGGACATGAGTCAGGGCCTGAGGCTCACTGCTGGGTGGGTGGGGATGCTGGGGGACATGAGTCAGGGCCTGAGGCACACTGCTGGGTGGGTGGGAGTGCTGGGGGACATGGATCAGGGCCTGCTGGCAGGTGCCCCTCACTTCTGGAGGGTGGGGGTTCTGGGGGACATGAGTCAGGGTGTGAGGCTCACTGCTGGGTGGGTGGGGGTTCTGGGGGACATGAGTCAGGGCCTGCTGGCAGTTGCCCCTCACTGCTGGGTGGGTGCTGGGGGACATGAGTCGGGGCCTGCTGGCAGGTGCCCCTCACTGCTGGGTGGGTGGGGGTGCTGGGGGACATGAGTCGGGCCTGCTGGCAGGTGCCCCTCACTGCTGGGGGGTGGGGGTTCTGGGGGACATGAGTTAGAGCGTGAGGCTCACTGCTGGGTGGGTGGGGGTGCTGGGGGACATGAGTCAGGGCCTGAGGCTCACTGCTGGGTGGGTGGGGGTGCTGGGGGACATGAGTCGGGGCCTGCTGGCAGGTGCCCGTCAATGCTGGGGGGTGGGGGTGCTGGGGGACATGAGTCAGGGCCTGAGGCTCACTGCTTGGTGGGTGGGGGTGTGGGGGGACATGAGTCAGGGCCTGAGGTTCACTGCTGGGTGGGTGGGGGTGCTGGGGGACATGAATCAGGGCCTGCTGGCAGGTGCCCCTCACTGCTGGGTGGGTGGGGGTGCTGGGGGACATGAGTCGGGGCCTGCCGGCAGGTGCCCCTCACTGCTGGGTGGGTGGGGGTGCTGGGAGACATGAGTTGGTGATCACTTGTGGAAGGTGACATGTGGGCTGGCTGGGGGGCATGCGTGCGGGACATGACCAGGGGTGCAGGGTAGTCCCCTGTGGTGTGGGTTGCCTGCAGGGGCCATGGAGGGGGTAGAGGGCACACCTGGGAGGACCCACACTGCCAATTCGCGTGTGGGACTCCCTGCGCACTCCACTGGATACACGTACCCCGCTCTGACAGCGGAATCGTGTTGAATCTTCCCGTGCACCCCCGAAATCCACGAATCCCGCTCGCACAGGCCCAATCACGTGTGGAACTCCCCGCGCACCCCAGTAATACACGTACCCCGCTTGCACAGGGCCAATCGCGTGTGAAACTTCCCGCGCACCCCCAAAATACACGTACCCTGCTAGCACAGGGCCAATCGCGTGTGAAACGTCCCGCGTACCCTGGAAATACACATACCCTGCTCGCACAGGGCCAATCGCGTGTGAAACTTCCTGCGCACCCCCGAAATACACGTACCCTGCTCGCACAGGGCCAATCGCGTGTGAAACTTCCCGCGCACCCCCGAAATACATGTACCCCGCTTGCACAGGGCCAATCGCGTGTGAAACTTCCAGCGCACCCCCAAAATACACGTACCCTGCTTGCACAGGGCCAATCGCGTGTGGAACTTCCCGCGCACCCCCGAAAAACACATACCCCGCTCGCACAGGGCCAATCGCGTGTGATTCTTCCCACGCACCCCAGTAATACACGTACCCCACTCGCACACGGCCAATCGCGTGTGCAACTCCCCACGCAGCAGGGTACGTGGGGAGTTTTACAGGCGTTTTCGTGGTTGGGGGCCTGTGCGCCATGTACGGGATTTGTGCGCTGTACATGGCGCACGGGGAGGGGTTGGGGGCGTAACTGGTGCTGCTGCAGGGTCACTGCGCCAGTCTGCGCCACGGCTGGTTAGGGATGTTCAAATCCATGAATACGCTGTGCGCGGAAATGGATTTTGGCGCACACGGCAGTCGCAGACTGTCGCACGCGCACACTGTGCACCAGCCGCGTGCACCACTTGTGCGCTGAATTCTATGAATTACCCCCTGAAACTGGAAACGCCCTACAACCCTGAGATACCTCTTTGAAACTTCCCGGGCTTGCCCCCCCCAGCACAACACAAGTATACAGGAATCCTGGGACCCTAACAATGAAATGAAACTGGGGATATGTTTGTCAACGGGAAATTTGAAGATCTGAGATTATTCTTAGGGGCACTGGGGGATGGACCACCCAAAACACTCCAAAGTTATCATATGAGAGCCGCATTTCAGAAAAAATGGCCATCTCCAGGCTATACTCTGCGGTTCAGGCCCACACCCCCACAGTGAACCGAGTTAAGGAGAAATAGGAAGTAGATTTGCAGATACCCATTGGGGAGGAGAAATGGGCTAGATACTGCATGCTTACCAAGAATGTGTCACTTAATTCAGGGTTGAGGTTGATTCAATTTAAAATCCTGAACAGGCTATATTATACCCCGGCCAGGGTAGCAAAATTTGCACCAGACACCTCAGACACTTGCCCCAAATGCAATGCACCTCAGGGGGGTACTTTTCGTATGTATTGGGAATGTCTGGTGGTGGCAGGCTTTTTGGAAGGCTGTGGCAGAATTGTTGGAAGAAATAACACAGGTTCCCCCTGAATTGACCCCCCAGAAATATTTGTTTGGCGATATCGGTAAATGTTCAGAAAAAATTAGAAGACTATTTAACATCATATGCGCTGTAGCCAAAAAATGTATCCTACAGAAATGGAAAAATGCCACCCCACCCAGTATGAATCAATTCCTACAAGAACTAACATATGTTAATGAGGCAGAGGAACAGTTTGTTTTGACCCAACCTGTGTCATGCAGGCCCAAAGACATTTGGGGCCCCTTCAGAGTTTATTTGTGCAACATGATTGCTGATGATGACATGTCAATGTAACATCGAATATAGAAGTATATTGATAATGTATTCTTGTTATATACGCGAGATAAATTGTGTAATGGTGCCATATATCCTTTTGTAACCACTAATAAAGAGAGTTTAAAAAAAAAAGCAGAAGCAATTGCTGGTGGTAGATGCCAGTAGATTTGCGCCGATCCCGGCGTCAGGAGAATACATTCTTATGCTTGCAATGGCTTACCTTGCAGCAGGCAGATGCAATGGGCATTTTCCTTGTGGATCGAGCAAATGTCCAATTGATAGCAATTGGACATTTGCAAATAGCGATTTAGCTAAAATTCCTAAGATTGGGGTTTGGATCCCTAAAGGAATCATATTGAATACAGAGCAAACTGCAAAGTGCTTTTTGAAATACAACAAAGGTGATTGAATACCGAGCAAACTGCAAAGTGATTTCTGAAATGCCACAAGAGATATTGAACACTGAACAAACTGCAAAGTACCTTTTGTAAATAAACAAAGATTCAGAAAATCAGATGAAAATACAGCACAAGTGAAAAGCGATAGATGTACAATTGTGAATGCAGTAAAAACCTGTTCAGAAGTGTTTAATGAACAATGTGAAATTTCATAAGTATTCTTGAATCAAATAGAAAAGCAAGTCTGAAAGACAAGCTGATGAACTTGAATGCACATTGAGAAAGCATGTGTGAAATGGATTATACCACAGAGTGACAGAGTGATTCGAATACAACTTGTGGCAAGGCCAAGAGACTGTCATTGTGAAAGTGATAATGAAGGTGAACAACTGACAGGTTAAGGGAGGAAACCTGTGTTGGCCAAGGAAAACCAAGAGCATCACAAAGTGCCAAGGGTTATCGGTTGTTTGACCTGTAATGGGTGGACAGTGTGATTCGAGAACTATGGCTGGACGAAGTAACCCCTACTGGCGAAAGAAACCAGGAAGCCTTCAGATAAAGGCTTTGCTGCATGGTGATTGTTGAAGTTCAAGAAAGCAGTTGTTTAAGTTATCAAAAGAGCCTAGAAGATTACAAAGTTAAACCTGGAATAATTCAAGAGGCACATAGCAGTTCTGTTGAAGGAGCTGCCTGCTTGGGGACGGGAACCCCAAGGTTTCTGTGAACTGTACTGATTTTGGAGAAGGGAACCCTGAGATAATTTGGAACTGTGTTGAACTTGGGGAAGAGAACCTTGAGACATTTCGGCACTGTGTTGAACTTTGGGAAGGGAACCCCAAGATCGTTTGTAACTACTTTGAAGTTGGGAAAAGGGGATGCTGATACCAAGCTAGGCCTGGAAAAAGCTCAGTGTAAAGAAGCCACAAACTTGGTAAGTGAAAGCCAGTTTATTTGGAACAGCTTTAGTAACTCACTTAAGACCCCCAACACAGGCAGCATCCAGGGTATAACTGACTTCACTCCAGAGTGAACATCTCCAAGCACACATCATTCCAGAATGGCACAGTAGGCATAAATCCATTCTGGAATTACAGATGATGTGCTTGGCATAAACACAGCTGAAAACCATAGCAACAAGAAAGCATACAAAGGTTTAGCTTTATACAACAAAGCATACAAAGGTTTAGCTTTATACAACACATCCCCCTCCATTATGAAATACATTTCTTTATTGTGGGATATGTACCCACTGAACAGATATATACTTACATCATTTTACTTTCGCGATTCTGGACTTTTTGAAGACTTGTGTAACCCTAACAGGCTCTGTGTAGAACGGTTCCCCTTTCTTGGTAACAACAGCCTTCCTTATCCGTACCCAATCTCCAGCTTTGACCACGGTTAGTCTCCTTGGGTGCTTCTTATTGACTCTTTCCACCCACTTGTTTTTTCGGGCTTCCATCCCTTTCTTTACATCATCCACAACCGCATCTGACGCTCTCGCCCTGCCCAACCAAGCTGGCGCAACACAGGTATTTGCCTTTCACCCTCTCATAAGTTCAAATGAGCTAATCCCTGTTTCTACTCGCGGAGCCATCCTCAAAGCACACAGCCTGTCTCTTAATGCAACCTTTCTGTCAGGACCACATGCATTAGCTCCACGAATAGCATCCATAATACTTAGATTTACTCTCTCAACCATACCGTTTGCTTAGGGACAATACAAAGGAGTCTTTTTGTGTTTGATTCCACATTTGTACAGATACTCCAAAAATAGTTTTCCCATGAATTGTGGACCATTATCCGTGAGAATGCTCCTGGGCAAACCCTCCCTTTCAAACACATCCTCCATGAATTCAATTATACGTTGACACGTGACTTCCCTCAGGATCTTAAACCCTGTCCATCTTGAAAAGGTATCAACCATCACCAAAATGAACTTACCTCTACTTGCACCCATGTCTATGGGACCTAGAACATCCATGGACAAATCTTGCCACACACCATCAGGAATGGTAGTTTTACCCATTGGTTGGGACACAGCTATCACGTTCTTCCCTGATTTGGTACAGTCACTGCACGCACCAACCACTTTCTCAATTTCGCAATCAATTCCTGGCCACCAGTAATCAGCTTTTATTACTTCTTTCGTTTTACAAATGCCAATATGTCCCTGATGGGCACAATCAATCAATTTCCTCCGCAGACTGCCTGGAACCACCAACTTGTCCCATCTGTACAACAGCTCTCCTTTTACGGATAGTTCATTCCTTACTTCCCACATAGCCCCCTCTTCACCTAATAGTAGCCTTTTCTCTGGCCACCCATCCGCCACAAATACCATAATCCGCTTCCACATTTCATTGGCCCTTAACACTTGAATCCACTCTTGTTTCTGAATTATACCCTCCACAGTTGCAAAAACCATTTCATGTTATTGTTATTGTTATTGTTATTTTGCACTTATATAGCGCCTTATATACCATTGGTATGGTCTGAAGGCGCTTGTAGGTTGAACGCCCTTGGGAACCGAAGTTCAGATCAGTAGAGAGAGTAGGGAGAGTCAAAAGGTGCGTGTGAGCACCGGGTATGTGTGCAGCTCGTGCGGTACTCGTGTAATAGCTGCTTCTTAGCGGTAGGTGTGGTGGTTGAGAGATCAGGAGAATGTGTTCGTTCTGGCAGGATTTATCCGGAACGGATGTGGCTGCGTTAGGCCTGAGGAAAACGCCTGGCTGGGGGTGTGGAACCAGCAGTGATTACATAGAATGATGTGGAGTAAGCGGCGGAATGTTGGTATGAGAACAGTTATACCGAATGGTGTCATAGTATCTCTGTGTTCTAGTTGAGTGGTGATGTAAGGAGAGAGTAAGCATGGTGGTGTGGTATGGTCGGTTATATGCTCTTTCACTGAGCACACTTCTAATTGCAACTTTCCCAGAGAGGGTACTGGGTGTATTTCTAAATACAGTTTTCCACAGAGAGGCTAATTGGGCACACTTGTAGATTCAGTTTACTAGAGGCTATTGGGCACACTTATAAATGAGACTTTCCAGAGTGTCTATAGGATACAGTTCTATAGTCAACTTTCACAGATGCTATTGGGGACACTTCTAAATTCAACTTTACAGAGCGTCTATTGGATACACTTCTATAATCAACCATATACATTACTTCCTTTTTCACCAGCATCATTCTCCAACTTCACTCTCGAAGCGTGATCAGCTTGCACATTCTCTTTACCAGCAACTACTTTTATTTCAAATGTATGACACCGTAGCCTGGTTACCCAGCCTGCCACTCTCCTTGAAACCTTGTCGAGGCCTTTACTTTCAAAAATCGCCTTAAGAGGTTTGTGATCTGTTCTCAAGGTAAACTGTTGACCCCAGACAAAGTTTTTCATCTTTTCAATGCCCCAATGGCATGCCAGGGCTTCCTTTTCCAACACGGAATAGTTCAATTCTGCACCTCTTAACATGTGGGATGCATGCATTACAATCATCTCCGTACCATCAACATCTGGCTGCAACATCACCACACCTATACCTGTCTCACTGACATCCACGGCCAGAATGGTTTTCTTCCTAGTATCAAACATCGATAGGGGTTTTGCCATATCAATTTTTCTTTTCATTGCTTCAAATTCTTTTTCACATTCCTTGCTCCATTCAAACTCAGCACCCTTCCTTAATAATGCCCTCAATTTAGTTATGGAATCAGCATAGTTCTCAACAAACCTATGATAGAACTCAATAGTACCTAGAAATGATCTCAACTCAGCCTTATTCTTTGGTGGCTGTGTTTTCAAAATGGACTCAACTAAATTCCTTTTTGGTTTGAGTCCCTGCTCAGAATTTTCATGACCTAGATAATCAACCGCTTGAGTCAGAAATACACATTTTTCGCCACGCAAAGTTATTCCTCTTGCTTTAAAGATCTTGAGAACTAAATCCAGTCTTGTTTTTAACTCACTCTCGTCCTTCCCACATATCAGGACATCGTCCTGAAAGCGCCATACACCGCCGACATCCTTCAACAATTTGTCCAAAACCTTTTGGAATACGGCAGACGCTGACACCAGCCCAAATGGCATGCGCTAGAATTGATATATTCCCTCATAAGTGATGAAAGCAGTCAATTTGCGTGACTCATCATCTAAACTTATCTGATGATATGCACTGGCCATGTCAAGCTTTGCAAAATATTTTGCACTCCCTATCCTACTTAATAACTCCCCCATATTGGGAAGAGGATGGCGATCTGCTACCACACACCGATTAAGCTCCCTCAAATCAATGCATACCCTCAAATCCCCATTGCTTTTCTTTACCACCACCACAGGAGATATCCACTCCACAGCCCTAGCTGGCTCAATAATTCCTTCTCTTTCCAATTTCATTAATTCCTCACGCACAGCATTCGGCATAGACAGGGGCAGCGGTCTGAGCTTGGACGCAACAGGATTGCTTCCTTCTTTTACCTCAATCTTGTGCACCATCCCTTTGAGCCACCCCACTCTGTTACAAAATACCTCAGGATATCTAGTCACCATTTCACATTTTGTTTTGTCACTATTAACCTCAGAAGTATTAACCACATTGAGGACTTGCTCTTCACTATTAGGATCCAACTTGATTCCCAAACCCCTTTGTTCCTTCCAACCTAAAAAGGTTTCACCTCTTTTGGTAACATATATTTTCCCACGTGTGAACCTCCCTTTGAATTTGAATTCTGTCTCATAGCACCCCAGAATTTCTATTTTGTCTCCGTTATATCCGCCAGGCATTTTATCTGAAGGAATCAAACATCTGACGTCATCTCCAATTACATTCTCAAAAACAGTTTTAGACATTAATGTGATTTTGGAGCAGGAGTCAGCAAGCATTTTAACCATTTGACCATTTACCTGTATCCATGCTGATGGATGCTCGCACTCATCAGAACCTGAACACTTTACCATATGAACGGTAACTATTTCATTCTCAGAAACATCAGCTTCTTCAGAAGATACACCGTCATATTCTTCAATCAGGAGGGTTCCCCTTCAACCTCCAATTCGAATAGTTTTTATAACAATTCTCGAAGTGCCCCCACTTCTTACATACACCACAATTCACTCGCCTCCCAGGGCAAATGGGAGATGTAGACAAATGTTGTGAGCTCCCACAGCCTATCTTCCTTTTTCACATTAAATTGAGCGGCGTCCTTTTGAAACCGCCTATTATTCTGCTCACCACCCCCACCTTTGGCTTGGGTATTCTCATATTGTTTATTGGGCTTGGTTCTATGTTTTTTCTTTTCCTTTGGGCACCCTCCCTTCTTATCTCCAACTCTTAGTACCTCAACACTTGGTGCTGATTTATTTTCCTTGAGGGACAGCTTCGCTACACACTGTAATGTGTGCTCAATTCTCTTCGCTATACTAATGACCTCCTCTAAGTTTGGATCGTTCATTAACCAAATTTCCTCACGTATTTTATCATTAGAGCAGTGAATCATAAATTGATCTCTTATGTGTTCCTCTAATCCACCACCAAACTTACATTTGAGGGATAAATGTCTCAAAGCAGTTATATAGTCTTCAACAGTTTCTCCTTCATGTTGACATCTCATGCCAAAATGATATCGCTCCAATACCGTGCTAGTTTTTGACTCAAAATGCCTATCAAGTTTAGTCAATGCCAGGTCAAAATCATTTGTTCCCTCTTCTGAATCTAATTCGGAAATATCAGGAAGTGTGTCATACATCCTCTGACCTTCATACCCCAGAAAATGCATTAACATCGCTACTTTACGTTCTACAGACATTCCATTCCCACACGTAGCTTTAACATAATGTAGGAATCCCTTCTTCCACGGGGCCCACTTAATTTTTGGCGGACCTGGTGTGAGCATAAATACTTGCGGACCGGGGACTCCAGACAGGGCCATATTTATAACCTCTAAATGCTACGTAACACAATGCGTAAAATAACAGGTTAATATGCGTCCAAAGTATATGACACAACAAAAACAATTTTGCTTTCAAGATGTCAAATGGTGATTCTTAGAATATCGTCAAATGTTGCCATACATAGCCACTCTATTTTGGCTATGCTTGTCCAGTCACCACCACAAAAATATCTCCTCTTTTGGGGGGCCAGAGAAAGCACCTTCTCTAAGCTGTGGTGCCCTTTGTCATACACCCCTAATTCGCCTTCCCACAGGGGGCCCTGGGCGAGGTTTCAGTATCCTTTCTCAATTCAGCGCCACATCCGCATTCAGCTGGGCTTGATTCAGCGCCACATCCACTTTCAGGCAGCTTCCATCTTCCCGCTTCCTGCTGATAGCTCCTCCTAATTCGCCTTCCCACAGGGGGCCCTGGGCGAGGTTTCAGTATCCTTTCTCAATTCAGCGCCACATCCGTATTCAGCTGGGCTTGATTCAGCGCCACATCCACTTTCAGGCAGGTTCCAGCTTCCTGCTGATAGCTCCTGCCAATTCCTCCTGGATGGTGGCTGCTCCTGCTGACAGCTCCTGCCAAACTCCACTTCCAGTCACTGTTTGGGGTCTTGGCTTCTGCAGGGATCACTACAGACATCCCATCCTCGTCGCCATTGTAAAGAAGCCACAGACTTGCCAAGTGAAAGCCAGTTTATTTGGAACAGCTTTAGTAACTCACTTAAGACCCCCAACACAGGCAGCATCCAGGGTATAACTGACTTCACTCCAGAGTAAACATCTCCAAGCACACATCATTCCAGAATGGCACAGTAGGCATAAATCCATTCTGGAATTACAGATGATGTGCTTGGCATAAACACAGCTGAAAACCATAGCAACAAGAAAGCATACAAAGGTTTAGCTTTATACAACAAAGCATACAAAGGTTTAGCTTTATACAACACTCAGAACTTTAATTTGAACACTGTTTCTTTTAGTGCTGACATCCCTACACATTGTATAACTTTAGTTGTGAGGGCAAGTATAGGTTCGGGACAGAGACAGGTTTTTGAGTTGAATTTACTGATACATACTGGCCGTAGTTTCTTTAGGTAGGGAAATCCCACCTTAGGTTAGGGCAAATTAGACATTTCTCTATCCTGACATAAAGACAAATAAAGTATTTTATTAAGAAAAGTGAATCTGTTGTATGTGTCTTGCTTCATGATGCCTTCACAGAGCCTCCTTCATTGCAGACCCTTGTTCGATGCACAGACTGCCAGTATCCCTCCTTCTTTGGTATTACTCTGCTTGTGGTATCTCCTTTCTTTACGGTAACGCGGCTGTTCAATGTTGGACCATACTAACTTTGTTTTCCAGTTGTCTGTGGTGTCAGCGACGTTGCCTGCATCCTTGTCCTACTAAGGATTCTCGTCCATGGTCTCGCCACCACCGTCAGAGGGGCTCCGGCTCTTATGTATTCACAGTCTCTCTGTTGCCCTTGCTGCAGTGTAAGGCTTTGCAATGTTACGGGAGTTTGAAAATCGTGCGTTCTGGCATCTCTCTCTCTCTCTCTCTCTCTCTCTCTCTGGTTCGCTATACATGGCTTGGGGAACTCCCCAGCTGGCGTACAGATCTCTCTCTCTCTGCTTCACGTCACGGTCACGCAGCTCAGGTTTTTCCCAGCTGATGTGAGGGTGTTCCTCTCTCCCTGGTTCATTATACGTGGCTTGCGGGTCTCCCCAGCTGGCGTACAAGTCTCTCTGATTTGCATCACGCAGCTAATGGTTTTTCCAAGCATTTCCCAGCTGACGTGAGTGTGTTCCTCTCTCTCTGGTCCTCTCTCCTTCGTCTCTCAATGAAGTTATTTTCATCCACCTCTTGTCCGATTGGATCTTGTATTTTAAAGTGATATGTCCTTTTTCATTCAGATAATAATATCTGTTAGGATTCTCCTCGTCCCAGTATGGACGATCCACAGTTTCTGGTATTATGGTTTCCTCATCAGAGTATAGATATTTCCCAGGATTTATTATTGTATCTTCTTCGTCCCAATCTTGGTACTTTTTGGAATCTGGTGCTCTGAAGCATTCCATATAGGCCACAGTATGTATCTCCTGACAGCATTCCTCATGGGAACGGGAGCCCTTGCCCCCTAACGGGGAGTCTCTCCTGGTGAGGTTCCACTTGCCTCTAGCTCTAGGGAGAGTATTGCTGAGCAGGCTCACCTCCTTAGCCTCACAGGAAGGGGCTCGCCCTTGGAGGGAAGGGTCGAATTCCCTTGATTCGTCACAATGTTCTGATGAGATAATTGTGGCTCTGTTGAAACAGAGACAGGTTTTGATTGGCTCTTATCAATTAAATAACAAGGTAGATAACTTTTAATCTAAAATGAATAATGCGTATATTGCAGACAAAAAGAGAATTATGAAACGTAATATAAATATAGTGAAAAAAAGTAAATACATACATCTTGACATAAAATGAATTTGATTGTCAAAGAAAGCACCTGATCTAAAAATTGGTTAATAAATTATAGACATTCACTTGCTAATTTTCAATGGCAAGTCATTTTTAATGCCTCAACACTTAATGAAAATAAAATATGTTGGCCAGTTCTGCAGAAACACTTCAATTTTCATGCTAAAAAGGAAATTCATATCATTTCCGAGTCTGCTTGTACAAAACACATTAATTTGCTTTATTGTGCAGAAGAATCAAGATTGGTCATCATTGGTTATAATTATGTTAAAACTGCCATTGATATTATTACATCATTTTACAGCTTAAATCATCCAGGGCACCCTGCCTGATGGAATGTTAATGTTAATGTTAAAGGATATTTATACCGCGCACTATCACCACCGGAGTGGTCCCCTGCCGCTCTGGTGGCTCTGAAAAAGGGAAGGGGTGGAGGGGTGAGTTAGTGGGAGGAAGCCGGAAAAGTGCATGTGAGCAGTGAAGGGCTGTTGGCAGCCTCAACCCGTTGGGTCCGTTGGCTGGGCTTGGGGTGTTTTACTTTTGGTAGTCATCGTGTGCTGTTGTGCGAGTCTATGTGTGGTTTGTCTCGTTGTTGTAGTGTAGTGAGGTTTTTGCGGATTGCTGTGCTGTAGGTTTGTGGTTGTGTCTGGTTAGAGTTTGAGAGGTGTATGCAGAGGGGTGAAGTTGTTAGTGGATCGGTTAATGGGCATTGCTGTCCTTGCAATTATGTCTAAGTGTGGTGCTTGCTATCATTCACCATTCCATCCGAGTGTAGCAATTGCTAATACTCAATATCCTATCTCGATGTGATGCAGGCTAAGGTTGAGCATTCCATCTAAGTCTGTCTAAGTGTGGCACATGCTAACATTCACATTTCTATCTAGGTGTGACGTGGGCTAAAGTTGAGCATTCCATCTAAGTGTGGCGCATGCTAACATTCACAATCCTGTCCAGATGTGACGCAGTCTAAAGTTAGTTCAATCTGGATGTGGCACATTTTAACATTCAAATTTCTATCTAGGTGCGACGCAGGCTACAGTTGAGCATTCCATCTAAGTCCATCTAAGTGTGGCACATGCTAACATTCACATTTTTATCTAGGTGCGACGTGGGCGACAGTTGAGCATTCCATCTAAGTCCATCTAAGTGTGCCACATTTTAACATTCACATTTCTATCTAGGTGCGACGCAGGCTACAGTTGAGCATTCCATCTAAGTCCATCTGAGTGTGGCACATGCTAACATTCACATTTCTATCTAGGTGTGACGTGGGCTAAAGTTGAGCATTCCATGTAAGTCCATCTAAGTGTGGCACATGCTAACATTCACATTTCTATCTAGGTGTGACGTGGGCTAAAGTTGAGCATTCCATGTAAGTCCATCTAAGTGTGGCACATGCTAACACTCACACTTGCCTCCGGATGCGACGCCGGCCAATCTTCACAGTTCTCGCTAGGTGCTGCACTAGTCAGCATGGGCAAGTAGATAAGTGTGTTTGCAATGCAACATTTACAGTCCAGCCATGGGAAAATTTGGGCTGGTGGTCACAAATTTCTCTATGTATGCATGGTATAAGTCTATGGCAGTCTATGTTATTGTACGGTAAGGAAGAGTGGCGGGGGCTTTCTGGAGTAGAGTAATTGCTCTACACCCCACCCATGCCACACTTACAGTTTTGTTGGTGTCTGTTGCCTTCATTGGCTTCCCCTGCGGACACCTGCAGACACAACTTGGAGCTGCCATTGTAGGAGCCCCCTTTGCCTCAGGCCCTTAGCCAAAGAGCTGCATGGGCAGAGGGCTGTCCTGGGAAGGTCAGTAAAGGCTTGGGTAACATGGACCAGAGGACCAATTGGAGCAGGGGGGGGTCGGGAGGCGGGAGGGAAGGGAATCAGGAAGATGGTGCGGGGTGGGAGCGGGCAGTAAACAGGGACTACAACGGGCCTGGGGCCGGCACAAGATGTTGGAAAAAGGGGACAAAAGGCCGCAACCTGCCTCTCCAAGATTTTAAAGGAATGCACAGTGCAGCGTGGGCCTCTGGGCCTAAGCAATGGATCCAATTCTAGCCAATCACAGGGCTCGGGAGGCGGTAGCAAGGAGCAGGAAGCATGGAAAGGGCCAGGGAAGCGAGGCAGCACGCGGGGCAGAAGGGCACAATTTTAACAAAAAAATATGCTAACCAGGTCCCAGGAGGATCCTGGGGGCACTCCACTCACCTGCATCTCCAAGAATTTAAAAGGAATGCACAGTGCAGCGTGGGCCACTGGGCCTAAGCAATGGAGTCTTTTCTAGCCTAACACGGGGCTCAGAAGGCGGGAGCAAGGAGCAGGAAGCCTGGAAAGGGCCAGGGAGGCGAGGTGGCATGGGGGGCAAGGGGCACAATTTCGAAAAAATACTGCTAACCAGGTCCCAGGAGGGAATAGCTAATTTTTTTATGAAAAAGGAGACCCTTATGTGGGCTAATATACTGCACACGTCAGTTACTTATATATGCAATTCAGGCAAAATTCCGGAATCTTGGTGAAAGTCAATAATTATACCTTGCTATAAAAAGATCCCAAAATGTTGCATCTAATTACTGATTACTCGCAATGACTGATTCATCTTGTAAAATATTTTGTAATATCTTGTTAGAGGATTTACATTCAGGGGCTACCGATTATAATCTTTTGCACATGCAAAAAACGGGGTTCTGGAGAGGCTTGAGTACTTTATACAACGTTTGGACTCACCAATTTTTAATAAGGAGAACATTGTTAATTCCTAAAAATAATATTTATCCGGTTTTCATAGATTACTCCGGAGCCTTTGATAGCGTTGACTTTTGTAGATTATGGTCTAAATTACTCAAGTGTCATATTCAACCTGCGATATTTAACTTGATCATACACATGTATGAATTTACATCTGTTGCTACCAGACTCAATGCCATGGGTTTGCGCTCTACACCTATCAAAACACACTTTGAACTTAATCAAGGATGCGTTTTAGCTCCACTACTTTCTAAAATTTATGTGACAGATGTTCAAGAACATTTCAGCAGTAATAATTTGCAACCTCACTTGAATAAGCAGAGTATAGCCTGGCTGTCATATACAAATTATACTGTTATATTAGACTGCAACCCTGTAGGCCGTCAAAGATTTCTACAAACTCTACACACTTACTCAAAGGCTAATCAATTACATATCTATCTATATACATATATTTGTGAAAATGTGTTTGTATGTTCGGGGTTGGCTCCAGCCTCATAACAGTTGGTGGGCTGAATTTTTGGCCAAGGTCATATTACCAGTCTGGAGTGTACTGGCGATAGTAAAATATGACCAAATTCACCTTGCACAGGATGAGGTCCGGCCATGTGCTATCAGTATAGGCGATTTTGGGAGATCGACGATTTTGCAATTGTTGGCTCCAGCCCCCCAACAGTTGATGGGCTGACATTTTGGCCCAAGGTTGGCATACCAGTCTGGGGTGTACTAGCGACAGTGAAATTTGACCAACCCCTCCCATTCGTCCTGCACATGGGTGGAGCAGGGTCTGGCCCTGTGCTATCAGTACAGGTGATTCAGGGAGATTGCCGATTTTGCAGTTTTTCAAAAATAGGCAGTTAGGACATAATATGACATACACAAGGCTATAGCAGACCCCCCACGTGCATGTTGTTGGGTGTCTTGGCCCACGTTCAAGTTATTATGCTGCAACACTTGGTGCTGTGGGTTTAGGAAATACAAGAGGGTGGAAAAGCCCACATTTGCGCCAGAATCCTGGAGAACCACGCAGTTTTGCGCACAGCAAAATGGTCCCCTGACCTGCCACCCACCAGTGCGAGCGTGAGGGGCCAGGAGTGCCTTGAGTGAAATGTGTGCCAAAGGAAAAACAGCAGTGCCGGTGGCTAAAATAAAAAAGCGCGTTGAAATCACCTTTGTTTCTCTGAAATGCAAGCTAAAAATGCCTATTTTAAACATTGCAAGATATTCAAAAAACTCAATGAACACCAGCAGACATTTGGCAGAATGTAGTCTTGCGTGCATACAAAATCTGGAAAGAGAAAGAGCCCAAAACAATGTTTATAACAAAACTGGCTGAGCTGTGGATGTCAGCAGCTGAAGTGAAATTGGACTGAAAGGCACTAAAATCTAAATGTTTAAAATAAATGAGTGACCTACTGTTGAGTGTCACATAGTTTGCAACTGTTGAAATGTCATAGTTTTGAACTTAGAATCAGCGTTCTAGCTGCATGTGTAAAAATTGTCAGTTTGATTTGAATGTAGAAAACTGGGTACCAAAGTGACATTTAGCTGAAGCCAGTTTAAAGAGATTGAATTCTGCCTGAAAACCACCCCCCCGACAGGAGTTGAAACTTGATCAGCAGCTGTGTTCCCAGGCCTGGCTGCATTCTGCTGTCCCTGTCAAATGGAGATGACACCTCTCTGATTGAATTAGGGGAGGAGCACCTGGGGACTACAGGAAACTAAACAAAGCACTGTCCTTGGCCCAAATGTTAAATTAGGGGGGGTCGTAAATGGCTTCCTCTTGGAAGGAATCAGGGAGGGGCACTGCATCTGTGAGCCAGCTGAGCTTGGGGGAAGTGGATAAACCAGACATTCCACCATGTGCTTTGGAAAACCACACCCCTTTGGGGCCAGAGCAGAATTTTAAAAAGATGGATAATTCATAGTGCGGACTTGTAAAAATTATATAAATAAAATCATCATTCTTGTGATTTTTCTGTGCACATTTTAAGAGGTGTTAGGACCCTGTGGTATGTTCTTAGGGATAGTAACGGAAAAAAGGTTGTTACTCCAAATGTATGCATGTTAAAAATCTGACACTTTATCATCTGAAACCCATATCCCTGGTGCACATTTGTGTAAAATCTGGAAAGGTTTAGAGGTTGTAATCTGGATGAAAATGGCAGAATTCTGTCATAAGTGGACACGACATCTTACAAAGACAGGGATCGGATGGTTTGGTGCTACAGAAAATATGTTAACTGGACTTATAATATTAGAAAAATGGTACATAGATAAATATGTATTTGGATCAGAAATAGATTTGTGTGCAATTTGACAAGGGGAGGATCCTCTGACCATAAACCTACCTCATCACTCTGACTCACAACCCAGTTCCCCCAATCAAGGGAGAGAGGAGGAACTGGCCAATGATAAGTTGAGAGGGTTGGGCATAGAAGATGAGCCGACCCTCCCACTTTCTAAACACCTAAAAGGAGACTGTGCAGGACAGGTAGGGACATTCACTTCCCACTTCAAGCTGATTTTTTGCGGAGCGTTTTGCCAGAAGACACCAGATCCAGCACTTAGACTTCAAATCCAGACAGAGACCAGAACTTTGAATTCAGACTTCAGAATTTGTCAGCAGGCCTCAAAATATTTTGCAAACTGATTTACCCCAGACTTCCAAGGGGCACATCAGAGTAAAACAGCCGGGCTGAGCTGTTTGATTTTGGCCTAAAACCCTGTGCCAGAAACACCCAGAAAGCAGAGCTGTACCCGGAACCAGAGACCAGACCGCCGTGCAGTGCCAAGAACTTTTGCCAGAACCAGAGATCCAGACCGCTTTGCAGTGCCGCTAGCAGAGCTGACCCAGATCGCTGTGAGCAGAACCAGGCAGAGACCGTCCGTGGCAAGGGAACCGCAGTCCAATCCTGACCCGATCCGTGGACGAAGTCGCATTCCTGTCCAAAATATAGTGTGAGTACGGCCAGAACTGTGCAAAACCCAATCTCTTAGTTTAAAATAATCTAATTCAAACTATTTTAATCTATTGAGAACTGCATCCTAGAAATCTTGTGTTCCTTCTGTGATCTCAAACCTGAAAACTGTCATCTGTCATTCTGAGCTTGACTTTTCTTTTGAGAATCTACCTTCACGAAATCATCCGTATCTCCGGAACCGTTTGTCCTAGGAACGAAAGACTTTCTATTCATTATACTTTTTCCGCAATCGCGCTCGACGCACTCGGAAAAATTGCCGCGATTTGCGATTTGGCTCAATTTCTTCACTTGTCAAAATAGCAGCTCCTTGCTTTCCTTTGCTGAAATTCGTTTGCAACCTGACAATCATTCATAGAGCATTGCTAAAGTGATCCTAAACTAATTTAAAGTAGCTATCACTCACCCTGAACCTCTAGAGGGAATTAAAATAATTTTTTGCATATTTTTCCCTTCTTTGCATACCACCATTAAAGTACTTTGCATGTGTTTAAAATCATCCCTGTTGTTCTAAGCTTGCTAGGGGGGGAACTGAATTGGGATTGTACTGTGATTGTATTCCTGAAGACTGTGTGTGTCACTTCCACCTCCTTACATTGCATAGAGGGGGGGGGGGTGAATTGCCAAAAGGGGAAAAGTGATTATATTATGTTTTGCTGAAATCATATCAAGTTTATTCCTGTGTTGCTTCTTTTCCACCTTGCATTCCCTTGTACCATATAAAGCATGCTCAGCTACCTTATCCTATATACTACTCCTAAGTAATTAAACCAGCGTGCTAGTATCACCTCATCCATTGCTGATTACTGCTCATATTCACAAGTGTGATATCAATTATTAATTTATTATAAAAGTGTGAGATATATATATATATATATATATATATATATATATATATATATATATATATATATATTGTTTAATTCTCAAAAAACCTTTTAAATTTGCAAAACAAACTTACTTCTTGGCTCAGTGGGGTCAGGGGGATTCTAGGAGAGGGGTGTTATATAAGGGTTGTCATCCAGAGTACACGAACTGGACATAAAAATATATAAATAAGGGCTTCCCTTGAGCAATCCCAGCCAAGGCACTGACTTAGTGGGACTGCTTGATTGGAGTCTTTAACAATGTCCACTACAGACTGGCTAGTTAATTATAATAAGAATAAGATAAGGGTTATAGGGAAACATAAATATAAGAAATATGTTTGGAAAATTGACAACACACGTATAGAAGTTTTGATAGTTACATTTATTTAGGTGCCCAATTGCATCCACACTTGGTCATGAATTGCTGGGAAAGCTTATAGTCCCTATAACACTCAAATAAAATTGGTACTATTAAACACTTTATCCACAGTAAGGGGGGTATTTCTCTGGAGGGTTTGCTTAAAACATATAGGACTAGCATTGTTCCGGGTATTTTATATGGCCTTCAATGCTACTCTGAAAAGCAAATTAATTGGCTGAATAGACTGGAGGGTAAACTCTGGCGCCCGGTGGTTGGACTTGCTAATGAAGTTCTGATTCAAGCCATCAGAAGTGAACTGGGCTTGTTTTCAATAATGACCTTGTGACAGAACAATCGCAGTGACTGGGCACTAAAGATCAAATTAGATAAAGCTATTGAAGCCTTACTTCTTATCCTCTTTGCTACCATTTCCAAGGAGGGGAAGGAAGGAATTATCATGGAAAAAATGTATTATTATCTTGCAAACTTTTCTATGACAAGATAGGCTAGGATCCGGAAGATTCCTATTCCTATAGAGCTGCTAGAAAAATGAAGGATAAAGTTTTAATCTGGGACATGAGTATGCAAGGCAAGGTTTTCCTAAATTGGCACCTTTTGATTATGTCATCCACTGTTATGATCAAAGCTTAAGACAATTCATTATGTGCTTAAGATTTGATGCACCACAGACAAAAATGCTAATCGGGGCTTGGAATAAAACTTCAATTGAATCTAGAGTATGCTGCTTTTGTCAAATTAGTATGGAAGCTATGTGCCACTTACGGACCCAATGTGAGTATTTAATAGAATTTTATAGGGCGGCTTACTTTAGATTTTTCCATGACCTTAGCAATATTCGGCAAGATACATTTTTGTCCTACCATTATTCTTGTAAATTACTAATCTTATCTGCTGCTGCAATTCATGTATGGAAGAAAGTTACATTGTTACCACTAACCGTATAAGATATATTTATCTTAATATGAAACTGAGATTAACTGTTTTGAAGGTGAGCAATGAAATTGTCTGAATATAATCTCGATATTAATTATTCAACACTCTGATATTGGAATATTGCTGGCGTCCGAGTCCAGAAATACACATGTAATATAATCATAGATGTGGGTTCATGTGTTACTTTTATTTTTATCAGAATTTATGTTTACTTATTAATACCTTATGTAAATAAATGTTGATATTTATATTCATCTTGTTAAATGTACTCTTTTTGTAAAATATGATATGTATTTGTAGTGTAAAAAGTTTGAATTTAACCAAAAACACTAATATAAAAATGTAACAATTAAAAAATGGGTGCTAACTGCCTACTTTTTAACCACCACCTGGCTCTTTCCCTTCACACCCATATTCCATTCTTCTGCCGGAGCATTTGGAACAGCCTGTGAACTTTGTGTTCACCAACTAAAGAGAGCTATTGGCTCTTGCTACACTTTCAATTGAGAGCAAAATTGGTGGAAAAATAGATCACAGGAGCAGCAATTGGCAATTGACGCTTTTGTAAAGGCATCATCTAGGAGAGAGCCCTTCATTTAGACAATGAACAAAAACATAAGGAAATTATTTCTTGTTTAAAATATTGTTGTATACTTGTTAATTGTAAGTACAAGTCAATGGAACAGTATTTAAATTGCATCAATTAGATTACTTTGTAGAGGGAGTGCTGTGTGGGGTAGAAGTATCAGAGCACCGCGGGGGGCAGGGCATGTTCGGGTGTTTCATCCTAGGTGCAATATTTTCTAGAAACTGCCCTGCTCATATTGTAAAAAATATGAAGTGCAGGAATTGAAGGCTGGCTAGGACCTGCACATTTAAAGCAGCCTACATGCACTGCTACCTGCCTTGCTAACCTTTTCTTCGCCAGTTATTGCAAAACAACTGTGCTCTTTTTTGATCCCTAACCATCCCTGGCATTATTTCTTTGGAGGATTTTGCAAGATGCTATATGTATTGGTAAAGAACTATTCTTCTGGTATAAAGTTGTAAATACAACATCATTTGTTTGGCAGTTTACTGTTATTAACTATAACATAGATGCAAAGTGTTATTTAATATATCTTAGATCTAGCTCCATTACCTTTCTAAGAAAAAGCTACACTGATACATGTATTGTAGCCTATTAACTGCTAGTCAGTTCAGTACACTTCAAAGGAATACACTTTTGCAGCAAGTATTCTTTCACACAACAAATGAACTTCGTCAGCGCTGGTCATTGGGCCGGATTTCCCCAGCAAAAACGTCTTCCGGATTTTGTTGCAATCTGGATTCAAACCCAGGTCTTCCGGAGAAAAGTGGGGAGACTTACCTACTAGAGCTCTCAAAAGTCTAAATAGGTTCCTTGTCAATATGCTCGTTAGGCTTGTACTCTGCAAAAAACATTTTAAAAAAGCTGTGTAGGGTAAAAAGTGTGCAACATTTATACCCTGATTGCAACATTGTAGGAAATGTTCATCCTTTATGATATGTAAGGAAGGATTGGTATCAATAGTAAGACAGACACAAGCGACCACAGTTCATTGGTGTTTACTGAACTTCAATAAGGGTGTGATAAACACCTATCTAATCCTAGATCTACAGATGGGAGCAATCTACGACCATCAAATAATAGAACACACTGTCCTAGTCGTGTCGTGTCAAAATAATAACGACTGCCAATCCTTACCGCTAAATACAAATAGTGTGGGGTAGTGTGCATAAAAAAGAAAGCAGTGTTCACAAAATGATACGTCAGGATGTTCAGGCCATTAGCCTCCCTTCCCCACATTTTCAGCACGGCAAAAGGAAGTTCATTCGAGCAAAGCACATACTCTGACTTCTTCTGCACAGGGATAAAGTTCCATTACCAGCATCAGTGCCTTCTTTGCCCAAGTCTATTTACTTATGAAAGTCTCTTGATTCAGAGGGCCTGATGTATCAAAACCAAAACACAAAGTTCTTTTCCTCTTATAACTACTCAATTTAGGGGATTCACCCTGGATCCCTCTCAGCTGGGCGCAGATCCCTTTTTATACCACAATCAGTACTTTGGGCCTCATTACGACCCAGGCGGACTTCGCGGTGCTAAATGCACCGCGAAGCATGGCGGAAAGCCGCCGATAGCGCCATGGGGGTTGGCGGATTTACCGCCCCATTCCGACCTCGGCGGAGCGGTAAATCCCCAATCCCCATTCTGCCCTTCCCCATTCCCATTTTTGCCCCATAGGGTATAATGGGAGTGGGGAAGGAGTTAATTACGCCACCGTAAAATACGGTGGCGTAATTAACAACGAGGTCCCGTAGCGCCATGGTTTTCTCCGGCTGGTAAAACCAGGCGGAGAAAACCTCCATGGCGCTACGGGAACTCGTAGTATGGCGGAGAGGTACGCCATGCACTACGCTGGCGTAATACCCTCTCCGCCAGGGTCCTAATGAGGCCCTTTGTATCTGCCTCTTCTAATTGCAGTTCGTATTAGCTATGGAAAACTTTCGAATGTACACAGGGTGTAGCTTGACCTGTGTCAGGACCACTTCGATTTCACAATTCACAATTTACATTTGCCACCTCTCAGTTGGATACCTAACAGAGACCTTCGAATCAGCACCCACGTGGTGCCAGACCACTCTGTATATGGTATCTATGATATGATACGATATTTATATTGCGCCCATACACAAGTGTTTCAGGGTGCAACGAGGCAAGGGAGGGGTACAAAGGAGGACAAAACAACAATGTTACTCGCCCAGCCACATTGAGAATGTGCAAGTGCAAGGGAGAGAGAAGGGGAGAAGTGCAAGGGGCAGGGGAGGAGAGGGAAGTGCTGAACACAAGATCAAAACAACAACAGGCAGTGCGGCCAGCAGGAGGCAAGTGCAAGAATTAAGCGCAGACAACAGGTGTCTAATAAGTGCAGGTTAGGGGACTGTAGGGTTGCAAATAGAGACCCAAGTGCAAAGGGTTGCCAGGAGGCAGTGCCTGTATGCATGGGAGGGCAGTGATCTGGGTCCAAATACAGAGGGTAGCCAGGTGCCCAGTGCAGAAACAGAAGAGATGAGCAGGGGAGAGGAAGAGAGAAGGCAGATGCAAAGAGGAAGGTCTTGAGGTGCTTCTGGAACCGAAGATGGTTCTCCTCAAGTTTCAAAGAGGCAGGGAGGCTGTTCCAGAGGGAGGCCCTAGTCGAAGAAAGAGATCTACCACCAACTTGTTGTTTGAAGAAGCGACTGACCCTGAGGGAGTTGGAGCTGAAGGAGCGAAGAACTTGAGTAGGAAGGTATTTCCGGAGGGAGAGTTGAAGGTATTGCGGCCCCAGGCCCCAGAAGGCCTTGTGGACAATGCAGACGGTCTTAAACGTAATCCTTGCAGCCACTGGGAGCCAATGAAGAGATTTCAGGGCTGGAGAGATACGATCCCTGGACTTGAGGCCAAGGACAACTCTTGCAGTCCTGTTCTGGATGAGTTGCAGAGGGCGAAGAGTGGTAGCAGGCAGGTTTAGAAAAAGGCTGTTGCAGAAGTCCAGCCTAAAGAGAACCAGAGCTCTAGAGACAGTGAGCTTCTGGGGGAAGGAAAGAAAAGGAAGAATACCATGAGGAGGTACAGTTGGTAGTTTGACTTCTTAGCGACGTCAGAGATGTGAGGACAGAAGGAGAGTGTGGAGTTGAAGATGACACTGAGGTTCTTAGCCTCACAGGTGGGAGCAGGAAAAGGCCCAAGTGAGGCTGGCCAGAGAATGACAGGAAAGGAAGGTTCAGGAGTATCGATCAGGAGGATCTCCATTTTACTGGCATTAAGACAGAAGTCGCTGGCAGCACACCACTCCTGGATTGCAGGCAGACAGTCAGATATGAGAGAGGGAGCAGAGGGGAGCCTGAAAACGAGCTGGTTTTCATCTTGGTTTCAAAGGTTCAGTCACTCTTCGGATGTTCAATTGTATTTGCGTCGCTCATCACATACGCTTCACACACTGTTCTCTTCAGATGTCTTCATACAATGTTGCCGTTTGCATCCTTGGTTCTAACACAGACCAGTCTGCTATCAGTCTCCCAGACTCACCGGCTGGGCTGACTTTATTGGCGCTGCTTTGTTGTAGGAGCCAAGTACAGTACCACATCGGCAAACGCTCCTTCCCGCCTTGGTTATCGGCCTGGAAGAGCCCCGGGTACCTCCGACACACAATGAATGTTTCTTCAGCTTTAATTCCAGGTCTTATGTTTCTTATTTTCAAAGACTTGTGAAAGTAGTGGTTGTTCTCCGAAAAGGTCAAAGGAACTTCCCTCTTTGCAACCCTCTCTGGTCTTGTCGTCTTTCTCCTCATATTAAACTGCCATTTTGGAACTGCTGCTTCCTTGTGTGTTTTGCCTTGCTCACAGTGTGCTTTCGTGCACTGCCTTTTATCTGTGTGGAGAAGTGTGATGGAAGTCAGGTGTGTGTAATTATCAGTAATTGCCTGACGTTGCCTGACCATTGTGTTGGGACATGACAGGTCGGGTGTTAGTACATTTTCTCTCACAGTGAGATGTTTGTAGAAAGTGTTTGTGTCGGGAAAGGGGGTGTGAGTTCCTAAGTATCCTACTTCGTAGGATGGGGAAAAGGTGTTACAGGGAAGGGCACACTGCATCTCACCATCCGGCGTCTCATTCCCCGAAGACCATCCGGGTGATCCTCCCGCACTGGTCCACCACCAGGAACTGGATCCAAAAGCGATGGCCGTGTCCTGGCCACCTGGATGACAGTACCCCGGGGACTAGCTTGTGAGACACCTTCTGATTTCTCACAGATGTGATATGATGTGGCATTTATAACGTGCCTGTACATAAGTGTTTCTAGGCGCGACAAGACAAAGGAAGGGAAAACAAAGGGAAGACAAAATAATGATCTTACTAGGCCTGGCATCATTCAGATCACATAAGTGCAGGGGAGAAGTGCCATGGGGGACGGAAAGCGGGAAGTGGAGTTAATGCACAAGTGCAGCCAGCGGGTGTCTCATAAGTGAAGAGAGAAGGTACTGTAGGATTGCAGATACAGGGTCTTACGTGCTGAGGAGCCCAGAGGCAGTGCAAGGGCAACTGGACATGCAGACACCTGGGCCTGAGTTCAGAGGGTGACCAGGTGACCAGGCAGCAGAGCAGTCAGGTTCATCAGCAGGTGAGAGGAAGAGAGAAAGCGGAAGTTAAAAGGAAGGTCTTGAGTTGCTTCCGGAACTGGAGATGGTTCTGCTCAAGTTTGAGAGAAGCAGGGAGACTGTTCCAGAGGGAGGCCCCAGCCGAGGAGATAGATCTGCCCCCAACTCTCTGCTTGGAGAAGCGTCTGCCCCTCAGAGAGTTGGAAGTGGATGAGCAGAGAGCTCAAGAAGGAAGATGTTTTGGAAGAGGAAGTTGGAGGTGGAGCAGTGCCAGGCCCCAGAAAGCCTTGTGAATGATGCAGAGGGTCTTGAACTTGATCCATGCAGCCACTGAGAGCCAGTGAAGAGATTTCAGAGCTGGAGAGATACGATCCCTGGGCTTGAGGCCAAAGTCAAGTCTTGCAGTCCTGTTCTGGATAAATTGTAAAGGTTGTAGAGTAGAGACAGGAAGATTTAGAAAGAGGCTGTTGCAATAGTCCAACCTAGAGAGGACCAGAGCTCTGGAGACAGTGAGCTTCTGGGGGAATGTGAGAAAAGGAAGAATACCTCTGAGTAGGTGCAGCTGATAGTTTGACTTCTTAGAGACATCAGAGATGTGAGGAGAGAAGGAGAGGGTGGAGTTGAAGATTACACCAAGGTTCTTAGCCTCACAGGAAGGAGCAGGAAGAGGGCCCAGAGTATGCGGCGAGAGAGAGGAAAGGAAGGAGCGGTGTCCCAATGAGGAGGATCTCAGTCTTACTGGAATTAAGGCAGAAGCTGAGTGTCATCTGAGTGTCATCTGCATAACATTGAAAATTTGAGCAGAAAGTCGAGATGCGGTGGGCAAGAGGTGCCAGGTAGTGTTTCAAGAGCTAGGGAGAGAGCTTAGTCCCCTGCGGAACACCACAAGTAGAGAGAGTGATAGGAGAGAGGGAAGACCCTAGTTGGACCTGAGAGGGTTGGTCTGTGAGAAAGGAGGTCAACCAGGCCAGGGCCTGATCAGTAATACCAAGGTTGTCATGAAGGCGATTGAGCAGGATGGCATGGTTGACCGTGTCAAAACCAGAGGATAGATGGAAGAGAATGAGGAAAGAAGGGAGATTAGAGTCCAGATTGGAAAGACAGTCTTTATGGTTGTTCAGGAGAGGTGTTTCTGTGCTTCTGGCAGCTCTGAAGCCAGACTGGTGGTCATGGAGGCAACCAACAGATTCAGTATGTAGATTAAGCTGGGAGATGGCCAGCTTTTCCAAGAGTTTGCCCAGGAAAGGCGCGATGGCGATCGGGCGACATTTAGCTAGAGAGGAAGGATCGGCCGAGGGCTTCTTTAGAAAGGGGTGCACAAGAGAGTGCTTAATGGGGAGGGGAAAGTTCCAGTGGCAATGGAGTGATTGTAGTAATCACTAAGACTGGAGCAAGGGTGTTTGTTTGTTTGTTTGTTTGTTTATTCATATGTATAGCGCACCAGACCCGAGGGTATCCGGACGCATCAGTTACAAGGAAATTCTCAGCGTAGTTACACAGAAGGTAAAGTATACATTACAATTAAGGTTGCACATGAGGTGAATTAAACATTACATTTGCATATATAAAATGAGGACAAGGAGAGCATGTGGCATTGCTAGTAACAATAAGAATGAACATTACAGGTATATACATAAAGTGATCACGCAAGCGGAGTGAGGCTAAGTAGGCGAAGCAGCTGGCAACATTGGGGCCCCTGAAGGTGTGCTATATTAGGGTGGCCCAAGATGGAGGCCAGGGGTGGCTGAAGTTAGCAATCAGTAGATTTCAGCCAGTTCATACAGTTATTTCTGATGTTCTGATAAGAATGGTCTTCCCGGATTGAAGGTGGCAGAGAGTTCCAAAGCTGGGCCGCTTTAGTAGGAAAGCTGCTACCTCCCACCTTGGCTAGTTTGAATCTGGGGACGTGGAGACAGTTAGTGTAGGCATGTCTGGAAGGTCTGGTGGAGGTTCTTCTATGGAAGCGAATATGTTATATAACGCTGGTGAAACGCAAGATCCCTGGGGTACACCGCAGGTGATAGGGCTAGGTTCTGCAGCTGCTGAGAGAGAGAGAATACCCTCATATTCCTCTCACTTAGAAATTACTCAATCCAGACTATGGCCTCCCTGGAAAAGTGGGCAGCTGAGGCTAGATGACAGCATGGGAACTTATGATTCACAAGGTCAAATGCAGCCTTGAGGTCAAGGAGGAGAAGGAGGGCTGATTTACCTTTACCCCTTAAGTTCGTCGACTTGGAATTTCAAGTCTCTGTTCCGTGTTGTGGGCGGAAGCCAGTTTGGCGTACTCCTAGGAGGTGATGAAGTTAATGTGGTTCTGGATGAGCAGAGGAGAACCTGCTTTGACAAGACTTTCCTAGATCAGACTTGTCTAGAAACATCATCAGGGGTGTACAGGGGAAAGGCCGAGAAAGGAGGAGGAGAGACGGCCTCAGACGGGCCAGGAGTGGTAGAGGAGGAGGAAGAGAGGGTTGACAGGATGTCCTGAGTTTGAGTAGTGAAATGAGAGGCCAAGGCCGTGGAGAGGGCCTCAGAGGGAACAGGAGAGGTAGAGGCTAGAGCAGGATTGGCCAGTTCCTTGCAGATTTTGAAAAGTTTGGCTGAGTTGTTAGATGCCGCAGAGATGCGTGCTTGGATGTAGGCTCTCTTCTTAGAGGGGACAGAGTCTGTACTGCCTTTGGAGCAGGCGGCAGGCCCGTTTGTTAGGGGGTGTGCCCAGTGCCCTCCATTTCCTCTCCGCCACCCTACACTTGTGTTTAAGTGCAGCGAGGTCGGAATCATACCAAGAGTTGCACTTGGATTTAGGTCTTCAATCGGATCCTCATGACAGGGGCAAGGACATCCAGGGTGTTAGAGAAAGAGAGATGAAGGTTAGAAAGGGCTGTGGCAGGGTGTGAGTCAGCCAAAGGTGTAGGAGGAGGAGAAAAAGTAGCGGCGAAAGCCTCAACTGACACACACACTTCATGGGTCGGATAACCGAGAAGGTAGGTGGCAGTGCTGGAGTCGGCTTGACCTGCGGGGAAGAGAGGTGGGAAGAAAGGAGAAAGTGATCACTCCAAGAGAGAGGAGTGGTGAGAGGGTTAGAGAAGGGGAGGTCTGAGGAGATCAGAACATCCAGGGTGTGCCCTGCAGAGTGAATCGGCCAGAGTCAAGAATAGAGAGAGAGAGAATCACACAGGATGCAAAAGAGTCCTGAAGAAGGGCTTTTAGCATCCAGGTGGATGTTCAAGTCTCAGAGGAGGAGAAGTTGAGAGGTAGAGGCAAGGAGCGAGGAGGAGAGGTCAGCCCACTCAGAGAGGAAGAGGGCAATCTGGCCAGATGGCCTGTAGATAGTACTCACAGTGAGTGAGAGGCCAGGAGAGAGAGAGCCTGCAGACCAGGCATTCAAATGAGGAGTAGTGCTGCATTGGAATGACAGAAGCTGGGATCCACTCTGGGAAAATCATGGCTACACCCCCACTGGGACGGTTGGTTCTGGGTTCGGAGAGGATCTTGTAGCCATCAGGAAGGAGAGTGTAGAAATTTGTGACAGAGCTGGCCATGAACCAAGTCTCTGTGAGACCGAGTACATCCAAATCAAGCTCTTCCAGGAGACGGCATATGACAGAGGTGTGTTTGACAGCTGAACGAGAGTTGAGAGTAGCGATGTGTACCAGGTTGCCACATTTGAAGGACTTCCGGGGAGGGGTACAGGCAAGAGGTACACCCTCCAGAAGTGTTGGAGGTGCCCGAGGATGGGCAGAGGAGGAAGGAAGAGAAGGCAGGGTAGTCAGAGAGGGAGAAGAGAGTGCCAGAAGGGCGGTGGAGGAGGGAGGCAACAGGGTGGCCAGAGAAGCAGCAGGGGGTGCCGAAGAGGTGGCAGAGGAGACAGAGAGGGATAAGAAAGGATAGAAGGGGAGGAAAGGAAGTTGATAAGGCGCAGGAAGCGTCTATCAAAGAGGAGGAGATTGACCTGAGGGCCCTGGACCAAGACGGTGCCATTTAAGTAGACATTAATGATGGTCTTAGAGTAGTGGAAGGGAGGCCAGGAGGGCCCCTCATTGGGTGCCACCATTAATAGGAGAAGAGGAAAAGGGAGAGAAAACAGAGACCATACAGGGTCCATAGGCCCGGAGAGGGAATGACAAAGAGTATGTCAGTAAGGGTCTGTCTGGAGGAAGCCCTGGTATAGGTATCAGCGATAGGGAGGGCTGGGTTGGAGATCAGGATGTCCCTTTTGAGCTTCTTCCTGCCAGACTTAGTGAGAAGGATAGGACAGTCGATAGAAAAGCAGTTAGAAAAGATAGGTGAGACAGAGAGCAACACAGGGGGTGCGGGAGGAAGTGGGTGTAGTGAGAGGGGAGCCTAGGCAGGGGAGGGGGAGGGAAGGACGCACAGTGGGGGGCACGAAAGGGCTTACTTGGGTTATATTCCAGTTGTTAATGCTGTATTTAATAAATCTCTGGAAATGGAAATATTTATTTAATTGAGAGGGGGCCCTGAAAAATATCACCATGTGCATCCCCCACGCCCCTGAACACCCCCGATCCCCCTCTCTTCTTCCTCCCTGGTAGAATCTCACAGTTCATGATTTACATTTCCATCACTGCACTTCGGTGTGGTGGTGTGGTGCTCTTTGTGCAGTGCTGCTCATAAATAACGCCCCCGCCTTCCCGAACTTGCGTTCCCGCCTCGGTGGTTGCCCGGGCTGGTTCTTCTGCATATGCTTCAGTTAAGTGTATATGTAATGCATGAAGCCTGGAGTCCAACATAGCTTGACAGTAGCTACTCCACGAATCCCGGATGCGCATGCGCACAACTGGTCCTCTCCTGCGGCTGCGAGTCCGCTCCAAGATTTCCCACTTCAGCGGAGGCCGCGCGCGTGCGCAGAGCTAGCGGGCGCTGGCGGGTACTGTGCCCCGCAGGCCGGCGCTCAGAGTCCCGCCGCAGCCATGGAGGAAGTGCCCGCGCTGGAGAAGCCGGTGACCGAACTCACGGTGATGGACGTGTACGACATGGCTTCTGCCGTGGGCCAGGAGTTCGAGCGGCTCATTGACCTGCACGGCTGCGAGGCCATCGGCCGGCTCATGCCCCGGGTGGTGCGGGTACTGGAGATCCTGGAGGTGTTGGTGAGCCGCAGCGCCATGGAGCCCGAGCAGCACGACCTGCGCCTGGAGCTCGAGCGCCTCCGCCTGGAGAGGGTGGAGCGGCAGGAGAAGGACAAGAAGCACCAGAAGGTGGGAGTCGTGGCGCTGTGCCTGGCAATAGTTTACAAGCTGGGGGGTGGGGGTGGGTTGGAATCAGCAGAAGGTGGCACTGGGGGCATACAGGGCACAGCAGGAGATCCCATGGTGGACGGGTGGCACTGTGACTGACTGCTGGTGGTGTGTGCAAGGAGGCAGGAAGCATCAGAAAGGCGGGGCTGGTGTTACAAGTGTGGGGAATGCGGGGTTATAGGGTCTTGAGGGATGTAGTAGCATGACAGCCAAGGAGGGAAGGAACGGAAAGTGAGGGTGGGCGGACAACCGCAGAACGTGGCACTCCGGATATTGTATCTGGAAATGCGGGTTGTGAGGGGCTTCAAGCAGTTATGGGGCGCAGGAAATTTAACACCAGAAAGGGGGCCGTCATTTGGGCCTGTTAAGGTCGGTAGGGGTGTGGGTATCTACCTGGACAGGAGTAGGATAAGGCTGTGTGTTCTTCTTAGAGTACATTAGTTTGGTTACCCTAAATCAGGGGTGTGAGTGATGGAGTGGCAGATTGTGAACTGCTTCAGGCAGAGGGTTAAGTGCAGCAGTTAAGAGGGTTTCCTCTGGGAGGAGGGGCAGGGTCTTGACAGGCTTCAGACTGGGAGCAGGCGTCGGCCAAGTTCAGCAGTTTGTGACTGGAAGGAGAGGTGCGCTGCGTTGTTGTGACTGAAGGACAGGGAAGTGGTTTAGGAGTAGAACTGCCAAGTTAATTGCTTTTACTTGGGGACGGATCGCAAAGCTGGCACTGCATTTAATTGTCACCGAGTGGAGCTTGGCGGCCTTGGTCTTGCGGGCCTTTGGTTGTCTTTTGAAAAGGGGCCCGTCTTATTTTCTGGGTATTTGTTAAAAGATGTGTTTGTATTCGTGGTACTCGCTACAGAGGCAATACAGTATGTCACCCGAAACGTCTTAATTGTACTCACTAATCGGCCAAAGGGCCCGGCTCGCTCAGTTTAGGTGCATGCTTTTCAAAGAAGCGTCGACTAAATAACGTCAGTGCTTCTTCCGAGCCATATATTGTCCCTGTAGGATACTAACTGCAGAATTACAGTGTCCTTAAGGGACTTTACATTATCCATACTTAAAAAGAACTTAAATTATTATGTAATATTTTGGGCAATATCAAAGGCCCGCTTGGGGCTCTAGACAGAACTTTGTTTGGAGCATTTTTTTTCTCTTGACCTTTGGACGTTGAATTGCAGCTATTACAAAGTAGTTCTAAACTGTCGCTGGGGTATTTTTACGGAAGTAACAATATGTTGTAGCGCACCGTTTCTGTGCCCAATAATTACTATGAATGAAAATATATATTTTTTTGCTTATAGGCCCATCTCAGGTAGCGCACCAGAGCTTCTCTGTGATGTGGCATGTGCTGCCGATAGCCCTGGTCTGAACACTGCAGTGTAGATGTTGGCAATGGACATGCGCTTGCCTGTTGCGCCCCTTTTTTATGTATTGGGAGCGTTTGCTTCGTTTTGGAGTGGTTACTATATTTTCTGAAGGGTTGATTGTACCTGTTAGAAAAAATATTTTCCGGTGTTGCTGGACTGTGCCCATTAACCACTATTGGTATTAATACAAATCTGCGCATAGAGACTTCCCTCAAAGTGACTATAGCTTCTTAAATGGGGATATCGGGCTGACGTGGGCATGGTGGCTTGAGAAACTGGTCTCTCCATTAAGTTTGGAGTTTGTTTGACATGGTGCACTCCTGGTAAACTAGTTACCTGCCTCACCTGATCCATCTAACTGTGGTGGTTGTGTATAATCTGGAGAATAAGAGTAATAATTGGCTTGCAATATTCTGAAGTAAATCTAATATCGGATCATTTTGCTTCCCTTAAAGTTGGCTACTTTCAGTAACATATCTGGAACAATATCTGGAACCCAAGCTAAGCCAGAGTTTGGCATTGTTAAAAACTTTAGCATACAAAAGAAGAGTCATTTTTCATGCACCAGACCTGCTACACTGTAAACATCAATCATGTTCCTGGTACTAGCAGAAATCATTCTTGGCGTGCTTCCCACAACCAGGGATTTGGAAGTTGCATAAAGCGTCCACGTATTCGTCATTACTTGGGGTTGAATCTTGTGCTCTGAGCAGGGGTCTGTATCAAAGTCAGGCAATGCGAATGTTGCTAGAAAGTCTGACGCACATAAGTTTTGAATGAGGAGCGGAAGATTCCAGCTTCAGTCGAGTTTGAAGAGGGAGTAGAGGTAGGAAGAGGGGACCGGTGGCAGGGCATTAATTGGTTGCACAGAAAAGAGATCTACAGGCGTGCACACTTGACTAGCTTTCATAATACTTTAAGTGTAGCAGGCGCAGCGAGGGTAGACTGTCTTTCGAATCTTAAATGAGAAATGGAGGGAAAAGTCGTTGGCAAACAGAAGAGGCAATACAGCAGTGTGGCAGCATGGCTGGAGGGTAGACATTTGCAGGTGTGGGACTGGACTAAGGAGAGAAGGTTGGTGAAGTATTTTGGGCTTGGTTTCATCCAAGGCAGTGGACATTGAAGTGCATGTTTCTTTGTAGTAGGACAGGAGTGAAGGGGACTGGTCATTGCACCATTGGCAGGCTTGGATGAAGATGTGCAGGGTGCAACGTAAGTTGTAAGCCACTAGCTACAGACAAGTCATTTGTCCCCATTTGTGAAAGAACTGGTACATAACGCAACCACACGCCCAGCAGTACTTCCACTGTGAGGTCCAAGCTATGACGAGTTGAGGTCTACTTGGATTACAGCCTGCCCTTGAAGGCTGCAGCATGGAGTAGCCAAGGTGGGCTGCAACCAATCACCCTCCCCACAATGAAACACAAAAGATGTAAAAATCCTTCCAAGCATCCGATTTATAAAACTGTCACCCAAGTCGTCGGCAGAATTTAACACCGGAATGGGGTGAAAAATGTCACGTTAAGGAGTTTGTGTGTGACCACATGGATCTGCTTACCAGCAGCCATTTGGGCTGGGAGGATACGATATGATTATTTATAGAGCGCCTATACACAATGTGTTTCAAGGCAAGGCAGGGAACAAGGGAAAATATAATGACATTCTTACAGGCCATGAACAGTAAGGATGTGAAATTAACTATCATACTCGGCCTGACGACATTTCATATAGTGCAAGAGCTAAGACATAGAGAAGGAAGGGAGGGGGAGAGTGGGAAGGAAATGGATACAGGCGACTACCGTACTAGGCCTGACATTTCCGATGGTGCTGGAGGGGGGGAGGGACAGGGGAAGAGTAAGTGGATGGGGGAGCGACAGACAAGGTTGCTATCATACTAGGTCCACGGACAATTCTGATAGAGTAAGTGCATAGAAGAAGTAAGGGGAGGAGGCGATAGGAAAAGGGAGAGGGGAGAAAAGGGTAAGCAGTCAAAGAGTGGAGAAGCAAGAGGGAAGAGCGAATACAATTGCAGACGTCGCTAGTAACACATAATGTTGCAAGCCAGGATACAAGATGAAGATGGGAACAGCATGATTCAGGGCCACCGTGAGTACAAGATGCAAAGGAAGTCCAGCATGAGAGTTGAGAAAGGGTGACGAACCGTGAATCGGTGAAGTCCATAAAAGTTAAATCCAGCATTGGCCAGAAGACATGTTGGTGCATGCTTACTTGCTGTTTTAGCAGGGGGTCGGGACCTGGATCCTCCTGGTCTGAACAGGTCAAACAGGAATTTCCCTTTTCTTTGACTGCCCTACGCTTTGGACGCTTTTGATCTAAGAGTTAAGAGCAGGAAGGAAGAGGCAGGACTAAGAAGGTGGGTGGTACTTAGATCCACTTACACCTGCTCCCCAGCTGCAAAGGAATAGAGGCTGGAGAGCTCCTTAAGTAGGGAAACGAGAGGCAAGCAGGAAGGCAACAGGTGGGCAGAGCTTAGGCCAGGTGACCTAGATCCACTTAAACCTGCTCCACAGCTGCAAAGGAAAAGAGGCTGGAGGTCTCCTTAAGTAGGGAAAAGAGCGGCAAGCAGGAAGGCACCAGGTGGGCGGGGCTTAGAATGATTGCATGTAGCCCAACGCACACATTTGTATGCACAAAGGTTTAACAACTGGTGCTTCACATGCATCCACAATTAATGCAAAGGCAGTCAAAACAGCTCGCACATTTTTTATGTACCAACGTCCACCAGCATGAAAGCGGGCCAGTGGCCATTCACCACCTTTAACAGTCCATTGAGTGAATTGTGTACAAAATATGCCTGTACCAGTGTTCCACAAGTTTTAAAAGTTTGGGAGAGCGTCCTCTGATCATCCTGAAAAAGCTTTTCTCAAATTTCTAGGTGCACATCTGCACCAAAGGTGCTTTTACTGTCCCAGGTACATTCACCCAAAATTTAAATGTAACCGAAACCTCAAAGATGCCTCTGAATTTTTTTTTGAAGTGCCAGCCTTGTGAAGAATGCCCAGGGTTCTTTTGATTGTAGACGGATGATATCGTTTTGACACAGGCTAGCCTTGGGGTCTCATCTAAAATGGTCCGTGCGCTTGTGTGTTTTGGATCGGTGCTGCCCATGTTAGTTGGAGGCATTGGGGTTGGGGTCTAATCTAATTGTGTAGATTTGTATTGAGGTGGGTGCTGCCTACGTTAGAGAAATCCACACTGTTACTAAGGTGAGGCTTGTCATTGTAAGCATGTAGCATCTGAGCACCCCTTGTGAAAGTGCGTGCTGGGGCAGAGAGGTAATGGATTAAGCTGGTTTAGAAGCACTGTGATGTGTCTTCAAAGCCTTAGTAACTCGCGGGGGAAATAATTCCCAACATAACTGCTTTGTTGGGAATTATGCAAAATTAAAAATCTTTAATGCGAGCAGTGAGCATACAGAATGTGCCAAAAACAGTAAAGCAACATCCAGTATTAAGCATGCACCTGTTATCCAGGAAGGGAGCGACAGATTATTGGCATGCAGTGCTCAAAGAAGAAGCGCCAGGGTGAACCTAATATCCCTGCATTGCCATCTAGCATAATGGCATATATTAATGTAGTACTTTATTCCTAATTCATTCAGTTTTTACGCGCTACAGCCATTTGTTGTTGTTTAATGTATTAGCCCTTAGTGTATCGAACTCGGAAAAATAAATGGCTGGGAGTGTTACCTGTGAACACAGATGACCACAGATATCTGGGCTAGAGCTCAACTTATTGAGCTATCCTGCCAGCAAGTGAGCCTTCTGCAGTGACTTCATCTCTTTCTTAAAGAACATTGTTACAATATTCCTAGCTTGAACTCCTTGGATTAGTGAACTTAATTCTCACATTAACTAATTGGGTAATACTGCATGTGCAATGTATAAACGTAGCTAATATAAAGAGTCCCAAAAACAATGAAGCAGACATGTCTGCTAATACAAGATAGCATTACCTCCCTTCTTCCTTTCAATGCTAGAGGGTCAATTAAAGATATGGATACCCAATTGCAATGCTACATCTATTCTACGACCCATACAGATGGGGACCAAGTAGAACATGGCACAGAAGGTGCTATACAGATCTCGGCAGCGCCCAGGCCTCCTTCAGACAGAGAAGTGTTGCTGACGCTCAGAAGCAAATGTGCCCATCAATGTGTTGGGGTTCAGAGGAAAGGGGGTGTATAGTGAGGGCTTCTGGGAGAGGGGGAGCAACTGACGATTGGCATGTGTCATGGAAGCTTAGGTGGATGTGTAGGATCAGAAATGGATATTTTGGGCAACTGCACAGCCTGTGTTTTGCAAGCAATTATTGGGATGATGGGAGGCATGTGCCTGTGCAGGCAAGTACAAAACCTTTCTATCATCGATGCCCGCGTCTTACCTTTTTAATGCAGCCTCAGAGTGACAGCATTGGGTGATCTCCTCCACCCTTCTTTCTCAGCAGTTTTGTTATGTCAGTATGAATTCCATATTGCGCACACCCCTCCCTTTGCCTTTGATCAGCTCTGCCATGGAACGTGCAGGCAGGGTTATGTCCCCAGGACTGCTCTGATCCACTGGGAACCTTTGCAGGCCACACCCGCCAGCTCATTATGGGAAATGCAAGCTCTAGCCACAAGGGCCTCGATTGAATCCTCTTTTCCTGTTGCACTCAATAGAGCCCCAGTTCAGTGCTCCTGTTTAACATTTCTAAAGCGCCCAAAGCCCTTAATACACGCGCCCTTTCACCTCCACCAGCGCTGCACGGACTGAATGAGTCAGCCAGTAATTTGGTGCATGTTTTCTGTTTGCATGGGGGTGTAGCCACTGGCAGCCTTTAGTGCCATGCTTGGCAGACCCGTGCGTCTTTTGTATCCCACACCCACACGTCCGCCTCCAGGGCTTCCTGAACCAATTGAAATTGCCCTGGTCGGCTGACATTCGCTGGGGTGTCTGCATTATTTTAATGGGCATCAGCTTGTGTCAGCCACTGTGCCATGCAGTAGCTTTCCAGCACTGCAAGTCCAGCTGGAGCTAGGACCGCTGGAAGCCATTGAACAAAGTAGTTGGCACGATCCCAGACGTGTTTTTCAAATCAGCTAATTGCTGAGGATAATAAAAACCCATTCCGTCTGTGTAGCATATGGAGGCTGAGCACTTGCCAGCTATCCATATAATTCTTTACTAGCTCGGAGCCCTTTATCACTCACCAATCGCGAGTGGCAAGCAGAAATGTGGCGCCATAAGACGTGCATTGGCTTTCAGGGTGCAAATCTCTGGGGAGATCTGGTGTTAGCAGGGCTAAAGATGCGAGTTGGTTAATGGTGTTTGAAGGGAAAACGAAGGGCTGAGCGGAAGTTGGAAAAGACTTGATTGATAGAGGAAGCCTGAGGTGGGACTACTTCACGTACAGGGCACCTTACTTCAATTAGGTTGGTCACTGGAGGGTCCAGTTTGAACCTCTGTTTTGTAAATGTGTTTTGGGTGGAGAGTTGTCGGGGTCACAATGTCGGTGGAAAAGTGAGTGGTCTGAAGTAGAGGGGGATGAGTAAGGCGAGGGCAGGTAGATGACCCCATCAAGTGTTGCTATGTAAGTGGGTCCTTGGAGGGGTGGTGCCTCCCTGGGTGTTAGCCGACAGTATACAGTGTCACATATGGCCTCAAGAATAAAGTTGAGGATCAATGTTTTTTTATTTTTAAATCGGCAAAGGGCTTTCCCTCGCTAGCTGTCCCTTCGATGGCACCTACCTACTACTACTTTCCACTACTACTACTAGTCCCACCTCCACACGACTACTACACCCCACCTTCTCCTTAGTTACTCTTATTTTGCTCTCTTGGTCACCGTTTCACTCACTCCCTACTCTCCCACTACCACTTTCACAAGTGCACTCACACCACGTACCACTTGCCAGCCAATAGCTTATGCTTTCTATAAACCACCTCTACACCATCCTTCCTACTTCTGGTCTCTTGGTCCACCTACACTGACCTCACCCTAACAACCCACAACTTCATGTGCTCTCTTTTATGCCCCTCACATCCCTTCTTCCTTCGTTTTTCCCAATCTGGTTCCCTGGGCCATGAGGTGCTACTAACAGAATACATATAAGGGAGTCTCCCGCCCCTTCCTCTTGTGCAGGCCTGCTGAATCTTGTCGATGGTGGCCCGCTATAGTAAATGTTCCCAGTTGTACGAGAGTTTCCAAAATCCATGGGATTACAATCTTTGTTGAGGAGCCACTCTGCGCCTCTGTTACAGGCGAGTGTTGTTGCTGTCTGGAGCATATTGCTGTCTTTTGGGTACGCACCGATCCTTGTTTTGGTCGGCTGTGCAGTGTCGCATAGTGGTTTCCTTGCATTGTGCTGCAGATTTGGGGTGCACTGTTACGCAGACCCTATCTTGAAACTTGAGGAAAACCATCTCCGTTTCTGGAAGCCACACAAGACCTTCCTCTTTGCCTCTGCCTTTGCCCCCCTCCATCCCGTTGACATGTTTCTTCTCTTGGCATCATGCACCTGGCCACCCTCTGTCATTCGTGCCCAGGTATCTGCTCACACTGCCACCCTCCTGCATTTGTACCCATACAGTCCCTCTCCCACTTTTCTTCTACACTTATCAGATATACCTTATCTGACTAACCTTCTGGCTGCCCTACCATGATTTCTTACCCTAATTTATTTTATTTATTCTGTTCTCTCCTCTATTCTGCACTTTCCACTCTCCCCTGCCCCCCTTCATGCACTTCCCCCTTTTCCCTCTTCCATGCACTTTCTTAATGTCACTGGGCCTAGTAAGATCGCTGTTGTTTTTGTTCTCCCTTGTTCCCCTCCATTTTGCCTGGTCGTGCTCTGAAACACTTGTGTACGAACGTGATATAAATAAAAAATCATTTCATTTCATCTGGAGGCTTTTGTGGGCTGTGTTCTCTTCAGTCTACTGCTGTGGCTTTGGAAGTCATGGTTCCCTAAAACAAACCAAGAGAAACAGGCCAGCATCTTGGAAAAGAGGAATGGGGTCATTAGCAGTGATACTGTTGCCAACTACACAATAAGGGGCGCATCTCCCTCGTGGACGCCCAGAGTGAAATCTTTGGGGCAATTATTTGGAACAGCTGCGAATCTGGGCTTGTAAGAGTGGTTCTTTTGATACATTTCAATCCGGCTTTCATGCAGTCCTGAACACAACACATTATGGCTTTGTTATTCACTTGTTACAAACTCAGGCCGTATAGGAAAAAAGGTTTTATACTGTGCATTTCTAGATATCCCCCAGGCTTTTGATCAAGTTAATGGTGTCCTCTTCTGGAATAAGTTGGTTGAGAAGCGATGTACGCCAGGTATATTAAACATACCGATTGCTTTGCATTCTGATACAAAAGTGAGGGTTTGACTAGATCAAAAGGGCAACTAAATGAGGTGGATAAATACTTGATGTGGCCTGCGTCATGGTTGTGTTTTAGCACCATTTTTATTTAACTTGTATATTAGCTACTTTGGTGACGTTTTTAAGAATGTAAATAAAAATTCTACCAACGCTAGGAAATCGAACAATTATCTACCTGGCCTACGCCGACGACAGTCTTAATTGATTCAAACCCCCCCCCCCCCATTGGCCTTCAAAGAGCCCTGACAGCTAACCATGCCTATTTTGTTATCTTTTGATTTAACATTGAATCTCAACAACTACATTTTAATTGGTTTATATCCCAAAATCTCTTGGCAGTTGTCCATAATTTTAAATATCTGGGAGTCAATATTAATGCAAAAAGTATCAAATGGATTTAGAACGGATAAAAAAACAAGAATAAAGGTCTGAGTTATTGTTGTTTGACTGGAAGTTTGACAGATTATCGGCAATTGCAGGGGATTACGTTTTAGTGTCAAAAAACAGTCCCCCGTCTACTCTTATGGGGCCGACATTGCCTAATGAATGGGGTAGGGTGGAATCGCTGCTATGGAAAAGGCTACTCTTTCTCGCAAAGTGGACTTGCACTGCAATTATCAGACATGATCGCTTGTGCCGATTGGAAGAGGCTGCAGCGTTTGAAAACATTATGGCAATCTCCTGACAACTACCTCCTGTATGATTTATGTTCTTTGATGCTTTATAACAATTTATTTTTTTAAAATATATTTTATTGCCATTTCCTAAACAGTTAGAACATTTTCACTTCCGCCCCCCCCCTTGAGGAACCCAATCTCCACTTCGCTTCTTTTGAGTAATCCATCTTGCTTTTATGCACTTTGGCCTTTCTGCTCCCATCAGTTCATATCCAGTACCCAGATGTTCTGTGGGCACCATTGTTTGACAAAGTGTTGATTGAATGGTTTCGGGAGTCCGTAAAGCTTTTGTTTGAATATGATTTAGATCTTTAGAAGCTTATGGTGTCTTCAAGAAAGAGTAAAAAGATCCTTTTTGAATGGGACTGGATTAAGAACGGAGCCTCAGCAAGGAATTATCATTTATTTAACCATTTACATCACAAAGTGAGAGCCTTTAACGAGATGCCTTTTTACTTTAAACAACGTCCTTTGAGGAAGTATAGGTTTTAAATGTTACGCTTCAAACTGAACCTACTGCCTAGGAGAGAAGTTATTGGTGCTAGATAGGGAATTCAACGGTCTATGCATTTCTGTAGTTATTGTGCCCTGCATGTAGAAACAAGCATGCTCTGAATATAACAGTTTTAAAAATGTAAAACTCGGTAATGTACGTAATTAATTGTTGCTATACCTTTTTGGATTCGAAGATTTGGCCTCTTCTATCCAAGGTTTTTTTTTTTTTTTTTTGTAATTTTAGTGTTAATTGTAGTGAAATATTTTGTATGTTTGGTTGCGCTAAAGTTTTGTTAACCATATACAAATAAATGATAATAAAAAAGGAATAAGCACATTCACTGTGGTAGGACTCCCACCACAGGTTAAGAGGGCTCCCATCCCCCTCTTCGTAGGGTCGGACAACTGACACTGTCGCACAAGTCCAGGTCAAGTTGATGGGGGGGGGGGGGTGGATTTCTAGGGAGATTGAAGTCCACTAAAGAAGGTTAAAGTGGCCTCACTACGGAGGGAGACAAGGGAAGAAGGTGTTAAGAGACCAAGTTGCTTAAAGCTGAGGGTGGGAGCAAGGACTTGGCACTGAACTCAAAGTAGAGCAGATGAGTCGGGATGGTTAAGGGCAGTGCTTTAGATGAGATTTTGAAGTACGAGTATTTTATTCCCTATTTTCTTTTTAAAGTTGGGTGTAAAATTATTTTTTGGGGAGTAAAAACCAATTCCCAATGGAAGTATTTTATAAGCAAGTAAAAACATGTTTTAACTGAAAACCAGAAATGTTTTTCTAATAATTATATCTTGGCACCGAGTTATTCATACACATTAAAAGAGACGTGTATTTCTTTTGATCAGGTAGGTACTACGTGCACTACTGGTCCAAATATATCCATGGAGCTGTGGGTGAAAGCAGTGGCTCAAGGTCCCCATGTATCTGTTTCCTATTTTTATTTGTATTTTATGGGACTATTTTTACTCTTTTTCAATTTTTTATTTTTTGGGAGTATTTCCCTATTTATTTATTTTTAGAGTAAAAGTGAACGATACACCCCTTATCTGTAGGGCTGGTGAAGGGGGTGGAAAGGTTGACACTATTAACCCTGAATACAGCGCCTCACAAAGGCTTTGTGCATGGCATTGTCCCTGCTTACCCCGTTTCAGTGATGGCTATAACAGAGGCATTCTGATTGAATACACTTTTAACTGTACCCCTGTACTCGTTTGACAGGATTTGAGCGTTCTCAGGGTAATGCAAACGCTCATCGCTGATGTTTTATTTTTTTGTTTTAATTTTTCTTTTTGCCGCCAAACTTCTTAAAGGTTTATTCAGAGGTTCCATGTGGTGATGTCCCCGCAAAAATGTTGCCTGGTAAAAAAGTAGCCATAAAATTGCAGTTTTTTGCAGGGAGTTTAACACGCTGAACATGCAGGGGACAGCCCTGCAACCGCCCGCCCTCCAAGTCCCCTTGACCCTATATATATATATACACATGGTCACCATATATAATGTTGCCACAACCTTTTCTCGTCAACATTATGTATGGGGATAATTTGGATACCTATTCAGAGATACATTCATTCATGTGCAACATTTAAACTTCTAATAATGAACAATTGAGCAACTGCGCGCCTGTAACTTTTTCAGACTTGAACGGGCTTATTGAGGCATCGCTTAGAACTTTTAAAAAAACCTTTGGAAACTAAGCTTGTTTATGCCAAATGAGGAACGTTCTGGAAACTAAGTTTTTTTTTTTTTTTTTTGCTAAAGTAACACAGCAATTCAAATGATCATTTGTTCTGGAGCTTTTTCCACAAGAGTAGACAATGCAAGAGTAATAGCACAGTGGTTATAGACTATAACTTATACAACTGCATTAATAATGTACAGAAAATCTGAAATTAGAACGTTAGTCAAGTCGTGTAACAATTGCTGACAACTTTTGAGGTCAGCTGGGTGCTGCTGCTGCTCGTTCATTGGAGCTTCCTTAGCTTTTGCGTGCCAATGTATGGGTATGGGGCTTGCAAACTGTGGCTCTCGTGATGTTTTAGATTATAACTCTCATGATGCCTTGCCATTGACTGCTGACCACACCTGATTGGCTCTCGAGATGTTTTGGACTACAATTCCAAAGGTTGCAGACCAGTTTTACATGTAGCCTTAAAGTGCTTTTTGGTTAACAAAGCTAATTGGGATACCTGCACTATAATACATTTTCTTTTATAACATCCTTAATAACAGAAAATGGGTTTTAAGCGCATCGGGATTCGAACCTGTGTTGCACTGCGCTGTCTTGCTTCCAAGAACGCGTTGCCCCGGAGCTTGCTCCCCATTGTGGCTCATATGATTATCTGAATAGATGGGTTTTAGCCTTTTTTGTCATGACATTTTATTAGGACCTCGTTGGCATTGTTGAGGCCTTGAAACGCTGTGTGTTGTGGGAGTTCGGCAGATCAAAGTCTGAACGGTACATGGTGGGCTGCACATTACATTGCAAGTACATTACAATTGCTTTGGTAGAGATGACTAATATTGTAATATCTCAGTAAGTGTTGGGTCGGTATTGATTGCTTGAATTTTGGGTTCAGACTTGGCCAGCTATTATTGGGCTGCAATCCTGGCGTGAACAACATGAGTTGAGATGTAGCGGTCTATGCTGCGGTAACTGATTTCAGTAGAGCGCACGGCTGCCATTGGTGTGTCTTCACTGTTCTGTACCCGTGTTGGAGAGTACAGTCACTTCGTAGCTCTTGTTTCCAGAACAAGGACGTTGTTACTTGACTGTCACCACATAAGGTTATGATACGCTTGTACAACTTTATGCAACAGTGAGGCTTCCTCAGTAAAGTGCTGAGGATGAGTGGGGAAGGGATCTTTTGTGGCTGAAGCCCAGCAATCTAAGCACCAGTGCACAAAAAGACCTTTGCTGGAAGACTCCTTGGGCCCGAATAACTAAACGGTGACCCTTTAGCTGCTCCCATGTAAAGGCGTATTTTTGCATGTAGGTTCACTACTGCTAGTACAGCCCTGGGGCTGCTGTCTAAGCAGCCACTGGGCCCTGCCAGCAAACCTATGAGGTAGCAAAGTTTTGTGGAGACTGAGCCCTTCTGAAGGGATTGCTTGGCTCCTCTTGTTATAAATTCTGTGCATATACACCACCAATTTCCATCTGCTTCCTGCGCTACACTAAACTACCCACTTTACCAGCTCCAGTACCTGATTTCCTCTAGGTGTAGCTTCTCACTGCAAGGAGCAATGGGGTATAAACCAGAGGGGAGGGGAGGTTCACTCCCGTTGCACATTTCTCGAATCTCCTAAATAGTACTTGCTTGCAGAAGGGACTGGAAGCTAAGAGCCTGGCTGCATGGACACGGTATCTGTCTGGATACTTCTAAGACTACAGGGCGCAACCTGTTAATTAGACGCTGCTCCTTCATTGTCTTTGAGCGAGTGTTGCAGAAATATCTTGGTGAAGCGTAATGTGTTTCTGATGATGGCGCCAGGAATCAGGACACAGTCTCTGTGGTTTGGGTGTCTTTGGACTAGAGCTTCTTTTGGGAAGCCAATTCCTAACAGCTAGTGGCAGGTGGAATGAGGACTTGGTTAGGATCTACTTGAAAAAGCTTTACAAACCCAGGCATTATTGCATTAAAATTGTGAATCTGTTACAAGACTGCCTCTTCAACAACACACCTTCCATGGCATTAGGTGAAATTTGTAAAGTTCGTTCAAAGCACTGAGGGTAGTCTGTGTTGACATTGCATAACATGGGTTGTTTAGTGGAGTTGTATCTACAATACATTGCAAATTGATGGATAGGGAAGAGTATCAATGGGCAAAATAGCTAGTCATAATTGACTCTTGGTGAATAAGAAATTGTTGTTTGTGTATATGTAGAAATAAGGTGGCTTGTAACTTGAAATTTGTATCCCTGATATTGTGCATGAAATGATATCCCTAGAACATTACCGCGCTGGGCAGAGGGTAAGTCTATTTTAGGACGCAGAACTTGAAACGTCTAGCTGGGTTGCAGTTCTGATAGTTGGCATTTAGAGATTTGGTGTACATAGCAGTTTTAAATTCATACCTTTTTGGTTAATTGAGTACCAGTGCAGCCAAGGGATGGTGGTGTGTTTCGTCTGCTTCAAGCTGAGTATTAGGCAGACAGTCTAGTTTTGATGGTTTGCATATGTTTCAGATAGACGACCGCCATCATTGAGGCCAATACACTACTGAATATGGTTAAGGACCTCCTATAAAAAGCAAGCAGATTCTGATGGATCGGTTAAAGTGATGAAAGCCTTTCTTGTTGAGGATGTTTTTTTTATATAATGCGTTGATCAGTAAATGACCTTTCAAAATCATGTACAAAACAGGGAACACACATTTTCCCATATAAAATCGGAGATATTACATTAAAAGCCTATACATTCCATATTCTTCAAAGTAAATACATATTAAACAGAACAACGCACAAGAAAAAGAGAAAGGAAATAGAGAAAATGTACAGTTCATTTCCTCTAACATCTAATTAATGTCTTTAATAAAACCCAATTTGTCCAACTTTCTTATGACCGTGTTGAAAAATAATTACTTTCCAGTATTAGTCGGTTCAAAATTTCATCAATCGGGTCCTCCTCTCTTAATGAAGAATCTATTCAAATATATTGTACTGATTTCCCTGAGCTTAGGGCATTCAACCTGTATTTGTTTTAAAGGTTGAACAATTTCCTGTTCATTACAAAACCTACAACCCGCCATCACTGGGTTCCGTTCTTTATACCGGGCACGCAGGATTACCCCTGTGTGCAAGAGATTAAGTTGGAACCAAAGGAACTGTGCTCTCATCCTAGGACAGGGAAATTGTACAAAGTACTTGGACAGTGAGCCTACGGGTTTATCTATAACAGAGTGGAGTGAATCGTTAGGCTCCTACCCTTGAAATAGGTGACTCTCTAGGCTCCTAAGCCTTGAAATAGTGAGAATTCAATCTAGTTACTTCCTTTTTTTTGACACCCAAGTGATTCGAAATTGGGTCCTCTTGTTTGTCACTTTAATATAAGATGGCCTCTACATATCGCTTCATTATTAGCATGGTCTGGGGATCAATGTGCATATCCTTAAGGAAATCATTGTACAGGGACGTTTTGTTAGATGACCATATTTTCCCCATTTTGAGTTACCACTCTCCATTTGAACCAGAATTGTAAAGAGAGCATACCCAGTTCATAATGTATCGAGGCAATGGGTGTAGAGAAAGGAAGGTTGAGCACTCTTTTCCATGTACGACCTTCAAACCTATCCCATGGCAAATCCAATGAGGATAGCTCTATTTCGAGGCCATAGATTTGTGTTTGTATTTTTATTATATTTTATATAGTGCCTTTGTCCAAAGCGCTTCACGTAGTTAAAAACAAACCGTACAAAATAATGATCAGTAACACATGTCAAACAGTTCTGGTAGCGATCAAACGGGGACAATGTAGGAGATGAGCTTTCAGAGAAAGGCGGAAGAGAGAGTATACAGTGATAGATCAGAGAGACAGGGAAAGAGCGTTCCAGTGAAGAGGAGCAAGAAGCTGAACAGATCGGAAGCGGGATTGAGCACAGGGGGGCGGGGAATGTTCAACCTAAAGAGGCAGGAAGAATGGAGAGAATGAGAAGGAGTGTAGAAAGAGAAGTGAAGCGAGATATTCAGGGGCAAGCTCATAGAGAGATTTAAAGACTAAACAGAGAAAATGAAATTTTAGTTGAGTGAAAGGGTAGCATGCCAAGCGAGGCAAGGGATGATGACATTGAGTCACGGTAGGAAATAAGACCAAGTAGACGGACAGAGGAGTGATGCATTGATTTTAGGGGGGCAAGTCGAGAGCATAGGAGACCAAAGAGCGTAACAGAACAGAAACGATGAGAGAAAATAAGCGAAGCAATACGTTTTGTAGCATGAAAAGTGAGAAGGGGACAGACTCTACGCATATTATAAAGATGAAAGTGACAGGAACACGATGTGAGAGAGATGTGAGTAAAAGGAAAGACTAGAGTCTAAGTGAAGACTAAGATTACATGCTGTAGAAGAGATAGCGAGAATAGAGGGAGGAAAAGAGTGACAGAGTTGAGGGGTGCGGGAGAGTGTGTTAGCAGGGAAGAATAAAACCTCTGTCTTCCCTGCATTTAGAGTAATGAAATGAGAGGCCAGCCAAGATTTAATGGCAGAAAGACAAGTCGTAAGAGTGTGGTGAATTCCACGAGTGAATGATGAAAAGGATAGAAAGTTATCGGCATAAAATGGATGCGATGGTCCAAAAGAGGAAATTCTAGGAGCAAGTAACGAAGTGTATAGGGAAAATAGAAAAGGACCCTGGACTGACCCTTGGGGGATAACGTGGTCAAGAGGAAAGGGTGCAGAAGTCTTATCACCCCAGGAGTCAGAGGGTTCTGTTAGACAGATAGGAAGACAATTATGTCCCCATTCGTTTGGCTGGGGCACCTTTTCTGCAGATGTGATGTCCCCCCCCAACATTTTCAGCAAAGTTACTCCACTGTCTCAGAGTGACAGGGACGAAGGTCAGTCTGAAAGGGAGGGAGATGAGAGAGATCAGAAACAAAAGATGAGATTTGAGAATAAACAAGGCGCTTTAGATAGATGAGGTAGAAGAGAAATAGGGCAGGAGTTAGAGACAAGAAGAGGATTAGCCTTTTGTGTTTTTTTAGTATAGGAATAATGGTTGCGTGTTTGAAGGCTGGGGGAAAAGTAGAAGTAGAAAGACAGATGTTAAAGAAAGAGGCAACAAATGGAACAAAAAGCAGGTAAACTTTAGGAATGAGTACAGAAGGAATAGGGTCCGTAGGAGCTGCCATAGGATGGGCTCTAGCCAACTGGACGAGTACATCGGAGTCGGGGACGGGAGCAAAGTTAGAGATGAGTAGAGTTACTAGGGGAAGGGAAGGGAGCAGCGTTAGGAGAGGACGAAGATAAGATGCCCTGGTGTAAATAATGAACTTTAGAAGAGAAAAAGCAAGCAAAGTCAGACGCAGATAGAGTAGAATTGATAGTGGATCAACGAGGGGGGGGGACGAAGCCAAGTTAAGGTTTGAAAAAGACGCCTAGGGTGGGCAGATTGTGTATGGAGAAGGTCTGAGAAATAAGTGCTTTTTAGCAGAGGTTTAAGCAGTTATCATAAAGAGCATGATAAGAGAAATAAGCAGAATGATTAGATGAACATCAGGATTTGAGCCAGCGTCTTTCCAGACGACAGAGAAGACCCTGCATAGAGAAGAGGGTGGATTTACGGGTAGGGTGAAAAGCAGAGCGGATGGAGTTGGTCGAGGCCTAAAGAAAAAGTTGAGGAAAGGGTGGACGTGGCCTCGTCGGCAGTAAGAGACGAGAAGTTTGTGAGCGGGCGAAGAGAAGTAATACAGGTATCATATAAAAGCGAAGAGTTTGTTGCAGTGCCATTTTCTTTGAGTGAAGAGGGGGGATTTAAGGGGTGACGGGGAGAAGTGATACAGAGACTAGAAAATGGTCAGAGAAGTAGACCGGTAGAGCTAGTACAGATGAGGCAGAGAAAGTGGAAAGAAAGATCAAGTGAAGAGCCAGAGATATGATTTTAGGCATGACTTTTCCAACATAATATTGTATTAATGGTAAACGTACAATACTTAGAATTTTCTTCATTTGGTAAGCCAATTGATCAATCTTATTTATCCGCTTAATGGTTGTCTTCTTATTGGTCTGCAAAGCTAGATGGAAAACCAGATATATGGTCTCCTGGACTACTTCAATTTGGAAACCATCGATAATAGTCCATTTGTGGTAACCTTTTTTTATAGAGTTGTGTCCAAACTGAATTACATTACATTTTTTGTTTTATTACTAAATAATACAGTTTTGCATAGTCACTCGGGCATTTAATAATCATTGTAGACCAATTGGAGTTGCATCATGGAGGACACCTTCATCGGCGTAAGCCAGACAGTTAACATTCAGGCCTCTGATTTTGTTATCAACCCCACTCCTTTCATAGTACCCTTTAGGTCAGCCAAGTATAGATTAAAGAGGCGTGGGACCAAAATGCACCCTTGCCTCAGATCTTTTGATATTTTTTTTGGTTCTGACAAATTATCACAGGAATCCAGCCTCACCCTTATGGCTTCCCAAATTGACAGAACTGCAGATGGGATCCCACATTTTTTCAGTTTACGCCATAGTATAGAGCAGAGGTCGCCAAACAGTCGATCGCGGGCGACTAGTAGCTCGCCTGAGCCTTTTCAGTCGTCCGCGCTGAAGATACCGAAAAATAAACGTTTATCATAAGCTATATTATTTAATGGTGTTTCCTAAGTTATATTATTTAATGGTGTTTGTGTAGCCATGTTCCGTGTTCAGGATCCGAACCCTAGTCAGCCCAATTGCAGGCAGAGAACTTGGCTACTGTGCCACTTGGAACTGCTTGTAAATCCACTGACAAATTTGGGTATCAAGTTATGCTTCAGCAGGCCGCCTGTAGTACCACAGTTGGCCTAGTGCGCCCCCACGACAGTCTTTCTTAAGCAAGCTGCTCTTGTTAGCGAGAGATGTTGGAGGGGCTGGGGCAGGATCAGGATCATTGTGACCACGCAATAAAAATATCACAATAGCACTGCCGCTCGCCTGGAAATGCTCAAAATAATATTTAAAAAAATGGTGCAATTTCTTTCAGGTGGTTTCTTTCCAAATTCCACACCGTACATTTCCACTTTAAATCACTTCCATGACACAAGTACACCCACTTTTAGTACATTAAGCAATCCATAGACACGCTGTACAGTAGAAGCCTATCAGGGTAGTTCAGCAGGTTGACAGACCGATGCTGAGATGTTATATCATTCAAAACTACAGGTTGTTAATCGTATGACTTTTTGCAATGCATTATAAAAAAAGTGCTATACAATGTGTTTGGCCAGGGTATGGGTTGGGCTGGTTGCTTGCTTATCTTCAGGGCTGAGGTGGGGATATTTCTGCCCCTGTGAAAATCAAAAGTTGCAACCCATGAACCCACAGTTTAATTTCCTAAAAACTGCTGTCAGCATAACAGAAACATTTATTTGTGATTAACCAGTTTGACAAGCATATAACATCTTTATAAATATAACGTGCGAAAACACAGAGGGGCACACAAATAATAATGTGTTATTTATATAGCGCCTTAATCCAAAGCGCTTTACAAAGCACATATTTACATGTAATATCACCCAACTGAAATTGGTACTCATGTATCGACCTCAGAAGGATGAAAGGCTGAGTTGGCCTTGCCAGGATTTTAACCTGCGACCTGCAGATCATGCTCAGATCGCAGCAGCGAGCGCTCAACCTGCTGAGCTATCTTACTGGCAAATAACAGAGTATGTGTGGTGTCTGACAAAAAAAAACATTTCAAAGAAAACTTGTGAATGCAAGCAACATTTTTCAATTTGGAAATTACTTTTTTTTTATGTAAGTGTGAAATGCACATTTGGAAAACAATAGTATGCCTAGCATGTAGAAAGACTGCATAAAACGCAAAGGAAGGGCACAAAAATTACAGGATATTTGTGTGGTAGTCCAACAAATATCTGTCTTTTTGAGACAGCTACTAATAAATAATAATGCAACAAAGGGGTTTTTGAAGTTCTTAATATAATTGTGAAGGCATATGTTATTCCATCTGTTTATAGAGGAGGAA